>NC_064832.1:27622248-28899748 GCF_024166365.1 Elephas maximus indicus | reverse complement strand
AGAAGATGACTGTCTTCTAGTGCTGCTGTAACAGAAATAACACAAGTGGATGGCTTTAACAAACAAGCTTATTCTCTCACAGTCTAGTAGGCTAGAAGTCCAAATTCAGGACATCAGCTCCAGGGGAAGGCTTTCTCTTTCTGCTGGCTCTGGAGGAAGGTCCTTGTCATCAATCTTCCCCTGGACTAGAGACTTCTCTGTGCAGGAACCCGGGGTCCAAAGGACGCGCTCTGCTCCGGGCACTGCTTTCTTGGTGGTATGAGATCCCCCTGGCTCTCTGCTTGCTTCTCTCTTTTATATCACAAAAGAGATTGGCTCAAGACACAATCCAATCTTGTAGATTGAGTCCTGCCCCATTAACATAACTGCCACCTATTCCACCTCATTAACATCATAGAAGTAGAATTTACAACACATAGGAAAATCACATTAGATGATAAAATGGTGGACAATCACACAATACTGGGAATCATGGCCTAGCCAAATTGATACACATATTTTTGGAGAACACAATTCAATCTATGACAATGACCAAAAGTGGGGAGAGGCGTTTTCTCTTGAAAGACTACTGCTGCATTGGGACCCTCCCCAACACCCTCCAGCTGTGGTGATAGAAAACCACAGCCTTACCAGCTTGAAGTGTCAGGGAATAGAGTTCAGGGCAGCAAAGCAGCTGGATATTTAAGGAGGAAATCCTGTAAGCAAGACAGCGACAGAGGTACTGAGATCCAAAATTTGAGTTTAAACTCTGTTCATATGTCTGCATGACTGCTAAACTACTTATGGACGCAAGAGATCCCAGGGAGCCAATGAGAACACAGACAGAAATCAGAGAGGTGCCTGCCTTTGGAAGACAGACTAGCTCCTGGTGAGATGTGTGAGTTTGCTGCACCATTAACTGAAAGTGCACATAGTTCCGGCAGTAGAAAGCAAAAACCTTACTAGCTTGAGGTGTTATTGGGTAGAATTTGGGGCAGACAGACTGGAAATTTAGGGAGAAAGCAAGGGAATCACAGGGGAGGTGAGCCTCAAAACCTGAGTATAAATTCTGCCCAAGTCCTTGTCTGACCACTAAACTACACAGCAGGAGAGACTCTCAGGCACCAGCTGAAAAAGAAGCACCTAGAACCTAAGAAACGGTGCAGAACCACCAGCTTCTCTACACTGCTGGGGAGATAGACTTTGCAGTTTAAATCCAGGCACATTAACTGCCTTGTCATCATCATGTGTCGTCAAGTTGATTCTGACTCATAGCAACCTTATAGGACGGAGTAGGACTCCCCCATAGGGTTTCCTAGGCTAAAATCTTCACAGAAGCAGATTGCTAGATCTTTTCTCCCACAGAGTGACTGGTGATTTAGAACTGCCAACCTTTCAGCTAGCAGTTGAGTGCTTAATGATCGCACCACCTACGAGAACAAAAAGTCAATGACATTCAGAAGAACAAACCAGAATCTATGTTATCTACGTATTATATTACCTGTAATTCCCAGCCTTGAAACAAAAATCACTAAACTTGCAAAGAATCAGGAAAATGTGACTCATTCAGGAAAAAATATGGGTCAATAGAAACTAAATCAGAGTGGGCCCCAGGTGTTAGATTTAACAAAGACCGTTAAAGCAGCCATTATAAATATATTCAAAGAACCAGTAGAAAATATGTTCAAAGCACTTATTGAAAGTATGGCATTACTGAGCGAGCAGGTAGAGAATCCTGTCTTAGTTATCTAGTGCTGATATAATGAAATACCACAAGCGGATGGTTTTAACAAACAAATTTATTTTCTTACAGTTTAGGAGGCTACATGTCCGAATTCAGGGTGTCGGCTCTAGGGGAAGGCTTTTCCTCTCTGTCAGCTCTGGGGGAACGTCCTTGTCTCTTCAGCTTCTGTATCCTGGTTTCTTGGAGAGTTCCATATGGCTTGGCATCTATCTTGCCCATCTCTGCTTGCTCACTTGCTTATTTAACCTCTTTTATATGTTTTTATATCTCAGAAGAGATTGACTCCAGAACTCCCTACACTAACCTCATTAACCTAACAAAGACAACCTATTCCCAAATAGGGTTATAACCACAGGCATAGAGGTTAGGATTTACAGCACATGTTTTTTGGGGGACACAATTCAATACATAAAATCCCACCCTTTGGCTTCCCAAATTTCATGTCCTTGCCACATGCAAAACACATTCACCCCATCACACCATTCAAAAGTCTTAAGTCGACTCCAAATCCAAAATCTCATCTTCTGAATCATCTAAACCAAATATGGGTGAGATTAAGTGTATTCCATGACAGGGCAAAATTTCTCTTCATCTGTGAACCTGTGACATCTAGAATACAGACTGTTTCCAAAGTACAATGGTGGAACAGGCACAAGGAGAGAAATTGGAGGGAAAGAAGGGACAATGGGCACCAACAAAGTCCAAAACCCAGCAGAAAAAACTACATTAGCTCTCAAGGCTTGAAGATAATTCTCTGTTCTCTGAGACCATCTAGACAATGGCCTTACCCTCCAGACTCTGGGTGTTGGCCATGCAGGCTAGATCCTGGGTGGAGGCCCCTTGACCCTGGGTTTCAGCCCAGCGTTCCAGGCTCACTGGGATGGCAACTCTGCTTCCTAGGTTTTGGGTGGCCCCATTCTCCTATTCCATCTGAGTGGTGACCCCAGCTCCTTGGGCCTGGCAGGCTTCAGTTCTTCTGCCCCTTGGGCGTGGTTGCCCTGCCCTCTCAGCTTTGGGTGGGGCCCTATCTTCTTGGCCTTTGGGCATGACAGCCCCACGCTCAAGAACCAAGTTGATAGTGAACCGACTCTTTGAAACCTAGGAGGCCATGACTCTGCCCTTTGCAACAGAGGCAGTTCTACTTCCTGTGCTCCTTCCGACAGCTTTGCTGATCTCTGAACTGCTACTGGGATGGTCCTTTTCTTTTCTTCAAGGACAACAGACGTAGCTCCTTTGGCCTGTTTCCTGCCTGTAGAATTCCAAGAAGCAGACAGCGTTCTTTCCTTTTGTTCTTTCTCTGTCCCCTTCAGCCTAAACTGATGGATTTTCTCCTGTGGTAGCTGGTTCAATTCTTCAGTCACAGGCTTAATTTCTTTAACCAAAGATTGTGTAGCCATGTCCTTGCGCAAATTCTAGGACACATGTCCTTAGTTTGTACAGCAGAATTTTCTAAATCTTTAAGTTTTGTTTTCATTTTTCACAGTTTGTTTTTAAGTCCATCTCTTTCCTCTCACATTTTACTATAAGCAGCAAGGAGAAACCACACAGCCCCTTTAAGATCTTGCTTAGAAATCTCCTCAGCCGGTTACCCAAGTTCCTCACTTACAAGTTCTACCGTCTACCAAACATTTGAACATAATTTAGACAATTTCTTTGCTACTGCATAAAAAGCATTGCCCTTCCTGCATTGTCTAATCAAACATTCATCATTTCCTTTTAAAGTCTTGCTAGAAGCACATTTAAAGCCCACATTTCTAGAAACATTCTGTTGCTGGCACCATATGTATTCTCTAAGATGACAGAGACTTTCTCTATGGCTCTCATCACTTTCTTCAGAACTCTCACCAGAATTCCCTTTGACATCCATAATTCTACCAACTGTCTCACAAAGGAAATCTAGGCTTTCATTTTTGTTGCTGTTGTGTGCCATTGAGTTGACTCTGACTCATAGTGACTCACTGTTAGGCACATTAACCATTTTTTTACTGTTAGTATAATGGTATATTAGCCACTTTTTATGCCTCTGGACTTCATAGGTAGTATGTTAATCCAGTTCTAATGCATTTAGAGTCAAGGTGGGTCCCTTTTGAAATGGGTGAAGCTCAGCAGACCATAGATAGAGCTTCATTGTTGTGTAGGTTCAGCATTCTATTAGGTGATACTTTCTGGATGTGTTAGTTTTGTAAACCTTTGCCTTTTTTCCCTTTACTTCTGTGAGATAAGGCTTGCAAGCATGATTAAGGCTTTCCTATGTGATACTTAGAAGCCCTAATGAGTCTGTTTTGATTTTTCTGTGTCTGTCTTAGTCTGGGTTCTCTAGAGAAGCAAAACCAGTGAAGTGTATAGGGAGAGAGAGAAATTTATGTCAAGAAAATGGCTCATGTGGTTGTAGAAGCTGAAAAGTCCCAAGTCCATGGATCAGGCTGGAGGCTTCTCCTGACATATATTTGTAGGGGTTGGTAAACTCAGGATCGACAGGTCAGACAGGAGGCCTCTGGCTCACAGGCTGCAGAGGCTGATGAATTCCAAGATGGGCAGGTAACCTGCTGGCTACCTCATTCCCAAGAACTGGAGATCAGATGAACAGGAGAGAGCTGCAGGATCCAGAGTGAGCAAAAGCCAGCAAGCTTTGCCAGAAATTCTACCTATATTGGATGCAGGCCACACCCCAAAGGAAAATCCCTTTCAACTGATTGGCTGCTCATAACAGAGCTCATCATGGAGGTGATTACATTATTACATATCTCCAAACTACATCATCACTGCCAAATCACTGAGAATCATGGCTGAGTCAAGTTGACACAGAGCCTTAACCATCACAGTGTCATATCTGGAAAATGAAAGATTCCCCACATAACCTAATGGAAAGGCACTCGTGATAAACTATGTATTTAATTCTTATTGGTATACTGTCATACCACAGATTGGTGGCACCACAGTGCCACTCACCTTATTGGTGGCTTGTATTGTCAGATCATATATCTAAAAATTCATAATTCATATAAAAAATTCCAAACTGGTCTTTGAATCAGCATTCCTTAATTAGTAAGCACACATGGCATCGAATAAAAAATAAAAAAATTTAGTAACAAAAAAGTTAAAACTCTTTCCACCTCTACCCATTAACCAAGTCTAAAACCACTTTCACATTGTAGGTATTAGAGCAGCACCCCTTACTTCTCCGTTGCAAATGTCTTAGGCTGGGTTCTCTAGAGGAGAAAAACCAGTGAAGCGTATATATAAACGCATATATAAAGAGAGAGGATTAGTTCCAGAAAGTGACTCATGCAATTGTGGAGACTGCCAAGTCCCAAATCTGGGGGTCAGGCAGGAGGCTGAAGGTTTCTCCTGACTCACGTGGTTGCAAGGACTGACGAACCCAAAATCAGTAGGTCAGGCAGAAGGCTGCTGACTCATGGGGTTTCAAGAACTAACGAATCCAAAATCTGCAGTTTAGGCAGTAGGCTGCTGGCTCACATCCCAAGAACCAGAGGTCAGAGGATGATGAGACAGATGCAGAATCGAAAGAGAAAGCGAGAGCTTTTCCAGACTATCCATATATATTGGATGTAGGCCACACCCCCAAGGAAGCTCCCCTTCCAACTGATTGGCTGCTTACATGAGATCACAAAATGGAGCATGATTACATAATATCTGCCAAACTACTAAGAATCATGGCCTAGCCAAGTTGACTTATAACATCAACCTTCATAAACCCCAGCAAAGAAATGAGAACTACAAAAAGAACTAAATGGAAATTCTAGAGCTAAAAAGTACAATAGCTGGAAGTTCACTGAAGGATCTAAAAGCTTTATATAAATGGAGAGACAACACACAATTCTAGATGAGAAGTTTCAATTTTATAATGATGTCAGTTCTTCCCAAATTAATCTATTAAAAGTCACCACAATGAAAATTCCAATAATATTTTTTTCCACTAAATTGTTTAATGAAAATTGAAAACATGATCCTAATGTTCGTATACAAGAGAAAGTGCATAAGAATAGCCACAAGATTTTGGGAAGGAAATGTAGGGGACAGGAGACTTTCCCTACCAAATACCCTCTTATAATAAATTATTAATTAAAGTCATATTAATTAAAGCAGTGTGATATTGGGAAAAATAATCTACAAATAGAATAATGGAATGAAGTACAGAGGGCAAAAACAGCTCCTCACACACATACATATAAATATATAAATTTAGTCTATGATAAATGTGCTATTTCAAGCCAGTCGGGAAAAAAAAGATAGCCTATTCAACAATATTTATTGGTTGATGTGAATTGTTGCATTTATTGGTATAAAGTTGTCAATAATATCTTCTCATCAGCTTTTTTAGAATCTTCTTTATTCTTCATGGTGATATGTTTTTTCTCTTTTTTCTTATCAGCAGTTTACAAACTTTATTATAAACTTTCCAAGGAATCAGCTTTTAGCTTTATTTTCTGTTTTCATTGACTTCCACTCTTACTTGATTATTTTCTCTCTTCTACTTACATCGTATTTAATTTGCTTTTCATTTTTCCTATTTTTTAAGAGAGGAGGACCATTGATTTTACATTTTCTCTCTTTTCTAATGTAAGTGCAGTGCAATGAATTACTTAATATGGCCCTTCTAACCATGATCCTCGTGACTCACACACAATGATTTAATGGAACTGTGCAAATAAGGCAATTCCGACTCATAGCAAACCTATAGGACAGAGTAGAACTGCCCCATAGAGTTTCCAAGGTGCACCTGGTGGATTCAAACCGCCGATACAAGATACACCCTTTACCAATCCTGCTCCATCAACATGTAGAGATTAGGATTTACAACACATAAAGTGGAGGATAATTGGGGTAATTACATCAGATCACAAAATGGAAAACAACCATACAATACTGGAAATCATGGTCTAGCAATCTTAGCTCTTAAGCACTATGCCAGCTCCTATGTAGCACTGTTGTTATTGCTGTTGCGTGCATTCAGTCGATTCCGACTCATAGTGACCCTACAGGACAGAGTAGAACTGCCCCATAGGGTTTCTAAGGAGTGGCTGATGGACTCGAATTGCAGACCTTTTGGTTAGCAGCCTGAGCTCTTAACCACTTTGCCATCAAGGCCCCCCCCGTAAGAGAAACCCTGGTGGCATAGTGGTTATGACTTACGGTTGCTAACCAAAAGGTTGGCAGTTCAAATCCACCAGGTGCTTGGAAACCCTATGAGGCAGCTCTACTCTGTCCTTTAGGGTCGCTATGAGTCAGAAGGAAACGCTGGTGGCGTAGTGGTTAAGTGCTATGGCTGCTAGCCAAAGGATCGGCAGTTTGAATCCTCCAGACGCTCCTTGGAAACTCTATGGGGCAGATCTGCTCCGTCCTATAGGGTCGCTATGAGTCGGAATGGACTTTAAGGCACTGGGTTTTTTATGAGTCAGAATTGACTTGAAGGCAACTTTTTTTTGTTTGTTTTGATGGTTGGGGTTATATGTCAGCTTGGCTAGACCATGATTCCCAGTATTGTATGGTTGTTCTCCATTTTGTAATCTGATGTAATTACCCCAATTATCCTCCATTTTATGTGTTGTAAATCTTAATCTCTACATGTTAATGAAGCAGGATTGGTAAAGGGTGTATCCTGAGCCACAGCCTTGCAGGAGGGCGTGACTCAAGTCTCACGCTTACTCAAGTTACACCCTTCCCTAGGGTGTGACCTGCATCCAAGGTATACATGTGGGTGCTCTGGCAGGACTCTCTCTCTCTGCATCTGGATCCTGTGTCCAGTTCATTACTATCTGATCTCCAGTTCTTGAAACTTGAGCCAGAAGGCTGCTGTCTGACCTGTGGATTCCACAGCCCTGGAGGCCTATCATCTGACCTGATTCACCGGCTTCTGCAGCCTTCAGAGCCAGCAGCCTGCAGCCTGTGGTTTGATCTGCCAGTTTAAGTCCCTCAGCCCCTGCAGCCACATGAGTCAGGAGAAGCCAAACCTGACCCACAGATTTGTGCCTTGCCAGCCTCCACAACCATGTGAGCCATTTCCTTGATACTGTTTGTGAGCTCTGTGAGATGTTGCAGTGAATTAGGGAACCCAAAGACGGGAGGGAGAGTACTGAGGGGAGGAGGAGGAGTTGATGTTAGAGATGATGGAGTGGGACAGCAGTGTGGAAAAGTTGGACATTTAGGACATCTTTAACCTCCACCTCATAGGAACCAGCTTTGTGCCGATCCTTACAAAAGAAATTATTCATTCAGTAAGCATTTAAACATACAATGTTCCCTTTAGGTACTGGTTTTGTTGCAATTCATAAATCTTACTATGTTGTATTTTCATTACCATTCAGTTCAAAATATTTCCAATTTCCCTTAGATTTCATCTTTAATCCAAGGGATACTTAGAAGTACATTATTTAATTTCTAACAGTTTGGAGATTTTCCAGATATCCTTATATTATTAATTTCTAACTTAATTCCCTGGTAGTCACACAGAGAATATACTTCATGAGATTTCAATGATTTCGTAATTATTGAGACTTTTTTTACAGTCCAGCATATGGTCTATGTTGGTAAATGTTCCATGTGCCTCATCTGCTCCCTATGTAATCATTGCACACATTGGCAACACACTGTTCTGTTCCAAGACAGCAAGTAGGACCCAGGAAGAAGCAGGAGGCAGGCTCCATTCTAGGAAAGAGACTGCATGCTACCTTGACAGAGTATGACTTCACTAACTCTAAGAACACGATGACCCATCGCAATGAGTGATACAGACTAGGAGGTCCGTTGGTGTTACTATTTCTTTTTTAAAACCTTAATTCAATAAGATAATTCCTTTAACATGTATATGTGTATTTGGGGGGTGTATACCCAGAGCGCAGCAAGAGTAAATCAGAGCATGCCTACGTCTGGTGAGGCACTGGAATATACCCAGAGAAGGTGGCCTTTGAGTTCCTGTGGAAGAAATGTAGAGTGTGACAAGGTCTAGGAGCCCTGGGAGCCTGTGAGCTATGGCAGAATCAGATTTTGGAAACTAAAATAGCTTGTGGCTCATGTATTTTTTTTACATTTTACTATGGAAAATTTCAAATGCATACAAAATGGGGAGACTAATATAATGTACCCCAGATCCAACAATGATTGATTCGTGGCCAATCTTGTTTTGTTTATATCCCTAGCTACTTCTTCCCTATTTATAAGCAAATCCCAGAATCACATAATTTCATCTGTAAGTATTTTAGTTTTATATTTCTTGCATTTCCTTGTGTCCTTCTCAGTATTCATTAATTCTTTTTAAAAATAATTACAACAAAAAAAATTAAGTGGAATGATATATACTAACGTGGAAAGGGAAACCCTGGTGGCGTAGTGGTTAAGTGCTACAGCTGCTAACCAAAGGGTTGGCAGTTTGAATTCACCAGGCATTCCTTGGAAACTCTGTGGGGCAGTTCTACTCTGTCCTACAGGGTCGCTATGAGTAGGAATCGACTCGATGGCAATGGGTTTTATGGGTAACGTGGAAAGATCCACAAACATTATTATATGAAATAAGTGAGTCACATCACAACTTCGGAGCCCTGGTGGCACAGTGGTTAAGGGCTTGGCTGGTAACCCAGAGGTTGGTGGTTCAAACCCACCAGCCACCCTGCAGGAGAAAGATGTGGCAGTCTGCTTTTATAAAGATTACAGCCTTGGTAACCCTATGTATGAGGATGTTATGAGTTGGAATTGACTCAACTGCTGTGGGTTTAACATTAATATAGCATATTTGAATATTCCACGTTTCGATTATTAATGGACGTTTGCAGCTGTTTCTTCTCATTTTGAGTCATGCCACATCAGCAAATAAAGGTCCCAAAAGCTTAACTCCATCCACTTCATTAAGGTCAACTCTGCTTTGAGGAGGCAGCTCTTCCAGAGTTGTCTTTTGAGTGCCTTTCAACCTGAGCAGCTCGTCTTCCGGCACTATATCAGACTGTGTTCCTCTGCAATTCATAAGGTTTTCGCTGGCTAGTTCTTTTCAAAAGTAGGCAACCAGGTCCTTCTTCCTAGTCTGTCTTAGTCTGGAAGCTCGGCTGAAACCTGTCCGCCATAGCTTCCAGCATCACAGCAACACACAAGCTCCCACAGTACAATAAACTGATAGACGCGTTTCAACAAACGGACGCAGTGCTGGAAGTGCTCATTAGTCTATCCCAAGAAATCTGGAAGGTTGCTACCTGGACAACCGACTGGAAGAGACCCGTATTTATGCCTATTCCCAAGAAAGGTGATCCAACCAAATGCAGTTATTATCACACAATTTCATTAATATCACACGCAAGTAAAATTTTGCTGAAGACCATTCAAAAGCAGCTGTAGCAGTAGATTGACAAGGAACTGTCAGAAATTCAAGCCGGGTTCAGAAGATGACGTGGAAGCAGAGAATACCAGAAAGATGTTTTCCTGTGTTTTATTGACTATGCAAAGGCATTCGACTGTGTGTATCGCAACAAATTATGGATAACTTTATGAAGAATGGGAACTCCAGAACACTTAATTGTTCTCATGAGGAATCTGTACATAGATCAAGAGGCAGTCGTTTCAACAGAAGGGGATACTGTGTGGTTTAAAGTCAGGAAAGGTGTGCGTCAGAGTTGTATCCTTTCACCATACCTATTCGATCTGTATGTTGAGCAATAATCCAAGAAGCTAGACTATATATGAAGAAGAACTCAGCCTCAGGATTGGAGGAAGACTCATTAACAACCTGTGTTATATAGATGATACAACCTTGCTTGCTGAAAATGAACAGGACTTGAAGCACTTACTAATGAAGATCAAAGACCACAGCCTTCAGTATGGATTATACCTCGACATAAAGAAAACAAAAATTCTCACAACTGGACCAATAAGTAACATCATGATAAATGGAGAAAAGATTGAAGTTATCAAGGATTTCATTTTACTTGGATCCATGATCAACACCCATGGATGCAGCAGTCAAGAAATCAAACAACACATTGCATTGGGCAAATCTGCTGCAAAAGACCTCTTTAAAGTGTTAAAAAGCAAAGATGTCACCTTGAGGACTAGGATGCACCTGATTCAAGCCATAGTATTTTCAATTGCCTCATGTACGTGTGAAAGCTGGACGATGAATAAAGAAGACAGAAGAAGAATTGATGCGGTTGAATTGCGTTGGTGAAGAATACTGGATATACCATGGACTGCCAAAAGAATGAACAAATCTGTCTTGGAAGAAGTACAACTGGAATGCTCCTTAGAAGCAAGGATGGTAAGGCTACATCTCACATACTTTGGACATGTTATCAGGAGGGACCAGTCCTTGGAGAAGGAAATCATACTTAGTAAAATAGAGGGTCATTGGAAAACAGGAAGCCCCTCAATGAGATGGATTGACACAATGGCTGCAACAATGGGCTCAAGCACGATTGTGATGATGGCGCAAGACTGGGCAGTGTTTTGTTCTATTGTACATAGAGTCACTATGAGTTGGAACCAACTCAACAGCACCTAACAATATAGCATGTAAAGCACTTAGCACCCTGTGAGACAGACTAGAACTGCCCTATAGGGTTTCATGAGTCAGAATGCGCATGACAGCAAAGGGTTTGGTTTGGTTTATCACAGTTGCAATTAAAAAATCCTAACCAAACAATAAAATATATGTGTGTATTTCAAAATATGTAAATACACATTATAGAAAGATTCCATAAGATACCTCCTTTAGTGTGTGTGTATAGAAAGATAACAGTAAAGGTGTACGTTGAGCTAGTGATAGACTGCCCAGAGGAGCGGAGTAGAGATTTGCAGGGTGAAGGAGGACTTGGGAATTTTCTCTATTGACTTCTGTATTCTTTGACTCTTATACAGAAAAAATAAATTCATCATTACTTATGTAATTAAAAAAAAAAAAGAAGGGAATTAAAATAAACACTTTGCTGATTGCTACTTAGGGTGCCAGTAACTCACCTGGGTTGTGTAGAAAAGCCTCAGGTGCTGATCTGAGTGTCTAACCACTAAGTGACCTTCTAACCTCCTTCCTCGCCAGGGTTTTTTTTTTCCTTTTCTTTTTCTTTTTTTGGCCAACTAAAAATATCCGGCTCAGGAAATGTGGCTGATTGAATAGCAGCTGCACTGAGGACCTACTTTGCATATTAAAACAACCTTGGGGGGAAAAGTACCAAACGCTGACTGCCACCAGCCCCTGCTTGGAGGCGCAGCTAAAGATCGCCACACAGACTTGCCTTGGCCTCCGCATTGTCATTGCTGCACATTTTTAGAAGCAAGTCTCTTTCCACTACGCTTTCTCCCGTAGCGGTGGGAAACTTCCTACAAACACTAGAAAGAAAGGCCGAAGCTGAGGCTGCTTTGGTGCAAAGCTAAGGGTCTTCAGATCTTCCTCAAGCTGTTCCAGAAAGTAGACTATCTACTGCTCTTTCCTTTTCCTCTTTTCTTTAGAGAGGAGTTGATTGCCAAGATACTACTTCTGTTTAGAGGGGGAGAGAGAGCAGAAAGGGAAGGCACAAACATCTCCCTAGCTTTGACACATCCCTCGTTCACTTATAAAGAAATGGTGTCTCCGTTAAAGTAGGAAATAAATAGCAGTAAAGTTCTGGAAAATGAGCTGTGCTCTAAACATAAAACACTGACAAGCCACTTGAAGCAATAATAATTCAGAGTACTATTTGTCATGCAAGAATTAAGACATTCTAAAAGAATCTGCAATCTGCATATATCGTATTCCATTTTTTATACCTAACTCTGTAGTGTGAGGTTCTATTCTTTATATACAAGAATAATGTTGACCCTCTCCCTAGCCATACGGCACCCAGATCCCTTCTGAGCAGTTTTGAAAAAATAATGTGATAGGCTATACAGAGTGTTGTTCATAGCTGCTCAATAAAAATTCCATTGTATTTGCAGAATATTAGAGTTGAATGAAACTTTAGAGATTACCTAGTCCAACCTTCTTGCTTTACAGGTGAGAAAAGTGAGGCTGAGAAAGATTAAATAATTTACCTGAAGTGATAGAAAGCACCTGACTCGGCTAGAATCCAGAGCTCCTGTTCTTCGATCTATAGTCTTTCTAATTTTGATGGTGCCTCACTGAGCCAGTCACACCGCCCCGCCCTGCCTCTCATCTGTGCAACCTAGCAGGCAAGAGTTGCTGCAACAGTCCCTTTCACTTCTTAATTTGTGTCCTGATAACCACGCTATATGAGTAATAAACTATGAGCACCTGGTATGCACACACACACACACACACACTTTTAACATGTGTTAAAAGACCGAGGTCTTACAGCCAGCATTGAATTATGAGAAGGGCACCTTCTACTGTGGAATGTTGGGGAAATGTGGCAGACGTTGTTTCTTATTCAACGCCACTCCCACTTTCTTCTTGCTAAGAGTAGTACTTTCTCACTCAGATATTGGGAGATGGGGAGTAATATGCTCAGAGAAGGTGGACCCAGCCCAGCCGGTCCAAGTACTTTCATTGTCTTGGCCAATGAGATATAAGGGGAAATTGACTGCGAGGCTTCTGGGAACTATTTCCTTCCTGATTAAATAAGCACACATACACATACACAAACACACAAAGAGACTTCCACCTTTCTTCTTCCTATTTTTGAATTCAGCTGTGTGAAGATGAGATGCTTGGTCCTGCTGCAGCCATCCTGGAACAGGAAGGGAAATGTCACCCATACGTTGATGATGTCAGAACAGAAACATGGAAGTGACTGGCTCCTTGATGACATCGCTGAGCTGTTAAAACAACCTGGAAACACCTATCTCCAGACTCACTGTCATGTAAGATAATACGAAGACCTTATTGCTTAAGCCACTTGTGTAGCTGAAAGAATAGTTAGGTACCTCATCTCTCTGAGCCTCAGCTTTTTCCTTTATAAAATGGCAATAACAATACCTAGTAGTTAGCCAGGCAGTTGTGAGAGGGAAATGAGATAATAAAATGACGGATAATAAGGAACTCAACAAATGGTTGCTGCCAGTATCATAACAATTATAAACATCATATCAAAATCCTCAATAGTGGGAATGTTTTCCCACATTCAGATGGTCTCCATGGCCTCTGGTTCCCTCTCCCCACAATGATGATCTGAGGGGAGTCATGCAGCTGCTACCCTCTTGCTAAGTGCTAAGGAGCTCCAGATATCAGGTGCTTTGAGCCTGGGGGCTACGGAGGGCCAGCCTGCAAGAGAAAGAATTTTTTTAAAAGACAACATGTAAAGTCCAAATCATAATTTGCAGTGCATCATGATGACATATTAAAAGATCTTAGAAAGCCATTAAGAATTCATTTCTTCTGCCCTGGAAGTCCCAGCTCTGCCAATCTAGCCAACGGAAATTATCCAACTGAAGAGAAAAACTTCATACACCAAATCTTTAATTCAGCATCATTTCTCTCAGATTTTGGAAGTAAATCATAACATGTCCCCTTGATGTATATAATTATGAAGCCAACACAATAATTTTTATTGGGGACTACGTGGGAGTAAGGCAATATAACTTTTTGGACGAACTTAAATGAAAAAATCAGGATACGAAAGTGTATACAACTATGATTACAACCAGGTGTAACATAGCTGTAATCCTGCTCATTTCCTGTGGGGAACTGATTGCTAAGTGCATACAGCGGGCCACAGGAAACAAGGGGTCTGCAGATTGTGAAGAAACTCTGGCCAGAAAAGGGGAGAAAAGTGAAAAGACAACAGTGCTAATAGTGTGGCATTCCAAGGGCATTGTTAATTTGCCTCTTTTCAAAATGACAGATTTCAAAATGGTCCAGGCAGCCAGGCACAGGGCTGGCTGAAGGCACCAGAGACAGCAGAGATGTGGGCGTTGCCCCTATAGCTGCACCTTGGGGATGGCTTTAAAGGCGGGAGCCCTACCCCCAGAACACAACACAGCCCTGGGGAAGACTATCCAAGAAATAACTCACCTCTTCAGACTCTGCAAGGTAGACGGAGAACACACAGAACCTGGGGCTTGTGAAGCACAGGTAAACAGCTTCCACATGCTATTTCTGTGATAAATACTTTTTGTAGAATGTTTTCTATTGGTCCAACCTCTGTTATAAGAGCCTTGTTTGTGGTCAGAGCACCAGAAAAGCAGAGGCAGACAGATTTCCATTTGTCCCAGGAGTTCTGGAGAGGGCAGCATACAAGCAATATTCCATGAAACCAATTACCTAGGAAAGGCCTGGAGGGCACAGAGATGTACATGTTTAAAAAGCATATGAAAAAATAAACATATGAATATAAACATATTTATGTTGTTAGTGGCGTTGTCGTTTCCAACTCATGGCGACCCCATGTGTAGGGAGAGGAACTGTGCTCCGCAGAGTTTTCTATGGCTGTGGATTTGCAGAAGCAGATTGCCAGTCCCACCTTCCAAGGCGTCCCTGGGTGGGTTCGAACTGCCAGCCCTTTGGCTAGTTGTTGAGCGCATAACTGTTTGCACCACCCAGGGACTCCTAAACATATTTATAGATGTATTGATAGTTGGATGGATGGATGGATGAGTGGATGGATGGATGGAAAGATGGGTATGATAAATATCTTTGCAATTAACTTCTACTGTATGCTATGCCAAATTTAGATCTTCATACATAAATATTGTGACTTATCATGAATTTGGAATTCTTTCTGACTTGCATACTCCTTCTTCTGTCCTCTAGGCAATGATTGTACATGTTGACAAGACACTGTTTGCCTCCAAGGTCGCCAATAGGATGCAGGTAGAAGGCAGGCTGGCAGCACAGGTAGGAATGACACCAAATGCTACCTTGAAGGAATAGACCTCACTGACTCAGAGATGAAGACCATGAACCCTCTGGCTGTCACAGCCTCAGGACTTCCGACTCAGGGTCTCCTGTTGTCATTCCACTTGGCTTCATGCTCCTTGTCCCCCACTCAGCAGTTTCCTCTGAGCAACTATGTCCTCTGATACTGTTGGATCCAAAAACAAGGCAACTTCCTTTTTTTTTTTTAATGTATATTCTACAATGTCCGTTTTTTCCTTTTTAAAAATTGTTTTATTGTAGTAAAATATACACAGCAAAACATTTTTGACATTTTTTTACATGTACAATTCAGTGACATGGATTACATTTCTCAAGTTGTACAACTATCACTGTTATCCATTTCCAAATGATTCCACCACCATTAACAGAAAGTCAGCACCCCCTGACCAGAGACTCCCCTTTCCTCCTCCCTCCTGCTCCAGGTAACCACTAATAAACTATGGTCTCTCTACATTTGTTTATGCTAGATATTTTATATAAGTGGAGTCATACAATATTTGTCCTTTTGTGACTGACTTATTTCACTCAGCATAGTGTTTTCATAATGTAGCATGTATCAGGACTTCATTTTTCCTACTGGCTGAGCAGTATTCCATTGTACGTATGTACCACATTTTGTTTAGCCATTCATCTGCTGATGAACATTTAGGTTGTTTCCACCTTTTGGCTATTGTGGAAAGGGCTGCATAATGTCCATTTTTTTATCTATAAGGAAAAACATAAATAACAGAACCCACCCACACACATGATCTTGAAAGAAAATCAATATAATGCTGTAATCGCAGTGTAAGGAATAAATAAAAGGAAGGTAATTTATAATAAAAGGAGCCGGCGCTCAGCTGCTAACTGAAAGGTTGGAGATCCAAACCCACCAGCTGCTCCTCGGGAGAAAGATGTGGCAGTCTGCTTCTGTAAAGGTTTACAGCCTTGGAAACCCTATGGGGGCAGTTCTACTCTGTCCTATACGGTCACTATGAGTCAAAATTTAGAATAGAATAATACATATTTTCATACATAAGTGCGCAGGTACAAGCACCTTAATGAGGTCAAATTCTTGCATCTAAATGTACGCTCAATGTGATTGTCACAGCCCCAGATGCAGTCATGTCATATCAGCAACTTCAATACCATGGCAACACCGATGTCAGTGATGTGATGTTCTGGAATGGTCAACAGCTCAGAGTAAAGTTCCTAATGAGACAAAGTGCAATCATCCCTCAATTCACATGGTAGTTGCATTTCCAGAATATACAGTGTACGTGAAAAACGTGCAGAAAACATTACACCCAGAACCCAGTGCCATCAAGTCGATTCCAACCCATAGCGACCCTACAGGACAGAGTAGAACTGCCCCATAGAGTTTCTAAGGAGCGCCTGGCGGATAGGAACTGCCGACCCTTTGGTTAGCAGCCGTAGCACTTAGCCACTACGCCACCAGGGTTTCAAAAAAACATTACATTTATATACAATACAAAATTATGTTCAAGGATCAGATAATTTAGAATAGTGGTTTTTTAAAAACTACATAAATGTGTGTGATGTTCAAATGTTGGATAGTGTCATGGATTGAACTGTGTTCCCCCGAAATATCTGTCAACTTGGCTAGGTCATGATTCCCAGTATTATATGATTGTCTGCCATTTTTGTTATCTGATGTGATTTCCCTATGTGTAGTAAATCCTATCACTATGATGTAATGAGACAGATTAGTGGCAATTATATTGAGATCCACAAGATTAGATGGTGTCTTAAGCCAATCCCTTTTGAGATATAAAAGAGAGAAGCCAGCGGAGAGACAGGGGGACCTCACACCACCAAGAAAGCAGCGCCGGGAGTAGAGCACTTCCTTTGGACCTGAGGTTCCTGCACTGAGATGCATGGTGCCTGAATTTGGATGTCTAGCCTACTAGACTGTGAGAAAATAAGCTTCTCTTTTACCTTTTGAATTTTGTATGGCTTGCCTCCATCACCTGTCTGTGTCAGTTTGTCATACTGTAATGGCTTGTGTGTTGCTGTGATGCTGAAGTTACACCACCAGCAGGGTCACCCATGGTGGATAGGTTTCAGAGGAGCTTCCAGAATAAGACAAACAAGGAAGAAAGACCTGCTGATCTACCTCTGAAAATTAGTCATTGAAAATCCTATGAATTACTCACTTGCTTTGGACACGTCCTCAGAAAGGATCAATTGCTGGAGAAGGAGATCATTTTTGGTGAAGTAGAGGGCAAGCAAGGAAGAGGGAGACCCACAGCGAGATGGGTTGACACAATAGCTGCCTCCATGGACTTAGACATACTGGCAACCATGAGGATGGCACAGGGTTAGACAACATTTTGCTCTGTTGTACATAAGGCCACCATGAGTCCGAGTCAGCCCAATGGCATCTATCAGCTCTTTATTGCCTAAAAATATAAATAAAATCTGCTTTTTAAAAGATGCAGTCTGTATTAGTTTCCTAGGGCTAAACTAACAAAATATCATGAATTGAGTGTCTTGTAAGAAGAGAAATTTATTGTCTTAAGTTCTGGATGCCAGGAGATGCTGTGGCCAACTCCCTCCTCTCAATTATATCTCTACCTTTTTTTTTTTTTTTTAAAGGGCTTATTTATTTATTTGGTGATGCTTCCTCTTTCTTTAGTAGTACTAACCTTCGCTATGTGCCAGATATGGTGCTAAGTACTTTGTGCACCTTATTTTATTTAATACTCCCAGTAACACTTCAGGATAGGTATCATTGTTATAATCACCATCCCATGTTACAGAAAAAAAAACTGAGGCACAATTCAGTAACATGTTTGAGGCGACACAGAAAATAAGTAGTGAAGCTGGGGTTTGTACCCAAGTGGTCCAAAAGCAAAACCCACACTGCTACCCTCTGCTCTATGTGGTCTACCCTGCCTCCTCCCTTGTAACTGTCCCAAACTCCCCACATGGGGATGTCTACAGTGGCCTCACTAGGGTTGGTGTCGCCCAGTGAGGTGACTCATGGTGCCCCCCCACCCCTACACGCACAATGGACCTCCTCCAGTAGGAGAACATACAGAATCCTTAGTAATGCCTTTTGTACTGTTATTCATAAATCGTAATTCCCGTACGTCACTGAATATAATAGGAATTTGCTGTTGTTAGGTGCCACGGAGTAAGTTCTGACTCATAGCGACCCTACGTACAACAGAAACACTGCCCGGTCCTCGTAATGGTTGCTATGCTTGAACCCATTGTTGCAGCCTCTGGGTCAATCCACCTCACTGAGGGTCTTCCTCTTTTTCACTGACCCTCTACTCTACAAAGCATGATGTCCTTCTCCAAGGACTGGCAATAGTAGTGACATAAAAACTTGTAAAATGAAAATTACAACTTTAAATTATTATATCCTAAGCACAGGCACAGCGGGGCAGGCGGTTGCAGGAGGGAGCCAAGACCTTTTGGCTGTGAGATGAAACGCCAACAGTTTTCGGAAGAAAACGGAGTTCTTCGTTTCTTTCTCATCCTGGGGCGCCAGGCTCAGTCAGTGGGCGCAGGGGGCCAGGAGCAGCAGCCGGGGCTGTGCCGCGCTGTGGGGGGACCCCCTGGCACCCGCCTGACCACAACCGGCCTGGCCGCGCTGGCCCGGGGCTCTTGCCTCTCTTGAACTTTGCAAGACCTTTCATTTCCCGGCTGCCAAGAGGTATTTTTATAAAAAATAATAAATTTCTGCTGGAACCACTGCACAAGAATTGTAAAGTCATTTTGGTGTCACTTCTCTGACAATGTCATCTGGTGTGGTCCGCACCCCGCACCCACCTAGTGACGCCACCGGACATCTAAAAAAAGCTTCCTTCTGTGTTGAACTGAATTGGGGGTGGGGGGCGGTAACAGAGGTAAGCCAGGCCCCACGCACACAGCCTGTGGATAAAAGTGGTGTCATTCAAAGTAATCACTGTGGTTTCCTGGCTCTCACCTTCTCCAACTAAGGCCTGCTCTGAATCATCGGAAAGACTTCCACTTCCAGAGGAGCCTGAGCCCCCCAGCAGTGCTCCTAGCCTTCCCGTGGATGTCCGTTTAGCCACTGGAGGGCCTGGCCTCTGTGAAATCCCAAGGTCAGGGCCACAGAGCGGCCTAGGCTTAGGGGAATCCTTCAGGGCTGCAGGCCAGGGGGGATTGTCCCCTCCCTCCCCGTGTCACCCGAAGCAGCCAGCCTGGCACGGTGCCTCCCAGCTCCCAGTGTGCAAGGCGTCTTCGGCTTCTGCCCGCCTACCCTCCCTGCAGGGCTCACACTTGGTGCCGCGCTGGGAACCAAGGTCAGAGTCAGCACCCCTGGCGCGCACGCGCACGCCCACACCCACTGGGTCCTTATCCTCTTCCGCCCCCAGTCTGCCTGCAAATAATTTCTTGGCAAGATTCCCACTGATTCTTCAGGGGAGCCTGGTCAGAGCTGAGTCCCAGCTTGAGTTGATCCCCGCCGGCAGGGCAGGCGGGAGTGACAGATACTCCACCAGACGGTTCTTTATTGCTCTGAGGCCGCGCTGGGATAATTGCATCACATTATCCCCTCCATCCTGCTGCTGTCTCCACACCACACAGGCCGGCCCCTGCAAAATGACTACGGCTACAACCACAGGCACTGAAAAGAACAAAACAACATAATCCCACTTTTTCGAAAAGTCTAGAACAGCCCAAAAGGCATAGAGACCCAAGTTTATTAGTGGTTACCAGGAACAGGGGGAGAGAGAATGGAGAGTTAGGCCCACCGGTACTGATCTTCTGTTCGGGGTGATGAAAACCTTGGGAATGGATAGAGGTGAGGATTGCGCACATGGTGAATGAAATTGATGTCACTGAATTATACACTCAAGAAATGGTTAAAATGACAAACTTGTCGTTATATATACAGTAAAACGTGAGAGCAGAACTCGACTGGACTGCCTTGTTTTTCCGAGTCTTGAAAGTTTTGCGCCTGTGGCAAGGTGCCGTCTTACTGCTTTCCTACCGCTCTGTATTAGTGGAAAATATTTGCGTTTTCCTTCTCTGATAGGTTTCTGCCTTGCACAGATTCCAGCTTTCGCAGGTTTTAATGTATTTACCACAATAAAATCACTGCAGTTTGCTAAAGAAGGTTGAATAATTTCTATGTTTTTAAAAAATTGTGTTTTAGGTGAAAGTTTACAGAGCAAACTGATTTCTCATTAAACAATTAATACACAATTTGTTTTGTGACGTTGGTTGCCAATTCCACACAGTGTCAGCACTCTCTCTTCTCCACCCCAGGTTCCCTGATTCCACTTGTCTGGCTTTCCTGTCCCTTCCTGCCTTCTTTGCTTTGCTTTTGCGCTGATGTGCCTGTTTAGTCTTGTAGACATGGTTGAACTACTTGTGTTATTGTTTGTTTCATAGGCCTGTATAATCTTTGACTGAAGGGTGAATTTCAGGAAATGACTCCTATGTTTTTGTTTTTTGTTAAAAAAGAAAAAGAAAAAAGAAAGAAAATGCAGCCCTGAAAAAAGAAAAAAAAAAACAACATTAACAACAGCAAAAAAAAGAACGCTGGCACACAGGACACAACAATAGTGTACGTAACACTCTTCCTAATTGCCTCCTCCTGTTAAAACACAGTAGCCTAACAACAGCGACAGTGAAAATGACAACATGGTGTCTACCACTTAACAAAAGATTTTATCAGTGAGCAGCAGGACGAGGTGTAAAGAGAGATGAATCAGATCTCAGCACGGTCATGAACAAATGATCCTGTCTGAGCCTGTTTCTTCATTTACAGAATGAGGAGAATCCAAACACCCAACTTGGTTCTTGAAGTTTTAATTAAATAACCCACCCACCAAATAATTTATTAAATAATTAAATAATGTGTGGGAAAGCAGGAAGTGGTGCACAAAGGTTACTGGTTACGAGGACCTAATCCCAGCAACTCCAGGTGGAAATTATCTACAGAATCAATGGCTTCCAACTATCCATTTTTTTTAATTATATTTTTCTGAAGTATCATTTTTACTGAGAAACACGTAACAACACTATCCAATGGGGGGAAATCTGTAATTTTAATCATCCATAATTCCACCACCTTAATACAACTTTTAAAATTTTCATGGTTTACTTTCAAAAGAAAGGAAATCCTGGTGGCATAGTGGTTAAGAGCTACGGCTGCTAACTGAAAGGTCGGCAGTTTGAATCCACCAGGCACTCCTTCAAAACCGTATGGGGCTGTTCTACTGAGTCCTCTAGGGTCGCTATGAGTCAGAATTGACTCAGGGACAATGGGTTGTTTTTTTCCAACAGAAATGCCTATTTTTAAAAGTGTTTTAATCATACTTAGGAAACCCTGGTGGTGTAGTGGTTAAGAACTACAACTGCTAACAAAAAGGTCGGCAGTTCGAATCCACCAGGTTTTCTTGGAAACCCTATGGGGCAGTTCTACTCCATCCTCTGGGGACACTATGAGTCGGAATCCACTGGATGGCAATGGGTTTGGTTTTTTTTTTTTTTGTTTAATCATACTTAGGTAGTTTTTAAAATGCATGTGTGTTTCTAAGCAAATGAAAAAATCTCCAGGCACCAGAAAAATATCAGGGCATGAGCTGGAAAGAAAACGTTTGACTCCCAGAATTCTCTCCTGAGGAGGTCACAGGTTTATGAGGAAGAACAAAAGGAAGCAGCTAAATTGGGGTCAGCTTTTTTTTTTAAACTTGTGCACACTGGCTGCATGAGCCTGGTTGCTAAGAAATGGAAGTTGATGCTGGGCTTCCCTCTATCAAGAGCTGCCGAACTGGGGACAACTCTGACACATCCCAGGCAGGGAGACTATTTGGGGAGTCCTCTGAGTCTCGACAGCAACGGGTTTGGTTTGTTTTTTTGGTTAGGAGTAAGAATCCACTCAACGGCAAGGGGTTTAGAGCTGAGGGAGGGGCTGGGAGGTCACTCCGCCCCACAACCACCTAGAAAAAGGAAACCAGAAAAGGGAGAAACAGCAGCAGAGACTACACTTCCTTCATTTCTCACTCTAGGGACATTACTGACTCACAAAAAGCAGCTCTATGGAGAAGACAACCAAAGAAGAGGAACTTGCCACCACGGTCTAATAACACTGAGGTAATTTTAATTTTTACTCTTGGGATGAGGAATGAACAGAGGGGTCTTATTTTCCTCCAGGGGCAGCTGAAAAATACTCCCAGGGGTGAGATATCCCTATACCTGTCCCACCCAGGTTTCCCCTGACTAAGCTGGAAACAGGTCTTAAATCTTAAAATTTTAGATTCTTTAAACTGTGTGTGCTGTGCTAATTTACCTTGGTAAGACAATGGAAGAAACCACTTTGCTCTGACTCATAAATTTGCTCTTGGCCCACAGTATTTATTATAGTTACTGTTTGCCGGATATGGTGCTGGTCCTGTGGAAGGTTCCAAAAGCAGGAGAAATTACCATGAGCTGGACTGTCCTCTTCACTCTGTGCTCTGAACCCAAGATACCTACCATTCTGAGGTTTAGGTTTACAGAAGGAAAATAGAGGCTAGAAACCACAGACTAGCAAGAATTGAAGACATCTTTCTGTCATTTCTACTGAACTAGGTATGTTTAACAGCAACTTCATTTTTCTTCCTTACTTTAACTACCAAGGAATGGGAGTCCACATTCTGCATATCCCAGGAGGTTCTACACTCGTCTCTGAAGCAGGTCCCCTGGAGATAGGTCAGCTGATGGTGACTCTTACTTCCTGGCCCTTTCAAAGCCCAGGTCTGAGTTTGAAACAAGACGTTGTAAAGGCTCATCCTTCTTTTGAAGTAAAGGCTCTTCCTTGTTCTAGCATGGATTTGTGTTCTTTGGGAAAAGAATAACTGATGTGTGTACCTGTTCTTTCTCCTCTAGGATTTAGCAGTGGCCTCCATGGGTTCTGTGAATTCCAGAGGTCACAAGGCAGAAGCCCAGGTAGTGATGATGGGCCTCGACTCAGCAGGCAAGACCACGCTCCTGTACAAACTGAAGGGCCATGAGCTGGTGGAGACCTTGCCCACTGTTGGCTTCAATGTGGAGTCTCTCGAAGCTCCTGGGCATGTGTCTCTGACTCTCTGGGATGTGGGAGGGCAGACCCAGCTCAGGGCCAACTGGAAGGACTATCTGGAAGGCACGGATATTCTTGTGTATGTGCTGGACAGCACAGATGAAGCCCGTCTGCCTGAGGCAGTGGCTGAGCTCGGAGAAGTACTAGACAACCCCAACATGGCCAGCGTCCCTTTCCTGGTGCTGGCCAACAAGCACGAGGCACCTAATGCTCTACCACTGCTGGAGATCAGAGATAGGCTGGGCCTGGAGAGATTCCAGGACTGCAGCTGGGAGATCCAAGCCTGCAGTGCCCTCACCGGTGAGGGGCTGCCAGAAGCCCTGCAGAGTCTGAGAAGGCTCCTGAAATCTCGCAGCCACCTATGCCCCTGGGCAAGGAGTGGGGA
Organism: Elephas maximus indicus; assembly: GCF_024166365.1. NCBI lineage: Eukaryota > Metazoa > Chordata > Mammalia > Proboscidea > Elephantidae > Elephas > Elephas maximus. Next base: position 28,875,786 of record NC_064832.1, on the reverse strand, counting down.
GAGCAAGAAGTCTTGACTGAGATACAGCAGCTTATCTTTGCTCACACGAAATGGAAGAACCAGCTAATCCTTGAGAAACTTGCATTTAGCTTGTCAAACAAGAAATCCTTTTGTTCTTGGATAGGCTATTTTCTTCTCAGGATTTATTCTCACTGGTGTTTATGTGGAAAATCAACTATTCTTTGAATAATAATGCTCTTTTAAAAAACCTCAGTGAGCTCCATTGAATAACTCATTACCAAGTGTGAACTAAGCAATTATAATAATAGAGCAACTAGTGATTCCGTAATAATCAGGACTAAAATTCACAGAGGAGAAGAGGTTTCAGAATGGAAAGAGAATATCGTCTGGACGTGGTCACAACTGTGAGTGATTTGGGGTTTGTGCCATTATCACTCTGTGTGCAAGTGACCAGGTTCAGAAGAAGGGGGCAGGGGAGGCTGCTACCACAGAATCTGGGGTTTAGAGGATCACTGGGGAGCTCAGCCCTGGGCAAGGAGCTGGCAGTAAGGCTTCCCTCTTCTCGGGTCCTGATTAACCCTGTCTACCCTTTTGTTGGAAACCCTGGTGGCGTAGTGGTTAAATGCTACGGTTGCTAACCAAAGGGTTGGCAGTTCAAATTCGCCAAGCGCTCCTCGGAAACTCTATGGGGCAGTTCTACTCCGTCCTATAGGGTTGCTATGAGTCGGAATCGACTCGATGGCACTGGGTTTGGTTTGGTTTTTTGGACCCTTTTGTTACCTGGTGTTGGACATTTTTTTTAACCCTTAATTTTTATCCTTTCTTTTATTCTTCTCTTTTCTCCTTCTTGTAGTGCATATCTTCCCTTAAAGGCCAGATTAATCAATTGTTGAATTCATTTATTCTGTGAGACCAGTGGCAAAAGGCACTGAGCTTATAGATCTGAACCAGGCGCTGTAGATGGAAGGTAGGAATTCTGAAGATACGCGTAACAGCAATGCCTTATCCCTTACTGATATTAAAAAAAAAGAAAAGTTGAACATAGTATCTTAGAAGGTTTTTATAACCATAACCCAGGATCCATGAAGTTCCTGAAAGTATTTGTAAAACGCACACATTGGGCCATTTTTCTAGGAAGAGGATTCGTAGCTTTCATGAGGCTTTCAAAGGCATCTGTGACTCCCGAAAGTTAAGAGTCACTGATCTGGTGTTATCCCTCACCCAACCCAGGATTATTTCCTATAATCTCAACTTTTAATAGCAAGGAGCTGACACTTGGTGCCTGTTCAGACATTAAAGAGCTCTAAATGTTGGATATTCCTTCCTATGCTAGATTAACATCAGCCTCCTTATAGCCCTGGTGGTGGTTCTGCCCTCTCTAGAGTATCACAGTGTGAGTTGGCCCTCAATGCCCTTCTAACATCTAAGATCTACCAGGTCCCTCTCCCCAGTCTTCCGTCTTCATTCAGGTTAGGCACGCCCAGTTCTTTCCACTACTTGTCACACACGTTTCAAGATTTTCTATGTTAGACACTAAGAATACAAAGATCAATAAGACAAGTCCTCAGGCCTCGTGGAGCTTTGGTGGGGGAGGCATAACCCTCATAAAAATGCAATAATGGAAGCCCAGTTCAGCAACTGTTCATTGAGCACTTACTTAGGGCCAGGCTCTCTGCTCCATTTTTTACGTAGCCAAAACCAAACCCATTTCCATCGAGTTGATTCTGACTCATAGCAACCCTATAGGACAGAGTAGAACTGCCCTATAGGGTTTTTCAAGGAGTGGCTGGTGGATTTGAACTGCCAACCCTTTGGTTAACAGCAGAGCTCTAAACCACTGTACTGCCAGAGCTCCTCTTTAAGAAAATTGCCTCTAATTCTCATAAGTCTGAAAAGTAGATAATATTCCCATTTTATAACATTGGAAACTGAGGTTCTCTGAGAAGTTAGTTATTAAGTGATGTATCTAGAATTAAAACTGGTTATGTCTAGCTCTAATGGCTGCATTCTTCCACAACAGCATGCTTCTACAGTAAAACCTGTGAAAGCCAGAAACTGTAAGGTGGAAACCAGCTAGAGAAGGAAAACGCAAATATTTCCCACTAATAGAGAGGGACAGAAAAGTGGCAAAACTGCATGCTGTCAAAGGTGAAAAATAAGGCAGTCCCATGGAGTTCCAGCTCTCACAGTTTTTACTGTTGAAGACTTAAGCTAAGGTAGATCTTCAGTCAGGGTCCCTGGGTGGTACAAATAATTAAGAACTGGACTACTGACCAAAAGGTTGGTGGTTTGAACCTGCCCAGAAGTGCCTTGGAAGAAAGACCTGGCAATCTGCTCTTGAAAGGTCATAACTATGAAAATCCTATGGATCACAATTCCACTCTGAAACACATGGGGTCACTGTGAGCCAGAATTGACTCTATGGCCACCGATAGACCTTCAAATCAGCACGTATGATGGGAAGAGCATCCTAGCCAGAGGGAAGAGGCTGCTTGGAAGCAGGAAAGAAAGTATAGGAAGGGTAAGTTAGTGAGCTTGAAACAGGGGCCTGAGGTGAGGGGCGAGCGAGGGTAAAGTTATAACAGGAAACACAACTAAAAAGGAAGTTTCAATCCAAGTTGGGGAAAACTGGACTTTCATAATCGTGAGGTGGGGTCAGAGAAGTGAAACCATCCGACTCGTCCTTTAGGAAGATAACCCAGTGGAAATGTGGGAAATAGAATAAAGCGAAGGGTGGATACTGGAGGCAGGGAGACCAGCAAGATGATCGATCACTGCAATAACAGAGGAGAGGAAGGGAGATAAGAAAATTGAGAGCCCGTTTTAAAGAAAAAAGTTGAGAGAGGAAGAATTTGAAGATACTGAAGATATTGATTCTGAGTGACTAGAGGGATTGGAATGCCATGGACTGGGAAGGCTGACACAGGAGGAACAGCTTGGGACAGGGGCAGGAACTGCTGGGTTCTGTTTTTGAAAAGTTGGATATGAGTTTGTTTATAGCTCCTTTCCGATTGTCCCATTGTCTGCAGTCCTTGAGAAGCTGAATCTCCTGCAGGATGCACCTGCTGGTTCCTTCGTGGAGGCTCATTCCTCATGTGATTCATTGCTTTCCATTGAAGCTCATCTTCAGCAGAAGTCATTTTCCCATGTGACTCCCGGGCGCCCTCGTTGTGAAAGTGCTTCTGCAGAGAGTGGTTTTATGTTAGTTTCTACTAGGATTTGTTTTAGGCCAAACATTGTGTTACTTTCCCATGGACCTCATGGTTGTCTAAATCTGGACCCTACACCCGTTCATGGCACAGGCCTTAGGGTTTCAATGTCTGACAGGTGATTTTTCTTTTTCTTTGCACCCATATCCCAAAAGAGACAGATTAGCTTCTGTTATGGATTAAAATGTGTTACGCCAAAATATGTCTTGGAGTCCTGACCCCTATACCTGTGGATGCAATCCTGTTTAGGAATTAGGTTTTCTTTGCTGTGTTAACGAGGCCATAACAGTGTAGGGTGATATAGAGAGTAGCATAGACACAGAGACAAGCGAGCAGGGGTTGTGGGGGGTGGGGGTGGAGATACTATCTGATGACTGGCAGGTGAATCTACAAGTCCAGGAACTCTAAGGACTGACTGTTACTAGAAGCTGAAGTACACAGGAAAGGACCTCTCCCTAGAGCCACACCCTGAATTCAGACTTCTAGCCTCCAAAACTGTGAGAAAATACGTTTCTATTCTTCAAAACCACCCACTTGAAGTATTTCTGTTACAGCAGCACTCAGGAACTAAGGCAGCTTCTCACATTCCCTGAGCTTGTGGGCAAAGTTTTCTCATCCACTTCTAAGGAATGGACATCTCTTTGATGCTTCAGCTTTTCTGCTGGGCTTAGATGAAAATTTTCTCCCTTCCAAGCCTAAGGCCACATGTTCTTTTCCCTCACAGGTGTTATAACCCAGTCCCAGGACCTAGGGCCTAAATTTGGCTCCTCTAAAACCTCCATGGCTCCTGGGTTCCTGCTCACACTTACTACTTTGGCTGTGGTTTCTCTCTTCATTCCTGTCACTTGAGGATTTTCTTTTCACTTGTTCAAAGACTGCAAAACATTTTTTTTTTTTAAATTATCGTTTATCCAACATCTCTATGACTTTGTAATGGAAAAGGGTCCATCTTCCATGTTACTAAAAGTTCTGAACTCGTTTTTATGTGGCAGGGAGTCTTCCAAGGTGCTGGCAAAATTGCAATATGATTAGATCTGTACTTAGGAAGATAACCTGGTCAGCAGTGTTGAGTGGAGGGAGGATCCCGAAACCAGGGAGATAGACTAGAGGAGTGTCTTAATTTGCCTCCTATTGACCCCATTGGTGAAGGAGGATCCCCACTCTAAATAAGACGAGATGGCAAAACACATGACAGCCGACACTGAACAGATGAGATTGGCAACAGTTTATTAGTCATATGTACTCACAGCCTGGGGGAGGGTCACACTTGGGAATAGTGTGGGTCAGCAGGAGCTGTGGGAGGCAGGCTTTATAGTAACAAGATGGTGGGATGCCCCTGGTTCCCACAAGAGGATGTGATTGGCTTGTTTGAATAAATTCGTGGCCTGTCAGGAAAATGAGACCTGTTAGGTTGAGGACCAGTGGAGTGCAGCTGCTCTGGCTGATAGGGGAACTAGCTGGGTGGAGATCCTTTCCCGCTGGGTGAAGGGCATATTTGTCAAGTGCAGGGGAACTCTTGGTTAGGCCTTTGGGGCCCTGTGAGGCTCAAAGATATCAAGGCAGCATTTGAAATTTTAGGTTTTACAACACAAGGAGGACCAGAGGTCTTCTGTACCATTCCTCTGAAGGGATATTCTGTCACTGCAGCTGCCCTCTTGTTTTTCTGACAGTCTCTTTGCTTCAGCCAGGCTAGCCTCCTCTCTGACACAGAATGTACCATGCTCATTCCCAGCTCCAGGTGTGTGCTCTTTGCCAGACTAGACAGAATGGACAGGAGGGCCAGCAGGTAACTCTGAGTGTGTGCCTAAAGCCCATAGCACTTGAAGGCAAGCGAGCTCAGTCTTAATAATCCTCAGGTAGATTTTTCCATCATCCCCCTCAGATAAGATATGGGAAGAAGGACAAGAAAAACAAAATATAACAATCATGCTGTTAATATTAACTGCAATAACTTCCGGCTAGTCAGTCTTTTGCTAGGAGGGAATGAATGTCAAATCATGTAGAATTATCCAGCCGGTGAGTTTAAACAGTGCTGCTTACACGATTATTTGGATGGGAGGTGGGGATTGAGAGCCTCAGAGTCCAAGTGAACATCCAACTGAACAAAGAAAATCTCGAGAAGGTTTTGGAGGACACTTAAGGATGACTGATACACATGAGTTCAGTATGACCCGGCCCTCCCCGCCCGCAAGATTACGAAAACCGATGAGGGCAGCTGAAATCACCAAGTATTTGTCAGCGCAGTCAAGTGTGACCGCGGTCCCTTCCCACACGGCCCCCGAGAGCAGTAGTTCAGGAAAAACAAAATAATTTTAGAAAGGAAAAAGAAGACTTTTATTTTTACTTGATTTCCACTCCTCTGACACATTCACCCCTGAGGAAATTTGGCTCTGTGGCTCCGGAGTATAAGTATTTAAAAAGCCTCCATGAGACATGAGACATTTGACTTCAGATCTCAAGCTAAAAACCTAATAATGAATCCAGCCTGAAGCACATGGATATTTTTGCAGCCTCCTTCAAGCATGAAACTGCAAACTTAAACAATTAATTCTCATAAAAGCACTTCCAACTCTTCAAATTAAAAAGGAGGCATCATGATTGTAAATTATCTAAGGATTATTAACATGGCAACGTATCATTTTGCAATTTTTATTCTACCTTTTATTTGAACTCCATGAACTTCAATTTCATATGGTGTTAAGTGTTGGCTTAAAGCTGGGAGGAAAATATAAAGGATATAAAGAGCTTTCTATAAAGATTTTCAGGGTTATGGAAATTCCGCCAGGTAATCGTCACCGAGATGGAGATACAGCCCCAACCTCTGCTCAAATTGGGGCTGTATAAAAGGGCACATTGAGGTAGGGTTTGGGCTCCAAGTCAGTCAGAAAGACTGGAACACCAGCTCTTCCCCTCACCCCTGGGTACCCTTGGGCAAATTAGTTAATCAGTCTAAGGCCCAGCTGCCTCATCTGCAAAATGAGAGTGATAATAGGAGGTGCACCCGAAGTTGTCATCAGGATAATAACGTGTTCATCTAGTCAACTTAGGAGTCCCTGAGTGGTGTAGCCTGCTAACCAAAGGGTTGGAGGTTCAAGTCCACCCAGAGGTGTCTCGGAAGAAAAGCCTGATGATCCACTTCAGAAGAATCAGCCATTGAAAACCCTACAGAGCACAGATTTACTGTGACACACAGGGGGTCTCCATGAGTGAGCATCGACTCAAGGGCTCCTGGTTTTTTGGCTTTGGTACATGCACTTTAAATGCACTCTCTTCTAGGAAAGTCTTCCCCTTGCAAAATAGATTGAATGAATAGGAATGATTCAGAAGACTGGGAGTTGAATCCCATACTCAGCTCTTCTCTGAAATCCTAGCACTATAGATTCATTCTTTGGGCTTCAGGTATAAAATAAAATATCTTTAGAAAAAGGACAAAGCTAACTTATACTTTAATAAGAATAAATTCTGAAAATCTTTTCGGAAGAAGTTTTGGTAAGGAAGCAAACACATCAGTTTAAAACAGCTGAAACCAATATGTGGGTGCTACCAAAAAGGGAGAAGGCAGGAATGTCACAACTTTACCTAAAACCATAATGAATTTGGGCCATACAAGTCTCATGGTCCACATAGCCAGGATCTCCCGTGTGCGGAGAGACCTGGGTGTGTGGAACTACTCCAGGTACTTGGAAGGGTGACCTTGAGCTGGGGAACCGCTGAACTGTCTGGCTGGCCCAGAAGCTCCCCTTTAGACTGGGGAGTGGGAGGGGAATGACCATTCTGGCCTCTTCTTCCTCCCGCCCTCTCATCTCGGTCCAGTGTCTTCATTAAAGGCTGGCCCCCAGGGCACATAGCAGGGTAGACAAGTTTGGTGAGTGGATCTGGGCCGAGGTGGGGAATGGCAGATGGAAAACAAGCAGGACAAGCTCTTTACTACTGTTCAGTAGACAGCACTGAAGTCCAAAGGACAACCAGCCAGAAGGTAGTTTCAGCTTTTAAGTGGAAAAGCCGCTTTTTTCTCACTTGTATTCTACGTTTGGGTGGGGTTTCACAGGGTATAGATGGACAGTTCTTAGTTTCCTACTGCTGCTGTAATAGAAATACCACAAGTGGGTGGCTTTAAAGAACAAAAGTTTACTTTCTCACAGTTCTGGAGGCTAGAAGTCCTAATCAGGGTCTTCTGCATGTTGATTCCTTCTGTGGGCCTCTCTCGTAGTTCCTGGTGTCTGCTGGTGATCCTTGGTGTTTCTTGGAATTCCTTGGTGTTCTCCGGTGTTCCCTGGAGTCTGTCTTCCCCCGTGTGTGTCTCTGTGTCTATTTTGCTCTTTTTATGACTCAGAAGTGATTAGGTTTAGGACCTACCCTACTCAGGTAAGATCTAGTCAACATACCACATAAAACACTATTTCTAAACAGGATCACATCTACAGGTATAGATGTTAGGATTCCAAAACGTATTTGGGGTTGGGGGGCACAATTTAATCCATAACAGTCAACACCATGACCCAGGCAGGAAAAGAACCAATGATCACGTAATTTATGGCCCTAATCCTAGCTGGGAAGGAATTCATTCTTTAAACCAGCACCCCAAACTCTTCAAGCAAGTCATTCACAAAATGTACCCTCCTCTCCCATTTTAAGGGCAGCATCAAGTTCTCTGACATCCAAGTCCCAGAGAGCCGAGAGCTCTGGGAATAGAAACCTGCTGGCTGTTTTGTTCTGATGCAGCAGAAGGTCACAAGGCTCTTACTCAAGCTTGGGGGTGGCCCACCACAGGCCCTTCCTTCCCCTTGGCCAGTGATGACTCAAGAAGTTTCTGAAAGAAGCTCATGAACACTCAACCAGCAGGTTCCTTTGGGGGCACTTCTCCAGCGCTTGCTAGATAACACAAGGAACTGATTCCAGACACCATTAGTCAGCATGCCTGACTGAGAGGCATGGACAACTCCCAGGTTTCGCTTATAATACTCCAGTGAGTTTAGGACATAAGATGACACGAAACTACCTAAAGGAGGTCTTCAAGAGGGACAAAAAGAGAAAAAAAGCCATTAAGACTTGTGGTTTAATGTTGGGAAATGAACACTTTACTGTCTCCTACAACCTCACTAGAGAGACAGTAAAGGGATTATAAAAAAAAAAAAAAAAAAAGCCAAAACTCACAAGGACAAAGAAAGTAGAAGAGAGTAGCAGGCTTGAGAATCAATAAAGTATGGAAGATGGAAAGTGACTTCTTAGATCAGAGAAAGCAGAAACTGAAGTGTGAGGAGTTACATAACTCAAAGGACTTACTCGGTGTCAGGCACTGGTCTAGTGCTATACATGCATTCAATCAGATCCATTCTCATTGCTGTCGAGTTGGTTCCAACTCCTAGTAACTCTACAGGACAGCATAGAACTGCCCCCTTGGGCTTTTCAGGGCTGTAATCTTTACGGAAGCGGGCTGCCACATCTTTCTCCTGCAGAGGGCTGGTGGGTTCAAATCGCCAAATTTTGGTTATCAGTCCAGTATTTAACTACTGTGCTACCAGGGCTCATACTAACTCAAAAAATCCCCCCCAACACCCTAGGAGGCTTAGTACCTTAATTTTGGAGATGAGGGACAGAGAGGTCCAATAACTTACCCAAGGTCACAGAGCAGAAGCTGAGACTCTGGAGCGGGGTGGCTCCAGAGACCCTGCTCTGTCTGTACGGCCTCCCAGTGATAAGCAAGCCCATTGGCACCTAACCCAGGAAATCTCAGGAGTTGGAGATATCAGGAAGCACCACAATTCAACAGAATTGGTATTCACACAGACCCTTAGACTACTTCACCTGTTTTACTCGGGCAACTGCCCCTCCGCAGTTAGGCAGAATATTGTCAGTTTATCTTCTGGAAGCATCTACACAGTTGAAGGTGTAATGAGACATCTACAGAAAAAGGAATTAAGTGAACATTTGTGAACTAACTGGTGAGACTGCTCAGACCCTCTATTAGTTTCCTAGGATTGTTATAACAAAACCCAACTGGGTGGCTTATAAGTACAAAAATTGATTGTCTCAAGGACTCTACTGGATTGAATTGTGTTCTCCCTAAAACCTGTGTTGGAATCCTAACTGATATACCTGTGTGTGTGATCCTGTTTAGAAATAGGATTTTCATTATATGTTAATTAGATCTTAGCTGAGTAGGGTGGCTCCTAAACCTAATCACTTCTGAATTATTAAAAAAAGCAGATTAGACACAGATGGAGGCACATACTGAGGAAGACAGATGCCATGCAAAGATCATCTGCACGTGAAGGAACCAAGGATCTCCCAGGGCTACAGACAAGGAACAAACAGACGTGGTCAACACCCTGATTTGGACTTTTAGCCTCGAGAACTGTGAAAAATAAATTTCTGTTCTTAAAAGCTATAGGATTGCTATGAGTCAGAATTGACCCAATGGCAATGGGTTTGGTGTTTTTTGTTTTTTAAAAACAATCCACTGTGGTATTTGTGTTATGGCAAACCAAAAAATACCCATTGCCATCAAGTCAGTTCTGATTCATAGCAACCCTATAGGACAGAGTAGAACTGCTTCATAGGATTTCAAAGGTGCAGCTGGTGGATTTGAACTACTGACCTTTTGGTTAGCAGCCAAGCTCTTAACCACTGTACCACCTGGGCAACTTGTGTTACAGCAGCACTAGCAAACTAAGACAAAATCCAAATCAATGTGTTGGCAGGGTCTTACTGTCTCCGAAGGCTATACGGGAAGACTCTCTCTTACATCTCTCAGCTTTTGATAGCTCCCACCATTTCTTGGTTCACTGCTGCAGCATAACTCCGTCTCTGCCTCCATCTTCACATGGCTGTCTTGCCCCTGTGTGTATCTCTGTGTCTCTTCTCCTCTTTATAAAAACACCACTCATTGGGTTAGGACCCATCTGCTCCGGTATAACCTCATGTTAACTGTAACACCTTCAAAGACCCCTTTTGCAAATAAGATCACATTTACAGCTACCAGGGGTTAGGACTTCACCATATATTTTGGGGGGACACAATTCAATTCATAAGAGACCAGTTCCCCTGTAGATCTCATGTACTGGCAGTGAGGCTACACACCCCAGACAAGAACTTGGAGCTTATTCTCTGGGAATTTTGAGAGACTAGAGAGAAAAAACATGTGACATTGACATTTGAGGGTGAAGAGATGGCTCACCAATTGACAAGCCCTGCCCATACATACAGGGCTCACAGAACTTTCCATCAGCTTTGTGGTACCGTCCTCTTTTTTCCTGTCCACATTTATATTATGGACAAATAAAAACATACAGAGAGGTTGAGAAAAGTAGTATAGTAGATATATCTCCTAGGTTCAACAATTATTAACATCAATATCTTGCCATATTTACTTTACCTTTAGATATATGTTGTCATGGATTGAATTGTGTCCCCCCCAAAATATATGTCTACTTGGTTAGGCCATGATTCCCAGTATTCTGTGGTTGTCCTCCATTTTGTGATTGTAATTTTATGTGAAAGAGGATTAGGGTGGGATTGTAACACCCTTACCCAGGTCACATTCCTAATCCAACGTAAAGGGAGTTTCCCTGGGATGTGGCCTGCACTACCTTTTATTTCTCAAGAAATAAAAAGGCAAGGGAAGTGAGCAGATAGGGGGCACCTCATACCACCAAGAAAGAAGCAACGGGAGCAGAGGGTGTCCTTTGGACCTGGGGTTCCTGCATGGAGGAGCTCCAAGTCCAGGGGAAGATTGACAAGAAAGACCTTCCTCGAAAGCCAACAGAGACAGAAAGCCTTTCCCTGGAGCTGATGCCTTGAATTTGGACTTCTAGCCTATTAGACTATGAGAAAATAAATTTCTCTTTGTTAAAGCCATCTACTTCTGTTATAGCAGCACTAGCTGCCTAAGAGGAAAGCCCTGGTGGCATAGTGGTTAAGTGCTATGGCTGCAAACCAAAATGTCGGCAGTTCAAATCCCCCTGGCGCTCCTTTGGAAACTCTATGGGGAAGTTCTACTCTGTCCTATAGGGATGCTATGAGTCAGAATTAACTTGATAGCAATGGGTGGTTGTGGTGGTTTAGATGCCTAAGACAGAATTTGGTACTGAGAGAGTGGAGTGCTGCTCTAACAGATACCTAAAATGTGGAAGCAGTTTTGAAACTGTGAATGGATAGAAAATTCAGAAGAAAGTGAGAACTGTTAACACTGGAGAAGGAGCAGATGGTGAGAAACAGCAGCAGAGGACCAACAGCAGCAGAACCAGGAGACCAGCACGAGACAGCGCTGGAGCCAAACCATGGAGCAAGAGAGCTGAGTGCCTATGTGCAGGAGGCTTCCTGGTGGAGTGGGGTGCCTCCAGACACTTATTGGTGGAGCTACAGAGCTTTGGAACACTTGCCCCAGCAGGGCAGATGTGGGTTTGAGGCCCCAGGTCTGAGAGGCCACAGGAAGCAGAAACTGAAGAGACAAGGAACACAAGAAGCTGAGTTGCCTCAGTCTCAGAAGGCTTAGGTATGACCTCTGGGGTTTCAGAGGGTGGGGCCATGGCCTCTGGTGTTTCTAAGGGTGGAGTCGCCACTCAGATGGACTAGGAGAATGGCACCTAAAGCCAAGGGAGCAGAGTTGCCATCCCAGTGGGCCTAGAAAGCAGAGCTGAAGCCCAGGGCCAAGGGTCCTCCACTCAGAATCTAGAGAGTACAGCCAATACCTAGGGTCTGGAGGGCAGGGCCATCGTATAAATTGTTTGAGAGAACAGAGGATTATTTTCAAAGCTTTGAGGGCTAATGTAATGTGTTCTGCTGACTTGCTTAGTGCCTGTTATCCCTTCTTCTCTTCCAGTTTCTCCCATTTGTAATGGAAATGTCTAGCTTGTGTCTGTTCTGCCATTGTACCTTTGGAAGCAGGTGACTTGTATTCTAGATTTCACAAATGAAGAGGAATTTTTGGATTTTGGACTTGGAGTTAAGGCTTCTGCTATGATATGATGGGGTGAATATGTTTTGCATGTTGCAAGGGTGTGATATTTTGGGGGCCAAAGGTGGAATGTCATGGGTTGAATTGTATCCCTCCAAAATATGTGTCAACTTGGTTAGGCCATGATTCCCAGTATTGTGTGGTTGTCCTCCATTTTGTAATTGTAATTTTATGTGAAAGAGGATTAGGGTACGATTGTAACACCCTTACCCAGGTCACATCCCTGATCCAATGTAAAGGGACTTTCCCTGGGGTGTGGCCTACACTACCTTTTATCTCTCAAGAGATAAAAAGTAAAAGGAAGTGAGCAGAGAAGGGGGACTTCATATCACCAAGAAAAAAGCACTGGGAGCAGAGGGTGTCCTTTGGCCCTGGGTTCCTGCTCAGAGGAGCTCCTAGCCCAGAGGAAGGTTGACAAGAAAGACCTTCCTCCAGAGCTGACAGAGAGAGAGAGCCTTCCCCTGGAGCCGATGCCCAGGATTTGGACTTCTAGCCTACTAGACTGTGAGAAAATAAATGTCTGTTTGTTAAAGCCATCCACTTGTGATATTTCTGTTACAGCAGCACTAGATGACTAAGACATATGTTGTGTATTTTTTTCTGAGTCATTTGAAAGTGAATTGCAGACATAATGGTATTTCATTCCTACATATTTCAGTATCCTTCTCTAAAAAACCCTGCTGGCATAGTGGTTAAATGCTCTGGCTGCTAGCCAAAGGGTCAGCAGTTTGAATCTACCAGGTGCTCCTTGGACACTCTATGGGGCAATTCTACTCTGTCCTATAGGGTCGTTATGAGTAGGAATTGACTAAACGGCACTGGGTTTTTTTTTTTTTTCCTCTAAAAAAAAAAAGGACATTCTTATACATAACCTCTATGCCGTTACCACACCTAAGAAAATTTTAAATAATTCCCCAATACATTCTAATAGTCAATCCATATTCAGATTTCCCCTATATTTCTTAAAATGTCTTCTATAGGTTCACATATTGCATTTGGTTATTATGTCTCTTTATTCTATTTTCTAGAAAAATCCTCCTCCAAATTTTCCCCCATGATGTTACTTTTTGAAGAAACCAGGCCATTTGACTGAAGTCTCACATCTAATATGTCTGACCATTTTCTTGTGGTGTCATTTAACTTGTCCCTCTATTCTTGTACTTCTTGTAAACTGGAAATTAGATCTAAAGGACTGACTAGATTCAGATCAGACATTTTTGGCAAGACATGTAGGTGAAGTTCTGTATTTCACATCACATCAGGAAACAATGTCTGAATATCCCACTGGAAATGTAAAGGTATATTTCAGCCTTTTCAAGTTATACAGGGGTAATACCTGGGCATGGTGCGAACATACTGTTCAATGCCTTACTCAAATATGAACAGACATAAGAAATGGCTGGACATCTGAGAAAATGACTCCAACATGAAAGAGAGACACAAAACTTGGAAATCCACATAGAAAAATCCAATACAAAGTTGGAAGATTAAGTAGATAAAGTAGACACAAAAATCTCCTAAAAGTAGAACGAAAAGATAAAGGATGGAAAATAGGTTAAAACATAAGAAAATTAGGGGATTAATCCAGAAATCTAGCATCAGACTCATGGGGGTTCCAGAAAGACAGAAGAGAAAAAGGAGATGGGGAGAACTATCAGAGAAATTAAGCAAGAACACATGAATTTCCAGCTTGAAAGTATCCATGGAGTGTCCAATACATTTTCTAAAGATAAACATAAAAAAAAAAAAAATAGAAGCACAATATTGTGAAATTTCAGAACATCCTAAAAATCCCACACAAAGCATCAAGAATCAAAATGGCATTAAATTCCTCAATAGTTTGGCATCAGTCAGAGATGAGTGTTGGTAGTTGGGCATTGATCAGAGGTGAGTGGTGGCTGTTGGACATTAGCTGGAGCCTGGAGGTGACAATTGTTGGGATACTCTGGTATGACCTCCTAAATATAACTGATAATATCTTCAAAGAAAAATCCTATTTTCCCCAACTAGATCATATTCACAAGTACAAGGGTTAGGACTTTCACATATCTTTTGGGGGGACACAATTCAATCCATAACACCCTGTGTGTGTATGAATTCAACTTCAAAGCCCTTTTCTTTTCATTGTACTATCTGATCCTCGTCATAATCCCATGAATTCTGTGGACAGATTATCATCTTACTTTTACAGAAGAAGAACCTGGCAAAGAAAGTGAGTGATTTGCCCAATGCCACAGAAAGTGTACCTGATGCGTCGTAAATGGGGAGAACACAGAGACAGAGTCACACAGGGGTAAGACAGGCACCAGGTGAGGATGCTTCTATAAGACAAGGAATGCCAACAAGATCTTGGGGCTACAAGAAGCAGGAAGAGACGAGGAAGGATCTTTCCTAGAGCAGACAGAGAGAACATGGGCCTTCTGATGCTCTGAATTTGGACTCCTACTCTCCACAACTGTGAGAGAATAAATTTCTCTTCTTTACAGACACTCACTTTGTGATATTTTGTTATGGTAGCTGTAGCAAACTAAGACAAAAGGTTCTTTTTTTTTTTTTTTAAAGACACAAGGTATTGGACACAGGGCCAACATGGCAGAATAGCCAGATGCTTCCGGCAATCCCTCTTACAACAAAAACCCGAAAAATCAAATAAAATGATTACATTTATGACAAGTTAGGAGACCAGAACAGCAAATGCAAAGTTAGAAAATGGACTGAATGTAAAGCGGAGAGAGAGACGATTCAGAAGCAGAGAGGAGTTGCCGGACCTGAATCACTGCAATCCCTCAGTCTCCATTCCCAGGAGCGGCTGCGTGGGCTGGTAGTAGCATTTGGTTGCAGTTTCCTCAGGGAGAAGCAGCCAGCTGCACAGCATACTCACACCTCCTGACCCAGAGAAGAACAACACTCTCGGCATAAGCTAAGTACTTGCATATATTTTACCACACCCCCAGCCCCCAAGCTGACTTCAGTGGCTGTTGATTTCCCTGGGCCTGAGATAGGCCTATTTGAGTGCCCTGAGCCATGCTCCCAAACTTGGAGAAGGAATAAATTCTCAACAAGGGGAAAAGATAATTTGCCACCTCCACTAACCTGCGGAGCTCAGGACAGAAGCGGCTCCTGTCCAGGCGTAAAAGGTCCATGGACTTTGAATCCCTTTCCCCTCTGCATGGACCTGTGTGGGCCTATTTCAGGGGAATAGTCCCTTCCTGACAGACTGCAACTGTTTAAGCTGTGCAGCGGAGAGGTGGGTGTTTGATATTTGACACCACTTTGCCTATTAAACAGGTTCCTCATCTACCCGCATCAGGGGCATAAGGACTGGTGGCTCCCCTCAGGTCACCCAGCCACCCGTGTCAGGGGTCCATGAATAACTGGTACCTCCCAGTCCTTACAACCAAAAACATTGGATGCCCATGGTCCATCTGCAGAACCCACCCGCCTGTAGGCTCTAGGGAACAAGGACTTGCTTTTCTCAGGGACACTCAGGGGACAGCTCTTAGCCCACTGCCTTTTTCACAGCGTGACCCTCTGCTGCAACCAGATACCAGTACCTAGACCAAACACCCCTGCCCCTCTAAGACAGTAGGACAGAGCCTCTACCACAAACTTGATGACCAGCTACCTGGACACCTGAGCTGAATCTAAAAAAAAAAAGTGAATGGACTCATAAGCTCATATACTTGGTAACAGCTCTAGCCAACTGGTAACAGAATGTCAGAGCTCCAAAGGTGAAAATAATCAAGCTGGCTCACTCAAGCAACCCATCTGGGCATATCAAAACAAAACAAAGCAAGAAACTAGGATACAGTAAGCAAACATAAAATAAACTAATACAATAACTTATAAATGGCTCGGAGACAACAGTCAATATCAAAACACATAAAGAAACAGACATGATCGCTTCAACATGCTCTCAAAACAGAAAATCAAAGGATCATCTGGATGAAGGTGTCTTCAAGCTGGAATTACCAGATGCAGAATTCAAAAGATTAATATATAGAACTCTTCAAGACATCAGGAAGGAGATCAGGCAACATGCAGAACAAGCCAAGGAACACATAGATAAAACAGCTGAAGAAATTAAAAAGGTTATTCAAGAACATAATGAAAAATTTAATAAGCTGCAAGAATCCACACAGAGACAGCAATCAGAAATTCAGAAGATTAACAATAAAATTACAGAAGTAGACAAGTCAATAGAAAGTCAGAGGAGGAGAATCGAGCAAGTGGAAGGCAGAATCAGTGACCTTGAAGATAAAGCACTTGGCACCAATATATTTGAAGAAAAATGAGATAAAAGAATTAAAAAAAGAAAGAAGAAACCTTAAGAATCATGTGGGACTCTATCAAGAGAAATAACCTACGAGTGATTGGAGTAACAGAACAGGGAGGGATAACAGAAAATACAGAGAAAATTGTTGGAGATTTGTTGGCAGAAAACTTCCCTGATATCGTGAAAGATGAGAAGATATCAATCCAAGATGGTCATCGAACTCCACATAAGGTAGATTTTAAAAGAATGTCACTAAGACATATTATAATCAAACTTGCCAAAACCAAAGATAAAGAGAGAATTTTAAGAGCAGCGAGGGATAAACAAAAAGTAACCTACAAAGGACAGTCAATAAAAATAAGCTCAGACTACTCGGCAGAAGCCATGTAGGCAAGAAGGCAATGGAATGACTTATATAAAGCATTGAAGGAAAAAAAATGCCAGCCAAGAATCATATATCCAGCAAAACTGTCCCGGAAATATGATGGTGAAATTAGGACATTTCCAGATAAACAGAAGTTTAGGGAATTTGTAAAGACCAAAACAAAACTACAAGAAATACTAAAAGGAGTTCTTTGGTTAGAAAATCAATAATATCAGGTATCAACCCAAGACTAGAATACTGAACAGAGTATTCAGATGTTAACCCAGACAGAGAAATCACAAAAACGAATAAAGATTAAAAAAAAATGCTCAAAACAGGAAAACAGTGATGTCATTACGTAAAAGAAGACAACATTAAAACAATAAAGAAGGACTAAGAAATGTAGTCATAGATGTTTCATATGGAGAGGAATACAGGCAATATAAAGAAATAGAAGTTAGGTTTAAACTTAGAAAAATAGGGGTAAATATTAAGGTTACCACAAAGGAGACTAACTTCCTACTCATCAAAATAAAATACTAGAAAAAAATTAGACACTCAGCAAAAACAAAATCAACAAACAATGAAGAAGAGGAAAAGACAATATATAAGGATAAACTACTCAGCATAAATAATTAAGTGGGAAAAAGAAACTGTCAACAATACACAAAAAAAAGACATCAAAACGATAGCGCTAAACTCATACTTATCCTTAGTTATGCTGAATGTTAACGTACTAAATGCCCTGATAAAGAGGCAGAGTGGCAGAACGGATAAAAAAAAACACGATCCGTCTATATGCTGCCTACCAGAGACACACCTTAGACTTAGAGACACAAACAAACTAAAACTCAAAGGATGGAAAAAATATATCAAGCAAAAAACAATCAAAAAAGAGCAGGAGTAGAAGTATTAATTTCTGACAAATAGACTTTAAAGTTAAATCCACCACAAAGGATAAGGAAGGACACTATATAATGATTAAAGGGACAACATACCAGGAGGATATAACCATATTAAATATTTATGCACCCAATGACAGGGCTGCAAGATACATAGAACAAACTCTAAGAGCATTGAAAAGTGAGATAGACAGCTCCACAATTATATTAGGAGACTACAACACACCTCTTTCGGTGAAGGATAAGACATCTAGAAAGAAGCTCGATAAAGACACGGAAGATCTAAATGCCACAATCAACCAACTCGACTGTACAGACATATACAGAACACTGCACCCAACAGCAGCCAAGTATACTTTCTTTTCTAGTGCACATGGAGCATTCTCTAGAATAGACCACATACTAGGTCATAAAGCAAGCCTTAGCAGAATCTAAAACATCAAAATATTACAAAGCATCTTCTTTGACCATAAGGTCATAAAACTAGAAATCAGTAACAGAAAAAGCAGGGAAAAGAAATCAAACACTTGGAAATTGAACAATACCCTCCTCAAAAAAAACTGGGTTGTACAAGACATTAAGGATGGAATATAGGAATTCATAGAATCCAATGAGAATGAAAACACTTCCTATTAGAACCTTTGGGACACAGCAAAAGCAGTGCTCAGAGGTCAATTTATATCAATAAATGCACATATACAAAAAGAAGAAAGGGTCAAAATCAAAGAATTATCCCTACAACTTGAAAAAATAGAAAGATAGCAACAAAAGAAACCTTCAGGCACTCAGAGAAAGGAAATAATAAAAATTAGGGCAGAACTAAATGAAATAGAAAATAGAAAAACAATTGAAAGATGTAACAAGAATAAAAGCTAGTTCTTTGAAAAAAATCAACAAAATTAATAAGCCATTGGCCAAACTGACAAAAGAAAAACAGGAGAGGAAGCAAATACCCCAAATAAGAAATGAGATGGGTGATATTACAACAGACCCAACTAAAATTAAAAGAATCATATGAGATTAGTAAGAAAAATTGCACTCAAATTTGAAAACCTAGAAGAAATGGATGAATTCCTAGAAACACAGTACCTACCTAAACTAACACAAACAGAGATAGGAACAACTACATAGACCCAGAACAAGAGATTGAAAACGTAATTTAAAAACCCCCAACAAAAAAAAAGCCCTGGCCCTGATGGCTTCACCGCAGAGCTCTACCAAACTTTCAGAGAAGAATTAACACCACCACTACTAAAGGGATTTCAGAACATAGAAAAGGATGGAATACTCCCAAACTCATCCTATGAAGCCAGCATATCCCTGATACCAAAAGCAGGTAAAGACATAAAAAAAAGAGAAAATTACAGACCTATATCCCTTATGAACTTAGATGCAAAAATCCTCAACAAAATTCTAGCCAAGACAATTCACCAACGTATCAAAAAATAACTCACCATGACCAAGTGGGATTCATACCAGGTATGCAGGGATGGCTCAACATTAGAAAAACAATTAATGTAATCCATCATATAACCAAAGCAAAAGACAGGAACCACATGATTTTATCAACTGCTGTAGAAAAGGCATCTGACAAAGCTCAACACCCATTCATTATAAAAACTCAGCAAAATAGGAATAGAAGGAAAATTCCTCAACATAATAAAGGGCATTTATACAAAGCCAACAGCCAACATTATCCTAAATGGAGAGAGTTAGAAAGCATCCCCTTGAGATTGGGGACCAGACAAGGATGCCCTTTATCACCACTCTTACTCAACATTGTGCTGGAGGTCCTAGCCAGAGCAATTAGGCTAGATAAAGAAATAAAGGGCATCCAGGCTGGTAAGGAAGAAGTAAAGTACCTCTATTTGCAGATGACATGATCTTATACACAGAAAACCCTAAGGAATCCTCCAGAAAACTATTGAAACTAATAGAAGAGTTCAACAGAGTATCGGGATACAAGATAAACATAAAAAAATCAGTTGGATTCCTCTACATCAACAAGAAGAACATGGAAGAGGAAATCACCAAATCAATACCATTTACAGTAGCCTCCAAGGAGATAAAATACTTAGGAATAAATCTTACCAGAGTTGTAAAAGACCTATACATAGAAAAGTACAAGACATTACTGCAAGAAAGCAAAGGAGACCTACATAAGTGGAAAAACATCCCTTGCTCATGGATAGGAAGACTTAACATTGTAAAAATGTCTATTCTACCAAAAGTGATCTATATATACAACACACTTCCGATCCAAATTCCAACTACATTTTTTAATGAGATGGAGAAACAAATCACCAATGACATTTTTTAAATATAATTTTTATTGTGCTTTAAGTGAAAGTTTACAAATCGAGTCAGTCTCTCACACAAAAACCCATATACAACCTTGCTACGCACTCCCAATTACTCTCCCCCTAATGAGACAGCCCACTGTCTCCCTCCACTCTCTCTTTTTGTGTCCATTTTGCCAGCTTCTAACCCCCTTCACCCTCTCATCTCCCCTCCAGGCAGGAGATGAAAACATAGTCTCAAGTGTCCACCCGATCCAAGAAGCTCACTTCTCACCAGCACCCCTCTCCAAACCATTGTCCAGTCCAATCCATGTCTGAAGAATGGGCTTCAGGAATGGTTCCTGTCCTGGGACAACAGAAGGTCTGGGGGCCATGACCACCAGGGTCCTTCTGGTCTCAGTCAGACTGTTAAGTCTGGTCTTATGAGAATTTGGGGTGTGCATCCCACTGCTCTCCTGCTCCCTCAGGGATTCTCTGTTGTGTTCCCTGTCAGGGCAGTCATTGGTTGTAGCCGGGCACCATCTAGTTCTTCTGGTCTCAGGATGATGTAGTCTCTGGTTCATGTGGCCCTTTCTGTCTTTTGGGCTCTTAATTGCCTTGAGTCCTTGGTGTTCTTCATTCGCCTTTGATCCAGGTGGGTTGAGATCAACTGATGCACCTTAGATGGCTGCTTGACCAATGACATTTTTTAATGAGATGGAGAAACAGATCACCAAGAGGCCCTGGATAAGTAAAAAAATAAGATAAGTAAAGCGTTACTGAAAAAGAAGAACAAAGTGGGAGGCCTCACTCTTCCTGCTTTTAGAACCTATTATACTGCCACAGTAGTCAAAAGAGCCTGGTACTGGTACAACAACAGATACATAGACCAATGGAACAGAATTGAGAACCCAGACATAAATCCATCCACATATGAGCAGCTGATATTTGACAAAGGCCCAAAGTCAGTTAGATGGGGAAAAGACAGTCTTTTTAACAAATGGTGCTGGTATAACTAGATATCCATCTGCAAAAAAATGAAACAAGACCCACACCTCACACCATGCACAACAACTAACTCAAAATGGATCAAAGACCTAAATATTAAATCTAAAACAATAAAAATCATAGAGGAAAAAATAGGAACAACACTAGGAGCCCTAATAAATGGTGTACAAAACATTACTAACAATGCAGAAGAGAAACCAGATAACTGGAGCTCCTAAAAATCAAACACCTATGCTCACACAAGGACTTCACCAAAAGAGTAAAAACATTACCCACAGACTGGGAAAAAGTTTTTAGCAATGACATTCCCCATCCGCGTCTGATCTCTAAAGTCTACATGACACCGCAAAATCTCAACTCCGAAAAGACAAATAACCCAACTAAAAAATTGGCAAAGAATATAAACAGACACTTCATTAAAGACGACATTCAGGTAGCTTACAGATACATGAGGAAATGTTCACGATCATTAGCCATTAGAGAAACGCAAATCAAAACTACAATGAGATTCCATCTCACTCCAACAAGGCTGGCATTAATCCAAAAAACACAAAATAGTGTTGGAGAGGTTGTGGAGAGACAGGAACACTTCTACACTGCTGGCAGGAATGTAAAATGGTACAACCACTTTGGAAGTCGATTGGGTGCTTCCTTGTTGTTAGGCACCGTCGAGTCGGTTCCGACTCATAGCGACCCTATGCACAGCAGAACGAAACACTGCCCGGTCCTGCGCCATCCTTACAATCGTTGTTATGCTTGAGCTCATTGTTGCAGCCACTGTGTCAATCCACCTCGTTGAGGGTCTTCCTCTTTTCTGCTGATCCTGTACTCTGCCAAGCATGATGTGCTTCTCCAGGGACTGATACCTCTTGACAACATGTCCAAAGTATGTAAGACGCAGTCTCACCATCCTTGCCTGTAAGGAGCACTCTGGTTGTACTTCTTCTAAGACAGATTTGTTCGTTCTTTTGCCAGTCCATGGTATATTCAATATTCTTTGCCAATACCATTATTCAAAGGCGTCAACTCTTGTTCTGTCTTCCTTATTCATTGTCCAGCTTTCACATGCATATGGTGTGATTGAAAATACCATGGCTCACGTCAGGCGCACCTTAGTCTTCAGGGTGACATCTTTGCTGTTCAACACTTTGAAGAGGTCCTTTGCAGCAGATTTGCCCAATGCAATGCATCTTTTGATTTCTTGACTCCTGCTTCCATGGCTGTTGATTGTGGATTCAAGTAAAATGAAATCCTTGACAGCTTCAATCTTTTCTCTGTTTATCATGATTTTGCTCACCGGTCCAGTTGTGAGGATTTTTGTTTTCTTTATGTTGAAGTGTAATCCACACTGAAGATTGTGGTCTTTGATCTTCATTAGTAAGTGCTTCAAGTCCTCTTCACTTTCAGCAAGCAAGGTTGTGTCATCTGCATAACGCAGATTGTTAATGAGTCTTCCTCCAATCTTGATACCCCGTTCTTCATAGAGTCCAGCTTCTCGTATTATTTGTTCCGCATACAGATTAAATATGTATGGTGAAAGAATACAACCCTGAAGCACACCTTTCCTGACTTTAAACCAATCAGTATCTCCTTGTTCTGTCTGAACAACTGCCTCTTGGTCTATGTAAAGGTGCCTCATAAGCACAATTAAGTGTTCTGGAATTCCCATTCTTCGCTGTGTTATCCATAGTTTGTTATGATCCACATAGTCGAATGCCTTTGCATAATCAATAAAACACAGGTAAACATCCTTCTGGTATTCTCTGCTTTCAGCCAGGATCCATCTGACATCAGCAATGATACCCCTGCTTCCACATCCTCTTCTGAAACCGGCCTGAATTTCTGGCAGTTTCCTGTCGATATTGTACTGCTGCAGCCGTTTTTCAATGATCTTCAGCAGAATTTTGCTTGCAGGTGATATTAATGATATTGTTCTATAAATTCCATGTTCGGTTGGATCACCTTTCTTGGGAATAGGCATAAATACGGATCTCTTCCAATCAGTTGGCCAGGAAGCTGTCTTCCATATTTCTTGGCATAGACGAGTGAGCACCTCCAGCACTGCATCTGTTTGTTGAAATATCTCAATTGATATTCCATCAATTCCTGGAGCCTTGTTTTTCGCCAATGCCTTCAGAGCAGCTTGGACTTCTTCCTTTGGTACCATCGGTTCATGATCATATGCCACCTCTTGAAATGGTTGAATATTGACTAATTCTTTTTGGTATAATGACTCTGTGTATTCCTTCCATCTTCTTTTGATGCTTCCTGCATCATTTAATATTTTCCCCATGGAATCCTTCACTATTGCAACTCGAGGCTTGAATTTTTTCTTCAGTTCTTTCTACTTGAGAAACGCTGAGCGTGTTCTTCCCTTTTGGTTTTCCATCTGCAGCTCTTTGCACATGTCATTATAATACTTTATTTTGTCTTCTCGAGAGGCCCTTTGAAATCTTCTGTTCAGTTCTTTTACTTCATGAATTCTTCCTTTTGCTTTAGCTGCTCGATGCTCAAGAGCAAGTTTCAGAGTCTCCTCTGACATCCACCTTGGTCTTTTCTTTCTTTCCTGTCTTTTCAGTGACCTCTTGCTTTCTTCATGGATGATGTCCTTGATGTCATTCCACAACTCGTCTGGTCTTCGATCACTAGTGTTCGATGCGTCAAATCTATTCTTGAGATAGTCTCTAAATTCAGGTGGGATATACTCAAGGTTATATTTTGGCTCTCGTGGACTTGCTCTGATTTTCTTCAGTTTCAGCTTGAACTTGCATATGAGCAATTGATGGTCCGTTCCACAGTCGGCCCCGGCTCTGTTCTGACTGATGATATTGAGCTTTTCCATCGTCTCTTTCCACAGATGTAGTCAATTTGATTTCTGTGTGTTCCATCTGGTGAGGTCCATGTTGGTGAAAGGAGGTATTTGCAATGAAGAAGTCATTGGTCTTGCAAAATTCTATCATTTGATCTCTGGCATTGTTTCTATCACCAAGGCCGTATTTTCCAACCACTGATCCTTCTTCTTTGTTTGCAACTTTCGCATTCCAATTGCCAGTAATTATCAATGCATCTTGATTGCATGTTTGATCAATTTCAGACTGCAGCAGCTGATACAAATCTTCTATTTCTTCATCTTTGGCCCTAGTGGTTGGTGCATAAATTTGAATAATAGTCGTATTAACTGGTCTTCCCTGTAGGCGTATGGATATTATCCTATCACTGACAGCGTTGTACTTCAGGATAGAACTTGAAGCGTTCTTTTTGACAATGAATGCAACACCATTCCTCTTCAAGTTGTCATTCCCAACATAGTAGACTATATGATTGTCCGATTCAAAATGGCCAGTACCAGTCCATTTCAGCTCACTAATGCCTAGGATATTGATGTTTATGCTTTCCATTTCATTTTTGATGATTTCCAATTTTCCTAGATTCATACTTCATACATCCCAGGTTCCGATTATTAATGGATGTTTGCAGCTGTTTCTTCTCATTTTGAGTAGTGCCACATCACCAAATGAAGGTCCCGAAAGCCTTACTCCATCCACGTCATTAAGGTCGACTCTACTTTGAGGAGGCAGCTCTTCCCCAGTCATCTTTTGAGTGCCTTCCAACCTCGGGGGCTCATCTTCCAGTACTATATCAGACAATGTTCCGCTGCTATTCATAAGGTTTTCACTGGCTAATGCTTTTCAAAAGTAGACTGCTGGGTCCTTCTTCCTAGTCTGTCTTAGTCAGGAAGCTCAGCTGAAACCTGTCCTCCATGGGTGACCCTGCTAGTATCTGAATACCGGTGGCATAGCTTCCAGCATCACAGCAACACAGAAGATCCCACAGTATGATAAACTGACAGACACGTGGGGGGTGCTTCCTTAAAAAACTAGAAATAGAACTACCGTACAATCCTGCAATCCCACTCTTTGGAATATATCCTACAGAAATAAGAGCCTTTACACAAACAGATATATACACACCCATGTTCATTGCAGCACTGTTTACAATAGCAAAAAGTGGAAGCAACCAAGGTGCCCATCCACAGATGAATGGATAAATAAATTATGGTATATTCACACAATGGAACACTATGCATCGATAAAGAACAGTGATGAATCCATGAAACGTTTCATAACATGGCGGAATCTGGAAGGCATTATGCTGAGTGAAATTCATCAGCTACAAAAGGACATATATTGTATAAGACCACTATCATAAGAACTCAAGAAATAGTTAAAACAGAGAAGAGAATATTCTTTGATGGTTTTAAGAGGAGGGAGAGAAGATCGGAGGGAGGGAGGAAGGGAGAGATGCTTTCATTAATTAGATAGTAGATAAGAACTATTTTAGGTGAAGGGAAACACAATACACAATACAGGAGAGGTCAGCACAACTGGACTAAACCAAAAGCAAAGAAGCTTCCTGAATAAGCTGAATGCTTCGAAGGTCAGCGTAGCAGGGGTAGGGGTTTGGGGAACATGGTTTCAGGGACATCTAAGTCAATTGGCATAATAAAATCTTTTAAGAAAACACTCTGCATCCGACTTTGGACAGTGGCGCCTGGGGTCTTAAACGCTAGCAAGTGGCCGTCTAAGATGCATCAATTGGTCTCAGCCCACCTGGAGCAAAGGGAAATGAAGAACACCAAAGACTCAAGGTAATTAAGAGCCCAAGAGGAAGAAAGGGCCACATAGAGCAGAGACCACATTAGCCTGAGACCAGTAGAACTAGATGGTGCCCGGCTACAACCGACGACTGCCCTGACAAGGGACACAACAGAGAACTCCTAAGGGTGCCGGAAAGCAGGGGGATGCAGACCTCAAATTCTCGTAAAAAGACCAGACTTAATTGTCTGACTGGGACTAGAAGAACTCTGAAGGTCATGGTCCCCAGACCTTCTGTTAGCCCAAGACAGGAACCATTCCCAAAGCCAACTCTTCATACAGGGATTGGACTGGACTATGGCATAGACAATGATACTGGTAAAGAATGAGCTTTTTGGATAAGTAGACACATGAGACAATGTTGGCATCTCTTTTCTGAAGGGGAGATGAGAGGGTAGAGGGGGAGAGAAACTGGCCGAATGGACACAAAAAGAGAGAGTGGAGGGAAGGAGCGTGCTGTCTCATTACGGGGAGAGCAATTAGGAGTATATAGCAAGGTGTTTATAAATTTTTGTATGAGAGTACAACTTGATTTGTAAACTTTCACTTAAGGCACAATAAAAAATTTTTTAAAAGACACAAGGTATTATAAGTAACTGATTTTAATTACTAACCAATTAATTAATAACACCCAGTCCTTTTCCTAGTTGCCAAACAACTTGGGATCCCAAAGGTATCTGTTTCTTTATCATGTGCTTACAAACTGACTAGGAAAAGGAAAGAAGCGGACAGATGGGAGAAGGCAGCACAGTTTCTTAGAGTGGACACCCCTGTACCAAGAGGCCAAGAGCCCAAGGGAGGTTAGAGAAGACGCCCGCACAATTGCAAGGATTTGAACTTAAACCTTACAAGGGCAGATCTCCCTCTGACCTCACCACTGCCCCACCTCCCTCCAGCCCTTTCCCTAAAGGCTCCAGACACTAAAAATACCCTGGCCACCTGCTGCTCAGGGATGCAGTAAATCACTGGGCCTTGAGCCCCAGAATGCAGGCCAGGCCTGGCCTAATGTGGCCGATGACCACAGACGCGGGCCAGGAGGGTTAAGTTTACTTCTTTCCAGCCCAGGCAGCTATCGACAGCAGGCTGTTTACCGTCTCAGGACGGGCTGGGGCTGGCAGGAGAGTGCCCAGAGGAGGCAGGACAGAGGCGCTAACTGGGTGAGGGAGCACGTCACAGAGCAGGCGGCTGGCAGGAAAGGGCAGTGGCTCCTGTGGCAACAGGCGGCTGCTGTGTTTTCTAGAACAAGGTCATCTGACCAAATCCACAGATCAGCAGTTCAGCTGCTGCCCTATTTTCCCAGGGCCACCAGATGTCACTGTTACAGGGAATGTGGGTACTTGTGGTCAGATCTCAGGGCAGGGAGAGAGTTCAAACTGGGAGCTGTGAGGCACACCGCCAGCGAAACCCGCTTGCTGCTTCCAGCCCCCTCTGCCCATACCGGAATCAGCCCAGCTCCCAAAATGTAACCAAGAAATGCCAAAAATCTCTACATGTTTACTCTGAACACAATCCCATCAATCAGAAAGGAGAGGCAAAGACAGTTTTGTAAATTTTATACTAACATGCACCATCGACCAACATACTTGTGGGAATATAAAGCAGTGTGTTGCAGTGAACGCTGTTCAAATTCGAAAAGCAGGGACCCCGGGAGTATGCTCTCCACTCCTCTCCCCTTTACCGCCAGAAATAACACCACTTTACAAGTTAACTTCTGTGATCACTTGGTCCAACCAGTGAGAAAAACAGACGGAACTGAGTGATTACTCAATTATACTGAGTGGATCCAGATGATTAGAAATGTGCTTAGATTAACTTTTTAAGATCATTTTAAACACTGGCAAAACTGAATAATTTTCAAAATTTGCAGGTTCTTGGTAATGTGTCAAATCCTCAGTTTGAGAATCACTGTTAGAAATTTTAAGTGAACTCACTAAAAAGCTGTGCTGCCTTGGGTATGTGATTAACCCCTCTGTGCTTCAGTATCCTTTCCAAGGCCCTTTAAACAAGATAACCAAAAAACCAAACCAGTTGCCATTGAGTCCCCTCTGACTCATGGCAGTTCCACGTAGAACTGTGCTCCATAGAGTTTTCGATGGCTGATTTTTCAGAAGTAGATAGCCAGGCTTGTCTTCTGAGGCACCTCTGAACGGACTTGAACCTCCAACCTTTTGGTTAGCAGCTGAGTGCGTTAACCATTTGCACCACCCAGGGACTCCTTAAGCGATATCAGAGTTTAGAATTCAAAATGTGGTCTTGCTAGTCTCCTGTGCCGTTGGGTAGGTGGATGTACAAAAATAACAACACCAGGCAACACGGGGCCTCTTCTGTGTCGTAGACAAGGGCTGCGAGAATTCAGAGTCCTTCCCTCCTGATCACCCAGGGGACTGAGGGAAGGCTTCCGGAAGAGAAGGGATTAAACATACAGGACACAGCACCACACACGCTCAGTACACTAAATCCCTCCCTTTAAGGGTTCGGAGGTGGCCAATCAAGTATTTTAAGATGTCAACTTGGTCTGTATCAACATAAGCACCTAAGGAAACCGGTTTCCAAAAACAAACGATAATGCTACCTGTCAACCCCTGTAAGTGCATGGATGTCCCAAGAGCAGGGCCATTTTCTGTAAACTGTCCACAATCGGCTCTGTGTGTCCATGTAGAACTGCTCCATCGTGTGAGAGAAGTTCAGGGCAGTTGGGGATGCAGTGAGGAGGGGGAATGAGGGATGTTAAGGTCTTTCTTCAGGAGTCTCTTCCAAGTGTTAATACACCCACATAAAAAAGTTTGAAAAGCAGAAACTCGATTTCTAATAGTGTTTCTCTCTGGTGATACTGTGGGTAAGTTTTCTTTCTGCCTACCTGAATTTTGTATTTTTCAGCAATGAACATGTATTAATTGTGTAATAAAAATTTTAATACAAATACATTTAGGAAAGGTAATGCGTCAAACCAAACCATTATCAGATATTAACATCTTAATGAATGGATCTGACTTATTTCCTAAAGTATTGGCCGGAGTCAGATTTTGTAAAGTCTGGAGTCTGTGGGGGTGTTGAGGCAGGGCTTGAGGCAGTGCAGAGGGGAAAAGAAGGCACAGAGCCTTAGAATTCTCGCCTTCCAGGAGGGAGACCTGGTTTTATTTCCAGCCCGCACATTTCAGGCTCAGCCGCCTTCCCTCTGTCAGAGGAGGCTTGTGTGTTGCTGCTGCGAGGCTGAACAGGTTTCAGCAGACCAGACTAGGGAAGACTAAGAAGAAAGGTCTGGCCATGAGTTTCAGAAAACCAGCCAGTGAAAACCCTGTACATCACAATGGTCTGATCCCCAACTGATCATGGGGATGGCACGGGACCAGGCAGCATTTCCTTTCATTGTGCATGGGGTCGCCATGAGTCAGGTGTCAAGTTGACAGCAACTAACAACAACGAAACCTCTAGAAGGGAAGTGGGTTGAGGGAGGCCTGCCAGATGCTGCCTATTACTTTGCGGGCATTTGATTAAAATTAAGGATCGCAACAGTCAACCGTTTCCACGAAACCCTTTGCCCAGTTATTCTCTTTATACATGATTTATCTTTAGACCCAAACGGCAGCTTTCATAACAAACAAAAAAAGGGCTCCTGGATTTTAATAGTAATTTTAGACTAAAGAAAAACAAAGGATTCCTTTCCAAACTTTTTGCATTTTTGTTTCCATCAAGTCTTTCTTTGATAAAGTTTCTGTATTTACAATTTCATATTGCAACCTGGAGACTTTTCTTGGAGCCTCAATACTAATACTTCAGGAGCTGTAGTGTTGACATAATTAAATACAAGGGCTTGCCAGCATTTGGACTCTGATTTTAGATGGCATTGTGTTGACATTTTCCTCAACACTACCTAGAAAGGAAGAGTTTGCAAAGGCAACTTATAATAATGGGGAGAGATGGGCTGTTCTCAGGAATCCATTTACCTATAATATAAGCAACTGATAATCAAGTGTAAACCATTTTGTATATTCATTGAAGTATGCTTCCGAAGGCCAGCTTTCAGGCAACAAAAGTGGAGGGGCACGGGGGCCCTAGAGTAAGTTAGCCTTAAGCTTCTGAGCAAAATTCAGACTTTTCAAATACATTCAAACGGGACATTACCTCCTGATAGTTGGAGGTATTGAGAGGCTTAAAAACCACCGTCATTGGCCATGAAGTCAATCCCATCTCACAGCACCCCCATGTGTGTCAGAGTAGAACTGTGCTGCACAGGGCTTTTGACGGCTGATTTTTTGGAAATAGATCACCAGGCCTTTCTTCTGAGGCACCTCTGGGTGGACTTGAACCTTCAACTTTTTGGTTAGCAGCTGAGTTCGTTAACTGTTCGTACCACCCGGGACTGAGAGGCTTGAAGGGGGAACAACACTTAGTGTAGTGACTTATTTAATCGAATGTAAGATGCCAATCATAAGACCCATCATATTGTCTGAAAGAAATGCTGCCAATTCAAATATGACGCATGAACTGTAAAATGCATCCCAATTCTAAAAAAGTGAAAAAAAAACGTATCTTAGAATCAACCAAATACAGTATTAAGTATCTCCTTTTGCTCCCACCTGCCTGTGACAGAAAGATGGGCTTCGGTTCACAGTGACATTTTAGGCTCCTTAACTTTCCTAAGGGGATGCCAGTGCTTCTTCTGACTCAGTTAATGGTTGAAAGATTCAGATCTGTCCTCGTCTGGCAGCAGAGTGTATCTGTACTCCAAGTTCCCATCAGTCTGTAATTCCCATTTCTCTCCCATTCGGTACAGCAAGAACTCGGCTGACAGAAAACACATTTTCAGAACTGCCCACGGGATTTGCAGCCCATCCAGTTTTCTCTGCTCTCAGTTTACCCCTAGATGAACCAGATCAGCTTTGAGCAAAGTACAGGACACATGCCACGTAGTCCTTGAGGACAGGCTTTACAAGCTCTCCCTCTGGCAGCCCACCTTCGGCACAACCGAGAGCTCTGTAAAAATAGCCCCAATTGTACTGACTCTGTTGCCACGGATATAGAGTCCTCGTCAGGAGGACCCATCCAAGACTGTTTTCAGGTCTTCGAACCAGCTTTTTTTTTTTTTTTTTTAAATAAACTTTTAAAATTGAAGCTTAGCACTGTATTTGTTTCCAAGAGTACTGTAACAGAATACCACAAACTAGGTGGCTTACAGCAACAGAAATTTATTGTCTGACAGTTCTGGAGGCTAGAAGTCTGAAATTAAGATGTCAGCAGGGCCATGCTGTCTCTGAAGGCTCTAGGAGAAGATCCTTCCTCCTCTCTTTCAGCTTCTGGTGCTTCCTGGAAATCCTTGGCGTTCCTTGGCTTGTAGGGCTATCACTCCAATCTCTGCCTCCACCTTCACAGGACATTGTTTCTTGTGTGACTCTTGTCTTTTATAGGACACCACTCAAACTGGATTAGGACCCACCCTACTCCAGTATGGCCTCATATCAACTAATAACATCTGTAAAGACTCAATTTCCAACAAGGTCATATTCACAGGTACCGGGAAACACTGGTGGTGTAGTGGTTAAGAGCTATGGCTGTGAACCGAGAGGTCGGCAGTTTAAATCCATCAGGCGCTCCTTGGAAACTCTATGGGACAGGTCTACTATGTCCTAAATGGTTGCTGTGAGTCAGAATTGACTCGATGGCAATGGGTTTGGTTTTTCTTTTTTGCTATGTATCTTTTTGGGGAGATGGTTCAACCCAGAACAAACATATACACAGAAAAGTTCACAACTCAAAAGTGTACAGTTGAATGAATACCACCCAAATTACAAAAACAGAACATTACTGGCATCTCAGAAGCCTCCTCTGACCTCTCCTATCCCTACACTCACCCTCTTCCCCAAAGGCAGCCTCTACCCTGATTTCTAACAGCATAGATTATTTTTATGTTTTTGAATTTTATACAAATGAAATGATATAGTATGTATTCTTTTGGTCTGGCTTCTTTCGTTATTTTGTCTGTGGAATTCATCCACGTTATTATGAGTTTATTTTCATGGGTGTATACCAGAAAAACCAAACTCATTGCTGTCACGTTAGTTCCAACTCCTGGCGACCCTATGTGGGTCAGAGTAAACTGCATTCCACAGGGATTTCAATGGCTGTAATCTTATGGAAGTGGATTACCCGACCTTTCTTCCACAGTGCTGCTGTTTGGATTTGAACTGCCAAACTTTCAGTCAGTAGCTGAGCACAAACTGTTTGTGCCACCCAGAAGCAATAGTCCATTTTATGTGTATACCACAACTTATCAAATTAGGTTGTTTCCAGTTCTTGGTTATTATGAATAATGCTGGCATTATGGTGCACCTAGTAGATATTTCTATGAGTTATATACCTAGGAGTTAAATTACTGGTTTGTAGGGCACGTAAAAAAAAAAAAAATTTTTTTTTTTTTTTTACTTGTTCAGTTTTAATAATTATTTCAAAAGTTTTCCACTTTATACTTTCATCACCAGTGTATGAGAGTTCCAGTTGCTCCACATCTTCACCAACACTTGGCATGGTCAGTCTTTTCATTTTTAGCCACTCTGGTAGGTATCTAATAGTATCTTATTATGGCTTTAGTTAGCATTTCTCTGATAATGGTCATTTGTATATTTCCTTTTGTGAAGTGTTTATTCAAATATTTTGTCAACTTTTCTATCAGATTGCCTGTCTTTTTCTAATTGATTTACAGAAGTTCTTTATTTGGGATGAGTCTTGTCAGTTATACGTAGTGAAAATATCTTCTAATCTCTGACTTCCCTTTCCATTCTCTTAAAGGTGGCTTTTGATGAAGACAAGTACTTACTTTAAATGTAGTGAATTTATTAATCTTTTCCTTCTTGGTTGGTGCTTTTTGTGTCCTCTTTAAGAAATGTTTTCTTGAAACTTTACTGTCTGGCTTTTGCTGTTTAGCTCTCAATCCACCTGGAATCTGTTATTGTATATGATATGAGGTAAGGGTCAAGATTCACATGGATACATAACTGGTCTGGACCCATTCACTGAAAAGATCACCCTCTTGATTGTTCTGTAGCATCCTTGTCATAAACCCAGTGCCATATATATATATATGTATATATGTGTGTATACACACACACACATATATATAGCTGTGAGTTTATAGCCAAATGCAAGTGTCATGGATTGAATTGTGTCCCTCCAAAATGTATATCAACTTGGCTAGTCCATGATTCCCAGTACTGTGTGGTTGTCCATCATTTTGTCATCTGATGTGATTTTCCCATGTGTTGTAAATCCTACCTCTAGGATGTTAATGAGGCAGGATTAGAGACAGTTATGTTAATAAGGCAATACTCAATCTACAAGACGAAGTTGTATTTTGAGTCAACCTCTTTTGAGATATAAAAGAGAGAAGTGAGCAGAGAGACAGAGACCTCATGCCTGCAAGACAGTAGTGCCTGGAGCAGAGTTATGTCCTTTGGACCTGGGGTCCCTGAGCTGAGGAGCTCCTAGACCAGGAGACGATTGACGACAAGGACCTTCCTCCAGAGCTGGCAGAGAGAGAAAACCTTCCCCTGGAGCTGGCACCCTGAATTCAGACTTCTAGCCTCCCAGACTGTGAGAGAATAAACTTCTGTTTGTTAAAGCCATCTGCCTGTGGCAGCACTAGATAACCAGATAACTAAGACAGCAAGTATTGAATAAGTTAATGTGAGTACCTCCACCCCAACCCCCATCCCGTTTCCTGTTGCCGTTGAGTGGATTCTGACTCGTAGTCACCCTACGGGACAGAGTTGAACTGCTCTATAGGGTTTCCAAGGAGTGGCTGGTAGATTCCAACTGCCAACCTTTTGGTTAGCAGCCGAGCTCTTCATCACTGCACCACCAGGGCTTCCCAACCACCACAGAGCTGCTATAGTCATGTCCCAAAACTAGTGTTTTATGAACACCATTTGGTCATGTTTCCCTCTTGGTACTGAAGGTAGTGCCCAATTTGTGCTTCAAATGCAAACGCTGTACATTTTGCATATTAACTTTACCTTTATCTGATTATTTCTCACCCTCATTTCCCTCTGCTCCTGCTTCCTGATGTCCTTTTTTTTTTTTTTTTATCATATGTGCTGTGTGTTCCTGTACAATTTCTCCACTCCTCCTCCGTGAAAAGGGACAGGTATAAATCAGACGTTTGCTGTGTGAAGACCAAATGTTTACCCATAAGGATTAGCTCACTCTCAAGTCCCTACTATTACCATTTTTTATCGGGTTCACAAAGATGAAAAAGTACAAATGTAAAATACAATCATTTATTCCACTTCCGATTTCATTTTGGAAACCAAAAAACTAGTGAGATGATTGAAAGATGAAGCAATAACATGTTCTTTGGGATAAAAAATTAAAGTAACAGTCTCTAGAGTATTCTAGAATAAATTGGCTTTATTAATATGGAACAATTAATGACATCATTAAAACGTACAATTAAATGTGCTATTATTACAAATTAAAATGGATTATTTTCCCCCTACATTGCCATTTAACTGGAAAAAAAGATATAAAATCTTGCCACCTTACAATCAATCTGAAATAGGCTGTTCAGGAACAACATTATAAAAAGAAAGTATAAACTGGACTGTATTACATTTTGGCCAAACAAAAAGGCTAGAGTCATTCTGGTTCATAAAGCAAGATAATAAATAGTGTTTATGGTTTTGAAAATTCAGTGAAGCTTCTTCCCCAAACAGGTTTCCCTGTCATGCATTTTCCTGAGTTCTACCCATGACTGATACAGTAACAGTCCTGGCGCCAGAACCCACACACCATTAAAAAATACCAGATATACCCAAAAGTAGAGCCAATTGCTGGTGTTGAGGTTGGGACTTCCCGTAAGCCATTCTGGGGAGAAGGTCATCCACCCACCATACAATTCACACACGCACAGGGTGATCTGTATGAAATGCCTGTTAGATGGAAAGAAACAAGAGATGAAACTGCCCGCCTCGCACAGCTTTGCACGCTGAATCATGACATCTTTTCTTTAATGGCAGCCTCAACACAGTCTCACTATGGAAAATCTCTCTGAAGGTGGACCTCAGGGCTCCTGGTGGTGCTCCCACTGGGGCAAGTCAAATTTAATCCATGAAGACCCACGGTTTCCTTGGAGAAGCAACACTCCCTTTTCTAGAGAATTTACTTTGTGCCAAGTGGATCAGACGTTTTCTAGAGTTATTTTTTGGTGAAAAAGGTTGGAAATACTGCTGTTTTATTCTCTAAAATCCACCACCAGTTGCCATCGAGTTGATTCTGACTCATGGTGACCCCATGTATGTCAGAGTAGAACTGTAGCCCACAGGGTTTTCAGTGGCTGATTTTTGGGAAGTAGATGGCCAGGCCTTTCTTTCAAGGCATCTTCTGAGGGTAGACTTGACCCTCCAATCTTTTGGTTAGCAGCCAAGCACATTAAATGCACCACCCAGGGATTCCTTGGTGTCAAATTGTCCGGCACTGTTATCACTAAAGGAGCTCTGGTGATGCAGTGGTTAAAGCACCTGGCTGCTAACCAAAAGGCCGGCAGCTCCAGCCCAACGGCTGCTCCACGAGAGAAAGACACAGCAGACTACTTCCGCAAAAATGACAGCCTTTGGAAACCCTATGGGCAAGTTCTACCCTATGGGGACGTCCTATACGGTCGCTATGAGTAGAATTGACTCGATAGCAATGGGTGGGTTATTACTAAAATCACATTTCACATTTTTTTTTTTTATTTTGAACAGTTAAAATTAACCTGGTGGCACCATGACCCTTACTAATATCAAACAATTCTCATTTTCTACTCTACTTTTTATCTAACAAATAAATGTAGTCACAGCCTACTCCAAAAGTCACTTAGCGTCAGGACAGTAAACATTTCTCCCTTCGGCAGGATAGGAGACGGGCATTACCGATAACATTTCTCCTTGACAATGGCGTAAACGAGGAACAATGCCAGAGACCCATCCAGGAAAACAGTCAGAAGCTCCACAGCCACAAGGTTCGGGTCAAAATAAAGCCATCTTGCATCAGCTTGGCCATATTCTTTCCCTAAAAACAAAAAACATTTTGTGACTCACCGGCCAATCACTTCTATGATAGTCAGTGGAAATGGCCCTTTTCCCCCTAAGGACATGGAAAGGAAAGGTGCCACTGTCTGCAGTCTTCACGATGCCTTAGTGGAAGGTGAGAAAAGCCCGGAGACTAAGAGCATCATGTTATACTTGTTAAGGAAACCTTGGTGGTGTAATGGTTAAGAACTATGGCTGCTAACCAAAAGGTCGGCAGTTCCAATCCGCCAGGTGCTCATTGGAAGCAGTATGGGGCAGTCCCACTCTGTCGTATAGGGTCGCTATGAGTTGGCATTGACTCCACGGCAACGGTTTATACTTGTTAAATAATTTATAGTTTCCAAAGTACCTTCACAAATGTGTCCTCTTCACCCCTTCCCTTTTCATGATAACTAGTGGGATTCTAAGTTAATTCAACATAGTCTGACTCTGCAAAGACAATCTTTCATAACTTTCCCAGTAAATACATTAGAAGTCCTTACTTCAAAATTTCAATATAACATCTATAAACATAATTTAGATGTGGGGAAACTGTTATTAAGGAAATGTTTATACGAAACACATGTGTGTTGATAACTGACAAGAAGCTGAGTGCTGAGGAGGCAGCGGGAGAGGAGGGAGATGACATAGCCTGGGATTCACTAACAACAGCAACCACACGAAGACTCAGTTGTGCTGACGCAGAGCAAGCACACCCTATGTTACAGCTCTGTATTAGACTGGTTTTTTCTAGAAAGTTCCATGAGGTCAGAAAGTCTTTTTAGAGCTTGACTGAGGGCCATCCACTAGTGAGGCTATTCTTCTCCCTTCTTTCTTTCTTTTTTCTCAAACGATTAGAGAAAGAAACCAAAGACCCCATCTCTTCTCTCCCTTTAAGCACAGTTCTCACATTCTTTGGAAAAGGTATGATGGGTCAGAAATTAGCTGCGTCATCTTGTTGATCTGAGCAGTACAAAGCTCCAGTCTCCTAATGGCCAGAGGAAGGATCCCTTGGGGTTAGAGGCAAAGAATGTTTCTAAAGAAAAGGCCGCCCTGAGGGCAAGAACAGCCAATAAACAGGATAGCCATTTACTGAGCTACCACACAAGACACAAGCTGAGAGAAGAGTCTGTGAAGGGCCAGAAACAAACAACAGGTGCAGCACAGCCATCCGGCCTGTCTTTACCCGACTGTCCGAGGTGCTCTCAAACATCTGTACCAACTAGAAAACAACGTAATATTGAAAATAAATGTTCGTTTCCCCTAACTGGAAATACACATACAATAGGCGAAGTGTACCAGCTAGTGCATCTAATATCTAAGAAAGTATCATTTGGTAAAATGCCAATGATTTAGGCATAAAAGAATCAGTAGGTATTTAGACATTAAAATATGTATATGTATAGCTCCATTCATTCATTGTTTAATTCAACAAATTCTTCTTTGGCACCACAAGGCTCTATGCTAGGCCTGGAGACTGCAGCGCTGACTCGGACACAGAGTTAGCCACAAGTGGCCCACAGTCTGTGAGTTCAAACAATGGCGTAAATGCTGTGAGGATGGTAACAGAGCATGGGGCTTGGAGGAAGTGGCACTTAAACTAGGCTAGGCGGATCAGAAGGAGCCTTGGTGGCACAGTGGTTAAATGCTTGGCTGCTAACCGAAAGGTTGGCAGCTTGAACCCACCAACTGCTCCATGGGAGAAAGATGTGGCAGTCTGCTTTTGTAAGGATCACAGCCTAGGAAACCCTATGGGGCAGTTCTACTCTGTCCTGTAGGGATGCTGTAAGTCAGAACTGACTTGATGGCAACGGATTTGATTTTTGGTTTCAGTAGATCAGGGAAGACTTCCTGGAGGAGGTGGCTCCTAAACTGGGAGGAGCATGTGCAAAGGCCTAGAGCTAAGACAGCATGGTGTGTCTGAAACGGCAGGCAATTCGTCAAAGGCATAGAAGCCAGTCAGGGGTGGGGGGAGCATCCTGATCAACTTTGACCAACTCTTTGTTAAACACTTAAAGAATTAACCGGCAAGCAGGAGCATTAAAGGGCCTGCTGAAGAAGTTACTATCATTTATAGGTGGCTGATGAGCAGGCTTAGGCAGTGGGCTAGAGGGAACAGATGGAAAGTAAGGGCTCTGAAGGCTTCCACTACATGAGCTGCCCTTGTGCCGTTTCCCACAGAGCGTGGAGATGGTTGTCACTGTTGTGGTGTGCTGGCAAGTCGATTCCACTCACAGCAACCCTTCAGGATAGAGGAGAACTGCCCATAGGGTTTCCTAGGCTGTAATCTTTACGGGAGCAGGTCACCAGGTCTTTTCTTCCATGGAGCAGCTGGTAAGCTCGAACTGCCTACCTTCTGGTTAGCAACTGAGTGCTTTAACCACTGCACCACTAGGGCTTCTTGCACGAAGGGTAGGAGGTGATAAAAGGCTGCCTAATGTTCACAGTTACGAGTTGGAATTGACTCGACAGCAACGAGTTTTTTTTTTTTTTTTTAATGTTCACAGCAAGGTCCCCGGGTGACATAAATGGGTTGCACTCATCTACTAACTGCAAGGATGGCGGTTCAAACTACTCAGCCGTGTTGCAAAAGAAAGGCCAGGAGATCTGCTTCTGTAAAGCTTACAGCCAAGAAAACCCTACGAAGCAGTTCTACTGTGTAACACACGAGGCCGCCATGACTTGGATTCGACTCAACGGCAACAGGTGTTGGCTTTTCTGGTGAGTTCACAGCCTGGCTCTGCATCCTGGAGAATCAAAGGCGGTCCAGAGAGCAACATCTGGGAGGCCTGCCCCAGACCTGCACCAGAATCTGCACTTTAACAAGCTCCCAGGCGACGCATGCACTTCAAAGGCTGAGAAGCACTACTTTACATTATCTATGAGATTTTCACTTTCAGGAAAATAGGGGACACCTCCATTAAATGAGTTTTCGCTTCTTTAAAGTGAAAATGTAAATGAGCAGATGATTTATAAAGACGACGAGAGACATTCACATTTCGTGGGACTGAGCCAAATGTGGGCGTCTCACTAGTGTCTGCGGCTGGGCAGGGGTCAGGGCAGGAGGCCTCCGCACAGCCTCTGACAAAGGGGGCGGGGCAGGGGCCTCACTATGGAGGAGTCCACTGAGGCTGGGGCCTTCGGCCTCCAGGGCTTGCCGACAACTGGCACGCAAAGATTAGCTTGACCTGCTCGCCAAAAAGTTACACAGCTGCATTCAGCTCACCCCCTGAAATCCAAGTGGCCTGACTCTAGTCTCAGAGGCTTGGACTCCCTGAGTGGCTACTGACTGGACCCTGGGAGGCATCAAAGATGACAAAAATAAAGTGTTTTGTTTTTAGAAGCACTAACTGTAGTTGACTCAATTCTCTAGAAGATTTTCCCTAACACTAGTGGAGCCTCTTGGTGCCAACGGTTAATGTGCTCGGCTGCTAACAGCAATGTTGGAAGTGCGAGTCTCCCCAAAGGTACCTCAGAAGAAAGGTCTGGTGTTCTAGTTCCAAAAAACTGGCCACTGAAAACCCTAGAGAGCACAGTTCTATTCTGACACACGTTGGGGGGCTCCATGAGTCAGTCAATGGCCAGCAGCTAGTAATGGGTGGAGACGAGGAGCGCCTCACTGATCCTGCAGGACAGATCAGCTCAGAATTGTGAAAACAATGCAGGCTGTCAGTACAAGACAGAAAAGAAGCTCTCCTGAGCAAGACCATTTATAAAAGCGGCAAAAGACCCTGCTGCAGGGCTTATTTATTTGTCAGCATCGACAACAGTACGCGGCCGGTAGTCGATACTAACTGGCTGAAGGTGGACTGATTTACAGCACGTGAGGAAGATGGGGGAAATTCTGTAGGCTAGTTAGTAGCTCTGCAGAGCAGGAAGATTTTGGAAATTATCTACATGATTACAGATAGATACAATGAAAAAAAAGTTGATATTAAAAGCATGAAAAACACTCAGTTTAAATACTAAAAGCCCTTCAAACTGCACTCACTACAGACAGATTTATATATACATATATATATAAATGAAACAGCCTCATCGAAATATAATTCCTGCACAATATACCCTTCCCCTGCTTCGCGTAAATCCAATGGTTGTTAGTATATTCACAGAGTTGTGGGGCCATCACCGCCATCTAATTTTAGAATATTTTCATTGGTCTAAAAGAAATCCATACCCATCAGCAGTCAGTTCCCATTTCCCCTGGCCTACCAGTACCAGCTGCAACAAGTCAATTCTGATTCATGGCGATCCCACGCGTGTTAGGATAGAACTGTGTTCCACAGGGTTTCCAATTGCTGATTTTTCACAGGTAGATCACCAGGCCTTTCTTCCAAGGCAATGCAGGGTAGACTTGAACCTCCCACCTTTTGGTTAGCAGCCGAGTGCCTTAACCTGTTAAGTGATGCACCACCCAGCGCCTCTTCCCCCCGTTTGTCCTAAGTGACCGCTATTTTCTGTTTCTGAAGATGTGCCTATTCCAGGCATTTCACATAAATGGAATCACACTGAACGTGGTACAGTTGCACATTTAACTGATGGCAACACTTGCACTTGATCTCCTCAAACATTTCAAGCGGCAAACGTTTTTAATTACTTACACAATGAAGCAAGCAAGCCACTGGAATCAGCAACGTTTCCCACAAGAGCCAAGTAGACGAAAGCGCCCTCCTAGAAAGAAGAAAACAAAAACACGCTCTAATTTAGCATCACAGAATGGCAGCACAGAAACACTGCATTCTATGGCACCATCCCCTGCACCCCTGCCCCAGTCAAGGCTCTCAAAGAACGTACCCCACACAACCCCATGGGGTGCGACCCGCAGGGGGAGTAGATACCTGGACCTTATAAATAGGTATGTTCATATAACTAGTTGCCAAGTCAAGCTGACTCCGACTCGTGGTGATCCCACATATGTCAGAGTAAAACTGTGCTCCGTAGGGTTTTTGTTTTTTTTTTAAATAATTTATTTTATTTTTGTTATTGTTGAGAATATGCACAGCAGAACATACACCAATTCAACAATTTCTACATGTACAATTCAATGACATTGATTACATTCTTTGAGTTGTACAACCATTCTCACCCTCCTTTTCCAAGTGTTCCTCCCCTTTTAACATAAACTCACTATCCCCTAAGTTTCCTATCTAATTGCTCCAGTTGCTGTTGTCAGTTTGATCCCATATAGATAGATCTCAAAAAAGCACAATGCTCAAGGCAGACATTCTTTACCAGTTAAGTTAAACTACTGTTTGTTTGTTTTAATAATATTGTGTTTTTGGTGAAAGTTTACACAGCAAGTTGGGTTTCCTTTTGACACTTCCCACACAAATTGATCAATGACATTAGTTACATTTTTCACATTGTGTCAACACTCTCATTAGCGTATTCCAGTTGTTCCATTTCCAGTACTCTTTTTTTTAGTTTCCTTGCCTGCTTATCTCCTCAACTTTGCTTTGAATTAAATGTTGATCTACTGGACTCATAAACCAAAAAAAACCAAACCCATTGCCATCAAGTTGATTCCAACTCATAGTGACCCTACAGGACAGAGCAGAACTGCCCCACAGGGTTTCTAAGGAGTGGCTGGTAGATTTGAACCACCGACCTCTTGGTTAGCAGCCAATCTCTTAACCAATGAGCAACGAGGGCTCCGCTGGACTGATACAGATTTTTTTCAGTAAAGCACTGATCTAATGGGTGATGCCTTTTGAGTGTCATTCTGCTTTTCTGATAAAAGATGATCTCAAGGGATAGTTTGGTTCAAGGTTTAAAGAGTATCTCAGGGCGATAATCTCAGGGAGTCCTCTGGTCTCAGGTGGTCCAGTTAGTCTGGCCATTTTTAAGAATTTGAGATGTGTTCTTCATTTTGCTCCCATTCAAACCAGGATCACCTACTGTGAACCCGGTTAGATTGGTCAGTGGTGGTAGCCAGGCACCATCTAGTTCTGGTTTCATGGCAAAGGAGGCAGTAGTTCGTGGAGGCAGTTAGCCACATGTTCCATTTCCTCCTCCTATTCCTCACTCTCCTTTTTTTTTATTCCTCACTCTCCTACTTCCTCTGCTGCTCCAGGCAAATAGAGAGCAACTGTCTTGTCTTGGATGGCCGCCTGCCAGCTTTTAAGACCCAGGCAATACGCAACAAACTAGGAGGTAGAACAGAAGTGCTAAACACATTATTAGGCCAATTAACTGGGATGTCCCATGAAACCATGATGCTAAACCTCCAAACCAAGGAACTAAATCTCATGAAGTATTTGGTTGTACATAAGCAGCCTCAGCAGCTACTTGTTTTCTTCTTTTTTCAGTCATTGTTGTAAATATAGTTACCACATTTTTGCCAATTCAGCTTTTTACAGGTATAAAACTTATTAATATTATTTTCAGTAATCAGCTGTGCAACCCTACCCTTAATCAATGTAATATTTCCAGCACCATAAACCAACAGTCAGTATTCCATAAGCAATAAAACTCCCTTCTTCCCTTCCTTCTGCCCCTGGCAACCACTAATAAACTTTGTTCTCTATACATTTGTCTGTTCTTGTCTTTTTATATAAGTAAAACCCCCAAAACCAAACCTGTTGGCATTGAGTCAATTCTGACTCATAGTGACCCTATAGGACAGTAGAACTGCCCAATAGAGTTTCCAAAGAGTGTCTGATGGATTTGAACTGCTGACCTTTTGGTTAGCAGCCATAGCACGTAACCACTACGCCACCAGGATTTCCTACATAAATGAGGTCAAACAATATTTGTCCTTTTGCGATCGACTTATTTCACTCAGCATAGTGACTTCAGGCTCTACCCATATTGTTGTTGTTAAGTGCCGTTGAGTCAGTTCAGACTCAGTGACCCTACGTATCACAGAATGAAACACTGCCCGGTCCTGCACCATCCTTACAATCATTGTTATGCTTGAGCCCATTGTTGCAACCACTGTGTCAATCCATCTCCTTGAGGGTCTTCCTCTTTTCCGCTGATCCTGTACTTCACCAAGCATGATGTGTTTCTCCAGGGACTGATCCCGCTGGACAACGTGTCCAAAGTATGTAAGATGCAGTCTCGCCATCCTTGCTTCTAAGGAGCATTCTGTTTGTACTTCTTCTAAGACAGATTTGTTCGTTTTTTTGGCAATCCATGGTATATTTAATATTCTTCACCAATACTACAATTCAAAGGCGTCAAGTCTTCTTCAGTCTTCCTTATTCATTGTCCAGCTTTCACATGCATATGATGTGATTGAAAATAACATGGCTTGGGTCAGGCACCCCTTAGCCTTCAAGGTGACATCTTAGCTTTTCAACACTTTAAAGAGGTCCTTTGCGGCAGATTTACCCAATGCAATGCGTCTTTTGATTTCTTGACTCCTGCTTCCACGGGTATTGATTGTGGATCCAAGTAAAGTGAAATCCTTGACAACTTCAATCTTTTCTCCATTTATCATGATGTTGCTTATTGGCCCAGTTGTGAGGATTTTTGTTTTCTTTATGTTGAGGTGTAATCCATACTGAAGGCTGTGGTCTTTGATCTTCATTAGTAAGTGCTTCAAGTCTTCTTCACTTTCAGCAAGCAAGGTTGTGTCATCTGCATATCGCAGGTTGTTAATGAGTCTTCCTCCAATTCTGATGCCGTGTTCTTCTTCATATAGTCCAGCTTCTCGGATTATTTGCTCAACCCATATTGTAGCATATATCAAAACTTCATTTC
The DNA here is from genome assembly GCF_024166365.1 of Elephas maximus indicus. Taxonomy (NCBI): domain Eukaryota; kingdom Metazoa; phylum Chordata; class Mammalia; order Proboscidea; family Elephantidae; genus Elephas; species Elephas maximus. The sequence continues at coordinate 28,832,429 of NC_064832.1, read as the reverse complement.
TCTTCCTGGCTGAGTAGTAATCCACTGTACATATGTACCACATTTTTATTTGTTCATCCCTTGATGGGAATTTAGTTTGTTTCCACATTTTGGCTATTGTGAATAGTGCTGCAATGAATATTGGTGTACAAATATCTGTTTGAGTGCCTGCTTTCATGTCTTTTGGATGTATACCTAGCAGTGGAATTGCTGGGTTATATGGTACTTCCATTTTTAGTTTTTTTAGGAGCCGCACACTGTTTTCCTCAACAACTGTACTATTTTTCCAAAAGCAATGGATAGTAGTTCCAATTTCCCCACATCTTTTGTAAACATTTGTTATTTTCTTTTCTTAGTGTTTTATCTTAGACATTCTGTTGCTGTTGTTAGGTGCCTTCGAGTTGGTTCCAACTCATAGTAACCCTACGTACAACAAAATGAAGCACTGCCTGGTCCTGTGCCATCCTCACAATCATTGCTATGTTTAACCCACCACTGTACTGTGTAAATCTATCTATTTTTCATTGATCCTGTGCTTTACCAAGCATGATGTCTGTTATGGATTGAATTGTGTCCCCCCAAAATACATGCCAACTTGGCTAGGCCATGATTCCCAGTATTGTGATTGTCCACCATTTTGTAATCTGACAGGATTTTTCTCTGTGTCGTTAAGTCCTGCCCCTATGATGTTAATGAGGCAAGATTACTGGTAGTTGTGTTAATGAGGTAGAACTCAATCTACAAAATTAGGTTGTGTCTTAAGTCAATCTCTTTGAGATATAAAAGAGAGAAGTGAGCAGAGAGACGGGGGACCTCATACCACGAAGAAGGAAGCACCAGGAGCATAGCGTGTCCTTTGGACCTGGGATCCCTGTGCTGAGAAGCTCCTATACCAGGGAAAGATTGATGACGAGAACCTTCCTCCAGAGCCGACAGAGAGAGAAAGCATTCCCCTGGAGCTGATGCCCTGAATTTGGACTCATAGCCTACTAGACTGTGAGAGAATAAACTTCTGTTCGCTGAAGCCATCCACTTGTGATATTTCTGTTATAGCGGCACTAGATAACTAAGACAACGTCTTTCTCCAGGGACTGGCCCTTCCTGATAATATGCCCAAAGTAGGTGAAATGAAGTGTGACTATTCTCGCTTCGAAGGAGCATTCTGGCTGTACTTCTTCCAAGACAGATTTGTTCGTTCTTCGCCAACACCGTAATCCACATGCATCAATTTTTCTCAGGTATTCCTTATTCATTGTCCAGCTTTCACATGCATATGAGGTGACTGAAAATAACATGGCTTGGGTTAGTCCTTAAGGTGACATCTTTGCTTTCTAACACTTTAAAGAGGTCTTCTGCACCAGATTTGCCCGATGAAATACATCTTTGATTTCTTGACTGCTGCTTCCATGGGTGTTGATTGTGGATCCAAGTAAAATGAAATCCTTGACAACTTCAATCTTTTCTCCATTTATCATGATGTTGCTTATTGGTCCAGTTGTGAAGATTTTTTTCTTTATGTCGAGGTGTAATCCATACCGAAGGGTGTAGTCTTTCATCTTCATCAATAAGTGCTTCAAGTTCTCTTCACTTTCAGCAAGCAAGGTTGTGTCATCTGCATAGCGCAGGTTGTTAATGAGTCTTCCTCCAATACTGATTACCCCTTCTTCTTCATATAGTCCAGTTTCTTGGATTATGTGCTCAGCATACAGGTTGAATAGGTATGGTGAAAGGATACAACCCTGGTGCACACCGTTCCTGACTTTAAACCACGCAGTATCCCCTTGTTCTGTTCGAACAACTGCCTCTTGATCTATGTGCGGGTTCCTCATGAGCACAAGTAAGTGTTCTGGAATTCCCATTCTTCACAATGTTATCCATAATTTATTATGATCCACACCGTTGAATGCCTTTGCATAGTCAATAAAACACAGGTGAACTACTCTCTGGTATTCTCTTTCAGCTAAGATCCATGTAGTATCAGCAACGATATCCCTTTTCCACATCTCTTCTGAAAAAAAATTTCTGGCAGTTCCCTGTCGATGTACTGCTGCAAATGTTTTTGAATTATCTTCAGCATAATTTTACTTACATGTGATATTAATGAAATTGTGTCATAATTTCTGCATTTGGTTGGATCATCTTTCTAAGGAATGGGCATAAATATGGACCTCTTCCAGTCAGTTGGCCAGGTAGTTGTCTTCCAAATTTCTTGGCATAGACGAGTGAGGGCTTCCAGCGCTGCGTTCGTTTGTTGAAACATCTCAATTGATATTCCTTCAGTTCCTGGAGCCTTGTTTTTCAAAAATACCTTCAGTGCAGCTCGGACTTCTTCCTTCAATACCATCGGTTTCTGATCATATGCTACCTCTTGAAATGACTGAACGTTGACCAATTCTTTTAGGTATAATGACTCTGTGTATTCCTTCCATCTTCTTTTGATGCTTCCTGAGTTGTTCAATTTTTGCCTATAGAATCCTTCAATATTGCAACTCGGCGCTTGAATTTTTTTCTTCAGTTCTTAGTGTGTTCTTCCTTTCTGGTTATCTATCTCCAGGTCTTTGCACATTTCATTACAGTACTTCACTCTGTCTTCTTGAGTCCCCTTTGAAATGTTCTGTTCTTCATCATTTCTTCCCTTTGCTTTAGCTACTCTGTGTTCAAGAGCAAGTTTGAGAGTCTCTTCTGACATCCATTTTGGTCTTTTTTTTTTTTTTCCCTGTCTTTTTAATGACCTTTTCCTTTCTTCATGTATGGTGCCCTTGATGTCATCCCACAACTCATCTGGTATTTGGTCATCAGTGTTCAGCGTGTCAAATCTATTCTTGAGATGGTATCTAAATTCAGTGGGGATATGCTCAAGGTCATACTTTGGCTCTCATGGACTTGTTTTAATTATCTTCAGCTTCAACTTGAACTTGCATACGAGCAATTGGCAGTCTGTCCTGCAGTCGGTCCCTGGCCTTGTTCTGACTGATGATATTGAGCATCTCCACTGTCTCTTTTCACAGATTTGATTCCTGTGTATTCCATCAGGTGAGGTCCACATGTATACACACACACACCCACTGCTGTCAAGTCAATTTTGACTCATAGCGGCCCTATAGGGCAGAGTAGAACTGCCCCCCATAGAGTTTCCAAGGAATGCCTGGTGGATTCAAACTGCCAACGTTTTGGTTAGCAGTTGTAGCTTTTAACCACTATGCCACCAGGGTTTCCTCCGCGTGTATAGTTGCCATTTATGTTCTTGAAAAAATGTATTTCCAATGAATAAGTCGCTGGTTTTGCAAAATTCCATGGTGTGGTCTCTGGCGTCATTTCTGTCCTCAACGTCATTCTTGTGGGAGTGAAATTAGCCATCCACCAGGTGTTCCTTGGAAACTCTGTGGGGCAATTCTACTCTGTCCTGTAGGGTCGCTATGAGTCGGAATCGACTCGATGGCAACGGGTTTGACTTTTTTTTTTTTTTTTGGTGGGAGTGAAATGGTATCTCATTGTGGTTGTGATTTGCATCTCTCTGATGGCTAATGACACATCTTTTCATGTGTTTGGTGGCCATTTAATGTTCTCTTTAGTGAAATGTCTATTCAAGCCCTTTACCCATTTTATAATTGGGTGTTTGTCTTTTTGTTGTTGTCAAAGTTTTATATACATTTTGATTATTAGATTCTTATTGGATATGATTTCCAAAGATATTCTCCCAGTAGGTAGCTTATCTTTTCACTTTTTTGGTGAAGTTTTCTGAAGAACAGAATTTTTAATTTTTATGAGGCTCCATTTATTTATTTTGTGCTTTTGTTATTTTATTAGATAATCCATTATTGTAAGTTAGGCCTGATACCCCTGCCCCTGTACTTTCTGCTAAGAATTTTATGGTTTTGGTTTTCCCATTTAGGTCCTTAATCCATCTAGAATTTGTTTTTGTGTATGGTGTGAGGCATGAATCCTGTTTCATTTTTCTGCATGTGGAAATCCAGTTTTCCCAGTCTTCAATCAATTATTGAAGAGACTCTTCTTACCACATGGAATGGACTTAGCATCTTTGTAAAAAATCACTTGTGTAGGTTTTCTCTATTTTTCTTTCTATTTTCTTCTATTTCTCAATTCTATTCCATTGGTCTGTGTGTCTGTTGTTATACCAGTATCAGGCTGTTTTGATTACTGTAGCTTTATAATATGTTTTAAAACCAGGAAGTATGAGTCCTCTTACTTTGTTCTTCTCTTTCAACATTGTTGTAGCTGTTTGGGGTCTCTTGACAGTCCATATAAAGTTGATGATCGGCTTTTCCATTTCTGTAAAGAAGGGTTTTGGAATTTTTATTGAGATTGCATTGATCTATAGATTATTTTGGGTAGTACTGACATCTTAAAAATATTTTATCTTCCAATCCATGAAGATGGAAGACTTTTCTATTTAATTAAGCCTTCTTTAATCTCTTCCAGCAGTATATTATAATTTTCATTGTGTAAGTCCTTCACATCCCTGCTTAAATTTATTCCTAGGTATTTATTCTCTTAGATGCTACAGTAAATAGAATTGTTTCCCTAATTTCCCTTTCTGATTTCTCATTGCTGGTGTATAGAAACCAAACTGATTTTTGCTTGTTGACCTTATATCCTGCAACTGTGCTAAATTCCTCTATTAGCTCTAGAGTTTTCTTGTGGATTTTTTGAGATTTTCTGTACAGAGGATCATGTCATCTGTGGATATAAATAGTTTTACTTCTTCTTATCCAAAATCTGAATAAATTTTACTTGTTTTTCTGGTCTTATTGCTGTGGCTAGGACAGCTAATCAATATTGAATAGAAGAGGTTAGAGCAGGCACCATTGTCTTGTTCCCAGTTTCAATGGGAAAGCTTTCAATCTTTCTCTATTAAGTATAATGCTGGATGTTGGCTTTTCATATATGTCCTGAATCATACTGAGAAACTTCCCTTCTATTCCAATCTTGGGGTTTTCATCAAGAAAGGGTGTTGGGAGGGGCTGAGGCAACATGGCACTATAGATAGACGCACCATGCTGTCCCTCTGCAGCAAATACCCAAAAAACTAAGTAAAACAGATACAAATGTTAACCCTGGAACCCAAGTGCCAAATGAAGGGATAAAGAACTCGATTGAGCACTGAATGGAATAAGAAACTGACAGAGAATGAGGAAAGCCACGGATCGGAGGTCCCTTACCAGCTAACATGGCACAGATTCATCATCTTGGACTACAGCCACCAAGAACCGCAGACAGGGAGTACAGGAAAGCAACTTCATGGAGTTCCCAACACAGTGCACCCGGTAACCAGGGATACATGCTCTCCCATCCTCCACACTTCTTCCCTCTGTGCAGCCTTTGCTGCTTTCCAATGGGCCATGGACACTCAGCCAGGGAGACACCAGCTCATTGCCAAGTGACTCCACCCCAACTCCAATGCCCAGTTCTCCCAGTACCATTTTTAAAATTAAAAAAAAAAAATTTTTTTATTATTGCCTTTTTCTGTCGCTTCTCTCTTTCTCCCTTCCTTCCTTTCCTTGCTCCTGCCCAGCTAGCCCCATGTGCTGTCCCTGCCCCTTCTTTATGGGCTGTGCTGCACTGCTCAGCTAGAGGGCCACCAGCACAACCTCCCTGGCTCTATGCCACCCCTCAGGCTGGCTCCCTCAGTGCCATTTTTTTCTATTTCTTCTCTCCCTTCCTTCCTTTTCTTTCTCATGCCCAGCTAGCCCTGTGTGCCATTCCTGCCCCTTCTCAATGGGCTGTGCTGCACTGCTTGGCTAGAGAGCCACTAGCACAGCCTCTCTGGTTGTGTGTCACTCCCACTGGCCAGCTCCCTCAGCACCACTTTTTTTTCTGTTTCTTCTCTCTCTCTCCCTTCCTTACTTTCCTTTCTCACATCCAGCTAGCCCCATGTGCTGTCCCTGCCCCTTCTCGACAGGCTGTGCTGCACCGCTCAGCTAGAGAGCCACCAGTATGGACCCCCCGGTTCCGTGTCGCCTCTACTGGCTGGCTCCCTCACCACCATTTTTTTTCTATTTCTATTTCTTTTCTCTTCCTTCCTTCCTTTCATTTCTCCCACACACCTAGCCTTGTGTGCTTTCCCTGCCCCTTTTCAACAGGCTGTGTGGGCTGTGCTGCACTGCTTAACTAGACAGCCATGAGCACATGGCCTCCCTGGGTCCATGCCACCCCCCACTGGCCAGCTCCTTCAGCACCATATTTTGGGTTTTTTGTTTGTTTCTTTCTTCTCTCTTTATCCCTTCCTTCCTTTCCATCCTCCCACCCACCTGGCCCTGTGTGCCATCCCTGCCCCTTCTTGAAGGGCCATGCTGCACTGCTCAGCTACAGAGCCACTGGAACATGGCCTCCCTGGGTCTGTGCCACTCCCACTGGCTGGCTCCCTCAGCACCATATTTTTGCTGTTGTTTCTTCTCTCTCCCTTCCTTCCTTTCCTTTCTGTTACCCACCTAGCCCCGTGCACTGCCCTGCCTCTTCTTGATGGGCCATGTTGCACCACTCAGTTAAAGGGTCACTGGCACATGGCCTCCCTGGGTCAGTGTCGCCCCTACCAGCTGGCTCCTTCAGTGCCATATTTAATTTTTTGTTGTTGTTGTTTTATTCATTTCTTCTCTCTATCCCTTTTTCCTTCCCTTTCTCCTGCCCACTTATCCCTGTGAGGTATCTAGGCCCCTTCTCGATGGGCTGTGTTGTACCGCTTGGCTAGAGAGCCACCAACATACCACCTCCCCAGGTCCGTACCACCCCCACTGGTCAGCTCCATCAGCACCCTATTTGTTATTGTTTTTGTTTGTTTCTTCTTTCTCTCCCTTCCATCCTTTCCTGTCTTCTACCCACCTAGCCCCATGTGCTGTCCCTGCCCCTTCTCAAGGGGCCATACTGCACCACTTGGCTCAAAAGCCACTGGCACATAGGCCAGCTCCCTCAGTGTCATATTTTTCCTTTTGCTTTCCTTCCTCTTCTCCCTTTTCCTTCTCCCTCCCACCTAGGCCCTGTGCTGCCTCTGCCCTTTGTGAGGGGTCATGCCGTGCCATCTGGCACGACAGACACCAGCTTGCTGCCACCTTGATTCTGCCTGGCCCCCAGTGGCCCGCTCCCTCAGCATCATATTTTTGTTGTTGTCGTTTCTGTTTTTTGTTTTTTTTGTTGTTATTTCTCTCTTTCCTTTCTTCCTTTCCTTCATCTTGCCCACCTAGTCCCATGTGACACTCACACCCCTTCTCAACAAGCATGCCACAAAGCTTGGTGAGAGAGCCACCAGCACACAGCCTCTCCAGGTCTGCCCGCCCCGAAGCGCCGAATCCCACTGCACCATCATTTACTTTTTTTTTTTTTTTTTGCTTTTTTCTACTTCTGTTTCACTGTCTTCTTTCTCTCACATATCACATCCTCTTCCTTCCCTCCTGCCCATGTCCACTGCACACTGAGTACCATACCCCCAAGTGGCACTGGTGCAGATACCTGGACCCCTGTCCTATACTGCCCAAGGAAGGACATTATATAATGATTAAAGGCACAATCCACCAGAAGGATATAACCATAATAAATATCTATGCACCCAATGACAGGGCTACAAAATTACATAAAACAAACTCTAACAGCACTGAATAGAGAAATTCACAGTTCAATAATAACAGTAGGTGACTTCAACACACCAGTCTCAGTAAAGGACAAAACATCTAGAAAGAAACTCAACAGGACAAAGAAGATCTAAAGGCCACAACCAACCAACTTGACCTCAAAGACTTATAGAGAACACTCCGCACAACAGCAGCAAAGTATACATTCTTCTCCAACACACATGGAATGTTCTCCAGAATAGACCACATCTTAGGCCACAAAGCAACCCTCAACAAAATACAAAACACTGAGATAATAGAAAGTATCTTCTCTGATCACATGCCATGAAAGTAGAAATTAATAACAGAAAGAGAAAGGAAAAAGTTGAAACTGAATAACACCTTGCTTAAAAACTGCGGGGTTATAGAAGAAATCAAAGATGGAATAAAAAAATTCCTAGACTCAAACAAGAAGGAAAACACATCACACCAAAACCTTTGGGACACAGCAAAGGCAATACTCAGAGGTCAATTTACAGCAATCGATGCACACATCAAAAAATAACAAAATCAAAACATTAGCTATACAGCTCAAACAAGTAGAAAGAGAACAGCAAAAGAAGCCCACAGCCACCAGAAGAAAGGAAATAAAGACAAATGAGAGCAGAAATAAATGAAACAGAGAATAGAAAAACAATAGAAAGTCAACAAAACCAAAAGTTGGTTCTTTGAAAGGATCAACAAAATCGACAAACCACTGGCCAAACTGAAAAACAGGAGAGGACACAAATAACCCAAATAAGAAATGAAACGAGGGGACATTACAGCAGACCCAACTGAAATAAAAAGGATCGTAACAGATTACTATGAAAAACTATACTCCAAACAAATGTGAAAATCCAGAGGAAATGGACAAATTTCTAGAAACACACTACTGACTTAAACTACCACAAACTGAGATCAAAAATCTGAACAGACCCACAACAAGAGAAGAGACTGAAAAGGTAATTAAAAAAAAAAAAAAAAAAAAAAACTCCTGACCCAGATGACTTCACTGGAGAATTCTACCAAACATCCAGAGAAGAGCTCACACCAGTACTACTCAAATTATATCTGAACATAGAAAAGGAAGGGATACTTCCAAATTCATTCTATGAAGTCAGCATAATCCTGATACCAAAACCAGGCAAAGACACCACAAAAAAAGACAATTACAGACCAATATCTCTCATGAATATAGATTCAAAAATTCTCAACAAAATTCTAGCCAATAGAATTCAGCATCATACCCCAAAAATAATACACCCTGACAAAGTGAAATTCATATGAGGTATGCAAGGACAGTTTGACATTAGAAAATCAATCAATGCAATCCACCACATAAATAAAAGAATCACATGATCATCTCAATCAATGCAGAAAAGGCATTTGATAAAGTCCAACACTCATTCCTGATAAAAACTCTCAATAAAATAGGAATAGAATGGAAATTCCTCAACATAATAAAGGGCATCTATACAAAGCCAACAACCAATATCATTCTCAACAGAAAGAGGCTGAAAACATTCCCTCTGAGAATGAGAACAAGACAAGGATACCCTTTATTGACACTCCTATTTAACACTGTGTTGGAAGTCTTAGTTAGAGCAATAAGGCAAGAAAAAGAAATAAACGGCATCCAAATTGCTAAGGAAGAATTAAACCTGTCCCTGTTTGTGGATGATATACTACTACACATACAGAACATAAAAGACTCCACAAGAAAACTACTGGAACTAAGAGAAAGATTCAACAGACTAGCAGGATACAAGATAAACATTAAAAAGTCAGTTGAGTTCCTATACACCAAAAAAGAGAATGATGAAAAGGAAATCAGGAAAGGAATACCATTTATAATAAAATAGCCTCTACAAAAACAAAATACTTAGTAATAAATCTAACCAGGAATGTAAAAGACCTATTCAAAGAAAACTACAAAACCACTGCAAGAGACCTATATAAATGGAAAAACATACCATGCTCATGGATAGGTACATTCAACATTGTGAAAATGTCAATTCTACCCAGAGCAATCTACAAATACAATGCAATCCTGATCCAAACACAAACAGCATTCTTTAATGAGATGGGAAAACTAATCATTAACTTTATATGGAAAGGAAAGAGGCCGTGGATAAGTAAAGCACTATCAAAGAAGAAGAAAGTAGGAGGCCTTGCACTATCTGACCTCAGAACCTACTGTACAGCTCTGGTAATCAAAACGGCCTGGTACTGGTACAGCAAAAGATACACTGACCAATGAAACAAAATTGAGAACCCAGATGTAAATCCATCCACCTACAGTTACCTGATCTTTGATGAGGGCCCAAAGTCCATCAAATGGGGAAAAGACAGTCTTTTTAACAAATGGTGCTGGCAAAACTGGATGTTCATCTGTAAAAAAAAAAAAATGAAACAGGACTCATATCTCACACCATACAAAAAGTAATTCAAAATGGATCAAAGACCTAAATACAAAGCCAAAAACTACAAAGATCACAGAAGAGAAAATAGGACCAATGCTAGAGAACCTAATAAAAAAAAAATACAAGGCATAAATAAGATAGAAAACATAACTAACAGTAAACAAACACCAGAAGATGAGCTGGATAACTAGGATCTTCTAAAAATTAAACACTTATGCTCATGGAAAGGCTTGACCAAAAGAATAAAAACATAAGCTACAGACTGGGAAAAAAATTCTGGCTATTACATACCCAACAAAGGTCTAATCTCTAAAATCTACAGGAAAATCCAATACCTCTATGACAAAAAGACAAATAATCGAATTAAAAAATGGGCAAGGGAAATGAACAGACACTTCCCCAAAGAAGACATTCAAGCAGCTAACAGACACATGAGGAAATGCTCCTGATCACCAGCCATTAGAGAAATGCAAATCAAAATTACAATAAGGCACCATTTCACCCCGACATTACTGGCACAAATCAAAAAAAAAAGAAAATAACAAATACTGGAGAGGCTGCAGGGAGATTGGAACTCTTATGCACTGCTGGTGGGAATGAAAAATAGTTTGACCATTTTGGAAAACGACATGGCGCTTCCTTAAAAAGCTAGAAATAGAAATAGCATACAATCCAGCTATCCTACTCCTAGGAATATATCTTAGAGAAATAAGAGCCGTCACACAGATAGACATATTCTTGTTCTTTACAGCACTATTCACAATAGCAAAAAGATGGAAATAACCTAAGTGCCCACCAACAGATGAATGGATAAACAAACTACGGTACATACACAAATGGAATACTATGCAACAATAAAGAACAATGTTGAATCTGTGAAACATCTGACAACATGGATGAATCTGGAGGGCATTATGTTGAGTGAAATAAGTCAATCACAAAAGGGATAAATATCATATGGGACCACAGTTATAAAAACTCATGAAAAGGTTTCTACACAGAAAGGAACAATCTTTGATGGTTACGAAAGAGGGGAGAGTTGGGGAGGAAAACCACTAACTAGATAGTAGATAAGCGGTAACTTTGGTGAAGCGTAATACTGGGGAAGGCCACGCAAATTGACCAAGGCAAAGTCATAGGAGCCTCACAGACATATCCAAATTCCCTGAGAGACCAAGTTACTTGGCTGAGGGCGGGGGACCATGGTCTTGGGGTATACCTTGTTGTCTTAGGCTGGCTTCTCCAGAGGAAAAAAAAAATAGTAAACTGTATTAGATATCTATATAGTGAGATTTATATAAAGGAATGGCTCATGCGGTTGTAGAGGCTGGAAAATCCTAAATCTGTGGGTCAGGCTAGAGGCTTCTCCTGATGTACACACCCACAGGGACTGGTGAACCCAGGATTGGGAGGTCAGAGGGCAGGGCACTTGCTCACAGGCTGCGAAAACCGATGAATCCCAAGATCAGCAGGGAAGACCACAGGTAAGCTGCTAGCTCAAATCCCAAGAACCGGAGCCAGCTGCAGGATCCAGAGACAGCAAAAGCCCATGAGCCTTGCCAGAAAGGCCACTTATATATTTAATGAAGGCCACGCCCTCAAGGAAACTCCCTTTCAACTGATTGGCTACTCACAGCAGATCCCGTCATGGAAGTGATTGCATTATATCAAATCTCATCATGGAAGTGATGACATCATCATATGACTGCCAAACTACATCATAACAACCAAACCACTGAGAATCATGGCCCAGCCAAGTTATCACATAACCTTAACAAGCACAGCCTATCCTTTGTCAACTTGGCACCTGTACACATCTCCTTAAACCATACATAATCTCCGAATAAAGACAATTATAAGGTCATACTTGCACCTAACATGATACAATGAACACACATACAACTAAAAATGCAAAAGCCCTGTTTATATCTTATATTTTATAAGCGAAGACAACAAAAATGTTTGATGTACACATACAAGGAAGAAATACTCATAACACTTACAGCCCTTGTTTCTGCAACTGGTCACGTAGCTGACTGGTGTCTAGAACTACCTTCTTCCACCACCCATTCTGTATTCCCTTTGCCCTCAGCAAGCACCTCAGCTGGTCATGGTTCTTTGCCTGGTCAGGTGACCAAAACCTTCATTTCTGAAGGGTCTGGGCCATTAGCAGTCATGTCAGAATTTGGTTGCTTCAGTTTTCCATTGACTTTAATCACAGGGCATGGCAGCACTAAGAGATATCCTAAGAAATCTCCTGCATTCTGGACATACTCTTCCTTACCTCCATTGTGTAACATCAATCTGATTTCCTCTTGGTAATCGGGATCAAGCACATCAGCCAGTGTGATTAACTCCCTTCTTTACCCGTTGATCCAAAGGCATAAGGAGCCCAAAGTAGCCAGGTCACATTCTTAGCTTCCAGTTCAGTGGGATCAGTGATGTCTCCAGGTGGGGGCATTCCTCCCTTTGGAACTAAGACCTCTAGACCCACAGAGGATAAGGTCACAGGGACAGGAGGCAATAGTTTCGCCAGTGGGTCACTACGGATGACAGTGGTGCCACTCCCATTTCCACCCCTTGATTCCTGAACTCATAAATCCTGGCTGTGGGAGAAACAGCACCATATATTGGACACTGGTTTAGAACATATACAGCCTCCTGGAGAACACTGCTCCAACTCTGCAAGGTATTGCCACCTAGCTGTCACTGTAACTGTGTCTTTAGAAGCCCATTCCATCGTTCTATCAAGCCAGCTGCTTCAGGATGATGGGGAACATGGCAAGCCCAGTGAATTCCATGAGCATGGGCCCACTGCCACACTTCATTTACTGTGAAGTGAGTCCCTTGATCTGAGGCAATGCTGTGTGGAATACTGCCATGGGTTGAATCGTGTCCCTCCCAAATGTGTGTCAGCTTGGCTGGTCCTTGATTCCCAGCGTTTTGTGATTGTCCACCATTTAGGCATCTGATGTGATTTTCGTATGTGTTGTAAATCCTATCTCTCTATGATGTTAATGAAATGGGATTAGCGTCAGTTATGTTAATGACAGAGGACTCAATCTACAAGATGAGATTGTGTTTTAAGCCAATCCCTTTCGTGATACAAAAGTGAGAAAAGAGAAGAGACGTGTGGACCTCATACCACCAAGAAAGCAGAGCCAGGAGCAGAGCACTTCCTTTGGACATGGGTTTCCTCTGCAGAGAAGCTCCTACACCCGGGAAACATTGATGACAAGAACTTTTCTCCAGAGCTGAGAGAAGGAGAAAGCCATCCCCTGGAGCTGATGCCCTGAACTCAGATTTCTAGCCTACTAGATGGTGAGAGAATAAACTTCAGTTTGTTAAAGCCATCCATGTGTGGAATTTCTGTTATAGCAGCACTAGATGACTAAGATAGATACCACGATGGTGGATAAGGCATTCTATAAGTCCATGGATAGTAGTTTTGGCAGAAGCACTGCATGCAGGGAAGGCAAATCCATATCTAGAGTAAGTGTCTACTCCAATAAGAACAAAATGCTGCCCTTTCCATGCTGGAAGTAATCAACTTGCCACCAGGTTGCTTGCTGATCACCTCAGGGGATGGTGCCATATGGGGGACTCAGCGTTGGTCTCTGCTGCTGGCGGATTGGGCACTCAGCAGTATCCGAAACTAAGTCTGCCTTGGTGAGTGGAAGTCCAGGTTGCTAAGCCCAAGCATAAGCTCCATTCCTGCCACAATGGCCACTTTGGTCACGAGCCCATTGAGAAATAATGGGAGTGGCCAGGGAAAAAAGATGACCGGTTTCCACAGAAAACATCATCCAATCCCCTTGTTAAAATCTTCCTCTGAGAGGTCACCCTTTGGTGAGCAGTCACATGGGACACAAATGTCTTCACTTCTTTGTCCCATTCAGAGAGGTCTATCTACATACCTCTTCCCCATACTTTCTTGTCTCCAATTTTCCAATCCTGTTACCTCCAAGTCCCTGATCATCCAGCCAAACCACTGGCCATGGCCCATGAATCAGTACACAATCGCACATCTGGCCATTTCTCCTTCTAAGCAAGGTGAACAACAAGGTATGCTGCTCGAAGTTCTGCCCATTAGGACTTCCCTTCACCACCGTCCTTCAGGAAGATCCCAGAAAGGGGCTATAGTGCTGCTGCTGTCCACTTCCAACTGGTGCCTGCATATTGCACAGAACCATCTGTACACCAGGCATGAGTTTTCTATTCCTCAGTAACCTGATCATAAGGAACTCCTCAGGAGGCCATGGCCATAGGTGCAGACTGGGAGGTTGAAACTAATGTGACGGGAGTGGAGGCCATGGGCATTTAGGCCACTTCCTCATGAACTTAATTGTGCCTTCAGGTCCTGCTCAGGCCTGATCTTGTACACACCACTTCCATTTAATGATGGAGTGCTGCTGTGCATGTCCAACTGTATAACTCTGTGGGTCAGACAACTCCTAGTTCATAAGAGGCAGCTCAGGCCGCACGGTGACTTGGTGGCCTGTGCTTAAGCGTTCAGTTTCTAAGGTCCAGTAACAAGCCAAAAGCTGTTACTCAAAAGGAGAAGAGTTATCACAGAGGATGATGGGGCTTTGTTCCAAAATCCTAAGAGTCGGTACTGTCATTAACCAATAGGGGCCTGCCAAAGGCTCCAAACAGCATCTCCATCTGCCACTGACACTTCAAGCACCATTGGATCAGCTGGATCATACGGCCCAAGTGGCAGAGCTGCTTGCATGGCAGCCTGAAACTGTTGCAGTGCCTTCTCTTTTCTGGGCCACACTCAAAACTAGCAGCTTTTTGAGTCACTTGATAAATAGGCCAGAGTAGAACACCCAAATGAGGAATACGTTGCCTCCAAAATCCAAAGAGGCCCACTGGGCACTGTGTCTCCTTTTTAGTTGTGGGAGGGGCCAGATGCAATAACTTATCCTTCACTTGAGAAGGAATATCTCAACATGCCCCACACCACTGGACCCCTAGAAATTTCACTGAGGTGGAAGGTGCCTGAATTTTTGTGGGATTAATTTTCCACCCTCTGGCACACAAATGTTTTACCCATAAGTCCAGAGTCATTGATGCTTCTTCCTTACTAGGTCCAATCAGCCTAATGTCATCAATGTAATGGACCAGTGTGATGTCTTGTGGAAGGAAAAGGCTATCAAGGTCCGTGTGGACAAAAGTATGACATAGGGCTAGAGAGTTGATGTAGCCTTGAGGTAGGCAAGTGAAGGTGTATTATTGCTGGCCTTGCCAGCTGAACACAAAATGCTTCTGGTGGTCCTTTGAAACAGGTCTGGAGAAAAGGCATTAGCCAGACCAATAGCTGCAAACAAGGTACTGGGAGTTGTATTAATTTGCTCAAGCGATGAAAGTACATTTGGAACAGCAGCTGCAATTGGAATTACCACGTGGTTAAGTTTTTGATAATTTGCTGTCATTCTCCAGTATCCATCTATTTTTTGCACAGGCCAAATAGACGAGTTGAACGGGGATGTGTCACCAGTCTGCATCCTTCAAGTCCTTGATGATGGCAGCAATCTCTGGAGTCCCTCAAGGAATGTGGTATTGCTTTTGGTTTACTATTTTCTAGGTAGGGGCAGCTCTAATGGCTTCCACTTGGCTTTTTCTACCATGATACCCCTTACTGCATTTGTCAGGGATCCAATGTGGGGGTTCTTCCAGTTGCTAAGTATATCTATTCCAATTATTCATTCTGGAACTGGGGAAATCACGACAGGATGGGTTCGGGGACCCCCTGAACCTACTGTGAGATGGACATGAGCCAAGACTGAATAACCTGACTTCCATATGCCCCCACTCTGACTGGTGGGCCACAGTGACATTTGGGGTCTCCTGGAATTAGTGTCAGTTCAGAACCAGTATCCAGTAATCCCTGAAAAGTCTGGTTATTTATTTTTCCCCAGTGAACAGTCATCCTCGTAAAAGGCCGTAGATCTCTTTGGAGAAGGCTGGGAGATTAACATCATAAATTTTTGGCAGTGTTTTGAAGTCCTTCCCCAAGGAGATCCAGCCTCCCATTCATTCGAGGGATTGTGGTTCTTTAAACTCGCTCAAGTCTGGGAATTGATTGAGGACTGTGGCTCTCTATTCTGGCGATCCAAGTTATACTGCTGTTCCTGTGACCTAGAATTCATCCATTTGTACAGATCAAGTAAATATCTAGTAGATGGAAATCTAATAAATATTTACTTGACCTGTACAAACAGAAAAATTCTAGGTCAAGTGAATGACAGTCTAACTGCAATTGCCAGAATAGAGACTCACGGACCCTCAGTCAGTTCCCAGACTTGAGCCAGTTTACAGATCTAAAACCCCTTAAATGAGGGGGAGACAGGATCCCTTTGAGGAAGGACCCCACTACACTGCCAAAAATTTGTACCATTAATCTTTCTCCCTGCCTTCCTCAAAGGGATCTACAACCTTTTACAAGAGTGAGTATTAATTGGAGAAAAGGAAATAATCAGGCTTTTCGAGGATTACTGGACACTGGCTCTGAACTGACACCAATTCTATGAGACTCAAAAGGTCACTGTGGCCCACAAGTGAGAATGGGGGCATATGGAGGTCAGGTTATTAATGGACTCTTAGCTCAGGTCCTCTCAATGACAACGGGTCTGTCGGCTTGTCATACTGTGAGTGCTTGGGTGTTGCTGTGATGCTAGAAGCTATGCCGTCAGTATTCAGATACCAACAGGGTCACCCATGGGAGACAGTTTTCACCTGAGCATCCAGACTAAGACAGACTAGGAAGAAGGACCCGACAGTCTACTTCTGAAAAGAATTAACCAGTGAAAACCTTATGAATAGCAGCAGAACATTGTCTGATATAGGGCTGAAAGATGAACCCCCCAGGTTGGAAGAAACTCAAAAGATGACTGGGGAAGAGCTGCCTCCTCAAAGTTTAGTTGACCTTAATGACATGGATGGAGCCAAGCTCTCAGGACCTTCATTTGCTGATGTGGCATGAATCAAAATGGGAAGGAAACAGCTGCAAATATCCATTAATAATCAGAACCTGGAATGTATAAAGTATGAATCTTAGAAAATTGGAAATCATCAAAAATGAAATGGAGCACATAAACATTGTTATCCTGGGCATTAGTGAACTGAAATGGATTGGTACTGGCCATTTTGAATCAGACAATCATATGGTCTACCATGCCAGGAATGACAGCTTGAAGAGGAATGGAGTTGAATTCATCATCAAAAAAAGAACATTTCAAGATCTATCCTGAAGTACAGTGCTGTCAGTGATAGGATAATATCCATACTCCTACAAGGAATACCAGTTAATATGACTATTATTCACATTTACACACCAACCACTAAGGCCACAGATGAAGAAATTGAAGTTTTTTACCAGCTTCTGCAGTCTGCAATTGATCGAACACTCCATCAGGATGCATTGATAATTACTGGTGATTGGAATGCAAAAGTTGGAAACGAAGAAGGGTCAGTAGTTGGAAAATATGGCCTTGGTGATAGAAACGATGGCGGAGATCACATGATAGAATTTTGCAAGACCAATGACTTCTTCATTGCATGTACCTTTTTTCACCCACATAAATGGGCCTTGCCAGATGGAATACACAGGAATCAAATCTACTACATCTGTGGAAAGAGACAATGGAAAAGCTCAATATCAGCAGTCAAAACAAGGCTAAGGGCCACTGGAGAACAGACCATCAATTGTTTATACGTAAGTTCAAGATGAAACTGAAGAAAATTAGAACAAGTTGATGAGAGCCAAAGTACAACCTTGAGTATATCCCACCTGAATTTAGAGTCCATCTGAAGAATAGACTTGACGCATTGACACTGATGCCCGAAGACCAGATGAGTTGTGGAATGACACCAAGGACATCATACATGAAGAAAGCAAGAGGTCATTAAAAAGACAAAGAAAAGACCAAAATGGATGACAGAAGAAACTCTGAAACTTACTCTTGAACGTCGAGCAGCTAAAGCAAAAGGAAGAAATGATGAAGTAAAAGAACTCAACAGAAGATTTCAAAGGGCGGCTCGAGAAGACAAAGTGAAGTATTATAATGACATATGCAAAGAGTTGGAGATAGAAAACCAAAAGGGAAGAACACACTCGGCATTTCTCAAGCTGAAAGAACTGGTGAAAAAATTCAAACCTCAAGTTGCAATAGCGAAGGATTCTATGGAGAAAATATTAAACAATGCAGGAAGCATCAAAAGAAGATGGAAGGAATACACAGAGTCATTATACCTAAAAGAATTGGTCAACGTTCAGTCATTTCAAGAGGTAGCATATGATCAGAAACCGATGGTATTGAAGGAAGAAGTCCGAGCTGCACTGGAGGTATTTTTGAAAAACAAGGCTCCAGGAACTGAAGGAATATCAATTGAGATGTTTCAACAAACGAATGCAGTGCTGGAAGCCCTCACTCGTCTATGCCAAGAAATTTGGAAGACAACTACCTGGCCAACTGACTGGAAGAGGTCCATATTTAGGCCCATTCCTTAGAAAGATGATCCAACCAAATGCAGAAATTATGACACAATTTCATTAATATCACATGTAAGTAAAATTATGCTGAAGATAATTCAAAAACATTTGCAGCAGTACATCGACAGGGAACTGCCAGAAATTTTTTTTCAGAAGAGATGTGGAAAAGGGATATCGTTGCTGATACTACATGGATCTTAGCTGAAAGAGAATACCAGAGAGTAGTTTACCTGTGTTTTATTGACTATGCAAAGGCATTCAACGGTGTGGATCATAATAAATTATGGATAACATTGTGAAGAATGGGAATTCCAGAATACTTACTTGTGCTCATGAGGAACCCGCACATAGATCAAGAGGCAGTTGTTCGAACAGAACAAGGGGATACTGCGTGGTTTAAAGTCAGGAACGGTGTGCACCAGGGTTGTATCCTTTCACCATACCTATTCAACCTGTATGCTGAGCACATAATCCAAGAAACTGGACTATATGAAGAAGAAGGGGTAATCAGTATTGGAGGAAGACTCATTAACAACCTGCGCTATGCAGATGACACAACCTTGCTTGCTGAAAGTGAAGAGAACTTGAAGCACTTATTGATGAAGATGAAAGACTACACCCTTCGGTATGGATTACACCTCGACATAAAGAAAAAAATCTTCACAACTGGACCAATAAGCAACATCATGATAAATGGAGAAAAGATTGAAGTTGTCAAGGATTTCATTTTACTTGGATCTACAATCAATACCCATGGAAGCAGCAGTCAGGAAATCAAAAGACGCATTGCACTGGGCAAGTCTGCTGTGAAAGACCCCTTTAAAGAATTGAAAAGCAAAGATGGCATCTTGAAGCCTAAGGTGTGCCTGACCCAAGCCATGGCATTTTCAATCTCATCATATGCGTGCGAAAGCTGGACAATGAATAAGGAAGACTGAGGAAGAATTGACACTTTTGAATTGTGGCGTTGGCGAAGAACATTGAATATACGATGGACTGTCAAAAAGAGCAAACAAATCTGTCTTGGAAGAAGTACAGCCAGAATGCTCCTTAGAAGCAAGGATGGCAAGACTATGTCTTATATACTTTGGACATGTTATCAGGAGCAATTGGTCCCTGGAGAAGGACATCATGCTTGCAAAGTACAGAAGCAGCGAAAAAGAGGAAGACCTTCAACGAGATGGATTGACACAGTGGCTGTAACAACGGGCTCAAGCATAACGATTGTGTGTATGGTGCAGCACTGGGCAGTGCTTCATCCTGTAGTACATAGGGTCGTTATAAGTTGGAACTGACTTGATGGTACCTAACAACAATAGCTCAAGTCCGTTTCATGGTGGGTCCCTGAACCCATCCTGTACTGATTTCCCCAGTGTAGGACTGCATAATCGGAACTGGTATACTCAGCAACTCGCAGAACCAACACATTGGATCTCTGAAAAATGAGTAAGGGCTGTTAAGCTAGAAGAAGCCAAGTGGAAGACATTAGAAATGCCCCTTACCTAGGAAAATAATAGACCAAAAGTAGTACCACATTCCTAGAGGGATTGCAGAGATTACTGCCACCATCAAGTACTTGAAGGATGCAGGGGTGGTGATTGCCACCACATCCCAATTCAACTCACTTATTTGGCCTGTGCAAAAAATAGGTGGATCTTGGAGAAAGACAGTGGATTATCTTAAACTTAACCAAGTGATGACTCCAGTTGCAGCTGATGTTCCAAATGTAGTTTCATTGATTGAGCAAATTAATACATCTCCTGGTACCTAGTATGCAGCCATTGACCTCGCTAATGCCGTTTTCTCCGTACTTGTTTCAAAGGGCTACCAGAAGCAGTTTGCCTTTAGCTGGCAAGACCAGCAATACTCCTTCAATTGGCTACATCAGGGTACGTCAACTCTCTAGCCCTATGTCATAATTTAGTCTGCAGGGACCTTCCACAAGACGTCACACTGGTCCGTTATATTGATGACATTATGCTGATTGGACCTAGTAAGGAAAACATATCCATGACTCTGGCCTTATAGGTAAAACATTTGCATGGTTGAGGGCGGGAAATCAGTCCTACAAAATTCAGGCACCTTCCACCTCAGTGAAATTTCTAGGGGTCCAATGGTGTGGGGCATGTTGAGATATTCCTTCTCAAGTGAAGGATAAGTTATTGCATCTGGCCCCTCCCACAACTAAAAAGGAGACACAGTGCCCAGTGGGCCTCTTTGGATTTTGGAGGCAACGTATTCCTCATTTGGGTGTTCTACTCTGGCCTATTTATCAAGTGACTCAAAAAGCTGCTAGTTTTGAGTGTGGCCCAGAAAAGAGAAGGCACTGCAACAGTTTCAGGCTGCCATGCAAGCAGCTCTGCCACTTGGGCCGTATGATCCAGCTGATCCAATGGTGCTTGAAGTGTCAGTGGCAGATGGAGATGCTGTTTGGAGCCTTTGGCAGGCCCCTATTGGTTAATGACAGTACCGACTCTTAGGATTTTGGAACAAAGCCCCATCATCCTCTGTGATAACTCTTCTCCTTTTGAGTAACAGCTTTTGGCTTGTTACTGGGCCTTAGTAGAAACTGAACGCTTAAGCACAGGCCACCAAGTCACTGTGCGGCCTGAGCTCCCCATCACGAACTGGGTGTTGTCTGACCCACAGAGTTACAAAGTTGGACGTGCACAGCAGCACTCCATCATTAAATAGAAGTGATATATACGAGTTCGGGCCTGAGTAGGACCTGAAGGCATAAGTAAGTTACATGAGGAAGTGGCCCAAATGCCTGTGGCCTGTACCCCTGTCACATTACCTTCCATCTCCCAGTCTGCACATATGGCCTCAGGGTGAGTTCCTTATAACCAGTTGACTGAAGAAGAGAAAACTTGTGTCTGGTTTACAGATGGTTTTGCGTGATATGCAGGCACCATTCAAAAGTGGACAACGGCAGCACTATAGCCCCTTTCTGGGATCTCCCTGAAGGGCAGTGGTAAAAGGAAATCCTACCAATGGCCAGAACTTCGAGCAGTATACCTGGTTGTTCACTATGCTTAGAAGGAGAAATGAGCAGATGTGCAATTGTATATTGATTCATGGGCTGTGACCAATGGTTTGGCTAGATGGTCAGGGTCTTGGAAGGAACATGATCAGAAAATTGGAGTCAAGGATTTATGGGGAAGCGGTATGTGGATAGACCTTTCTGAATGGGCCAAAGAAGTGAAAATATTTATGTCTCATGTGAATGTTCACCAAAGGGTGACCTCAGCAGAGGATGATTTTAAGTCAAGTGGATAGGATGACGTGTTCTGTGGAAACCACTCATCCTCTTTCCCCAGCTACTCCTGTCATTGCTCAATGGGTTCATGAACAAAGTGGCCATAGTAGCAGGGATGGAGGTTACACGTGGGCCCAGCAACGTGGACTTTTACTCACCAAGGCTGACTTGGCTACAGCCACTGCTGAGCGCCCAATCTGCCAGTAGCAGAGACCAATACTGAGTCCCGATATAGCACCGTCCCTCGAGGTGATCAGCCAGCAACCGGGTGGCAGGTTGATTACATTGGACTGTTTCCATTATGGAAAGGGCAGCATTTTGTCCTTACTGGAATAGACACTTACTCTGGATATGGATTTGCCTTTCCTTCACACCATGCTTCTGTCAAAACCACCATTCGTGGGCTTACAGAATGCCTTACCCACCGTCATGGTATCCCACACAGCATTTCCTCTGATCAAGGGACTCGTTTCACAACAAATGAAGTACAGTAGTGGGCCCATGCTCATGGAATTCACTGGTCTTACCATGTTTCCCATCACCCTGAATTAGCTACCTTGATAGAACAATGGAATGGCCTCCTAAAAACACAATTACAGCACCAGCTAGGTGGCAATACCTTGACGGGCTAGGGTAATGTTCTTCAGGAGGCTGTATATGCTCTAAACCAGTGTCCAATATATGCTGCTGTTTCTCCCATAGCCAGAATTCACGGGTCCTGAAATCAAGAGGTAGAAACGGGCATGGCACCACTCACTAATACCCCTAGTGACCCACTTGCAAGATTTTTGCTTCCTGTCCCCAAGACCTTATGCTCTGCAGGTCTAGAGCTCTTAGCTCCAAAGGGAGGAATGCTCCCATCTGGAGACACATCACTGGTTCCACTGAACTGGAAGCTAAGAATGCTACCTGGCCACTTTGGGCTCCTTGCCTCTGGATCAACAGGCAAAGAAAGGAGTTACCATACTGGCTGGTGTGACTGATTCCGATTATCAAGAGGAGATCGGATTGATATTACAAAATGGAGGTAAAGAACAGTATGTCTGGAATGCAGGAGAGCCTGTAGGGCATCTCTTAGTACTACCAAGTCCTGTAATTAAAGCCAGTGGAAAACTACAGCAACCAAATTCTGACATGCCTACTAACGGCCCAGATCCTTCAGAAATGAAGATTTGAGTCACCCCACCATGCAAAGAACCATGACCAGCCGAGGTGCTTGCTGAGGGGGGCAAAGGGAATACTGAATGGGTGGTGGAAGAAGGTAGTTCTAAATACCAGTTACGACCATGTGAAGAAACGAGGACTGTAATTGTTATGAGTATTTCTGCTTTGTATGTGTACATCAGATATTTTTGTTTTCTTCACTTATAAAATATAAGATATAAACGGGACTAGTACATTTTTCAGTTGTATGTGTGTTAGCTGTATCATGTTAGGTGCAAGTATGACTTTGTAATTGTGTTTATTCAGAGATTATTTATAGTTTGGGGAGATGTGTACAGGTGCCAAGTTTTCAAGGCCTGGACTGTGATGGTTAAGATTGTGTGTCAACCTGGCTGGGCCATGATTCTCAGTATTTTGGCAGTTGTATAATGTTGTGATCATTCTCCTGCTAAAATCTGATATGTGATCATTCCTATGATGAAATCTGCTGAGTGGTACCGGCAGGGGTGGGACCTGTGATGGCTCACCATACCTTTAGCCTTCATCTCTCCACCTTCTGCTGCCTACTTCCTTCCTCTTCGCCTTGCCAAAGTTTTTGGCTTGTTCTGGATCCAGCAGCTGCCTCTTGTCTGATTTCCGGTTCTTGTGGCTTGAGCTGGCAGTTTACCTGTCGATCTTGGGATTCATGTATCTTCACAGCCTGCAAGCAAGAGTCCTGCTCCCCAACCTGCAGATCATGGGTTCAGCAGCCCCTTTGGCTATGTGAATCAGGATAAACATTTTGGTCTTGCCTGCTGATCTTGGGATTCCTCAAACTTCACAGCTTGTAAGCAGGAGCCCTGCTCTCCGGCCTGCTGATCTTGGGTTCGCCAGCCTCTGTGGCTATGTGAATTGGAAGAGGCCTCCATCCTGATGCAGACTTGGGACGTTCCAAACTCTAAAATCGCGTGAGCTGTTTCCTTGATATAAATCTCTGTGTATATATTTATAGCTTTACTGGTTTTGCTTCTCTTGAGAACCCAGCCTAAGGCATACAGTATTGTGTAACTATGAGTTGTAAATTCTAAACTTCTACATGTTAATGAGGCAGGATTCATGTGGGGTGTACCTTCAGTCACACCCTTACGAAAAGGCTTCTCAAGTTAACAGCCTTCCTCAAGTCATGCACTTATTCAAGTCACGTTACTTTGCAGCACCTTCCTTTTACCAACCAATTTTTTGTTTACAGCACAGCCATAGCAGGAAATCCGCACCACATTCCTGGTTGGCCAGGGAACCTTGCAGACAAAGCACGTCTATCGGCCTGGCCAAGTAGAGGGAATGGGACTGGGTTAAATTTGAACCTCTCTAGGCCTCAGTTCTTGGGGGTTTTTTTAGGCCTCAGTTCATCAATGTTATGAATTAAATTTGTCTCCCAAAAATATGTGTTGTAAATCCCAACCTCTATGCCTGTGTGGTTTTAATCCCATTTGGGAATGGGTTGTCTTTGTTATGTTAATGAAACAGGATTAGTATAGGGTACGTCTTGAGTCAATCTCTTTTGAGATATAAAAGAGATTAAACAAGCAAGTGAGCAAGCAGAGATGGGTAAGATAGATGCCAAGACACATGGAGATCTCCAAGGAACCAGGAAACAGAAGCTGAAGAGACAAGCACCTTCCTCCAGAGCTGACAGAGAAAGCCTCCCTCTAGAGCTGGCACTCTGAATTCCGGCTTCTAGCCTCCTAAGCTGTGAGAAAATGAATTTCCATTTGTTAAAGCCATTTACTTGTGGTATTTCTGTTATTGCAGCACTAGATTAGTCATCTAACCTTATCTTAGTTATACGATCTAGTTATAAGATGAAAGACTTCCTAAAATTAGATTGTTTATCTCATCCTAAAACTAGATGGGATTTCCACTAGCAGCCTCTTCCACTGGAGCCAGTAGGAGCCTCTGACACGAGACTGAGGGCCTTTCTCAGAAGCCAGCTCTGTGGGTAAGAGCAAGATGTGGACCCGGAGATCTATAACATGAGGGAAAAGAGTGCATAACAAATGTGTTGATTTTTTATAGCTACCTGTAGAAGTTCTGCTCATTATTCAAAACCCAGCTCAAACCCCACTTCTTCCAAGAAACCCTCCGAAACCTATGAGACTCAATTTTTCACTCTCCTGTAACTCCTGTTACTGAATTTGTTTTTCTGTAATCACCAGTTGTGCTGGTTCTGGTCCTTTGACCCCATCAGCTCATACTTCTTTGGGATCTGGGATGTTGTATTCTCCATCTTAGAATTCTCAAGAACCCAGCAAGATGCTCTGGGTTCAGTGTTTGCTAACCCTGAATCAATACCAAGTTCACATCATGATTTACTTAAAAGGATGCCCTAATGAGGCTTTAAGGTACTATTTCTCACTGTATTAATTTCCTAAACATAAAGGCAGCATAATATATACAAAGTTTAATAAATATATTCATGCTTCAGATTGCTGATCAGATGTTACCTCCTGCAGAAGCAAGCCTTCATGAATTCTCTTGGTGAGAGGAGGTAGGTGACCTCCTACACAGAACCTTGCTTATCTTTTTTCCCTAATACTGTCAGTACTTTCGGGGCAAACTCTTTTCTTTTACCTCTCTACTCCAATTGCCTGGTAAATGGTACATGCTAATAGATGTTTACTGAAAGAATGCATAAGAAATAAAAAGAAAGAAGAGAAGGAGGAATAAAAACAACAGACAAGGGAGAAAAAAACCAAACAATCCAATTAGAAAACAGGCAAAAGACATGAACAGACATTTCATGGAAGAGGATATACACGTGGCCAACAAGCACATGAAAAGATGTTCAACATCATTAGTTAGAAAACAGGCAAAAGACATGAACAGACATTTCATGGAAGAGGATATACAGGTGGCCAACAAGCACATGAAAAGATGTTCAACATCATTAGCTATCAGGGAAATGCAAATTAAAATCACTATGAGGTATCATTATACACCAATCAGAATGGCTTAAATAAAAAATAGTGATAATATTAAATGCTACTATCAAGGATAGAGAGAAACTTGATCACTCATACATTGCTGGTGGTAATATAAAACAGTACAGCCTACTTGGTAAAACTACACTTTGGCAGTTTCTTATAAATCTAAACATGCAATTTCCAAAAAGTCTAGCAATTGTGCTCTTGGGGATTTATTCCCAGAGAAATAAAAACTTATGTTCAGGCAGTGAGTTTATATTAATAGGGGAGGAACAATTCAGAAAAGGAGAGTGAGAACGGCTGCACAACTCAAAGAATGTAATCAGCATCACTGAACTGTACATGTAGAAACTGTTGAATTGGTATATGTTTTGCTGTGTATGATCTCAACAACAAAATAAATAAAATAAAAACCTTTGTTCACACAAAAACTTGTACACTAATGTTCACAGTAGCTATATTCTTAACAGCCAATAACTGGAACCAGCCCAGATGTCCTTCAGTGGATGAATGGTTAACAAACTGTGGTATATCCACAACATGGAATACCACTCAGTGAGAAAAAAAAGGAATGTACTATTGATAAACCACAACAATGTGGATGAATATTCAGGGAATTATGCTGAGCCAAAAAGCCAACCCCAAAAGGGATACTGTATGATTCTATTTATATAACATTTTTGAAATGACATTTTAGAAATGGAAGACAGATTAGTGGGTGCCAGGGGTTTGAGATGGTGAAGAAGTGAAGGAGGGCAAAGTGGGTATGGTATAAAAGAAAAATACAAGGGCGTCCTTGTATTGAAATTGCCCAGTGTCTTGACTGTGGTGGTGGACACACAAACCTACACAGGTGATAAAATTCTGTACCACTTATGCATGCGTGCACACACACAAGTCCAAGTAAAACTGGGGAAACTTCAATAAGATCAGGAGACTGTCCCAATGTCAATCTCCTGGCTGTGATAGCATATCCTAGTTTTGCTAAATGTTACCATGGGGGAATATGGGCCAAGCGTACAAGGGATCTCTCTCGACTATTTCTGACAATTGCATGTGAATCTACAATGACCTCAAAATAAAAATTTTAATTAAAAAAAAGGGAGAGAGAAGTGGAAAAGAGAAAGACATGGAAGAAAGAGCAACATCACCAATTGGATGAAACTTTTTTTTTTTTTAAGCAATTGCTCTAGCTTATTATCTAGCTGAGTGACAACTTCCAATTCAATAAAGACTGCAAGGACGCAGAGAGGGCTGTGTGCTGGGCCAGTTGGGGAAGAGGACGTGCACAGAGCTGGGCTTCGGCCCACCTACGAAGGTCTTTTCTTCTCTCACAGGTAAGCTACATGAGCCAACTCCCCACAGCACCTGGCACACCGACTTCCCAGTGGATTTTTCTTTACTCTTCTGACATTTCTTCCCGTGGTCTGCCGTTAATGTTGCAACTTTTAAAAAACATCATAGAAGTGATACATGCTGAAAGTCTAAAAAATGTTTAAAAAGCACAACTGGACAAAAGACACAAAGTGAAAGGTAAAACTCTCTCTCCTGACCCTCCATCGCATTCCCCAGAGGTGACCACTTTTGAGTTTCACAACAGACTTCAAGAAATTTTCCACGTATATATTATTAGATAGGCAAATAATGGCCATGGAGTTCGCTCTTAATCATGGCGACCTATGTACAACAGAACAAAATGTTGCCCAGTGTGCACCATCCCCACAATCACTGGCATATTAGCGTCCATCATTGTGGCCACTGTGCCAATCCATCTCACCTAGAGGCTCACTCACCCTTGCCAACCTTCTACTTCTCCATCATGATGTCCTCCTCCAGCAATTGATTCCTCCTGATGACGGGTCCAAAATAAGTGAGTCGGACAATATTCCGTTGTGATCCATAACATTTTCATTGGTTAATTTTCAGAAGTAGATCACCAGGCCTTTCTTCCTAGTCTGTCTTGGTTTAGAAGCTCTGCTGAAACCTGTCTACCATGGGTGGCCCTGCTGGTATTTGAAAAACTAGGGGCATAATTATATAGCTACAAATATTTGAAAGATTTTCCCTCTGCTACTAGTTTTCCTACAATTAACCCA
Source organism: Elephas maximus indicus (assembly GCF_024166365.1). Lineage (NCBI taxonomy): Eukaryota > Metazoa > Chordata > Mammalia > Proboscidea > Elephantidae > Elephas > Elephas maximus. The sequence goes on along the minus strand of NC_064832.1, from coordinate 28,804,447 downwards.
CAGAAGGTGATAAGAATGCCATACATTTTATTTATTTAATATTTTTACAGTTCTATGTATCAGCAATTTTGTTGAAAAAATTGTAAGAACGTTCCTACTGAGATGTTCTAAAGCATGACTCAACCGTATCTATTCAACTGAGGTGCTAACAAAATCAACTTAAAAACTAAAATGTATAGTCTTAAAAAGAAAAAAACGCTCAAAACAGGGAATCATTGAAGTCAATATGTAAAAGATCACAATAATCAAAAAGAGGGACTAAATACAGGTGGCAGAGAACTGCCATATGGAGAGGGAAACAAGGTGATATAGGACAATACAAGTTAGGTTTTTACTTAGAAAAAGAGGGGTAAATATTAAGGTAACCACAAAGAGGTATAACAACTCCATAACTCAAAATAAAAACCAAGAAAAACGTAACGACTCAGCAAATAAAGTCAAATACTATGAAAATGAGGAACACACAATTTACAAAGAAAAACATCTCAGCACAAAAAAGTAAGCAGAAAAATGAAATTGTTAACAACACACATAAAAAGGCGTCAAAATGACAGCTCTAAACACATACTTATCTATAATTACGCTGAATGTAAATGGACTAAATGCACCAATAAAGAGACAGAGAGTCTCAGACGGGATCAAGAAACATGATCCATCTATACGCTGTCTACAAAAGACACACCTTAGACTTAGAGACACAACAAACTAAAACCAAAAGGATGGAAAAAATATATATCAAGCAAACAACAACCAAAAAAGAAGAGGAGTAGCAATATTAATTTCTGACAAAATAGACTTTAAAGTTAAATCCACCACAAAGGATAAAGAAGGACACTACATAATGATTAAAGGGACAATTGACCAGGAAGATATAACCATATTAAATATTTATGCACCCAATGACAGGGCTGCAGGATACATAACAAACTTGAACAGAACAGAAAAGTGAGATAGACACCTCCACAATTATAGTAGGAGATTTCAACACACCACTTTCGGAGAAGGACAGGACTTCAAATAAGAAGCTCATTAGAGACACGGAAGACCTAATTGCTGCAATCAACTAACTTGACCTCATAGACTTACACAGAACACTCCACCCAACTGCTGCAAATTATACTTTTTTTTCTAGCACACATGGAACATTCTCTAGAATAGACCACATGTTAGGTCATAAAACAAGCCTTTGCAGAATCAAAAACATCGAAATATTACAAAGCATCTTCTCAGACCACAAGACCATAAAAGTGGAAATCAATAACAGAAAAATTAGGGAAAAGAAATCAAATACTTGGAAACTGAACAATACCTGCTGAAAAAAGACTGGGTTATAGAAGACATTAAGGAGGGAATAAAGAAATTCAGAGTATGCAATGAGAATGAAAACACTTCCTATCAAAACATCTGGGACACAGCAAAAGCAGTGCTCAGAGGTCAATTTATATCGATAAATGCACACATACACAAAGAAGAAAGAGCCAAAATCAGAGAATTGTCCCTACAACTTGAACAAATAGAAAGTGAGCAACAAAAGAATCCATCAGGCACCAGAAGAAAACAAATAATAAGAATTAGAGCAGAATTAAATGAATTAGAGAACAGAAAAACAGTTGAAAGAATTAACAAAGCCAAAAGCTGGTTCTTTGAAAAAATTAACAAAATTGATAAACCATTGGCCAGACTGACTAAAGAAATACAGGAAAGGAAACAAATAACCCGAATAAGAAACGAGAAGGGCCACATCACAACAGACCCAACTGAAATTAAAAGAATCATATCAGATTATTATGAAAAATTGTACTCTAACAAATTTGCAAACCTAGAAGAAATGGATGAATTCCTAGAAACACACTACCTACCTAAATTAACACAATCAGAAGTAGAACAACTAAATAGACCCATAACAAAAGAGATTGAAACGGTAATCAAAACACTCCCAACAAAAAAAAGCCCTGGCCCGGACGGCTTCACTGCAGAGTTCTACCAAACTTTCAGAGAAGAGTTAACACCACTACTACTAAAGGTATTTCAAAGCATAGAAAATGACGGAATACTACCCAACTCACTCTATGAAGCCACCATATCCCTGATACCAAAACCAGGTAAAGACATCACAAAAAAAGAAAATTACAGACCTAATATCCCTCTTGAACATAGATGCAAAAATCCTCAACAAAACTCTGGGCAATAGAATTCAACAACATATCAAAAAAATAATCCACCATGACCAAGAGGGATTTATACCAGGTATGCAAGGTTGGTTTAATATTAGAAAAACCATTAATGTAATCCACCATATAAATAAAACAAAAGACAAAAACCACATGATATTATCAATTGATGCAGAAAAGGCATTTGACAAAGACCAACACCCAATCATGATAAAAACTCTCAGCAAAAAAGGAATTGAAGGAAAATTCCTCAACATAATAAAGGGCATCTATACAAAGCCAACAGCCAACATCATTCTAAATGGAGAGAGCCTGAAAGCATTTCCCTTGAGAACGGGAACCACACAAGGATACCCTTTATCACCGCTCTTATTCAACATTGCGCTAGAGGTCCTAGCCAGAGCAATTAGGCTAGACAAAGAAATAAAGGGCATCCGGATTGGCAAGGAAGAAGTAAAATTATCTCTATTTGCAGATGACATGATCTTATACACAGAAAACCCTAAGGAATCCTCCAGAAAACTACTGAAACTAATAGGAGAGTTTGGCAGAGTCTCGGGTTATAAGATAAACATACAAAAATCACTTGGATTCCTCTACACCAACAAAAAGAACATCGAAGAGGAAATCACCAAATCAATACCATTCACAGTAGCCCCCAAGAAGATAAAATACTTAGGAATAAATCTTACCAAAGATGTAAAAGACCTATACAAAGAGAACTACAAAGTACTAGTGCAAGAAACTAAAAAGGACCTACTGAAGTGGAAAAACATACCTTGCTCATGGATAGGAAGACTTAACATTATAAAAACATCTATTCTACCAAAAGCCATCTATACATACAATGCACTTACAATCCAAATTCCAATGATATTTTTTAATGTGATGGAGGAACAAATCACCAACTTCATATGGAAGGGAAAGAAGCCTCGGATAAGTAAAGCATTACTGAAAAAGAAGAAGAAAGTGGGAGGCCTCACTCTACCTGATTTTAGAACATATTATACAGCCACAGTAGTCAAAACAGCCTGGTATTGGTACAACAACAGGCACATAGACCAATGGAACAGAATCGAGAACCCAGATATAAATCCATCCACATACGAGCAGCTGATATTTGACAAAGGCCCAGTGTCAGTTAATTGGGGAAAAGATAGTCTTTTTAACAAATGGTGCCGGCATAACTGGATATCCATTTGCAAAAAAATGAAACAGGACCCATACCTCACACCATGCACAATAACTAACTCCAAGTGGATCAAAGACCTAAACATAAAGACTAAAACGATAAAAGATCACGGAAGAAAAAAGAGGGACAATATTAGGAGCTCTAATACAAGGCATAAACAGAATATAAAACATTACCAAAAATTACAAAGAGAAACCAGATAACTGGGAGCTCCTAAAAATCAAACACCTATGCTCATCTAAAGACTTCACCAAAAAAGTAAAAAGACCACCTACAGATTGGGAAAGAATTTTCAGCTATGACATCTCCGACCAGTGCCTGATCTCTAAAATCTGTATGATGCTGTTAAAACTCAACCACAAAAAGACAAACAACCCAATCAAGAAGTGGGCAAAGGATATGAACACGCACTTCACTCAAGAAGATATTCAGGCAGCTAAGAGATACATGAGAAAATGCTCTCGATCATTAGCCATTAGAGAAATGCAAATTAAAACTACGATGAGATTCCATCTCACTCCAACAAGGCTGGCATTAATCCAAAAAACACAAAATAATAAATGTTGGGGAGGCTGCAGAGAGATTGGAACTCTTATACACTGCTGGTGGGAATGTAAAATGGTACAACCACGTTGGAAATCTATCTGGTGTTTTCTTAAAAAGTTAGAACTACCATACAACCCAGAAATCCCACTTCTCAGAATATACCCTAGAGAAATAAGAGCCTTTACACGAACAGATATATGCACACCCATGTTTATTGCAGCTCTGTTTACAATAGCAAAAAGCTAGAAGCAACCAAGGTGTCTATCAACGGATGAATGGTTAAATAAATTGTGGTATATTCACACAATGGAATACTACACATCAATAAAGAACAGTGACGAATCTGTGAAACACTTCATAACATGGAGGAACCTGGAAGGCATTACGCTGAGTGAAATTAGTCAGAGGCAAAAGGAGAAATATCGTATAAGACCACTATTATAAGATCTTGAGAAATAGTATAAACTGAGAAGAACACATACTTTTGTGGTTACGAGGAGGGGAGGGAGGGAGGGTGGGAGAGGGTTATTTACTGATTAGTTAGTAGATAAGAACTACTTTAGGTGAAGGGAAGGATAATACTCAATACAGGGAAGGTCAGCTCAACTGGACTGGACCAAAAGCAAAGAAGTTTCTGGGATAAACTGAATGCTTCAAAGGTCAGCGGAGCAAGGGCGGGGGCTCGGGGACTATGGCTTAAGGGGACTTCTAAGTCAATTGCCAAAATAATTCTATTAAGAAAACATTCTGCATCCCACTTTGAAATGTGGCATCTGGGGTCTTAAATGCTAACAAGTGGCCATCTAAGATGCATCAATTGGTCTCAACCCACCTGGAGCAAAGGAGAATGAAGAACACCAAGGTCACACGATAACTATGAGCCCAAGAGACAGAAAGGGCCACATGAACCAGAGACTTATATCATCCTGAGACCAGAAGAACTAGATGGTGCCCGGCCACAAGCAATGACTGCCCTGACAGGGAGCACAACAGAGAACCCCTGAGGGAGCAGGAGGGCAGTGGGATGCAGACCCCAAATTCTCATAAAAAGACCAGAGTTAATGGTCTGACTGAGACTAGAGGAATCCCGGCGGTCATGGTCCCCAAACCTTCTGTTGGCACAGGACAGGAACCATTCCTGAGGACAACTCATCAGACATGGAAGCGACTGGACAATGGGTTGGAGAGAGATGCTGATGAAGAGTGAGCTACTTGTATCAGGTGGACACTTGAAACTGTGCTGGCATCTCCTGTCTGAAGGAGGGATGGGAGGGTAGAGAGGGTTAGAAACTGGCAAAATTGTCACGAAAGGAGTGATTGGAAGGAGGGAGCGGGCTGACTCATTAGGGGGAGAGTAAGTGTAAGTATGGAGTAAGGTGTATATAAGCTTATACGTGACAGACTGAGTTGATTTGTAAACTTTCACTTAAAGCACAATAAAAATTATTAAAAAAAAAACCAAAAAACTAAAATGTATCAGGGCAAATCCCATGAACTAACAAAAGCCAGTCTCGTCTTTCACTTACATGTCCAGACATGTGATTTTAACAACATATTTTATAGACTTTAAGACAGCTCCAAGTCAGAGCTCAGAGAAAACAAACGCTTACACTGCAGAAGCTATTGCTGCCTAAAATGAAATGACCGCTTTAGTAGAAAAGGCTCAATTTATTCACTTCAATCCTCACAGAAAAATTGAGCAGAAAAAGGGCTTTACAGAAATAAAAAAGAAAAGGAACACAAATGGAGGCTGATTTGTATGTTAATGTATTTGCGAGTTGTGTGTGTGTGTTTGAAGGAAGAACCAGGGGAAACAGTACAGCCGTCATTAGTAACAGCAGGAGAATAAAGTGGAATAAGAATAGAACCAGGATGTTAATTTTGTCAAGATGTATCGGCGTTTTCTAATCTGACTCATAAAATCTCTCCCTAATCAGACTTGATTTTTCCGTGTCATGGCAACAGCACGCAGCATTGTTTCTGGGAGGCGCAGCTGCCCTGCCTCCTCCAGCCCCTGGGCCCCTCTGTACAAGGCTGCAGTGACTTCATAAATGCGTGCTGCCAGCTGTCAGCACTTACCGAGAGCACGACTTCTGCCCCAGTGGACACGCTGCCGCCGAACACAACCGAGGACTATGCAGGCTCTTTCAAAATGATCAGAACTTCGGGTATCAAACAGCCTCAGGACTTCTTTAGTCCCGACAGCATGGTAGCTCAGTGTTTGATTCTGGACTTGAAAAACATAGCTTCCCTTTTAAGAGTATATTCTTTTTGATTGAGATAGCTGTTATTTCTCAGATTAAAGATTTGAAAGGAATGCTTCCAAACCTCATCTTAATTGGACACACATGTTCACTATCACTTTATAACATAACGATGAGATAAAAATTAAAAGCTAATGCAAGTACGGCATATGGGGAGGAGGGCCACTTGTGGACAGGGGAAGAGAGAGCTAACAGTTCCTGAATGCTGCTAAGTACCAGGTGCCCTAAGTCCTTGCTATAAAAATGGGATCCATGAAACCATAGCACACGCATCACCTGGGAGCTTGTTACAAAAGCAAAGTCTTGGACCCGACCCCAGATAAATGATTTCATTCTACCTGGATCAACAATTAACAGTCATGGAAGCAGCAGTCAAGAAATAAAATGACATATTGCATTGGGCAAATATGCTGCAAAAGACCTCTTAGAAGTTTTAAAAAGCGAAGATGTCAGGTTGATGACTAAGGTGCTCCTGGCCCAAGCCATGGTCTTTTCAATCGTCTTGCACGCATATGAAAGCTGGACAATGAAACAAGAAGACAGAAAAGCTGATTAATTTGAATTGCAGTGTTGGTGAAAAATACTGAATATACATACAATGGACTGCCAGAAGAACAAGAAAGTCAGTCTTAGAAGAAATATAACCAGAATGTTTCTTAGAAGTAAGGATTACTTACTACTTCGGATGCTTCATCAGGAAAGACCATTTGCTAGACAAAGACGTCATGTGTGGTAAAGTAGAGGGTCAGTGAAAAGGAGGGAAACAGTAAGATAGGTTGACACGATGGGTTCAAACATACCAACAATCACGAAAACGGCACAGGACCAGTCAATGCTTTGTTCTGTTATATATAAGGTCACTATGAGTCATAGCTGGCTTGTTGGCAACTGTCTTAGTTATCTAGTGCTACTGTAACAGAAATACCATAAGTGGATGGCTTCAACAAACGAAAGCTTATTTTCTCACAGAGTAGGAGGCTTCAAGTCCGAATCCAGAGCGCCAGCTTTAGGGGAAGGCTTTCTCTCTGTCAGCTCTGGAGGAAAGCCCTTTTCTCTTTAGCTTCTGCTTCCCGGTTCCTTAGATATCTCCACGTAGCCTTGGCATCTCTCTTACCCCATCTCTGCTAGCTCACTTGCTTGTTTAATTTCTTTTATATCTCAAAACGGATTGACTCAAGACACACCCAACATTAATCCTGCCTCATTAACATAACAAAGACAACCCATTCCCAAATGGGATTATAACCACAGGCATAGAGGTTAGAATTTACAACGCATGTTTTGGGGGACACAATCAATCTGTAACAGCAGCTATTGAAAACAACCTCTGATCTTTGGCATCATAATCCATGTTGTAAAAAGATTCAAGGTGATCTGTGGGCACATTCAAGTTTGAAAAGCACTGCCCTCAATTACGAAGTTTTATTTAATCCTCTTAACAGCCCTGTGAAGAAAACATTATTTCCATACTTCACGAATAAGTAAACAGACTGGAAAAATTTCCTTCCTTTCTTCCCCTCCTCTTTACAAAACGATTTGCAGTGGGAAAAAGTTACTGTCCAAGGTTTCAGAGATGGTAAGTGGCAGGGTCAGCATTAAAGCCCATGTGTGTTTGACCCCAAAGCCCACACTCCTTCCATTTTCCTACCTGCCCCAGGCTTCTTGAATAATGATCGGACCTGCTCTGGGGTAGTGTTTAGCAGCCAGCACTGCATTTAAAAAGGCAATCTGAGGCATCTGCAAGGGTGTGTGACAAGGACAGGAAAGTGCTAGGAAACCATGTTGTGAGAATGATTGACGGCATTGAGGTTTTGGTGGAGCTGTTTTGTGGATGAGGAATTCAACTTCCTTTTGTGCACACAAGAGGACAGAACTAGGGCCCATGAATAGAGGTCATAAGGAGGCTGATTTCAGCTCAATGTAAGGAAGAATTTTCTTAGAGAACTCTTCCATTTTGGAAACACCAGCTCAATGACTCCAAACTCAGGGTGGATGACCCGATATCTGTCTGGGTATTAGTAAGAAGATTCTTACTTCAAAGGGAAGATGAGGTTCTTAAACATCTAAAGCCCTCTCCACTTCTGAAAAATTAGCCACTGAAAACCCTACAGAGCACAGTTCTACTCTGGCACACAGATTCGACTCGACAGGAACTGGTACCAGATTTAAAAGCTCTTCCATGCCTAAGGTTCTATCATTTTCTGCACACAGTACTGGGGTCTCGTTAGACGTATCCACCATGATGCATGCTTGCCCAGCGTGGGACTCTATCCCCAGCTGCTGCAGAGGGGACAGCTGTGGGAAACCACGTTCTCTATGACTGCCTCTCCTTTGGCTCCAGGTGATTGAAGCAGAGGACAAGGAGCGAGAATCTGACTCAAAAGCAGACAATTCATAGGCTGGCCACTGGCCTATACAAAAAGCCACACTCAAACAGGGATGAGCGGGGTCAATGCAAGTTTTATTCTCTGGAACACAAATTGAGAAATAGAGAGTGACTTGGAATTGATTCTGAGAACTGATGTGTAGGAGATGCCATAAGAAGCCAACAATAAATTAACATTATGAAGAAATCCAAGTTACAAGGAAGTCTGGGAATGAGTTGATACGGGGGATAGCGAAAATGAGGAAAGGGTGAGAAAGTCAGCTAGTGGGCAGAAAGAGAAGCAGAAAGACCTTGAGAGAAGAGACACATGGAGAGCGTGAACTTAAATTTATCTAAAGTTGGTCTTTGCCCTTGGTTTCTGAGAGATAATCCTTAAAACCTTGGGAATTCCCAAGTGACGGAAGGGTCTTTGATGAGGTCTTCAGACCACACCTAACCTGACAGGTTACACTAAGAAGGTAACTTTTGGTTGGGGGCTGACCAGGCCAGAAAGACCTTCCTCATAATCTCAGTTGACCTCAGGACAGGGAAGCTATTTAATCAGTCATGCCTACTTAATAAGGCCCCAGTAAAGGCTCAGGACAGGAAAGCTCCACAGTTTTCCTGGTTGGTGACAGACATAAAGGCATGTGGGAAGGTACCACATTTCTTTTTGGGACACGGAAGCTTTGAGTTGGGAATTCTCCTAGACCTCGCCCTAACGCATCTCTTCACTTGTATCCTTTCTCCTATAATAACACTAATCGTAAGCAGAACACTTTCCGTGAGTTCTGTGAGTCACTTTAGTGAATTATCGAGCCCAAGGGAGTAGTGGGAGCCAGCAGGTCAGAAGCAAGGGGGATGGGAACCCCTGAGTTTACAGCTGATAATCCTGAGGGGATAGAGGAAACTCCCAATTTTGTAACCAGCAGGTCAGAAGTAAGAATGTTGTGGGGGACTCCCAAGCTTGCAGCTGGTATCTGAGGTCTTGGGCTGACGTGGCAGTCTGGAGGACTGGGCCCTTTACCTTGTGAGGTCTGCTCTAGTGTCAGGTGGTTAGGGTCCGAGGAAGAAGTGCTGCATGGGCAGCTGGTGCAAGAAGTGGAACAGAAGGGATCAGAGATGATAATAAATCAATTTGATTGATTCTTAGAGTTTGGTGTGAGAAGTGGGCAGGGATCCGATATCCTTATAGAGAGTAACAGAGACATCTTCATGCACAGCTGCCTTACCTTCGGCACCAACCTCCAACTCCAGATTCCATAAGGCCCAGCTACATCTCAGCTCCTGTTGGGCTTCCAGGAACTGCCATCCCCCTTATTGCCATGTGTGTCCTAGAACAAACCCCATTCATTACTTTAACTAGCTCAAGTAAATGATTCAGAGGCTTCGCTAACTGGTATGATATTGAGGGTACCATTGTCCTTTGGTGGCACAGTGGTTAAGCACTTGGCTGCTAACCAAAAGGCTGGTAGCCCAAATCCATCGGCCACTCCTTGGAAACCCTATGCGGCAGTTCTACTCTGTCCTATAGCGTCGCTATGAGTTGGAATTTACCCAACAACAATGGGTTTTTTCGGTTTATTGTCCTTAGGAATTTGTATCTTAAAGATAAAACCAGCAACCTGCACTGCTTTTCCCTTTTGTTCCAAAAACAATGAACAGTGTGGTCAAACAGAACTGTAACCTTTTAAAATAAGTATACCATGCAAGCAAAATTTTGAATAACACGAAAGATTCTTCATAACTCTTCCACAAAGTAGTTGCCATTCTGGGCCACCAAATTATCCTAGGATGAATGAAAAGCACCACTCCAGTCAACCTGCTTTTCGTTCAGTTCTGGAGCTAATGGTCATAAAACAGCAAGGTCTTTGGGATGAAGTCTGCTTTGCAAATGGACCATGCAGGCCAGACAGTACTGGACATTGAAGATGCAAAGATGTGAAGTGACGGTCCTTGTCCTCACGGGACTCACAGCATAGCAAGGGAGGTAGTAACCTCCCCATCCTCTTCCCTTCCCCCAAAATACTTGTGCTACATTGTGACCCTGTTTACAAAGGGACGTGAGAATACTGAAAACAGTGATTAAACAGTGATCCAACCCGCCATGAGCTATCAGATAAGGCTTCTCCCAGGATACAATGTCTGAGTTGGGCTTTTCTCTGTGTGTGTGTAGAATATGTAAAAACATTCAGTCTTTCTCCTACAAGAAACTAATCATTCTAAAGACTTGGGATACACAAGCTTACTTTTTTCTTTTTTTTCCCTATTCCCTCCTTTTGCATTTTTTAAGCTGGTTGTTCTGCCTTAGTTTAGACATAAACAGAATGCTCTTTTAATCTCTTCAGATTGCTATCTATTTTTGGCAGTTTCAGGTAGATGAGATAGAACTTCCCAGAGCTGGATTTTCTGAAGGGAGAACATAGGAGACAACAGAAAGGATATACAGCATGTAGAGACAGATGGAGGGAAAGGACACACAGAAAGCATTCTCTAGCAGACAGTGATAGGAGAGGAGCAGGTAGGGTGACCAACTTGTCCCAGAAATGCCCCCAGACCCTGAAAAACTGGAATGGCTGATCACCCTAGCAGGGGGACGGAGAGGTGGCTGAGTGAGGCTGTGGGGAGGCCCCCACAGCTCCAGAGATGCTTCCTGCACTGGGAGGCAGGATGGTGTTGAATCCTTCTTCTGGAGGAAAAGTGTTGGGGGCACTCACAGAGGCTGCCAAGGCATTGAAAACACCAAAGCTCTCAAACATGGGGCCGCCAAACATCCAAAGCCACTGCCTTGCTGGAGCTCCAGCTGGTGTCATTAAACTTCCTGTTACGGATTGAATTGTATCCCCAAAATCTGTTGTAAATCCTAAACCTCTAAGAGGGAAAGCCTTCCCCTAGAGTCGGTGCCTGAGTTCGACTTCTAGTCTCCTTAATGGAAACATTGGTGGAGTTGTGGTTAAATGCTACGGATGTTAACCAAAAGGTCAGCAGTTCAAATCCACCAGGTGCTCACTGGAAACTCTATGGAGAGGTTCTACTCTATCCTATAGGGTCGCTATGAGTCAGAATCGACTCGATGGCAACAGGTTTAGTCTCCTTAACTGTGAGAAAATAAATGTCTGTTCATTAAAGCCACCCACTTGTGGTATTTCTATATAGCGGCACTAGGTAGGTAACTAAGACACTTCCCAGATTGTTATGAGGTACAAAGCAGCTCTCCAGGGTTTGACCATTCCTAGCAGGCTGGGTCTTGGTTAAGAAGGTCGACACTCGAGAGGGTTCCCTGGGCCCTATGACTGATGACCTGGGTACAGCAGCATTATAACCTCAGATCCCCATGGCCACAGAAGGCCATAAAATTGTGGCTGCAGCAGCACAAACCTTGCTAGGAACACAGAGTACCAGAAAGAGGAACCACTGTCTGTCTGTCCTGTATACAGGTTTTACCTAAGAACACGAGGGGCAGGTGAGGCTGGGGGCTGTTGACATATCTATAACTCTCTAAGTGTTTGAAACTGAACATGGGCTCCTTGTTCTGTGTCTTGACTAAACATCCTCTAGGCAAAACAGCAAAGTAAAAGCCATGCTGAGGTCCTCACTAACATGTCCCTCAAAAGCAATGAAGCAAAGAGAATTAGGATGGTAAAGATGGTTATTTAACAAAATACAGGCATTCAAAGGACAGATATCAAGCCAAATATTTCCCCTTTCAAGAGCCAAACCAAGAGGACTTAGAAATCTAGAAAGTGGGACCGGTTGTGACATTGTACTATAGTTTTGCGAGATCTTACCACTGGGGAAACCAGGTAAAGTGTCCATGGGGTCTCTCTGCATGTGAATCTACAATGGTCTCAAAATAAAAAGTTTAACATATAAAAAAATGGGCAAAAGATTTGAACATGCTTTTCAAAAGAAGATATACAGATGGCAAATAAACGTATGAAAAGATGTTCAACATCACCAGTCATCACGGAAATGCCAATTAAAATTACAGTTAATTTTAATCATATACACTTGTTGTTGTTCTTATAAAATATAAGATTTTGTTGTTCTTAGGTACTGCTAATTCCGACTCATAGAGACCCCGTGGATAACAGAATGAAACGTTGCTCACTCCTGTGCCATATTCACAATCGTTGGAATGTGTGAGCCCATTGTTGCAGCCACTGTGTCAATCCATCTTCAGTTTTTTTGCTTACCCTCTTTACCAAACGTGATGTCCTTCTCCAGGGAATAGTTCAAAGTACTTGAGACGAAGTCTTGCCGTTCTCCCTTCTAAGTAGCACTCTGATCATGCTTCTTCCAAGACAGATTTATTCATTCTTCTGGAAGTTCACGGTATAGTCAATATTCTTCACCAACAGCATAATTCAAATGCAACAATTCTTCTTCAGCCATCCTTATTCGTTGTCCAGCTTTTGCATGCATATGAGGCAACTGAAAACGCTATGGCTTGGATCAGGCACACCTTAGTCCTCAAAGTGACATCTGTGCTTTTTTTTTTTTTTTTTTATTAATTTACCTATTAGAATGGCTAAAACAAGAGAAAACAACAAAAATACAAACAACAGTACCAAGGATGTGGAACTCCTCCTATGGTACAGCCACTTGGGAAACAGTTTGGCAGTTTCTACTACAGTTAAAGAATTCCACTCCTAGGTATTTACCCAGAAGGAAAAGCATATGCCCACACAAAGGCCTGGAAACAGATGTTCACAGCAGCATTGTTTATAAGAGTCAACACTGGAAACAAGCCAGATGTCCATCCACTGGTAAATGGATAAACAAACTGGAATACGTCCATATAGTGAGATACCACTCAGCAAAATACTGAGCTAAATGAAGGACTGCCTACTGCATGATTTGATTTAGATGCAGTTCTAGAAAAGCACAACTTCAGTGATCGAAAGCAGGTAAGTATTTGCCTGATGCCAGAGGTAAGGGTTGGGGACCATCTGCAAAGAGACGTGAGAAGACTTATTAAAGCAATGGAAATATTCTCTATTTTGATTGTGATGGTAGTTACACAACTGTACACAATTACCAACATACATCAAACTGCACACTTAAAACGGCAAATGTTACTGTATATAAATTATAACTCAGTAAAGCTGGAGAGGAAAAAGGGGGGATTTAGAAAAGTGACTGGTTACTACACAGACACTTAAAAAAAAAAAAAAGTCAGCTAGTTACTGTTGAGTCGACTCTGGCTCATGGAGACATAACTCAATAGCCTTCATTCATAGTAACAACAATTAGCTAAAATACAAAGGAAAAATATATCATAGAAGCAACAAAAATATGAAATATTTACAAATAAATATTTTAAACAGGAACAAATTGAGATCCACCCAGTTTTTAAAAAGGAAGACAGTGCTGTAAAGATAGCAATTAATCCCAAATTAATATAAAAATTTAATGAAATCCTAATCTTGCTTTATCAGATACTAAAATGCATTATAACGCTGAAATAATAAAAACAGTGCATACAGAACTGGAATCAAAAGAGTCACAAAATAGAACAAAATGAAGTTCCCAAACATATGCACACAGATCAAAGAGCTTAGTATAGGATGAAGGTGGAATTTCAAGCCCATGGAGAAAGAATGGATTAGGTAACAGAGTTGAGATAGCACTTTCTTGGTGCAAAAAAAGTGCTTAATGAAGTTTGGGTGAATGTATGTGCACTAATATATGAACACTCCTGACAGATCAACAATGAAAAGATGAATACCTTCACAGAAAAAGACTAACCGGGGCAGATTCTGAGACCCAAGCCTCACAAAGACTCCCGTCCCAAAGTCTAGCCCAGCAACAGCAAAGGGGCCCTCCTTCACTAGTCAGTGAGGGGATCATTGTTACCACCACGAAGTAAAAGCCTAGACACCCTGCCCTTTTTCTGGGAATCACGTAAGTAAGGTTCTCATAAGACCCTACACAAGGGAGAAGGCCTTTATAAGTAAAGATGAATCACCTAGCCCCTTGGAAGTATGCAAAAAAAAAAAAAAATCATTGCTGTCAAAGCCAACTCATCGTGACCCTATATAACAGAGTGGAACTGTCCCATAACGTGTCCAAGGCTATCATCTTTACAGAAGCAGACTGCCACATCTTTCTCCCATGGAGCAGATGGTGGGTTTGCACTGCTGATCTTACAGTTAGCAGTCAAGCACTTAGCCACTGTGCCACCAGGGCTTCTTATTAGACAGGATAGGGGCTTTCCAATTCAATTTATTTATAATGATTTAAATAAAAGGAAGAAAAGGACCATTATTCACACGATACATTCTGTGGAGTAAAAATTCACACCTTCTTGGATATACTTTTTGATTCCAGATCTCCGTTTTGAAATCTCTCCTACAGAAATAAAGATATATGTTCAACAATGGTTACTGTAGGGTTTTTTTTTGTCTGTTTGCTTTTTAATTGTTTGTTTTTAGTGAAAAAAAAACTGGAAATAATCTGGATGTTGCATGGCTGGTTCAGTTATGATACGTCCACCACACCCGTCAGTTTGTTGTACTGTGGTGGCTTTCACATTGCTTTGATACAGAAAGTTCTGCAGGGTCACCCATAGGGGACAGGTTTCAGCAGAACTTCAGGACTAAGATAGACTAGGAAGAAGGATCTGGCAGTCTACTTCTGAAAAAACTGGCCGGTGAAACCCTTATGAGTAACAGCAGAATATTGTTTGATATAGTGCTGGAAGATGAACCCCTCACGTTGGAAGGCTCTTTAAATACAGCTGGGCAAGAGCTGCCTCCTCACAGGTAGCATATGATCAAGAAGCGATGGCATTGAAGGAGGAAGTCCAAGCTGCACTGAAGGTACTGGTGAAAAACAAGGCTCCAGGGATTGACGGAATTCCTACCAACTGAAATATTTCCACAAACAGGCAGTGCCAGAAGCACTCACTCATCTATGCCAAGAAATCTGGAAGACAGCTACCTGGCCAACTGACTGGAAAAGATTCATATTTGTGCCCATTCCAAAGAAAGGTGACCCAAGAGAATGCAGAAATTATTGAACAATATCATTAATAGCACACACAAGTAAAATTTTGCTGAAGATCATTCAAAAGCAGTTACAGCAGTACACCTGCAGAGAACTGCCAGAAATTCAAGATGGATTCAGAAGAAGACATGGAACCAGGGATACCATTGCTGATATCAGATGGATCATGGCTGGAAGCAGAGAATACCAGAAAGATGTTTACCTGTGTTTTATTGACTATGCAAAGGCACTTGACTGTGTGGATCATAACCAATTAAGAATAACACTGCGAAGAATAGAAATTCCAGAACACTTAATTATGTTCATGAGGCACCTGTATATAGACCAAGAGGCAGTCGTTCAAACACAGCAAGGGGATACTGCATGGTTTAAAATCAAGAAAGGTGTGTGTCGATTGAAGGAGGCAGAGCCAAGATGGCAGAATAGACAGACGCTTCTGTTGAGCCCTCTTTACAACAAAGACCCGAAAACCAAGTGAAATGAGTATATTTGTGACAAGCTGGGAGCCCTGAGCATCAAAGGCAAGCTTAGACAACAAACTGAGGGGCAGGGGAAGGAAGAGACCATTCAGAAGCGGGAAGGAGTTACCAGCCCTGAATCGTGGGGAGCCCTCAGGCACCATTCCTGGAGCAGCGGCGGTGAGCTGGTCCTAGCGTTCGGCCACGGTTTCCTCAGGGAGAGGAAGCCAGCCACACAGCCCACTCACACCTCCGGAACCTGAGTAGAAGGGCGCTCTCGGCAAAAGCTAAGTACTTGCGTATATTTTACCGCGCCCCCCTCTCCACCCCCAACCCAGCTTCAGCGGCTGAATCCCCAGGCCTGAGATAGACCCTGGTGAGCACCTGGAGCCATCCTCCCGGCCATGGGGAAGGAAAAAATTTCCAACTGGGGGGAAAAGATAATTTGCTAGCTCCATTAACTGGGGGAGCTCAGGACAGAATCAGCTCCTGTCCAGGCATAAACCGTCCGTGGACCTTGAGCACCTTTCCCTTCTGCATGGACTTGTGTGGGCCTATTTTGGGAGAATAGGCCCTTGCTGGCAAACTCCAACCACTTCAGCGGTGCGGTGGAGAGGTGGGTGTTTGACGTTTGACATTGCTTTGCCTATTAAACAAGGTCCTCACCTACCCACAACAGGGACCTAAGGACTGGTGGCTCCACTTGGGTCGCCTAGCCACCCAAGACAGGGGCCCAGGGATAACTGGTATCTCCCAGTCCTTACAACTAAATCTTTGGGTGCCCATGGTCCCTCTGCAGAGCCCACCCACCAGCACGATCTAGGGAACAGAGACGTGTTTTCCTCAGAGACACCTGGGGGTTGGTTCTCAGCCCCCAGCCTTTTTCAGAGAGTGACCCCCTGCTGCAATCAGATATGGGTATATACGCCAATCACCCCTGCCCCTCTAAGACTGTAGGAAAGAGCCTGTACCACACACTTGATATCAGCTACCTGGAAACCTGAGCTGAATTCATACAAGAAAACTGAATGGACTCCTAGACTGATATACCTGATAACAGCTCTAGCCAGCTGGGGACAGGACGTCAGAGCTCCAAAGGTGAAAATAATCAAGCTACCTCACTCAAGCAACCCATAGGGGTATACCAAAACAAAACAAAACAAAGTAAGCAGCTACAACACAGTAAGCAAGCATAAACTAATACAATAACTTATAGGTGGCTCGGAGACAACAGTCAACATCAAGTCACGTAAAGAAACAGACCATGATCACCTCAACAGGCTCTCAAAACAAAGAATCCAGGGATCTTTTGGATGAAAGTGCATTCCTGGAATTACCAGATGCAGAATACAAACGTTTAATATACAGAACCCTTCAAGACATCAGGAAGGAATGAGGCAATACACAGAACAAGCCAAGGAACACACAGATAAAGCAACTGAAGAACTCAGAAAGATTATTCTGGAACATAATGAAAAGTTTAATAAGCTGGAAAAACCCATAGACAGACAGCAATCAGAAATTCAGAAGATTAACAATAAAATTAGAGAATTAGATAACTCAATAGAAAGTCAGAGGAGCAGAATTGAGCAAGTAGAAGCTAGAATTTCTGAACTCGAAGATAAATCACTTGGCACTAATATATTTGAAGAAAAATCAGACAAAAGAATTAAAAAAAATGAAGAAACCTTAAGAATCATGTGGGACTCTATCAAGAGAAATAATCTACAAGTGATTGGAGTACCAGAACAGGGAGGCGAGACAGAAAATACAGAGAAAATTGTTGAGGATTTGTTGGCAGAAAACTTCCCTGATATTGTGAAAGATGAGAAGATATCTATCCAAGATACTCATCAAACTCCACATAAGGTAGATCTTAAAAGAAAGTCACCAAGACATATTATAATCAAGCTTGCCAAAACCAAAGATAAGGAGACAATTATAAGAGCAGCGAGGGATAAAAGAAAAGTCTTCTAAAAGGGAGAGCCAGTAAGAATAAGCTCGGACTACTCAGCAGAAACCAAGCAGGCAAGAAGGCAATGGGATGACATATTTAAAACATTGAAGGAAAACAACTGCCTGCCAAGAATCATATATCCATCAAAACTGTCTCTTAAATATGAAGGTGAAATTAAGACATTTCCACATAAACTCAAGTTGAGGGAATTCGTAAAAACCAAACCAAAACTACAAGAAATACTAAAGGGAGTTCTGTGGTTAGAAAATCAATAATATCAGGTATCGACCCAAGACTAGAACACTGGGCAGAGCAACCAGAAGTCAACCCAGACAAGGAAATCCAAAAAAAATATAAAAAGCAAGATTAAAAAAAAAAAAGCCCAACACAGGCTAATGGCGATGTTATTATATAAAAGGAGACAACATTAAAATTCTAAAGAGTGACTAAGAAATGTAATCATACACCTTCCATATGGAGAGGAAGATATGGTGATACAAACAAAGTTAATTATAAATTTAGAAAAATAAGGGTAAATAATAAGGTAACCAACTACAAAGGAGACAAACTATCCTACTCATCAAAATAAAATACGAGGGAAAAATACAGACTCAGCAGAAACAAAATCAACAACAAATATGAGGAAAGGACAATATATAAAGAAAATCTACTCAGCACATAACATCAAGTGGGAAAAAGAAGCTGTCAACACACAAAAAAAGACATCAAAATGACAGCACTAAATTCATACCTATCCATAATTACCCTGAATGTAAATGGACTAATGCACCAATAAAGAGACAGAGAGTGGCAGAATGGATTAAAAAACAAGATCTGAAAGTATGCTGCCTACAAGAGACACACCTTAGACTTAGAGACACAAACAAACAAAAACTCAAAGGATGGAAAAAAATATATCAAGCAAACAACAATCAAAAAAGAGCAGGAGTAGCAATATTAATTTCTGACAAAATAGACTCTAAAGTTAAATCCATCAGAAAGGATAAGGAAGAGCACTATATAATGATTAAAGGGACGATACACCAAGAAGATATATTAAATATTTATGCACCCAATGACAGGGCTGCAAGATACATAAAACAAACTCTATCAGCATTGAAAAGTGAGATAGACAGCTCCACAATAATAGTAGGAGACTTCAACACACCACTTTGGGTGACGGACAGGACATGCAGAAAGAAGCTCAATAAAGACACGGAAGATGTAAATGTCACAATCAACCAACTTAACCTCGTAGACATATACAGAACACTCCACCCAACAGCAACCAAGTATACTTTCTTTTCTAATGCACATGGAACAGTCTCTAGAATAGACCACATATTAGGTCGTAAACCAAGCCTTAGCAGAATCCAAAGCACTGAAATATTACAAAGCATCTTCTCTGACCATAAGGCCATAAAAGTGGAAATCAGTAACAGGAAAAGCAGGAAAAAGAAATCAAACACTTGGAAACTGAACAATACCCTTCTCAAAAAAGACTGGATTAGAGAAGACATTAAGGATGGAATAAAGAAACTCATAGAATCCAATGAGAATGAAAACACTTCCTATCAGAACCTTTGGGACACAGCAAAAGCAGTGCTCAGAGGCCAATTTATAACAATAAATGCACACATCCAAAAAGAAGAAAGGGCCAAAGTCAAGGAACTATCCCTACAACTTGAACAAATAGAAAGAGAGCAACAAAAGAAACCCACAGGCACCAGAAGAAAACAAATAATAAAAATTAGAGCTGCACTAAATGAAATAGAAAACAGAAAAACAATTGAAAGAATTAACAAGAACAAACGCTGGTTTTTTGAAAAACTCAACAAAATTGATAAACCATTGGCCAAACTGACAAAAGAAAAACAGGAGAGGAAGCAAATAACCCAAATAAGAAATGAGATGGGCGATATTACAACAGACCCAAATGAAATTAAAAGAATCAAATCAGAATACTATGAACAACTATACGCAAACAAATTTGCAAACCTAGAAGAAATGGATGAATTCCTGGAAAAACACTACCTACCTAAACTAACACAAACAGAGGTAGAACAACTAAACAGACCCATAACAAAAGAAGAGATTGAAAAGGTAATCAAAAAACCCCCAACAAAAAAAGGCCCTGGTCCGGAGGGCTTCACCGCAGAGTTCTACCAAATGTTCAGAGAAGAGTTAATACCACTACTACTAAAGGTATTTCAGAGCACAGAAAAGGATAGAATACTACCAGTTCATTCTATGAAGCCAGCATATCCCTGATACCAAAACCAGGTAAAGACACCACAAGAAAAGAAAATTATAGACCTATATCCTTCATGAATGTAGATGGAAAAATCCTCAACAAAATTCTAGCCAATAGAATTCAACAACATATCAAAAAAATAATTCACCATGACCAAGCGGGATTCATACCAGCTATGCAGGGATGGTTCAACATTAGAAAATCAATTAATGTAATCCACCACATAAATAAAACAAAAGACAAGGATCACATCATTTTATCAATTGATGCAGAAAAGGCATTTGACAAAGTTCAACACTCATTCATGATAAAAACTCTCAGCAAAATAGAATAGAAGGAAAATTTCTCAACATAATAAAGGGCATTTATACAAAGCCAACAGCCAACATCACCCTAAATGGATAGAGCCTGAAAACATTCCCATTGAGATGGGGAATTAGACAAGGATGACCTTTATCACCGCTCTTTTTCAACATTGTGCTGGAAGTCCTAGCCAGAGCAATTAGGCTAGATAAAGAAATAAAGGGCATCCAGATTGGCAAGGAAGAAGTAAAAGTATCTCTATTTGCAGATGACATGATCTTATATGCAGAAAACCCTAAGGAATCCTCTAGAAAACTACTGAAACTAATAGAAGAGTTCAGCAGAGTACTGGGGTACAAGATAAACATACAAAAATCAGTTGGATTCCTCTACACCCACAAAAAGAACATCGAAGTGGAAATCACCAAATCAATGCCATTTACAGTACCCCCAAGAAGATAAAATACTTAGGAATAAATCTTACCAGAGATGTAAAAGACGTATACAAAGAAAACTACCGTACACTTCTGCAAGAAACCAAAAGAGACTTACATAATAGGAAGAACATACCCTGCTCGTGGATAGGAGGACTTAACATTATAAAAATGTCTATTCCACCAAAAGCGATCTATACATTTAATGCAATTCTGATCCAAATCCCAACGACATTCTTTAATGAGATGGAGAAACAAATCACTAATTTCATATGGAAGGGAAAGAGGCCCCAGATAAATAAGGCATTATTGAAAAAGAAGAATAAAGTAGGAGGCCTTACTTTACCTGATTTTAGAACCTATCATACCACCACGGTAGTCAGAACAGCCTGGTACTGGTACAGCAACAGATACATGGACCAATGGAACAGAATTGAGAATCCAGACATAAATCCATCCACATATGAGCAGCTGATATTTGACAAAGGCCCCAAAACAGTTAAATGGGGAAAAGACAGTCTTTTTAACAAATGGTGCTGGCATAACTGGATATCCATCTGCAAAAAAATGAAACAAGATCCATACCTCACTCCATGCACAAAAACTAACTCAAAATGGATCAAAGACCTAAATATAAAATCTAAAATGATAAAGATTATGGAAAAAAAATAGGGAAAATGTTAGGAGCCCTAATACATGGCATAAACAGTATAGAAAACATTATAAAGAACGCAGGAGAAAAACTAGATAACTGGGAGCTCCTAAAAATCAAACACCTATGCTCATCCAAAGACTTCACCAAAGGGTAAAAAGATTACCTACAGACTGGGAAAAAGTTTTTAGCTATGACATTTCTGATCAGTGCCTGATCTCTAAAATCTACATAATACTGCAAAAACTCAACTGCAAAAAGACAAATAACCCAACTGAAAAAAGGGCTGAAGATATGAATACACACCTCACTCAAGAAGACATTCTGGTAGCTAACAGATATATGAGGAAATGTTCACGATCACTAGCCATTAGAGAAATGCAGATCAAAACTACAATGAGATTTCATCTTACTCCAACAAGGCTGTCATTAATCCAAAAAACACAAAATAATAAATGTTGGAGAGGCTGTGGAGATATTGGAACACTTATACACCGCTGGTGGAAATGTCATGGCCCCCAGACCTCCTGTTGCCCCAGGATAGGAACCATTCCCAAAGCCAAGTCTTCAGACATGGATAGGACTGGACAATGGGTTGGAGAGGGGTGCTGGTGAGGAGTGAGCTTCTTGGATCAGGTGGACACTTGAGACTATACTGTCATCTCCTGCCTGGAGGGGAGATGAGAGGGTGGAGGGGGTTAGAAGCTGGCGAAATGGACACGAAAAGAGAGAGTGGAGGGAGAGAGCAGGCTGTGTCATTAAAAAAAACGTGTCATTAGGGGAGAGTAATTGGGAGTGTGTAGCAAGGTGTATATGGGTTTTTGTGTGAGAGACTGACTTGATTTGTAAACTTTCACTTAAAGCACAATAAAAATTATTAAAAAAAAAAAAAGAAAGGTGTGTGTCAGGGTTGTATCCTTTCACCATACTTATTCAATCTTATGCTGAGCAAATAATCTGAGAAGCTGGTCTACATGAAGAATGATGTGGCATCAGGACTAGAGAATGGCTCATTAACAACCTGTGATACGCAGATACACAACATTGCTTGCTGAAAATGAAGAGGACTTGAAGCACTTGCTGATGACGATCAGGCTACAGCCTTCTGTATGGATTACACCTCAACATAAAGAAAACTAAAATACTCACAACTGGACCAATAAGCAACATGATGATAAACAGAGAAAAGACTGAAGTTGTCAAGGATTTCATTTTATTTGGATCCACAGTCAACACCCATGCAAGTAGCAGTCAAGAAATTAGACGGCGTATTGAATTGGGCAAATCTGCTGCAAAAGACCTCTTAAAGTGTTAAAAAGCAAAGATGTCACTTCAAAGACTAAAGTGCGCCTAACCCAAGCCATGATATTTTCGATCGTCTCATATGCATGTGAAAGCTGGACAATGAATAAAGAAGACTGAAGAAGAACTGATGCCTTTGAATTATGGTGTTGACAAATATTGAATATACCATGGACTGCCAGAAGAACAAACAAGTCTGTCTTTGGAAGAAACACAGCCAGAGTGTTCCTTGGAACTGAGAATGGTGGTACTTTGTCTCACAAACTGTGAATACACTATCAGGAGAGACCAGACCCTGGAGAAGGACATCATGCTTGGTAGAGAGTCAGCGAAACAGAGGAAGACCTTTCACAAGGTGGACTGACACAGTGGCTACAACAATGGGCTCAAACATAGCAAGGATTGTGACGATGCTACAGGACTGGGCATTTTTCATCTGTTGTACATAGGGTCGCTATCAGTCGGAACTGACTCGACAGCACCTAACAACATGCTGTGAAATAGTATTCAAGTATTAAAAATAAAGTTATCTACTTGCTCAAATGAAGAAATATTCATGTATAATGTGAAGTAAAAAAAAAGGTATAGGGTAACATATATAGTCTACCACCTGTCTGTTAGTTTGTCGCAATGTATGTGGTAGCTTACATGTTGCTGTGATGTTGGAAGCTATGCCACCTGTATTTCAAATACTGGCAAGGTGACCCACGGTAGACAGGTTTCGGTGGCGCTTCCAGGCTAAGATAAACTAGAAAGTAAGCCCCAGCAATCTACATCCGAAAATTAACCAATGAAATCTCTGTGGATCACAACAGAAGACTGTCCGTCTCGCTTGCTTTGGACACATCATCAAGAGGGATCAATCGCTGGAGGAGTACGTCGTGTCTGATGAAGTAGAGAGTAGATGAAGGCAAGGAGACCCTCAGTGAGATGGGTTGACACGATAGCCATAACGATGGCCTCAAAGATGCCAGTGATCATGAGGAAGACTCAGGACCTGGCAACATTTCCTTCTGTTGTACATAAGGTCACTACGAGTTCTCGACTCCACAGCAGGAATCTAAATATCTATCTATATAGTATATAGAGTAGGATACCATTTTTGTAAAATGTTTATTTTTTATACATTCTTGTCAACATGGAGAAAGGTGTAAAATGATGTTAACACTCTAAAATGTTAACATTGGCTACCTCGGGGTGGTGGGTTGAGAATGAATGGGAGTTGGAGGAAAATTATTAATCTTTATGTTTCTTTAGATAGCTTCACTGTTACCATAGAAAGTATAGTCTTATAATTTAAGAAATGCATAATACATACACACAATGGAATACTACTCAGCCAGCAGGAGAAATGAAATCTTGATACATGCTACAATATGGATAGAGCTGGAAGACATCATGCTGAGTGAAATAAGCCAATCATAAAAGGACAAATATTGTATGATCTCACTTATATAAAAAGATAAGGACAGGCAAATGTATCGAGAACAAAATTTATTAGTGGTTACCAGGGGCAGAAGAGAGGGGAAAGAGGGGATTAATGGTGATGGAAAAATTGCATTGATTAAGGGTAGGTTTGTGCAGCTGATTACTGTAACTGCTATCAATAAGTTATACACCTGTAAAAAGTTGAGTTGACAAAAGTGTGATAGATACATTTATAACAACAA
Organism: Elephas maximus indicus; assembly: GCF_024166365.1. NCBI lineage: Eukaryota > Metazoa > Chordata > Mammalia > Proboscidea > Elephantidae > Elephas > Elephas maximus. The sequence continues at coordinate 28,779,868 of NC_064832.1, read as the reverse complement.
CAGCAACAAAAAAAGGCTAGCTGCTGAGGCTGCTTATATACAAATGTCATGGATTGAACTGTGTCCCCCAAAAATGTATGTCAACTTGGTTAGGCCATGATTCCCAGTATTATGTCACTGTCCACCATTTTGTCATTTGATGAGATTTTCCTATGTATTGTAAATCCTACCACTATGATGTTGATATGATGGATTAGCAGCAATTATGCTGATGAGATCTATAAGATTAGGTAGTGTCTTGGGCCAATCTCTTTTGCGATATAAAAGAAGTGAGCAGAGAGACAGGGGGACCTCATACCTCCAAGAAACAAGAGCCAGGAGAATAGTGTGTCCTTTGGACCCAGGGGTCCCTGCGCTGAGAAGCTCCTCAACTAGAGAAGATTGATGACAAGGACCTTCCCTCCAGAGCCAACAGTGAGAGAAAGCCTTCCCCTGGAGCTGGCACCCTGAATGTGGACTTGTAGCCTCCTAGACTGTAAGAAAATAAGTTTGTCTTTGTTAAAGCCATCCACTTATGGTATTTCTGTTACAGCAGCACTAGATGACTAAGACAACAACCCAATGCCTCATGGGATCTGGTTCCTTGGTTGAGACGTTGAGGGTCATGGTTTCATGGGACATCCCAGTTAACTGGCCTAATAACATGTTTAGTGCTTCTATTCTACCTCCTAGTCCACTGCATAGTACCTGGGTCTTAAGAACTTGCAAGCAGGCATCTAAGGCACAACAACTGGTCTCTATTCGCATAGAGGAAGAGAGGAAGAAGGAGAGTCAGGAATGTGTGGCTAATTGCCTCCATGAACAACTGCCTCCTTTGCTGTGAGACCAGAAGAACTGGATGGTGCCTGGCTAACATTACTGAACATTTTGAGCAAAGATTCCATAGAAGAATTCTGATGAAAAAGGGGAAAATGTAGAGCAGAATTTCAAATTCTCATGGACTCTATACTTTCTGGAGCCATGGAGGCTGGATGAACCCCTGAAACTACTGCCCTGAGGTAATCTTTAAACCTTAAACTCAAAATAACCCCTGAAGTCTTCTTAAAACCAAACGACAGTTTAGCTTAACTAGTAAAAAAGGTCTGCCTTGAGCACTGTGCTCTTTTAAGAACTATTTGTATGGAATCAAACTGACAACAGCAACGTGAAAGATTAGACAGGAACCTTAGGGAGCAATAAGTTCATGTTAAAAGAGAGGAACAACTCAGAAAAGGAGGGTGAGAATGGTTGCACAACTCAAAGAAAGTCATTAATGTCACTAAATCATACATGTAGAAACTGTTGAGTCGGTGTGTGTTTCGCTGTATACCCTCAACAACAACAGAATAAATAAAATTTAAAGGAAAAAAGAAGTATAAAGAAAATGTAAAAGAAGAATTTTTTTTTTCTTAAACTTCATCATAAAAAAAAACTTCAATGTAAAAGAAAAACTTCAACCTGTATGCTGAGCAAATAATCCGAGAAGCTGGACTATATGAAGAAGAAGGGGGCATCAGGATTAGAGGAAGACTCATTAACAACCTGTGTTATGCAGATGTGTTGCTTGCTGAAAGTGAAGAGGACTTGAAGCACATGAAGATCAAAGACCACAGCCTTCAGTATGGATTGCAGCTCAACGTAAAGAAAACAAAAATCCTCACAACTGGACAAATAAGCAACATCATGATAAATGGAGAAAAGATTAAAGTTGTCAAGGATTTCATTTTACTTGGATCCACAATCAACAGCCATGGCAGCAGCAGTCAGGAAATCAAAAGACGCATTTCGCTGCTCAAGTCTGCTGTGAAAGACCCCTTTAAAGAACTGAAAAGCAAAGACGTCACCTTGAAGACTAAGGTGCACCTGACCCAAGCCATGGTATTTTCAATCACATCATACACATGTGAAAGCTGGACAATGAATAAGAAGACTGAAGAAGAATTGACGCCTTTGAATTGTGGTGTTGGCGAAGAATATTGAATATGCCATGGACTGCCAAAAGAATGAACAAATCTGTCTTAGAAGAAGTACGGCGAGAATGCTCCTTAGAGGCAAGGATGGGCAGACTGCGTCTTACAAACTTTGGACATGTTCGCAGCAGGGATGAGTCCCTGGAGAAGGACATCATGCTTGCTTGGCAGAGTACAGGGTCAGCGGAAAGAGGAAGACCCTCAGCGAGGTGGACTGACACAGTGGCTGCAACAATGAGCTCAAGCATAACAATGATTGTGAGGATGGCGCAGGACCGGGCAATGTTTTGTCCTGTTGTGCATAGGGTCGCTATGAGTCAGAACCGACTCGACGGCACCTAACAACAACAACAAAAGACAAACAGACTACAGACATGAAAAGACAATTCACAAAAGAACTACGAACAGCCAAACAGGTTTTAAAAAGTTCACCACTGCTGGTAATACAAAGAAATTTTGAATTAAAAAAAAGATGCTTTTCTTTTTTTTTATCCAATTAGCAAAAAAATTCAAAGAAAAATGTCTTTGGGTCCCTCAGAAAACATAATAGCATATGCTACTACTTTTTAGTAACTGCCATTCCAGGGAGCAGCAGCGAGGGAAATGGGAATGAGATCAAGAAGCAGGGAGAATCAAAGAGGAGGCTGCATTACTGAGCTTGGTAACTTAGTAACGTTGCTTAGGAACAAGCTAACTGACGGCCCAGTCTTGAGCGTTTTTCTTTGATAGTCTGCTAACTACTGGAGTCCAGCTGTGGGGAGGTAGGGAGAGTATCCTCTGGCTCCCAAATCCCACTAGTCAAAGGGTCATCCCATGGTACATGCACGGGCCCTGAGAGGTCCAAGTGCCTCACCCCTCACCGACATCAGGGAGGCTGTGCGGGGCTGCGAGGGTAGGAGGTAAAAGCAGACGCTGTCTGGGTGCCTCATGCAGTCAGAGGTGGTTGCTATAATGGGGGCTGAAACAGAACATACAGTCAACATTCAAGTAAGGCCAAGAAGGCCTGAGGTGGTGCCAGCGAGGTATCTGACACAACGATGATACCTAGCACAGGCACAGGTGTGCGCAAGTCCAGTACCAGTTTGCCATTGCATGGACTCTGACTCACGGCAACCCCATGTGTGTCAGAGTAGAACTGCGCTCCAAAGGGTTTTCAGTGGCTGACTTTTTGGAAGCAGACCACCAGGTTTTTCTTCTGAGGTACCTCTGAGTGGAACTGAACCTCCAACCTTTAGGTTAGCAGCTGCTTTAACACTTTAACTGTCTGCACCATCCAGGGACTCCTAATGAGGAAGCAGCTGATGGGAAAATAAATGGGTACCATCTTTCTGGAGTCTTTAAAAACTGCCTTCCCTCCGACCCAACAATTCTACTTTCAGGATTTATCCCGTGTAAATAATTTTTTTTTTCTCAAATAATTAGACAAGTGCGTGAAAATGCACAGAGAGCATTCTATATAATTGTCAGTAATTGGAAAGACCCCATGAAGCCAGCAATTGGGGATTGGTTGAATAAATTATACATACCGTATTATAGAATCCTGTGCAGTTATTGGAAACCCTGGTGGCGTAGTGGTTAAGTGCTACAGCTGCTAACCAAGAGGTCGGCAGTTCGAATCCACCAGGTGCTCCTTGGAAACTCAATGGGGCAGTTCTACTCTGTCCTATAGGGTTGCTATGAGTTGGAATCGACTCAATTGTAGTGGGTTTGGTTTTTTTGTGTGTGCAGTTATTAAATACTGTGATGTAGTTCAATTGATAATAACATGGATGGTCACTCAACATACAGTTAAATGAAAAAGCAATGAAGAATAAATAGTAAGACTCAATCTTTGTAAAATGTACTATGAAAAATATTTATCTGGGTATATATTTTCATATCAATTCTGGAAAGCTATTCTCATGAATACTAACAGTAATATCTCTGAGTAATTTAATCCTTTGCTTCCTTTTATATATATAAATGTCATACAATTTTACAACAACCGTGGAACTCTGCAGTTTAAATATTTTGTTTTAAAAGACTGACTGACATAGAAAATAAACTGACATTTTAAATATTTGAGCAATTTGAGGCTTAAAATGTAAATGACTGATTACTATAAAAGAATAGAACAATTCTTCCATTCTTTCAATTACTAGTACATACATGAATAGTTCTTACAACCCAGGAACTATGCCAAGTACTGAAGACAGTGAAGAAAAATGAAATCATTACAAATTGTGCTTAGTGTTACAAAGGAAAAAAAAAATTTTTTTTTTTAGTAGCATTTAAAATTTTTGAAATACTACTTACACACTTCCTCTTCATACAAAATATTTTAGGACAACTGCAACAAAAACGTTCAATTAAATGATAAAACATATATAAGAATTTTTAAAATATTAGTCATGAAAAGATATAAAAATGCGTAAGAATCCAGAACGGGGGTAATAAGAACATATATACACAGACCAAAGGGACTACACAGCTGTTATTATAGAGCTGCAACATTCTGAGCTTCCAGGCAGCCAAAGTGAAAACGGAGATATATTTATGCTGTTATTGCTGTCAGAGAGGAATAAACAAACCAATTTTTTAGGAGAAACTAAGCTTCTGCCAGCACTTATCTGCAAAAGAGATTTCTCAGATGGGTTTCACGTTGAGAGTGACACTAGTAACTATTTATCTCCTCATGAAACAGTAAGAGAAAAACTCTCTCCTATTCCATAAGCTGGCAGAGGCCAGCCATAGTCCGTTTTATCTGTACCCAGCACAGCATCTGGCATCCAAGTAGGCACTCAAATATTTGTGGAAAAGAGGACAACAGAAAAGGATGTTATTCTGTTTCAGCTAAGTAACACTGTCTTATTCATGATGTTCGAAAACAGACTGAATTTTGGTCTGCAGAAGAACAAGGGCTGTCCACCACACCCTGAAAAACAGACAGTGGGTTGTTAACGGTTGCTACTTTCTGAGCTTTGATTTGGCATCATTTTTAAGCGTTATCATCAGTATCCAGCTGAACCACCTGAGATTCACCAAGTCTGCCCAGTGGCTTGAGGACTATGAACCCATGCACCAGGGAGAACATCAACCTCAGAGCAAAACTGAGGGAGGTGACAACGCCAGAAAAAGAACATAGGAGTCAGTAACGGACTATGAATTAAAAGGCAACTTAAGAGCTAATGATAAAGTGGTAGGAGGAAGAAATTTTTAGGGAGCCCCAAGAGTCAGAAACAGATTGTTATAATAGAAGATGGTAATGTAACATGGAAAAAGGGTAATGTCCAAAGCACACAAATTAAATGGGGAGTTTAGCATCCACTGGGCCTCAGGGTTTCCTAAAGAAAAACTACCCATGGGTATTGCAGAAGAATGAACAGAGAGACACCCATTCTTGACCCTGAGAGACAAGCGTAAGGAGTGCTCCACGGTAACAAAGTCTGGGAGTAAGAACCAAGTCAGGAGCCCTGGGGGCTCAGTGATTAAGAGCTTGGATGCTAATCAAAAGGTCAGCAGTTCGAATCTACCAGCTGCTTCTTGGAAACCGTATGGGGCAGTACTACTCTGCCTTATAAGGTCGCTATGAGTCGGAATCGACTCAATGGCAACAGGTTTGGTTTTGTGGAATGAGCAACTCAGAGAGGTCTTATCACAGGACAAGCTGTCAAAGTCAAGGGTGACACACAGTTACTGCCATGCCATGGGTCCAGTGCCATGGCTAGGAATATCAACACTCGACAGCAGCCTTCCCTCCACCCTCACCCTTTCCTTAACCAACCTCTGCTCACGAATGTTACCCTGAAGGCTTTTCACATCCTGCCACCTCCTTTTCTCCTCTACCCCATTTGCTAACCTATTGCCCCTTGGCTTCTGGTGCCTCCATTCAAATAATACCACTCTCACTATGACTTTCTGATTGCTGGAGCCAGAGGCTTTGTCTAAGCCTTATCTTTTTTTGTTTTTCCTGTGTTGCAGCAATTAACGGTGATCTTGAAATTCCCTTCCTTGGGTCCCAGAATTCACAGTGCTTGAACTCAATTTTCCTGTCTTTGTTAACACTACCACCATTACCCAAGTCAGCCAGATTCTAAACCTCAACGTGATTCTCACTCCCAATCTGCACGTGGTCATTACGACTTACAAAATCCTCCCCTGGAAAGTCTCTTACCCTTAGCTTTCCTCCCATTTTAAATTCCGATGCCACTTCAGCTCCAGTCTTTTTCATCTCACCCCAAAACTACCACAATTGCTTTCAGAGTATCTTCTTGCCCCTTAACTCTATCCTTTCCAATCCAACCTGCGCCATGCTGGGAGACAATTCTCCATGAATATGTCACATTCCTCTACTGTCTAAGCAAAGGCTTTTTTTTGTGTGTGTGCTTTAAGTAAAAGCTTACAAATCAAGTTGGTCTCTCATACAAAAACTTATACACAGCTTGCTACGTACTCCTAACTGTTCTGCCCCTAATGAGACAGCACACTCCTCCTCTCCAGCCTGTATTCCCCGTGTGCATTCAGTTAGCTCCTGTCCCCCTCTGCCTCCTCATCTCACCTCCAAACAAGAGCTGCCCACGCAGTCTCACATGTCCACTTGATCCAAGAAGCTCACTCCTCACCAGTATCATTGTCTATCTTATAGTCCAGTCCAATCCCTGTCTGAAGAGTTGGCTTCGGGAATGGTTCCAGTCTTGGGCTAACAGTGGGTCCAGGGACCATGACCTCCAGGGTCCCTCCAGCCTCATTCAGACTATTAAGTCTGGTCTTTTTACGAGAATTTGAGATCTGCATCCCACTGCTCTTCTGCTCCACCAGGGATTCTCTGTTGTGTTCCCTTTCAAGGCAGTCATCTGTGGTAGCCAGGCACCATCTAGTTCTTCCAGTCTCAGGCTGATGTAATCTCTGGTATATGTTGTCCTTTCTGTCTCTTGGGGTCATCTTTACCTTATGTCTTTGGTGTTCTTCATTCTCCTTTTGAGCAAAGACATTTTACAGTTAACTTAAGAATGTCTGTATAAGACCCAACTGAAATAAAAAGAATCATATCAGATTGCTATGAAAAACTGCACTCTAAAAAATTTGAAAACCTAGAAAAAATGGATGAATTCCTAGAAACACACTACCTACCTAAACTAACACAAACAGAATTAGAACAACTGAACAGACCCATAACAAAAGAAGAGATTGAAAAGGTAATCAAAAACTCCCAACAAAAAAAAGCCCCGGCCCTGATGGCTTCACTGCAGAGTTCTACCAAACTTCTAAAGAAGAGTTAACACCACTACTACAAAAGGTATTTCAGAGCATAAAAAAGGGTGGAATACTCTCAAACTCATTCAGCATATCCCTGATACCAAAACCAGGTAAAGATACCACAAGAAAAGAAAATTACAGAGCTATATCCCTCATGAACTTATATCCAAAAATGCTCAACAAAATTCTAGCCAACAGAATTCAACAACATATCAAAAAAATAATTCACCATGACCAAGTGGGATTCATACCAGGTATACAGAGATGGTTCAACATTAGAAAAACAATTAATGTAATCCATCATATAAATGAAACAAAAGATAAGAACCACATGATTTTATCAATTGATGCAGAAAAGGCATTTGACAAAGCTCAACACCCATTCATGATAAAAGCTCTCAGCAAACTAGGAATAGAAGGAAAATTCCTCAATATAATAAAGGGCATTTATACAAAGCCAACAGCCAACATAATCCTAAATGGAGCGAGTCTCAAAGCATTCCCCTTGAGATCGGGAACCAGACAAGGGTGCCCTTTATCACCACTCTTATTTAACATTGTGTTGGAGGTCCTAGCCAGAGCAACTAGGCTAGCTAAAGAAATAAAGGGCATCCAGATTAGTAAGGAAGAAGTAAAAGTATTTCTATTTGCAGATAACATGATCTTCTACACAGAAAACCCTAAGGAATCCTCAAGAAAACTAGTGACTCTAATAGTTCATCAGACTATCAGGATACAACATAAACATACAAAAATCAGTTGGACTCCTCTATACCAACAAAAAGAACATCGAAGATGAAATCACCAGATCAATACCGTTTACAGTAGCCCCCAAGAAGATAAAATACTTAGGAATAAATCTTACCAGAGATGTAAAAGACTTATACAAAGAAAACTATAAAACACTACTGCGAGAAACCAAGAGACCTACGTAAGTGGAAAAACATGCCTTGCTCATGGTAAAAATGTCTATTCTACCAAAAGTGATCTATAGATACAATGCAATTCCAATCCAAATTCCAATGACATTTTTTAATGAGATGGAGAAACAAATCGCCAACTTCAAATGGAAGGGCAAGAGGCCCCGGATAAATAAAGCATTATTGAAAAAGAGGAACAAACTGGGAGGCCTCACTTTACCTGATTTTAGAACCTATTATACCATCACAGTAGTCAAAACCGCCTGGTACTGGTACAACAAAAGATATATAGACCAATGGGACAGAACTGAGAATGCAGACATAAGTCCATTCACATACGAGCAGTTAATATTTGACAAAGCCCCAAAGTCTGTTAAATGAGGAAAAGACAGTCTCTTTAACAAATGGTGCTGGCATAACTGGATACCCATCTGCAAAAAAATGAAACAAGACCCATACCTCACACAATGCACAAAAACCAATTCAAAATGGATCAAAGACCTAAATATAAAATCTAAAATGATAAAGATCATGGAAGAAAAAATATGGACAATGTTAGGAGCCCTAATACATGGCATATACAGTATACAAAACATTACTAACAATGCAGAAGAGAAACTAGATAACTGGGAGCTCCTAAAAGTCAAACACCTATGCTCATTCAAAGACTTCACCAAAACAGTAAAGAGAATACCTACAGACTGGGAAAAAGCTTTTAGCTGTAACATTTCCGATCAGTGCCTGATCTCTAAAATCTACATGATACTGCAAAAACTCTACTACAAAAAGACAAATAACCCAATTAAAAAATGGGCAAAAGATATGAACAGGTACTTCACTAAAGAAGACATTCAGGTAGCTAACAGATACATGAGGAGATGCTCACGATCATTAGCCATTAGAAAAATGCAAACCAAAACTACAATGAGATTCCGTCTCACTCCAACAAGGCTGGCATTAATCCAAAAAACACAAAATAATGAATGTTGGAGAGTTTGTGGAGAGATTGGAACACTTAAACACTGCTGGTGGGAATGTCAAATGGTACAACCACTTTGGAAATCGAATGGGCGCTTCCTTAAAAAGCTAGAAATAGAACTACCACACGATCCAGCAATCCCACTCCTTGGAATATATACTAGAGAAATAAGAGCCTTTACACGAACAGATATATGCACTCCCATGTTCATTGCAGCACTGTTTACAATAGCAAAAAGATGGAAGCAACCAAGGTGCCCGTCAACAGATGAATGGATAAATAAATTACGGTATATTCACACAACGAAATAGTGTGCATCGATAGAGAACAGTTATGAATCTGTGAAACATTTCATAACATGGAGGAACCTGGAAGGCATTATGCTGAGTGAAATTAGTCAGTTGCAAAAGGACAAATATTGTATAAGACCACTGTTATAAGAACTCGAGAAATAGTTTAAACAGAGAAGTCAATATTCTTTCATGGTTATGAGAGGGAGGAGAGGGGGGAGAAGGAGAGGGGTTTTCACTAATTAGATAGTAGATAAGAACTATTTTAGGTGAAGGGAAAGACAACACACAATACAGGAGAGGTCAGCACAACTGGACTAAACGAAAAGCAAAGAAGTTTCCTGAATAAACTGAATGCTTTGAAGGCCAGTGTAGCAGGGGTGGGGGTCTGGGGACCATGGTTTCAGGGGACATCTAAGTCAACTGGCAGAATAAAATCTATTAAGAAAACATTCTGCATTCCACTTTGGAGAGTGGCGTCTGGGGTCTTAAACGCTAGCAAGCAGCCATCTAAGATGCATCAATTGCTCTCAGCCCACCTGGAGCAAAGGAGAATGAAGAACACCAAAGACACGAGGTAATTAAGAGCCCAAGAGACAGAAAGGGCCACATAAATCAGAGGCTACATCAGCCTGAGACCAGAAGAAGTAGATGGTCCCCAGCTACAACCGATGACTGTCCTGACAAGGAACACAACAGAGAACCCCTGAGGGAGCAGGAGAGCAGTGGGATGCAGACCCCAAATTCTTATAAGAAAACCAGACTTAATGGTCTGGCTGAGAGTAGAAGGTCCCCGGTGGTCATGGTCCCCAGACCTTCTGTGAGCACAGGACAGGAACCATTCCCAAAGCCAACTCTTCAGACAGGGATTGGACTGGACAATGGGATAGAAAATGATACTGGTGAAGAATGAGCTTCTTGGATCAAGTAGGCACATGAGACTATGTTGGCATCTCCTATCTGGAGGGGAGATGAGAGGGCAGAGGGGGTCAGAAGCTGGGGGAAAGGATACGAAAAGAGAGGGTGGAGAGAAGGAGTGTGCTGTCTCATTAGGGGGAGAGCAATTAGGAGTATACACCCAGAAAACCCAGTGCCGGTGTACATAAATTTTTGTATGAGAAACTGACTAGATTGGTAAACTTTCACTTAAAGCACAATAAAAATTAAAAAAGAATGTCTGTATAAGAAGATATTCCAGGAGCTTAGAGACCTCTCTCTTTCAAGAATGTTCCAGGATAATAAACATAAAGACCTCTTCTTCTCTCCGGAGATTTGCTTACACCCCGAGTAAGGATAAGGTCTCTCTCTCTCCAGAGGGGAGTCTGGGCAGGTCACCAGCAGCCCTATATGACAGTCTGCTTTTGGGGTCCCTCTCTTGTAATGCATGCCACTGCATACGCAGGTACCATGTGCTGCTCCTTATCACATTGTCCTGTGGGGCTTGGGGAATCAACACAAGACCTTGCTGTAGCTGCTGCTTTGCCATGCCTAATAAAACTGTCTTTGCCTCTGACCCAGAAGCCTCATGTTTTCTATCAGTGTATATATGTCTACGTACGCATGGAGGTCCTGGGCAGCGCAAACAGCTAAGTGCTGAGCTACTAACAAAAAGGCTGGCTGTTCGTTCAAGTACACTCAGAGATGCCTTGGAAGACAGTCCTGGTGATCTACTTCTGAAAGGTCAAAGCCATTGAAAACCTCATGGAGTGCAGTTCTACTGATACACGTGGGACTGCCATGCATTGGAATCAACTTTATGGTACCTGGGTTTTTTGTTTTTTTTTTTTCGGTCATACATACATATGTCTTTCAGCGCAAGGTATATATAACCATGGCAAGCTAACTCATTAGCTTGTAAGTAAGACCCTTCAGTTTCTGACTTACACACCACCACCAAGTTATCTTTCTAAAGCTCTGCTCTTGCCATGCTACTTCCTTGCTTGCAATCCTTCAACGGCTTCCTACTACAGAATAAAACTCAAATTCTTAGTCTGTCATTCAGGCTGCCTTTCCAGCCTGTCTCCCACTTCTTCCTATGCCTCCCTGTGCTCCAGTCAACCTGAACTTCAGAATGTTCTCCAAACATAGGTATGGAATCCTGCCTCTGTGCTCGTGGCCACGCCATTCCCTCTGCCTAGAATGCTATCCTTAGACTGCAGACATGAGACACACCCACAAGGCACCAGCACCTGACATGCACAGCGGCCTTTAAGGAACGATGAGCCTAACTATTCCTTTATGTATGTTGCCATGGCTCCCACCACATCCACCCTAGCCATAACTGACCGAAGTGACAACCAGTGCTGCAGCCCAAGCTAACCATGTTTTGGTTGGACATCAGGGAAGTGAAGCGCTCTGCCAACAAGTGAGCTATGCAATTGATGGCAGCAAGCAAACCCAAGCTTCTCCTCTCGTTTGAGAAGGAAAGTTTAAAGGGTAAGGAGAAGCAGCTCTGGTCCCAACAAGTGAGTTGTAGTTTCAGTTCTCAATAAACCTTTACCTTCCGATCTTAGCTCATCCCACATTTCTGTGTGTTCTTGCAATAAACTCCCAAAGATAGCACGGGCTTGCATTTTCTTGCAGAAACAAACCCCTCCCCGCTGACCTCCAAGCTTTGTGAGCAAAGATGTTGAATGAAAGCATTATTGGCAATAGCAAAATTAAAAAAAAAAAGTGTTCACTACTGCACGGCTATGGGCTGGTTAAATAATCATATTTCATCATCAATTGTAAGATGCGTTGCAATTTCAGAGACATTAAAATATAAATAAAATTGATACTGGTGGCTATAAGACGCCATTGCTTGCGATTCTATGAGAAAAAAGTGTGCATATTAGAATTAAAGGACTAAAAGGTATATTGGAAACCCTGGTGGAGTAGCAGTTAAGAGCTACAGCTGTAAACCCAGATGCCAGCAGTTCAAATGCACCAGGTACTCCCTGGAAGCTGTATGGGGGGCAGTTCCGCTCTGTCCTGTAGGGTCGCTATGAGTCGGAACAGACTTGACGCCAACAGGTTTTTTTTAAGGTATGGTGCTTCCACACAGAGGAGCACTGCAGCTGGGGCAGGTAAATGGCAGAAGACGGGTCTGGGGCGGGGGGGGGGGGGCGGCATTTCCTTCAGAACAGGGAGAAAGCATTTCCTGTAAGAATCTATGCTTGAAAAGTAGAGCTAGTCTTAAACTAGGTGGGTATATGTTTTAATATTTTTATACCTTTTCAAAAGATTTTTTATTGTGGTGAAAACGACATAACAAAACAGACGCCAACTCAACAATTTCTACATGTAGAGTTTAGTGACGCTGATGACATTCTTCAAGTTGTGCAACCATTCTTGTTGTCCTTTTCCAAATGTCATGCCTTTTTTGTGTGTCTAAAATATAATAAATTTTTCTTTAAGTGGGCCTAGCACCTTGCTTTACCACCCTGGGTTCCTGTCCTTTGGACTGTTCAAGGAACAGCTGAAAAGTCAATTCTATAAATAAAGGAATTGAGGAAAATACTGTCTCACGTGGGGTCACCATGAGTTGGGGTCGATTTGGTGGGCGCTAACAACAAAAACCACTTCTCTTCTCCACATGCTGTTTATTAGGAGAGAAGGAATTTCATCACAGCAGCAGCGTGGTGTGAGCACATATCCAGCTGCATCTGGTCAACATCCTTCCAGGCCATTATCTAGGACTTTGATTTCTCCTTTCTCAATACTATGAACTTTGCTACAGGCGTGCCCAGATTTAAGCAAGGTCAAGTTTGCAAAAAAAAGAAATTTTAGCAGTTAAAAAAAAAAGCTTCAAAAAACGTGGGGGAGCTTGCATTTCAAAAGCATTCCCTTAAACACAGCCCTCCTACCTATTATAACGTGAGCTGGACATGTCTGTTTCCTAGAGCCTGGGAGCCCGAAGAACCTAACTCAGAATCGGGCTGGCCACACAGGCTGTAAGGCATCTGACTTTGCTGGTCCAGTTTTCTCCTCCATGAAATGGGAACGATAATAACCAGCTGTGGGACGTGTGATAATAACCAGCTGCTGGCACACCGTAGGTACTCCATATGTGGTCATTCCTATGAAGCGCGCGCTTTGTTCAGGCACCGGTCCTTGTCTGCTGCGCAGGGCGTCCTATCACTTGGCCTTGACAGGTTGGCTCTTTCTGGAGTATTCAAACGATCTCCACCCTCAGTAATCTTCAATTCCGTATTTACAAGCAGGTTACAAAATGAATAAGCCAAGGTTCTCAAAAAATTACAATCAAATCCACATAACACGATACAGAAGGTACTCTGCTAATTTTCAGAATTTTTTTTTTAACTGATAGAGAAACTGGCACCACGAGGGACGCTGGCTCTGTTTTCATTGTGGTAAACATATAGGTAAAAACATTTGCTATTTTTCAACAGCCTTCACATGTACAGCTCAGTGACATTAACGCGCTCTTTTTCTACAGACTTGGAAATCGGAGCTCCGGCCCAAAGCCACGAGCACCGCAGCCTCCTGGTACCTCGGGGGTACCTCCTTGGTCTTCCCAACTTGCAGCCACAGGCGAGGGGGCGCCCAGCAGAACGCCGCAGGGCCTGCCCATCGGTCCCTTCCAGAACCCTCCCTGGGCCGGTCCCGACTGAGCAGCGCGCCCGCGCCCGTGCAGCACTTACCAGCACGAAGTGCACCAGGGCGTCGTAGCAGAGCCAGGCGAGCGCCCCGCGGTCCGCCGCCCCCCGCCCGCGGCCCAGCCGCAGGCCCAGCGCGCAGCCCCCTGCCAGCAGCGCGGCGCACAGCAGCAGCGAGCCCTTCGCCGCGGCCCCCAGCTCCGCCGCGGCGCCCATGCTTCCTTCACCCCCGCCAGCGGCCCGGGCTTCCGCAGGCGTGAAAAGGAACGCTGGGACAGAAAACGTGGAGCAAGGTGCGCGCGGCGGCGGCGACGGGGCGGAGCTGCTTGGCGGGGACGGGGACGGGGGCGGGGGCGGGGGCGGGGACGGGGACGGGGCAGGGGCGGGGGCGGGGACAGGACGGGGCGGGGACGGGGCGGGGACGGGGCGGGGCTTCTCCGCGGGGACGCGGATTCCCCTCCAGCCTGGCCCGCAAGTGGGTCAACCAAGTCGCAGACCGTCTGGCGCGCCCGCGGGGGTTCTTGAACACTCCGCATCGTGCTCACACACTCGCTTAATCGCCTTTACCAAACCTGTAGTACGGCCACACCTTTTGTTGCAGTTTGATTTTTAACAAGGTTCAAAACTTAAACCACAAACCAAAAAAACTGGTTGCCGTGGAGTTTATTCCGACTCATAGCGACCCTGTGGGGACAGAGTAGAACTGCCCTCATAGGGTTTCCAAGGAAGGGCTGGTGGTTCCAACTGCCAACCTTTTGGTTAGCAGCTGAGCTCTTAACCACTAGCCCAGGACTCTACAAGGTGGAGTCCAAATGGTGGAAATTTTACCAACTGGTGGGGAAGAATTTTAGCGACAAAGAGTTCTTTTTTTTTTTTTTAATTTTTATTGTGCTATAAGTGACAGTTTACAAATCAAGTCAATCTCTCACATATAAACTTATATACACCTTACTACATACTCCCATTTACTCTCCCCCTAATGAATAAAAAAAAAAAAAAAAAAAAAAATTTTTTTTTTTTTAATGAATAAGCCCGCTCCCTCCTTCCAGTCTCTCCTTTCGTGACCGTTTTGCCAGTTTCTAGCCCCTCTACTCTCCCATCTCCCCTCCAGACAGAAGACGCCAACATAGTCTCAAGTGTCCACACGGTGCAAGTAGCTCACCCCTCATCAGCGTCTCTCTCCAACCCATTGTCCAGTCCCTTCCATGTCTGATGAGTTGTCTTCGGGAATGGTTCCTGTCCTGGGACAACAGAAGGTTTGGGGACCATGACCGCCTGGGTCCTTCTAGTCTCAGTCAGACCATTAAGTCTGGTCTTTTTATGAGAATTTGGGGTCTGCATCCCACTTGTCTCCTGCTCCCCCAGGGGTTCTCTGTTGTGTTCCCTGTCAGGGCAGTTGTTGGTTGTGGCCCAGCACCATCTAGTTCTTCTGGTCTCAGGATGATGTAGTCTAGTTCATGTAGCCCTTTCTGTCTCTTGGGCTCATAATTAATTACCTTGTGACCTTGGTGTTCTTCATTCTCCTTTGATTCAGGTGGGTTGAGATTCATTGATGCATCTTAGATGGCCGCTTGCTAGCATTTAAGACCCCAGACGCCACACTTCAAAGTGGGATGCAGAATGTTTTCTTAATAGATTTTATTTTGCCAATTGACATAGATGTCCCCTGAAGCCATAGGCCCCAAACCCCTGCCCCTGCTTTGCTGACCTTCGAAGCATTCAGTTTATTCAGGAAACTGCTTTTGGTTTAGTCCAGTTGTGTTGACCTCCCCTGTATTGAGTGTTTTCCTTCCCTTCACCTAAAGTAGGTCTTATCTACTATCTAATCAGTAAATAACCCTCTCCCACCCGCCCTCCCTCGTCTCATAACCACACAAGGATGTGTTCTTCTCAGTTTAAACTATTTCTCAAGATCTTATAATAGTGGTCTTATACATTATTTGTCCTTTTGCAACTGGCTAATTTCACTCAGCATAATGCCTTCCAGATTCCTCCATGTTATGAAATGTTTCACAGATTCATAACTGTTCTCTATTGATGCATACTATTCCGTTGTGTGAAAATACCATAATTTATTTATCCATTCATCCATTGATGGACACCTTGGTCGCTTCCATCTTTTTGCTATTGTAAACAGTGCTGCAGTAAACATAGGTGTGCATATATCTCTTCGTGTAAATGCTCTTATTTCTCTAGGATATATTGAGAGGAGGGGGATTGCTGGGTCGTATGGTAGTTCTATTTCTAGCTTTTTAAAGAAGCACCCATTCGATTTCCAAAGTGGTTGTACCATTTGACATTCCCACCAACAGTGTATAAGTGTTCAATCTCTCCACATCCTCTCCAACATTTATTATTTTGTGTTTTTTGGATGAATGCCAGTCTTGTTGGAGTGAGATGGACTCTCGTTGTAGTTTTAATTTGCATTTCTCTAATTCAACTCTATGGCACTTGGTTTTGAATGGCTAATGATTAAGAGCATTTCCTCATGTATCTGTTAGCCCCTGAATGTCTTCTTTAGAGACGTGCCGGTTCATATCCTTTGCCCAATTTTTAATTGGGTTGTTTGTCTTTTTGTGGTTGAGTTTTAGCAGAATCATGTAGATTTTAGAGATCAGGTGCTGGTCGGAGATGTCGTAGCTGAAAATTTTTTCCCAGTCTGTAGCTGGTCTTCTTACTCTTTTGGTGAAGTCTTTAGATGAGCATAGGTGTTTGATTTTTAGGAGCTCCCAGTTATCTGGTTTCTCTTTGTCATTTTAGTAATGTATTCTGTTTATGCCTTGTATTAGCACTCCTAACGTTGTCGCTGTTTTTTCTTCTATGATCTTTATTGTTTTAGACTTTATGTTTAGATCTTTGATCCACTTGGAGTTAGTTATTGTGCATGGTGTGAGGTATGGGTCCTGTTTCATTTTTTTGCAAATGAATATCCAGTTATGCCAGCACCATTTGTTAAAAAGACTCTTTTCCCCAATTAACTGACACCAGGCCTTTGTCAAATTATCAGCTGCTCATATGTAGATGGATTTATATCTGGGTTCTCAATTCTGTTCCACTAGTCTATGTGCCTGTTGTTGTACCAGTACCAGGCTGTTTTGACTACTGTGGCTGTATAATAGGTTCTAAAATCAGGTAGGTTGAGGCCTCCCACTTTCTTCTTCTTTTTCAGTAATGCTTTACTTATCTGGGGCTTATTTCCCTTCCATATGAAGTTGGTGATTTGTTTCTCCATCACGTTAAAAAATGTACTTGGAATTTGGATTGGAAGTGCATTGTACATATAGATGGCTTTTGGTAGAACAGACATTTTTATAATGTTAAGTCTTCCTATCCATGAGCAAGGTATGCTTTTCCACTTATGTAAGTCCCTTTTAGTTTCTTGCAGTAGTACCTTGTAGTTTTCTTTGAATAGGTCTTTTACATCTTCGGTAAGATTTATTCCTAAGTATTTTATCTTCTTGGGGGCTACTGTGAATGGTATTGATTTGGTGATTTCCTCTTCAATGTTCTTTTCGTTGATGTAGGGGAATACAACTGATTTTTGTATATTTATCTTGTAACCTGAAACTCTGCTGAACTATTAGTTTCAGTAGTTTTCTGAAGGATTCCTTAGGGTTTTCTGTGTATAAGATCATGTCATCTGCAAATAGAGATACTTTTACTTCTTCCTTGCCAATCCAGATGCTCTTTATCTCTTTGTCTATCCTAATTGCTCTGGCTAGGACTTCCAGCACAATGTTGAATAAGAGCGGTGATAAAGGGCATCCTAGTCTGGTTCCTATTCTCAAGGGAAATGCTTTAAGGATCTCTCCATTTAGGATGATGTTGGCTATTGGCTTTGTATAAAGATGCCCTTTATTATGTTGAGGAATTTTCCTTCTATTCTTATTTTGCTGAGAGTTTTTATCATGAATGGGTGTTGAACTTTGTCAAATGCCTTTTCTGCATCAATTGATAAGATCATGTGGTTTTTGTCTTTTGTTTTATTTATATGGTGGATTACATTAATTGTTTTTCTAATATTGAACCAAGTTTGCATACCTGGTATAAACCCCACTTGGTCATGGTGAATTATTTTTTTGATATGTTGTTGAATTCTATTGGCTAGAATTGTGTTGAGGATTTTTGCATCTACATTCATGAGGGATATAACTCTGTAATTTTCTTTTCTTGTGGTATCTTTACCTGGTTTTGGTATCAGGGATATGCGGGCTTCATAGAATGAGTTAGGTAGTGTTCCATCCTTTTCTATGCTTTGAAATACCTTTAGTAGTAGTGGTGTTAACTCTTCTCTGAAAGTTTGGTAGAACTCTGCAGTGAAGCCATCTGGGCCAAGGTTTTTTTTGGGGGAGTTTTTTAATTACCTTTTCAACCTCTTTTTTTGTTATGGGTCTATTTAGTTGTTCTACTTCTGATTGTGTTAGTTTCGGTAGGTAGTGTGTTTCTAGGAATTCATCCATTTTTTCGAGGTTTTCAAATTTGTTAGAGTACAATTTTTCCTGGTAATCTGATATGATTCTTTTAATTTCAGTTGGGTCTGTTGTGATATGACCTATCTCATTTCTTATTCCGGTTATTTGTTTCCTTTCCTGTATTTCTTTAGTCAGTCTGGCCAATGGTTTATCAATTTTGTTAATTTTTTCAAAGAACTGGCTTTTTTGGCTTTGTTAATTCTTTCGATTGTTTTTCTGTTCTCTAATTCATTTAATTCTGCTCTAATTTTCATTATTTGTTTTCTTCTTGTGCGTGATGGATTCTTTTGTTGCTCATTATTTGTTCAAGTTGCATGGACAGTTCTCTGATTTTGGCTAGTTCTTCTTTGTGTATGTGTGCATTTATCGATATAAATTGACCTCTGAGCACCGCTTTCGCTGTGTCCCAGAGGTTTTGATAGGAAGTGTTTTCAGTCTCATTGCATTCTATGAATTTTATTCCCTCCTTAATGTCTTCTATAACCCAGTCTTTTTTCAGCAGGGTGTTGTTCAGTTTCCAAGTATTTGATTTCTTTTCCCTGATTTTTCTGTTATTGATTTCTACTTTTATTTCCTTATGGTCTGAGAAGATGCTTTGTAATATTTCGATGTTTTGGATTCTGCAAAGGTTTGTTTTATGACCTAATATGTAGTCTATTCTAGAGAATGTTCCATGTGCACTAGAAAAAAAAGTATAATTTGCAGCAGTTGGGTGGAGTGTTCTGTAAAAGTCTATGAGGTCAAGTTGGTTGATTGCAGCAATTAGATCTTCCGTGTCTTTATTGAGCTTCTTACTAGAAGTCCTATCCTTCACTGAAAGTGGTGTGTTGAAGTCTCCTACTATAATTGTGGAGGTGTCTATCTCACTTTTCAATTCTGTTAAAGTTTATGTATCTTGCAGCCCTGTCATTGGGTGCATAAATATTTAATATGGTTATATCTTCCTGGTAAATTCTCCCTTTAATCATTATGTAGTGTCCTTGTTTATCCTTTGTGGTGGATTTAACTTTAAAGTCTGTTTTGTCAGAAATTAATATTGCCACTCCTGCTCTTTTTTGCTTGTTGTTTGCTTGATATATTTTCTTCCATCCTTTGAGTTTTAGTTTGTGTCTCTATGTTGAAGGTGTGTCTCTTATAGGCAGCATATAGATGGATCGTGTTTCTTTATCCAGTCTGAGACTCTCTGTCTCTTTATTGGTGCATTTAGTCCATTTACATTCAGTGTAATTATAGATATGTATGAGTTTAGTGCTGTCATTTTGATGCCTTTTTTTGTGTGTTGTTGACAATTTCATTTTTCCACTTATTTTTTTGTGCAGAGAAGTTTTTCTTTGTTAATTGTGTGTTCCTCATTTTCATAGCAGTTAAATTTATGTTTGCTGAGTCGTTATGTTTATCTTGGTTTTTATTTTGAAGTATGGGATTGTTAGCCCTCTTTGTGCTTAGCATAATATTTACCCCTATTTTTTAAGTAAAAACCTAACGTGTATCATCCTATATCGCCTTGTTTTCCTCTCCATGTGGAAGTTCTATGCCTCCCGTATTTAGTCCCTCTTTTTTTGATTGTTATAATCTTTTACATAATGACTTCAGTGATACCCTGTTTTGAGTATTTTTTTCCTTTTTGAATTAATCTTATTTTGTTTTTGTTATTTCCCTATTTGAGTTGATATCAGGATGTTCTGTTCTGTGACCTTGAGTTGTGTTGGTATCAGATATTATTGATTTTCTGACCAAAGATTTTCCTTTAGTAATGCTTGTAGCTTTGGTTTGGTTTTTGCAAATTCTCTAAGCTTGTGTTTATCTGTAAATGTCTTAATTTCACCTTCATATCTGAGAGAGAGTTTTGCTGGATATATGATTCTTGGCTGGCAGTTTTTCTCCTTCACTGCTCTATATATGTCATCCCATTGCCTTCTTGCCTGCATGGTTTCTGCCGAGTAGTCTGAGCTTATTCTTATTGATTCTCCTTTGTAGGTGACTTTTTGTTTATTCCTGGCTGGTTTTATAATTTTCTCTTTATCTTTGGTTTTGGCAAGTGTGATGATAATGTGCCTTGGTGATTTTCTTTTGGGATCTATCTTGTACAGTGTTCAGTGAGCATCTTGGAAAGATATCCTTTCATCTTTCATGATGCCAGGGAAGTTTTCTACCAACTGATCTTCAACTATTCTCTGTGTATTTTCTGTTATCCCTCCCTGTTCTGGATCTCCAATCACATGCAAGCTGTTCTTGATAGAGTCCCACATGATTCTTAGGGTTTCTTCATTTTTTTGTCTGATTTTTCTTCGACTATATTGGTGTTAATTTCCTTATCCTCTGACTCCCCTACTCTGCATTCCAATTCCTTGATTCTGCTCCTCTGACTTCCTATGGAGTTGTCTAATTCTGTAATTTTATTGTTAATCTTTTGGATTTCTGAATGCTGTCTTTCTATGGTTTCTTGTAGCTTATTTTTTCACCATGTTCTTGAATAATCTTTTTGATTTCTTCAACTGCTTTATCAGTGTGTTCCTTGACTTTTTCTGTAGATTGCCTTATTTCATTCCTGAGGTCATCCCTGATGTCCTGAAGCATTCTGCATATTAGTTTTTTATATTCTTCATCTGGCAGTTCCAGGATTGTATCTTCATTTGGGAAAGATTTTTGATTCTTTAATTTGGGGATTTGTAGAAGCAATCATGGTCTGCTTCTTTATGTGATTTGATATCGACTGCTGTCTCTGAGCCATCTATAAGATATTGTAATGATTTATTTTATATTTGCTCACTGAGTCTTATCTTCTTGTTTTGTTTTGTTTCAATATACCCAGATGGGCTACTAGATTGCACTGTCTTGATTGTTGTAGCCTTTGAATCACTTATGTCCTATTACTAGCTGGTTTGAGCTGTTACCAGATATATGAATCTATGAATCTATTCACTATTCTTGAATAGAATCAGCTTAGGTGTGTTGATTGTGGGTCACCTAGCGTGTGCTGTAGGCTGTCACTTATTAACTTAAAGGAGTAGTGGTGATGGTTGTATGCACCAGATTCTGGTAGCAGCAGGGGGTCACACTCCGAGGAGGGCAGGATGCTGACAGCCTTTCCCCAGGTGCCAGTGAGGTAGGAGTGTCTCTATTCCCAGAGCACTTCGGTGGGTGGGCTCTGCTGCTGTACCTTAGGAACCCAATGCTTGTACCTCTAAAGACTGGTAGGAGTCACTATCCTCAGACCCTTTAGCAGGTGGCTAGGTGGTGTGGGTGGAGCTTTAGCCCTCAGTTCCCTGCTGTGGATCAGTGAGGGCTCTGTTTAATAGGTAGAGGGGTATCAGCAGTCCAAAACTTGTCTTTCCACTGCTTTGCTAAAACAATTACAGTCAGATCTCTATCAGAATTGCCTTTGCATTATGATAGCCACCTGGTTCCCTGTAGGGATGAAAGCCAGAGACTGTGGATATCTTTTGCTTGGCTGGACCTGGCTCTGTATTATTATTCCAGTTTAGGGAACTCAGGGAAGGATTTTTCTCTCCAGATTGTTAATTGCTGCTTCTCTTGGGCCAGGAGAATGGGTTAGGAAAAAAAAAAACCCACAGAGCACTTCACTCATGACCCCAGAAATTCCAATGTTATTGAAGCTGCCTGGGGCAGGGAGGGGGAGGGATCAGATAGATAGGAGTAGGGGCAATATATACAAAGTTACTTATCTTGTTTGGTGAAGGCTGTTTTATCTGAGATTCCAGAGGGGTGTGTAGCCTGTGTGCACTGGCTGGGTCGAGATTGCCCCCGAGGCTCAGGCCTGCATCTGGTGCTTGCACCGTCTCAGGAAGCTGTGATCAGCTCCTCTGCTCCTAGTCCAAAGCCCAGCGCCAAGGTTTTCTGGCTGGGACACTGTGCTCCAGGCTCCACAACCAGTCGGTGCTTCCCCATGATTTCTCCTTCTCCTGTCAGCTGCGTCAGTGTGCAGCCTGCGTGTGCTGGCTGGGTTTCTGGCCGAGGTTACTCCACGGGGTTAGGGCTGTGTCCTGTGCTTGTGCCGTCTCAGGAAGCTGTGCTCTGCATCTCTGCACTTAGTCCAAAGCCCAGCGCCAAGGTTTTCTGACTGGGATACTGGCTCCAGGCTCTGAAAACAGTCGCTGCTTCTCCACGGTTTCTCGTTCTCCTGTCTGTCGCATCAGTGTGCAGCCTGCTCACACTGGCAGAGTCTCTGCCAAAGTTACTCCAGGGGGTTAGAGGTTAGGGCTGCGTCCGTGCTTGCCCCATTTCAGTAAGCTGCAATCAGCCCCACCACTCTGGCACCAGGGAACAGCAAGGGCTCAAGCCTGTGGTATGGGATGCTGGTTCCAGAAGCAGTCACTGCTTCAGCGCACAGCTTTTTGCTCCCCTGTCACTTAGGTCAACTCCCTAGTTCTGTGTTTGATGGTCAGGGTTTGTAGATTGTCATGTATGTGATCGATTCACTTGTTTTTCCGAGTCTTCATTGCAAGAGGGATCTGCGGTAGTTCTACCTAGTCAGCCATCTTTGCCCCGCTTCGAAGAGTTCTAATTAGACCCTTGCAAGACATGCCAGAGAGGTGTGGGCCATGGTCGTTTTCAGCCACCAGCAGGTTTCTAAAGCCCCCGTTGCTGACTCTGACTCTATTTCCATTTCTTAAAAATCCAGAGAAGTATGGAGGAGAGGAGAAATAAGTCATATCTGCTTGGTGCCGCCTAATACCAATGTTATCTTACTTAACTTCACCACAACCCTATGAGGTCAGCATGTGTTTCCCTATTTCACAGATGAGAAAACAGACTCAGAGAGATTAAGTAGCTTACCCAAGAACTCTGACTGACTAGACCAAGGCCAGAACCCAGGCCCGGGTCTTCCCCCAAGACCCTTGCTTTTTGACTCTGCACCAGGAAGCATCAATAGACAACGTATGGCTCACCTCTAATGAAGCTCTACTTCATCCTGGTTGCCACGTCAAACTTTTTCTCTTTTCCTTTTGCTGACTTCTTTTTGTTAATTTTTTGCTTTTAACTTTCTCCCCTCTTTTTTCCTCAGTCCTTTGTAACTTAGAGTCTTAGCAGTGCAGGTAGGAATCTGAGTTAAAGAAGACAGTGACCCCTAATGATGAAGCCAGTTGTCCATTCAGTCCATTCTGAGGTGCCTCTGGGTAGACTTGAACTTCCATCTTTTTGGTTAGCAGCCCAGAGAGTTTACCACTTGCACCACCCAGGGACTCAGAGATGCCAAACATCATGAAGATGGAACAGGACTGGGAAACATTTTGTTCTGTTATACACAAAGTCGCCATGAGTCAGGGTCAACTCAAAGGCAACCAACGATAATGATGAAGTCAGTTTCTTCCAACTTAAGGTAGCCAGATAAAATACAGGGACCCAGGATCCCTGTGCTGAGAACCTCCCAGACCCAGGAGACAGAGAGAGAGAGAGCTGTAACACCAGACAGTGCAAGACAGTGAGAGGCAGCAGAGCCAGAAGATGGTGCAATGGGCTCCCTGGCCCCCTGAGCGAGAAAGCTGAGAGCCCTCAGGCAGGGGGTCTGCTGGCAGAGTGGGGTGCCCTCAGGTGCTTGTGGGTGGAGCTAGGTTTGTGGACCCATGGAGCTTGAGAGCTGAGTGCCTTCAGGCTGAGGCTTACCGGTGGAGTGGGGTGCCTCTGGGCACTTATAGGTGGAGCTAAAGAGCTCAAACAGGACACTTGTTCAAACAGGACAGAGCCTGGGCTGAGGGACCGAGGGGCCGATAGGCCGAGGACCAGAGAGAGACCTGCCTATGGGCATGGCTGAGAAGAGGCTGTCCTGATCAAAAAACTATCCTGAGTCATCCCTAATGCTGAATTGTAACTTGTTACTTCTCTAATAAACCCATAACTGTATGCTCTGTGAGTTCTGTGTAGCCATTGCAATTAATTATGCAACCCAAGAAAGAAGCAGAGAATGCCATGGGAGGGATGGCTGATGTCAGAATTGGTAAGAAGTTTGGAAAATAGAGGTATGTCTCACCTCTCTGCCTCACAGGCATCAACCTCAGGCTGTTGGTGCTGATAATGATTCTCTCTGCTTCCCCTTGTGAAGCTAGATGAGGAGGTCAGATGCCTCTGCCACACCATCTTACACCAGGTTTCAATCTGGGTATTATCTCTTTTATCTTTTAGCCCATTAATTCTCTTTCCAGCTTTATCTGTTGTTAAATCCATTATTGAGTTTTTTAGTTTTAATATTTTTCAGTTCTGGAATTTTTTAAGTCTGTGGAACCCTTGTGGGTCAATTAGGTTTTGTTCATTTGATTACCTTGTGTGTTTGATTCTTTTTGTTTACTGAAAATATATTTACCAAGTATATGTTATCTTTACATGTGCTTCTGCTATGCATTCAGGCGTATAACCATTCAGAATGACAATGATCCAATTTTCAGTATTGAGAACTTTTGAAGGTCAGCTGCATTCCTTTTGAAGGTGTATTTACTTCAGATTAATCTTAGGATGAATCTCTTAAACAGGGTCGAACTTTCAAGCTAGAGAGATGTACTGGGTTCCTCCCACTCTTGGCCCTGGACTCCAGTTCTTGTCTCTTTAGTACCATGTGTCTAGAGCAAACATTAGCCTCTCAATAACTCTCTCCAAAATTAGCAAACTCCCCTAAGGGAAGTTAGCCCCAAATCTGGGCTCCTTCCTTGGGTCTCCCCCAGATCCTAGTCTGCTAATTCTTCACAATAGTGTAGTGCTTTCTATTGTGTTCAGTTCTTCTAGTTATCCTCCTGAAATGGTTAATCTGAGTTACATCTTTTTTTCTAGAAGCCCAAGTTTTGATGACTTCTTTCAGAAAGAAAATCTTTTTAGTAATTTCTAAAAAAAAAAAAAAGACAACTCTGTTGGACTTCTCAAAGACCCTTCCCTCATTCCTTCTTTCTGCCCTCTGTTGTTGTTAGGTGCCATCGAGTCAGTTCCAACTCATAGCGACCCTAGGGGATACAGCTGAACTGCCCCATAGAGTTTCCAAGGAGTGACTGGTGGATTTGAACTGCCGACCTTTTGGTTAGCAGCCGAGCCCTTAACCACTGCGCCGCCCTCTGTAGGGTAGTTCAACAAGGGCTAGAAGGAGAGGAATAGGAAAGTCTATGACACATGTAGATGCTGAGGCTGTAGGACTGCTCTTTATGCCAAAAGGTAGGGCTGTGTTTCCGTGCTTCTCCTCTGAGACTAGACTTCCTAAGAAGTACAGTCTACCCCCAAATATATCATATTTTTCCAAAGGAAAGAATATATAAGGCATAGAATGCAAATAAACAATCAAATGCCTCATATATATGTGTGTGCATGTGTGTGTATATATATATTTACTATTTAGTTATACATGTTGATATTCATGTTAGTTGCTCAGTCAATTCCAACTCAAGGGAAACCCGTGTGTACAGAGTAGAACTGTGCACCATGGAATTTACAAGGTTCTGACCTTTTGGAAGCACATCGCCAGGTCTGTCTTCCAAGGCCTCTGTGTGGATTTAAACCACCAATCTTCTGGCTAGCAGTGAAGTGCACCACCCAGGAGGGACTCCTTTAGTTATATATTTAAAATCACATACCAAATGATATAGTAATTTAAAATACTGGTTTTTTATTCCACATTCATAGATGTATGCAACAGTTTTTATTCACAAATTTTTACTTGACTCTTTGAAATCACAAGAGAACTTTTAGAGCAATTTCACAGTTTTCTTGACTGCATCATCTTTTCCTCCATCCAGTTGTTGTGAGAGGCAGCACTTCTTAAATCTTTTTGTATGATGCTGTTATAAGAAATTTTATTCCAACCTTCAAGTAACCATTTGCTTTTTGTGATCGCCTTGGTGCAACCACCATTTTACATGATGCTCAGTTGGGCTCATTTACAACATCTAACACTTGCAATTTCGAGGCTATGCCCCCAGGAATAATTTGAACTCTACGTTAAATGTGTTTGAATTTTTTTTTTAAACTGATTACCCGTTCAGGCTACTGTTTCTTCTGATTATATAACTAACTCTTTGTTGTTCAAAACGTAGGAGAACTTTAAAATTTATTAAGGAAAAAAAGCAAGGAAGAGAACAATGTGTATAGCGTGCTACTCTTGGCATGGAAAGGAGGAAATAGAAGGGAACGTATTATTTGTATTTTCTCTTGTGTGCATAAAGAATCTCTGGAAGATTACACAGGAAGCTAACGGGTTGCTGTAGGTCTGAAGGGAGGGAATTAGGCAAATGCGTGATATGGATGGGAATGAGACTTTCACTGTATCCTTTTTAATTTTTGAAACATATCTATCATACCTATTCAAAACATAATGTATTTTTTAAAATTAACTGAGAGACGATCCCATAATATGAAACTCTGTTAAGAGTACTTCCACTTTTCTGAAGGATGGCTTTTTTGGGAAAAAAATTCTTGCTTTATATCTTAGTCATCTAGTGCTGCTGTGACAAATACCACAAGTGGATGGCTTTAACAACAAAAAAATTTTTATTCTCTCACAGTCAAGTAGGCTACAAGTCCAGATTCAGGGTGTCAGCTCCTGGGGAAGGCTTTCTCTGTCGGCTCTGGAAGAAGGTCCTTGTCATCAATCTTCCCCCGGACTAGGAGGTTCTCTGTGCAGGAGCCTGGGGTCCAGAGGATGCCCTGTGCTCCTGCCTCTGGTTTCTTGGTGTTATGAGGTCCCCACTTTCTGCTTGTTTCCCTTTCCTTTCATCTATTGTAAGATAAAAGGTGGTGCAGGGCACATTCCAGGGGAACTCCCTTTAAATTGGATCAGGGATGTGACCTTAATAAGGGTGTTACAATCCCAGCCTAATCCTCTTTAACATAAAATTACAATCATAAAATGAAGGACAACCGTACAATACTGGGAATCATGGCCTAACCAAGTTGACACATATTTTGGGGGGACACAATTCAATCCATGACGATATGACAAAAAGTTCCTACAATGGGGCTAAGGGTTTCTAGGGCACCAAAGAGAAATCGGAAAAAGCAGGAAACAAAGCTTGTGACCTTCACAGGACACACTTTTCATAAAGCCCATGGCATGCAATAAAACTCACGAAATGGCTTCTGGTAATTAGAGATCAGGCCCCAGGAGCCACCTGCCCATCTTGTTACTCAGCAGGAGGTTGAAAGGGAACAAATCCTAGAATGACGACACAACGTATGTTATACAGAAATGTACTTTATTCTAGGAACTCAAGGTTGTCTCCCCCACATCATCAGCATCACACTGACACCCTGTGATGGAGGAGATGGGCATTACTACAGTGATTCCACATTGCTTATGAGAAGAAATAAAGGTCCTAAATGTGAGCACCAATGAAGAATACTTACTACAAAGTGGCATTCTCTCATTTACTGCAGTGTGAAAATGCTAGACACGTATGCCTGGGTAACCCTGCTGGCCCTGCGAGCTGAGGAGGCTCATCTATATAGGACTGATGACAATCTAAAAGGTCACCTAAAGCACAATAAAATGTTAAAAAAAAATCTAAAAGAAAGCTACCTGAGATATCTAATAACTAGAAGGTTATGAAATAGCTAATAGCTAGAAGGATCAGCCTTAATCCCCAGGGTATTTCCTAGGCTAGCCTGGCAAGGTGTCTGTCTCTGCTAGCTATATATATCTGTCAAGAAGACAGGACAAGCAGATCAGCTGGACAGGGCCTCCTCCTTCTTCATCATTACTAGGGGACACACAGAACGGGCAAGTGTCTGTACAGCCCCTTTTGTACTCATTTCTTACCAGCAGATAATCAAACCAAACCCCTTGCCATGGAGTTGATTCTGACTCATAAAACAAAACAAAAAAAACAAACCCGTTGTCCATCATAAGTCACGGCGAATGGGAAAGACACCAGGATTGAAGATGGACGAATGTTGTCTGTTATGGATTGGACTGTGTCCCCCAAAATATGTGTTGGAATCCTAACCCCTATGCCTGTGGGTGTGATCTCCTTTGGGAATACGGTTCTCTGTCATGTTAATGAGGCTGGATCAGTGTAGAGTGTGTCTTAAGTCAATCGCTTTTGAAATGTAAGAGCACAGTAGGTACAGAAGCACGCAAGCAAAGATGAGGGAAGACAGATGCCACGCCACAGAAAGATTGCCAAGGAACCAAGGAACAGAAGCCGAGAAGAGACAAGGACCTTCCCCAGAGCAGAGGAAGAGCCTTCCCCTAGAACCGGGTGCCCTGAATTTGGACTTCCAGCCTCCTAAACTGTGAGAAAATAAACTTCTGCTCCTTAAAGCCACCCATTTGTGGTACTTCTGTTACAGCAGCACTAAGAAACTAAGGCATTGTCCTAATGTCCAAAGAAGAAAAAAATAATTCCAGAATTGTCAAACAGATCATTCGTGAGCAGTTAGAAATTAAAACAATTGCTGGCAGTGAAGACAAGTTGAAAGACTTTCTTTTCTTTGATGGGCTCACATGTTGGCGAATTCTTTTAGTAAAACAGTTGATAAAATATGCTTTTTAATATTATGATATCCTGGTGAAAATGTTAGTTGAAATACAATACTATTAGCTGGTTGATTCACTTAGAGAGTCTTAATTAACTCAGGGATATTTGAACTAAGAAACTAATGGATGGTTATCTACTAACCTGGTCTTTCTTAGATTCCTCAAAAAATTCTTCTTCTACTCCACCTAAGCCATCCCCTCCCACCACACTTTGACCTCATTACCTGTAACTTTGCCACTTCCAAAATCATTGATGTGTGTGCCCTGTTGACCACAGTTCTCTTCTTCCAGCATAGCTTGTTCAGTTATTCTCACTATAACCATTCTTTGACTCATCAGAACCTTACAGAGGTTGAACCCTCCCAATTCATCGTTCATTCCTTTTCTTTGCTTCCCTTATCATCTAATTTATATTCTGTTGTCCATCACTGTACTAACACTCTTGTTAATACTAAAAATTCCTGGATCTGAATCTGGACATTGCTCCTTCCTAGGTTCCTGAACTTGGTCAAGTTAATTCATCTTCTCTGTGCCCATTTCCTCATCTGGATATGGGTATAGTTGTAGTACCTAACTCATAGGGTAGTTCTGAGGTCATGCAAATGAAGTACTTAGCACCATGCCTGGCACATGGTAAATGCTGAATGTTAGCTATTATCGAGTATTTACCATGGCCAAGCGTGGTGCTGACTGCTTTATTTGGATGACCTCACAACTATGCTGGGTGGCACAGTTTGCGCTTGATGACTACTAACGTAAAGGTTGGTGGTTCAAACCTCAGCATTGCGGAAAAAAGGCCTGGCAATCTGTTTCCATAAAGGTTACAGCCAAGAAAACCCTATGAAGCAGTTCTACTCCACTTGGAGTCACCATGAGTCAGAACCAACTCAATGGCAATGGGTTTGGTTTGGAGCTACTATCGTCGCCGTCAAGATCTGTTCAAGAAAACTTCATCTCTGAATGAATACCAGCATTTGCTTTTTCATATCTACACCCAAATAGCTGAGCATCTTTGGAGGAAGTTAAACAGTAAGGCAGACTGGAGGCACCGTTAACTTTTATGATCACTAGTTTCAAATGGATCCTCAACACGACTGAAATCCAAGTTTTCCTGGTTAATTTCTTTTCAGTACCTTTCTCATCTGCGTTCTCTTCAAGCATCTAGTGTCCTCACCTCCCATCAGTCTTAGTGGATGCCCCTACTTCCTATTTTATGGAGGGAGAGAAAAAAACAAAAAACACCACCACACAAATTGCCTCCTCTTCTTTCTTCTAAGTCTACAACGCCTTCACCTCATCCCATTTACCTCTGCTGTTACAATAAAATTGCCACACCTTCTAAGTGGACAACTAGATGTCTAAGTAGGTATCTCAAACCAAACATGATAAAAACAGAACAGTTTCCACACACATACCCCTAAACTTGGTGCTTCCGCAGCCTTCCACTCTCGGTAAATGGCACCATTTGTCTATGCATCTGCCCAGGCTTTGATCTCACCTCCCCTGAGACCCGAGATCCCATCTGTCTTAGCTACCTAGTGCTGCTGCTGTTAACACATTCTATGAGTGGGTGCCTTTAAAAAATAGGGATTTATTTTCTCACAGTTCTGGAGGCTAAAAGTCCAAATCAAGGTCTCGGCTGTATGGATTTCTTCCTTGTCAGTAGCCATGGGTGTTCCTTTGTTCTTGGCTTGTAGGCGATCAGCACATGGCATCTGTCTCCCACCGTGTGTGTCTGTGTGTCTGTTCTGTTCTTTTTATAGCTCAGATGTGATTAGGTTTAGGACCCTCTCTGCAGTGGTACAGCCTCATTAACATAAAAGAAAACCCTATTTCCAAACGGGATCACATCTACAGGTAGAAGGGCCAGCAATTCAACATTATCTTGGGGCGGGGTGGGTGGTGGCGGGGGGAACATAATTCAGGCTGTAACGCCGTCATCCATTAGCCAGACCTTAAGCTCTAACCTCATGGTGTGGATCACCATCTCCAGTACCACAGTCCATCATCAGCTCTTGCCTGGAAAACAGTCTAACTGGGTTTCTGCATCCACTCCTTGTCTCTTCCCCCGTTCTCCACTCTGCAGCAAGCCGGATCTTTTTAAAGGATACACCTGATCTCTGCAGCTTCCCACTGTAATTGGAATAAAATTCAAACTCTTCTTGGTGGCCTACAAGGTCCTTTACAATCAGGCCCTCTCCCCTCCCGCAACAACGCTCACCTATTCTGCAGAGAAGCCAGGCTTGTTCCTCCCTCAGGACTTCTCACTTGCTAGTTCCCCTCCCCCAGATCTTCAGAGGACTACCCTCTGCATCATTCACAAAGGTCATCTCCTCAGAAAGGCTTTTCCTGACCACTGTTTATAAAGAACAGGACTCCTCCCACCCGTAGTAACTCGTTATACCATTTTCTACATAGCAGAAGTTTTCTTATTCCTTTACAAATTTATTGCTAGTCTTTTGCCACTAGAATGTAAAGTTCCACAGGACTAGGGGTTGTCTGCCTTGTTTACTGCTGTTTGCGCCTGGCACCTATTAGAGTTTTTTTTTTTTTTTTTAATTAGAGTCTGGCAAATACTAGTTGTTGGTGGCGCAGTGGTTAAGTGTTTGGCTGCTAACCAAAAGGTCAGCAGTTGGAATCCACCAGACACTTCTTGGAAACACTATTGACTTGATGGCACCGGGTTTGGTTTTGGTTAGGTTGCTCAATTAAATAACGGCTGAGTGAAGGAGTATGGCCACTCCTGGCCCCTATGCTCTGGATTCTCTCCTACAACCTAAAGAACTGATTGTTCTTCTCTTGTATATTCAATGTCTTTCTCAACTGGATTTTCCCCATGGCATCCTTTAGCCACCATCCTCCCCTCCTCCCCTTCAGAGCAAATATAAACTGAATGAAAAAACTAAGCAGATTGACTGTCTCCATTTCCTGTTCTCCTGCTCCTCTGTCCAACTGCTGATTTCTGTCCTCATTACCACACTATACAGGTGAGTCTTACTAAGGTGACTCACTAAACCCAAAGGACATTTCCATGGAGTCAATTCTGACTCATAGAGACCCTATAGGGCAGAATAGAACTGCCCCCTTGGGTTTCCAAGGAGCAGTTGGTGGATTTGAACTGCTGACCTTTTGGTTAACTGCCAAATGCTTAACCACTGCGGCACCAGGACTCACTGGGCAGTGAAATTTTTTTTCCCTTGGTTTTCGGAGAGAACATACGGATTTTCTATCTTCCTAGCCATTCCTTCCGTCTCCTTTGCAAGCTCATTCACCACACCACTGAATGTTGAAACGCCCTAACACTCAA
Source organism: Elephas maximus indicus (assembly GCF_024166365.1). NCBI lineage: Eukaryota > Metazoa > Chordata > Mammalia > Proboscidea > Elephantidae > Elephas > Elephas maximus. Next base: position 28,747,647 of record NC_064832.1, on the reverse strand, counting down.
CCCTAGGCCCCGTTCTCACTCCAAACACCAGACCCAGGCAGTCTCATCCTGACCTCCTGCTTTAATGACCATCAAATAGGCAAGAGCACTCAAATCCCCAGCCCAGACCTCTATATTTCCTTCTGCCCTGTGTGAGTCATTTGGATGTTCATCTCTACAAAACCCCAGCCGCACTCATCACCCTCACCCCCAATCTGATTCTGTCTTGTGTTATTTCCTTACCTCATTTCCACTCATCTAACTTCCGTTCATGAGTTAGAACTCAGAAACCTAGAGCTCATCCTGGGTGCCTCCCTCTGCTTCAAACACACATGGAAGGCAGTGCTAACTCCTGCTTCAGTTGGGAAGCATCTTTTGATGCCACGCTTCATGGGCCGAGTGGTTTCACCGCCTCTTGCTTCAACGCTTCACACTGCAACCAGTGAAAACTTACTAAGCACGAATCTTACATCACCCCTCTTACTGACTGGCATGTGATCTGTAAGGCAGTGAGGTCTGGCCTCCACCTATCAATTCAGTGCTCCCCCTCCATAATCCTTCTATCTTTGATCTAGCTGTACTCGCTCTTTCACTCCCTGGAACTCCCCATGGTGCCTCCCATATGGCCTTTGTACCTACGGTTCCTTCTGCCAGAAAGCTTTTCCGGTCAATTTGCCTAATTAGTTTCTGCTTTTTCTTCATCTCCATCAGTTGTGTAACTTTGGGAAAAGTTAACATCTGCCTGATAACAGAACTTCCTTCACAGATCTGAGGGGATTGAGCTGGTCCTTCTCAGTACTTATGACACTTAGTAAGGACTGTGTCAGCCCAGTGATCACCTTCCTAACGAGGCCCATTCCTCTCCTATCTACTTTATGTCATCATGTACCTCTTTCTGCTGACATTTGTTGTAGCTTTTCTTTTACATTTATTTCTGTAAACTTTTATTTTTTTTTTTTAATAGTATCGTGTGCCCTAGAGTACCTGGCATGGAATAGGGTGATCAATAAGCACTTGAACGGATGTTTCTAGAGGCTTAGTCAAAGTTCTTACTTCTAAAAGACTGAACACACGGAAAGAATAGATAACAGAATCTGATCTGATTATGAGGAAAACTGGGCTGAAATACAGTGAAACCTGTAAGCTGGAACTTGACGGGACTGCCTTGTTTTTCCAGGTCTAGCAAGTTTTCGGCCATTGATAGGGTGCAGTCTCACCACTTTTCTATTGCTCGTTTTAGTGGAAAACATTTCCTCCTCACACAGATTCCGGTACTGCAAAAAATGGGCTGCAACAACAGGTTCGGGCGTAACGACGATTGTGAAGATGGCGCAGGGCCGGTTAGGGTTTCGTTCTGTTGTGCACACGGTCGCTATGAGTCGGAATTGATTCGACGGCACCTAACAACAGCAACTGCAATATGAAATTTATAAATTCTTATATTCAGATTTGAAAAGTGCAACGGCATAAGTACAGGTCAAAGAGAGCCGATGTGAAGGGGAGCTGGAGGCTTTTACTTGAATGACAAATCTAGTATGATTAAGCTGGTAAGATAACTGAAATAATCTCCCCCACATTCATGGAACTGTGTCTAGATAATGGAACATTCCCATTGCATTGATACTAGTCATAGCACACACTTTCTTCTTGGGGTCCTTGGAGTGCATCAAGCTGGCAGGAAATAGGTTCAGGGAACCACTCCATAAGCAGAGTGGTTGAAGTACATGGGGCTGTTCAGACTGAAGAAGGGAACTGATAAAAAGGGATTAGTCTCTTCTGCTCTCTGGAGACAACAAAAAAGTCTATGCCCCGTCAAAAACACTAAATTTACAATGATGGTCATTTAAGAGGATGATTTTTGTTCAATATTAAAAAAGGACTTTGTAACAGCTTAAGCGATCAAACAGTAGGAGAAATTTTTCTGAGTTACTCTGCCAGGAATATTTTCATAAGATGGCCTGCCTCAAAAATCAGATTTTATCTTAAAAACATTATAGAAAATGTGTATTTTGCTGTTAAGTGTAGGGCTGTATCACCATGAGGCTGTTTTACTCACCATCAAGTGAAATAGCTGTCCTTTGGCACAAAACCCCACATCCTTGGTACCACCGCTTCAGAAAAGAGAAATTAAGAAGGTTGATGGCAATTTGTTAGGGAAGAGGGATGTTGCGGAAGAGATTCTCCTGCAGGCAGCACCTCCTGTATAGCACGGCTCAGCCATAGCTCTTCTGCTTTTAATCATTTCCAATACATGTCTACTGAACATCTAGAGTCCTGTGCTTAATCCAAAGGAATCTAAATCATGAACCACTTGGAATGGTGTAGATCTAGTCCTGAAGAACTTATCTTTTCAAAGTCTCAGTCCCACTATATCCAAGAAGCATTTCACTGTTTCCCTTCTCTGAACTTTGTTCTCATCTATTTCTACTTATTAAACTTAGAACACGTTCCTGCTAGTGGCAAAAACCGTTCTTTGAAGAACGGCCTGTCTCATCTACTGTTGTATTCTCCACCGTCCTCCGTCTGCTGCCCTATACTATTCACAAACGTGTAGATATTCCCAATTTTAAAACTAGTTAGCTAGTTTTTGCTATATGATTTAAACTAGTTTTATACTGCCTGTTTTCACTATTATTTAATTAATGGACCATCCATTAAATTAAAAAAATAAATAAATAAAATGGCTTCGCTTTCCCATCCAGACGTGCAGTTTCCTGAGGATGGGGCTAATCTCTCACAACGCTTCAAGAACTGGTTTTCAAACTATGATATGATTTTCTGGTCCAATGCTCGCTTTCCTCAGAGAACTAAGAGACCAACTAAAAATGTTTGAAAAACACTGCCACAGGGAAGCGTTGAGCAGATGGGTAAAATCTCATTTATAGGTAATTTCATGTTTTTCACCCAACCCTATTATGTATCCAAAGAATAATTCTAAGAGGGTAAACAGTTAACCATATTCTCATTTCTACTCTAAGCCATTTGCAATAGATGGGCCCCAGTAATACCACTAGCTCCCACAGACGGTGACCTGGAAACGGTTAGGCTCTGATTTCTCCTAAAACAGCAAATGAAGAAAAGATAGTTTGTCTCCTCTTTCTTTTTATCCTATGCATCTCAGGAAAGCCTAGAATTGTTCACACAACAAAACGTCATCTGAGTGGAGACGTTTTCCTCAGGAATTGAGGCCAGTTGTTCTCAACCAGGGGAGACTTTGCCCTCCCCCTCCCCGGGAACATTTGGCAATATATGGAGACATTTTTAGCTGTCATGACTGGGGGGAGAAGGGGTGCAACTGGCATCTAGTGGGTAGAGGCCAGGGATGCCACTAAGCATCCGACATGCACAGGAGAGATCCCCCACCAAAAAGGACTATCTGGCCTACAATGTCAGCAGTGCAGGGTTTAAGAAACCCTGATTTAAAGTTAGCACAGGGATTTTATGGGCAAATAAAGAGGCTGAGGATGTGACTATGGCTGCATTCCTACATCCCTTTCTCCAAATACTTTCTCTTGATATATATATATATATATATATATATGTTTTTTGTTGTTGTTATGATGCTTTAAGTGAAAGTTTACAAATCAAGTCAGTCTCTCATACAAAAATTTATATACACCTTGCAAAATACTCCTAGTTGCTCTCACCCTAATGACACAGCACACTTCTCTCCACCCTCTATTTCTGTGTTCATTTGGCCAACTTCTGTCCCTCTCTGCCTTCTCATCTCCCCTCCAGACAGGAGCTGCCCACATAGTCTCAGGTGTCTACTTGAGCCAAGAAGCTCACCCCTCACCAGTGTGATTTTCTGTCTTATAGTCCAGTCTAATCCCTGTCTGAAAAGTTGGCTTTGGGGATGGTTCCCTTGGGCTAACAGAAAGTCTGGGGACCATGACCTCTGGGGTCCTTCTAGTCTCAGTCAGATCATTAAGTCTGGTCTTTTTATGAGAATTTGAAGTCTGCATCCCACTGCTCTCCTGCTCCATCAGGGTATAGAGTATTTTCTGAGACTCATTCTATCTCTGTTTTTCAGCTGACTGATTCAAGTACACTTATATGATAGGTCACGCAGAACACTCCTTGGGTTATAATGCCTCCCTACTCATAGCTTAATGTACAGAAATTATACTCCCTTTCCCCAAATGGATCAACTAGGGTTAGAAAAATTAGTAACAATGACCCCAAGACAACTCTCAGCAATTAATCCCCTGAAAAGGATGACATTTCTGAAGGAAATTCTGGCAAGATTATATAGGAGTACTATCACATTTATTATATGCTGATTTTTTCAAAAATAATTTGAAGTAGCATTATATAACAGTAAAAATGTTTGTATACTTAAAAGTTTAGCTCCTCCTTTGTTGTTTCAATTAATTTGAGATTTCACTTTGAGCCACAATTTTTATCTAACAGGCTAAAGCTTGCAGGTTTCAATTATGATCTTTCATAGCTACATGTTTTCAAGGGTTAGACAAGACTTAAGGTCTTTTTTGTTTTTTGTTTGATGAAAGTCATAACCACACCACCTTTCAAATAAATGGCCCTTTTTTAGGGTACAGTATTTAAGTCTGAGACTCTGCACTACTTGTTATAAGGTACTCCTTAAGCTAGCAGTGCTATTGGTCATCCAGGTGCTGCGATAGTGGGAAAGGAGATATTAACACACAATGGAAGGCTGATTCATGATTCACCTCCTTTGTAGGTGATATGTGAAAAATAACTCCAAATTTAAATTTAACCACACAAAAGCAAAACTAAGCAATTACGTTTTTTTGAAATAAGTCCTTCACTGTTTTATCATATTTGATAGCAGCTTTTTTTTATTGGTTACAAAACCTAAGCCCATATACAAAATTAGGAACACATTTAGATGCCTCTTTTGAAAGAACGTTTTAGTCTTTAACTGAGTTAAAAAAAAAATAAAAACAATGCAATTTTTAAACACTGTTTTGAAAACTTAAAAGTGCAGCAATATAGTTTCCTTTATCTACGAAATGGTGTAATTCCAATTCAAAACCTGGTAAGGTCACAACAAATTGCATCAAGCCAATGCATACGCAGGGGTCTGCACTACTTGATGCTATTGTTCATTTAAATGTTAGTTTGCACTTAGAACACAAGAGGAAATAGCAATTGTTCACAGGAGAGGCCCGATTTTAATCTCAATGTGTGCAAAATTTGAAAGGTAACTGTCAGTGAGTATGAAGAGTCCAGAAGTAACTCAACTGGAAGGGGTACAATTCACAATATCAAGAAGATTTGGACTTCAAGGGTTTCACCGAAGTTTGTGACCTTAATTAGATTTGATTTTCTTATTCCTACTTTTAGTGAATGCCACACAGTTTCAAAAATTTAGACTATAGCGCCCGAATAGGATGCAGTTACCGTATGAAGCTTTAACTCAAAATCTGGATAACGAAAAAAAGGCACAATGAACTTCAACTCAATTTTATGTGCACAAGAGTTGAAAAATCTGAGCCACCTTAAAGAGAAATTGATTCTAAAATTTATAAAACCTATAAATAATCAGAGGCCAAACCACTATATTAAAACAGATTCTCTAGCAAGTAAAAATCTTGCAGTTTAAACATACGCTTGTATCCACTTTAGATACAAGACAAAACTCACTCTTTAAAGTGGCTCCACCTTGGCAGATACATATAGTTTTAATGAACGCACACCTGCTATGTGTTGTTTATCAGTGAAAAAAACCCCAGCTGATTCACGAAGCTCTGATGGCATCTGTCTCATCTTCATCACAGTAAATACACCCCCCACTGGATAACTACATTAGTTTGGACTTTCTATCCTTTCACATCAATGCATTGGGAAATTATACCCAGTAAACAATAGCAACAAAACCATTTTTGTGACAGCACAAATTATTCTGTTTTAAAATTTTCAAATCCATATTCTTTCATTAATAACTGGGTCAGACAATTTTACCAAAAGCAATGACTTTACATAGTAATACCAGATATTGCAGAATTATTTAAAGATCACTGAAAATCAGGTTTATGTTAAACAACTGCAGATTATTCCTCTACACAGATCCTTGTCTGAATGTTTTAATATGTGAATATGCATTTAGAATAGGATCTGAATTAACGCTTCCAATACTCAAGAAAATGAAGTCTTATGACACTTCTAAATAGTTGCTGGTTTGTTGCCAACCACATTATCAAAAGCACTGGTTACTAAGTAAAAAATAGTTTAAGACTAAAATTACAGTAAACATGAAAGCTCCACAGTTTAAACCCAACGTAAATCAACCATATCCAATTATCAATTTAAAACAAAAATATTAACTCCTGAAAGCTGAAAGCAAGATTTTTTTTTTTTTTTTTTAAACATCACCAATGGGTGTTTTAGACCTTTTCCCCCCTTTTATAGTTAGGGACTCTTGCTTTCACCTTACACAGAAGTTCAAGTCCATAACAGGTTGCAGCTCAGGTAAAATACCATGCACAGCATTTGATTACTTCAAAACAGCAGGAACACACAGGCTGGAGTGAGTGGTCAAATGGGGCTCGCTGTTCTCAAAATTTAGGTACAATGGCGAAAGCATTACCAGCCATATCTAAAGTTCTTCCTCCAACCCTGGCTTCTGAGGCAGATAAGAAACACATCAATTACTGGTAGATGAAGTACAGTTTTTTAAAACTTATCTGTTTAATCAATAACCAAGTTTTTTTTTTTTTTAATTTTTTTTAAGTTACTTATTTTGTGTGTCAGTTCCACCAATGAAAATCATTTGGCTTGTACTTTAAAATCTATTCTTCCACGTAAAGAGTATGAAAATATGTTTGTGGAGGACAATGATGGAGGCCCAGGTCAGACTGCACCTCTTTAGAGTCTTCCAGCATGTATATGCATCATACCAAAGGTTCTTGATCCACGGCGCACCATCTTCCAAAGGAGTATCAGTGCGCAGCCGACACGCCACCGTTATGGAATATTCTTAACTGTAGACTGTAGCTGTCAGCGTGTGGCACCAGGGAATGGGGAGGAAATAGGGTAGTTGAGATTGTTATGGAGAATTCTAAAACAGTTTAGGAAATCATGCATATGCATTTACAGTCCATGTTATAGTGACTTTTGGCAACTGCAAAGTGACTGAGACATGGCTTGCCTTAGAAGCATCAAAACGAAGAGGCATGTATGTTTTGGAGCCTTTGTTGTTGTTCTTGTTATTTGGTAGCCTTCTGGTGGTGCTTCATACTGAATGCGAGAGAGATGCTGCACTCAACTTAACTTAAAAATTAAATTCTTTTGTTTGAAGGTTGGCTGTTGGGTCAAAATTGTAAGTACCTCCTTGTGTGGCTTCAGGAATGAGGCTAGGGTCTTCATCGATCTATAAAAAGCAAGGAAAAAATCCTTATTATGTTATAATACCATATATACTGGTGTAAGCAGAATTAGTTTTTTATCTTTTAGGAAAGAATTCTGTATGAATGCTTTAGTCATAAAAACATGTTTCAGTAAATATGGAAGTGTTAATTTTATTAAGAAATTTAACAATTTAAAAAGTGGACACAGACTTCAACACTGCCCCTTGTTAAGCTCTCGTAGCTGTAGATTTATTTAACCTCTATGAACATCTCCGTGGAAGAAAAATGTGGCACAGTGGTCTTCTGTCAAGATTTACAGTCTCAGAAACCCTCTGGGGCAGTTCTACTCTGTCCTACAGGGTCACTATGAGTTGGAATCAGCTCAATGGCAATGGGTTTGGTTTGGGTTTTTATATCAACATATGTATAGTTTCTATAATTACTATTTCTTCCCAGTTAATAAATTATAAATGCAACAAGAATTATTTTCACAGTTTTACTTTTAATGAATTTTCAGACATAGTATATAAGAGAACTGATTGACAGAGAACAAACAATTTTTTGTTGTTATTTGGATTTCTTAAATAACTGGAAAGATTCTATCTAAGAGAATCTGATAGAATACAGTGTAAACTTTGGTTGTACTAATGATAAAAGGAAAATTCTTAGTAATATTTACATTATGTGTAGGTTTTAATTTACATGCAAACATGCCCTATTTTAATATATACTTACATCATCACCAGAGAAATACTGATCTATGATTTCAAAGGCTAATTTATAAATATCTTCATTTTCGTGTTGCTGTAAAACTTCAATTTTTTCCAAGCCTGATAAAATAAAACAAACAAAATAGCTAAGCAGCTACTAATCAAAACTATGATCATTTTAATTATGGCAAATTAAAAGGGATTTGGAGCAGTTCCTCTCCCCCCACTCCCCAAAAATGATAGTTTGTCTAAAAAACAGCTTAAAAACCTAAGCTGCTCTGGTTGGAGACCAGCAGCCCACTAATTTCTCCCTCCTTAGAAGCCCTTTAGGTATACTGGTCCCTGAGGTAGACAATCTAAAAAATACCTGAACACTCTATTTGACAGAGGAGGGAGCCATGGCACAGAGACATAAAGGGATATATCCCCAGTTACATAGCAAGCAAGCTAGGGACAGAACTAGAACTGTGATCACCGCAGACTGCTTTTACACAACCATACTGTCTCACGCAGTAATTTTTATCTTTTCTTGGTTTTCTCAATGTCATTACTTTTGTATAACTACAAAAGTATGTTTTAAGAAACTTAATGATTAACTGACACAAACAGAAGATAAAACTTTAAATTTGAAAAAAATTATTTTTAGGAAATCAGTAGGGCACTTGTGTCCTATAGCCACAATGAAACTGGAAAATAATTGTTTCAGAACAGTAATCATAGAATGCCTTCATTTATATTTCCAACATACTGACTCCTGGCATCAGATATACAAGTCTACAAATTTACATCTCAGTAATAAATATTATTCCTTGAAATTTCCTTTTGGCTAGGTTATTTTAAAATAGTAACTTTCTTTTCTTTATATAGTAATATAAAGTCAGAAAAATGGGAAAACAAGTGCCAAAGATAATGGATGTAAAATGCTTTAATTATAAAATGTTAATATGCATTTTTATTTTCAGTATTACTCCCATAAAAACCAAAAAACCAAACCCAGTGCTGTCGAGTCGATTCCAACTCATAGCGACCCTACAGGACAGACTAGAACTGCCCCAAAGAGTTTCCAAGGGGCGCCTGGTGGATTTGAACTGCTGACCCTTTGGTTTGCAGCCATAACACTTAACCACTATGCCACCAGGGTTCCAGAAGCAATTATGTTAATAAAAAGCCAAAGAGTTAACAATTCTGACAGTTACTCAAACTCTTCCAGTTGTTAAGAAGCGGATTAAAATGCTAATTTTAAATTATCTTAAAAAGTAAAACACCTTAAAACCAAAACAAGCACTGGATCAATACTAAGAAAGATATGGATTTTAACTTTCCTTCTATTACTAACAACTTATGTGACCTTGAACAACGCTCAATATCTCAGGGATAATTTCTTCTTGCTAAGAAAACCCTTTTGGTCTGAATTTTCATGATGCCACAGCATTTGTTTTCTTTTTTAAAAAAAAACCAAACTGGTAGTATAATCATCCAAATTATCAATAAAATGCAAAAAATAAAATATGACATAATGGTAAATTCATCTAAGGTTTGGCCAATTTTATATATTGAACAGGGACCTGTAAAAATAGAATTTTGAAACGTCTGCGCATATCTCATTGTCAGAGAAACAATGGTCCGGTATTTCAAATCAGAGTTCTTTCTCATATTAAAATTTCCAAGTAACTTCTGTAGTAGTAACTTAAGCATGCGGTTAGAGCAAATCATTAAGAACCACTGTAAGTCAGAGAGGTGAAAGGAAACACCTAGACTCAGAAATCATTAGTCTTTTCCAACAATATGGAAGAGTACCATATTTTTACACTAGGCATTTGTTTGCTGGCTGCGACCCCCGCCCCTTAGATATTTTTGGAAACACACTATGCTAATTTTTCTACAGCAACATGTGCAGGAGGACTGGCATGGGTGTGCTTGCGAGGGAGCCTTCCGGGGGAGGGCGCAGTCAGCAAACAAACAGTATTTCCCCAAGTGGGGTCTGCAGAATCACAGGAGAATAGGTATAATGTAAAAAAAGGTGTTTCAATCTCAAGAAGTTTCAGGAATGCTGGGTTAGACAAAGCGCACAAGTTTCTCTAATGCAGAGGTTCTCAGAGCTTTTAACTTGCTCTCAAACATTGTGACTTCCAGAGAAGCATTACCGTATTTTCCACGAATAATGCACCCACACGTATAACGTGCATAGCAGGCCTGGAAAATAATTCGTGAGGAGGCTGCACGGTTGGCAAAAACAAAACAAAACAAAACAAAGTGTATCCTATGCATTATCTGCATAAAAATATGGTAGTGTTTTATAAAAATCAATGTGAATCTCTAGGAGGGAACTTCAGAACCAGTTTTTGTAAACTGGACAAATGTTTTCTGGACAACCCTTCTGGAATGCTGATATAGAGAATAAAGAATAGCAACCTATTCTGATGACTTAATAGCAATGTATTCTAACAGTTTACATTTCTAATAAGTTATCCTTAAAGGAACTGATGTTTTAGAGTTCCAAGTTCAACTATATTTCTTCATTCGATTCATCCTTACCTCCACATTCTTCTATTATTTCAGCTATTGTGCTTGCTTCATCACCAGCCATTATCAGGATGTTTTTCAGACCATCTAGAACCACCTGAACAACTTGAGAATCTTTTACTGACAGCAAATTACAGAATGGTGGTATTACATTCTGTTGTACAAGGTACTCAACCTGAACAAAAGAGAAGAAATATTTTCATTTATAGAGTATCTTTTCCCCCAGAAGAACACAGTAAAGGGATTAGAAACAATCAGCAACTCCTAACCGTATAAGAGTAGTGTACTTTCCAATATTAACAATCATAATAGAGTTTTTTCAAACTCACCTGATCTTTTCTGCCACTTATTGTTAAGTTGCTAATCGCCCAAGCAGCTTCTTTTTGTGTTCCAAAGTCCCCCTGGAGGTTGAGAAAGAAATCATAAAATGAATTTTTTACCCCAAAAGTCTTGTTATAATACATTAATAGACATAATGAACTCTGTATGACTGACCTTAGCAAGCTGATGAATAATCATAGGTATTAATCCAGCATCTATTACAGCTTGAACCTGTTGCTGGTTGCCTGCAGTTATGTTGGAAAGGAACCAAACTGCTTCCTATAATTGAACAAAACACAGGACACCTTTATTTGGAAAATTATATCTTTAACACTTTTATGTTTTTTTATTTTAACATACTTTACATATGCAGTAACAAAATCACCTGAGCTGTGTTAAGGAGACTGCATCTAAAAAGCGATTAGGTTATAACAAATTCCTATCTTTAAAAAAGTTATAAGGAAGCTTCCATTCATACTATTTCGGCCCCATTAACCTGGCATGTATTTCTTCAATAACATATATGCTTACTATAAGCCAGGCACCATTCTAGGCACTGCTGACACAGCAGTGAACAAAATGGACAAAAACCTTTGCTCATGGATTTACATTACTGTGCATTAAGAACAACAAAAGAACCCAAACCCATTGCCATCGAGTCAATTCTGACTCACAGTGACCCTACAGGACAGAGCAGAACTTCCCCATGGGGTTTCCAACAGCGGCTGGTAGATTTGAACTGCTGACTTTTTGGTTAGCAGCCAAGCTCTTAACCACTGTGCCATAAGCACCCTGTAAAAGGCAGGTGGTAGAAATAAATTTAAGAGTGACTTTCCTAATACTTTGTTAAAACTACTTCTAATAAAAGTGAATTTTTATTTAAAAAATACTTACAAGATACAGTCATTTAATTATTTCATAGAAATCAGCATCTAATGTCACAAATGTTAATTCCAGGAAAAGCCAGTTGAGACTAAGTATTCCTACTAGTTTTCTTTTTTATTGTGATAAAAATATATGTAGTATTTACCAATTCAACATCTTTTACCTGTACATCATTCAGTGACAATGATTATGTTCACTGTGTTGTGCAAACATGACCACTATCCATTTCCAAATTATTCCCACCACCATTAACAGAAAGTCAGTGCCCCCCAAGCAAGGACCCCCCTTTTTCCCCTTCCCTCCCACTCCTGGTAACGACTAATAAACTTTGGTCTCTGTGTATGTGCCTATTTCATATAAATGGGATTGCCCTTTTGTGACTGGCTAATTTCACTCAGCATCATGTTTTCAAGATTCATTCATGTTGTAGCATATATTGAGAATTCACTTCTCTTTATGACTCAGTAATATTCCACTGTACGTAGAGACTGGTATTTTATTTATTCATCTGTTGATGGATATATCAGTCATTTCTACCTTTTGACTACTGTGAATAACGCTGCAATGAACACTGATGTGAGGTATTTCTGGTATTTTAATTTCTCAAGGGAAACACCATCATTACATACATGCTCTGGGGGTGAAAATTATGATATTTGTTTCTCCAGCAGAGGACAAAACCAATTTACCTAAGATCCAACCTTTCTTTCAATTAATTTAGGGATCTGAAGATAAGTATATTCAGGTAGTCCATAAATGAAAGATAAAAACAGTATAATTACAGCTGACTTGTTATTATTAACTATAAGAGGCTAAGGATTTAAGCAACAGTACTACAGATGTCCTGGGTTTTTTGTTATCATAACTACAAAAAACAAAATACACTTAATCTAACAGATTTATTATAATTTTAGTGTCAAATGTGTATCTTCTTCCTCCTCCACCACTTAAAGAACTGATTGTAAATTCATTTTGCCATCTGTTATCGATCGAATTGTGTCCCCCAAAAATGTATGTCAACTTGGCTAGACCGTGATTCCCAGCGCTGTGTGGTTGCCCACCATTTTGTGATCTGATGTGATTATTCTATGTGCTGTAAATCCTACCTCTAGGATGTTAATGAGGCAGGATTAGAGGCAGTTATGTTAATAAGGCAGGACTCAATCTATAGGATTAGATTGTATCTTGAGTCAATCTCTTTTGAACTATAAAAGAGAGCAGGGAGCAGAGGAGGGGGACCTCATGCTACCAAGAAAAGAAGCTCTGGGAGCAGAGCACATCCTTTGGACCTGGGGTCTTTGTGCTGAGAAGCTCAACTGGGGGAAGACTGATGACAAGGACCTTTCCCCAGAACCGAAAGAGAGAGAAAGCCGTCCCCTGGAGCTGGCACCCTAAATTCAGACTTCTAGCCTCCTAGACCATGAGAGAAAAAATTTCTGTTTATTAAGGCCATCCACTTGTGGTATTTCTGTTATAGCAGCACTAGGTAACTAAGACACCATCCAACTATGGTAATATGTTAATAATTGGTGAATCTGTGTTATAGTAATTGGTTGTTCACTGTACTAATCTTGCAAATGTTTTGAAGGTTTGAAAATTTTCAAACAAATGTAGAAGAAAAAAGCAAGTTGGTAACTTCTACCTCTAGGGTCCCATTGTAGTCCCAAAGATGTAAATAACACAGATGCTCAGGGTGTAAAGTATTGGAAGCAATGGACCACTAGCTGAAGTTAAGTAGGTATCTATGCTAAAATTAATTCTATTAAACATATTATGTAAATTAAATATTTCAGTATTTTAGTTTCCAAATATAAAACTCATCTCTATTATTGAAATTTCTATAGTAAAAATAACAGACCTAGAGTCTGAAAGTCTCTAGCTTCTTTCCCTTCACTGGAACAAATGTGTCTATAAAATGTGAATGTCAACAACATACTTTTCCATAGGAATCTGTCATGTTATACTCAAGCAACTACATAAATAGAATTATGACATGGAAGAGGAAAGATCAATTCTGCTAGAGTTGGGGATCATGGCACTTCAGGCAGATAAAGATGTATCCAACAAATACCTGACCACCATTTTTATGACTGTTGCTGCACTAGACAATGGTGATGAAACACTGTGGTGGGAGGACTCGGTCACAAAGGTGACTGAAAATGGCCATTCAGAGAATGGCAAATAGTGAGCAGGAGAAAAAAAAAAAACTCATTGCCGTCGAGTCCATTCCAACTGATAGCAACCCTACAGGACTGAGTAGAACTGCCCCCAGAGTATGACAGAAGATATGAAATGAAGGCTGGAAAGGAAAGGTAGAGAACAGATCACAAAGAACCTATATCACACAGAAGAATCTATTCTTTATCCTAAAGATATGGGGAGAACTTTAAGTAAAAGAATGATACCATTTGTGTTTTTTAAAGGATGGCAAACAACAGCAAATGATTCTGTTCTCCTCCAAAGTAATCTGCCAAGGGACGTCTGCCAGGAAACCAGCTGATTTACACAACCCACTGCTTCCCACTCTGTCGTCATCATGTTCTTACCTGATTTACCACTGCGTAACTCATCTGTCTCTTCTTCCTCTTGGGAAAAAAATACACAGCAGTCTTCTATCTGAGAACTATCTTCCATACATATGCATATGCTTTTGTTCCTGAGTGAGCTCATTACTTAAGTACATATACAATTAATAGTAATTTTGTATCTCAAGCTTGAAATCTTTAAAAGAAAAATTTTTTATGATCTTTTAATTTCGGTGTTCCATCTTCGGCTCCAAATCTAATTTTGTAGGGAGGTTAATTTATGATATCTCTATTTGTTTATAAAAAATATCAGCCATTTAAGTGCCAAATTTTGTATGCACTTGACCTAGTGGCTATAATTTACTGCTTGTTGGTATTACTCAATATATTTAAGTTAGAAAAAAAAATCTAAAAATATTGTTTATTCTGTGATGATCACAGCAACACTTATAAGAAGCAATTAAAGTTGAAAAAAAAAGAAACTTCAAACAATTGCAAAGGTGATTTGAAGTTAATTCTCATCTTATCTGCATTGGTTTTGAAGAAAAACCACAACAGAAGTAGAAACAACCAGAAAACAAAAACTAAGCCCGCTGCCATTGAGTCGATTCTGACTCATTGGGACCCTATAGGACAAAGTAGAACTGCCCCAATAGGGTTTCCAAGGCTGTAAATCTTTATGGAAGCCGACTGTCACATCTTTTTCCTGCGGAGTGGCCGGTGGGTTTAGACTGCTGACCTTTCTGTTAGCAGCCGAGTGCTTTAACCACTGCATCATCAGAGCTCTTCAGTATACTCGTAGTCCAATCTAATTATAAGAACATAACACAGGCCCCAAACCAAATGTTTTCTCATTACCTCCCTTTGAACCACTGATCTTACGGTTAGCAGCAAAGTGCTTTAACCCAACAGAAACAAGGGGGCAGCTAAATGATATAAACAAAGCGAGAACAATAGAGTGCTGAAGACAGTGTATGCCTTACCTTATTGATCTTCTCTTTTGGGTGTGATAAGAGATTAGGGAAGTGTGACAGGACATCACAGTTGAGAACAACCTGGGTCTGCTCATCAGTGCCAGTCACTATGTTGCCAACAGCTCTGAGTGCTGCCGTCTAGAGTGGGGACACAGTATCTCTGTAAGTTTATTTATTTACTTATGATGAAACTGATTTTTCATCATCTTGAGAAAATGTAAACAGTAAATAACATTTATTTCATCCTCACACAAAGTATTAAACAGAACTGAGAGGAATTCTGAATTTTAAACAAGTCACTTGTAAAAAATATTTCATGGAAAAACTATGTGGGCAATTGATTAAAAAAAAACCCAAAAAATTTTAAAAAAGAAATTACAATAAAAAACCTAAAGGCCCATTTTAAATAGCTATTTTAATCTATTCCTAAAGTTTTATCTCCTTAAAAGTGTTTTATTATCCACCAGTGTCTGTCTGCCGTTAGAGTGCTGGCTGAAAATGAGGTCAGTGCTGGGCAAGTCACTCCGCTCCTCTGTTCAGTGGAACCGCAGACAAGAACATGTATGTCTCAGGTGGCCCTCTGTGCTTCCTCAGCACCCACCTCTGTAATGACACAACACAGCCAACTAAAAACACTGGCTCATCTGTCTGTTCTATCCAACCCTTGAGGTCTGAAGCTCTTCAAGGACAAAAACCATTTTTTATTTGAATCGGCAGTCTTATCACAAAGTACCATGCATGGTACACAGTAGGTGTTCATTAAATGCTTACTGAATGAACAAATAAATGAAGAGTCCTGGATTATAGTTATATTCTAGTTATATGCTCTTAAAAGTCACTTTATTTGAGGACTTTTGCAATGAGATATTCCAAAGTAATACAGATGTAAAGAATCATACATGTTACATATTATTTTAACTTTGGGATTTCATAGACTATGAAAAAAATTTTTTTCATTCTTTATTAAGGGCAGGAACAGAGAACCTTGTATGGTTAGCAGCTTTTATTTATAAAGAGGGTTGTTAAAAAACATCTACCATGTTTTATCGTTCCATAAAATAACATCCTGACATGAAAAAAGGCACTACAGACAATGCCAGAATGAAGACATTCTATTCCCAAAAGGACTTGTGTGCGCTAGTTCAGGTATGAACAGGTGTGTAGTCACTCTACATTGTCCTTGATATTCTCGATTTAAGTGCTGTTCTGAAATTCAGGTATAACAGCTAGAGAGAACAGAAAAATCAGGAGCAGAAAGAAGAGAGATTTGACTTAAAATATTCAACAAAAACAGCTAAAGAAGAGTGGAGGAACAGATGATAAAAGAATGACAGGTAATTTCTGAAGCTGAGTGATGGGAACATTGGGGTTCATTATATTTCTACTTTTACGCACATCTGAAAATTTCCAATAAAATGTTAAAAGAGAGAGAGGGATTTCAAAGACATGCTAAGTTACTGTGTACACTAACATAACAACTCAGTCAATATTTATGGAGTGCCTACTGTATGACAGGGGCCACTTTAAGCACAGAGATAACGATGAAAAGATATTTACTACACTCTTGAGAAACTCTGAATCCAATGACCATAGTAGTTAAGATAATGTAGTAAATTATAAAAATAGAAATGTTATTTCTAAAAAAAAAAACAGCAGTTCCTCTTCTGGGGAAGGTGAGGGAAAGTTTCTCTGGAGAAATACTGCTGAGCCCTGCAGGTTATCTCCCACACAAAGTGTGTAGTGGGGGACACTCCAGGCGTAAGAGCCAGATGCTTGTTAGTGTAGGGGATGACAGCATTCTTCGTTAAGTACGTGGACATGTACGGCTGAGGTATAATTCTCATATGGGAGAGGCAGGCAGGAAAAGTTTGAGAGCTGGGAAGTGACCAGATGATAAAAAACCTCTTATCTGGATTGGGATATTGGTGGCACCAAAACATTTTAACAGAGGCCAAGACTGGGCATACATTTCCATTTGGAAAGCTCACTTTGGCATAAGTGGGACAAACTGATCTAGCAGCCACCTACCCCTAACTAGACTGGGGAGACACTGGAAAGAGAGGGAGGCAGTTAGGAGGCTACTGAAATTAACAGAGAAAAAGAAACTGATTCTTGAACTAAATCAGTGGCTCAGATTTGAAGGCTATATATAAAGAAGAATCGAAAGGACTTTGTAACAAAGAGGAAATGAAAGGGGGGATCGAGGTTTCTAGTTTAGACCACACTGTCCACTGAAAGGGGACAGGCTTGTGGGAGATGATGAGACACTGCATTTCTGTCTGGTTGAAATGACAATAGAATGCTTGATAGAGTTCTAGGAGGATATATTTACGAGGTCAAAAACAACTGGCTGTATGGGTCGGAAACTCGGCCAAGAATCTGAGACAAAGATATGGAAATCAACAAAATCAGGGTCAGGCGAATAATAGGAGAAATCTGGGAAGAGAGGCACCTACAGGCAGAACTGAAACCTGGCCATGCAAGCTAACTGGTTATAGCAAACACAATTCTATACAGGCAGGAAAATTTTAAAAATACTTACTTGAACTTTCACTTCCTGGTGGCTTAGAAGGGGCACCAGAAATGGCACAACCCCTGAATCAATAACCATCTGTATCTGCTCATTCCCTCCATCTGTCAGGTATGACAGGGCCCAAACAGTATCGACAAGAATCTGCAAGAGGAAAAAAGAACTGCCAGTTTACATATTTGTCTGAATGTGTACTTCTTCTGTTACCACCCTTAGGTTTTATGTTTTAGCTTGGTGGCAACAACATCTGCTTCCCTGACAAATGGATTAAGTAGGAGGTATCTTGCTCTCAAGCCCTACCTCAGACTACTCTTCACAAAAAAGACCCACAGAAGTCTGTGATAACTTCTACCTATCTTCTGCATTTATGTATCCGATAGGCAAATTTAAAAACAGGCAGAAAAGTAATTATGCTTGCACCACAAGCTAGGTACCTAATAATCACATTCATTAGACACAGAATGAGGCCAATACTTCAAGTCTGTTGTTGTGTGCCACTGCGTCAATTCCGACTCACAGCAACCCTATGGGGCGCAGTAGAACTGCCCTATAAGGTTTCCTAGGTTATAATCTTTACTGGAGCAGATTGCCAGGTCCTTCCTCCAGTGGAGCTGCTGGTGGGTTCAAATGCCGACATTTTGGTTAGCAGCCGAGTGCCTAACGATTGTGCCAGCTGGGCTCCCTCCTTACTAGAAGAGGCCAAGAAGATCATCTATCTACTCTAGAGGTTTTCAGACATGTTTTGCAACGCAGTTAATTTTTCAGACTACAAAAGTAAATAAGCGCGCCCTCAGTTGAGGAACATGGAGTACAACCCATCCCCCTATGTCCATCCTAATTTTGCAAAGAAAAAAACATAGGCTCAGAGGTTTGGTGACTCGTTCAAGGTCAAAGAGTTTGTCTGTGGCTCTCCATGGTGTTTTCACAGAGAAATGTGAAACACTGGTCTTATCCTGTGTGAAATTCAGAGATGTTTATTATTAAAATTAAAGACATCCTGTAGCTCTAAGATAACACCAGCCACCTAAATTCAAATCTCTCCACGTACCCTTACAAAAAATAGATGAATGAGAAGAGCAAATACATACTGACTAGGTAGAAGCTACCTCGGATCCCTCTTGCAACAAAGACTCGGAAAAACAAGTGACTCGATCACATACATGACAACCTACGAAACCTGACCATCAAACACAGACCTAAGAGTTGACCCTAGTCACAGGTGAGCGAAAAGCTGCGTCCTGAAGCAGCAATAGCCTCTGGAACCAGCGTCTGGCGCCACAGCCTTGAGCCCTCACAGTTCCCTGGTGCCAAGTGGCGGGGCTGATTGCAGCTTGCTGAGGCGGGGCAGGCATGGGACACAGCCCTAACCCCCAGCCCCCTGGGGTAACCTCGGTAGAGACTCAGCCAGCGCGAGCAGGCTGCACACTGACGGGGCTAATGAGAGAAGGAGCAACCATGGGGAAGCAGTGACTGTTTTCGGAGCCTGAAGCCAGCGTCCCAGTCAGAAAACCTTGATGCTGGGCTTTGGACTGGGCGCAGGGGAGCTGACACGGCATCCTGAGACGACGCAAACACGGGATGCAGCCCTAACCCTTGAAGTGACCTCGGGGGAAGCCCAGCCAGCGCATGCAGGCAGCGCAGCGACGCGGCTGACAGGAGAAGTCACCGGGAGGAAGCCACTGGTTTTGGAGCCTGGAGTGTGGAGTCCCAGCCGGAGAACCTTGGTGCTGGGCTTTGGACTGGGAGCGGAGGAACTGACCACGGCTTCTGAAACAGCACAAGCATAGGACGCGGACCTGACCCTCGGGGGCAATCTCGACCCAGCCAGCTGCACACAGGCTACACACCCTTGGGAATCTCAGATAAAACAGTCAACATCAAGCAAGATAAGTAACTTTGTCTATATTCCTGGGTGCTACTCTCTCCTATCTATCTGATCCCACCCCTCCCCTTCCCAGGCAGCTTCATTAACATTGGAATTTCCTGGACCAGGGAGTGAAGTGCTGTGTGGTTTTTTTTGTGTGTGTCTTTTCCTAACCCATTCTCCTGGCCTGAGAGAAGCAGCTACAAAAAACTCAGGGACCAAAAATCCTTCCCTGACTTCCTGAAATTGGAATAAAAATACACAACTCCAGCCAAGCATATGAGATCCACAGTCTTGGGCTTTCATCCCTACAGGGAACAGGTGGCTATTATAATGCAAAGGCATTCTGATAGTGATCTGACTGTAACTGTTTTAGCGGATTACTGGAAAGACAAGTTTTCCAAGTCTGATATCTCTACCTATTAAACAGAGCCCTCACTGACCCACAATGGGGAACTGAGGACTGAAGCTCCACCCAAACCACCTAGCCTCCTGCCAAAGGGGTGTGAGGACAGTGACACCTACCAATCTGTAGCGGTACATGCATTGGGTGCCTAAGGTACAGCTGCAGAGCCCACCCACCAAAGTGCTTTAGGAATAGAGACACACCTACCTCACTGGCACTTGGGGGAAGCCTGTCATCATCCTGCCCCCGCCCCCGGAGTGTGACCCCCTGCTGCTACTAGACTCTGGTGCACACAACTATCACCACTACTCCTCTAAGTTAACAGGTGACAGTATACACCACACACTTGGTGACCCAAAATCAGATTCTACTCAAGAATAATGAATGGACTCTTAGGCTTATATATCTGATAACAGCCCAAACCAGCTGGTAATAGGACATAAGTGATTCAAAGGCTACAACAATCAAGACAGTGCAATCTAGTAGCCCATCTGGGTATACTGAAAGAAAACAAAACAAGATAAGACTCAGTGAGCAAATATAAAAATAAATCATTACAATATCTTACAGATGGCTCAGAGACAGCAGTTGATATCAAACCACATAAAGAAGCAGACTATGATTGCTTCTACAACTCCCCAAATTAAGGAATCAAAGTCTTTCCCAAATGAGTACACAATCCTGGAATTGCCAGATGAAGAATATAAAAAACTAATTTACAGAATGCTTCAAGACATCAGGGATGACCTCAGAAATGAAATAAGGCAATCTTCAGAAAAGCCAAGGAACACACTGATAAAGCAGTTGAAGAAATCAAAAAGATTATTCAAGACCATAGTAGAAAAATTAATAAGCTGCAAGAATCCACAGAGAGACAGCATTCAGAAATCTAAAAGATTAACAGTAAAATTACAGAATTAGACAACTCAGGCAGTGAGAGGAGCAGAATCGAGCAACTGGAATGCAGAGTGGGGGATCTGGAAGATAAGGCAACTGACACCAATACAGCTGAAGAAAAATCAGATACAAGAATTAAAAAAAATGAAGAAACCCTAAGAATCATGTGGGACTCTATCAAGAAGAATAACCTGCGTGTGATTGGAGTTCCAGAACAGGGAGGGGTAACAGAAAATACAGAGAGAATAGTTGAAGATCTGTTGGCAGAAAACTTCCCTGACATCATGAAAGGTGAAAGGATAGCTATCCAAGATGCTCATGGAACCCCATATAAGATTGATCCAAAAAGAAAATCACCAAGACATATTATCATCAAACTTGCCAAAACCAAAAATAAAGAGAATATTTTAAAAGAAAGGTCTCCGACAAAGGAGAATCAATAAGAATAAGTTCAGGCTACTCAGCAGAAACCATACAGTCAAGAAGGCAATGGGATGACATATATAGAGCACTGAAGGAGAAAAACTGCCAGCCAAGGATCATATATCCAGCAAAACTCTCTCTCAAATATGAAGGTGAAATTAAAACATTTACAGATAAACACAAGCTTAGAGAATTTGCAAAAACCAAACCAAGGCTACAAGAAATACTAAAGGAAATTGTTTAGTCAGAAAAATCAATAATATTAGATACCAACACAACACAAGGTCACAGAACAGAAAGAACATTCTGATATCAACTCAAATAGGGAAATCACAAAAACAAAATAAGATTAATTTTAAAAAGAAAAAAATGCTCAAAACATGGAATCATTGAAGTCATTATGTAAAAGATCACAATAATCAAAAAGAGGGACTAAATACAGGAGGCATAGAACTTCCATATGGAGAGGAAAACAAGGTGACACAGAATGATACAAGTTAGGTTTTTACTTAGAAAAATAAGGGTAAATATTAAGGTAACCACAAGGAGGTCTAACAATTCCATAACTCAAAAACATTACTACTCACCAAACATAAATTCAACTACTATGAAAATAAGGAACACACATTTTACAAAGAAAAACACCTCAGCACAAAAAAGTAGGGTAGAAAAATGAAACTGTCAACAACACACACAAAAAGGCATCAAAACGACAGCACTAAACACATACTTATTTATAATTACGCTACATGTAAACGGACTAACCCCACTGCCCCACTGCCATTGAGTTGATTCCGACTCATAGCGACCCTATAGGACTCCCCCATAGAGTTTCCAAGGAGTAAATAGACTAAATGGACCAGTAAAGAGACAGAGAGTCTCAGACTGGATAAAGAAACACGATCCGTGTATACGCTGCCTACAAGAGACACACCTTAGACTTAGAGACACAAACTAAAACTCAAAGGATGGAAAAAATATATCCAGCAAAAAACAATCAAAAAAGAGCAGAAGTAGCAATATTAATTTCTGACAAAATAGACTTTAAGCTTAAATCCACCACAAACGATAAAGAAGGACACTACATAATGATTAAAGGGAGAATTTACCAGGAAGATATAACCATATTAAATATTTATGCACCCAATGACAGGGCTGCAAGATACATAAAACAAACTTTAACAGAATTGAAAAGTGAGATAGACACCTCCACAATTATAGTAGGAGAGACTTCAACACACCACTTTCAGAGAAGGATAGGACTTTCAGTAAGAAGCTCAACAGAGACACGGAAGACCTAATTGCTACAATGAAACAACTTGACATCATAGACTTATACAGAACACTCCACCCAACTGCTGCAAAGTATACTTTTTTTTCTAGTGCACATGGAACATTCTCTAGAATAGACCACATATTATTAGGTCATAAAACAAACCTTTGCAGAATCCAAAACATTGAAATATTACAAAGCATCTTCTCAGACCATAAGGAAATAAAAGTGGAAATCAATAATAAAAAATCAGGGAAAAGAAATCAAATACTTGGGAACTGAACAATACCCTGCTCAAAAAAGACTAGGTTATAGAAGACATCAAGGAGGGAATAAAGAAATTCATAGAAGGCAATGAGAATGAAAACACTTCCTATCAAAACCTCTGGGACACAGCAAAAGCAGTGCTCAGAGGTCAATTTATATTGATAAATGCACACATACATAAAGAAGAGCGAGCCCATATCCGAGAACTGTCCCTACAACTTGAACAAATAGAAAGTGAGCAACAATAGAATCCATGAGGCACCAGAAGAAAACAATAAAAATTAGAGCTGAACTAAATGAATTAGAGAACAGAAAAACAATTGAAAGAATTAACAAAGCCAAAAAAGCCGGTTCTTTGAAAAAATTAACAAAATTGATAAACCATTGGCCAGATTGACTAAGGAAATACAGGAAAGGAAACTAATAACCCGAATAAGAAATGAGATGGGCCATATCACAACAGACCCAAATGAAATTAAAAGAATCATATCAGATTATTAAGAAAAATTGTACTCTAACAAATTTGCAAACCCCGAAGAAATGGATGAATTCCTAGAAAAACACTACCTACCTAAACTAACACAGTCAGAAGTAGAACAATTAAATAGACCCATAACAAAGAGATTGAAAAGGTCATCAAAAAACTCCCAACAAAAGAAGCCCTGGCCCGGACGGCTTCACTGCAGAGTTCTACCAAACTTTCAGAGAAGAGTTAACACCACTACTACTAAAGGTATTTCAAAGCATAGAAAATAATGGAATACTACCTAACTCATTCTATGAAGCCACCATATCCCTGATACCAAAACCAGGTTAAGACATCACAAAAAAAGAAAATTACAGACCTATATCCCTCATGAACATAGATGCAAAAATCCTCAACAAAATTCTAGCCAATACAATTCAACAACATATCAAAAAAATAATCCACCACGACCACGTGGGATTTATACCAGGTATGCAAGGTTTGTTTAATATTAGAAAAACCGTTAATGTAATCCACCATATAAATAAAACAAAAGACAAAAATCACATGATCTTATCAATTGATGCAGAAAAGGCATTTGACAAAGACCAACACCCAATCATGATAAAAACTCTCAGCAAAATAGGAATTGAAGGAAAATTCCTCAACATAATAAAGGGCATCTATACAAAGCCAACAGTCAACATCATTCTAAATGGAGAGAGCCTGAAAGCATTTCCCTTGAGAACGGGAACCACACAAGGATGCCCTTTATCACCGCTCTTATTCAACATTGTGCTAGAGGTCCTAGTCAGAGCAATTAGGCTAGACAAAGAAATAAAGGGCATCCGGATTGGCAAGGAAGAAGTAAAATTATCTCTACTTGCAGATGACATGATCTTATACACAGAAAATCCTAAGGAATCCTCCAGAAAACTACTGAAAGTAATAGAAGAGTTCGGCAGAGTCTCAGGTTACAAGATAAACATACAAAAATCACTTGGATTCCTCTACATGAACAAAAGGAACATCGGAGAGGAAATCACCAAATGAATACCATTCACAGTAGCCCCCGAGAAGATAAAATACTTAGGAATAAAACTAAAGATGTAAAAGACTTATACAAAGAAAACTACAAAGTACTAGTGCAAGAAACTAAAAGGGACCTACATAAGTGGAAAAACATATCTTGCTCATGGATAGGAAGACTTAACATAATAAAAATGTCTATTCTACCAAAGGCCGTCTATACATACAATGTGCTTCCGATCCAAATTCCTATGACATTTTTTAATGCGATGGAGGAACAAATCACCAACTTCATATGAAAGGGAAAGAAGCCTCGGATAAGTAAAGCATTACTGAAAAAAAAGAAGAAAGTGGGAGGCCTCACTCTACCTGATTTTAGAACATATTATACAGCCACAGTAGTCAAAACAGCCTGGTACTGGTACAACAACAGGCACATAGACCAATGGAATAGAATTGAGAACCCAGATATAAATCCATCCACATATGAGCAGCTGATAATTTGACAAAGGCCCAGTGTCAGTTAATTGAGGAAAAGGTAATCTTTTTCACAAATGGTGCTGGCATAACTGGATATCCATTTGCAAAAAAATGAAACAGGACCCATACCTCACACCATGCACAATAACTAACTCCAAGTGGATCAAAGACCTAAACATAAAGACTAAAACGATAAAGATCATGGAAGAAAAAATAGGGACAATGTTAGGAGCCCTAATACAAGGCATAAACAGAATACAAAACATTACCAAAAATGACAAAGAGAAACCAGATAACTGGGAGCTCCTAAAAATCAAACACCTATGCTCATCTAAAGACTTCACCAAAAGAGTAAAAAGACCACCTACAGACTGGGAAAGAATTTTCAGCTATGACATGTCCGACTAGCGCCTGATCTCTAAAATCTGTATGATTCTCTTAAAACTCAACCACAAAAAGACAAACAACCCAATCAAGAAGTGGGCAAAGGATATGAACACGCACTTCACTAAAGAAGATATTCAGGCAGCTAACAGATACATGAGAAAATGCTCTCGATCATTAGCCATTAGAGAAATGCAAATTAAAACCATGATGAGATTCCATCTCACTCCAACAAGGCTGGCATTAATCCAAAAAACACAAAATAATAAATGTTGGAGAGGCTGTGGAGAGATTGGAAGTCTTATACACTGCTGGTGGGAATGTAAAATGGTAGAACCACTTTGGATATCTATCTGGCATTTTCTTAAAAAGTTAGAAATAGAACTACCATACAACTCAGAAATCCCACTCTTCGGAATATACCCCAGAGAAATAAGAGCCTTCACACAAACAGATATATGCACACCCATGTTTACTGAAGCTCTGTTTACAATAGCAAAAAGATGGAAGCAACCAAGGTGTCCATCAACAGATGAATGGTTAAATAAACTACGGTATCTTCACACAGTGGAATACTACGCATCGATAAAAAACAGTGACGAATTTGTGAAACATTTCATAACATGGAGGAACCCGCAAGGCATTATGCTAAGTGAAATTAGTCAGATGCAAAAGCACAAATATTGTATAAGACCACTACTATAAGATCTTGAGAAATAGTATAAACTGAGAAGAACACATTCTTTTGTGGTTACGAGGTGGGAGGTAGGGAGGGTGGGAGATGATTACTTACTGATTAGATAGTAGATAAGAACTACTTTAGGTGAAGGGAAGGACAATACTCAATACAGGGAAGGTCAGCTCAACTGGACAGGAGCAAAAGCAAAGAAGTTTCTGGGATAAACTGAATGCTTCAAGGTCATCGGAGCAAGGGCGGGGCTTTGGGGACTACGGCTTAAGGGAACTTCTAAGTCAATTGCCAAAATAAATTCTATTAAGAAAACATTCTGCATCCCACTTTGAAATGTGGCATCTGGGGTCTTAAACGCTAACAAGCGGCCATCTAAGATGCATCAATTGGTCTCAACCCACCTGGAGCAAAGGAGAATCAAGAACACCAAGGCCACATGATAACTATGAGCCCAAGAGACAGAAAGGGCCACATGAAGTAGACACTTACATCATACTGAGACCAGAAGAACTAGATGGTGTCCGGCCACAACCGATGACTGCCCTGACAGGGAGCACAACAGAGAATCCCTGAGGGAGCAGGAGAACAGTGGGATGCAGACCTCAAATTCTCATAAAAAGACCAGAGTTAATGGTGTGACTGAGACTAGAAGAATCCCAGTGGTCATGGTCCCCAAACCTTCTGTTGGCCCAGGACAAGAACCATTTCCGAAGACAACTCAACAGACACAGAAAGGACTGGACAATGGGTTGGAGAGAGATGCCGATGAAGAGTTAGCTAGTTGTATGAGGTGGACACTTGAGACTGTGTTGGCATCTCCTGTCTGGAGGGGAGATGGGAGGGTAGAGAGGTTTAGAAACTGGCAAAACAGTCACGAAAGGAGAGACTGGAAGGAGGGCGCGGGCTGACTCATTAGGGGGAGAGTAAATGGGAATATGGAGTAAGGTGTATGTAAGTTTATATGGGAGAGACTGACTTGATTTGTAAAGTTTCACTTAAAGCACAATAAAAAAAAAAAAGAAGAAGAGCAAATAAAATCACATGTAGCCCACATCTTCAGCATTACTAGGAATCACAGAACACGACAAATTTCAAATAACATGTCAGAAGAGGAAAAATTAAATTCCCACTTTTGTCTGGGTTTCTGCCCCAAGCCTGTGTGAGACTTCAGCTTCTGAAGAGGCTGCATGGAAAAGAGGAGAGGGCACTGAAAGGGTGAAAGGCAACACAGCCAGTAAAACTACTGCTCCTAAAGATAAAAGAAATAGTTCTCTGAACCTCCAGGCAAAAATATCAAATTACTTGTAAAAGTAAGAAAGTTACTGTGAAATAGCAATTTTTAAGAAATGAGGAAAGATAGTGCTAACTAAGGATCAGGCTATAGAAAAATAGTTATACATGTAAGAACTAAGAAAATACAAGCTTTTCTTCAGAAGTCTACTAAAGCAGGGGTTGGCAAAGTATAGCCTGTGCACCAAATCCAGCTGTTTTGTTTTTGTAAATAAAATTGTATTAGAATACAGTCATGCCCATTTATTTACACATTGTCCATGGCTGTTTTCATGCTATAAAGCAGAGATGCATAGTGCAACAAAGACTGCACGGCCTGCAAAGCCCAAAATTTTTACCTTCTAGCCCTTTACAGGAATCCTTGGGTGGTGCAAAAGTGCTTGATTACTAGCCAAGAGGCTGGCAGTTCTAACCCAACCCGGGCTTCCTTGGAAGACAGGCCTGGCCATCTGCTTTGAAAAGGTTATATAGCCTTGAAAACTCTATGAAGCAGTTCTACTCTGCAGACATGGGGTCACTGTGAGTCAGAACTGACTAGACGGCAACTAACAACAACAACAACAAGCCCTTTATAGAAAAAGTATGCCAGCCCCTATACTAGAGGATGAGCTTCATTCAACCAAGAGATGACCAGGGAAGCTTCAGTAAAAAAACTCATGTTGAGCATTTAACATACCCACTTCTCACTTATCAACATGGTTAGGTTCCAAAGACTAAGCTGTTACGTGAAAACTGGTGTTCTGCAAAAATGGAGGATAACCATATCAAATCACAAAATGGAGGATGACTATATCATTACATAACTGTCAAATACGATCATTATAAAACTGCCAAACCACTGAGAATGATGGCTCCGCCAAGTTAACACATAACCGTAGCTATCATAGCTATAGTTACTCTCGCCTCGCATGTTGGTGTTCGTTACTGCCAACGTACGGTGTTAATGTGCAAAGCAGTTAGTAGATTTTTTTACTATTGTTTAAATGCGAAATGTTGGATAACGAGACAGTTGATAAGGAGTAGGTTTATAGATCGTAGATCACAGATTAACACAAATGTGAGGACATGAATGGAATAATAATTTGTAAATGGTGTATGTTCTGGAAAAACAGAGACACTGCAACTTTAAAACTGGCAAGACAGAAGCTATGCCTGTGAGCTGGGCCCATCTACCATCCCAACCCAGCTGTAATGAGGCCTTGCTCCTGGAGGGTGCCTAGAGATGCTGCGTGTGAACAGAGCCAGTCTGGCAGTAACAAGACTTAAATAGGATTCAGAGTCTCATAATACCTGAAATGTCCAGAATACAACTGAAAATAACTTGTCATATCAAAAACCAGGAAAATCTCAATTCGATAGAGAAAATATGATATACAGGCACCAACAATGAGATGACACAGATATTATCTATGGAATTATCTGACAAGAATATGACAAGGATGTTAAAGTATCATAAAAATGCTTCGACAAGCAATTATGAACATTCTCGAAACATGAAAAATAGGAAGTCTCAGCAAAGAAATAGAAGATATAAAGAAGAACTAAACAGAAAATTTTAAACTGAAAAATTCAGTAACTGAAATGAAAACCTCACTGGAAATGTTCAATATGAATAAAGATGAGAGAAGAGAAAAAAAAAAAACTCATGAACTAAAAGACAGGTCAATAGAAATCATCCAAACTCAACAACAGAGAGAGAGAGTGAAAAGAAAGGAACAGAGCCTTCTGGACTACTTATAGAACAATAACAACAGACCTAGTATTTATGTCATCAGTGTCCCAGGACATGTGGAGCTAAAAAAATTTTGAAGATATTTATAATGGCAGAAAGTTTCCCAAATTTGGCAAAAGACATAACCCTACAGACTGAAAACTGGAAGGAGGAGGATGAGAGAAAGAGAAAACAGAATAAGCTCATCAATCATTGCACAGGTAAAAGACAGGAGTCAAAAAATACTATTTAAAACTGTCTCACTACATAGTTAAAAAGAAAAAGTGCATTACAAAAGGTAACTACTAAAACAAAAATACAAACCTTCCTAAATACCAAAAGAAATTTTAAAAAGGAGAGAAAAAAAAAAAAAAAACACTAAATAGAGAATAAAACACACAAATTATAACACAAAATAATATGAGAATTGAAACCAAACATATTAATCTTATCAATATATGAGAACTTGGGCCACATCAAATAGTTTATGGTAACAATGTGTTCTATGGTGAATTCTTATTGCCAAGCCATACCAGTCTAATCTTTGGGTAGTCTACAGACTGAGTAGCTAAGGTCAGTCAAATGGGTGCTCCATGTCCACATGACAGAGACCCAATAAACACCCTGGACACTGAGGCCCTGGTGAGCTTTCCTGCTTGGTAATATGTTTTGCAAACATAGTTGCTGGGAGAAATAAATACCACCAGTATATGACTCCACTGGGAGAGAACAACCTGAAGCTCGTACTTGGCTTCTCCCAGGCTCTGCTCTATGAGCCTTCTGCCTTTGCCAATTTCAATTTAAAAATTCACTGGATGGATCCAATAGCAGATGAAGATGAGACCAAAAAAAAAAAATTCAAGAACAGTAATAAACTGTAACTGTGAGTATAACAACTTTTTTTGAGTCTTTCTAACTAATCACTGAATCTAAGGGTGGTCTTGGGGACCCTTGATATGCTTATTACCAATGTCACCCATAATCAAGTCTCAGCACATAACCAAACTGCTACAACTGATTAATTTCATTTGTACCAGTGGTAAAATAAGCTAGATATGTATCAAATATTAGAGGACTCTCTAATCTATCTAGGAATGTCAAGCCATGAATGAACAAAAAGGGCAGGAAAACCAAATCCCATTGCAAATAAACTTTAAGCAGCACAATGAATGGAAAGCAAATGAACACAGACTGACCTGAAGTAGTCCAAATTTTTCCCCTAGTTCTCAGAGTCAATATTTAGCTTTCCTTCTAATGTCTCAAAGGGACATTAAAGTCCAAAACCCACCTAATTTCTTCACACTCCAACCCAGCTTTTTCTCCACCATTCTCAGCTGTCACTGACTCAAATTCTCAAGCCATTCCTGCTGTTTTATACCTCTTTCTGCAGCTATTATTTTCTGTTGCATCCTACCCTAACACTCTAGTTAGAAAGCTTGGTATTACCCTTGATTCCTCTCCTCTCACCATCCATATCAAATCCAGCAAATGTTACCATTTAAACATTTCTCAGGTCTCCCTTTGCCTTTTTATTCCTATTGTCTCAGTTCTAATACTGGCCCTGATTTTCTCTAATCCACACCACAAAACGACGACTAATCTGACTTTCCAACTCCAGTCTCCTCTAAAATCTATACCCAAATTAGTAGGTATGCGCTATCAATCCAAAATACAAATTTGATCATTATTCTTTGGCTCCCTATCTACTACATAAAAAAAAAGATATATGACTCTTTCACGTGGTAATCAAGACCTTTCATGATCTGTTGTTATTAGGTGCTGTCTAATTGGTTCCGATTCATAGCGACCCTATGTACAAAAGAACGAAACACTGCCCGGTCCTGCACCATCTTCACGATCATTGCTATGTGAGCCCGTTGCTGCAGCCACTGTGTCATCTATCCCGCTGAGGGTCTTCCTCTCTTTTGCTGACCCTCTATTTTAACCAAGCATGATGTCCTTCTCCAGCAAATGATCCTTCCTGAAAAAGTGTCCAACGTACATGAGATAAAGTCTCGCCATCCTTGCTTCTAATGAGCATTCTGACTGCACGTCTTCCAAGACAGGCTTGTTTTTTCTTCTGGCATGATATATTCAATATTCTTCGCCAACACCACAATTCAAAAGCATCAGTTCTTCTTTGGTCTTCCTTATTTAATGTCCAGCTTTCACATGCAGAGGTGACTGAAAACATCATGGCTTGGGTCAGGGGCACCTTATTCCTTAAAGTGACATTTTTGCTTTTCAACACTTTAAAGAGATCTTTTACAACAGATTTGCCCCATGCAAAGTGTTGTTTGATTTTTGACTGCTGCTTCCATGGGTGTTGATTGTGGATCCAAGTAAAACGAAATCCTTGACAACTTCAGTTATTGGTCCAGTTGTGAGGATTTTTGTTTTATGTTGAGATGTAATCCATACTGAAGGCTGTGGTCTTTGATCTTCGTAAATGCTTCAAGTCCTCTTCACTTTCAGCAAGCAAGGTTGTGTCATCTGCATAACGCAGGTTGTTAAATGAGTCTTCCTCCAATCCCGATGCCCGTTCTTCTTCCTATAGTCCAGCTTCTCAGATTACTTGCTCAGCATACAGACTGAATACGTATGGTGAAAGGATACAACCCTGACACACACTTTTCTTGACTTTAAGCCATCTAGTATCACCTTGTTCTGTTCAAACAACTGCCTCTTGGTCTATGTACAGGTTCCTCATGAGTACAATCAAGCGTTCTGGATTTCCCGTCATTTGCAATGTTATCCATAATTTGTTATGATCCACACAGTCAAATGTCTTCGCACAGTCAATAAAACACAGGTAAACATCTTTCTGGTATTCTGTGCTTTCAGCCAAGATCCATCGACATCAGCAATGATATCCCTTGTTCCATGTCCTCTTCTGAATCGGGCTTGAATTTCTGGCAGTTCCCTACTGATGTACTGCTGCAGCCACTTTTTTTATGATCTAGGATCTGTTAAGACTCCACCTTATTTTTCCCCCCACTCTGTTTCATAATTTATGCTTGTATTGCTCAGCTGTTAAAAATTCCTTTGCTAACCCCTGAAACTACTGCCCTGAGATAATCTTTAAACCTTAAACCAAAAATATCCCTTGAAGTCTTCTTAAAACCAAGTAACAGTTTAGCATTAACTATTTAAAAATGTCGGCCTTGGACCTTACGCTCTTTTAAGGTAGGAAATTTAGGGGGCCAAAATTTATGTTAACGGAGGAGGAACAACTCATAAAAGGAGTATGAGAACGGTTGCACAATTCAAAGAATGTAATCAATGTCACTAAAAGGTATATGTAGAAATTGCTGAATTAGTGTATATTTTTTGCTATGTATATTCTCAACAACAAAAGAAATAAACAAACAAAAAAAAACTTTGCTGGTTCTTCCACTGCTGCCACTGTTTAAATACAGATAATTCCTTGGAATTCAATTTTTAGTCCTCTTTCTGAAATACAGCTTTCCCTAAACAATCATATTCAATGCTCAGTTTCATCAAATCTCATAAACTGACAAATTTGAAATATGTATTGTTTTATGCTTCCTAGAAATATGCCATAAAGGGACACCAAGTCAATCAGACCCAATGTGTCTGTCCTACAATAAACTCATCATCTTCCCCAGGCACGTGTATCTTTTTGCTTTATTCCTTCTGAACATTCATGGCATTGAAAATAATTTTTACTTCTTCTCTCTGAAACTTCCCCCCACCAGTTCTACTCACTTTATCTCCTAACTCTCAAATTCTTTCTCTCCTAACCATTACTATTGTTACTGCTTCTAGTTCATAATTCATCAACGTCTGTAGGCCTACTCTGCGAACAAAATAGGTCTATCTATCAAACTCTCCCCACTGCAAACCTTTATACTTCTAAGGTATTTAACAGATCTGAATACATCACTCTTCTATTTAAAAATCTTCAATGGCTCTGCACTAATTACAAAATAAAGTCCAAACTCCTTAATACAGGATTCAAAACCCTGCAACTTAACTCCTTGGCAAACGTCTTGGGTTATTAACTACCTATAGTCTCCAAACCCTCCGTGTACTTTCTCTAGTCCTAATATCCTTCCTTGTGTCTTTTAAAAATAATTTTATTGTTCTTTAGGTAAAAGTTTAGAGCACAAGTTAGTTTCTCATTCAAGAATTTATACATAAATTGTTTTGTGACATCAGCTGCAATCCCTGCAATACGACAGCACTCCCCCCTTTCCACCTTGGGTTCCCTGTGTCCATTCATCCAGTTTTCCTGTTCCTTCCTGCCTTGTCATCTTCCTTTTTGGGCAGCAGTTGCCCATTTGGTCTTACCTATTTGATTGAACTAAGAAGCACATTTCTCATGTATGTTATTATTTATTTCATAGGCTAAATCTTTGTCTGAAAAGTGGGCCTTGGGGGTGGCTTCAGTTCTGAGTTAGCAGGGTGTCAGGGGGCCGTAGTCTTGGGAGTTCATCCAGTCTCTGTCAGACCAGTAAGTCTGGTCTTTTTTTTGGTGAATTTGAATTTTGTTCTATGTTTTCCTCTGTCTGAGACCCTCTACTGTGAGCCCTATCAGAGCGGTTGATGGTGGTAGCCAGGTACCATCTAGTTATCCTGGGCTCAGGCTGGTGGAGGCTGTGGTACTTGTGGGTCCATTAGTCCACTGGACTAACATTTCCCATGTGTCTTTGGTTTTCTTCATTCTCCTCTGCTCCAGACAGTATGAGACCAGTAGACGTATCTTAGATGGCTGCTCACAATCTTCTACGACCCCAGACACTACTCCAAGCTGGATGCAGAATATTTTCTTTTTGAACTATATTATGCCAATTGACCTAGATGTCCCCCGAGACTATGGTCCCCAGCCCTCAGCTCCATCAATTCAGTCCCTCGAGCTGTTTGCCTGTGTCTAGGAAGTGTCTATGATTTTGCATTGGACGCATTGTTCTGACTTCCCCTATTGTGTGTGCTGTCTTTCCTTTTACCAAAGTTGACACTTGTCTACTATCTAATTAGTGATTTCCCCTCTCCACCTCTTCCCTCCCTCGTAACCATCAAAGATTTTTTCTATGTGTAAACCTTTTCCTGAGTTTTTGTAATAGTGGGCTCATACAGTATTTGTCCTTTTGTGATTGACTCTTTGATCAGCATAGTGCCCTTCAGATTCTTTCCTTGTGTTTTTGAATGACTTCAACTTGGAAAAAATCCTACTCATCCTAGTTGTGTGACCTTTGACAAATTATTTAACTATTTCTAAGTCTCTATTACCTTACTTGTAAAATGGAGAGATAATGATAGTACAAATCTCAGGATATTTATAAGGATTAAATGACTTACCATACGTTAAGTGCTTCAAATAGTGCCTGGCACCTTTTAAACTCTCAATAAATGCTAACTATTAACGTTATCATCTGTGTCATCTCTGTCACACTTCCACCACCAACCTTCACCTTATAATGCTCATTTCAAATGTTAGTTCCTAGTGAAGCTGTCTGATTTGTCAGACAGAATAACCTGTGCTCCTATAATCTAGCACTTTGGTCATTCCTCTGTTGTACTTTTCCCCTTGTTTGTGCTTACGCTGTGTTGTGTTGTATATTTATGTGGCTGTGGTATGAAAGAACATAGGCCTTGAACCTGGCTTCAATTTTCAGCTACAGCTCTCATTCGCTGCACGACCTTATGTTACGGAACTTTACTGAGCTTCAATTTCCTAATTTGTAAAATAGGATAATAAAACTTATAAGGGTGCTGGTAGGGTAAAAGGAAACCACAGAAAAAGATTCAGCATAGTGAGTTCTTGACAAATGCTCACTTCTTTCCCTCTTCTTAAGGTCTTAAAAGAGCAGTCTCTATGTCTTCTTTATCTCTGAACCCACAATTTACGGCACAACTCTGGCATAAGTGGAACAATCTGTGACTGTTTGCTAACCCTGACAAATATGCCTGTAACCCCAGTCCTTTGTTACTTTAATACCCCTGGCTTTCACATAAACACAACGAACAGATGGTGAAAGCTTTTATTTACCTATAATTCCATGATGTCCTAGGGAAAAGTCCTGATAGAATATCAGATATTTTGCTTATTTTCCTTTTAATCTTGGCTGTCAGAAAGCTCAGAGCTAAGCTTAATACTCAACTGCAACAACTAAATTTTTTCTATTAATTTACTTCTTTTTCCTTTCAAGAAATTTATTATCTTAGATGTCTTTTGCTAAGTCACCTTATACCCAGTTTGAAAACAGTACATAAACATGTTCTGCCTAATTTTTATGACATATGAGACTAACATATCACAAATAAAAAGTGACTTTAGTTACCTTTAAAACATTCTGTCCTAAGAGATTGAAGTCCTAATATGAGCTAGAGAAATGCAGCTTAATTTTTACATATGGACCATATTGCCTCATAAGAAATGCTAGCAATAATGTATTTCATCCCAAGGATAAATCACACACACACATAGACACAAAGGTAAGATTTCAAAAATACGAACATACAACAAATCATAAAGAGATCTTAGTTGGAACAATAGAAGCTAGTCAATGTTAATCTCACTGAAGTTTATCTATTATTGTTTGAAAGATAAAATATTTTGCCTTACTGCATTTAGAACTTTCACATTGCCTAAAGAGCATCAAATTAAACATCACACCACAATATAACATTAAATGTTTAACC
Source organism: Elephas maximus indicus (assembly GCF_024166365.1). Taxonomy (NCBI): domain Eukaryota; kingdom Metazoa; phylum Chordata; class Mammalia; order Proboscidea; family Elephantidae; genus Elephas; species Elephas maximus. The sequence continues at coordinate 28,712,022 of NC_064832.1, read as the reverse complement.
AAATCTCATGTAACCAAAGTATCATTTAAAATGCCTCTGCATTTAAAACTATATATCCTTCAATACTATGCTACAAAAGCTTGTAGCCAGGGAGACAATGCGGTTTTATGGAAAAAGCAAAACATCTGTTGTCAGAAGGCCCTGGTTTGAATATCACCTCTGACCCTAGCTAGCTCTGCAACCTTGGATAAGCCACTTAACCTCTCCCTAAGGCTGTTTCTTCTTATTCTGTAAAATGGGGACAAATAATACCTAGCCTACCTATTGAAAAATCAAATGAGATTTAAAAAAATAATAACGAAGGTACTTTAACCTTTATTAGGTTTAACCACTTTACAAATATTAATACTTAAAAACACTATAACAATCCAGATAAAGAAATTAACTACATACATGGTAATTTCTCTCAAGTCAGCATTTTGCTGTCTGGATGGTTTAGCTACAAACCTAATCTATCCTTAATCCTGTTTTCAAAAACTACTTACACATTGTGGAAGCTTGACAGGTTGAAAAAAATATATGCTGACACTTACTAAAAGCCTAAAAGAGTAAATAATCCTTCCAGTCCCCATTGAGAGCGAAATCTCGAAGATTCTGCTTTACTTACGTTTATGTCTGTATGGTATATGAGGACACACAATGCTGGCAAAATCTAAGGAAAGAAGATAGATAATAAGTAACACTAGAGTTGATGAATAAGTCTTAGTAAAAATAAACTGCTACACAGAAAGCAGTAAATACTGTTTGTAGGGCAAGAAAAACAACATGTTTGAAACTCTTCACTTAAGAAAATGAAAATTTAGTAAGATCATCCTAAAACACCAAAAGTATATTTAAGATGTCCAGTTAAAATACACAAATAATCTGTCAGAGATAAACGTGCCTTAAAGGAAAAACATTTGTTTTCAATAAACTTATTTATACACACAATGCCGAGCGGAAAGAATGGAGATACAAGTACTACCAGTATGGCTACTCAAGAAATGTTACTATTAAAACTGCCACCATCATCTCACTTACCTGAGTAAAGTAAAAATCTGATTTTATCTAAGAAGTTATGTGATTCATATTAAAGTTTTCAACCTCAGATTTAGTCAAGAAATTTATAACCAATACGTCTACATATAAAGCTTTTGTTTCTTGAATTTCGGCTTTACAGATCTTTATTTAAAATCTGGGGAAGGAATGGGGAGGGGTGTCGATGGGAATCACACTCAGTACCCTTTCCAGAAAACAAATGGTAGCAGAAGCTAGCTAAAGATGTCAATGATAAAGACATCATTTCTCTACAGTCAAACAAATAAAAGTTACGAAGAATTTTTACAAACTTAAAATACTCAAATCCATTTACAAATTAGATGTAAAAAAGTTTTTACTTTCCTTTAATTAGATTTAACACAAAGTATGTCACACTTTTAAGAACACTAATTTTGTGAGACATCAAGGGACACTTCAGTTGGACTTAATGCAAACTTACTCAAGGACATTTGCATAGAAGTACACTAGTTTCACTGCATAAGCACCTTATTTAGTAATTTTTAAATCAACAATGCAAGGCAGTAACAAAACTTCCAGTTTTTTTTTTTTTACTTTCTGCTTTTGTATTTTCCTGTTTGAATTTTTTATGTTTTCTTTCTATAAACATACCCAAAAACCAAACCCAGTGCCGTCGAGTCGATTCCAACTCATAGTGACCCTATAGGACAGAGTAGAACTGCCCCAAAGAAGTTCCAAGGAGTGCCTGGCAGATTCGAACTGCCGACCCTTTGGTTAGCAGCCGTAGCACTTAACCACTACGCCACCATACAGTGGTTAAAAAAGAAGAACCGGGATGGACTGACAATTTTTCAGGTGCTATAAGACACTCAACTTTTATTTCACAAGAGTCAAAAATAAAATGAATAAAGTTAAGTAAAAATGATTCACTTTTAACAGCCCTCTTGAGAGATAATTTACATACCATAAAAAATGTTATACCTGAATGAAATCAGTATATTATTTTTTCCCTGTGCATGAAAAACTAAAGCATAAACATAGGGAAAAATATACCATTGGGCCTTTACAATTCTTCATTTACCTCCTGAACTGTTTCCATAGGCGGTGGGGGGTCCTTATTCCTGCAGAGATTGACAATGACCCATGTGACGTTCCGAAGGAAGGTGATGGGAATGGAGGGATTGATGAAGGACAGAAGAGGTTTGACAACTCCCAGTGATATGACATAATCTCTACATTGAGGACCATCACCTACAGAAATGAAAATTGTATTTAAAAAAAAAGTACATTCAAGATGAGAAAGTCTGAAATGTATGCAATGGCTCATGTCGGGACACTGATGTTCTATGTTTCCTCACCATTAGTCAAGCGCATCAGGTGCTGTTGTTTCCCCAGATTTTGATTTGGGGGCACAAAATTTAACCTACCAGTCCTGATAGCAAATCACAGTATCCTTTTCAAAGAGGTACCACGTTAAGTTAGTATTTATAAGGCAAGAAGACAGTCAACTCACAACAAATTTAGAGGAAACATAGTGTATAATGTCTATGCCAACGTAGGAAAAAAGTTAATATAAGGTTGTTAATTGGAGTCTTTTCAAACCTAAATAAAACTTACCTATAATGTTTCCCAAAGCCCATACTGCTTGTTCACAAACATTCTGATGTGGTGAATGAAGAAGTCTCAGAAAAAGAGGTACTGCATCTATAATAAAAAAAAAATATGTTTATGCTTATATTTATATTCTATAATAAAGAACAATATTTATACTCACGAAACGTTGAACAGTTTATAGGTTTCAACCTAAATAAACTGATAAAATACACAAAGTCCAGCACACTACAGATGCTCAATTACAGTTATCTGAATACATGTAGCAAAAAGCTTTATCCTAAAAAATCTATTTCAGTATTTTCCCCTACTAACATTCCAGTACACATCAATCAACAATATCTAAAGGCTGCTATTATATCATTAACTAAAAGAAAATAGCAGCATGAAACCTTTCCTGTAATGCATAAAAAAAGAGCTCTTACCCCAACATGTAACCTCAAAATGAAATACTCAGTCAAATGGAATCTCAATCCCTGATACAAGATTAACCAAAAAATTTGATTAATTCCGTATCAGGTCTCCTTTATATTTTAAAATAATTTATCATATAATCTTTACACTTTGTTGTTGTTGTTAGCTGCTGTTGGGTCAGCCTGACTCACGGCAATCCCACGCACTAACCTGCACGGCTGCAGATGAGACTGTCCTTCCGTTTCACATAAGTTAAATATTACCCGAAAACACGGATCTCACAGCCACTTCCAGGTAGGAAGCGGAAGCATAAGCCAGATCTTGAGCTCCAATCAACTGTGTGCTGCCGCAAAGATTTTTTGCTCTATCTGTGCATTACCTGCGTTATTTACCTAACACTTTCATAAAAATGACTGCCTTTTAACAGCTCTGTTGAGATATAATTTACATGCCATAAAATTCATCTGTGTAAATAATTTCTTTTCATTGCTGAAGAGTATTCCATTATATGAATACACCATATTTTGTTTATTTACTCTTCAACTAAAGGATATTTAGTTTATTTCCATTTTTTGGCTATCAAAAATAATGCTATGAACATTCATGTGCATTTGTGTATAAGTCTTCGTGTGGGTGTATGTTTTCTTTTCTCTTAGGTATATACCTGAGTGGAACTGCTGGGTCATATGAAAACTCTATGTTTAACCTTTTAAGAAACTTTCTCTGGACCATTTTACATTCCCACCAGCAATGTATGAGGGTTCCGGCTGACATTTTTAACTACTTTATCACTTTTATAAATAGAAGACCGATATCACTTACCACAGACAGAAGATAACCAAAATACAAACACAATGAAAACAAAACATTGTTACTAAATTGTACCTACTAGTGTCTACTGAAAGCCATAGTCTAAGGCCTGTTTCCTTTCTGTTAGAACTAACACCTAACTGGAAGCTTTCTCCTTGATACTACTGAAATAGCTGAAAGAGAACTAAAAGGGACTAGTATTCTCACTACATGATTCAATGTAACTTACTGTTATATACTACTTAAAATCATCTTGAGTCCCACCCAAAGTCAAAGTGTCCCACACTATAAAAGACAATGTATCTGGTCACATCTAGTTCATTTCAAAGACCTTTTATTAGTTTGGGTCACCAAACCACTAATAGTGAGCCTGGACTTGAAGTAAGCAAAATTATATATATATATATATTTATGACAAGCTAAATGATGTAAGCCACTGTACCCTGGAAGTATAAGAAACACAAATTTTAGGCCATTATTAGGAAATGTCTCTACTCAAAAATAAACTCTATTCACTTTTTAGTAACCACAATCAAAATTATTTAATAACAGATTAATGATACCTATGGGAAAGATGGAAACCCTGGTGGCAGAGTGATTAAGTGCTATGGCTGCTAACCAAAGGGTCGGCAGTTCGAATCCGCCAGGCGCTCCTTGGAAACTCTATGGGGCAGTTCAATTCTGTTCTCTAGGGTGGCTGAGTCAGAATTGACTCGACAGCACTGGGTTTGGTTTTGGTATGGGAAAGATTATCAATTATCAAAAAGTGACTTATAGAATTCACCAGTTTAAAAATGTTACAAGCTAAAATTCAGTCTTTATTCCAAATATCCATTTCTGTGCCATCGTTTAAGAAAAAAATCCAGCGAGTAAGGGTGTTAATGTACTTACTAGACTGTACAACGGCTTGAGTCTGTGCAGATGTTCCTGATGCTATGTTAGTTAGTGCCCAGGCAGCTTCAAACTGTAATGAAGGACTGAAAAAAACAGAGTTACCATTTAAATCTGTGAGCCGCAGTTCTATATAGCTATTCTTTACCTTGCCCTTGAATTTTGCCTTGTTATATCCAATGCCTGTTGGATATTCCCACTTGTATGTCTCATCAGCTCCCAAAGCCTTCAGTTACCATAAACTTGGTGCCTTAATTCCACTGGTAGTTGTAACATTAAAGCCAAGCCAAACCTGCTGCCGTCAAATAGATTCCAATTCATAGTGACCCTACACGACAGAGCAGAACTGGCCCACAGGGCTCCCAAGAAGCAGCTGGTGGATTTGAACTGCCGACCTTTTGCTTAGCAGCTGAGCTCTTTACTACTATGCCATCAGGGCTCAGTCACTATAAACTTGCTTCTTTATCTCCATTGATAGTTGTAACATTTAGCCAGCCATTATTTTCCTCGACTCCTTCTCCTCTCCCACAGACGCCACATCTAATTAGTAAGTCATGTCAGTGTTACCCCCTAAACATTTTCTCCATTTATATCATCACCCCTAACAGCACTGTACTAGTTTAGGCCCTCATCATCCCATCTGAATTACTGCCACAGCCTCTAGACTGATCTTACAGTCGAAACCCCATCCAACTCCACTATACCATCTGCTTTTCTTACTGGAGATTATTATAAAGCTGCCTAACTTTGCTGAAAGGGTAAGATCATTATAATTTGGAATAGTGATGGAAGACTTCATAAAGAAAGTGAAAACTGAACTAGTTCTTGAAAGATGAATAGAAAAAGGAAGGCACTGACAACTGGAAGTAGAAATAAAGGTATCATGGGTGGCAGGATCATGATGTGCATGGATGACAAGGAATAGATCAAGAGAGCAGAAGCCAAGGAGAGATGCAAAAACATAACAAAGAATGAAATTGGAAGGCAGGTTATGCAAGAGCACGTGTGTGCCTGAAGGGAGGGGAGCATGCATCAAATCCCAGGCTTTATTCTATACACACTGAAATAACTGGGTGCTGCTGAAGGTTTTTGAAAAGGGGAGTAAAGAAAATAATGTTGAAGACAATAATATGCGGAATAGATAAAAAATTAAAGGCTCATGTTCCTGTTAAAACACATGCAAAACTATCTACATGAAGAAAGGATAGATAGGGGAAAGAATATAAATTCCCTTAAACAGAGTACCAAGGTAGGAGGAAGTGGTGGTACGCAAAACCTAAGGCGAACGAAAGGTTAGGGAGTTAGGAGAAAGAGGGCTAGGATGTTAGTATCAAAAGGTCAAAGGGATCCAAGAAGGAAAAGCTGTCAAGGAGAACGAATGTAAGAGATACAGCAAGCAGTGAAGACAGAAAATATACACGTTTAAAGGGCAGAACAGATGAAAAGACGGAGTAACAAACAGGAAACGCGTGATGACTTTTGGTAGAAAATAGAGAATACGAGGCTATCAGAGGCAGGGGATAAGTAAAAGGACAGTAAGATCAAAGATGATAAACAGTGTATACTGTCCCAGATTTAAAGGAGAAAAAGTTATTAAGCTAGTCTAGATGGTTTGGCAAAACACTGGAAATGGGGCCTTACATGAGAAACTGGAAAGATGTCCAAAAAAAAAAAAAATTACAAAACCAGGGAAAGTCTTCCAAGAGGTCATATGAACAAACAAAGTACAGACAAAATAACAAGTGAGATAAATAAATGGTAAATTGACACTTACATTATAAGCTTGATATTATCTAAAGTATTTTGTATATATTATCGCTACTCGTTATAACCATCTAATTTTTATAAATGAGGTATCTGAGGCTCAGAGACACTACCTGACTTATCCAAAGCCACTTGTGTTTTGGTCAACAGCAGATTCTGGATTTAAATCAGGGTCTACTTAGCTCCAAAGTCTCTGCTCTTTTACACTACAACATAATTTCCCATGACAAATTCTTAAAGTTAAATTCAAATCACTGACAATTTTCTATTTTGCTGCGTTTTGTAATTATTCATTAAATTATATGTATTTCAGCACAGTTTTCTATATATATGTTAACTTTTTTTAGACACCATACAAACGAGTCTTTGCCAAAGACTAGAAAGTAAAGAAAAAAGAGAAGTGGACCGCAAACAAAAATGGGCCCTAAAGGTGGAAGTAAGAGAATTTATTTTTTAAAAGGCTGAAATAAAACTTACCTTTACTTAAATGAGCCTTGTTACAGAACATATACATGAGAGTATAAAAAAAGTATTAAGGACCTTTGGGAGAAGGGTAGGCTGTGGTACACAATAGAAGCAAAGGAAGTATTTTAAATACTAAGAAACTCTTTTATGGCAACATTCGTATACACTATTCTTATCTAGTCAACTGAAAATTCCTTACACAGTATTTGGTAAAACATCCAAGTTTCAGTCTAAATGCTCTTAAATGCAAAAACTTTATTTGTTTTAAAGTGTTTTGGAATTCAAACTTACATTCTCCCCAGTTAATTCAAATGATGAGGTTTAGATATAGCAGTAAATGGAAATGGAGCCAGTACTGCAAGAGATACCAGTGGTGTTTTCTCCCTTCTCTGCCGGGTAAGTTTAAGCCTGCTCCTTTATTTATTTATTTTTTAATTCTACCAAAAATAAAAAGCAAGATGTTAGACAACTAACCACGGCTGAAGTTAACAGATCTTCAGGGGATCAGTGGATCAGCTGGAATACTCCCAGGGTAAGAAAGAGCCACTGAATTCTGGAAACCATTCATGTTGACTCAGTCATGAGGCTAAACTATATATAGACTCATAAGCAAAGAGTGACTCAAATACTATTTGGGTTGTTTTAAAGTATTGCTAATGAAAGAAGGTAACAAGTAAATATTTAGGATAAGTTAGAATAGGCAATAAACAAGAGCTAAAATTTTCCTAGAAAATATACACGTACTTCATAAACTGAAAACGAAAACAGTTTAGGTCTGCAAGTACAGAATGCAAAAAATACATGACGATTAAAGACATAATGACTACAAAACCAAAGTGAAGCTATTGATTAAATGACAACCCTAAATTTTACGTTAACTGAGAAAAAGTGAATAGGGCATCAAACCCATACTTACTTATCATCCCTTTCTAGACATTTGACTAGAATTGGTAAGATCCCAGATTTTATTAGGTCATCAATTGGTGGGTTTCTGTCACTGGATAAAAGCTTTCTAGAAACAGAAAGACGAGAAGAAATAAATTGCTATAATTTTCAAACTATCAACAGAAATAATGTACTACCTTTAGACTGTCAGCTAAGAGACACTAGGGATAACATGTTTCATGTGGACAAATTAGCATTTACCTTGCAGCCTGGACAGCACTCAACTGGACCACTGGATTATCACTTGTGGCATTCTGCAACACCAAATGTAAATTTCAGAAATTAAAAAAAAAAAATTAATTTCAAGACACTTTAAAATGAGAATATTAAATTGATGACATACCTGCAATATAGCTTCTAGTGTTACGTTTTGCTTAAAAAGAAAAAAAGAGTTGAGCAGAAAGTTTATTAGCAAAACTGTAATTCATTAAATCCTGTATCTTTTAAAACTAGAGTTAATATACCTCAATTATCATTGTAAAACTGGTCTTACATTAAAAATGAAGTTCTCCTGGTTATTATAAAAATTATTTTAAAGACACTACATAAGAATAAGGTAACTTACTGCTTTAAAATCAGCATCAACATCTGAATCTTCTAAACTTTCTTCTTGGGGAACATTCCTCTTTTTCAGTAAGTGTTCATCTCTTTTGTTCTGAAAGGTAACCAGTAAATGGTCAAGCAGTCATGAAGACTGCTGTTAATGAAAACCCCATCACAATTATTTCAGCTTCATCAAACCCAGACACCCAGTGCCGTCGAGTCATAGCAACCCTACAGGACAGGACAGGGTAGAACTATTTAAAAAAAAAAAAATTAGGCAACTGTAAAACAAACAGTGAATCTCTACATGAGGATCATATGGATTAAATGTGCATTCTGCAAACCAATGACAAGGCCACATTCTGGTTTTGGTAACAAAATTAACTGGTTTACAGTCTAGCTTTAACATATATACATAAAAAAATAGTATTAAGCGCCAACCATTTTGCACAAAACTGATCCTTCCGATATTTGGCAAAGATTTAAATTTGGGTACACAACATTATAAAAAAAGTTCAGCAAATATGTTCCAACTAGTATGCCAGTTTTCACCTCCTTATTGCTGTTTGCCTGCAGCAATTTACTACAAAGCCAGTTTATGGGGAAGAGTTCAGTGCTCAAATGGTAAGGTATGTAAGTTTGCTGGGGGTGCCAGGAGTGGGAGTTCATCAACATAACGCCACCTACTTGCCATCCTTCCAGCAACTTAAACTCTCGCTCTCTGGGTTTTATAAACAAGAATTCTCTATAAGCAAATATAATTCTATATTTTAAGAGATTTCAATTAATGGTAACCTGTGCCATTTCAAGTAATATATAACTTTGTATAAATCTCCAATTTCCTCTAAGTTTTTAATTTGCTGGTCTATAAAATAAGGTAGAATTAAATCAAAATAAATTAGATTAAAGGACTAGCTAAGTGATTTCTAAGACCCTTTTCGATTAAAATTTCAAAGGGCATTCTACCTAGTCTTCAGTATAATATTTACAGAAGTCATTAAAACAGAAGGTTATTTAGGTCATTGATACCCACTGCCATTGAGTTATTGACGGTAAATTTCAGGCATTTCCAAATAGCAAATTAAAACTAGAACTGTATCTGTTATGGCTTATCTGCAGGACATACATTTTGTGCTATGTATAAGCAAGCGCATTTAAATAAACTGATGTTTATGTATATACTAATCATTAGGAAATTATCAACTTCTACTTATATCACAGTATACTTTTTCATGTAGTAACTACTCAAATAGTCGATTCTAAATTAGTTATTTCTAAATTAAAGCATCTCACAAATATTACAATCTATGCTTTGATCTTAACATAGCCTCAAGTGTTTCAAGTGGGAAAACGTGGCACACATCATCTTGACTAAGTGACAAGGGCACGCATAAAGGAGAAATTGACATTGTGTCTCCTGGTCTGATACAATGAGAAAACAACATTGATTCTCTGGTATTCCTGACCAAAAAATAGTAACAACCTAAGGAAAACCAGACAAACTCAAAACCACCATTCTACAAAAAACTGGCCTGTACTCTTAAAAAATATGATTATAAAAGACAAAGATTGACAAACTATTCCAGATTGAAGGAGACTAAAGAAATATAACCAAATTCAACATGTGATCCTGGATTGGCTCCTGAATCTACATAGGACGTTACTGGGAACAATGGCAAAATCTGAGTTGGGTCTATAGATGAGAAGTTAGAATTTTCTCTGTGTTAATCCGACAAATGTGCTGTTGTGGTATGTGGGAAAGTTATCTATTTTTAGGAAATACAAACTGATATATTAAGTATAATGGGGCATCAAGTCTGCAACTTAACTGGTTCAGGAAAAAAAACATCTCTCTATATATACATAGATACACATAGAAATACATATATACATACATATACACATACATACATATATATACTTTTTTTTCTGAACCAGTTAAAACATCTCTCTCTATATACATATATACACATAGAGATACATATATACATATATATATATATACACATATATACATATATATATGGTTTTTTTTTCCTGGACCAGTTAAGTTGCAGACTTGATGCCCCATTATACTTAATACATCAGTTTGTATTTCCTAAAAACAGATACTTCCCCACATACCACAGCACATTTGTCAGATTAACACAGATAAAATTCTACCTTCTCATCTATAGACCCAACTCTGGTGGCGTAGTGGTTAAGTGCTGTGGCTGCTAACCAAAAAGCTGGCAGTTTGAATCTGCCAGGCGCTTCTTAGAAACTCTATGGGGGCAGTTCTACTCTGTCCTATAGGGTTGCTATGAGTCGGAATCGACTCGACGTTAGTGGGTTTACACATACGTATATCAATTAGAGAGTGAATAAGGCAAGTATGGAAAAATAAATGTGTACCTGCCATCTACCTAATCTCTATATATAAATGAGAGAGAGAATAAGGGAAGTATGGAAAAATGCTAGTAACCAAAGAAGCTGGGTGCTGGAAAAGGGTATACAGTTAAGTGTTCTTTGTCCTATTTTCACAACTTCTCTTCAAGTTTGAAATTATTTCAAAATTTTAAAAAACTTGATTATTTCGTGGCTTGTAACATAATTTTAAAATTTATTATATGATACGGTAATTTTTGGAAACCCTGGTGGCGTAGTGGTTAAGTGCTACAGTGGCAGTCAAATCCGCCAGGTGCTCCCTGGAAATCCTATGGGGCATTCTACTCGGTCCTACAGGGTCGCTATAAGTCGGAATTGACTTGATGGCAGTGGGTTTGGTTTTTTTTTTTTGGTTTGGCCCCTATTTTTTTTCCCAGAACCTGAACAGAGGCCTTTTAGGGATCTTATTCACTTTCTTTCTCCTTCCTCCAAGTATTCCAGGCATAAAAGTAATGCAAAGCATAAATACAACTGAAGCCTATACATACAGTCCCAGTATGGGAGAGGACATCATTTCATCATTACATAAGATGTATGCTGTTCTTTATTGGTAGATAGCCTTTATTTGGTAAGGAAACTCCTACCTATTCTTAAATTGCTATTTTTTTTTCTTAAACCATGAATGGGAGCATAATTTTACAAACTGTGCTTATTTTGTATCTATTGAAATGGACATATAACTTTCCCCCTTTCATCTGTAAATATGGTAAATTAATTTTCTAATGTAAACTATCCTTACAGGTCCTGGGATAAACTTTTTTTTTTTTTTTTTTTAAATATTCATTACTAGATTCAATTTACTAACTTTTTTTTTTTTTTTTTTTTTCACCTGTGCTCATTAGAGAAAACTGACTTAAAGCTTCTTTTCTCATACTGCCTTGGTCTGGTTTTTGGTGTCATGATTTTAGTAGATTCATTAATGAGTTGTGAAGTGTTCTCTCTTTACTTTCTCTGAAACTATTTAATAAGGCTGAAATGATCTGTCCCTTGAATGTTTGCTGGAGTTCCATCTTTAAGACTGCCTTTTCTTTTTCAGGAGTGTGGGGGTAGGAGAGGTTAAATTTTTAGCCATTGGTATAATTTGTTTTCAGATCTATTCAGGTTTTTCACTTCTTAAGTCATCCTCCAAATCAGCTGGTGTAAAGTTGCTCATATGCAAATTGTGGTACGTGGTTTCCAAAATTAACATTAATTCCCCTCCCATATCTATGCCTCTCCACTGATTCTATGCTTGGCTGTGTTGACTTGCTTTGGCAAGGAACATCGAGCAAGTAGACTTGAAAATGCTCACACATTGAGGCATGGCCTCTCTTGCTGCTCTTGCAATTGTGAAATCACTGTGAGCAACACTGAGCCGGGCTGCTGGAGGATGAGAACTATGCAGAGAACAATCAAGGCCTCAGCCAAGAGCTAGAACAGAGACCATCCTGAATCATCCAGTCACCAACCAACCCACCAGCTGACCAGATACATAAGGGAGCCCGGCAGAGAGCCACTCTGCCAACCCACAGACTTGTTAGCTGAATAAAATGGCTAGTTGTAAATAAGAAACCCTGGTGGCTTACCATAAGGTAAGCAGTCTGAATCCACCAGGTGCTCCTTGGAAACTCCATGGGGCAGTTCTACTCCACCGCAATGGGTTTGGTTTTTTTGTTGTTGTTTAGCTGTAAGTGTCTTACAGTTCTACAGTGATTTATTATGCAGCAAAAACCAATGCACTAAAGTTTTTAAACTTACACTGTATTTCAATCAATACACCATTTTCAATTCCTAGTACAGTTTACCTGTTCCTTCTCTCTACTTACTGTCCGGTCTTGCCAGAGGTCTAGTCTATGGGTACTTCAAAGAACAGAGTTGATAACTCTGCTGTATCTTTGATTTCCATCTCATTAATTTATTTTTTTCCATTTACTTTATGTTTACACTTGAGAGCTGTCTGTAACTTCCCAAGTTGAATATTTAGCTTGTTAATTTTCAGCATTTGGTCTTTTAAATATAGAATTTAAGGCTATAAATTTCCCTTATGAAGTTCCACTTTAACTGCATTCTATAGGTTCTAACATGTATTTTTCCCATTATTTACTTCTGGGCATTCCAAATTTAATTAGGGTTTTTTTGATGCCCAGTGGTTAAGCATTGGGCTGCTAACCAAAAGGTCAGCAGTTTGAATCCACCAGCTGCTCCTTGGAAACCCTATGGGGAAGTTCTACTCTGTCCTACGGGACTGCTATGAGCTGGAATTGACTTGACAGCAATGGATTTGGTTTGATGCCAAGGTATTGAAAGTGCTTTAAATTTTTCACAGCCATGGGGTTTTTGTAATTGTCCTATTCATCAATTTCTAATTTAACTATATTGTGGTCAGAGGACTTGGTCTGTACAACACTTTGAAATTACAGCAGAAGTTTCAAAACTTTTTCAGTTCATAGTATAAGCCAAAGGAAATATCTGACAGTTTCTTTTATTAATTATGTCCAAAAACTTAATAGTCATCTAAAAAAACAAAAAAAAACACACACACAAATTGAAAGAAAAAAATCTTTATTTTACTCTTAAATATGTGACTGAAAGGAATGCAGTATGAGCTAATGCTCAAACTATGGAATACTTAGAGAGCTAGTAGTTTTGAGGTATCTGAAAGATGCTTAATGTCATGTGTTCCTCAATAATTTAGAATATCCTAAGGTGCCCTGGTGGCACAGTGGTTAAGAGCTCAGCTGCTAACCAAAAGGTCAGCAGTTTGAATCCACCAGCCTCTCTTTGGAAACCCTGTGGGACAGTTCTACTCTGTCCTATAGAGTTGCTATGAGTAGGCAATAGGTTTGGTTTTTTTTTTTTAAGGTCTCCTTGTGAGTTCATTGTGGTTCCCTAAGGCTCAACAGCACACAATTTGGAAACTATAGCTTTATACTATAACAAAACCAACTTTAAGGTACGTAGTGGGTTCTACAAGTGTTCATTAGATAAAACTTGTAAACTATGGTGTTTAAAATTTCTACCTAATAATTGGTCTGTTTAAGCTATTTGTTACTGAGCAGAAAATCTCCCACAATAATTACATCTTTGACAAATTTCTCCTCATAGTTTTGTCAATTTTTATTTTTAATATTTTGAGCGTTATTAGGCACACACAAGTTTAGAGTTATTACATCTTAGCAATTGTCCCTTTTTATTATTAGGTAATTACATTAGAATGAAAACATCTTAACATAGGCCAAAATAATACAGGGCATGAGAGTCATACTTTATTCTTAACAAAAATATGTACAAAAGGGAAGAGAATTCCTGGGCAGGTTTCTGGCGACTTGGTTAATCACTAAAAGGGGCTTCATCAAAATCAATAACTTACCACTTTGACACCCCAGAAATTTCTACCCTCCTGAAGACTGTATTATAATAAATTCAGTACTCATAGAAGGTATACCTCTTCTTTTTTTTGTCAAATGGCAGGGGGAGCTCAGGGAACATGGGAATTAATCTAGTTTCAAAACTCTCCTATCCCCAAACATACAGAGATGCATTTCTTAAATTCCTTTAAAAATCCATTATTCATCTATTATCCATGTATATATTTATGTAGTCCTTTTTTAGATCTTGTGTTTTCTGACTATGGTATTAAAATTGAACTACATGGAATTGCCATTTTGTAGGTCAAAATGGTTAAATATGGACAATTCCTTATGGTTCAATGTAATATTTCTTGAGTTAACCACTTCTGTATGTTACTGATCACTATATAAAGCACTTCTTTTACATCCCCAAATTCTTTCCACCTTGAAAAAGTGGCTTGCAACCTTCTACCTGAATTTGTGGAACAAGTCAGCAGTCACTGTAAATCTCATGAAAAGGTACTGGATACAAAGGTGTGGTATATTGTAACTGCCCCCTCACTGTCTTCCTAGCTGCTAACAGACATAGTAGCTACCAATGAACATTAAGGTCAAGTATGTGCTTTTTTTTTTTTTATGTGCTTTAGGGGGAGATGACTGTTCTCTGTCAGAAACCGAGAACTCTGTTAAGCTATCTTAGTGGGGTAAAGCAAGAAGCGCTATTCTGTGGCACCGGTAAATCTAGCCCACTTTGATTAGGGGCAATAAATGATGCCCATTGCTTGCACGGGGCTTTCTACTTTTATTACCCCCTTTTACCTTTTATTACCCCCTTTTACTGCCCCTTCCCCTATCCGCTCTCTGTGCATACTATCTGCCATGTAGACATGGCTATCCTATCAGTATTGAATCCTGGGAGAGAGGTATTTGGGCATTCTCCTCCCCACTCCTGAAGTGGGGCCTGCTTGGATGTGATCTAACCTTGTGGATGGGTTCCCTAGCTTCAGGGAACCTAGGCTGATGATAATGAGTGCTGTTCCATTCATCCCTGCTCTGTTTATTCTGTGAGCAATAAACACCTGGGGATCACGTCATCAGAAGTGCCTGATCTGTGTTCTGTTCCAAACAGTCCTTCACTAAGAACATGTGAATGTACTGACATTGCAAAAGGATAATTAAAATTTATCACAACATTTCAAACCTGAAATAACTAATTTATATCTGTTTTTATCCAGCAATACTCTAAGTGTTTTAAATCCTCACCTAGTTTTAGTTCTATAAAATTAAAGTCTTTATTTTACAGATGAATAAATAGGAACACAGAGACGATAAGTAACCTGTCTAAATTAAATTACATACCTAGGGATTATCAGAGGTAAGACTGGAACCTAGGTGGTAGTTACTGAGGTTGTTTTCTTAAATATATTCTATTGCTTGCTTTTTAAAGTCGTTGCTCTACTCTGCACCTAAATGCTTCTAAAGAGAAAGAAAAATATGCTGACAAAACAGATCTTCCCCTCAATTTTAAAATGAATGAAACGGTACTACCACTGAGTGGTTACATGGATATTCACCCGTGAGTTTTATAAGACACACCCTGCTTAGTATGTCATATTTCAATCAAAAATGTATTTAAATGATACCACTGGCTCATCAAACATGTAAAAATCTGACAACACATTTTCTTTTCCTTGCAAGATCATTTAATTGATCTTACCAATTGGCCACTTTTTTTTATTCTAATTTACTAATTTAGGTTTTTTTGAATTTGGAATTTTTGTTGAGATAATTATAGATTCACATGCAGTTGTAAAAAATAATACAAAGATCCCCTGCACACTTTGCCAATGGCAACGTTTTATAAAACTGTAGTTAAATATGACAACCAGGACACTAGCACTGATATGGTCCACAATCTTACTCAAATTTCCTGTTGTACTTGTGCTGGTGTGTGTCTGCATATGTATATTAAGTTCTATTGAATTTTATCATCTGTGTAGGTTGGGGTACCCACCACCATAGACAGGATAGCGAACAGTTCCAAAAATAAAAGATTCTCTCATGTTGCCCTTTTATAAGCAAAACCACCTCCCTCCCACGACCTCCCCGCCCTTATACCTCACCACTGGCAACCATAATTTGTCCTCCATTTCTAAAATTTTATCATTTCAAAAGAGTTATATAAATGGAATCATATAGTATGTAGCCTTTTATGACTGGCTCTTTTTGCTCAGCATAATTCCCTGGAAGATTCATTCAAATTGTTCTTATAACAGTAGTTCGCTCCTTTTATTGCTGAACAGTACTCCATGATACAGATGTACTAGGTTTGTTTAATCATTTATCTGTTAAAGGACATCTGGGTTGTTTACAAGTTTTGACTACCATAAATAAAACTGCAATAAACATTTGTGTACAGGTTTTGTATAAACACAGATTTTCATTTCTCTGAGGTAAATGCCCAGGAGTATGATCGATGGGTTGTATGGTAGTTTCATGTTTAGTTTTTAAGAAACTGCCAACCTGCTTTCCAGAACTGTACCAGCAATGCATGAGTGATCTAGTTTCTCCACGTTAATACCCAGTGTTTAGCATTGGGTGTTGTCACAATTTTTTATTTTAGCCATTCGGATAGATGTGCTGTGATATCTCACTCTGGTTTCAATTTGCCCTTCCTGAATGGCTAATGGGAAACGCTGGTGGCTAGTGGGAATCAACTCAATGGCAACAGGTATGGTATAGTAATGGCTACTGAGGAAACCCTGGTGGTGCCGTGGTTAAGAGATAGGGCTGCTAACCAAAACATCAGCAGTTCGAATCCACCAGGTGCTCCTTGGAAACTGTGAGGCAGTTCTACTCTGTCCTATAGGGTCGCTATGAGTTGGAAATCGACTCGACAGCAATAGGTTTGGTTTTTTGGAATGGCTAACGATATCTTTTCATGTGCTTATTTGCCATCTGAACATCTTCTTTGGTGAGATATTTCTGCATGTCTTTTGCTCATTTTCTAATTGGACTGTTTGATTTTTTTTTTTTTACCACTGAGCTTTGCGAGCTCTTTACGTATTCTAGATAACTGCCTTTTATTGGATAATGTGGTTTGCAAATATTTTCTTCCAGCCTCTAGCTTATCTTTTCATCCGCTTCACGTCGGCTTTTATAGACCAAAAATTTTTAATTCTGATAAGATCCAATTTACCAATTTTACTGTTTACTGATTGCACTTTTGGGGTCAAGTCCAAGAATTCTTTGCCCAGTCCTAGATCCTGAAGATTTTCTCTCCCATGTTTTTTCTAAGTTTTACAGTTTTCTGCTTTTACATCTAATCCATAATCCACTTTGACTTAATTTTTGTATGTGAGGCTGAAGTCAAAGGGCTCATATTTTTGTCTGTCGATGTCCACTTGCCCCAGACCATTGGGTGAAAAGGCTATCTTTCCTTCAAGGAATTGCTTTGCACCACTGTAAAAACATCAACTGTACAATATGGATGGAACTTGAAGACTTTATGCTGGGTGAAATAATTCAACCACAAAAGAACAAATATTATATGACCTCACTTACATAAAAAGACAAGAAAAGGCAAATGTTTAGAGACCAAAGTTTATTAGAGGTTACCAAGGCAGGTGGGAGAAATAAAGGGTGGTGGTACTGAGTACAGAGTACTGAGTTTCAGTTTATGACAACGGAAAAATTGCATTGATTAAGGGTACGGTTGCATAGCTGATTATCATAAATGCTGTCAATAAATTGAGTACCTATAAAAAGTTGAATTGGCAAAAGTTGTTTGATACTTATAGTAATTAAAATGACAGTAACAACAAAAAAAAAGAGTAGCTGTTGAGGCTGCTTATATACAACCAAACACCTCATGGCATTTTGTTCCTACGTGTGGCGGTTTAAGGTCATGGTTTCATGGGACATCCAAGTTAACTGGCCTAATAACATGGTTAGTGCTTCTGTACTACCTCTTAGTTCATTGTGTAGTGGCCATGGAAGGCACCACAACTCTATTCACCTGGAGCAACGGAGGAAGGAGGACACTCAGGAACAGAAGGAGGATATGGAACATGTGGCTAATTGCCTCCGTGACCAACTGACTCCTTTGCCATGAGACCAGAACTGGACAGTGCCTGGCTACCACTACTGAGCATTTTGATCAAACATTCTATAGATAAATCCTGATCAAAAGGGGGAAAATCCAGAAAAGAACTTCAAACTCTCATGGATTCCAGATATTCTGGTGCTATGGAGGCTGGAAGAACCCATTAAATTACTGTCCTGAGTTAATCTTTCAACATGAAACCAAAAATATCCCCTTAAAGTCTTCTTAAAACCAAACAATAGTTTAGCTTAACTAGTAAAAAAATGTCTGCCTTGAACATTATGCTCTTTTAAGAACTATTTATATGGGATCAAACTGACTAGAGCAACTTGAAAGATTAGATGGGAACCTTCACGGGCAGTGAGTTTCTGTTAATGGGGGAGGAACAAGTCAGATGAGGAGGATGAGAAAGTTTGTACAACTTGAATATAATCAATGTCACTAAATTGTACATGCAGAAACTGTTGAACTGGTGTATGTTTTGCTGTGTATTATTCTCAATAATGACAACAACAAAACTCAAGTGGGAATATTTATGTGTCTGTTTTTGGGCTCTCTATGCTATTCTATTGATCTATGTGCCTATCCCTCTGCCAGTATCACACAGCATTGATTGCTGTAGCTATATACTAAACCAAACCCACTGCTATGGAGTCAATTCTGACTCATAGGGACCCTACAGGACAGAGCAGAACTGCTTATGGGGTTTCCATGGCTGTAAATCTTTATGGAAGCAGACAGGCTGCCATATGTTTCTCCCACAGAGCGCATGTTGAGTTCGAAACGCTGACCTTTCAGTTAGCAGCGGAGCACTTTAACCACTCCACTATCAGGGCTCCTTGTAGCTATATAGTAAGCCTTAATATTGAGTAGAGTGACTGCTCTCACTTTATTCTGTCTTCATCAAGATTGTTTTAGCTATTCTTGTGCCTGTACCTTTCCATATATATATGAGAATAAGCTCGTCTAAGTCTACAAAAAACGTTGCTGGGATCTTGGGAGGAATTGCATTAAACCTATAGATCAATTTTGGGGAAAAATGGTATCTTTACTATGTTGATTCTTGCAATGCGTGAACACAGTATGTCTCTCCATTTAGGTCTTTAATTTCTTTCACTGGCATTTTGTAATTGTCATTTTACAGATCCTGTACATGTTTTGTTAAGTGTGTATCTAAACATATTCTTTGAAGTGATGGTAAATAGTATTGTGTTTTTAATTCCAGACTCTTTGCATGCTCATGTATTAACGTAATTGATTTTTTGTGTTTTTATCTTAATAAATTGTATAGCCTTACTAAACTCACAACAGTTCTAGGAGGTATTTTTTTGAGATTCCTTGGAAACTTCTATGTAAACAATCATGTCATCTGCACAGCGGGACAGCTTTACTTCTTCCTTTCCAATCTGTGTACCTTTCCTTTCTTTCTTTGTCTTATGGCACCAGCTAGAACTTGCAGCACTATGCTGAATGAGAGCAGTGAAAGCAGATATCCTAGCTTGTTTCCAGATTTGGGGGAGAAAACATTCAGTCTTTTATCATTAAATATAATGTTAGATGTGGGTTTGCAGATGCACTTTATCAAGTTGAGGTAATTCCTCTCTATTCCTAACTTGTTTAATTTTTATCAGGAATGGGTGCTGGATTTTGCCAAATGCTTTTTTTGCATCAACTGATATGACTGTATGATTTTCTTCTTAACTTGCTGATATTAGGAATTGAAGCTATTCAAAAGAGAGATTTTACTAAAAAGTCAAACACAGCATAACCTTGATAATCACCCTTACCTTCCGTAGTTCAACTGTCACTTCGTTTCTGTGTCTTCGCATTGTCTAAAAAGAAAAATAAAGATTTCCTAAGTATCCAAACACTGATAATGCTGGTATATAAATTAAGTTCTCAGACATTTAAGATTCAAATTTTAGAGGTAATTTAAGGATTAAAAACTAAGCAGTTTTAGACTTTAAATGAAGACTTATAACCAGTGAAAAAGCCAAAAATCCTGACTATTTCAGTAGCTATCTGTTGGGTAATTTTGAGGAAGATGGAAGGTGAGGCTTGGCTGCCTAGGATCCAGTCTCCTTTCCTAACTGCACCCTGGTTCCTCTGGAGAATGACATCCTCCCAGCTGTGTACAGCTTTCACAGAATCACCACTAGTGTCTCACTCTCTCCTAGCTAAAGTAGGGAATAAGACTCCAACTATGCCAACAACTCTCTCCCCCTACAACTCTGAAAACACATCAACATCCAAACAAATTATTTAGACAAGATAGTAAATAATGCCTACATCCTGGACTTGGTCTATTCCCAGCTCTCCAATGTCCCTACTCACTCTGAGCTACCTAATATTCTTCCAATAAGTTATTGTTTTGATTAATTAAGTCTGGCAGAGCTGGTTTTTGATGCCTGCAACCACTGAATTCAAACTCAAATGATTTATGTTAAAAAAAAAAAAAGTATATAACTCATTGTCATGGCCTTAAAACCATATGAAAATAAAAATAAGTCTGAGATAGATATTTTCTATCATAAGGTAAAGATGGATCCTTCTAAGTTTATAAAGAGGCTCTATGTCTTATCAGGCACTATTAAGATGATTAACAGTTTTTGATCTACTGATATGATGGATTATTTTATTACACATACAAATATCTTTATATCCTTACACGTCTGGAGTAAAAGCTATGTGTTGTTTTTGTTGTTGTGGGCAATTGGGTGGATGCTGGCTCACAGCAACCCTATAGGACAAAGTAGAACTGCCCCGTAGGGCTTCCTAGGCTGAACTCTTTACAGGAATGATCGCCAGATCTTTCCTCCCTCGGAGCTGGGGTGTTCAAACTGCCAACCTTCTTGTTACTAACCCAGTGCTTAACTACTGGGCCACCAGGGCTCCTTAAAAAACTATATGGTCATGGTATATTATACTTTTATACATTGCCAGGTAAGAATACTTTTGTTGTGGTATTTTTGTCAAGCTTACTTAAACTGCAGTGATAAATTAGTCCCTTTTTAGGGAAAAAAATCCTGTGGAACCCAAATAATAAAGTTTGTCAAAATACTGAAATAATAATCTACATATTTTTTTTGAAACTTTATATAGATATACGTTAAATGTAAAAACTGCCAAAAAGTCAAGTTAGTAACATTAATTGATGGAATGATGCATTAATAAAACTATTATCACTGATAGAGTTCAACAGTAGAAAGAGCCTCAAACCTAGCTCTAAAATATGTTTCCATATTTTTACTTCAATACTATTACTACAGAGAATGCCTTATGCACTAGTACATCACACAAAATGGTAATAAAAATGTTGCACAATCTTCAAATACCAGTATTACTGAACTGTCATTTGATAGTTCTGTGAACTGTCTTTACTCACCTGAAGATTTGAACTGTACTGCTATTAAATTTGCCTAAATTGACATATAAGCCAACTGTTACTAAAACTCAAAAGAAAAAAATCTTTTCATTGTAATGACTACCTTTAATTGTTTACTAATTGTTATAAGATGGCATATAACATAATGGGGGAAGAATAATTTGGAAAAGGACAGTGATAATGGCTGCACAACTTGATGAACATAATGTCACAGAATTGTACATGTAAACATTGCTGAATTGGCAAATGTTCTGTTATATTTATATTTTTTAATCACAATTGGGAAAAAAAAAAAAAAAGGATAGTTTAGCAGCCAGGCGTGCTGTTTGTACTACTTAGGGACTTCCTAGGAGTTGAAGGCCTCCTATATTCACTGAAAAGAATCTTATGAGTATAAATGATCAAGCTGGTTTAGGTCAGTTAGCAACAGGAACTGTACTATGTATGATACAAGTACCTCTGAGTCAGTCAATGGCTTATTCTACTTTCTATTTGAGCTACTCTCTTCCCTTACATTCTTCCCAAGTGATCTCATCTAGTCTCATGTCTTCAATTACTCTCTCATGATCACTCCCAAGTATCTATATTTACCCAGCCTTCTCACCTAAGCTCCAAATCTGTAAGTCCATCCATTGAACAAAAATTTACTGAGTGTATCCAAATGAGCAGCAGGATACAAGATCAACATACAAAAATAAACTGGATTCCTACACACCGACAAAGAGAAGTTCAAAAAGGAAATCAGGAAAACAATACTATTTATGATAGCCCCTAAAAAGATAAAATACTTAGGAATAAACCTAACCATAGATGTAAAAGAAAACTACATACCACTATTGCAAGAAAACTTGAGACCCATATAAATGGGAAATCATACCATGCTCATGAATAGAAAGACTCAACATTGTGAAAATGTCAAAACTACCCAAAATGATCTACAGATAAAATGTAATCCCAATCCAAATACCAACAGCATTCTTCAACAAGAAGGAAAAACTAATCATCAACTTTATATGGAAAGCAAAGAGGTCCCAGATAAGCAAAGCATTACTGATGAAAAAAGAACAGGGCAGGAGGCCTCACACTACCTGATCTCTGAACTTACCATACAACCGTGGTAGCTGAAACAGCCTAGCGCTGGTAAAACAACAAACACATAGACCAATAGAACAGAATCAAGAACCCAGACCTAAATCCACCTATCCATGGTCAGCTGATCTTTGACAATGGACCAAAGTCCATTAAATGGGGAAAAGACAGTCTTTTTAACAAATGGTGCTGGCAAAACTGGATGTCCATCTGCGTAAAAAAGAAGAAACAGGACCCAAAACTCACATCATACACAAAAACTAACTCAAAATGGACCAAAGACCTAACTATAAAACCTAACATGATAAAGATCATGGAAGAAAAAACAGGGACAACACTAGGGGCCCTAATACATGGCATAAATAACTGTGCAAACCAAAGCTAACAATGCACAAATACCAGAAGAAGAACTAGATAATCGGGAGATCCTAGAAATTAAACACTTATGGTCATCAAAAGACTTCACCAGACGAGTTAAAAGACAACGTACAGATTGGGAAAAAGTATTTGACTACAACATATCTGACATAGGTCTAATCTCTAAAATCTATTAAATACTTCAATGTTCAACAACAAAAAGACAAAAAATCCATTTAAAAAATCGGCAAAGGATATGAACAGACACTTCACCAAAGAAGACATTCAGGCTGCTAACAGACACTAGCAAACACTGGCCAGTACAGAGATACAAATCGAGATTACAACGAGATACCATCTCACACTGACATTACTGGCACACACACACACACACACACACACAAAAAAATACAGAATATAACAAATGTTGGACAGGTTGCAGGTAGACCGACTCTTACGCATTGCTAGTGGGAATGTAAAATGGTACAATCACTATGAAAAACAATATGGTACCTCCTTAAAAAGCTAGAAATAGAAATACCATACAATCCAGCAATCCCATTTCTAGGAATATATCCTAGAGAAATAAGAGCTGCCACACAAACAGACATATGCACACCCATGTTCGTTGCAGCAATATTCAAAATAGCAAAAAGATGTGAACAACCTAGGTGCCCATCAACAGATGAATGAATGTACAAACTATGGTACATACACACAGTGGAACACTACACAATTGTATGTACACACAATGTAATACTACACAACAATAAAGAACAACGATGATCCACAAAACACCTCACAACATGAATATATCTGGAGGGTATTATGCTGAGTGAAATAAGTCTATCACAAAAGGACAAACGCTGTACGAGAACACTATCATAAAAACTCAAGAAAAAGGTTTACACATAGAAACAATCTTTGATGGTTACGAGGGAGGGGACCGGTGAGAAGCAAAAAACACTAACTAGATAGTAGATAAGTGGTAACTTTGGTAAAGGGTAAGACAACACAAAATACTAGGGAAGTCAGCACAACTTGACTAGGGCAAAGTCACAGAAGCTTTGCAAACACATTCAAATGCCCGGAAGGGCCAAATTACTAGGCTGAGGGCTGGGAATCATGGTCTCCGGGGGTTATCTAACTCAACTGGCATAACACAGTCTACAATGAAAATGTTCTACATCCAACTGCGGTCAGCAGCGTCTGGGGTCTTAAAAGCCTGTGAACAGCCATCTAAGATACATCTTCTGCTCCTACCCCAGGTGGAACAAAGGAGAATGAAGAAAATCAAAGACACAAGGGAAAGAATACTCCAAAGGCCTAATGGACCACAACTACCACAACCTCCACCAGACTAAGCCCAGAACAACTAGGTGGTACCCGGCTACCACCACCAGCTGCTCTCACAGGGATCACAATAGAGGGTCTTGGACAGAGTTGGAGAAAAATGTAGAACAAAATTCAAATTCACACATACACACACAAAAATACTAGGCTTGCTGGTCTGACAGAGACTGGAGAAATCGTGAGAGTATGTCCCCCCAGCACGCTTTTAACTCAGTACTGAAGTTACTCCTGAGGTTCACTTTTCAGCCAAAAACGGAAACCCTGGTGATGTAGTGGTCAACTGCTACAGCTGCTAACCAAAAGGTCGGAAGTTCGAATCCACAAGGTGCTCCTTGAAAACTCTATGGGGCAGTTCTACTCTGTCCTATAGGGTCACTATGAGTTGGAATCGACTTGATGCCAATGCGTTTTTGGTTATACGGCAAACAGTAACACATGTGAGAAACATGCTTCATGGTTCAATCATGTATATGAAACTTATGGGCATACCAGCCCAAAAACAAAGGCAAGAAGGCAGGAAGGGATAGGAAAACTGGATGAATAGAAACAGGGAACCCAGGGTGGAGAAGGGGCGAGCACTGATACATCGGGGGGTTGGCAACCAATGTTACAAAACAATTTGTGTATTAACTGTTTAATGAGAAACTAATTTGCTCCATAAACTTTCACCTAAACCACAATTAAAAAAAAGAGAAAAAAATCAAATGACACAGTGTATTGGGCACTTCTGCTGCAAAAAAACCTCTTTAAAGTTTTAAAAAGCAAAGATGTCACTTTGAGGACTTAGGCATGCCTGACCCAAGCCACGGTATTTTCAATTGCCTCATATGCATACAAAAGCTGGACCATAAATAAGGAAGACTGAAGAATTGATACCTTTGAACTATGATGTTGGCAAAGAATACTGAATATACCATGGACTGCCAGGAGAATGAACAAATCTGTCAGGGAAGACGAACGTACACCAGAATGCACCTTAGAAGCAAGGATGGCGAGACTTTGTCTCACATACTTTGGACATATTATCAGAGGGACCAGTCCCTGGAGAAGGACATCATGCTTGGTAGAGGGTCAGCGGAAAAGAGGAAGACCGTCAGTGAGACAGACTGACACAGTGGCTGCAACAATGGACTCACACATAGCAACAATTGTGAGGATGAAGCAGGGCAGGGCAGTGTTTTGTTCTGTTGTACAAAGGATCACTATGAGTCGGAATCTACTGGACAGCACCTCACAATTTCCCTAATAAACACTATAATTGTGGGAAAAAATTTGTTTTGCTGGTCTGTAAAAAAAGAGGGTGAAAAGACAAGCTAGTGATCAGAAGAAAATATTTGCAAATTACATATCCAATAAAAGACTATTATCGAGAGTATGTAAAGAGCTCTGAAAGGTCAACAGTTCAAAAATTCAAACAATCCAATTAGAAAATGGGCAAAAGATACTGAGACATCTCACCAAAGAGGACATACAGATGACAAATAAGCACATAAACTAAACCAAACCTGTTGCTGTCCCGTCAATTCCAACTCATGGCAACCACCTGTGTTACAGGGTAGACCTACTCCATAGGGTTTTCTTGTCTGTTATCTCTACAGAAGCAGACTGCTGGGTGTTTCTTCCACAGTGTTGCTGGGTGGGCTCAAACTGCCAACCTTTGGGTTTGTAGTTGAACACAAACTGCTTGTGCCACCCAAACACTTTCATTAGCTAATTCAACAACGAGAAAACCCACTGCCGTTGAGTCAGTTCCAACTCATAGCAACCTTATACGACAGCCAGAACTGCCCTATAGGGTTTCCAAGGAGCAGCTGGTGGATTCGAACTGCAGAGTTTTTGGTTAGCAGCCATAGTTCTTAACCACTGTGCTCCCGTTGCTCCTCTACAATGAAATACCACTACACCTACCTAAATGGCTGGGGAAAAAAAAAGGCGACAATACCAAATGCTAATGAGGATGCCGAGAAACTAGAACACTCATGCATTGCTGCTGGGAATGTAAAATGGTACTGCCACCTCGGAACGGTTTGGTAGTTTCTTTAAAAATTAAACACACAAGGCGAGGCCAGGATGGTGGAATAGCCAGATACTTCCAGCGATACCTCTTACAACAAAGACCTGAAAAACCAAGTGAAACAATTATGTTTATGACAATCTATGAGCCCTGAACATCAAAGGCAAAGTCAGAAAACAGACTGAGTGGCAGGGGAAAAAGAGACAGTTCTGAAGTGGAGAGGAGTTGCCAGACCTGAATCACTGGGATCCATCAGGTACCACTCCCAGGGGCGGCTGGGGTGGGCTGGTGGTAGCATTCAGCCAGTTTCCACAAGGAGAAGCAGCCAGCTGCACAGCCTACTCACACCTCCCGAGCCAGAGAAAAATGGCACTCTCGGCAAAAGCTAAGTACTTGCATATGTTTTACCGCACCCCCTGCCCCCAAGCTGGCTTCAGGGCAGTTTATTTCTCTGGGCCTGAGATAGGCCCATTTGAGCACCCTGAGCCATGCTCCCGGACTTGGAGAAGGAATAAATTCAAAACAGGGGGAAAAGATAATTTGCCAGTTCCACTAACCTGGGGAGCTCAGGACATAAGCAGCTCCTGTCCAGGCATAAACGGTCCGTGACTTTGAATACCTTTCCCCCCTGCATGGACCTGGTGGGCCTATTTCAGGAGAATAAGCCCTTGCTGACAGACTGCAACTGTTTAAGCTGTGCAGCAGAGGTGGGAGTTTGATATTTGACACCACTTTGCCTATTAAACAGGGTCCTCACCTACCCACATCAGGGGACTAAGGACTGGTGGCTCCACTCAGGTCACCCAGCCACCCACGACCAGGGTCCAGGAGTAACTGGTATCTCCCAGTCCTTACAACCAAAAGCACTGGGTGTCCATGGTCCTTCTGCAGAACCCACCCACCTATACGCTCTAGGGAACAGGAACTTACTTTCCTCAGAGACACATCAAGGACGGTTCTTAGCCCCTTCGCTCTTCAGAGCGTGACCCCCTGCTGCAACCAGATACCGGTACCAACACCAAACACCCCTGCTCCACTAAGACTGTAGGACAGAGCCTGTATCACATACTTGATGAACAACTACCTGTACACCTGAGCGGAATCCACACAAGAAAAGTGAGTGGATTCATAAGCTCATATACCTGATGACAGCTCTAGCCATCTGGTGACAGGACATCAGAGCTCCAAAGGTGAAAATAATCAAGCTAGCTCACTCAAGCAACCTATTTGGGCATATCAAAACAAAACAAAGCAAGAAACTAGGATACAGTAAGCAAACATAAAATAAACTAACACAATATCTGATAGACAGCTCGGAGACAACAGTCAATATCAAGCCACATAAAGAAACAGACCGTGATAGCTTCCACAAGCTCTCAAAATAGAGAATCAATGAATCTTCTGGATGAAGGTGACTTCCTAGAATTACCAGATGCAGAATTCCAAAAGATTAATATACAGAGCTCTTCAAGACATCAGAAAGGAGATCAGGCACTATGCAGAACAAGCCAAGAAACACGCAGATAAAACAGCTGAAAAATTAAAAAGGTTATTCAAGAACATAATGAAAAATTTAATACGGTGCAAGAATCCATACAGAGATAGCAATCAGAAATTCAGAAGATTAACAGTTAGACAACACAATAGAAAGTCAGAGGAGCTGAACTGAGCAAGTGGAATGCAGAATTGGTGACCTTGACAATAAAGCACTTGGCACCAATGTATATGAAGAAAAATCAGATAAAAGAATTAAAAAAAATGAAGAAACCTTAAGAATCATGTGGGGCTCTATGAAGAGAAATAACGTACGAGTAATTGGAGTACCAGAACAGGGAGGGATAACAGAAAATACAGAGAGAATTGTTGAAGATTTGTTGGCAGAAAACTTCCCTGATATCGTGAAAGATGAGAAGATATCAATCCAAGATGCTCATCGAACTCCACAGAAGATAGATTTTACAAGAAAGTCACCAAAACATATTATAATCAAACTTTTCAAAACCAAAGATGAAGAGAGAATTTTAAGAGCAGCTAGGAATAAATGAAAAGACACCTACAAAGGACAGAAAATAAAAATAAGCTTGGACTACTGGGCAGAAACCATGCAGGCGAGAAGGCAATGTGGTGACCTATATAAAGCACTGAAGGAAAAAATTGCCAGCCACGAATCATATATCCAGCAAAACTGTCTCTGAAATATGAGGGGGAAATTATGATATTTCCAGATAAACAGAGGTTTAGGGAACTTATAAAAACTAAACCAAAAAATGACAAGAAATACTAAAGGGAGTTCTTTGGTTAGAAAAATCAATAATATCAGGTATCAACCCAAGACTAGAACACTGGACAGAGCAATCAGATGTCAACCCAGACAGGGAAATCACAAAAATAAATCAAGATTAAAAAAAAAAAAAAAAAAAAACGCTCAAAACAGGGAAACAGCAATATTATGTAAAAAAAGACAACATTAAAATAGTAAAGAGGGACTAAGAAATGTAGTCCCAGATCTTTCATATGGAGAGAAAGACAAGACAATATGAAGAAATAAAAGTTAGGTTTTTAAATTTAAAAAATAGAGATTCAGCAGAAACAAGATCAACAACAAAGAAGAGGAAAAGACAATATATAAACTACTCACAACAAAAAATTAAGTAGGAAATAGAATCTTTCAAGAACACAAAAAAAGACATCAAAATAACAGCACTAAACTCATACCTATCCGTAATTATGCTGAATGTTAATGGACTAAATGCACCAATAAACAGACAGAGAGTGGCAGAATGGATTAAAAAACAAGATCCGTCTATATAATGCCTGTAACAGGCACACCTTAGACTCAGAGATACAAACAAACTAAAACTCAAAGGATGGAAAAAAATATATCAATCAAAAAAGAGCAGGAGTGGCAATATTAATTTCTGACAAAATAGACTTTAAAGTTAAATCCATCAGAAAGGATAAGGAAGGACACTATATAATGATTAAAGGCACAAACACAAGGAAGATATAACCATATTAAATATTTATGCACCCAATGACAGGGCTGCAAGATACATAAAACAAACTCTAACAGCATTGAAAAACGAGATAGATCCACAATAATAGTAGGAGACACCAACACACCACTTTCGGTGAAGGACAGGACATCCAGAAAGAAACTCAGTAAAGACACGGAAGATCTAAAAGCCATAATCAACCAACTTGACCTTATAGACATATACAGAACACTTCACCCAACAGTAGACAAGTATACTTTCTTTTCTAGTGCACATGGAACATTCTCTAGAATAGACCACATATTAGGTCATAAAGCAAGCCTTAGCAGAATCTAAAACATCTAAATATTACAAAGCATCTTCTCTGACCATAAGGCCATAAAAGTAGAAATCAATAACACGGAAAAGAAATCAAACACTTGGAAACTGAACAATACCCTGCTCAAAAAAGACTGGGTTATAGAAGATATTAAGGATGGAATAAAGGAATTCATAGAATCCAATGAGAATGAAAAACAATTCCTATCAGAAAGTTTGGAACAGAGCAAAAGCACTGCCCAGAAATCAATTTGTATTGATAAATGCACACATACAAAAAGAAGAAAGCAGCAAATCAAAGAATTATCCCTACAACTTGAACAAATACAGAGCAACAAAAGAAACCCTCAGGCACCAGAAGAAACCAAATAATACAAATTAGAGCAGGATTAAATGAAATACAGAAAAGAAAAACAATCGAAAGAGTTAACACCACCAAATCCGGTTCTTTGAAAAAATTAACAAAATTGATAAACCACTGGCCAAACTGACAAAAACAGGAGAGGAAGCAAATAATCCAAATAAGAAATGAGATGGGCGATATTACAACAGACCCAACTGAAATTAAAAGAATCATATTAGATGACTATGAAAAATTGTACTCTAACAAATTTAAAAACCTAGAAGAAAGGGATGAATTTCTAGAAACACACTACCTACCTACCTACCTAACATAGTTGTTACGTAGAACAACTAAACAGACCCATAACAAAAGAAGAGATTGAAAAGGTAATCAAAAAACTCCTAACAAAAAACAGCCCTGGCCCCGTGGCTTTATTGCAGAATCCTACCAAACTTTCAGAGAAGAGTTAACACCACTACTACTAAAGGTATATCAAAGCATAGAAGAGGACGGAATACTCCCAAACTCATCCTATGAAGCCAGCATATCCCTGATCCCAAAACCAGATCAACAAAAAAACAAACGCACTGCCGCCAAGTCGATTCCAACTCATAGCGACCCTATAGGACAGGGCAGAACTGACCCACAGAGTTTCCAAGGAGCACCTGGCAGATTCAAACTGCCGACATTATGGTTAGGAGCCATAGCACTTAACCACTATGCCACCAGGGTTTCCAACCAGATAAAGACACCACAAAAAAAAGAAAATTACAGACCTATATCCCTTATGAACTTACATGCAAAAATTCTCAACAAAATTCTAGCCAATAGAATTCAACAACGTATGACCAAGTGGGATTCATGCCAGGTATGCAGGAATGGTTCCACATTAAAAAAAAAAAATTAATGTAATCCATCATATAAATAAAACAAAAGACAAGAATCACATGATTTTATCAATCGATGCAGAAGAGGCATTTGACAAAGTTCAACACCCATTCATGATAAAAACTCAGCAAAATAGGAATAGAAGGAAAATTCCTCCACATAATAAAGGGCATTTACACAAAGCCAATAGCCAACATCATCCTAAACGGAGAAGAGTCTGAAAGCATTCCACCTGAGATCGGGAACCAGACAAGGATGCCCTTTATCACCACTTCTTTTCAACACTGTGCTGGAGGTCCTAGCCAGGGCAATTAGGCTATCTAAGAAATAAATGGCATCCAGATTAGTAAGGAGGAAGTAAAAGTAACTCTATTTGCAGATGACATGATCCTACACACAGAAAACCCTAAAGAATCCTCAGGAAAACTACAGAAACTAGGAGTTCAGCAGAGTATCAGGATACAAGATAAACATACAAAAATCAGTTGGATTCCTCTACACCAACAAAAAGAACACCAAAGAGGAAATCACGAAATCAAAGCCATTCATAGATAAAACACCTAGGAATAAATCGTACCCGAGATGTAAAAGACTTATACTAAGAAAACTACAAAACATTACTGCAAGAAACCAAGAGAGGCCTACATAAGCAGAAAAACATACCTTGCTCATGGATAGGAAGACTTAACATTGTAAAAATGTCTATTCTACCAAAATTGATCTGTAGATACAATGCTATTTCGATCCAAATTCCTACGATATTTTTTAATGAGATGGAGAAACAAATCACCAACTTCATATGGAAGGGAAAGAGGCTCCAGATAAGTTAAGCATTACTGAAAAAGAAGAACAAAGTGGGAGGCCTCACTCTACCTGATTTTAGAACATATTATACAGCCACAGTAGTCCAAACAGCCTGGTACTGGTACAACAGATACACAGACCAATGGAACAGAATTGAGAATCCAGACATAAATCCATCCACATATGAGCAGCCGATATTTGACAAAGGCCCAAAGTCAGTTAAATGGGGAAAAAACAGTCTTTTTAACAAATGGTGCAGGCATAACTGGATATCCGTCTGCAAAAAAATGAAACAAGACCCATACCTCACACCATGCACAAAAACGAGCTCAAAATGGATCAAAGACCCTAAATGCAAAATCTAAAATGATAAAGATCATGGAAGAAAAAATAGGGACAACGCTAGGAGCCCCAATACATGGCATAAACAGTATACAAAACATTACTAACAATACAAAAGGGAAGCTTGATAACTGTGAGCTCCTAAAAATCAAACACCTATGCTCATCCAAAGACTTCACCAAAAGAGTAAAAAGATTACCTACAAACTGAGAATAAGTTTTTAGCTATGACATTTCCGATCAGCATCTGATCCCTAAAATCTGCATGATATTGCAAAAACTCAACTACAAAAAGGCAAATAACCCAGTTAAAAAATGGGCAAAGGATATGAGCAGACACTTCACTAAAGAAGACATTCAGGTAGCTAACAGATATATGAGGAAATGCTCACAATCATTAGCCATTAGAGAAACACAAATCAAAACTACAATGAGACACCATCTCACTCCCACATGGTGGCAATGTAAAATGGTACAACCACTTTGGAAATCCATTTGGTACTTCCTCAAAAGGCTAGAAATAGAACTACCATAGTATCCAGCAATCCCACTCCTTCGAATATATCCTAGAGAAATAAGAGCCTTTACACGAACAGACATATGTGCACACATGTTCACTGCAGCACTGTTTACAATACCAAAAAGATGGTAGCAACCAAGGTGCCCTTCCATGGAGGAACGGGTAAATAAATTATGGTATAATCCCACAATGGAATACTATACATCAATGAAGAACAATGATGAATCCGTGAAACATTTCATAACATGGAGGAACCTGGAAGGCATCTTGCTGAGTGAAATTAGTCAGTTGCAAAAGGCAAATAATATATAAGACCACTATTGTAAGAACTTGAGAAAGAGTTTGAACAGAGAAAAAAATATTCTTTGATGGTTACGAGAGGGGGTAGGCAGGGAGGGAGGGAGGGAGAGGGGTTTTCACTAATTAGATAGTAGGTAAGAACTATCTTAGGTGAAGGGAAAGACAACATACAATACAGGAGAGGTCAGCACAACTAGACTAAATCAAAAGCAATGAAGTCTCCTGAATAAACTGAACGCTTCGAAGACCAGCGTAGCAGGGGCGGGGGTTTGGGGACCATGGTTTCAGGGGACATCTAAGTCATTTGGGATCATAAAATCTATTAACATAACATTCTGCATCCCACTTTAGAGAGTGGCGTCTGGGGTCATAAATGCTAGCAAGCAGCCATCTAAGTTGAGTCAATTGATCTCGACCCAACTGGAACAAAGGAGAATGAAGAACACCAAAGATACAAGGTAATTATGAGCCCAAGAGACAGAGGGCCACATAAATCAGAGGCTACATCAGCCTGAGACCAGAAGAACTAGATGGTGCCCAGCTACAACCGATGACAGGGAACACAACAGAGAACCCCTGAGGGAGCCGGAAAGCAGTGGTATGCAGACCCCAAATTCTCGTAAAAAAACCAGACTTAATGGTCTGACTGAGACTAGAAGGACCCCAGTGGTCATGGTCCCCAGACCTTCCGTTAGCCGAAGACAGGAACCATGCCCAAAGCCAACTCTTCAGACACGGATTGGACTGGACAATGGGATAGAAAATGATACTGGTAGAGTGAGTTTCTTGGATGAAGTAGACACATGAGACTATGTTGGCATCTCCCATCTGGAGGGGAGATGGGAGAGCGAAGGGGGTCAGAAGCTGGCCAAAGGGACTAGAAAAGAGAGAGTGGAGGGAGAGAGCGGGCTGTCTCATTAGGGGGAGAGCAATTAGTAGTATATAGCAAGGTGTGTATAAATTTTTGTATCAGAGACTGCCTTGATTTGTAAACTTTCACTTAAAGCACAATAAAAATTAAACACGCAACTAGGATATAACCCAGCAATTGCGCTCCTGTGCATTTACCCCAAGGAAATGAAAACTTAAGTTCACACAAAACCTGTATATGAATGCTTATACAGCAGTTTCATTTGTAATAGCCAAAATTTGGAAACAATCCAGGTGTCCTTCAACAGATGAATACTTAGACAAATTATGGTATATCTATACCATGGAATACTAGCCAGCAACAAAAAGGAACAGACTATTGATACACACAAATCTCCAGGGAATTATGCTGAGAGAAAAAAGCCAACTGCAAAAGGTTACATATCATATGATTCCATTTATATAACATTCTTGAAATAAAATTATAGAAATGGAAAGCAAATAAATGGTTGCCTGGGGTTAAGGAAGGACTGAGGGTAGCAGAGAAGTAGATACAGTTTTAAAAGGGTAACATAAGGGATCCTTGTGGTGATGGAAACGTTCATTTCCTGACAGTATAAATATCAATATTATACTATAATTTTGCAAGATGTTACCACTGGGGAAAACTGGGTAGAAGAGATCCATGGTCCCTCCATATTATGTTGTACAACTGCATGTGAATCTACAATTATCTCAAAGTTCAATTTTTAAAAACTTTTAAACAACAGGATATATTTCACATCAGCTATGGAGAAGAAAGAAACCCTGGTGGTGTAGTGGTTAAGTGCTACAGCTACTAACCAAAAGGTCAGCAGTTCAAATCTGCCAGGCACTCCTCAGAAACTCTATGGGACAGTTCTACTCCGTCCTATAGGGTCGCTATGAGTCGAAATCGACTCGACGGCACTGGGGTTATGGAGAAGAAGAGGTGACAGCTAATTTCAAAAGCGTACCTAGTAGGGAATCAATCCACAACAACAAAAATAGAGGGGACTAAATAAAGACAGGAGCCCCGGTGGTGCAGTGGTTAAGAGCTACGGCTGCTAACCAAAAGGTCGGCAGTTCAAATCCAACAGCCACTCCTTGGAAACCCCATAGGGCAGTTCTTCTCTGTCCTATAGGGTTGGTATGAGTCAAATCGACTCGACAACAGTAAGTAAATAAAGATAACGACTATAACAAACTTCCCTAAATATAAAAAATATCCTATAAAAAGTATAAAACAGATCACATAGAAAGGCTATTTCATACATACATATACATATAAATGGAAACCCTGGTAGTGTAGTGGTTAAGTGCTACGGCTGCTAACCAACAGGCTGGCAGTTCAAATCCTCCAGGCGCTCCTTGGAAACTCTATGGGGCAGTTCTACGCCGTCCTATAGGGTCGCTATGAGTTGGAATCGACTCGAAGGCAGTGAGTTTATACATATAAACAACACAAACGATTATAAAGAAACTGAGAAAAAACATATACATATATTAATTATTTTAAGTGGGCTTAACTTACTAAAAAGATTTTCAGATTGGCTGACAACGCAGAATCTAACACTATGCTGTGTACATTCATATACAACTCTGCAATGATCGCCAAGATTTATTGTTAAAGTGGAGCAAGGTGTTCAGAAGTATGTACAGGGTTTTTTATACTATGCTACATAAGAAAATGGAGAGTGATATGGATATATATACAGAAACCATAAATCATTTTTAAATGATTACCTATGAATTGACTCAATGGCAATGGGTTTTTTTTTTTTATAGGAGTAAAAAGGAAATAGGGTAAAGAGGACAAGAAAATTAGACTACATTTGACATCAGAAACACGAAAATGAATAATGTATATGAAAAAATTAAATTTAAAAAGAAAAATAATCCTAAAAACACGAGACAAATGAACCAAAATGTATTCAGTTAGTAGCACAATCACAGTATTCCATGTGACCTTTCAACACAGTAATTTGACTGTGTATCTCCAGTCAACCCTAAGTACAAGAGCACTAACTGCAAAGAAAACTTTAAACTGTTTTCAGTAATGCTATTACTGGTTGTCCTGGTGGTATTGTTATTCTGAGACTGCCGTGTGTGTATCTGGAATAAAGCAAATGAGTAAGAGTGTAACATTCTAATTCTATTATGCCTGGTGTCACAGAAAACCAGAATGTCAGCCTGGGAGAAACGAGATTTAGAAAAAGTTTAGTAAAAACCCTGTAGTCCTGAATCTGAATTGGAAATATCAGTATAAAGGCATTATAAATTTTTCTTTAAGAAGTCCTAGATCTGTCCACTTAAAA
The DNA here is from genome assembly GCF_024166365.1 of Elephas maximus indicus. Classification (NCBI taxonomy): domain Eukaryota; kingdom Metazoa; phylum Chordata; class Mammalia; order Proboscidea; family Elephantidae; genus Elephas; species Elephas maximus. The sequence continues at coordinate 28,675,808 of NC_064832.1, read as the reverse complement.
GGTATAGAAACAATGACCAAATCAGTGCACAGACACCAAATCAGTGGTCTCAAAATATCACTAAAAGGAGCCCGGGAAGAATCAGCTGTTTCCAGGCCCAGGAGCAGAAAAAGTACAAGAAAAGCTATCAAAGATTACTGGAATCCTGATAAAAACTCTCATCAGAACAGGAATAAAAGGGAAATGTCTCAACAAAATTAAGGGCACATATGTAAAACCAAAAGTCAACATTATTCTCAATGGGGAAACACTGAGAGCCTTCCCCTTAAGAACAGCAATGAGACAAGGGAGCCCATTATCACGTCTTATTCGATATTGTACTGGAAGTCCTAGCCAGAGCAATAAGGCAAGAAAAAGAAATAAAAGATATCCAAATCAGAAAAGAAGAAGTAAAACTATCCTTATTCAAAGATGACGTGATCCTATACATAGAAAACCCTAAAGATTCCACAAGAAAACCACTGGATCTAATAGAAGAATTCAGCAATGCTGCATTCAGATTCAGATCGTGTGGTACGAGATCAACACACGAAAATCAGTTGGGTTCCTTTACATTAATAAGGAGGATTCTGAAAAGGAAACCAAGAAAATGATACCATTTACCATAGCCCCCAAAATGACAAAATACCTAGTAATCAACCTTACCAGGCACATAAAAGATTTATACAATGAAAATTATAAAACACTACTACAAGAGACTAAAAGAGACCTACATAAATGGAAGGACATTCCACGCTCATGGAATGGAATACTTAATATAGTGAAAATTTCAACACTGCCTCAAGTGATCTACAGATACAATGCAATCCCAATACAAATCTCAATAACATTCTTTACTGAAATGGAAAAACTAATCAACTTTATATGGAAAAGAGGCCCCAAACAGCCAAAGCAATATTGAAGAACAACAAAGTAGGGGGCCTCACATTCCCTGATATCAAAACATACTAAACAGTCACTGTAATCAAGAGCCTGGTCTTAGTTCAGCGATAGACATGCAGATCAGTGGAACAGAATTGAGAATCCAGAAATAAATTTATCCACTTATGGGCATCTGATTTTCAACAATGGAGCAAAGTTCAAAAGTTCATTCAAAGGGAAGAAACAGTCTCTTCAATAAATGGTGCTAGCAGAACTGGATATCCACTTGCAGAAAAATGAAACAGGACCCATGGCTCACACCATATACAAAAACTAACCAAAGACCTAAATGTTAAACCTAAAATTATAAAGTTCCTAGAAGAAAACTATGGGACCTAATCTTTTAAAAACAGGCTAACAAACGTAACTACAAATGCATGAATAGCAGAAGATAAATCAGATAACTGAGACTTCATAAAAATTAAATATTTAAGGTTATCAAAAGAGTAAAAAGAGAACCTACAGACTGGGAAAAAATCTTCGGAAATTACATATCCAATAAGGGTATAATCTCTAAAATATACTGACAACTTCAGCAACTCAACAACAAAAAGACAAGCAACCCAATTAAAAAATGGGCTAAGCCTAGTAACATGGTTAATACTTCTGTTCTGCCTTCTAGTTCATTCTGTAGTGTCTGGGTTCTTAAAAGCTTACAAGTGGTTACTCCAGGCACAACAATTTGTCACTATTCACCTGGAGCAAGAGAGGAAGAAACTCAGGAATAGGAAAAAACAAAATGTGTGGCTCATTGCCTCCATAAACAACTGCCTCCTCTGCCACGAAACCAGAAGAACTGGATGGTGCATGGTTACCATTACTGAACATTTTGATCAAAGGTTCTCTAAAAGAATCCTAACCAAAAGCGGGAAAACAGAACAGAATTTCAAAATCTCATGGAATCCAGACTTTCTGGAGCCATGGAGGCTCAATGAACCCCCAATACTATTGCCCTAAGATAATCTTTAAACCTTACACCAAAAATATTCCCTGAAGTCTTCTTAAAGCCAAACAATATTTTAACTTAATAATTAAAGAACGTTTGCCTTGACAATTATGCTCTTTTAAGACTATCTATGTGGGATCAAATTAACAGCAACTGAAAATAATAGAAAGGAACCTTGGGGAGCAGTGAATATATGTTAATCGGGGAGGAACAACTCAGAAAAGGAGGGCGAGAATGGTTGCACAACTCGAGGAATGTAATCAATGTCACTGAATTGTACATGTAGATACTTGAATTGACGTGTTTTTGCTGCATATATTATCAACAAAAATAAAATTATTTAAAAAAAATATACAGTTAGAAGAGCACCTAAAAAAAAAAAAAAATGGGCCAAGGACTATGAAGACACTTCACCAAAAAAGATACTCAAGTGGCCAACAAACATATGAAAAGATGCTTGTGATCATTAGCCATTAAACAAACAAAAAAAAACCAGTGCCGTCGAGTCAATTCCGACTCATAGCGACCCTATAGGACAGAGTAGAACTGCCCCATAGAGTTTCCAAGGAGCGCCTGGCAGATTCGAGCTGCCAACCCTTTGGTTAGCAGCCGTAGCACTTAAGCACTACGCCACCAGGGTTTCCCATTAGCCATTAAACCCCATTATCCACCAGGGTTTCCCATTAGCCATTAAACCCCATTAGCCATTAGAGAGATGCCAATCATAAATACCATCTCATCTTGGCTAAAATGGCACTAATTTAAAAATAAAAAAAAGGTAAACAAATGCTGGTGAGGATGTGGGCAGACTGGACACCAATGCACTGGTGGTGGGACACGTAAAATGCTACAACCACTATGGAAAATAGTATGGTGCTTCCTCAAGAAACTAGAAATACCTTATGATCCAGCCATCCCATTCCTAGGTATATACTCTAGAAATCTAAGAAAAGAGACACAGACAGACATATGTACACCTATGTTTCACTGCAGCATTATTCACAACAGCAAAAAAGTGGAAACAGCCTAAGTGCCCTCCAATGGATGAATGAATAAGCAAAATATGGTACATACATACAATGGAATACTACGCCACCATAAAGAACAACGAGTCTGTGAAACATAACATGGCTGGATCTGGAGGACCTAATGCTAAGTGAAACAGGTCAACCACATAAGGACAAATATTGTATGATCCCACTTTTAAAGTATCTAGAAAAGGCAAATGCATAGAGATCAAAGTTTTTTAGTCGTTAACAGAGGTGGTGATGAAAAACTTTGCAAACAGTGCTGACGTCTGCACAACATTGTGAACGTAATTAACGTCACTGAATTGTACATGTGAATTCATTTCACCACAATAAAAAAATTTTTAAAGAGATAAAGACACCCCTTTGGGAGCAAGGGAGAATGAAGAAAACAAAAGATACAAGGGAATGATTAGTCCAAAGGACCAATGGACCACAACTACCACAGCCTCCACCAGACTAAGTCTGGTACAACTAGATGGTGCCCGGCTACCACCACTGACTGCTCTGACAGGGATCACAACAGAGGGTCCCGGACACAGCACGAGAAAAATGTGGAGCAAAATTCTAACTCACACAAAAAAGATCAGACTTACTGGCCTGACAGAGACTAGAGAAACCCCAAGTATGGGCCCTGGACACCCTCTTAGCTCAGTAATGAAGTTACTCCTGAGGTTCATCCTTCAGCCAAAGATTAGACAGGCCCATAAAACAAAACGAGACTAAAGGGGCACACCAGCCCAGAGGCAAGGACTAGATGCCAGAGGGGACAGGAAAGCTGGTAACAGGGAACCCAAAGTCGAGAACAGAGAGTGTTGACCCGTCGTGGGGTTGTTAACCAATGTCATAAAACAGAATGTGTACTGCTTAATTAGAAACTAGTTTGTTCTGTAAACCTTCATCTAAAGTACAATAAAAAAAAAAGAGAGAGAAAGGAGAGAGGCTCAAAAAAAAAAAAAAAATCCTACTGAACACTTTCCCTCTAAGGTACTTATAAACAACGTAAATTATTCAACACACACGTAATACACATATACTGGACAAATTACATTAGTACACTATTCTGTGATGGTACGCCAGAGTGGTCGGAACATCTGCTCTGGGGTCAGACTGCCTACCTAGGTTTGAATCCTGGCTCCCCTACCTGCAAACTTTGATATTTTGGGAAAATTACTAGCCTATCCACCTCAGTTTCTTTATCAATAAAATGTCCCATAGGGTTATTGAGACAAAGGAATCAAATTCATACCAAGACTTTGTAACAGGGGCAGTGCCTGGAACACAGACAGCCTTCAATATGTTGGCTGTCTTCACCACTGAAGCCCTGGTGGCACAGTGGTTAAGCATTTGGCTGCTATCCGGAAGGTCAGCAGTTCAAATCTACCAGCTGCTCCACAGGAGAAAGATGTGGAAACCCCACAGGGCAGTTTTACTATGTCCTGTAGGGTCAATATGAGTCAAAATCTAATTGATAACAACAGGCTTCATTTTTGGTTTTGGTCTTTATCATCGTTAATGGACACTACTCATGCTCCCATATTCCACCTATGTCAGGGTGAAATTTCTCATCTACCTCTCTGCCACTGAAAGACCACTGATTCTACCCTGCTATGTAAAAAAGACTGCCCGTTCTCACTTCTGTTATCAGACGGAGACCCTTCCTTTTTTTTCTTTCATTTTTACCATGACTCAAGATTCTGTGGTAATCCTTTGGACAGCAACCAGACCACATATCTGTTAGTCAACTAGGATAAATTTTGGATGTTTTACATTTCATTTAAAAACTCTGACATGTTCAACCAAAAAACAAAACAAAACCCAATGCCGTTGAGTTGATTCCGACTCATAGCGACCCTACAGGACAGGGTAGAACTGCCCCATAGAGTTTCCAAGGAGTGCCCGGCGGATTTGAACTGCTGACCCTTTGGTTAGCAGCCATAGCATTAACCACTATGCCACCAGGGTTTCCACAGTTTATATCAAACAGGCAGACCTTTCCTTCAAGACTATGTACAGTGTTCTCTGGGGAATCCCTGTCCCTGGCAACAAAACTCTAACTCCTCTCCCTAAATCCAATTTAAGGCACTGAACAATTTCCCAATAATCAGCCATTAGAAAGACAGACCTAGACCCACAAAGATGACTTTATTCCTTTAACTCCTTGATTTTTCTCTCAATCTATTAACTCCTTCCTGTTGCTGCTTCCACCTCACATGGTCCTCATCCTATAATTCCTCTGTTCCCTTGTACTTCTATCTTGTTGCCCTGGCAAAAAGCTAACCCTGGGTAGCTTTGTTTCTGTCTCTACTCCAAAAGCTGGTTGCTAAGTGATGCAAGGAAAAAAGAAAATTACTCAACCTCCAGTATGGGTGTTACAAATTCTAGGTCTCTAACTTCAATTAAGCTCTCAATGCCTGCCACCTGGAAATCTTTTTACGCTTCCTTTGTTAGATTTCACACAAAGAGCTACTCCTTTCAAGTCCCCTTCCCTATATCCTCCTTCCTCTCTGCAGAAGACCAGGCCTCCTAATAAAAAAAAAAAAAAAAAAAGTTAAATAAATAGTAGCAACTTCAACTTCCTATCATGTACATCCAAATCTCCCTCATACCCCAACCCCAATTATCTGTATCCTCAAATGTCCTTGTCTCCTTTCATCCTATCACAATGACAATCCACCTGCACTCCTGATCAAACCTTTCATCTCCTCAGTGGCCCTGTTTTCACTGATTATCTCCTCTCTTCCATTTTTCAACCTCTAATGCTCAGGTCTTTTTCATCTTACTTGGGAGGAAAAAAACAAAAGCCCTCTTCAAACTCATTTTCTCCTACTACCCTCCTTAGCCAAAATTCTTGAAAGAATAGTCTACACTGTCGTCTATTTTTCATTTCCACTCTTTTAGCCCACTCCCATCTAACACTCCATTGACACGGTTCTTGCCAACATCATCAGCAACCTCCTATTGGAGGAACACAATTCTTACTTGGCATCTCTGCAGGACACTTAACTACTCAGTCTCGCCTCCTTGACTTCCATAATATCATATTCTCCTGATTTTCTTCCTCACTGGCTTTCTTCCTCCCTCAGGCCTTCAATGATGTTCCTCCCTAGAGTTCTGCCTACAGCCCTACGGCTCTATTTATCTACTCACTCTATAAAACCTTCCTAGGTTATCATGTATTTCCACAGCTTCTATTACTAACTAACTACATACCGATAACTCTGGGATCACCTGAATTTGTTTCCTGATGAATTCTGAATCATGCAGTGGTGTGTAACTTTTTAATAAGGCTGGAAAACCTGGTGGCATAGTGGTTAAGCGCTATGGTTGCTAACCAAAAGGTCAGCAGTTTGAATCCACCAGGCGCTCCTTGGAAACTCTATGGGGCAGTTCTACTCTGTCCTACATGGTCGCTGTGAGTTGTAATCAACTCTACAGCAATGGTTTGGTTTTTTTTGTTTTTTTATAAATAGAATATATGTACTTCTAGGAAACATCTAGTGATTCTTTACAGGGAAATCTTTATATACAGCAACCAACTAGTACAGTGTATTATTTTGTTCCTCTGTCTACATTTTAGGTTGAGATTAGTCGATGTATCAAAGTGGAACCATTACTTTTTTTATATAGCATTTTTATTGAGATGTAATTCACGTAACATCCAATTCATCCACTTAAAATGTACAATTGAAGAGTTTTAATATATTTACAGAGTTGTGCAACCATCACCATAATCAATTTTAGTATATTTTCATCACAACAAAAACAAACCTTGCAACCCACCCCCAAGTCCTAAGGCAACCATTCATCTACTTTCTGTCTCTATAAACTTCCTATTCTGGACATGTCATATAAATGGAATAAAACAATATGTGGTCGTCTGTGACTGGCTTCTTTCATTTAGTGTAATGCTTTCAAGGTTCATTCATGTTGTTAACATATTAGTACTCCATTTCTTTTTACTGCTGAATAACACTCCATTGTATTGAAATATCATGTTTTATTTACTCATTCATCAGTGTGATGGTTAAGATTGTGTGTCAACTTGGCGTGGCCATGATTCTCAGTGTTTATATGTGATCACTCCCACGATGGGATGGTTTACTTGGGAGTGTGGCCTGCATCCGAATACGGGCAGACATTCTGGCTTTTTTGCTCGCTCTGGATCCTGCAGCTGCTTCCTGTTTGTCTGACATCCGATTCTTGGGACTTGGGCTATCAGCTTATCTGCCAATCTTGGGGTTCCTCAATCTTCACAGCTTGTGAGCAGAGCCCTGATCTCCGACCTGCTGATCTTGGGTTCACCAGCCCCTGTGGCTATGTGAATCAAGAGAAGCCTCTATCCTAATCCACGGACTTGGGACGTTCCAGGCTCTACAATCACATGAGATGTTTCTTTGATATAAATCTCTATGTATATTTATAAGCTTTACTGGTTTTGCCTCTCTAGAGAACATAGCCGAAGATAATCAGTTATGGGCATTTGGGTTGTTCCCAATTTTGGGCTATGAATAATGCTGCTATGGTAAGTTTTGGGGGGACATATGTTTTTATTTCTTTGGCTACCGGCATACTGCGGAGATATTGCAGGTTCAGTTCCAAACCACCACAATAAAGCAAATATTGCAACAAAGTGAGTCATTCAAAATTTTTGGTTTCCCAGTGCATATAAAACTTATGTTTACACTATACTGTAGTCTATTAAGTGTGTGCCTTAGTTATCTAATGCTGCTATGATAGAAATGACACTCGTGGATGGTTTTAACAAAGAGAAATTCAATCCATAGCAGTGTGCGACAGCATTATATCTTAAGAAAAAATGTACATACCTTAATTTAAAAGTACTTTATTGCTTAAAAAAAAAAAAAATGCTAACCATCATCTGAGCCTTCAGGTATGTATGCTGTTTTTCTTTTAAGATATAATGCCACTACACACTGTTATGGATTGAATTGTGTCCCCCCAAAATGTGTGTCAACTTGGTTAGACCAAGTTTTATCATGAAATTGCAGCAATTCAGTCACATCTTCAGGCTTCACTTCCAGTTCTCTTGCTATTTCAACCACATCTGCAGTTACTTCCTCCAGTGGTTTTCAACCCCTCAAAGTCATCCATGAGGCTTTCAATCGACTTCTTCCAAACTTCCATTACTGTTGATATTTTGACCTCCTCTCATCAATCATGAATGTTCTTAATGGCATCTAGAACGGTGAATTCTTTTCAGAAGGCTTTCAGTTTATTTTGCTCAGATCCATCAGAGGAATCACACTACCTTTGGCAGCTATAGCCTTACAAAAACATATTTCTTAAATAATAAGACTTGAAAGTTGAAATTAAAATTACTCCTTGATTCATGGACTGCAGAATGGATACTGTGTTAGCAAGAATGAAAACATTAATCTCCCTGTACATCTCCATCAGAGCTCTTGGGTGACCAGGTACACTGTCAATGAACAGTAATATTTTGAAATGAATCTTTTTTTCTGAGCAGTAAATCTCAACAGTGGGCTTAAAATATTCAGTAACCCATGTTGTAAACAGATGTACTGTCTGTCATCCAGGCTTTGTTGTTCCATTTACAGCGCACCAGCAGAGTAGATTTAGCATAATTCTTAAGGGTCCTATGATTTTCAGAATGATAAATGAGCACTGGCTTAAACTTAAAAGTCACCAGCTACATTCACCCCTAACGAGAGAGTCAGCCTGGCCCTGGTAGCTTTGAAGCTAGGCACTGACTTCTCCTCTCTAGCTATGAAAGTCCTAGATGGCATCTTCTTCCAATATAAGGCTGTTTCCTCTACACTGAAAATCTGTTTAGGGTAGCCATGTTCATCAATTATCTTACCCAGATCTTTTGGATAACTTGTCGCAGCTTTTCCATTTTTATGTTATGGAGACAATTTCTTTCCTTAAACCTCATGAACCAACCTCTGCTGGCTTCAAACTTTTTTTCTGCAGCCTCCTCACCTCTCTCAGCCTTCAAAGAATTGAAAAGAGTAAGGGCCTTTCTCTGGATTAGGCTTTGGCTTAAGAGAATGTTGTGGCTGGTTTGATCTTCTATCTAGACCACTGAAACTTTGTCCGTATCAGCAATTAGGCTGTTTCTCTTTCTTATACTCGTGTGTTCACTGGAGTACACTTTGAATTTCCTTCAACAACTTTTTCTTTGGAATCACAACTTGCCTAACTGTTTGGAAGAAGAGGCCTAGCTTTCAGCCTATTTCACCTTTCGACATTCCTTCCTTACTAAGCTTAATCATTTCTAACTTTTGATTTAAAGTGAGAGGTACAAATATTCCTTTCACTTGAACACTTAGAGGCCACTGTAGGGTTATTAACTGACCTAATTTCAATATCGTCATATCTCAGGGGATAGGGAGGCCCGAGGAAAGGGAGAAAGACATGGGAATGGCCGGTCAGTGGAGTAGTCAGAATACACGCAACATTTATTAACTTCATCATCTTATATGGGGAAGGTTTGTGGCACCCCAAAACACTACCAGTAACATCAAGGAAGGATCACCGATCATAGATCAGCATAGCAGATACAATAATAATTCAAAAGTTTGAAATATTGCAAGAATTACTAAAACGTGACACAGAGACATGAAGTGAACACATGCCGTCGAAAAAACAGCGCCAACAGACTTGTTTGACACAGGGTTGCCACAACCCTCCAATTTGTAAAAAACACAGGATCTGTAAGGCACAATAAAATGAAGTGCAATATAACGAGGTATACTTGTATATACCTAGGAGTGGAATTGTTGGGTCACATAACTCTATGTTAGTCTTTTGAGGACTGTAGACTGTTTTCCAAAGTGGCTGCATCATTTTACAATCCCACCAAAGTATGACGGCTCTGATTTTTCCTAATCTTCCCCAATACTTATTACTATGTCTTTTTGATTTCAGATATCTGAGTAGGTTTGAATGAAAGCAACGGAGGTTCAGTGGTAGAAATGTTGTCTTCCGTGCAAGAGATCCAGTTTTGATTCCCAGCCAATGCACCTCAAGCACAATCACCTCTCATTTCTTGGTGTAGGCCTGCATGTTTCTGTGATGCTGAGCAGGTTTCAATGGAGCTTCCACACTAAGACTATGAAGAAAGGCCTGGCTATTTACTTCTGAAAATTAGCCAGTGAAAACCCTACAGATCACAACTGCTCAATCTGCAACCAATTATGGGGGTAGGGTGGGATGGATGGAAGCGTTTCATTCTGTTGTACACGGGGTCACCATGAATCAGGGGCCGACTCAACAACGGCTAACAAAAACAAATCCACAAATCTCACTGTCTTTGATTTGCAATTCCCAAATGACTAATGATGTTCAGCGTCTTTTCATGTACTTATCGGTATATCTTCTTTGGAGAAATGTGTGCTCAAGTCCTGCGCCTATTTTTTAACTAGATTATCTGTCTTTTTTATTGTTGAGTTGTTAGGAGTTCTTTATACACCCGAATACAAGTTCCTTATCAGATACAGGATTTACAAATATTTTCTCCCATTCTGTGGAATGTTTTTTAAACTTTCTGAATGATGGTTGAAATGTAAGTTTTTGTTTTTTTTTTTGATGAAAATATACACAGCCAAACATACATTCAACAACTTCTACATGTACAATTCAGTGACACTGGTTACATTCTTCACATTGTGTCATCACTCTTGCTATCTCTACCATAATTATTTCACCATTAACTTAGACTCACCATCCCCTAAGCTTCACATCTATGCTTTAGAGTTACTGTTGTCAATCTGGTATCATATATATAATTCTTTAAAAGAACGCAATGCTCCTAAGCTCTTTTAAGATCTACCTACATGGAGATGGTACCCAACTATCACCACTGACTGCTCTGACAGGGATCACAATAGAGGGTCCCAGACAGCGCTGGAGAAAAATGTAGAACAAAATTCTAACTCAAAAAGAAAGACCAGACTTGCTGGCCTGACAGAGACTGAAGAAACCCCAAGAGTATGGCCCCCAACAACCTCCTTTCAGCTCAGTAATGAGGTCGCTCCTGAGGTTCATCCTTCAGCCGAAGACTGAAAAGGCCCACACAACAAAACAAGACTAAAGGGGTAGGGACTGGAAGGCAGGAATGAACAGGAAAGCTGGTAATAGGGAACCCAGGGTTGAGAAGTGAATGTTGACCAGAACAATGTGTGGAGAAACTGTTTGATGAGAAACTAGTTTGTTCTGTAAACCTTCATCTAAAGCACAATTAAAAAAAAAAACAAATAGTAGAAAAACATGGTGCCAAGCAGAGAAAAAAAAAAGTTCTATCTATGTGGGATTCAACTGACAACAGCAACTTAAAAAGATTAGATAGGAGCCTTAGGGGGCAATGAGTTAATGTTAATGGGGGAGGAACAACTCAGAAAAGGAGAGTGAGAAAGGCTGCACAACTCTAAGAATGTAATCACTGTCACTGAATTCTACATGTAGAAATTGAATTGAATTGGTGTGTTTTGCTATGCATATTCTCAACAATAACAAAAAATAAATTATTAAAATAAATACAAGAGTGCAAAGCGCAAGGCAAATATTCTTTACTAGTTGAGCCATTCAGGTCTTCCTGCAGTCTCAATAGGTCCAGAAAGTCTAGATTCCCCAAGAATTTGAAATTATGTTCCACAGTTTTACCCCTTTTGATCAGGATCCATCTACTGAATCCTTGATCAAAATGTTCCATAATGGTAGACAGGCACCATCCAGTTTTTCTGGTCAAATGGCAAAGGAGGGAGAGTTCATGGACAATCAGACCTGCTATGAAATGCAAATTTTTTATGGTGATGAAATCCAATTTATCTATATTTCCTTTTGTCACTTGTGGTTTGATGTCACATCTAAAAAACTACTGCCTGATCCAAGACCACAAAGGTTTACACCTATTTTTTCCTAAAAGGTTTATGGTTTTAGCTCTTACATTTAAGTCTTTGGTCTATTTATTTTTCTATTTTTAATTGTAGTTTACATGAAGGTTTACAGAGCAAACTAGCTTCTCATTAAACAATTCATACACATATTGTTTTGTGACATTGGCTGCAAAACCCACGACACGTCAACACTCTTCCTTTCTTGATCTTGGATTCCCCATTACGTATTTTCCTATCCTTTCCTACAACAAAGGAGAATGACAAAAACCAAAGACACGTGGGAAAGATTAGTCCAAAGGACTAATGGACCACGACTACCACAGCCTCCACCAAAATGAGTCCAGCACAACTAGATGGTGCCTGACCACCCCTACCAACTGCTCTGACAGGGATCACAATCGAGGGCCTGGCATAGAGCAGGAGAAAAATGTAGAACAAAATTCTAACTCACAAAAAACAGACCAGACTTCTGGTCTGATTGAGACTGGAGAAACCCCAAGAGAATGGCCCCCAGACACCCTTGAAAGTCTGAAGTCACTCCTGAGGTTCACGCTTCAGCCAAAGATGAGACAGGCCTGTAAAACAAAATGAGACTAAAGGAGCACAAAAGCCCAAGGGCAAAGACAGCACGAGGGGACAGGAACGCTGGTAATGGGGAACCAAAGGTCAAGAAGGGGAGAGTGTTGACATGTTGTGGGGTTGGCAACCAATGCCACAAAACAATTTATGTATTAACTGTTTAATGAGAAACTAATCTGTTCTGTAAACCTTCATCTAAAGTACAATTTAAAAAGCGGGGGGGGGGGCAGCTAATGTGGACAGTAAATTTCTGATATCAGACTTGAATAATCTCAACTGTAGCTACCTTTAGCCAGCATCTTTTTTTAAGTTTTTATTGTTTTAAGTGAAAGTTTACAAATCAAGTCAGTCTCTCACACAAAAACCCATATAAACCTTGCTACATACTCCCAATTGCTTTCCCCCAGTGAGACAGCCCGCTCCCTCCCTCCACTCTCTCTTTTCGTGTCCATTTCACCAGCTTCTAGCCCCGTGTACGATTTCATCTCCCCTCCAGGGAGGAGATGCCAACACTGTCTCAAGTGTCCACCTGATTTAAGAAGCTCACTCCTCACCAGCATCCCTCTCCAACCCACCGTCCAGTCCAATCCCTGTCTGAAGAGTTGGCTTTGGGAATGGTTCCTGTTCTGGGCCAATAGAAGGCCTGGGGGCCATGACCACCAGGGTCCTTCTAGTCTCAGTCAGACCATTAAGTCTGGTCTTTTTATGAGAATTTAGGGTCTGCATCCCACTGCTCTCCTGCTCCCTCAGGGGTTCTCTGTTGTGTTCCCTGTCAGGGCAGTCATCGGTTGTAGCCAGGCACCATCTAGCTCTCCTGGTCTCAGGATCATGTAGTCTCTGGTTCATGTGGCCCTTTCTGTCTCTTGGGCTAGTAATTACCTTGCGTCCTTGCTGTTCTTCATTCTCCTTTAATCCAGGTGGGTTGAAACCAACTGATGCATCTCAGATGGCCGTATGCTAGCATTTAAGACCCCAGACACCACTCTCCAAAGTGGGATGCAGAATGTTTTCTTACTAGATTTTATTATGCCAAGTGACTCAGATGTCCCCTGAAACCATGGTCCCCAAGCCCCCGCCCCTGCTACGCTGGCCTTCAAAGCATTCAGTTTATTCAGGAAACTTCTTTGCTTTTGGTTTAGTCCAGTTGTGCTGACCTCGTTTGTATTGTGTATTGTCTTTCCGGTCACCTAAAGTAGTTCTTATCTACTACCTAATTAGTGAATACCCTTCTCCCACCCTCCTTCCCTGCCCCCTCTTGTAACCATGAAAGAACATTTTCTTCTCTGTTTAAACTACTTCTCGAGTTCTTTTAATAGTGGTCTTATACAATATTTGTCCTTTTGCAACTGACTAATTTCACTTAGCATAATGCCTTCCAGATTCCTCCATGTTATGAAATGTTTCACAGATTCATCACTGTTCTTTATCGATGCCTAGTATTCCATTGTGTGAATATACCATAATTTATTTATCCATTCATCCACTGATGGGCACCTTGGTTGATTCCAGCCAGCATCTTCTAAGTAAACTGCTGTACTTTTAAGTAAACAGATTTTGGTGTATTCTGTAAGTATAACACCCTTGGGAATTGAAGCAGTTTATTAAAACTTTACGCCCAGGTCTCTCTCCTGAGCTAAAGTGCCTCATGGATCACTCCCCCGAAAATCACACAAGTTCCTTAACACATTCAAAATGGAACTCATCTTTTTTCTCACTGATCTTGCTTCACCTACCATTTTTACCCTTTCTTAGATAGTAGCAATGTCTAAAAGTGGAGTATTAAATATCTCTGAGAGGAGTTCTGAGAATTAAATGAGACAAACATTAATAAGAGCAGCTAGCACTGTTTGTGTCACAAAGCAGGTAGTCATCAATGTTCCTTTCCCTTTTCTACAAGTTGTAATCTACTTTTCCAATTTAAACTTCATTACTTCTCTTGTCCACTGAGTTTTCAATTTCAATTTTATTTTTCATTTCTAGCTATATCAGGTTCCTTTCATATATGCTGGTCTATTCTGAGAGTATCTTGTTTACTGACTTGATGTTTTTGATTCCTTCTGATTCAAACACTGAAAAGATACTTATTTTATACTCTTTCCCTGACACCTCTATTACTGAATTCTTAGGATGTTTAAGACTGATGTTTTTGGGTGTCAGCACATTTATCCATTTAGATTTACTTTCTCATGGTTATGTGTTTCATAATATTGGATTATGAGCTTGGGGGAAATTTCCACATCTTTTTCCTACACTAGTGGGACTATCCAAAATTTTAAACATTTAGCCCCTTTGTTATTTAGTGTTGCTGTAACAGAAATACCACAAGTTGATGGCTTTAACAAAGAGAAATTTATTCTCTCACAGTTTAGAAGTCCAAATTCACAGTGCCAGCTCCACGGTAAGGCTTTCTCTGTCAGCTCTGGGGGAAGGTCCTTGTCATCAATCTTCCCCTGGTCTAGGAGCTTCTCAGCGCAGGGACCCCAGGTCCAAAGGACACACCCTGCTCCAGGCTCTTCTTGCTTAGTGGTAGTGAGGTTCCTCTCCTCTCTGCTCAATTCTCTCTTTTATATCTCAAAAGAGGCTGACTCAAGATAACAATCTTGTAGATTGAGTCCTGCCTCATTAACACAACTGCCTCTAATCTGCTTCATTAACATTATACAGGCAGGATTTATAACAGAGGAAAATTACATTTGTACAGACAAAATGGTGGACAATAACACAAAACTGGGAATCATGTCCTAGTCAAGCTGACACACATTTTTTGGGGACACAATTCAACCCGTAACAGCCTCTTTATAATAGTAATCAAAACCAAACAAACTCAAAACAAACCAAACAAACTCAAAATCTAAATATCAGAACACTAAATTATATTAAATTTGTTATTTGAACAGTATCATCTCTGGGAGACAAGCAATATTTTGATCTAAAAAGTCTTATCAAGTATGGAGAAATTAATACTAAGTAGGAAACTTCAGACCTCCTTCTTACCAAGTCCCACTGATCTGCTTAGTTAAATTAAAATACGGGGGGAGGGGAGGGAATGGAGTTTAGCAGTGAATCCAATATCAAAAAACTGAAATCTTTTTCAACTCCTCAATAAATCCAGTCCATTGCAGACAGAAAATTCCAATGTATCCTTATTCCAAGGTATCAACTTGAATTTTTTAAAAATTAAGGCAAGAGTGAGGTTTTTCACTTAACAAATAACTTCTCAATGGGATTCCTTTTAAAAATAAGTTCTATTTGGCACAAGAAATATAGAACTAAAAGATAGGACTCTGTGTCCCAAGACAGTTTCATAAAATAATGCAAGAAGAATGTCATCCAAGTTAAAGGAGAATTGTTACAAAGCATATGTTCATTATCTTGATGGTTTCACAAGTACATATATATGTATAAATATCTCCAATTGGGCACCTTAAATATGTACAGTTTATCAAATGTTAATTATATCTCAAATAAAATAGCTTTAAAACAATAAGCCTTAGTGAATAAAACGTGATTCAAACTGCAAAACTGATTTCAATGCCTGCCCAGCTACCCTCCTCCATGCTCTGTTCAGGTTTCTACCCTTCAGTCTCTTGATTATTACCTTAAATGAAGAGAAATGACAACAGTGTCTACAATAACACCCTCTAAACACTGCAAAGATATCCAGAAGAGCTGGACCTTTACCTCTCTGGGACTCTAGAATAGGGAACACACAGAAAGGGCACACATACACTGTTTCAACACAGGATGCATGAGGAGCACAGATCTCCCTTGTCCCTCTATCATTCTAATGCTTCTATGTTTGCTTAAACTTTTTGTTGTATGTTTTCCTATAGGCAAGGTATAATAAGCTAGAGCACATCAAGGTATTTCAGAGACATGTGAAGTATTTAACACTGTTCTGATGATGTGTAACATTCATTCGAGTTATATTTTCATTTTAAAAAGTTGAGAGAAAAATTGCTACCCAAAATATTCCAAATATAAAGCAGCTTTTATTTCCATAGAGTTTACTCATTCTGTAATAATTTCTACACCATCTCTGGAAGTTAAAAAAAAAAAAAAAAAAAACTACATATTATCATCAGCCTATTTTAGGGAGGGTGATAAGATTATCCCTTTATTTCTCTTAGTCGGAAGATGATGGGGAAAACAGAAAAAAAATGTTATTTATCAATTTCCTGTGTCACATCCCAACCCTACACAACTGACCTACAGGGTTTTCGGTTTAAAAGTGTGCGATATAACAGCAGATATTTTTATTTTGAAAATTCATATTACAAGTGTGTTTTTAACTGGGTGCTTAATGGTATGACAGAATTACTGTTTTTTCCTTGGGGGCGGGTAGGATAATGCCATTGTGAAATGCATCTTAATGGAGAATCCTTATCTTTTGCAGCACATGCTAAAATATTGACAGATGTCTGGGGTTTACTTCAGAATAATTCAGGGAAGGATAGAAGTGTATGGGGTATAAATGAAACAAGCTTGGCCATTATAATTGTTTTAAACTGGGAGATTGGTATGCAGGAGTTCAGTATATTGCCTTAACTACTTGTACATGTTTGAAAGTTTTCTAAAAGTTTTTAAGTATGTTGTGTTTAATAACACCAGTACTGGAATCAGAAAACATGGATACCAATTAGGTGAGTGGACAATGTTTATTGTTTCTTCTATATCCTCAGCTTCCAAAAAGGAGTTGAATTCACTGAATTCTGATATAGGTCTTGCTAGTTCAATTTTTTTTTTTTTAATGATTCAATTGGATATGACTCCTACACTTTGATTTTGGCTTAAACAACAATTCTAACTATAATCCAAGAGCTCTGCTCAGCTGCTAACTGAAAGGTTGGGGGTTGGCAGTTTGAACCACACAGTGGCTCCATGAGAGAAAGACCTAGAGAGCTGCTCCCATAAAAATGAGTCTAGAAAACCCTATGGGGCAGTTCTGCTGTCATGTGGGGTTGTTATCAGTCAGAATCGACTCGATGGCACCCAACAACAACTATAAATCAGAATGCATTTATAGCTAAATCTTATACAATCAACAGAAAAATTTTCGTAATTGTTGCCAAAACAATAATAATCTGAGTACTAATCTCATCTGGGCCCTCATTCCAAAATAGTTCCTATTTTGCATTTCCCAAAACACATATTCTTCAAGCATTACCCCTCTCAGACCCTTCATTCTCCAGAGATAACTTTCTCAGAGAAAACAGAGGCCATCGGGGTAATCTTTTTCAGCTTCCCTACCCTACTACCGTCCATCCTCACTTTTGTCTATACTTCTTCACGTCCTTTCCACCAAAGGCCCCTTCAAAATCTAACCACAAATTATTGCTCTTAATGACTCCCCACCTACCCTCAGCTCAATCATTTATTCCTTTTCTAGCCAGGTTTTTAAATCTTCTTGCTCTGGTTTCTTTAATTTGGCCTATAAGCACCCTTCTAAACGAATCGGCAACAACAAAAAGCCTTCTTTTAACCTTACTTCTTCCTCAAGCTAACCTGTGGTTCCTCCTTCCGATGACTACCGAATTTTCTAATTGGCCTACTGTCTCAACTCTCGCTCACTCCTTAATCCATGATAATCTAGTTCCCAGCCTTCGCCACTCTCCTGATTTTCTACTTCGCACTGGCCCCTAATTGCCTGACTTATTTCAGGCCCTCCTCATACTTCCCTCTCTAGTATTTGATACTTAACTACTGCCCCTCTTTCGGGAAACTCTCTTCTCCTGAAGTTCTGATAGACGACGGTGCAGTAAGGATCAGCATGAATCCAACGCCCAAAATGTGAAGACTGATCCAGCCCTCACGTTCCCACTTCTCCATCCTCGTTACCAGCCACCCCTGTGGTTCTCTTTCTCTCTCTTTGACCTTAGCTACCGGGAACTAGGTCAGAGCTCACAAGTTAAAAGGATATCATCCTTCAGACTGCCAAATAGATGCCAGCTGCAAGTCTGGGGACTCCACACAACATCCCAAACTTCTGACCTGCTAGCCACAAATTCAGGGCCAGTTTCCCACTACCACTTTAGAATACCAGCCATAGCTCCTGAGTTCACACAACACCCTTACTTTCTGACTTGATGGCTCTTACTACCCCTGTGCAAGAGACGGAGAAAGTAGTTACTGTTGTTAGGTGACACTGTCAGGTCCTGCAACAGCATTCACGAAGAGAACCCACCAGCCGCTCCAAGGGAGAAAGAGTGGCAGTCTGCTTCCGTTAAGATTACAGCCTTGGAAACCCCATGAGACAGTTCTACTCTGTCCTATAGGGTTGCTGTGAGTTACAGTCAACTTGACAGCGACAGGTTATACCATACTTAAGGCTATAGATTTATACATAGGGCAAAGTCTGGGAGAGTTCCCAACACAGAGCTTTAATATCCCAAGAGATGCACTACCCTCCTGGAAGATGTTCTTGTCAACTAGGAAGGCTTTCTGAACCTCTGTACTCAGGGATTTATTGGCCAGTCCTGCATGACAGGCTAAATCATGCCTCCTGAGGCTAGGTGATACAGGCTCTCAGGTGAGTAAGGCTTCAAACCAGTTCAGTCATGGCTGACGAAGACAAACCCGAACAGACTCGCATATTTTAAATTTGGGTGATCTGGAACTGTAACTGAAATGAGAAAAATTATGAGTTGATGCCCTGGAATAGGAGACTTGGAAAAGGTGTAACGAGCCCTTTCCGGAGCCTGCATGAGACTGGATTGCTGCCAGGACTGAGGAGATCAGCACATATTCAAAGGTGTGTGGCTGGCCACCATCTTTGAACAGGGCACTGCTGTTTCCGACTCTGCACAAAATCCAATGCGCAAGAGATTTGGTTGCTATGCAACACATACCCTACCCTTGTTTTCTAAGAGGGAGATGAAGTTTCTAGCAAGTCTTCAACTCATAATTTTTCCCATCCCGGTTATGGTCAGGTCACCCACACTTTAAAATTCGGATCTGTCCCAGTGTCGCTTCCTCGGCCATGATTAAACTGGAAAGATGGGTTCGAAGCCCTGCAAGTGAGTCTCTTCTGCTCTGGCCAGCCCCCACCCATTCACACAAACCCTCAGGTCTGTCCTGAAGTCCCAGACAAAAGTACCCCCATTACTCCAAGGGTTACGTCTCCAGAGCCAAGGACAAAGGCCACCTTACTTGGGCTAAAACTACGTCCTTTACCACACAACCACTTTGCGGCTAAGCCTCCCCCAGACTCGTTCTTCGTTGGCTCTTTCACCTAGTCTCCTAAAAAAAAGCTACAGTTCCCTCAGAGTTCTTTCCTCCTCTGGTCTTTTAACCTTATAAACTCTCATCTGTATCATCATTTCAATTAATCTAATCATTGCTTCAACTATTTTGCAGATCTTCACTACTGGCTACATCATTCCAGAACAGCGGGTAGGCAAACTAAGGCTTTTGAACCAAACCCAGCCTTCCACCTGATTTGTAAATAAAGCTGTATTGGAATACAGCCACATCCATTTGTTTGCCTACTATCTGCCAGATTTCATGCTCAGAGCAGTGTTGAATAGTTGAAACATGGACCATATAGCCCTCAAAGCCTAAAATATTTAAACTTATAAAAAATATTATGGCCCTTTACAGAAAAACTTCTGCTCTAGAAGAGAGAACAGATTTATAAACTGTAATTAGTAATCCTAATAACTTTTCCTGCCTTTCAATCACAATGTCAGTGCTCTTAGCCAGGTCAACCATCTCTCAGAACCCCCTGAAAGTTTAATTGTTCCTCCCAAATTCTCTCCTCATCTTCACCAATTCATCTTCCATATGCAACCAAAACAACAGTTCTAAGCCCACAAATCCACTTCCCTACTTAAAATTTTCCCCACAAGAGAGGCTTTTCACTATCTGGCCCCTGCCAACCCCCTATTCAATTTTCTCATCACTCCACCTGTAAGAAAGACTGAATTACCTCAGTTGCCCAGAACATATTATGCTGTCTCTTACTAGCATGTCCACTCAACATTTACTACCAAAAAAAAAATACCTACACATTCTTCTAGTTCCAGCTTAGGCACAATCATCTCCACAAAGCCTTCCCTGACTCACCCAGGCCAACTTGGGTGACTCTTTCCCTATGTGCCATCCATACTCAGTACATACTTCAATTTTAACCAAAAACCAAACCAAACTCATTGCCATCGAGTCAATTACGACTCACAGCAACCCTACAGGACAGAGTAGAACTGCCCCATAGGGATTCCAAGGAGCGGATGGTGGATTCAAACTGCTGACCTTTTGGTTAGCAGCCAAACTCTTAACTACCGCACACGCCAGGGCTCCACTTCAGTTATAATAAGAATTAACTTTCACTTTTACATCATTTCTGTATTAGTCTACACATCTCTTGAGCAGGGACACTGAGGTAGAGTAGGAGAACGGTTATTAACGACAGAAGTTTTAAAGTCAGATATCTGGGACTGAGTGCCAGCTCTGCCCCGTCCTAGTTACATGTTTTTAGCAAATTACTTAACTCATTTCACCTATATAATGAAGATTTTGTGAGATTATTTAAGGTTATTCTTATAAGCACACATTAAGTACTCAACATTTATTAGCTATCATTATTTCATTGTTTTACCCCTCAAACTTAGTTTAGAATTTGAGTAACTGCTGAATGAAACAACTGAAGCAAGCTAGTTCCAGATGCATTACTATCAACTGCATAATCGATATTTCCATCTGAATAACATTTGGATTCCAAAACTCTTTACCTTTACTTCTGAACTGTTTCAATTGGAGTAGAATGACCAATTTGTTACAGTGTGTTCAGGACTTTCCTAGTTTCAACATTTAAACTCCCACGTTAGGAGAACTAGGTAAGTCCTGGGCAAACAAGGACAGTGAATCACCTTAGAGTTAAGTTGCACACACCAGAAACTGACTTGAGTCAATTTAAGCCAAAAAACAAAAAAAAGTGTGTATGGGGGGAGGGGGGCTTACTGAAGAATATACACTAATTCACAGAACCAAAGGAAAAGCTAAACAATCAGGCTTAAAGAGGTAAGGATGAAAGCACCCCACAGGTCTAGGTGGCATCTTCACAGTGCTTCTGCCAGGATGAATCAATTAGGTCCTAGTGCCAGCTCACCTGAGTCCCTGGGTGGCACAAATGGTTAATGCACTCAGCTGCTAACTGAAAGGCTGCAGGTTCAAGTCCACCCAGAGGTACCTCAGAAGAAAGGCCTAGAGATCTATTTCTAAAAAATTAAGCCATCGAAAGCTAGAGTAGAAATGCACGGTTCTACTCTGACACACACAGGGTCACCATGAATCGGAACTGACAGCAACAACTGGTCAGCTCATGCAAGATTTAAAATCCCAGAGACAGCATTTGATTGGCCTAACTCGGGTTAGCCAGACAAGAATGAGGCATCCTAATTCACCAAAGGAGGCAGGAACACCTTCATTAAAAAATCCCATGGAGGGATATCCAATGGCAGAAGAGCTTCCAAAAGCCAAATCAGAATGCTGTTTTCTAAAGAAGGGGGAGTGGATGTAGAGCTACCACACCAAGTCAGTTATTCGCGTTATATTTCTGCCTTAGCAAACTCCTATTCATCCTTCAAGGACCTAGCTCAAATATGATCTTCTGTGTAACCTTAGTCAACTTCCTCAGATAAAATTGTTGTTGTTGCTGCTGCTAGGTGCCGTTGAGTTGGTTCCGACTCATACAGACCCTATGTACAACTGAACAAAACACTACCCGTCCTGTGCCATCTTCACAATTCTTGCTACATTTGAGCCCACTGTTGCAGCCTGGAATTGGTCACTCTCTTTCTCCACGGTCTTACAATATTCTGCAAATTATGTACCCGTATCTCAGGGTTTTATCACAGAATGTGGAATCCCTAGGTGGTGCCTGACTGCTAATGGGAAAGGTGAGTAGTTTGAACCCACCCAGAGGCATCTCAGAATAAAGGACTGCTAATCTGCTTTTTTTTTTTCTTTAATCTACTTCTGAATGGTCACAGAAAACCCTATGGAGCACAGTCTACTCCACATACATACAGTTACCATGAGTCAGAATCAACAACAACTAGGTCTGGTTTTTTATTTCTTTAAATCATAAAACATATCATGCTTTATACTAAGTATAAGCTTAGGTATTAGTATTTCCCACTAAACTGAACTTGCCTAGAGCAAACCAAAAACCAAACCCAGTGCCGTCGAGTCGATTCGGACTCATAGCGATCCTATAGGACAGAGTAGAACCACCCCATAGTTTCCAAGGAGCGCCTGGCGGATTTGAACTGCCAACCCTTTGGTTAGCAGCCACAGTACTTAACCACTACGCCACCAGGGTTTCCAATGCCTGCGTGGCACATACCAAATAAAAAAAACCAAACCCACTGCCATCAAGTCGATTCCGACTTACAGTGACCCTAAAGGACTGAGTAAAACTGTCCCGTAGAGTTTGCAAGGAGCGCCTGGTGGATTTGAACTGCTCACCTTTTGGTTAGAAACTGTAGCTCTAAACCACTACACCACCAGGGATTCCAAATAAATGTTTAATAAATCTGTTGTCCAAGTCACTAGGATATATGAAACATCAAGCTAAAAAGAGAGGAGCTACCACTGGTAAACATGCTTACAGCAACGAAGACAAAACTGACAGACTAAGAGCAGGGGAAGGGCAGGAACAAAAACTATGGAGAGTAAAAACTTCACAACCATAGAAATTTAAAGGTAAAATTCTGACAGACTTAAGAACCAGAAAACATTACTTACGTAAGAGCAAAAACCAATATCCATATGCATATTAGTGATTCTCAAAAACTAAGAAAACAAATTATATTCTATTTAAGAAGGCAGAAAAGTGTGTAGGATATTTTCAGAAAGATGGCATTCCAAAACAAAGAAAATTTGATATGTAAACAAATAAATTCCACAGCTCGGAAAATTCAACCTTTCAGAATGATTACCCAAGAAACATAGTCACAATTTATTTTACCATATTTTAACTGTTTATGTTGGTGTACTAGCCTATGGCAAAATTTTTCTTAATAGCAAAGCCGCAAGAAAGGATAGCCACATTCTCCTTATACTTTTAGTATTCCTTTACCAAAAAGATAAAGCAACATAGACTTAGAAACGAAAATACAGCCGCGCCTTATGGTGCAAACAGTTTGCCCCTGACAGCTGGCATTTCAAACTCACACAGTGGCACTGCAGAAGAAAGGCCTCGAGCTCTGCTTCCGTAGAGATTACAGCCCAGAAAACTTTATGGAGCAGTTCTACTCTGTAATGCATGGGGCATGGGGTGTCATGAGTTGAAAGTGACTTGACAGCAATGGGTTTGGTTTTTTTTTTGGTTTTATGCTAACAAAACTAAAAGTAAATTTAGGACTGTCCTGTAGAGTTGCCATGAGTCAGAAGTGGCTCTACAGCAATGGGTTTGGTTTTGGTTTTTTTTTTTAAATCAACCAAGGAATGAGAACAGGATTGACTCTGAAGTTAGATTTTCTAGAAATATGTTTTCTAAGTCTTTTACTGGATACCAAGAAGTCAGTTTACTTTTTTCACTTCAAATGTTATCCAGTCTGTTATATTTTGCCCGGATAACTAACATCCATTTCACCAAATGTAGTAACTTTCAATTCATGACATCAAACCATTCCTTATCATCTGAACCTCCAACAGCTCAATCTTGGCATCATTACTGGGATACATTCTACAGTACACAGCATTATCAAGTCAAGTATTTTTTATAAAAAATGTTTAACCCGAAGCTAATCAAGTCTTTAAATCTAACTTCCAGTTTACGAAAAATCTGTAATGGCAGAGGGGAGGCTGAAGGAGGATGGGAGGTACAAGTTAAACACCACCACAAGGAAACAGGCAGACGAATCCAGAAATTAGGACTTTCTATTAGGTGGGAAAATTTAAAGGACAATTGGGGACATTTAAATGTGGACTAACATTAGACATTATTATAAGGTTCTGAATTGTTTTAGGGTGATGTGTGTGTAAGAAAGTATTCTTACTCTCTAGATATGCAGCCTGAAGTATTTAGTAGTAAAATGTCATAGGTCAACAAAAGATGAAGGAACTACAGCAAATTATTTATTAGTATTAAGTCCAACTGATGTACATATCGGGTTAATTCTATTATTCTCCCTATTTTTCTGTATATTAGAATTTTTTTAAGAAAAAAATCAAAAACTATTTCACTATGCATGTGCCTCAATTTCCCAATACTTTATTTTACTTGTCATGATACAAAGTTTGGGCTTGATTTGAGAAGGAATAGGAAATGGCACTGAAAGATTAAATGTTCTGCTCAAAAATACACTTTAGGAGAACCACTGTGCCAGGCAGGGGTTCCTGGGATGGATGTGCTCATTCAAAGGTATTTGTTAGCGCTTACTTTGTTTCAGCCACTGTACTAAGTAGCAGACAGTAGCAACAGTCATTCCTTCCAAGAGCTTGCAATCTTGTAGGAGAAACAGACAAAACATAATTAAAATACACCCTCACAACTACAATGAGAAAGGCATACTCAGAGTTCTTCTAGCAGCAAAGAAGGGTACCTAACGCCATCTCGGAGGACAAGGGGGACTCAGAAAGACTTCTCAGAAAAACTAACGCCAGAATTGAGAACTTAAAAGGGGTAGGAATTAGTCAGGCAACAGGAGGCAGGGAAGGATATTCCAGTCAGCAGGACAGCCCTGAGAATAGAAACAGCACTGGCTGGGACCGGAGGGAGGATTCCAGATTATATATAACGTATAAGAAGTTCAAGGTTGCTAGAGCTTATGGGGATGGGGGTGGGAGGGAGAGGAGAAGGAGAACACTGTAGCTGGAGAAATAAACAGGCATCAGACTCAGACAAAACCTCATGAATTGGATGAAGACCACCACTTTGGAGATAATTTTTAAACAGCCAGGTGATAGGTAATGAGGCCTAACGGAGGCTGGAAGCAGTGGAATTGAGAGGTAGGGTCAGATTCCAGAGAGGGCAGAGATTCAAGCTCCATGATCGGCATCTGACCGAATGTGGAAGATGAGGAAGGAGTCCAAAAAGCCTCTCAAGTTTCAAGTTCAGGTCACAGTGAGGGTGATGATGCCATAAGCAGAAATAAGGAAACAAAGGCAGAACATGGTTTTAAACACTTGGAGCTTAAGAAGCTGATGGGATGCTCATGTGAATAATTTCAGGAGATGATTAAAAGACATTTAAGTCCCCAACACTGAGGTGATGGTTAGAGCTGAGAGAGCTGTTGATGTGAGCAAGAAAACCAGCCTAGAGAGAAGCGCATCCCATACAGAGTAAGACATGGCTGCACTCAGCCGGGAGGGACAGGAGGTAGCAAAGCAGACTAAGAAAGAGCATTCAGTATAGTAGAAGGACCAGAACAGAGTCTATGCCCTCCCAGTGAAAAGATAATTATAGTGTGTCTGCTATATGACAAAGAGATTCCTGAAAAACTTCATGTTCTGGAAAATTAGGGAGAAAGGGACATGCACAAAGATGGTTTGAGCAATAAGCACCTTTAAAACACAGCACATGGCTAAATTAAGCCAAGAGGCAGAATGTGAGGTGACCAGGCAACAGGCACGCTCCTGGGCTTGCTGCACTCAGCTGTGTTTCTGTATTTTGTGTACAACCGCTGTTACATGGGAGCGCTAAACATCAATGCGCTGGTAAAAGTCAAATAACGAACCACTATAGATTTT
Source organism: Elephas maximus indicus (assembly GCF_024166365.1). Lineage (NCBI taxonomy): Eukaryota > Metazoa > Chordata > Mammalia > Proboscidea > Elephantidae > Elephas > Elephas maximus. The sequence continues at coordinate 28,649,757 of NC_064832.1, read as the reverse complement.
GCATTAACATCATTCCTCTATTTGCCGTTCAAGTACAAGTTAGTTTGTGTTACTGAAATACATTACAGCAGAGCAGGCTGCCAGAGAAGGGCTAGGCAACAGTATCAATACCATGGAGTCAAAACCAAAAGAAATTACTAATATCTCAGAATAATACCATACCTATTATTCCCAAAATGTCCAGTGTTTAGTCTCTCTTCTCAAAGAACATTTATGAAATTTTATGTACTGGGCACTAAATGACCAACCACAGCCCAAAGCCTCTGCCCTCAGTGGGCTTCTTGACAGAGCCCACATACTTTAATAGCTAGCCACATACATAATTTGTGGCACATTCCAGCAAATCATCCAAATAGGTGAAGGAAAATTCACTTAGGAAAGCATTAGAGGGAAAGGAGAAAAAGAATAAGCACTGATGATACCAAGTATGTTATTAGTCAGGAAAGGCCTTGTAGAGAACTTCTGAAGGTCTTTTTTTTTTTAAAAAAAACAGAATGGCATTGTGTAACAGAATTGTAAACTTAGTATTCCAGAAATTCGTGAAGGAGTCTGAGCGAAGAAAGATTTTGCCAAGGTAAGAACAATTCAACATATAGCCAAAGAAGGCATATAGAATAGCTTGTACACACACACACACACACAAAAGAAGAGCATATACAAAGGCATGGAGATGAAATCTACTGGTTACTCCACCATCCTGAACATTTTATCATGGCAGGCACAAAAGAGATATAAGGAAAAGTGGCAGATGAGGTAAAAAAAAAAAAAAAAAAAAAAAGGTAGGGCCTTATGTGGCACTTATATTAACTACTGTAACTGATGAAAATGTTGTCACATCCTTGAGGTATACAGGAGCAAGAAAAAGAAAAATTGACCTGAGTGACAGTTACCTAGGTGTTTATAAGCACTCACTGGACAGAACTTTCCTATACTCATGTTTGAAGATTTTTAAATACTTCTTTAAAATGTGAGAAAATAAGAATCAATGCCTTATGTGAAAAGGTCTAGTATTGAAGCACACATTCCAGCCTAAATAAAAGTAATTAAGAGTTTCCCTTTCATTGTGTATTTCCTAGTTTTACCTACAAATTCCATTCCCCTACTCAAGCTCCCAATTGCTATCAGTGATAATTATTCCCTCCCCATCTCTATCTAAAAACCTTAGGAAAATCTTTAACCACTTCCTCTCTGTGAGCTTTGCACTTAAACACAAATCAAAAAAGAAAAGAAGAAAATCCCAACCTCATTCCAGACTACGTCCAACTCATTTTTAGAAAATTCCTCCTTGCAGACTGGATCACAACACTACTCCTCCAGAACGAATTGAAGACGTTACTGTCAGTCACCCTTTCCACTGCTCTAATCATGTTACAGCTTCTAACTCTGCTCTGAGATAAATAAATCTTCCTATCAAGAAAAGGCTTCCAACCAACTCTTTGTCACAAGGCATATTCTCAGACCACCACAGGACATTTGCAAATCTTATCTCTTCACTCCCTAATCTCTTTTTTCACCTAGATTTTTAGTCACTAACTTCTCACGAGCACCTTTCAAGTCCTTTAAGATTTACCAACCTTGCTTTTTTTCCTCTCCAAGGATCTCTTAAAATCTTTCTATGAAGCCATTCTTGACTGAATGACTATGAAATGATTTCCTCCTCCACCCTCTCCCCACCCACAATGTCCTGACACAATTCTACACTTTTCTTTAGAAAATATTTATCCCTGCACTTAGCATCTTATTTGTATATCAGCTGGTTGCATAGTTTATAATATGTCTGATCTTTTGTCCATCCTCTTTATGAGAAGGTAGGAATATCTCATCAAAGTGCATCTCCTGTTTGGGAACAGCCTGATAATCACCAACTACTTAGTCACAGAGCTAAGTTGTAGTACAAGTTTCTAAAGGCAAAGACTAAATTACATTGGCGGGCAGGGGTCTAGTCTTAATTATGCCTAAATCCACAATAACGGCATTTGATCAGATTTGACCCCAAACCATCTTTAATCACATCTCTGGCACTCCCTTTTCTCTCAGAGACACAGCAGTCTTGCTACCTTCTCTCAGAACTCTTCCATTACTGTACCCTCATTCTGGACTGTGTCTTCCTTCCCCTCCCCCTCCTCCAGCCCTTGGCCTGGAGGTCTTTTCCTTCATCCTTCTCACTCCCATTCATGCATTAAGAATCCACGGGAACATCTCCCCTGACCCTCAGCTCCAAGTTAGGGTCTTCTCATGCATTCTCAGAGTACCTATACCATAACCCTGGTGGAGATACTGCACTGTAATCATCAGTTTACTCTTCTATCACCCGCACTAGACTGTCAGCTCCTGGAAGGCACACACTGAATTATATTTACTTTTCTATCCCCAAGACCTAATATTGCGTTGGCTGGGCACACTCTTAAGACACCCAATAGAAAGTCAGTGAATGAACACTCATACCCACTGCGTGACCTTGTGTAGGCTACATAACCACCCTGAACTTCCTCATCTAAAATACTCTCCTCAGGTAGTGGGGATAATGCTATACCTGGCTTATAACACCATTAAATGAGATATCACGAAGCTCTCAGTATAGCGTCTGCCACGTACAACTACCATCTGAATATCTGCTATTTCAGGCCCTTAGGTATTCTAATGTATCCTGGAAGTGTGATGCTGGTGTAATTAATATTTTCAAGGAACCATGCTGTCTTTTTCAGGCATCCAAAAGTCACTGGTCACCTTCTGATCAGCAGCAAATACTTCTGTGTACCTATTACGTTCAGGAGTCCTTAATAAGTATCACTGCACTCCTGGAACATAGAACAGGGGCAGACAAAAACCTGTACCAATAACCAAGAAAAGCAAGAAAGAATGTTATTAGTTCTTCTGTACAAAAGGTATTTTTTAAGGCTACACAAGCTTTGCTTTACAGTAGTGGTAGCTTCAAGAAAACTACTGATGGAGAAAGTTAAAACTTAACTCCTATCATCAAGTGAACCAATTGCAGGAGATAGTTCCAAAATTTCCTCTTGCTATTTCTAAATTTCACTTTCACTTAGATGTATTTCTCACAAAGGAAATTTTAACCAAGACCAGGACAGAGAGAGATGACCTTTATTTGTCTCATTCAAATGGGAATTCCACAGATATTTCCCTAGGGTTTTTTCCAGTTAGTATTTAACTCTGCACCTCTGAAAAATGGCCTGAGTTTCGTCTGTTCCTCTACAAAAAAACACTGAATAGTATCTTTTCCCCACCACCTTCCCTCTTTAAGACGGGACAAAACACGCACTTCTTAATCGCACTGGCCCCTTGGGAACAATCACAGAGCGGCAATTCATGCCACCTCGAATTACAAAAGGAGGCTGTGGACTTAAAAACATTCTCCCCCTAACAAATCCGGAGGTCAGAGTCCCAGTGAAGTTTGTGCATTATACTTCACAGCTATTAGTAGCTGCAGAGAGACCTCTAGCGCTGCCTTGATAAGCCCGATTTGCAAATAGTACCTGCTAATGTCACCTCAACGAGACAATGGCAACAAGCTGAGTAGCAACAAACTGAGCGACCGCGATGAATGTTTACAGTTTTGTAACCACTTGGAAACCCTACCAGCTTGGACCAAGAGGTATACAAGGTCGAATGAACCTATGTATTCAATTTATTTCAGTAAAACACTGCAAAGAAATCACCCGATGCACACCCTACTCCAAGAAACGCTAGGAAAACAGGTCCTACAAGCGGAGGTGAGAAAAACCTCTCCTCCAAAGCCTCGACACAATAGATGGTAAACTACTGTCCACCTCCTGTATGCTCCAAATGCCAGAAGGAACAGAATAGGGGCTGGAAAAGCACAGCACGACTGGCCCAAAGGACAGCACTGGAATACATGAAAATGGTCCTGGCGCATCCTACCCTCCCCCACCCACCACCCTCAAACAAGTCAGTTACCCGGCTGGTCCCCACCCCCCTCTGCGGGCCGCCGCCGCCCGCCTGGGCCCGGCTCTCCAAGGTAGGCGAGGGGACCGGCAGAGCCGCGGCTCCATGTGCGGCAGCGCGGGAGGCACCGGGAGGCTGCGCCGAGCGGAGGTGAGCGGCAGTGGGCGCCAGCCGCGGCCGCCCCTCGGCGATGCGGGTCCCGGCCCGGGCCGCAGCATCGCCGTCCGCGCGGCCCCAGCCCGCGGACCCCGCCTCAGCTCCACATCCCTTCCTCGCCGACACCAGGCCGCGCCCGCGTGACGGGGCCGAAAGCCCCGGCATTTCCCTGTCGCCGCGCCGGCAGCTCCGGAGGGCGGCTGCAGCCCGGCCCTCGCCCCGCCGCCCGCTTTGCCCAGCCCCGGGCCCCGGTGACGGGAGGCGGCGGCCAACTCCGACCGACCGCGAGCCGGCGAGAACCAGCCCGGCGCCCGCCCCCCGCCCCTCCCGCCGCCGCCGGGCTGGCGCGGCCGGGCGGGCGGGCGAGCCGCGAGGCCCAGACCGCGGAAGCACACTCACTTCCACATCGCGGCCCTTGTTCTTGAAGCTCTTGATGCGGTGGTTCTCCAAGCCGGGGTTCTCGGCCATGGCTGCGCGCGGCTCCGTGGGCGGCTACTCCTGCGGCTGCGGCGGCGGCGGCGGCGAGAGTCGGCGCGGGAGGGGGAGGTGGGGGAGAGTGGGAGGGAGGGAGGGGGAGGGGGAGAGGAGAGCACGTTCCGTGACGCCTCCTAGCGCGAGGTGGCGGCAGCGCCGGAGGAGGCGCGGCCGACGGCCAGGCGGGGCGTGGCGGGAACGGCTCCGGGGAGCGGCGTGCGCCGGGGGAGGCTGGGGACACGTGACTGAGAGCAGGGACCCGCCTGGACGCTCGCCCGGCTGGATGTGTCCGGTTGGTTCTTGGGATGACCCCAGCCCCTTGGGAAGGCCTCCCCCATAACCCCTCGGGGCTGCAAATTATCTGCCAGAAATGGAGCCGGATTCAGCGGCTTTTACCAATCCCCAGACGAGAGCGGCGGGCGGAAACTACAGTTCCCAGCATGCCAGGCTCCGGCCGGGGGTAACTCTCCAGCCCTGTGAGAGAACGAGGAGAATGCCGGGATTCCTGCGCTCTAGGGCTCTCGGCGGGGCGGCCGAGTGCCGAGGAGCGAAGCCCCGCCCCCAATACCGCCTCTGGGCGGGGCAGAGGGAGGTGCTTCCCTGGAGATGCACCTTGCGCCCTATTGGGAGGGAGAGGGGGCGGGGCGTCATGGAAGGCACACTTCGCCCTCTGTAGCCTGGAAAATTAGAGAAGAACCATGGTGCGTTCTTTGCTCGCCCACTTCTTTGGGTCCCCTGAAATAGCAGCCACCCTCATTCGCTGTTCCCTTGCTCTGCTTTGGTTTTATAAATAGAATTTATTTCCACCTGACACGTACATTAGTCTGCATGTGATATGTGGGTCCATGTGTATGTTACCTGACTTCTTGTGCCCGGATTAAACTCGATGAGTGCAGGGATTTTAATTTATTACTGAATCCCTCACGTCAAAACAGTGCCTAGCACGTCGAAGGTACCCAGTAAATGCTCGTTGAACAAATTATACCGCTTTCGCAACTTGCTGTTTCTTCATCATCCTCCCAGGCCCGATTCTACAACACCCACTCTGCTGCAGTTCTCACACCTCTTTTTCCGCGGTCTCCACACATAACCTCAGTCTTCAAGCAGCAGTCAATCTCCAGTCTGCTGACTCTCCATTCTAGCATCTCCCCGTAGCGTCATCTGAGAAATAATCGAGGGAAATTTGGATCAATAACACTAATAGAGAGCTGCTTTCTGGAGCCGATGGGCTTGTGAGATAATTCCATTTCCGAATCTATGCCACATATAAGTAGGCATGCCATGTTATAGTACATGTAATTCAAATAAACTGAGATCATTCAAAGGTTGGTAGAAATATAACCATGGAGAGATTAACGGATGAAGACAATCTTTTAAAACAAACCCCTGCCTTCACCTCGATTCTGACTCATAGCGACCCTATAAAGACAAAGTAGAACTGCCCCATGGAGCTTCCAGGGAGAGCCTGGTGGATTCAAACTGCTGACCTTCTGGTTAGCAGCCGTAGCTCTTAACCACTATGCCACCGAAGGAACCTTAAAGAGTTAGAGGTGCAGGGGTCATAAACTCAGAGGCCTTCAGTGGCCAGGCAGAGAGCCAAGTGGAGCTGGCCACGCTGTCCAGGGGCATTCTTTTGGTGAGGGTGACATGTGGCCTCTTGATAAACACAGGCCCTTTAAGGCTCCAGACCACTGTTGCCATATTGGAATGTGGCCGAGGGTTGCCAGAGTTACAAATTTTCAAGGGAAACCAAAACCTGAATTTTTTTTCTTAAATCTTTTTTAAATGTTGACTCATATTTTCAATGCTCTTCAGCGGTCCAGGCACTTTGGAACTTGACCCCCAGCTTGCAATACCTGATCCTAGTCCAATACTCATTTGAAAGAAAAAAACAAAAGTCTGAGAATAGATTACTTCAACTCTGGTTCTTAAGGAGACAGAGGTTGCATGTTTGCCACTCTCCCTGATTCACTGAGAAGGAAGGGAGAGAGGTTTCTAGACTGTTGTTCAATCTCTATTCTACTTTAGCAAAGGGTTCTCTATTCAGTTCACCTTATCCCCTTCTGGAGACCCTGGTGGTGTAGTGGTTAAGAACTACAGCTGCTAACCAAAAGGTTGGCAGTTCGAATCCACCAGGCACTCCTTGGAAGCCCTATGGGGCAGTTCTCTGTACTGTAGGGTCACTATGAGTCGGAATCAACTAGACGGCAGCAGGTTTGGTTTTGGTTTATCATCTCTTTACCCTATCTGCTGTCATCAAATGTGTACATCTTTCATCACTCAGTTTAGTCTGTGGCACGCTTAATGAGTGCTTACTATGTGTCAGCCATTGTACTAGCAGTAGGATGCTTTGTAAACAGGATAGCCTGGTTCCTGCCTCCACACAGATTCACATCTATCAGAGAAGACAGAAAATGAAATAAGTAATCACCCAAAAAGTATGGATGTTAAGAAAGGAGAAGAAAGCTCAAGGCTCATAGCAGGGAGACCTTTATAACCTGCCAACTCTTGACTCTTAACATTTGAGGAACTTAGTGCAAATGGAAGTCCGCATAGCATATGTCTGAATATTTAAAAGTTATAAATCAAGCACACAACCTTGAATAAAATACATCCTAGCCTCCTACATTCACAAATGCACCTCTTTAACAACCTGGAAGTCTGGGTTCACATTTAAATTTCTTGACTTCTTGGAATTCTGCTTCAGAATGTGGCAGCTCAAAGAGGGCAGGACCCCAGCCCAGCCCACAGCCCACTTTCTGTTCCCCTTCTTTCCCATATCCTGGTTCTGTCCCCCTCTGGAACAGACTTTAAGAATATGTGTGCATACCCCTGCACATAACATTCAAGTTCTGCCCACGCACCCCCAAAGCTGTCAGCATCCCCCTACTCCCTGAAGAGGTGGCCCTTGCCATTGGTCAGGCCTCAGTCAGTTGCCATCAAGTCAGCTCTGACTCATGGTAACCCCATGTGTGTAAGAGTGGAACTGTGCTCCATAGGGTTTTCTGATTTTCAGAAGCAGATCGCCAAGTCCTTTTTCCAAGGTGCCTCTGGGTGGACTCGAACCTCCAGCCTGTCGGTGAGCAGATAAGCATGTTAACCATTTGCACCACCCAGGGACTGCTCAGCCTAGAGAGAACAAAGCAGTGGCATGACATGCCCCCTGGAGGATGGACCCAGGGAAGAGACTTGAGAAGACCTGGAAGCAGACTTAATGCCATTTCGACAGGGAATCCCATGGTGTAGAGACATAGGTGCCAGTCCCCCCTACCAACCTACCAAGTCCCTTCCCTTTTCCTACTCCCCTGCCTCTTAATACAGGTTCCTGATGAATATGATGCTAGTTATGTGGTGAATACTCAAAATATATTTGGAAAATAAATCCATGTAAAAGAAGAGCTTTCAGGAGAAATTCCAGGGCAAGGGCAAAGGCCAGTGAGCAAAGAGGATATAATCAGCAATTAAGCCAAAAAACCAAACCCGTTGCCATCAAGTCAATTCTGACTCATAGTGACCCTATGGGACAGAGTAGAGCTGTCCCACAGGGTTTCCAAGAAGCAGCTGTTGGATTCAAATTGCCAACCTTTTGGTTATCAGCCACAACACTTAACCACTATGCCACCAGGGCTCCAATTAGCAATTAGAAGCACAAAATTTGAGTCACTGGAGATGGTTATTTCCTAGAGGTTAAGGGCTCCAAGGTCTGGTGGGCACTATATGAGGTAGACACTTGGTGTAGTTAAGGCTGTGGAGAAACTCTCTGGCCAGGGTACCAGGTTTGCGGATGCTGAAGTTACCAGGGATAATGGCAAGGAATAAAGATGACAAGGTTAGATCTGGGCAAGGGGCCTCCCTTTAGAGAACCTCACTCTTGCTCCCTCTGGCTGCACTCTCCCCGTAAGGAAAGGAGTCCTTGGGGCCAAAGGGTCCTGCTCACTAGAACCTGTGCCTCCAGACCAGGAAGGAGGGTTCTCAGCCTGGTGGTCAGGCTACCCTGTCTTCACCCTCTGACTCACTGTTTACCTTGCCAAGGCGTTGGGAGTCATGCTAGGGGGCAGCTGGGTGCCAATACTCAACAGGAAACACACACACAACAAAAAGGAGTTCATAATTTTTCTACTAAGCTACCTTTTCTCTGCAAATTCCCTATGTTAACAGCGTAACCACTCCCGTAGAGACTCCACTGAGAGCTAAGAACCAGCTTTGCTTCCTACCTTCACTGTAAATTCACCCTTCGGTGTCTCTCCTTCCCACACCACCCACGAGACTATCATGTTGTTTTTGTTAGTTGCTGTGGAGTTGATTCTGGTGACCTCACAGGTGCAGAGTAGAACTGCTTCACAGGGTTTTCATGGCTATGACCTTTCAGAAGCAGATCACCAGACCTTTCTTCTGAGGTGCCTCTGGATAGGCTTAAACCTCCAGCCTTTCAGCAGGTAGTCGAGCTCTTTGCTGTTTGCGCCATCGAGACTACCTTAACCAAAAAAGAAAACAAAAACCAAAGCCCATAGCCATCGAGTAAGACTAGCATAACACCTCCTAACTGGTCTCCCTGCCTCCTCCATCCTCCCTGCAACAAGCTGACTCCCTTCCCCAGACTTCCTGGCTTCACCTCTACTCTGTGATCAGGACACCCCCTCTCTCCACCATTATCTCCCAAACCATTTATAAACTCCTCAGTCTGGTGGTTAAGATCATATGTGATTTGGCCCCGTTACAGAACACCTTTCCTAGTTCTGGCTTCCCTGCACATAGCTGATGTTTCAGCTAACATGTTCTACTCACCCTGTCCCAAATATGCCTTGACCTTTCCAGCATTGACATCTTTTCTGTTCAGTTTTCCTAGAAGGCCCTGCCCTCATCTCTGTCTGTCAAAATCGACCCCTCTTTAAATGCCCAGCTGAAGTGGTCACCTCCTCCGTGAAGCTTTCCCAGAATGGTGTAGTGGTGAGAACTCAAGAATCTGAAAACTCAGGCTCTAGTGCTGACTTCCTAACAGACCAAACCCAGGCAGCCCACTTATCTTCCCTGAATCCTCTTCTCATCTCCAAAAGAGGATTCTGTATCGTGGGAATTTTGTGAGAGTCAAACTCTAAAATGCGCTTGCAAGCACTTTAAATTACTTTAAGGTCATCTCATTTTATACTACTGAAGTGATGGGACCGGGACACGTGCATTACTTCTACACCATAATTTTCCAATAATTAGACTATAATAAACATTATGTTAATTACTAAAATACTTGTTACCCTACTACAAAAGTACTTTAAACTTAGTACTTTAAAGTACTAAAAATACTAATGTATTATTTTTTATAGTAACAACTATTGATAGTTGCTACTATTTTTCCAACCAGGAGTGGTATCTTTTCTCTATGAATCTCCGAAGGACTTTTCTAGGAAAACTGACGCTACACAAATTGCAGCAACACACTGTTTTGTGTTGCTGCAATGTGTGTAGCATCTTTTTTCTTTTGCTTACCTATAAACCCTTAAAATGGCTTGTACGTATTTGTGTTTTCCCAAGAATAATTGGATCTCAATGCATGTTTGTTGAATGAATAAATGGACTAATGAATAAATGTATGAACTCTCTCCTTCCCTCACGATCACCTTTTGGCTACTTTACTACTCTCTAAGAGCACCTGAAACAAAGCAAATACAGAAAACCGAAGGAAATAACATTCAAATCAATCAATCCAACTGTTGTTAGCTGCCGTCCAGTCAAGGTGGCCCCCAACTCATAGCGACCCCATGTAGTACAAAGTAGAACTGCTCCATAGTGTTTTCTTGGCTGTAATCTTTATGGAAGCAGTTCATCAGACCTTTCTTTTGTGTAGCCACCGGGTGGGTTTGAACGCTAACCTTTACGTTAGCATCTGATTGCAAACCACTTGCACCATACAGGCTCCTTACCCAGCTCTTAAAAACGTAGGTGGTAAAGAAGGCTAAAACAATAATAAGAGTTTCCATTTACTGACTATGAACTGTGTGCCAGGCATTTACATACATCATCTCTAGCCCCCCGAGAACCCTGCATGGTTGAAATGATCATCTCCCTCTCTCTCTGGGACAGGTGGGAGAATAGGGCTCTGATTCTGGGGTCTGTAACGGCAGCAGGAACAATGAAAGGACTCAAGCACAGAAACACAAGTGGTTCCTGGTGTGGCCAACACCTAGGATGGTGGTGACAAAGACCTCCAGCTTCCCCAAAGAAGAAATACATTTCTTGGGGCTCTAGGAAAGCGAGGCCTCCTCTCCAAGGGATGGCCCCTCTCCAAGGGGTGTCAGCTGTGGATAATGCTGTGCCCAGTAGAGCAATGATCTCCTGACAGTCAGTAGCAGCAGACACAGCATTAAGGTGAGAAGTCAGCGAGGAAGAACCTGGGAAGCATTCAGAAATAGCTGAGGACACTTAGAGGGGGCTAATGTCTGGAAAGTGGGCCCATGAAGACTTATACATAATAAAGTGGATAATGCAAATAAGATGCTCTCATTGTATAATAATGGGCTGATGGGCTCGAAATACATGCATTACACCTACAGTATAATTTTCAAATAATTAGACTATAATAAAATAAACAATGTTAAACTGTAGGAAGCATATTTTAATCTTTCGATAATCCAGAATATACTTAAGGACTTCACCACGTTTTAAGGTTATGATTCTAGACCTTAGTTATAATTTTACAATAGTCTAAATTTAGAACCAAATGGTACCTTGGAGAAGAGCACTGTCTTGGAATTTTAGTGACTTCCTGTGTGTCCTTGAACACCTTTCTTTGCCTCTGAGTCACAGTTTCCCCACCTGTAAAACAAGCAGGTTGAGCTAGATGATTTCTAAGTCTCCTGCCACCAGCATAATTCTATGGATTTGTTAGAGCGTTTGAAGTTCCTGGGTGACATGAATTGTTGTCATGCTTGTCTGCTAACCGAAAGGTTGAAAGTTCGAGTCCACCCAGAGGTGCCTCAGAAGAAAGGCCTGGCAAACTACTTCTGAAAATCAGCCATTGAAAACCCTATGAGTGCAGTTCTACTCTGACACACATGGGGTTGACTTAACTGCAACTGAAGAGAGCATGTTTTCACTCCAGCATCCCTTGTCCCCATCTATTTTACTGATAAGGAATCTGAGGATGACAAAAGATAGTTGGCAGAGAGGGACTAGAAGCTGAGTGTTCTGACTTTTTCCACTGGTGTCCAGTCCTTCATGGGTCTTCTGGTTTTCTACAGGCTCCCATTGTGCCCAACCCCCCAAGTCTGCCCTCCCTGAAATGCATTTGGGCCACCAAATCCTCCCCAAAGCAGAGTGCTCACTCTCTCAAAGTTGTTCATCTCAGATAAGAATTAATTCACAGTAAGGTATGAACAACCTTATTAAACCATGGAAACTCCAAGAGATGGAATGCGTGGTATATCTAACCTATTTTTAACATGACTGTGAACATACTCCTCTGTCCTTGTTACTGAGGGAATTTGTGATTTCCTGAATTTGAAAATGCCTAGAGAACAGACACATCTTGCAATAAGAAGACATTTCTAAGTGAATTTTTTTCCTGTGACAAATTGCTTTGTCTCTTATAATCAACATGGTCAATATATTAATAATTCCTAAGTAAAATGTACAATAACCCGAAACAAATTTTTTCTTTTGTAAATTTTCTTGGTCTCTTAACTTTGAGATTCGCCTCCCTATATATTCTTCAGTTTACCTTACTTTGATTTGGATTAAATAGTTTTTTTTTGCTTTCAACTAAAGGAGCTGAAGAGAGGATTTCAGAGGGCTTCTCGAGAAAACAAAGTAAAGTATTATAATGAAATGTGAAAAGACTTGGAGTTAGAAAACCAAAAGGGAAGAACATGGTTGGCATTTCTCAGGCCAAAAGAACTGAAGAAAATTCAAGTGTTGAGTTGCAATAATGAAGAATTCTATGCAGGAAACATCAAAAGAAGATGGAAGGAATACACTGTCACTACCAAAAAGAATTGGTCGACATTCGATCATTTGAGGAGGTGGCATATGATCAAGAACCCCTTGTACTGAAGGAAGCAGACCAAGGGGCACTGAAGGCATTGGCGAAAAACAAGTCTTCAGGAATCGACGGAACACCAGTTGAGTTGTTCCAGCAAACGGATGCAACGCTGGAAGCAGTTACTCATGCACGCCAAGAACCTGGAAGACAGCTACCCGGCCAGCCGACGGGAAGAGGTCCGTGTCTGTGCCCGTTCCGAGGGAATGTGGTCCAACCGAATGCGGAAATTATCAAACGATATCATTAATATCACACGCAAGTAAAAATTTTGCTGAAGGTAATTCGAAAATGGTTGCAGCAGTGCATTGACAGGGAGCTGTCAGAAATCCAAGCCGAATTCAGAAGAGGATGTGGAACCAGGGATATCATTGCTGATGTCAGGTGGATCCTGGCTGAAAGCAGAGAATACCAGAAGGATGTTTACCTGTGTTTTATTGACTATGCATTCGACTGTGTGGATCATAACAAATTATGGATAACATTGCGAAGAATGGGAATTCTGGAACACTTAATTGTGCTCATACTGAACCTGTACATAGGCCAAGAGGCAGGCATTTGAACAGAACAAAGGGATACCACATGCTTTAAAGTCAAGAAAGGTGTGCATCAGGGTTGTATTCTTTCACCATACTTATTCAGTCTGTATGATAAGCAAATAATCTGAGAAACTGGACTACATGAAGAATGTGGCATCAGGACTGGAGGAAGACTCATTAACAACCTGCGTTATGCAGATGACACAACCTTGCTTGCTGAAAGTAAAGAGGCCTTGAAGCACTTACTGATGAAGATCAAAGACTACAACCTTCAGTATGAATTGCACATCAACATAAAGAAAACAGAAATCCTCACAACTGGACCAATAAGCAGCAACATGATAAATGGAAAAAATACTGGCTTTGTCAAGGGTTTCATTTTACTTGGATCCACAATCAAAACTCATGGGTGCAGGAGTCAAGAAATCAAACGATGTATTGCATTGGGCAAATCTGCTGCAAAAAAGCTCTTTAAAGTGTTAAAAAGCAAAGATGTCACTTTGAGGATTAAGGGGCACCTTACCCAAACCCCAGTCTTCTCAATCATCACATATGCACGTGAAAGCTGGACAGTGAATAAGGAATACTGAAGGAGAATTGATGCCTTTGAATTATGGCATTGTCAAAGAATATTGAATATACCACGGACTGCCAGAAGAGCAAACAAGTCTGTTTTGGAAGTACAGCCAGAATGCTCCTTGGGAGCAAGGATGTCAAGACTCTGTCTCACATACTTTGGATATGTTATCAGGAGGGACCAGTCCTGAAGAAGGGCACCATGCTTGGTAAAGTAGGGGGTCAGAGAAAAAAGGAAGACCCTCAACGAGAAGGATTGACACAGTAGCTACAATAACAGGCTCAAACATACCAATGATTGTGAGGATGGTGCAGGACTGGGCAGTGTTTCATTCTGTCATACATAGTGTCACTATGAGTCGGAACTGTCTCAACAGCACCTAGCAACACTCCTTCATGTTTGCTACCTTTCATGTCTAAGTGTGCTAGGTATAGAACTGTAATCTGACCCTATGAACGCCAGTAAATTTCCATTAGTCAGAAAAGCGTGCCTTAAACCAGCCCAAGCCAGATTTGGTCCACCCCACATGAACAGAAGGGCCAGCAGTGATTGTTAGTTGACCTCAACAGAGGACATTGCAACAGGTGGAACAAAGCAGAAGGAAAATCATCATATGGACCCCATTCCGTAGAGAGAGGTCCAACACAAAACAACATCGCTTCCTATTTCCTGGCAGCCATAATTCCTGCAATGTCTTCCCTATGTATTCCTTCTAGAATTTTCCCTCCTCTGTATGCCTGCATGGCCGCCATCTTGCTGCCCAAATCACATGGAAGCCCTGCTTCCCTGTAGCTTGGGGAGTCACATCTGAGGAACTTCCTCCTGCTTCTTGCTCTGTGCATTGCAATAAAGTTACTTGGTCTTTCTCAAAGGCTTGTGTCCAGATTACCGGCGAGTCTGAGCATGCTGAACAGAACCCACCTTCTAGGATTTGGCAACAATTTTTGGCCCCCAACGTGGGGCCAGAGGGTCACACAGACACTCTGTCCAGAGCCCAGCACCCTCTCGACTGCAAGCGGAACCTCCACCAACCTTCAGCGTGTGATGAGCCTCTTGTTCCCGAGGGTCAGGCAGCGACCAGCTGGAGGCACTTTGAGAATTAGAAACTAACTCAGATATGGACATCCACTAGGTAAGTGCCCTGGAAATTTCTCTTTTTAAGTGTAAGTGCTTGGGATTGGAGATGAGGAGCTATCTGGAGGATTGAAAGTAAAACTAAGACATCCCCATTAAGGTGGATTGAAGCCCTGCTAAGACGTCCTTGTTACCTTCCCCGACACTCCCCCTAGCTGACAGGAGAGAATGGGCACCCTAGTCTGGGTGACTGCAGTCCAGGTTTTGGTTCTAGCTCTGAGTGAGTATGTGTAAGTAAAATATAAACCCCCCTGGTCGTTCCGGACTTGGAAAGCGATCTGTACTCCATCAACCCTTTACCTCTGCTGGTGCCCCCTCCTCCTTACCCACCTGGGGTTTGGGACTGGTTCTCCGCCTGCCGTCAGCCCGAATGGCCGCAACGTCGATGGCCACGGCTGGCTCAACGGTCCTGTCGGAAGCTCCCTGTCCTGCCCAAGGAATAGTCTCCCCAGCGCATACCTGTAGTGGGGTATAATTTGGCCAGGGATCCACCCAAGTCTTCTCAGAGCAATTTCCACTGAGACCAATGCCTACCAGGCTGAATCACAATGGCCAGCTTAGAGGGTTTATCTGGGACCATACACTGTTCTCCACCACTGACAGGTACAATTGGAAGAACAATCCCCCAGCATATAGAGATGACCCAAAATGCACAGGAGCTTTGTTTGTGTCCATCTTTGCCACACATCACCCTAACTGGGCTGTCACTCACTCTTAAATTTTTTTTTTTAACTCCACAGGAATGGAGGGTGGTCTTAGAAAAGGCAAGCCAAGAGACCAACAGGTTGCATAACCTCAACTCTTGGAATGGTATTAGACTCCCAGCAGCCCTGGCTATACCGTCCATAGATCCACCCTGGGACCCAAATGATTGGCTGGGGGGCAGACAGCTAGAACACTATAAAAGCTGTTTGATAGTTGGTTTACAGCAAGGGGACCCCAGACAAATGAGCCTTAGAAAAGTTCAGGATGTACAACAAGGCCCTAAGGGAAATCTCTCCAGCTTCCAAGAACAGGTGTATGAAGCATATTGGCAGTTTATTGATTTAATACCTGAGGACCCAGCGAATGCTAGGTTAATAAATACGACTTTCATCAGCCAAAGCTTCCCTGACATCAGATGGAAACCTCAAAAGTTAGAAGGAGGTCTAGGAATGAGTAAACAGAAATTAAAAAATGAGAAAATGTTAACACTCAGACGTTGCCATGTCAAATTTTAATAGCAAAACATAAAATAACAGTTTTGTCTAAAGCAATGCAGAACTCTACAACTTATTGAGATTGCCTTTATGGTCTTCAATAATTGGGACCAGGTACAAGAAAAAAAGGAAAATTTAAAAAATGAAACAACAGGCCGCCTTCAGGGCAGCAACTCTCAGAGGTAAACCACCACCCAGGCAGACCTCATGCAGAATAAGTCCTCATGAGCCCCAAGAGGGCCGATGGCCAACTCAAGCCCCCGTAAAGCTTGGCCCCAAACAAGAAAGCCACTGGAAACAAGAGTGCCTCTTGTGGCTAACACAGCCGGAGCAGCAACCGAAGAAGAAACCCATAACACAGCTCCCACAGCGTCAGCTGATGACTCCCACTGACAGGGGCCAGGGGCTCCCCTGCAGCCCACTCAGCCAGTCTACATCTCCCACGAGGAGCCTTGAGTTACAATAACTGTGGGTGGGCAACTGACTGAATTTTTAGTGGACCTGGGTACAACCTATTCGGTTTTAAACACCTTGAAGAGCCTGCCTTCTAAAAGAAACATGACCATTGCTGGAGTGTCTGGAAAACCTGCCAGTAAACATCCTATGGACTGTCAAGACAGAGGTACAAAAATGACTCACAGCTTCTTATATGTATCTGAATGTTCTAGTCCCTTCTTGGGAAGAGATTTACTAACCAAGTTAAATGTTCAAGTTACCTTCTCAGCAGGTCAACTAAGTGTATTCCAGCAGGCCTGACCTGTGTGACCAGCCCCTCCCTAACCCTGATTTAGAGCTGTTCACCGATGGAAGCAGCTTTGTAGAACAGGGAGTCAAGGAAGCTCTGCTCAGAAGGCAGAACTCATTGCTTTAACCCAAGCCCTCCAACAAGCTCCAACCGACAAGTCAATGTATATACAGATTCCAGGTGTCATGGATTGAATTATGTCTCCCAAAAATGTGTGTATCAACTTGCTTAGGCCATGATTCCTGGTATTGTGTAGTTGTCCTCCATTTTGTGATTATAATTTTATGTTGAGAAGATTAGGGTGGGACTGTAACACCACCCTTACTCAGGTCACCTCCCTGATCTAAGGTAAAGGGAGTTTCCCTGGGGTGTGGCCTGCACCACCTCTTATCTCTCAAGAGATAAATGGAAAGGGAAGCAAGCAGAGAGTTGGGGACCTCATATCACCAAGAAAGCAGAGCCAGGAGCAGAGTGCGTCCTTTGGACCCAGGGTCCCTGTGCCTGAGAAGCTCCTTGAGCGAGGAAAGATTGATGAGAAGACCAGCAGAGACAGAAAGTCTTCCCCTGGAAATGACACCCTGAATTTGGACTGCTAGCGTACTTTACAGTGAAGAAAAAAATTTCTCCTTGTTAAAGCCATCCGCTTGTGGTATTTCTCTTATAGCAGCACTAGATGACTAAGATACCAGGTGTGTCTTTTCTGTACTTCATGCACACGGAGCCATCTGGAAAGAAAGAGGACCCCTAACATCAGGTAAGAAAGAAAGAAAACACGGCAGAGGAGATTCTAGCCCTTCTAGAAGCAGTGCATTTACCAACAGAGGTGGCAGTTATACACTGCCCCAGGCACCAGAAGGGAGAGTCTCACTTAATTAAAGAATTAGGCAGCCAAACAAGCCACCAGGACAAAACCCTCTGCCACCTGCCTTGCTTGAAACCCTCAGTACACTGAGTGTTACATGACCAGAGCTGATAAATGGAGTTTTTAAACAATGACATGTCAAAAGACAGATGGTTGTACAATTCCCAAGGACAGGTGCTAGTGCCAGGCCCACCTGATGCACCCAATAATAAAGGCAGTTCATGAGAGTATACATTATGATGGAGATGCTATATTCCACTTGCTGACCACAATAATTAAAAGGCCTAATATTCAAAAGGCTATCCAGAAAGTAGGGCAACAATGTGTCACCTGTTGGAAGAACAATCAAGAAACAGGCCTACCACCTCCTATGCCTGGAGCATAAATTGGCGGGACCGGAACTAGAGAGTACGGGCAAGTAGGCTTCACTGTTAAGCCAACAGCTACAGGAGGTTTCAGATGTCTCTTAAGTGTTTGTAGTTACTTTTACCACATGGGTAGAAGCCTTCCCCTGCCAAATAGAAAAGGCATCCAAGGTAACAAAGCTCTTCTTCGATAATGGAGGAGCTTTCGTATCCAAGGTTACCCAAGAAGTTTCAGGGCATTTAGGCATCTGGTGAAAATTATATGCTTCCTGGAGGCCACAGTCTACTGGAAAGCCAAGAGACCAAGATGCCCCAGGGCCAAACTGCTGCACAGTGCCCTGTTGAGAGTTGGTTGGCTCCTAGAAGCAGGCTCTATTGATTCCCTATGAAATGCTGTAATGCTTACAACCCAGTGCGTGCCATCGAGTCGATCCCGACTCATAGCAACCCTATAGGACAGAGTAGAACTGCCCCATAGAGTTTCCAAGGAGCACCTGGCAGATTCGAACTGCCAACCCTTTGGTTAGCAGCCGTAGCACTTAACTACTACACCACCAGGGTTTCTGCTGTAATGCTTAGGGATCAAAAATACTTGGAGATCAAAAATTCAAGCTTTTGAGACTGAAATTTGACACGAGTACTAAAAAAAAATGGCTGGTTACGAAAAAATTAAACTAAAAACTAGTAATAAAAAAATCATAGAAATATTATGTATGTTTGTTTCCTTATTTATGACATCACACTTTTGTAGCATGAAAAAAAAAAAAACTTGAATTGTCCTGGAGAAGCCTTATGATTACGTGGCTGTTTAAACCTATGAATTGACCTAGGGGATTTCTGACTCCTAAACCATTCCTGAGATCTAATTTATGAACATATTCAGCAAATGTTTTTATTTGTACAAGTCTGTTAGCTGCCTGGGGCCCTGGTGGTACAGTGGTTAAGCATTTGGCCTCTAAGCAAAAGGTTAGCAGTTCGAATCGACCACCCGCTCCTTGGAAACCGTATGGGCCATTTCTACTCTGTCCTATAGGATTGCTATGAGTTGAAATTGACTCAACAGCAATGGGTTATTAGCTATCTAAGTCTGACTTACAGAGTAATGAGACAAAATTCATTACCTACCCCCAGCTCAGCTAGGCGGTAAAACCCACGCAAGTTACACGTCTCAGCAGGAAGTGTGTCAACTTACCAAACCTCTCTCCTGCCCTGACCTCTGTCCCTCTTTCAGATCAATATGGAGCCTCGTGTAATAGCATCCAAGGCTGAGAGAGACAGCTAGTCCTCACTGCCCTCCCAGAGGGACACGCGACAGTTAGAAATGCCAGCATGCAGCGCCGAGATAAACCCAGACATCCAACAATGGTTTTCTCGATCACAACTAGACAAAACAAGCCAAACAAAAATAACCAGGGGAAGCTATGAGTAACCTACAACTCATCATATTTTGAAATTAGAATAATTGCTAATGTCACACTTTCTCGGACGTTCAAGTTTTTCCAAGCTCTTAAAAAAATAAAATGAAAAGAATAGAAGCAGAATTATGCAATGAGGTGATGGAAAAGATATGGGACAATACTCCTTCCTTCCTACTCACAGGTGCATTATAAACTACCCTAATTAAAGAAGTGTGTCCCCTGCCCAGACCTTTAGTTTTCTTTCATACCAAAGAAATAAAAACAAAGGGAGTTATCTCCTAGAAGCCTGCACCCCCATCACTGGGGGTGGGGCGGGTGAGAATACATGACAGAGTGATGTAAGACTGTTTTCTGACCCACAATATGAGCAGTTACAGTTTCAGTCACTCTCTCCCTGTCAAGCAAAAAATAAGAACTAAGCCAGACTCTACTGTTTGAAATGGTTACAATTCTGACAAAATGTCTGTATTAGTAATCATTTGATTACTATAGAAATGAGAACTAAAAACAAAGTCAAACAAACCAACAAACAAAAGCTGCCCTCCAGTTGCTTCTGATTCATGGTGACCCCATGTTTATCGGAGTAGAACTGTGCTCCATAGGGTTTAAAAAAAATTTTTTTTATTGTGCTTTAAGTGAAAGTTTACAGCTTAAGTTAATCTCTCATTCAAACATTTAGATGCAAATTGTTTTGTGACTTTGGTTGCATTCCCCACAATGGGACAGCATGCTCCCCTTTTCCAGCCAGAGTTCCCTGTGTTCATTCGTCCAGTTCCTGTCCCTTCCTGCCTTCTCATCCTGCTTTGATAGGAGCTGCCCACTTGGTCTCCTGTATTTGATTGAACTAAGAAGCACGTTCCTCACGTGTATTGTTTTTTGTTTTATAGGCCTGTCTATTCTTTGTCAGGAAACCCTGGTAGTGTAGTGGTTAAGAGTTACGACCGCTAACCAAAAGGTCGGCAATTGGAATCCACCAGGTGCTCTTGGAAACTATCAGGCAGTTCTACTCTGTCCTATAGGGTCGATATGAGTCGAAATTGTCTTGACAGCAGGAGGTTTGGTTTTTGGTTTTAATCTTTGTCTGAAAACTGGGCTTCAGGAATGGTTTCAGTTCTGGTTTAACAGAGTGTCTGGGGGCTGTAGTTTTGGGGATTTCTCCAGTTTCTGTCAATTAAGTCTGGCCTTTTTACATGAATTGAATTCTGTTCTACATTTTTTTCTTCCTCTGTCCAAGACTCTCTCTTGTGTTTCCTGTCAGGGCAGTCATTGGTAGTAGCTGGGCACCATCTATTTCTTCTGGTCTCAGGTTGGTGGAGTCTCTGGTTCTTTTCGTCCTCTAGTCATTTGGGCTAGTATTTTCCTATGTCTTTGCTTTTCTTCACTCTTCTTTGCTCCGGGTGGAATGGGACCAATAGATGTATCTTAGATGGCCTCTCACAAGCTTTTAAGACTCCAGACACTACTCACCAAAGTGGGACATAGAACATTTTCTTTATTAACTATGTTATGCCAGTTGACATAGATGTTCCCCAGAATTGTGATCCCCAGGCCCCAGGCCCAGCCCCTCAGTCCCTCAAAGTGTTTGAATGTGTCTAGGAAACTTCTTTGCTTTTGTGTTGGTCCAAGTGTGCTGACTTCCCCTGTATTGTGCGTTGTCCTTTCCTTCACCAAAGTTGACACTTGTTTTAGTATCTAGTTGGTGATTTCCCCTCTCCCTCCCTCTGTACCCTGGTAAACATCAAAGAATGCTTTTTTCTGTGTGTAAACCTTTTCTTGAGTTCTTATAGTAGCAGTATCATACATAATTTGTCCTTCTGTAACGGACTTATTTCACTCAGCGGAATGCCCTCCAGATTCATCCATACTGTGAGACGTTTCACAGATTCATCATTGTTCTTCATCATTGCATAGTATTCCATTGTGTGTATGTACCATAATTTGTTTATCCATTCATCTGTTGATGGGCACCTAGGTTGTTTCCACCTTTTTGCTATTGTGAATAGTGCTGCAATGAACATGGGTGTGCATATGTCTATTCGTGTGATGGCTCTTATTTCTCTAGGGTACATTCCTAGAAGTAGGATTGCTGGATCACATGGTATTTCTATTTCTAGCTTTTTGAGCATTTTAAGGAAGTGCCAAGTGATTGTACCATTTTACATTCCCATCAGCAGTGCGTGAGGCTTCCAATCTCCCCACAACCTCTCCCACATTTGGTATTTTGTATTTTTTTGGATTAGTGCCAGCATTGTCGGAGTGGGCTTTGATTTTGCATTTCTCTAATGGCTAATGATCTTGAGCATTTCCTCATGTATCTGTTAGCTGCCTGAATGTCTTCTTTAGTAAAGTGTCTCTTCATATCCTTCACTGATTTTTTAATTGAATTATTTGTCTTTTTGTTGTTGAGGTGTTGCAGTATTTTGTAGATTTTAGAGATTAGACCCTTATCAGATAAGTCATAGCCAAATTTTTTTTCTCAGTCTGTAGGTTCTCTTTTTACTCTTGTAGTGAAGTCTTTTGATGAGCGTGGAAAGAGACGATGGGAAAGCTCAATATCATCAGTCAGAACAAGGCCAGGGGCTACTGTGGAACAGACCATCACTTGCTCATATGCAAGTTCAAGCTGAAACTGAAGAAAATCAGAGCAAGTCCATGAGAGCCAAAATATGACCTTGAGTACATCCCACCTGAATTTAGAGACCATCTCAAGAATAGATTTGATGCATTGAACACTAGTGACCGAAGACCAGATGAATTGTGGAATGACATCAGGGACATCATCCATGAAGAAAGCAAGAGGTCATTGAAAAGACAGGAAAGAAAGAAAAGACCAAGATGGATGTCAGAGGAGACTCTGAAACTTGCTCTCAAAAGTCGAGCAGCTAAAGCAAAAGGAAGAATTGGTGAAGTAAAAGAACTGAACAGAAGATTTCAAAGGGCCTCTCGAGAAGACAAAATAGAGTATTGTAATGACATCTGCAAAGAGCTGGAGATGGAAAACCAGAAGGGAAGAACACGCTCGGCGTTTCTCAAGCTGAAAGAACTGAGGAAAAAATTCAAGCCTCGAGTTGCAATAGTGAAGGATTCTATGGGGAAAATATTAAACGATTCAGGAATCATCAAAAGAAGTTAGAAGGAATACACAGAGTCAATATACCAAAAAGAATTAGTCGATGTTCAACCATTTCAAGAGGTGGCATATGATCAGGAACCGA
Source organism: Elephas maximus indicus (assembly GCF_024166365.1). Lineage (NCBI taxonomy): Eukaryota > Metazoa > Chordata > Mammalia > Proboscidea > Elephantidae > Elephas > Elephas maximus. Next base: position 28,627,120 of record NC_064832.1, on the reverse strand, counting down.
TGGTACTGAAGGAAGAAGTCCAAGCTGCTCTGAAGGCATTGGCGAAAAACAAGTCTCCAGGAATTGGTGGAATATCAATTGAGATGTTTCAACAAACAGATGCAGCGCTGGAGGTGCTCATTCGTCTATGCCAAGAAATATGGAAGACAGCTTCCTGGCCAACTGACTGGAAGAGATCCATATTTATGCTTATTCCCAAGAAAGGTGATCCAACCAAGTGTGGAAATTATAGAACAATATCATTAATATCACATGCAACCAAAATTTTGCTGAAGATCATTCAAAAATGGTTGTAGCATTATATGGACAGGGAATTGCCAGAAATTCAGGCCGGTCTCAGAAGAAGACGTGGAACTCAGGGATATCCTTGCTGATGTCAGATGGATCCTGGCTGAAAGCAGAGAATACGAGAAGGATGTTTACCTGTGTTCTATTGACTGTGCAAAGGCATTCGACTGTGTGGATCATAACAAACTACGGATAACACTGCGAAGAATGGGAATTCCAGAACACTTAATTGTGCTCGTGAGGAACTTTTACATAGATCAAGAGGCAGTTGTTCAGACAGAACAAGGAGATACTGATTGGTTTAAAGCCAGGAAAGTTGTGCATCAGGGCTGTATTCTTTCACCATACCTATTCAATCTGTATGCTGAGCAAATAACCCGAGAAGTTTGCAGTACATGAAGAGGAACGGGGCATCAGGATTGGAGGAAGACTCATTAACAGCCTGTGTTACGCAGATGACACAAACTTGCTTGCTGAAAGTGAAGAGGACTTGAAGCACTTACTAATGAAGATCAAAGACCACAGCCTTCAGTAGGGATTGCAGCTCAACGTAAAGAAAACAAAAATCCTTACAACTGGACAAATAAGCAACATCATGATAAATGGATAAAAGATTGAAGTTGTCAAGGATTTCATTTTACTTGGATCCACAATCAACAGCCATGGAAGCAGCAGTCAGGAAATCAAAAGATGCATTTCGCTGGGCAAGTCTGCTGTGAAAGACCCCTTTAAAGAATTGAAAAGCAGAGAATGTCACCTTGAAGACTAAGGCGCACTGGACCCAAGCCATGGTATTTTCAATCACATCATATGCACGTGAAACCTGGACAATGAATAAGGAAGACCGAAGAAGAGTTGATGCCTTTGAATTGAGGTGTTGGCAAAGAATATTGGATATACCATAGACTGCCAAAAGAACGAACAAATCTGTCTTGGAAGAAGTGGGGCCAGAATGCTCCTTAGAGGCAAGGATGGCAAGACTGCGTCTTACATACTTTGGACATGTTGTCAGGAGGGATCAGTCCCTGGAGAAGGACATTATGCTTGGCAGAGTAGAGGGTCAACGGAAAAGAGGAAGACCCTCAACAAGGTGGATTGACACAGTGAGCTCAAGCATAACAATGATTGTAAGGATGGGTCAGGACTGGACAGTGTTTCGTTCTGTTGTGTACGGGGTCGCTATAAGTCGGAACCGACTCGACGGCACCTAATAACAAGTGTTTGATTTTTAGGAGCTCCCAGTTATCTAGTTTCTCTTCTGGTGTTTGTGCATTGTTAGTTATGGTTTGTATACTATTTATGCCATGTATTAGGGCCCCTAGCATTGTCCCTGTTTTTTCTTCCATGGTCTTTATCATTTCAGAGTTTTTATTTAGGTCTTGATACATTTTGAGTTAGTTTTTGTGCATGGTGTGAAGTATGGGTCCTGTTTCATTTTTCCTGGAGATGGGTATGCCAGCACCATTTGTTAAAGAGAATGTCTTTTTCCCATCTAACAGACTTCGGGCCTTTGTCAAATATCAGCTGCTCATAGGTGGATGGACTTACATCTGGGGTCTCAGTTCTGTTCCATTAGTCTATGTGCCTGTTTTTGTACCAGTGCCAGGCTGTTTTGACTACTGTAGTGGTATAATAGGATCTAAAATCAGGTAGTATGAGGCCTCCCACTTTGTTCTTCTTCTTCGGTAATGCTTTACTTATCCGGGCCTCTTCCTTTTCCATATAAAATTGGTGATTTATTTCTCCGTTGCGTTAAAAAATGCTGTTGGATTTGGATCAGGATTGCATTGTATCTGTAGATCGCTTTGGGTAGAATTGACATTTTCACAATGTTGAGTCTTCCTATCCAAGACCAAGGTATGTTTTTCAACTTATGTAGTTCTCTTTTGGTTTCTTGCAGTAGTGTTTTGTAGTTTTCTTTGTATGTGTCTTTTACGTCCCTGGTTAGATTTATTGCTAAGTACTTTATCTTCTTGGGGCTACTATAAATGGTATCGATTTGGTGATTTCCTTTCCAAAGTTTTCTTTGTTAACATAGAGGAATCCTACTGATTTTTGTATGTTGATCTTGTATCTTGCTACTTTACTGAAATCCTCTATTAGTTCCGGTAGCTTTCTTGTGGATTCTTCGGGGTTTTTTGTGTATAAGATCACATCATCTGTGAAAAGGGATAATCTTCCTCTTTCCTTACCAATTTGTATGCCCTTTATTTCTTTTTCTTGCCTTATTGCTCTCGTCAGGACGTCCAGCACAATGTTGAATAAGAGTGGTGATAAAGGGCATCCTTGTCTGGTTCCCCAATCCCAAGTGTCTTTCCACTTAGAATGATATTGGCTGTTGGCTTTGTATAAATGCCCTTTGTTATGTTGAGGAATTTCCCTTCTATTCCTATTTTGCTGAGGGTTTTTATCAGGCATGAGTGTTGGACTTTGTCAAATGCCTTTTCTGCATCGATTCATAAGATCCTGTAGTTCTTTTATTTACGTGATAGATTACATTGATGGATTTTCTAATGTTGTACCATCCCTGCATACCTGATATGAATCCCACTTGGTCATGATGTATTATTTTTTGATATGCTGTTGAATTCTATTGGCTATAATTTTGTTGAGGATTTTTGCGTCTATGTTCATGAGGGATTATTGGTCTGTAATTTTTTTGTGGTGTCTTTACCTGGCTTTGGTATCAGGGTTATGCTGGCTTCATAGAATGAGTTCTGGAATATCCCTTCCTTTTCTCTGCTCTGAAATAACTTTAGTAGTATTGGTGTTAACCGTTCTCTGAAAGTTTGGCAGAATTCTCAAGTGAAGCATTCCAGGGCAGGCCTTTTTTTTGTTGCGAGTTTTTTTTTTTTTTTTTTTTAATTCCCTCTTCAATTTCTTCTTTTGTTATGGGTTTATTTAATTTTTATACCTCAGTTTGTGTTAGCTTAGGTAGGTAGTGTTTCTAGATACTAGAAATTTGTGCATTTCCTCTAGGTTTTCAAATTTGTTGGAGTACAATTTTCATAGTATTCTGTTATGATCTTTTTTATTTCAGTTGAGTCTGTTGTGATATCATCCATCTCATTTCTTATGTGGGTTATTTGCTTCCTCTTCGGTTTTTCTTTTGTCAGTTTGGCCAGTGGTTCATCGATTTTGTTGATCTTTTCAAAGAACTAACTTTTGGTCTTGGTGATTCTTTCAAATCTTTTTCTATTCTCTGTTTTATTTGTTTCCGCTCTAATCTTTATTATTTCATTTCTTCTGGTGCTTCTGGGGTCCTCGGGCTTCTTTTGCTGCTCTTTCTGTTTGCTCAAGTTGTGGGATTAATGTTTTGATTTGGGCCCTTTCTTCATATGTGCATTTTACTGCTATAAATTGACCTCTGAGCACTGCTTTTGCTGTGTCCCAAAGGTTTTGGTAAGATGTGTTTTCATTCTCTTTCGATTCTATGAATTTCTTTATTGCATCCTTGATTTCTTCTGTAACCCAGTAGTTTCTTTCTTTCTTTTTTTAAAACAAGGTGTTGTTCGGTTTCCATGTGTTTGATTTTTTTCCTTACTTTTTCTGTTATCGATTTCTACTTTTATGGCATTCTTAGAAAAGATGCCTTGTATTATTTTGATGTTTTGGAATCTGTTAAGGCTTGCTTTGTGTCCTAAAATGTGGTCTATTCTGGAGAATGTTCTATGTGCATTGGAAAAGAATGTATACTTTGCTGTTGTTGGATGGAGTGTTCTGTATATGTCTACGAGGTCAAGTTGATTGATTGTGACATTTAGATCTTCTGTATCTTTATTGAGTTTCTTTCTAGATGTTCTGTCCTTCACTGAAAATGGTGTGTTGAAGCCTCCTACTATTATTATGGAGCTATTTCTCTTCTCAGTGTTGTTAGAGTTTGTTTTATATATTTTGGAGCCTGTCATTGGGTGCATATGTATTTATTACGGTTATATCCTCCTGGTGTATTGACCCTTTAATCATTATATACTGCCCTTCCTTATCCTTTATGGTGGGTTTTGTTTTGAAGTCTATTTTGTCAGAGATTAATATTGCCACTCCTGCTCTTTTCTAGTTGTTTTTACTTGAAATATTTTTTCCCATCTTTTGAGTTTTAGTTTGTTTATGTCTTTGCATCTATGGTGTGTCTCTTAGAAAAAGTTTATAGATGGATTGTGGGGTTTTTTTTGTTTCTTTGTTTTTTATCTGTTCTGCCACTCTGTCTCTTTACGGGTACATTTCGGCCATTTACATTCAGTGTAATTATTGATAAGTATGAGTTTACTGCTGTCATTTGATGTTTGTGTGTGTGTGGTGTTGACAGTTTCTTTGTTGCTCTTAAATTTCTGTGCTGAGTACTTTTTGTTTATGTATTTTCTTTTCATCTTTTTCATTATTGTTGATTTTGTGTTTGCTGAGTATTTATGTTTTTCTTCTTTTTTATTTTGATGGGAAGGTTTGTTAGCTTCCTTTGTTGTTACTTTGAAATTTAACTTTATTTTTCTAAGTTTAAACCAATCTTTTATTTCTTTATATCACCTTAACTTCCTCTCCATATGAAAGTCCTATGGCTAGAATGTTTATTCCCTCTTTTTTGTTTTGATGATGTCATTATTTATGTATTGATGTCTCTGGTTCCCTATTTTCAGTCTTTTGGCTTTGATTTGTTTTTGTGAATTCCCTATCTGGGTTGATAACTGGTTGGTCTATTCTGTGTCCTATTCTTGGATTGTTGTCTGATGTCATTGGTTCTCTAACTGGAAGACTCCCTTTAATATTTCTTGTAATTTTTGTTTGGTTTTTACTATTTCCATTAGCTTTTGTTCACCTGAAAATGACCTAGTTTTGCCATCGTATTTGAGAGACAATTTTGCTGGATATATAATTATTGGTTAGCAACTTTTTTCCTTCAAGGCTTTATATACGTTAATGTATTGCCCTCTTGCCTGCCTGGTTTCTGCTGAATAGTTAGAGCTTAGTCTTATTGATTCTCCTGTAGGTGGCTTTTCGTTTATCCCTAGCCATTCTCAAGATTCTGTCTTTGGTTTTGGCAAGTTTGATTGTTATGTCTTGGTGGCTTTCTTTTGGGGTCTACCTATGGGGTTCGTTGAGCTTCTTAGATATCTTCTTGTCTTTCCTATTAGAGAAGTTTTCTGCCAGCAAATCATCAACAATTCTCTCTGTGTTTTCTGTTATTCCCCCTGTTCTTGAACTCTGATCACTTGTAGGTTTTTCCTCTTGATAGTATCCCACGTAATTCTTAGGCTGTCTTCATTTTTTTTTTTTTTTTGTCCTTTTTTCTGATTTTTCTTCAAATAAATGATGTCAGGTCATTTAACTTCAACCTCACTAATTCAGACTTCCATTGTCTCAATTCTGCTCCTATGATATTCTATTGAGTTGTCTAATTCTGAAATTCTATTGTTAATTCTTTGGATTTCTAGTTGCTGTCTCTATCTGGTTTCTTTTACCCTGTTTATTCCGCCATTTGTTCTTGTATGATTTCCCTAAATTCTTCTATTGCTTTGTCTGTGTGCTTCTTGGCTTGGTCTAAGTTTTGCCTGATCTCCTTCCTGATGTTTTGGAGAGCTCTGTATATTAGTCTTCAGAATTCTTTCTGAGGAGTTCCATTGCCTTAGCTTCCTCAAAAACATTTCTGGCTCTTTATTTTGGTCACTTGCTGTAGCCATCTTGACCTGTTTCTTAATGTGGTTTGACATTGACTGTTGTCTCCGAGGCATCAGTTATTGTATTTATTTATTTATTGTATGTTTGTTTACTGCATCCTGACTTTTTGTTTAGTTTTGTTTTGATATGCCCAAGTAAGCTGGATGTGTGAACTGCTTTGGTTGTTGGTGTCTTTGAAGCTCTCGTGTCCTGCCTCAAGGTCAGAACAGCTACTAGGTGTGTGAGCACAGGAGTCTGTTCCCTTTTCTTGTGGGCATGTGGTTATTCAAGGCACAGGTGTCCAGGCCATCAGTCACTGAGTGTGGTGCAAACTCTCACCTACAGAGCTAGATGGGCAGGAGCATGGGGGTGTTCAGAGCAGACACAGGTCTCTGGCTGTAGTGGGGGGCTATGTGTGGGGCAAGGCAGGGGGCTGAGAGCTGCCCCCGGGTGTCTGGATGGAGGGCATGGCCTTGTTCCTTTAAGCACATAGTGGGGGGTATTGCAGCTGGTCCTTGGGCACCCAGTGCTGCTGGCTGGAGGGACTAGGAGGCACCACTTAGTCTCAGACACTGGGTGGCTAGATGGAGTGGGTGATACCATTGGCCCTCAGGCTGCCAGTGTGGGTGTGGGTGGGTGAGGCCCCAGCTTAGGAGGTGGGGCAGTGTCAAATGTCATGAATCTGCAGCTCCCCCTTGGCTGGTGCAGGTAAAAATAGGCTTCAGCCACAGTAGTCAAAACAGCCTGGTACTGGTACAACAACAGGCACATAGACCAATGGAACAGAATTGAGAACCCAGATATAAATCCATCCACATATGAGCAGCTGATATTTGACAAAGGCCCAGTGTCAGTTAATTGCAGAAAAGATAGTCTTTTTAACAAACGGTGCTGGCATAACTGGATAGCCATTTGCAAAAAAATGAAACAGGACCCATACCTCACACCATGCACAAAAACTAACTCCAAGTGGATCAAAGACCTAAACATAAAGACTAAAACGATAAAGATCATGGAAGAAAAAACAGGGACAACTTTAGGAGCCCTAATACAAGGCATAAACAGAATACAAAACATTACCAAAAATGACAAAGAGAAACCCGATAACTGGGAGCTCCTAAAAATCAAACACCTATGCTCATCTAAAGACTTCACCAAAAGAGTAAAAGGACCACCTACAGATTGAGAAAGAATTTTCAGCTATGACATGTCCGACCAGTGCCTGATCTCTAAAGTCTATATGATTCTGTTAAAACTCAACCACAAAAAGACAAACAACCCAATCAAAAAGTGGGCAAAGGATATGAACACACATTTCACTAAAGAAGATATTCAGGCAGCTAACAGATACATGAGAAAATGCTCTCGATCATTAGCCATTAGAGAAATGCAAATTAAAACTACAATGAGATTCCATCTCACTCCAACAAGGCTAGCATTAATCCAAAAAACACAAAATAATAAATGTTGGAGAGGCTGCGGAGAGATTGGAACTCTTATACACTGCTGGTGGGAATGTAAAATGGTACAACCACTTTGGAAATCTATCTGGCGTTTTCTTAAAAAGTTAGAAATAGAACTACCATACAACCCAGAAATCCCACTCCGCGGAATATACCCTGGAGAAATAAGAGCCTTTACACGAACAGGTATATACACACCCATGTTTATTGCAGCTCTGTTTACAATAGCAAAAAGCTGGAAGCAACCAAGGTGTCCATCAACGGATGAATGGTTAAATAAATTGTGGTATATTCACACAATGGAATACTACGCATCGATAAAGAACAGTGACGAATCTGTGAAAAATTTCATAACATGGAGGAACCTGGAAGGCATTATGCTGAGTGAAATTAGTCAGAGGCAAAAGGACAAATATTGCATAAGACCACTATTATAAGATCTTGAGAAATAGTATAAACTGAGAAGAACACATTCTTTTGTGGTTACAAGGTGGGGAGGGAGGGAGGGTGGGAGAGGGTTTTTTACTGATTAGTTAGTAGATAAGAACTACTTTAGGTGAAGGGAAGGACAATACTCAATACACGGAAGGTCAGCTCAATTAGACTGGACCAAAAGCAAAGAAGTTTCCAGGATAAACTGAATGCTTCAAAGGTCAGCAGAGCAAGGGCGGGGGTTTGGGGACTATGGCTTAAGGGGACTTCTAAGCCAATTGGCAAAATAATTCTGTTATGAAAACATTCTGCATCCCACTTGAAATGTGGCGTCTGGGATCTTAAATGCTAATAAGCAGCCATCAAAGATGCATCAATTGGTCTCAACCCACCTGGAGCAAAGGAGAATGAAGAACACCAAGGTCAGAAGGTAATTATGAGCCCAAGAGACAGAAGGGGCCACATGAACCAGAGACTTACATCATCCTGAGACCAGAAGAACTAGATGGTGCCCGGCCACAACCAATGACTGCCCTGACAGGGAACACAACAGAGAACCCCTGAGGGAGCAGGAGAACAGTGGGATGCAGACCCCAAATTCTCATAAAAAGACCAGACTTAATGGTCTGACTGAGACTAGAGGAATCCCGGCGGTGATGGTCCCCAAACCTTCTGTTGGCCCAGGACAGGGAAGACAACTCATCAGACATGGAAGGGACTGGACAATGGGTTGGAGAGAGATGCTGACGAAGAGTGAGCTACTTGTATCAGGTGGACACTTGAGACTGTGTTGGCATCTCCTGTCTGGCGGGGAGATAGGAGGGTAGAGAGGGTTAGAAACTGGCAAAATTGTCACGAAAGGAGAGACTGGAAGGAGGGAGCGGGCTGACTCATTAGGGGGAGAGTAAGTGGGAGTATGGAGTAAGGTGTATATAAGCTTATATGTGACAGACTTACTTGATTTGTAAACTTTCACTTAAAACACAATAAAAATTATTTTTAAAAAAATGGGCTTCAGGTATATGCCCTGTAGGCTAGAATTTCATTGTAGAGGTCGCACAGACTTTTACCACCATCTGTTTGTCAAAGTATGTCATAAGGCCAGCCCAACTTCAAGAGGGGAAACAGAATACGCCTCTTGATGGGAGGAGTGGCAGAGTGACATTGGAATATGGGTTGTGGGATAGGAGGAATTATAGCAGCCATCTTTGCAAATAATCTACCACACTGGATCCCTGGTGGCACAGTGATTAAGAGCTCAGGCTGCTAACCAAAAAGTTGGCAGCTTGAAGCCACCAGCTGCTCCTTGGAAACCCTATGAGGTGGTTCTGGTCTGTCCTATAGGGTCGCTATGAGTTGGAATCAACTCAATAGCAAAGGGTTTATCTTCATTCATCTGCTTTACCACAGTAACAAATGACTCACTAAATCTCAGGGGCTTATAACAACCGATGTTCCTTTCTCTGTCTTTCCACCACATTGACCATAGGTCAGCAGAGGCTCCGCTTTTGCACCACATGCGTTCCACACATTTTCTAGTTCTGGGACCAAGTCTGCAGTAGCAGCCCCTATTTGAGACATATTTTTTTTTTTTTTTTTTATTCCCATAGCAGAATGGAAAAGAGCGAGAATGTAGATGGAAATATATTCAACAGCCCTTAGAGCTTCCGTGCAAATGTGGTGTATGTTATGTCCTCTCACATACCATTGACCAAAGCGAGTCCATGGATTTGGGGCTGTCAAAGTAAATTAAGTTGGCACCCGAGGCCCTTCATGAGAGGCTAAGTAGGGTAAGATCTTCACACACACGTACACACAGCTAAGGAGATTTTATATATTGTTGTTAGCTGCCGTGGAGTTGGCTCCAACTCATGGTAACCCCATGCACAACAGAACTAAACATTGCCCAGCCTCTGCCATCCTCATGATCTGGATGTAGCCACTGTGTATTTTGAGTGCCTTCCAACCTAGGGAGCTCATCTTCCAGCACTATAGAAGGCAACATTCTGTTGTGACCCATAGGTTTTCACTGGCTAATTTTCAGAAGTAGATCACCAGGCCTTTCTTCCTAGTCTGTCTTAGTCTGGAAGCTCTACTGAAGCATGTGCACCACGGATGACCCTACTGGTATTTGAAATATCGGTGGTATAGCTTCCAGCATCATAGCGACATGTAAGCCACCACAGTATGACCAGCTGAAAGAGAGGTGGTGGGTACCACTGAGTAAACTTGGGTTCTATGTGGAAGGTTGAGAGTCAGTCTCAAACTGGTATCTGGGACTAGTCTTTTTCTAGTCAGGGAGAATTCAAGAAGCCCCACTCCAAATAAACCACTAGCATAGGAAGTATTAATAAGCGCTGTGGAATTTACTGAAGCTTTCCCAAGGAAGTGAAACAAGGTTTACACTGCACACCTAGCAGAAGTTAAATCTCCAACAAAAGTGGCTTTTCTCTGATGTTCCCTTCTGCTATGCTAACATCAAGTTTCCTCCTTCTCCCTCTACTTCTAAAGCTTAGTCACCTCAATTTTCTGCAGAATGTATAATAAAGTAACAGGTAACAGGATATGTAACTAAATATGGCTTAAACGATAAGGTTTATTATATCCAGAAGTATCATTTCCAGCTTGGCTAATTCAGAGACAAAACAATGTCGTTAAGCACTCAACTCAGGTATTTTCTATCTTTCCTCTATGCCATCCTCAGCATGTTGGTTTTTAGCCTCAGAGTTGTCCCTCATGATCACAAAATGGCTGCCACAGCTCCAGGAACTATATCCTTACACAACTACATCCAACCGTGGGAAAAAGAGCGTTTCTCTTCACCCCTTCCCCATCAGAAAGGAAAATCTTTGCCAGAAATATCTCAGAAAATTATCTTTAGACCAATTAACTTGGAAATGGGTAATATGCCCACTCTCTAAGGAATAAAAACTAGTATTAGCATTTTTAGCCTCTAGAGTTGGAAAGTGCGTTTTTGCAATGAGATCAGAGGATGAGAAGAGAATGAATATTGGAGAGGGAAACACCATTGTCAGCCACACAGCCTGGTTATCTAATTCACTTCTGTGCTCTCCAAACTAAAATGCCTGACTGTTAATAGGCCATGCTTTTTGCGAGCTGGTTTGTAGCCATCTGGTATTACTCAGGTGGGTCTTTTGGAGACCCACCCCCGCCCACAAGCCTAGTGGGATTATCAACGTGGTGTACCCCTAAGCGGAGTTCTTTGGTGGAAACACCTTTACCACCATCTCCACACACCACAGTTCTGCAGGCTGTTTTTACCCCATTTTGCAAGTGAGGAAACTGAGCAGCAGAGAATTTAAGTGACTTGCCCAGAGTCACATGACTACTGCATTGTAGATCAGTATTTGAACCCAGGGCCACCTGGCTTCAATGTCCGTGCTCTCAATGAAAGCAGAGCAAAGAACCACAGCAAAGAACTAAAGAAGATAAATAGGCTTACCTTAGTTGTCTAGTGTTGCTGTAACAAAAATATCACAAATGGGTGGCCTTAAAAAACAGAAGTTTATCCTCTCACAGTTTAGGAGGCTAGAAGTCAGAATTCAGGGAACCAGCTCTAGGGGAAGTCTTTCTCTGTCAGCCCTGGGGGAATGTCCTTGTCTCTTCTCAGCTTCTGTTTCTTGGTTCCTTGGTGATCTTCATGTGGCATGGCATCTATCTTCTCCCATCTGCGCTCTTTGCTGCTTGCTTAATTTGCTCTTTTATATCTCAGAAGAGATTGATTTAAGACACATCCTACACTAATACTGCCTCATTAGCATAACAGAACGCTATTCCCAAGTGGAATTATAACCCCAGGTATAGTAGGATTTATAACAAGATTTTTGGGGGACAAAATTCAATCCATAACAGAGCTTAACATTATCAGAAGGGTAAATAAATTCTTGGCCCTATTGTATTTAAAAACCATTGCAGGGTTCTAAGGAGGAATGTAATTTCTGTCCCAGACTATCTTAAAATGATAAAATAGAGCAGTGCTTTCAGCACTTGGCTAAGAACAAGGGAGGCATTTAAAGTATCTGAATGAATGAACACAAGACATGCTTCTGAGCTTCTGGCATCCAACTCTTTAAGTGGGGCTTGGGGAGATCTTCATTCAACAATAAACTTCTACTGAAGGCCTAGCCCCTGCTCCTGAGAAAGAGGGTAGGTAAACAATTTTGTCTCAGTGTGGTAAGTGCTGGGTGGTGTAAATGGTTAACACACTTGGTTGCTAACTGAAAGGTTGGAGGTTTGAATCTACCCAGGGGCATTTTGGAAGAAAGACCTGGTGGTCTACTTCTAAAACATTAGCCATTGGGAGGAGGGCTGAGGACCATGGCCTCAGAGGACATCTAGGTCAATTTGCATAACACAGTTCATAAAGAAAATGTTCTACATCCAACTTTGTGTAGTGTCTGGGGGTCTTAAAAGCTTGCCAGTAGCCATCTAAGATACATCTACTGGTCCCATCCAGTCTGGAACAAAGAAGAATGAAGAAAACCAAAGACCCATGGAAATGTTAGTCCAAAGGACTAATGGACCACAAGTACCACAGCCTCCTCCAGCCTGAGCCCAGAACTACTAGATGGTACCCAGCTACCACCACTCTGACAGCGATCACAATAGAGGGTCCCGGACAGAGCAGGAGAAAAATGTAGAACAAAATTCAAGTTCACCAGAAAAAAAGAGACCCAGACTTACTGGTGGCTAATATGCTTTTTTTTTTTTTTGGATCCAAATAGAGAATTAAAAAAAAAAAAAAAAGTCGATTCAGGCTCATGGTGACCCCATGTATGTCAGAGTAGAACTGTGCTCCATAGGGTTCTCAGTGGCTGATTTTTGGAAGTGGATTGCCAGGCCTTTCTTCTGAGGTGGCTCTGGGTGGACTCGAACCTCCAGCATTTCAGTTAGCAGTTGAGTGTGTTACCCATTTGCACCACCTAGGGTCTCCAAATAGAGAATTCCACTGCCATCTAGTTGATTCTGACGCATAGCGACCCATAGGTTTTCCAAAACTGCAGTCTTTACAGAAACAGACTGCCACATCTTTCTCCCATGGAGCAGCTGGTGGGTTCAAACCGCCGACCTTTTGGTTAGCAGCCGAGCACACTAACCACTGTACCACCAGGGCTCCTTTTAGAGCACCACCAGAACGCCTTAAGTAGAGAACAGATGTTTTATATTAACACTTTAGTAAAAAATCAGCAAACGTAATCAGGGTCGAATGATCCGCTCGTAAGAAAGAAAGGAAAGGAGAACCATTTTTTTACAAAATGGATACTGTGCAATGCTCTATCTCATAGATACTTCTGAACAAAGTGTTTATTTATTAAGAAATCAGTTGTAAGGAGATGAGTTTTGCCATGCTTATCATCTATTTAGGCTATGTTTTCTATAAAATAGCCTGGGCAAATTTACGAATGAGCTGCAAAATGAAAACCATTGAACCACATGGAATCTGGACCCTTGCTACTCAATTTATCCCCTGGCAGCCTGTTAGAAATGCAGATTCTTGGGCCCTTCCCAGACCTACTGACTCAGAATCTGCATTCCCTTGTGTGGTGTACATGCGCACTGAGTTTGAGGAGCCGCTCCAGGCACCTCTCGCTGGTGTTCTCCTTCTCGTCTTGGATAATGTTCTATGAGTTCCATGAGCCTATGAAGATCAAACACAAAAGCAGATCATGTTATGGGCTATAAAAATTGTATATCAAAAAACAAGTTTTGTGAACTTTTTAACTGGGTGTGTGTGTGTGCCCTTTAGGTAAAAGTTTATAGCACAAATTCATTTCTCATTCAAAAATGTATACACAAATTGTTTTGTGAAATTGGTTGCAATCCCCACAATGTGTTAGCACTCTCCCCCTTTCCACTCCGGGGTTCCCTGTGTTCATTCATCCAATTTTCCTGTCCCTTCCTGCCTTCTCGTCTTTATTTTCGGGCAGGTGTTGCCCATCTGGTCTCGTATACTTGATCGGACTAAGAAGCACCTTCTTCACGTGTTATTCTTTGTTTTTTAGGCCTGTCTAATCTTTGGCTGAAAGGTAGACTGCGGGTTGGCTTCAGTTAGAAGATGTCAGGGGGCCACAGTCTCAGGGACTGGGTTTGTTTTTACTTTAATTTCACCTTACAACTTCTTGTGAATATGTTTTTAGAGAGATCTACGGTCATACAAGAAGAGGGGGAAAATAATGGGGAAAAAGAAGTCAGCAGGAAGGAAAAGGAGGGTGCCGCATTTTCCCCATGGCACAGACCAATCCCTTGCAGCCTCAGTGTGTTTCTACAGGGGTCAAGGGCGAAGCCCGTTACCTGATGTGCCCCTGGGTAGTCTGGGTTTTCAGCAACGGCCCCTCCCAAATGGAACCCTTTGCTATTTTGCAAGCATCCAGTGGTTCTGCTGAAAGCAGTGGGACAACAGCTGGTGAATAAACTCATTTTATATTAATAGAGCAGTTGACCCATCCGGGTCCCTTGGTGCTTTATAAAACAGGAAACCCTTTCTTTCCCAGGACGAGGAAGGGAAGTCTCAGCAGGACCACGTTACAGCACAAGTGGGCCACTGCAGAGTCACAGGCGGAAAGAGCCCTTTGCTTGCAGATAGACTCACTGGGTTCTTTCAGATGAAAGCTAAGTTATGGTAAAGGAGGATGGGAGAAAATATGTGCATTAAATTGTGGACTTTACTTGCATGAAAAAAATAGCCATGGAAGAAGATTTTTGCCTTGACCCTGCCTCTATGTTCTTTACGTACAGCACTTTCTGGGACAGCAAGTTAGATATGTTCAAGTTAGGTGACAATCCCCAAAGATAAATCTGGGCTCTTGTTATTACCATGGCTAGCTGGTAGTTTAGTATTAGTGGAGTCAAAAAAAAAAAAAACCAACATAACGTGACGCCACCACCGTTAATCAGTGCTCACGCCCAGGCCAGCAACACGTTCAACGCTATAGAGAATTGCCCAGGAAGAAGGTATAGTCTCGATTTCAGGAGCTTCATTTGCTGGGGGATTTATACAACACAAACGACCAGACACAGGGGTGTAATATACGCAGCTTAACCAATTATACTACCATTGATCTATACACTACGTAAGTACTGAGGGGAAGTTAAATATTTCGGTTAATCAGCATTTCTGGAGATTTTGTCCAAAAAAAGTTTTTTTTTTTTTTAATTCCCCAAAGAAAAGTAACACTTTCTTTAACATTATTTAACGTTTACTAAAGCGTGAATTGGGAATTCCAGGTGTGGAATTGCTGGAAGGTAGATTTTGTACCTGCCACCAGGACAGTAAGCTCATCCAGGCCAGGCAGAGTCTGGGGGTGAGTCCTGCAGCCCCACTAGAGAGGTCAAGGAAGGACAGTGGACATTTCTTAGCACTACGGCTCCAAACCTCTAATCTTTGGGTCAAGAACACCTTCGTGAATTTTTGGAAGGAATATTTATTGAATGCCTTCAGTGGAGCCTGCTTCCAGCAAAGTGTACATAAACAAAACACTTGACGCATGGTTACTAGGGAGTCCCCAAACCCTGGAAGCGCTTCCATGGAGCCCCTTCCCAAGTTAAACCCCCCGGGCCTCCAGCTAGTGATAGGGAATGTAACTGAGTGCTTCCCCATCCAAAGAGGCTTGTCCTGAAAGTAATTACCGCCTGGTAGATGGAGCACGGTGCCTACCCGTGCAGAGTTATAAAAGCACCAGATGGGTGTCCAACCAAAGATCCCCGGTGCTGTGAGCATCAGTGTTCTTAAGCGGAAGCTTGTTCATTGAACTGGGATAGGCCTTACTACCTCAAGTGGTGGGGCTGAGGTTAGCTGTTTCGTGTTTAATTTTATTGTGATGAAATATAACAAAAAATTGCCATTTTGGCCATTTTTATGTGTACAGCTCAGTGACATTAATTTTATGCAGCATTTTGTGCCAGTACCCTCGCTACCCATTTCCAAAACCTTTACGTCACCCCAAACAGACACTCAGTGCCCCTTAAGCAGTAAGTGCCTATTCCCCCTCCCTCCAGCCCCTGGTAACCTCTAATCTATTTTCTGTCTCTGTGCATTTGCTTATTCTAGATATTTCACGTAAGTGGGATCATATAGTATTTGTCACATGTGTCTAGATCATTTCACTCAGCATGATGTTTTCAAGGTTCATCCATATCGTAGCGTATATCAGGACTTCATTTCTCTTTATGGCTGACTAATACTCCATTGCATGTATATGTCACAGTTTGTTTATCCGTTTAGCTGTTGATGGGCACTTGGGTTGTTTCCACTTTTTGGCTATTGTGAATAATGCTGCACTGAACTTTGGAGTACAAATATCTTTTGCATTCCTGTTTTAAATTCTTTTGGATATATACCTAGGAGTAGCATTGCTAAATCATGTGGTAGTTCTATGTTTAACTTTTTGAGGAACGGCCAAACTGTTTTCCACAATGGCTGCACCATTTTACAATCCCACCAACAATGAATGAGGGTTCAAATTTCTGTGCATCCTTGCCAACACTTGTTATTTTCCGTTTTTCTGATAACAGCTATTCTAGTGGGGATGAAGTGGTATCTCATTGTGGTAGCTGGTTATTATTCATAAACATCAGTGCTGTCTTCTTAGCACTCTGCTGTCTGCTTGTTCCCACTGATGGAACATGAGTACAGAAGAAGCGCATCACCTCCCGTCAGAGGAGGTTCAGGTGGGAGTGCCTTCTCGTGCCCTTTCTTCCTTTGCAGAAGACCCAGTGAAGGACTTCTCAGAGGTGATGCCAGAGGCCCTAGATGGATGGGGCCTATTTGCATAGCTTCATATATATGAATCAGCACAAAGCCAATTCCTATAAGGCAGAGGTCAAATGTATCCCGGATTTCCACGTTCTCCAACCTGCTGAGCCACTCCATCTCTGACACAGACCACTCCCTCTCCCGTCAGCACTCTTCCCTTCCCTCTTCGGGTTCAGCAATTCACTGCAACATCTCCCAGAACTCACGAATTGTACTTACAATTAAGTGGTTTATTAAGGAACAGAGCACAACTCAGGATCAGGAAGCATGTAGGCAAAGTTTCCCTTCTTCAGTGCAGGATGGCTCTCTCAGCTCCTCACGACCATGCAGGCCTCCTCTCAGCCCCCCAAAGACAGGCATCTCTCAGCCCCCCAGAGGACAGGCTCTCCTTAGCCCCCTCCCCCTCAGCTCCCTCAGGACAGGTTTCTCTTGGCCCTGCCATCTGTCACCACCAGCTCTACCACTGGACCCCTTCTGGGCCTTTCCCTGTCTTCAGCGTTACAACCCTTGACCATGTTACAGCTCTTTTAAGAGATTCCTTGCCTCCTCTCTCTCTCTTCTTCCTTCCTTCTGCTGCTTCTCTTCCTGTCTCAGATAATCTCCGTGGGGCTGGCTAATTAGGTACACAAACTCCTGGTCAATTTCAAGGCATGGCACTCCCACCAGGGCCACGAACTGACCAATCCCCTCTCAGTAAGCCAGAGACAGTTCATTTGTATGATAGACTACAACTCACCCATTTGCAGAGTCTATTGACCTATCCCTGCAAGGAGCATACCAAACACAGGGCAGACTGCAGCCCATGGTCCACGCATTGCAATAGGTTAATATGTCTTCTCTCTTTTAATTTACAGGCTCCCCTGCCCACTTTTCTTTTTTCTTTGTAATTTATTTGTTGAAGAGCCTGGGTCCATTGTCCGGTGCATTGCCCATATTCTGAATTTTGCTGATTGCATCTCCGTGGTGCCATTCAACATGTTTCTGTAAGCCATGTATTTCCTGAAAAATGTTGGTTAGATCTAGAGCCTTGATCAATTCATGCTCAATTTTTTTTACAAGAATATTTCATAAGTGGTGCTGGGAACTTTCCGTTGCATCATATCAGGAGGCATATGGTATCTGGTTGTCTCCTTATTTGTGAGGTTAAGATTGATTAGTGGCTTCAGGCTTGATCCATCCATTATAAAGTTCCCGTCAGCCTTCGCCTTAATAGTTTCAACAGCCATTGACCACTGATCATTGACTCCAACTGTTATCTCATTCTGGATTACAAAAGCCTGGTATTCTAATTCTATCATTCCTTCTTCATTTGTTAGCTGGAATGCCTTTAAAAGAAGAATGTTCCCTCGACAAAAATTTAGCTACCCAGGGATACAGCTCATATAGAAAAGGCAAGACAAGTGCTTGATTCTTTCCCTTTTTGAACCAGTTTTCAGAGTAATGAGTTGGTTCCCTAGCGACCTTTAAAGATGACCTATGAAAGATTTTTTTTTTCCTGTATAATTATAAACTCATGGATTTTTAACATATTTGATGTATTTCAATCCATTGTGGATACTCAAATTATTCTATCTTTGGACATGGGAGTCCCTTTAACCTAAGTCTTTTTGACATAACCTTTTATCGTTGAAGGTTTTCTTGCTTTTTGGTATGATGAGATGTCCATTTTTGCTCCCAGATCTAGAATCAGTTATTATCCAAGGGAGTTCTGGTTCCTTCTAGTGACAAATTGTATCTAAAGGCCACTTGGGCTAGGGTTAGTGATTGTTACTGTGATGGCCATCGTTTCTAGGCCTTGCAGTGGACAGAGCTCCCCTTGCCCCCTCCTGATCTCATCTTCTCTCCCTTTTTCCCTCCACTGCAACCACACTGCCCTCCTTGCTCCCTGTGCCTCTGAGAGCCCTGCCTGAGGGCCGGGTGAATGCCCTGCTCTTCCCTGTGCCTGCATGCTCTTCCCAGACATCACTGGCTGACTTCCTCATGTCCTTCACGTCTTTATTCAAATGTCATTACCCAAAAGTGAAAACCTAATCCCCCCTCCATATTCTCTATCCTCCTTCCCGGCCTTAGTTTTCTCCATAGCATTTACCCTCTCCTGTTGCCATCAAGTCAATTCCAACTCATGGTGATCTCATGTGTTACAGAGTAGAACTCCATAGGGTTTTCTTGGCTGCAATCTTAATACAAGCAGGTTGTCAGGCCTTTCTTCTGTAGCACTGCTGTGTGGTTTCAAACCATCAACCTTTAGGTTAGTAGTAGAGCGCAAACCATTTGCACCATCCATGGACCTTACTTATCTTCCAATATTATGTAACTTACTTGTTAATATTTTGTTTGCCATCTGTTTACCCAACCAGAATGTAAGCCCCAAGAGGGCAGAGGTTTTTGTCTGTTTGTTCAGAGCCATAGACCTGGCACCCAGAACAGGGTCTAAACAGAGTAAATATTTTTGGAATGAAGAATTGGGAGAGAGTATGGCTGTTGCGAACTCACCTAAGACCCAACCTGGTCTTTCAGTTATTAGATTCTTCTGACAAATATCTGTGTCCTCCAAAAGTTAGAAGGTATTGAGGGATATAAGCTTTCATTCCCTCTTGCCCACCGTGACTTCACTACCAAATCTGAACAAGTTCAAACTATATCCAGTCACAAACACATTTGTTAGCCTCACAGGTCATTGCAAGGACTCTGGTTTTTATTCTGAGAGAGACAGGAAGAGTGAGAGAAAGACAGGAGTCAAGAATGACTCTCCAGGTTGTGTTTTTCATTGTTGTTGTTGTTTTTTTTTTTGCCAAAGCCAAAACATTTAGAGTGGAGTTGCCACTTGCTGAAATGGAGATGAAAATGAGAGAAGCAGGTTTTGAGGGATAACTCAGGATCCCAGTTTTGGGCATGTTGGTTGTGAAAGGCCAGCGAGATATCAGAGCTGTTGTGTGGGCAATTAGATAGAAGGAGTGCAGGCTCAGAGAGGTCCTGCCTGGATATATAAGTTTGAGAGTCATCAGTGTAGAGATAGTACTTCAAGTCGAGATTAGACGAACGTAGATAGAAAAGATGAAGTCTAAGGACATGTCCTTAGAGCACTTAGACGCTTAAAGGTCAGGGAGGTGAGGAGGATTGGCCAGGAAGGTGGAAGGGAGCTCTGGAGAGCTGCTGTCCTGGAAGCCAGGAGAAGAAAGTGTGGGTCAAGTAAGGTGACCATGGGATTAAGATATTAACTAACAGCCTTTGTAGTATGGAACAAAATCAACCTGCAGTTATACGTCACACTATCTATGCTCATTTGTTTTAAAGCAAATCACAGATAGTATCACAAAAGCCTGAGCCAAGGTTTTTCTGGGGTACATTTTACTGAATCATGGGAGGCAACAACATGGCCCCGCTAACTTGGGCCAGAGGAAGACACATACAGCCTGGTCTCTTTATTCTGCAGGATGACTCTTAGGCCATCTCAGGCATTAGAAAAACAGAGCATACTCTTAGAAACACCTTTCGTTCCTGGGAACCACCAGTCCCGGGTCTCCTCACCTGGGAGATGAGGGGAGGTGGGGCGGCTTCAGAGTGGGGAGTGGCAGTACCTGCCTGGGCCATTGCTGCTCCATGCAATCTACCTTCACTTGATATTCACTCCTCCCTACCTTCCCATCCCCCTTCACTCCAAGCCGGGCTGCCTCCCAACCAACCACCACCCCCCCACCTTCATTTAATCTGTTTTCCCCAACCCTTGACTTCCCAGTTTCTCTACAATGGAACAAAAGTTTAAAGGACATTCATGATGATTGGGGAAAAACAATGATCAACTTACTCCCCCATCTGCCAGTTTTTTGTACTGTGATGTGATGCTGGAAGTTATACCACCAGTATTTAAATACCAGAGGGGTCACCCATGGTGGGCAGTTTCAGTGGAGCTTCCAAACTGAGACAGACTAGGAAGAAAGGCCTGGTAATCCACTTAAAAAATTAGTGAAAACCTTATGGATCACAACAGAATATTGCTTGACTCGCTTACTTTGGGCACATCATCAGAAGTGATCAGTCACTGGAGGAGGACATGATGTTTGGTGAAGCAGGGTGCCACAAGGGCAAGGGAGACCGTTGGTGAGATGAAGGGGTGGATTAAACAGTAAGCAAGGTACACACGGGCTTAATTGTGTATACTTACTAATCCGTAGTGCACAATTTCACAGATGAAATTGTGTACTACAAATTAGCAAGTAAGCACAAATAAGCCCATGTGTACCTTGTTTATTGGGTAATCCATCCCTGGTGAGATGAATTGGCATGATGGCTGAAACAATGGACTCAAACATGCCAGGGAGTGTAAGGCTGATGCAGAACTGGAAAACATTTCCTTCTGTCGGACACAAGGTTGCCACGAGTCAGAGACGGCTTAATGGCAGCAAACAACAACATCGTCTTAATAGAGGTGAAGATTGAGACGAATCTCTCCTTTAGTGGAACGTGTCTATTGTGCACTCATGTGGCCTGCCCCCCTTTCCTTTGGGCACCAGGTCCTGCAGGCTACAAAATCAAGGAGGTGGGGGTGGGATGGAGGGATGGGGGGCGGGGGCTGGCCCTTAACCTAATGAGGGTCCACATAAAATGTAAAAAGAGATTCTTTCATCAGAGCTATCTCCTTGAACTACTTGTAATCAAACAATTGTTTGATTATATGGCATTTTTTGCCCTTGAGACTTCACCCATAGATCTAGTGCACAAGACAGTGGGATACATTACCTGAGGTTAGAGCTTGGGAAGAGTTAAACGGTTAAAGTCAAGACCTCTGAGATGTTCCCAACTAGAACATCCATAACGCAGTGCTCTGTAGCCACAACCCTTTAGATAGATCACCACCTCCTAGGTACATTAGATGGAAAACAGAGTTATTGGGTTACCATTTGTACAAAAGAAAGAAAAAAAGAAGGCTTGAATATGCATAGGAAGTTTCTGGATCTGGTAACAAAACTAATATAGAGATGGAAGGGGAATTTACTTTTCATTATATAACTTCTTGTTGTTTTGTAATTTTTATAATGTGCATAAATCATCTATTTAAAAAATTAATTTAAAAAAACTAAAGAAAGCACTTGATGCACCTGACTCCAAAAACCAAACGAAATCAATTGCCAGTGAATTGATTCCAACTCATGGCGACCCCACATGATACAGGGTAGAACTGTTCCACAGCTTTCTTGGCTGTAATCTTTCCAGGAGCAAATCACCAGACCTTTCTTCCTCAAGCTGCTGGATAGGTTTGAACCTCCAACTTTTATGGTAGCAGCCAATCTCAAACCACTTGTGCCACCCAGAGACCTGTGCCTGATCCAAGCCATGGTCTTTTCAATCACCTCATGTGCATATGAAAGCTGGACAATGAAAAAGGAAGACAGAAGAATTGATGCATTGAAATTGTGGTGTTGGCGAACACTGTGGAATATACCGTGGATTGTCAGAAGAACAAACCAACCAGCCTTCAAAGAAATATAACCAGAACGCTCCTTTGAAGAAAGATAGCAAGACTTCTGCTTGCTTACTTTGGACACATCATCGGGAGGGACTAATCACTAGAAAAGGATGTCATGATTGGTAAAGCAGAGGTCAGCGAACATGAGGGAAACAATGGACTCAAGCATAGCAATGATCACGAAGATGGCGCGGAACCAGGCAACACTTTATTCTGTTATACATAAGGTCACCATGAATCAGAGCCAGCTGGATGGCAACTAACAGCAACAACAATAGGGAATCAATACTATCTGACTGATTGATGTGGCTTTCCAAGGAGGAGTTATGGATGGGGATTGGGAAAGGATGTCATTTTAAAGGAGTCCCTGGGTGGCACAAAGTTAAGCACTCAACTACTAGCCAAAAGGTTGGCGTTTGAACCCACTCAGAGGCTCCTCAGAAGAAAGGCTTAGTGATCTGCTTTGAGGGCACCCAGCAACAACGACAACAACAGCAATACCCTTTGAAAAGGATATTTCTACTTACGTCTCTCAGGGAAGGTTTTAAAGCTGCAAAGGTTGGGGAAAAGGAGAGTGGAAGAGGTGTCAATAGACACCCAAAGACAATTGCACTTTAAAGGACTTGTGAAATACTTAAATGCTCTGAAACTTAGGAAGTCACACACGAGCTGTGAGGCCATGATAAGATGTGAGAATACACTCGCTTTACAAAGCCCGGGGCAGTTACTTCAGCCTCTGAAGACTTTTGAAGGAGTCTCCTGTCTTGAAGAGTTGTGTCAACTCCATGCACCCAGTCAACAATGCCTGTTTGTGTTTTACTGGGAGGTTTTCGGGAGAAGAGGCAAAGGTGAGGACAGGGGAGGCTCTTGACATCACTTATCTTTAGTATTTACCATCTTGGGGGGCGGATAGGGAGGAGCTTGGTTTATTTTGGGAGAGAAGGTCTTGGGGCCCAGCCACAGCCTCAGGCAAGCCCAGAGTCTGTGATTTAGTTCTAATAAGATCTTATTCTGGGCAGCAACCTCCTTTCTGGTCGCTGGCTCTAGAAGTTCTTCAGTCACTTGCTTTTAATTGTAACAAAACCAAGTTTGCTAACAGCTTCTGACAGAGCTTTGAATGGAGAAAGAGAGGTAAACAGAGAAGGAGGAAAAGATGTTCACTAGTTGACATGAAATCATTGGTTGTTTTTGCCCCCACTCCTTGGCCCTTCCTTTGACGTGCCTCCTTTATCAACAGCATCCTACCAAATTGGTGTTTGGGAGTGGGAAAGACCAAGGCTTGCATCCCAGCTCCACCATGTTAGTAGGATGGCCTCGGGCAAAGCACAGAAGCACTCTGAATCCCATCCTCCTTGGTAAGGGGGCACATTAAATGGCTACTTCACTGTTGTATTAGGATCAGGTGGGAGCATTCCTGCAATTCAGGAAGCATCTTTTGAGCCTCTGTCATGTGACTGGAAGAGAGACATAGAAGTTCTTGTGCGAATGGGCTCAGTGACAATCTGAGAGATCAGTGCTGAGCTATGGACCAATGGCAAGGGGAAGAGAAGATCAGTTTGCCGCTCAAAGGTAGGAGGATGGCGAAGGTGCATTCTAGGTGCTGCTGGTAAGAGCAAAGGTGTAAACGGGGAAACAAAATAGTTTGGAAGTAGAATTTTGGGAGGCTTATTTTTTTTAGTAATGAAGGCAACCTAGCAAATAGCAATGTGGGAGGAGCTGGGGCTGGAACAGGGTGGCCCATCCCTTTTCCTCCTCTTGGCCTGTCCCTTTCACTCTCCTTCCCCTGACTGGCCGCCTCTCCCCCGTGGTTCCTTTGAGAGGCAGCCTTGGTCTGGGCCATCCGAGGGGGAAGGGGCTCTGTTTCAGAAGGAGAGGCTTCTGGCTTGTCTGCACTGCTTCATGGGCGAGCAAATCTGTACGAAGGGAAATAACAAAGAAAGGTGCTTGGCACACACTAGGTGCCCAATGAACGCACATCCTCTTGTTCTCACTCTGCTCCTTTTTCAAATGCTACAACTCTACACCTTGTATTGTTGTTGTCGTTGGCCGCCCTCAGAGTAGACTTCTGACTCACGGGGATGCCATGTACAACAGGAGCTGACTGTTGTGATCCACAGGGTTTTCAGGCTGGTTTTCAGAAGTAGATTGCCAGACTTTTCTTCCTTGAACCTTAGTCTGGAAGCTCTGCTGAAAACCGTCAGCATCATAGCCGCGCACAAGCTTCCACTGACAGATGTGGTATGTTAGATTACCCTTAAAAAAAAAAAACCCAGTGCCGTCGAGTCAATTCCAACTCATAGCAGCCCTATAGGACAGAGTAGAACTGCCCCACAGAGTTTCCAAGGAGCATGTTAGATTAAAAAAAACATTAAATGTTAGGTAGAACACAGATGGAGTCCCTAGGTGGTGCAAACTGTTGATACGCTTGGCTGCTAACCAAAAGGTTGGAGTTTCAAGCCCATCCAGGGGCACCTGGGAAGAAAGGCCTGGAAATCTAATTCCAAAAAATCAGCCATTGAAAACCCTGTGGAGCATAGTCCTACGCTCCCTCACATGGTGTCACCATGAGTGGAAATTGGCTTGACAGCAACTGGTTAGAACACAGCTGCAAAGCCACCTGGGCCTGGTGCTTTTTCAAACATTAGATTTACTAATCTCTTCTATGGATACTGATCTGTTAAGATTTTCTTCCTTTTCTTGGGCCATTTTTAGTAATTTGTATTTTACTAGGAAACCATCTATTTCCTCTAGATTTTTAAATGTATTGCTAGAGTGTTGCATACAGTATTTTCTTAAAAATTTTTGTGCTGATTCCTAATGAGCAGATGGAAAAGAATCCAGTTAAAGAGACGGAGAAAAATGGGCCAGAAAGGTCAGAGTTAAACCAGGAGGGTTGAGTATTGTCGTCAGTGCTGCAGGTGCAAAGATATGCAAACCCTACAGGGACAAAGATACTTTGTCCTTTTTCATTGTTCCAAAGAAGTTTCATTACTTGCTATTTGAAGAAGTAGATACTGCCCTGTTTATTTTGCTTATGAAGCAGTTTAGACAGAGACTGGTCTTTTTTGTTATGTAGTTCACTAAAAAGAACTTTTTTTTTAATTCAAAAAAATTTTAAGAGAACACAAACAAGGAAGTTCCCTTTGCAGTCAAAGACTGGCCTTAATATTTAAAAAAAAAAAAAAAATTTTTTTTTTTTTATGTAGTATAAAATCAGTACTTCTATATTACTAACTAGTATTAATCATGTTTATGTTTACTTTGGACTTACAGAACAATTCAACAGTTAGTTAATCAAGACACTAAAATTATGCAAAATATGAAGTTGATCCAATTTCTATTTTTAAACACCTTATCTTCCTTTAAAGGATATTTCAAATTCCAACATCTCCAAAACGCTTTCGTTGGCAACTCTAGCTCTCTCCGTCTCCCTCTCCATATTTATTGTCAAGTAGTTGAATGCTGCACTGGGACGTCTTTTCTACTGCTCTTTTGTTGTTTGTTTTTCTTAAAAAACTTTTAAATAAAATAACCTCTTATTTTTTAGTCAGTTTTAGATTTACAGAAAAATTGGGAAGATAGTACAAAGATTTCCGATATATACCCCACCCAGCTTGCCCTGTAATCAACATCTTACATCAGTGTGGTACAGCCCACACGGCAGGAACGAGGAGCGATGCTCCGCCTCATTGGAGGCAGAGTTTCTACATAAATTATTTGGAGTTCTTCTCCATCAGAGATTTGTCTCCATTTATTTATTTATCTATTTATTCAATCACATGCCTGTTTAATCCTTATCAAATAGCCTAAAAACAATATCCAAAAATTAGCCATACTGGTTCTAGCTGTCTGCTTGAGTTATCTGCTTGGTCCCCAGAGCCAGCACCATGTTTGGGGGACCGAGGACTAAGATGTTTTAATTGCAGCAAGTTGACACTAGGACAAATTTCATCAAAGAGAATCCCCATACGAATGACACTTTTCAAAAAAGAGTGAATTTTAAGTATCTAAACTGAAAACTTATGATGAGAAAAATTAGAGACTTGAATCCACACAGCCCAATAAGGCAAGTATTACTTTACTATTATCATCATCAGCATCGTCATCCTTATTTTAAGTTGACAATCAGGAGAATAAGATCTTGTCTTACCTAATGCTGCTGTAACAGAAATACCACAAGTGGGTGGCTTTAAAGAACAGAAATTTATTTTCTCACTGCTCAGGAGGCTAGAAGTCCAAATTCAGGGCACACCTCTAGGGGAGGTCTTTCCTTGTCAATGGTCCTGCGATGGATTCCTTAGTGTGATAGTTGAGGTTGTGTGTCACCTTGGCTGAGGCATGATTCTCAGCAGTTTGGCAGTTACGATGTAGTTTGGCAGTTGTGTACTGACGTAATCACCTCTATGATGAGATCTGAATAATATAATCACCTCCATGATGAGATCTGCTATGAGCAGCCAATCAGTTGAAAGGGAGTTTCCTTGGGGGTGTGTCCTACATCCAATATATATGAACTTTCTGGCAAAGCTCACTGGCTTTTGCTCTGCCCTGTATCCTATATTCGGCTCGTCATCATCTGACCCCCAGTTTTTGGGACTTGAGCCAGCAGCCTACCATCTTACCTGACAATCTTGAATTTGTCAGCCTCTGCAGCCTCTGAGCTAGCAGCCTGCTCTCTGATCTGCCAATCTTGGGTTCATGAGCCCCTGCAGCAACATGAGTCAGGAGAAGCTTCCAGCCTGATGCCTGACCCATGGACTTGGAACTTGCCAGCCTCTACAACCATGTGAGCCATTTCCTTGATATAAATTGCTCTCTTTCTCTCTCTGTATGTATGTGTGTGTGTGTGTGTATACTGTTTTTTCTTCTCTAGAGAACCTTTTTTTTTTTTTTTTTTAGAGAACCCAGTCTAAGACATTTGGTACTGAGAGTGGTTCTAGAGAAACAAAATTGTAAGAATGAGCTTTCTAAATTGGTTCTCAAGTCTGATTAGTCTTAAAGATGTTAATAACTCTGTGTCCAGCAGTAAGAAGGGCACTGCTAATCCATGGCATGAGGTGGCAATAAAAATACACAAAATATCACCACCAATAGATCAAGTAACTATCAGTGAGAGACGAGGCTCTGGGTGATTGCAGGTTTGATACTTTTCTACAATTTCACCAGAATGAAAGTACAAGGAAGCTGGTTGGATGGTTCCACTTTTGCTAGACAGAGGGGTTAATCAAAGAGATGAGCTTAACACTTCAGAGTCAAAGCAGAAGGGCCATAAACAACCTCAGAGTTGCCACTTGTGCCCTGAAAGAAAATCTTATTTCTCGTAGTAACAGAGCTGATATACCAAAAACCAAACCCAGAGTCTTATCATAAAAGTGGTAGAATTACAATGCCTGTTGAATTCACAACCTCAAATGGGATCTGAAGTTAAAGTGAGGGCATTGATTGGGATCACGAAACTTGCGGTTGGGGCATATCGGCAATCAGGAGCACCTAAATTCCACTGAATCGCTCCTGCCAACAAAACCATTATCCCCTCCACCCCTATCTGATAAAATTAGCCCATCTGTGTCTGAAGGGCCTTTGTCTGAGGTATCACCTCGGGTGGTGTCTACATTATTGCCTGGGGAGGTGGTTGAGTCATTGCCTGGGGCATTGCTTGAGGCAGATGTCTTAGAGGACATTGCTGAATGTTCTCAAAACACACCCCCACCACACATTTTGGCTTTTAGACTAGTAACTACACTTATGCCCCAGTGAGCCCAAAAAGGTGAAGTATAAAGTATGACCCAGGAGGAGGTATGCTACGCTCCAAAAGAACTGCGTTTGTAATATGTACAAATAGAAACCTGGGAAATATGTGTGGGAATGGCAATTAAGGATGTGGGATAATGGTGCAAGAAACGTAAAGTTGGATTAGTCTGAGTTTATCGATATGGGCCCACTAAGCACAGAATCATCTTTCAGTGTTTTAGCTCGAGAGGTTAGGGAAGGAACTAATAGTTTATTTAGTTGGTTCACTGAAGCATGGATTATGCAGTGGCCTACACTACAACATGTTGAAGTACCAGACCTGCCTTAGGATACTGTAGAAGAATATATCCAAAGGCTTAGGGAAATTGGCATATTAGAATGGGCTTATCAGATTATAACCACAGACCCACTTGTGGCATACCCAGAGGACACACCTTTATACCACAATGGTGAGGAACAAATTTGTAAAGGGACCCCAGCATCCTAGAAGACTCCTGTGATTGCTATTTTATGTAAATCAGATTTGACAGTGGGAGCTACCCTAACTGAATTAAGACACCTAACTACAATAGGGAGCCCTGGTGGCTCAGTGGTTGAGAGCTATGATTGTTAATCAAAAGGTCAGAGGTTCAAATTTACCAGCCACTCCTTGGAAGCCCTATGAGGCAGTTCTACTCTGTCCTATAGGGTCACTAGGAGTCGGAATTGACTTGATGGCAGTGAGTTTGGTTTGGTTTTTTGGAACTACAATAGGGCTCATCGAACCCCATCATGGTAGGGGCCAGGTGGCAACAATCAACAAAGAGAAGGTGGACATGGTTACTGTAATGGACAGCAGAGTCAAAGCAATAATCACAATAGTCTGACTTACATGGACTTATGGCATTGGCTACTTTGTCATGGTGTCCCTAGGAGTGAAATAGATGGAAAATCTACTATTTGCTTCATCTGTACAAGCCAAAGAATCCTAGGTCAAGTGAATGGCAGTCTAATTCGAATCACCAGACTAGAGAGTCACTGTCCCTCAATCGATTCTTAGACTTGAGTGAGTTTACAGATTCACAACCCCTTAATGAAGGGGAGGCTGGGTCCCCTTGAGGAAGGAAACATTAACAAAAATTTATACTGTTAATCTTTCTCCCAGCCTTCCCCAAAGGGATCTACGGCCTTTTACAAGGGTATCTGTTTGTTGGGGAAACGAAATAATTAGACTTTTGGTGATTACTGGATACTGGCTCTGAACTGACACTAATTTCAGGAGACCAAAAACATCACTGTGGCCCATGAGTCAGAGTGGGGCATATGGAGGTCAGGTTATTAGTGGAGTCCTAGCTCAGGTTCCACTCACAGTGGGTCCAGTGGGTCTCCAAACCCATCTTGTAGTGATTTCCCCAGTTCCAGAATGCATAATTGGGATAGATATACTCAGCAACTAGCATAACCCCCACACTGTATCCCTGACAAGTGGAGTAAGGGCTATTATAGCAGTAAAAACCAAGTGGAAACCAAAAGAACTGCCTCTACCCAGGAAAATAGTAAATGAAAAGCAGTACCATATTCCTGGAGGACTTGAAGAAATCACCACCACCATCAAGGACTTGAACAATCCAGGGGTAGTGATTCCCACCACATCCCCATTCAACTTGCCGATTTAGCCTGTGCAAAGACAGATGGGTCTTGGAGAATGACAGTGGATTCTCAAAAACTTAACCAGGAGGCAGAGCCAAAATGGCTCCCTATACAGACATTTCACGCTGTACCTCTTTAGCAAAGACCCAAAAAACTAAGTAAAACAGGCTTGTCCTGCCTGCTGCTGCCATGCCTACCAATTCAAGGTGATGAGAACTGTCGTGCCCACAGACAAGCAAGCAGAAAAGCACACCTAGCTCACTTGCCCTGACATATCAAAGCGAAACAATGAAGCAGGATGAAACAAATGAACATATAATCAATAAATAAAGAAAATTATACGTTAATGTCTCAGAGACAGAAGACGATATCAAAACATATAAAAAAGCAGGACAAGATGGCTCCAGTCAGTGACCAAAATAAAGAGTCAGATGACCTTTGGGTAGAAGAAAAGGCAGCAGACCTACCTGATATGGAATTCAAAAGACTAATATGTAGGGGTCTCCAAAAGATAAGGAAGGAGATCAAGGAAAGCATAGACAAAATCATGGAAAACACAGGCAAAACCAATGAAAACATAGCCAAAATCAACAAAAACACAGACAAAACAATAGAAGAATTCAGGAAAATAATACAAGAACAAAACATCAAAATAAACAATTAGAAATCATACAAAAACAATCCAAAAGATAACAAAATTTCAGAAATGGACAACTCAAAGAAGGTTTTAGGAGCAAATTTGAAATAATGGAAGATAGAATACAAGAGACTGAAGACAAATCCATGGCCATCACTTTGTTTGAGGAAAAATCAGAAAAAAGAATGAGGAAAACCTAAGAATTATGTGGGACACAATCAAGAGCAAAATTTTGCACATATTGGAGTTCCAGAACAGGAAGAAAAAATAGAAAAGAGAAGATTGTTGAGGATTTGTTGGCAGAAAACTTCCCAAATATCATGAAAGACAAAAAACTGACCATTCAAGAAGCTCAACGAACCCCATATAGGACAGACTCCTGAAGAAAGTCACCAAGACATATCATAACACATTTGCTAAACCAAAGACAAAGAAAAGATCCTGAGAGCAGCTCAAGAAAAACAAAAGGTCGCTTATAAAAGGGGAAACAGTAACACTAAGCTCTGATAACTCAGCAGAAACTATGAAGGCAGAAGGTAATGGGATAACATTATAAAACCTAGAAAGAAAAAACTGCCAACCAAGAATAATATACCCTGCAAAATTCTCTCTTGAATACCATGGCAGAATTAGGACATTTCCAGATAAACGGAAATTAGGAAATTCATAAAAACCAAACCAAACTTTCAAGAAGTATTAAAGGGAATCCTTCAGTTAGAGAACCAAAAACATCAGACAAAATCAGAGTCTAGGACACAGAACAGCATCAGCCAGATACAAACATAGTTCAAGAACTCTCAATAATAAACCAAGCTAAAAGACTTAAAATAGGGAAAGAGAGACATCAGTTTGTAAATGACAACAATGTCAAAACAATAAAAGGGGGAATAAATGGTATAGGTATAAAGCTTTCAAATGGAGAGGAAGTCAAGGTGATAAAGACTGGTTCAAACTTAAGAAAATAAGGGTAAATTTCAAGGTAACCATGAAAGCTACAAACTTACTCATTAGAATAAAAAAGAAGAAAAATATAAAGTCTCGGTAAATACAAAATATATAAAAATGAAAGAAAATCCACAAACGAAAGAAATTCAGCACAAGAAAATAAGCAGAACAAAGAAAAGAGGTAGTCAAAACAGGCTGGTTCTGTTACAATGGCAGACACATAGACCAATGGAACGGAATTGAGAAGCCAGATGTAAATCCATCCACCTATTGTCAGCTGATCTTTGATAAAGGACCAAACTCCATTAAATGGAAGAAGATATGGTCTTTTTAAATAAATGGTGCTAGCAAAACTGGATGTCCATCTGTAAAAAAATGAAACCGGACTCATACCTCACACCATGCACAAAAACTAACTCAAAATGGATAAGACCTAAATATAAAACCTAAAACTATAAACATCATGGAAGAAAAAATAGGGACAAAATAATACAAACCATAACTAAGAATGCACTAACACCAGAAGATAAAATAGATAACTGTGAGTTCCTAAAAATTAAATACTTTATAATTATCAGAAGACTTCACCAAAAGAGTAAAAAGAGAACCTACGGACTGGGAAAAAATTTTTGACTATGATATATCAGACAAAGGACTAATCTCTTAAATCTATAGAATACTTCAACACCTCAACAATGAAAAGAAAAGTAATACAACTTAAAAATGGGTGAAGAAACTGAACAGACACTTCACCAAAAAATACATTTAGGTAGCTAAGAGACACATGAGGAAAATCTCATGATCATTAGCCTGTAAGGAAATGCAAATCAAAACTACAGTGAGATACCATGTCACCCCAACATTACTGGCATGAATCAAAAAAATAGAGAATAACAAATGTTGGAGAAGTTGCGGGGAGATTGGTGAGAATGTAAAATGGTACAACCACTATGAAAAACGATACCGTGCCTCTTTAAAAAGCTAGAAACACAAATGCCATATGATCCAGCAATCCCACTCCTAGGAATATATCCTAGAGAAATAAGAGCTGTGACATGAATAGACATATGCACACCCATGTTCATTGCAGCATTATCCACGATGGCAAAAAGATAGAAACAACACATGTACCCATCAACAGATGAGTAGATAAACAAATTTTGGTACATACACACAATGGAGTACTATGCAATGGTAAAGAACAATGATGAATGCTTAACAAAGACTGAATGCTTAACCATGGGCCATCAAGTTACCATGCAGACTGAGCTGTCCATCATGAACTGGGTGTTTTCTGATCCACAGAGCCACAAAGTTAGCCATGCACAGCAGCACTCCATCATGAAATGGAAGTGGCGTATATGACAATTAAGTGTCATGAGGAAGTAGTCCAAATGCCCATGATTTCCACTTTCGTCACATTATCTTCCATCTCCCAGTCTGCACCTGTCACCTCATGGGGAGTTTCTTATGATCAGTTGACTAAGGAAAAAAAACTTGTGCCTGGTTTACAGATGGTTTTGCACGATATGCAGGTAGCACTCGAAATTAGAAGGCAGCACCACTACAGCCCCTTTCTGGGACCTCCCTGAAGGACAGTGGTGAGGGGAGATCCTCCCAATGGGCAGAACTTTGAGCAGCGCACCTGATTGTTCAGTTTGCTTGAAAGGAGAAATGGCCTGATATGTGACTGTATACTGATTTATGGGCTGTAGCCAATGGTTTGGCTGCATGGTCAGGAACTTGGAAGAAACATGATTGGAAAATTGGAGACAAGGAGGCATGGGGAAGGGGCATGTAGACAGACCTCTCTGAATGGCCCAAAGAAGTGAGGATATTTGTGTCTCATGTATGTGCTCACCAAAGGAGGATGATTTTATCAATCAAGTGGATAGGATGATACATTCTGTGGAAACCAGTCATTGTCTATCTCTAGCCACTCCCGTCATTGTCCAGTGGGCTCATGAACAAAGTGACCATGGTGGCAAGAATGGAGGTTATGCATGGGCTTAGCAACATGAACTTCCACCCACCAAGGCCAGCTTGGCTACTGTCACTGCTGAGAGCCCAATCTGCCAACAGCAGAGACCAACATACCTCAAGGTGATCAGTAGCAAACTTGTGGCAGGTTGATTACACTGGACCACATCCATCATGGAATGGGCAGCATTTTGTTCTTACTGGAATAGACATTTACTCTGGATACAAATTTGCCTTTCCTACATGCAATACTTCCACCAAAACTACCATCCGTGGACTCACAGAATGCCTTATCCACCATCATGGTATCCGACACAACATTACCTTGAATCAAGGGACTCATTTCACAGCAAATGAAGTATGACAATGGGCCTACACTCATGGAATTCACTGGTCTTACCATGTTCCCCATCATCCTGAAGAAGTTGGCTTGATAGCACAATGGAATGGGCTTCTAAATACACAATTATGGTGCCAGCTAGGTGGCAAATGTTCTCCAGTGCTCAATATATGGTGCTGTTTCTCCATAGCTAGAATTCATGATTCCAGGAATCAAGGGGTGGAAATAAGAGTGGCAGCACTCACTATTACCCCTACTGACCCACTCACAAAATTTTTGCTTCCTGTCCCCGTGATCCTATGCTCTACAAGTCTAGAGGTCTAAGTTGCAAAGGGAAGAATGTCCCCACCTGGAGACACATCACTGATTCCATTGAACTAGAAGTTAAAAATGCCCCCAAAGCACTTTGGGCTCCTTATGCCTCTGGATCAACAGGCAAAGAAGGGAGTTACCATATTTGTGACGTGACTGATCCTAATTAACAAGGGAAAACTGGACTGATATTACATAATGGAGGTAAAGAAGAGTATGTCTGGAATGCAGGAGATCCCTTAGGGAGGCTTTTAGTACTACAATGTCCTGTGATTAAAGTCAATGGAAAACTACAGCAGTCCAATTCTGACATGACTACTAATGGCCCAGACCCTTCAGCAGTGAAGGTTTTGGTCACTCCACCAGGCAAAGAACCACAACCAGCCAAGGTGCTTGCTGAGGATAAAGGGAGTACAGAATGGGTGGTGGAAGAAGGTAGTTCTAAATACCAGTTACAACCACGTGACCAGTTGCAGAAATAAGGACTATAATTGCTATGAGTATTTCTTCCTTGTTGGTGTGCATCAAATATTTTTGTTTTCTTCACTTATAAAATATAAGATGTAAACAGGGCTAGTGCACTTTCAGTTGTGTGTTGTATCATGTTAGTTACAAGTATGACTTTATAATTGTCTTTATATAGAGATTATGTATGGTTTAAGGAGATGTGTATAGGTGCCAAGTTGATAAGTGGTGGGCTGTGATGGTTAAGGTTCTGTGTCAACTTAGCTGGGCCACGATTCTCACTCGTTTGTCAGTTATGATACAGTTTTACAGTTTGGCAGTTATGTAATGATGTCATCTCCTCTATGTTGAGATCTGATATAATGAATCACCTCCATGATGAGATCTGCTGTGAGCAGCCAATCAATTGAAAGGGAGTTTCCTCAGGGGTGTGGCCTGCATCCAATATATAAGGACTTTCTGGCAAAGATCACTGGCTTTTGCTCTGCTCTGGACCCTACTTTTGCTTGTCATCATTTGTCCTCAGGTTCTTGGGACTTGAGCCAGCAGCCTGCCTTCTGACCTGCCAATCTTCGGTTCATCAGCTCCTGCAGCTATGTGAGTCAGAAGCCTCCAGCCTGACACCTGACCCACAGACTCAAAAGTGACTAGGCTATTGCGTGACCTCATTAACATAACAAAAGAAAAACCCTATTTCCAAACAGGATCACATCCACAGGTAGAGGGGCCAGAACTTCAATATACATTTGTGGGACACAATTCAGTCCATTATAGTCCTTTACCCAAAATGCCTTGAGAGTACTCTCCCAAGTCCTGTGTTCCTTTGCACTCTAAGCCAGATTATATCCACTAGTATTTGAAGACTTTCTCCTTGGCAGCAGCTAGTGGAACTGAGGTATACATTAGCTTCTGCTTTTGGTTTATCACTGCCTGCTCCCTCCTGTACTGTAGGGAGTTTCCTCGTGCTTAGGGATTCTACATACAAAACCTCTTCTCGTTTTTCCTGGGTATCTGCAGCATCTAGAAGAGTTGTACTGCAATAGAAAATCTTGCTACTGTCACTAGGACAAATTTTGAAGGGTAGCATTAATTTTCAGATTCTCTTCTCACCTCATCTTCACCTTTTTACCAACGGATAGTAGTTCTACTTCTTCCTCAAAGTCTGTGTCTCAATACTCTGGAGCCTCCTCATTCTCTCTTCAGCCATCCCCCATGGAACCATTTTATATGACATATACAACAAGGTATAAACAGATTCTCTTACAAATTTGTTTATTCAGTAATATTTATTTCATAGGTTTTCTATGTACAAACATTTGCGTTAAGTAACTGTTAGCTAGAAACTTTGCAGAAGTAATCAAGTTAAGATGAGGTCATATTGGATTAACCAGTTGCCATCAAATTGATTCTGACTCATGAAGACCCCATAAGTGTCAGAGTAGAACTGTGCTCCATAGGATTTTCAATGGCCGATTTTTTAGAAGTAGATTGCCAGACCTTTCTTCCCAGGAACCTCTGGGTGGACTCGAACCTCCAACCTTTCAGTTAGCAGCTAAGCGCGTTAATCATTTTTACCATCCAGGGACTCCTGAACAGGGTTAGGTGGACCCTAATGTAATGACTGATGCCCTTACGAGAGGAGGAATGTTTGGATAGAGACACCCAGGGGAGAACACCAAGCGAAGACGGAGGCAGAGACTGGAGTGATGCACCTACAAACCACGGAACGTCAGGGATTGTCCAGAGCCACCAGAAACTAGGAAGAGACAAGGAATGATTCGTCCTTATAGCCTCCAGAGAGAGTCTGGCCCTCCTGACACCTTGATTTCAGACTTCTAGCCTCCAGAATGGTGAGAAAATAAATTTCTGTTATTTTTAGCCACTACTTTTGTGGTTATTTGTTATGGCAGACCGAGGAAACTAATGCAGTGAGTAACTCCCTAGTAGGTTTTCCACACGGGTCGGAATGGTTCATTGGGTCCCCACAGCATCCCATGTGCTATCCCTGAGTAGAAAGCTAGAGAGATTAGTTAGATACAATGCCGAGGGGAGGGGCTGATGGAAATCTATCTGCCTAATTGGTTGCCACAGCAACAACTAGAGTTTTAAAAATAAAACAGTGGGCAGAGAGGATGAGAGGCAGGCACAGATACCCCTTAACTGTGGCTGTTCCTATGGCTCTATCCTAGGCCCTCTTCTTTCATGTTTCACTCCCTCGGAGCAATCTCACACCCTCCACCCCTCAACGTTTCAAAAACTACCTACACGGATGTGGAAGGATGGGATTTTGCTTTGTGCTTTAAAAAATCTGCCAGAGCCACTGACTGACTTTATTTGCGAAAATGACCTTAAGCAGGGAAGAAAGGCTTTCAGGTGCCTTTTTTAACCGTATAAGAAAAAGACTGTTTATACGTATAGCTGTTGAATGATTTGTAACCAGATCAGTAAGTTCACACTTAGCAGGTATTTAAGACAAGGCTGGTGACCAAATTCAACCTTCTAGAAAAACAATGATAGTGATAATTTTAAGTGAACAAACATATTCTTTGCCACAAATATTTTAATAAATGAAATTTTCTCTAACAAGTGTGCCTAGTTTCAAGATTACAGGTCAACAGCCTTGGAAGAGAGCTGTTAAAATGAACCTCTGACTGTGACCTCTTTGCCCTTCTCAGTAATCGGAAGCCCACCTACAGGATGGCCAGCTACAGAATGAGCATATATTTAACTTAAATATTATAAGTAGCATGTAAATATTTACCAAACTTCTCCTTTATCACCCTAAACAAAAATTAATGGCTTTGCAGTCTCAAAACAATTGTGTTCTTCTTTTTTTCTCACTCAAAGTTTCTCAGTAAGTATCGTTGAAGCTTGTGGCATAAGATTCAAACCATTGATATTAACCCAGATTGAATCAAAGCATTTGAAGAAGGCTGTTATAGCTTTTCAAAGATTCCAAATCGGGTTCCTCCCCCAATCCTAAATGGAAGCTGATGAGACTGGGGGCTGCCCACACTGGAGACTGAGGAGAAAAATAGGAGGCACCCAGCAGAGGGGAGGCAGTGGTTAAAGCCAAAGGTGCCAGTGGGCAGCCCAGGGGCCAGAGAGGCCCATAAGGTCTAAACAGAGCTCATTTATCTGCTTTTCATTCTAATTAATGACCTACATTTAAAAGTCAGGAATTCCACATACAAATTCAAATTCCTGGATTCCCTAGAAAAATTGGGAGATCTTTAACCCTGGCCCTGCATTTCTTCATGACAATGGCGGAAGCTGGGACACCAGGCATATATCTCTGCTCTGCCAGAGGCCCTACTTTATGGCCACCTCATTCAGTTCCCCAGCGGGCTCCTGCAGGCAGACAAGCTAGAGAATTTGGAGGAAGGGAGTTTGGTTCCCTAGGACCACAGCAAGAACACATGAAAGGAAACAAGCCCAACTGAGCTGGGAGCACACAGTAAAGAGGTGGAGGAAACAATGTCCACTGTCCTCTTACAGGGTTGTGGAATGTGAAGGATCTGATGAAAACATGGTTAGACCTTGTGTGTGTGCTTGGTTGGCTATCAGTAAGGAGAGTTAGTTAAAAACACAACTAAATGTCACTGAACAATATGTGTAGACATTGTTGAACAGGAACCTATTTTGCTGTGTACACTTTTACCAAAAATAAAATAAAATATTAAAAAAAAAAAAACGCAACTAACTCCCTACCCCTCTCCCCCTTTCCTGTAAGGAGAATGACGTATAGGAGGCTTTCTCTGTCCCCATTCACTTCCCCAGCCTACCTCTTGACACATACACACTCAACATGCCCTTGCATTCTAAGCTTCAGCCATGATGAAGTTCCTTTATTCCTCTCAGTTTGTCTCCTCTCAGCCTTTGCTCTGCCTGAAATACTCCCATTTACCCTCTCCTGTTCACCTGACCAACTCCTACTCATTATTCCCAATGTCATCTCCTTAAGGAAGCCTCCTGGTCCTCCAGTAACTAGGTTCGGTGATTGTGTTAATTGAGAGACAGCCATTCAGATGGATAAAAGAGAGGCTCAAACACAACCGGAGTAAACCAAAAGCAAAGAAGTTTCCTAAACAACTGAATGCTTCGAAGGTCAGCAAAGCAGGGGCAGGGGTTTGGGGACTATGGCTTCAGGGGCATCTAAGTCAACTGGCAAAATAAAATCTATTAAGAAAACATTCTGTATCCCACTTTGAAGTGTGGTGTCTGGGGTCTTAAACACTAGCAAGCGGCCATCTAAGTTGCATTAATTGGTCTCAACCCACCTGGATGAAAGGAGAATGAAGAACACCAAGGTCAGAAGGTGATTATGAGCCCAGGAGACAGAAAGGGCTACATGAACTAGAGACTACATCATCTTGAGACCAGAAGAACTAGATGGTCCCCAGCTACAACCGATGACTGCCCTGACAGGGAACACAACAGAGAACCCCTGAGGGAGCAGGAGACAAGTGGGATGCACACCCCAAATTCTCATAAAAAGACCAGACTTAATGGTCTGACTGAGACTAGAAGGACTCCGGCAGTCATGGTCCCCAAACCTTCTGTTGTCCCAGGACAGGAACCATTCCCGAAGCCAACTCGTCAGACATGGATTGGACCGGGCAATGTGTTGGAGAGAGATGCTGATGAGGACTGAGCTACTTGCATCAGGTGGACACTTGTGACTATGTTGGCATCTCCTGTCTGGAGGGGAAATGGGAGGGTAGAGGGGGTTAGAAACTGGCAAAATGGTCACAAAAGGAGAGACTGGAAGGAGGGACTGGGCTGACTCATTGGGGGAAAGTAAATGGGAGTATGTAGTAAGGTGTATATAAGTTTATATGGGAGAGACTGACTTGATTTGTAAACTTTCACTTAAAGCACAATAAAAATTATTAAAAAAAAAAAAGAGAGAGAGGCTCAAAATAATAGTGGCCTCCATAGACACATCCAAACTCTCTGAGGGTCCGAATTGCTGGGCTGAGGGCTGTAGGGGCCATGATCTTGGGGAACCTGTAGCTCAACTGGCATAACATAGTTTATAAAGAATATGTTCTACATTCTACTTTAGTGAGTAGCGTCTGAGGTCTTGAAAGCCTGTGAGTGGCCATTTAGGAACAAGGAAGAATGAAGAAAACTAAAGATACAAGGGAAAGATTAGTCCAAAGGACTAATGGACCACATCTACCACGGCCTCCACCAGACTAAGTCCAGTAAAACTAAAGAGTGCCCGGCTACCACCACTGACTGCTCTAACAGGGATCCCCAAAGAGGGTTTCGGAAAGAACTGGAAAAAATGTAGAACAAAATTCTAACTCAAAAAGAAAGACTACACTTGCTGGCCTGACAGAGACTGGAGGAACCCTGAAGGTACGGCCCCTGGACACCCTTTCTGCTCAGTAATAAGGTCACTCCTGAGGTTCACCCTTCAGCCAAACATTGAACAGGCCTATGGCACAAAACAAGACTAAAGGGGCAAAGCAGCCATGGGGCGGGGACTGGAAAGCAGAAGGGAACAGGAAAGCTGATAATAGGGAACCCAGGGTTGAGAAGGGAGCGTGTTGACATGTTGTGGGGTTGTTAACCAATGTCATAGAAAAATGTGTGTACTAACTGATAAGAAACTAGTTTGTGGATAAGGCAGAGCCAAGATGGCAGAATAGACAGATGCTTCTGTTGAGCCCTCTTTACAACAAAGACCCGAAAAAACAAGTGAAACGAGTGTATTTGTGACAAGCTGGGAGCCCTGAGCACCAAAGGCAAGCTTAGACAATGAACTGAGGGGCAGGGGAAGGAATAGACCATTCAGAAGCGGAGAGGAGTTGCCGGACCTGAATCGCCGGGAGCCCACAGGCACCATTCCCTGAGTGGCGGCAGCGGCAGCAGCAGTGGCGGGCTGGTCCTAGCTTTCGGCTGCAGTTTCCTCAGGGAGAAGCAGCCAGTCACAGAGCCCACTCACACCTCCGGAACCTGAACAGAAGGGCGCTCTCGGCAAAAGCTAAGTACTTGCGTATATTTTACCACGCCCCCCTCCCCACCCCAACCCAGCTTCAGCGGCTGAATCCCCAGGCCTGAGATAGACCTTGGAGAGCACCTGGAGCCGTCCTCCCAGCCTTGGGGAAGGAAAAAATTTCCAGCTGGGGGAAAGATAATTTGCTAGCTCCATTAACTGGGCGAGCTCAGGGCAGAATCAGCTCCTGTCCAGGCATAAACCATCCGTGGAACTTGAGCACTTTTCCCTTCTGCATGGACCTGTGTGGGCCTATTTCGGGAGAATAGGCCCTTGTTGGCAAACTCCAACCATTTCAGCGGTGCGGTGGAGACGTGGGTGTTTGACATTTGACATTGCTTTGCCTATTAAACAAGGTCCTCACCTACCCACAACAGGGACCTAAGGACTGGTGGCTCCACTTGGGTCGCCCAGCCACCCGCAACAGGGGCCCAGGGATGACTGGTACCTCCCAGTCCTAACAACAAAATCTTTGGGTGCCCATGGTCCCTTTGCAGAGCCCACCCACCAGCACGATCTAGGGAACAGAGACGTGTTTTCCTCAGAGACACTTGGGGGTCGGTTCTCAGCCCCCAGCCTTGTTCCGAGCGTGACCCTCTGCTGCAATCAGATACAGGTATATACGCCAATCACCCCTGCCCCTCTAAGACTGTAGGACAGAGCCTGTACCACACACTTGATATCAGCTACCTGGAAA
Source organism: Elephas maximus indicus (assembly GCF_024166365.1). NCBI lineage: Eukaryota > Metazoa > Chordata > Mammalia > Proboscidea > Elephantidae > Elephas > Elephas maximus. The sequence continues at coordinate 28,586,288 of NC_064832.1, read as the reverse complement.
CCTGAGCTGAATTCATACAAGAAAACTGAATGGACTCCTAGACTGATATACCTGATAACAGCTCTAGCCAGCTGGGGACAGGACACCAGAGCTCCGGAGGCGAAAGTAATCAAGCTAGCTCACTCAAGCAACCCATGGGGTATACCAAAACAAAACAAAGCAAGCAGCTACGACACAGTAAGCAAGCATGAACTAATACAATAACTTATAGATGGCTCAGAGACAACAGTCAATATCAAGTCACATAAAGAAACAGGCCATGATCACCTCAACAGGCTCTCAAAACAAAGAATCCAGGGGTCTTTTAGATGAAAGTGCATTCCTGGAATTACCAGATGCAGAATACAAAAGTTTAATATACAGAACTGTTCAAGACATCAGGAAGGAAATGAGGCAATACACAGAACAAGCCAAGGAACACACAGATAAAGCAACTGAAGAACTCAGAAAGATTATTCAGGAACATAATGAAAAGTTTAATAAGCTGGAAAAACCCATAGACAGACAGCAATCAGAAATTCAGAAGATTAACAATAAAATTAGAGAATTAGATAACTCAATAGAAAGTCAGAGGAGCAGAATTGAGCAAGTAGAAGCTAGAATTTCTGAACTCGAAGATAAATCACTTGGCACTAATATATTTGAAGAAAAATCAGACAAAAGAATTAAAAAAATGAAGAAACCTTAAGAATCATGTGGGACTCTATCAAGAGAAATAACCTATGAGTGATTGGAGTAACAGAACAGGGAGGGATAACAGAAAATACAGAGAAAATTGTTGGAGATTTGTTGGCAGAAAGTTCCCTGATATTGTGAAAGATGAGAAGATATCTATCCAAGATGCTCATCGAACTCCACATAAGGTAGATCTTAAAAGTCACCAAGACATATCATAATCAAGCTTGCCAAAACCAAAGATAAGGAGACACTTATAAGAGCAGCGAGGGATTAAAAAAAAAAGTCACCTACAAGGGAGAGCCAATAAGAATAAGCTCGGACTACTCAGCAGAAACCATGCAGGCAAGAAGGCAATGGGATGACATATTTAAAAAATTGGGGAAAACAATTGCCTGCCAAGAATCATATATCCATCAAAACTGTCTCTTAAATATGAAGGTGAAATTAAGACATTTCCAGATAAACTCGAGTTGAGGGAATTTGGAAAAACCAAACCAAAACTACAAGAAGTACTAAAGGGAGTTCTGTGGTCAGAAAATCAATAATATCAGGTATCGACCCAAGACTAGAACACTGGGCAGAGCAACCAGAAGTCAACCCAGACAAGGAAATCCAAAAAAAAAAAAAAAAAAGCAAGATTTAAAAGAAAAAAAGCTCAACATGGGCTAATGGCGATGTTATCATATAAAAGGAGACAACATTAAAATAATGAAGAAGGACTAAGAAATGTAATCATACACCTTCCATATGGAGAGGAAGATATGGCGATACAAAGAAATAAAAGTTATAAATTTAGAAAAATAAGGGTAAATAATAAGGTAACCACAAAGGAGACAAACTATCCTACTCATCAAAATAAAATACAAGGGAAAAATACAGACTCAGCAGAAACAAAATCAACAACAACAAATATGAGGAAAGGACAATATATAGAGAAAATCTACTCAGCACATAAAATCAAGTGGGAAAAAGAAGCTGTCAGCACACCAAAAAAGACATCAAAATGATAGCACTAAATTCATACCTGTCTGTAATTACCCTGAATGTAAATGGACTCAATGCACCAATAAAGAGACAGAGAGTGGCAGAATGGATTAAAAAACAAGATCTGTCTATATGCTGCTTACAAGAGACACACCTTAGACTTAGAGACACAAACAAACAAAAACTCAAAGGATGGAAAAAAATATATCAAGCAAACAACAAGCAAAAAAGAGCAGGAGTGGCAATATTAATTTCTGACAAAATAGACTCTAAAGTTAAATCCATCAGAAAGGATAAGGAAGCGCACTATATAATGATTAAAGGGACAGTACACCAAGAAGACATAACCCACTGCCGTCGAGTCGATTCCGACTCATAGTGACCCTATAGGACAGAGTAGAACTGCCCCATAGAGTTTCCAAGGAGCGCCTGGCGGATTCGAACTGCCGACCTTTTGGCTAGCAGCTGTAGCACTTAACCACTACACCACCAGGGTTTCCAAGAAGATATAACCATATTAAATATTTATGCACCCAATGTCAGGGCTGCAAGATACATAAAACAAACTCTATCAGCATGGAAAAGTGAGATAGACAGCTCCACAATAATAGTAGGAGACTTCAACACACCACTTTCGGTGCAGGACAGGACATCCAGAAAGAAGCTCAATAAAGACACGAAAGATCTAAATGCCACAAGCAACCAACTTGACCTCGTAGACATATACAGAACACTCCACCCAACAGCAACCGAGTATACTTTCTTTTCTAGTGCACATGGAACATTCTCTAGAATAGACCACATATTAGGTCATAAAGCAAGCCTTAGCAGAATCCAAAGCACTGAAATATTACAAAGCATCTTCTCTGACCATAAGGCCATAAAAGTGGAAATCAGTAACAGGAAAAGCAGGAAAAAGAAATCAAACACTTGGAAACTGAACAATACCCTTCTCAAAAAAGATTGGATTAGAGAAGACATTAAGGATGGAATAAAGAAACTCATAGAATCCAATGAGAATGAAAACACTTCCTATCAGAACCTTTGGGACACAGCAAAAGTGGTGCTCAGAGGCCAATTTATATCAATAAATGCACACATCCAAAAAGAAGAAAGGGCCAAAATCAAAGAACTATCCCTACAACTTGAACAAATAGAAAGAGAGCAACAAAAGAAACCCACAGGCACCAGAAGAAAACAAAGAATAAAAATTAGAGCTGAACTAAATGAAATAGAAAACAGAAAAACAACTGAAAGAATTAACAAGACCAAAAGCTGTTTTTTTTGAAACACTCAACAAAATTGATAAACCAATGGCCAAACTAACAAAAGAAAAACAGGAGAGGAAGCAAATAACCCAAATAAGAAATGAGATGGGCGATATTACAACAGACCCAAATGAAATTAAAAGAATCAAATCAGAATACTATGAAAAACTATACGCAAACAAATTTGCAAACCTAGAAGAAATGGATGAATTCCTAGAAACACACTACCTACCTAAACTAACACAAACAGAGGTAGAACAACTAAACAGACCCGGAACAAAAGAAGAGATTGAAAAGGTAATCAAAAAAACCCCAACAAAAAAAAAGCCCTGGTCCGGAGGGCTTCACCGCAGAGTTCTACCAAATGTTCAGAGAAGAGTTAATACCACTACTACTAAAGGTATTTCAGAGCACAGAAAAGGATAGAATACTACCAATTCATTCTATGAAGCCAGCATATCCCTGATACCAAAACCAGGTAAAGACACCACAAGAAAAGAAAATTATAGACCTGTATCCTTCGTGAATGTAGATGCAAAAATCCTCAACAAAATTCTAGCCAATAGCATTCAACAACATATTAAAAAAATAATTCACCATGACCATGTGGGATTCATACCAGCTATGCAGAGATGGTTCAACATTAGAAAATGAATTAATGTAATCCACCACATAAATAAAACAAAAGACATGAATCACATGATTTTATCAATTGATGCAGAAAAGGCATTGACAAAGTTCAACACTCATTCATGATAAAAACTCTCAGCAAAATAGGAATAGAAGGAAAATTTCTCAACATAATAAAGGGCATTTATACAAAGCCAACAGCCAACATCACCCTAAATGGATAGAGCCTGAAAACATTCCCATTGAGATAGGGAATTAGACAAGGATGCCCTTTATCACCGCTCTTATTCAACATTGTGCTGGAAGTCCTAGCCAGAGCAATTAGGCTAGATAAAGAAATAAAGGGCATCCAGATTGGCAAGGAAGAAGTAAAAGTATCCCTATTTGCAGATGACATAATCTTATACACGGAAAACCCTAAGGAATCCTCCAGAAAACTACTGAAACTAATAGAAGAGTTCAGCAGAGTACTGGGGTACAAGATAAACATACAAAAATCAGCTGGATTCCTCTACACCAACAAAAAGAACATCGAAGTGGAAATCACCAAATCAATGCCATTTACAGTACCCCCAAGAAGATAAAATACTTAGGAATAAATCTTACCAGAGATGTAAAAGACGTATACAAAGAAAACTACCGTACACTTCTGCAAGAAACCAAAAGAGACTTACATAAGTGGAAGAACATACCTTGCTCGTGGATAGAAGGACTTAACATTATAAAAATGTCTATTCTACCAAAAGCGATCTATACATTTAATGCAATTCCGATCCAAATCCCAACGACATTCTTTAATGAGATGGAGAAACAAATCACTAATTTCATATGGAAGGGAAAGAGGCCCCAGATAAATAAGGCATTATTGAAAAAGAAGAACAAAGTAGGAGGCCTTACTTTACCTGATTTTAGAACCTATTATACCGCCATGGTAGTCAAAACAGCATAGTACTGGTACAGCAACAGCTACATGGACCAATGGAACAGAATTGAGAATCCAGACATAAATCCATCCACATATGAGCAGCTGATATTTGACAAAGGCCCCAAAACAGTTAAATGGGGAAAAGACAGTTTTTTTTAACAAATGGTGCTGGCATAACTGGATATCCATTTGCAAAAAAATGAAACAAGACCCATACCTCATTCCATGCACAAAAACTAACTCAAAATGGATCAAAGACCTAAATATAAAATCTAAAACGATAAAGATCATGGAAGAAAAAATAGGGACAATGTTAGGAGCCCTAATACATGGCATAAACAGTATTAAAAAAAAAAAAACAAATCCAGTGCCATTAAGTCGATTCTGACTCATAGCGACCCTATAGGACAGAGTTGAACTACCCCATAGAGTTTCCGAGGAGCGCCTGTCGGATTCGAATTGCTGACCCTTCGGTTAGCAGCAGTAGCACTTAACCACTACGCCACCAGGGTTTCCAAAACAGTATAGAAAACATGATAAAGAACGTAAAAGAAAAACTAGATAACTGGGAGCTCCTAAAAATCAAACACTTATGCTCATCCAAAGACTTCACCAAAAGAGTAAGAAGACTACCTACAGACTGGGAAAAAGTTTTTAGTTATGACATTTCTGATCACCGCCTGATCTCTGAAATCTATATAATACTGCAAAAACTCAACTGCAAAAAGACAAATAACCCAATTAGAAAATGGGCAAAAGATATGAATAGACATTTCACTCAAGACATTCAGGTAGCTAACAGATACATGAGGAAATGTTCACGATCATTAGCCATTAGAGAAATGCAGATCAAAACTACAATAAGATTTCATCTCACTCCAACAAGGTTGGCATTAATCCAAAAAACACAAAATAATAAATGTTGGAGAGGCTGTGGAGAGATTGGAACACTTCTACGGTGCAGGTGGGAATGTCAAATGGTACAACCACTTTGGAAATCGATTTGGCGCTTCCTTAAAAAGCTAGAAATAGAACTACCATACGATCCAGCAATCCCACTCCTTGGAATATATCCTGGAGAAATAAGAGCCTTTACACAAACAGATGTATGCACACCCTTGTTTACTGCAGCACTGTTTACAATAGCAAAAACATGGAAGCAACCAAGGTGCCCATTAACAGATGAATGGATAAATTATGGTATATTCACACTACGGAATACTACGCTTTGATAAAGAGCAGTGAGGAATCTGTGAAACATTTCATAACATGGAGGAACCTGGAAGGCATTATGCTGAGTGAAATTAGTCAGTTGCAAAAGGGCAAATATTGTATAAGACCACTATTATAAGAACTTGAGAAATAGTTTAAACTGAGAAGAAAACATTCTTTTGTGGTTACGAGATGGGGAGGGAGGGAGGGTGGGAGAGGGGTGTTCACTAATTAGATGGTAGATAAGAACTGCTTTAGGTGACGGGAAAGACAGCCCACAGTACAGGGGAGGTCAGCACAATTGGACTAAACTAAAAGCAAAGAAGTTTCCTGAATAAACTGAATGCTTCGAAGGCCAGCGTAGCAGGGGCAGGGGTCTGCGGACCATGGTTTCAGGGGACATCTAAGTCAATTGACATAATAAAATCTATTAACAAAACATTCTGCATCCCACTTTGAAGAGTGGCGTCTGGGGTGTTAAACACTAGCAAGCAGCCATCTAAAATGCATCAATAGGTCTCAACCCACCTGGATCAAAGGAGAATGAAGAACACCAAGGATACAAGGTGATTACGAGCCCAAGAGACAGAAAGGGCCACATGAACCAGTGACTATATCATCCTGAGACCAGAAGAACTAGATGGTGCCCAGCCACAACTGATGACTGCCCTCACAGGGAACACAACAGAGAACCCCTGAGGGAGCAGGAGACAAGTGGGATGCACACCCCAAATTCTCATAAAAAGACCAGACTTAATGGTCTGACTGAGACTGGAAGGACCCCGGTGGTCATGGCCCCCAGTCCTTCTGTTGTCCCAGGACAGGAACCATTCCCGAAGCCAACTCTTCAGACATGGATTGGACTGGACAATGGGATGGAGAGGGATGCTGGTGAGGAGTGAGCTTCTTGGATCAGGTGGACACTTGAGACTATGTTGGCATCTCCTGCCTGGAGGGGAGATGAGAGGGTGGAGGGGGTTAAAAGCTGGCGAAATGGACACGAAAACAAAAAGTGGAGAGAGAGAGCAGGCTATCTTATTAGGGGGAGAGTAATTGGGAGTGTGTAGCAAGGTGTATATGGGCTTTTGTGTGAGAGACTGACTTGATTTGTAAACTTTCACTTAAAGCACAATAAAAATTATTTTAAAAAAAACTAGTTTGTTCTGTAAAGCTTCATCTAAAGGACAATTTTTTAAAAATCTGAAAAAAAATAGTGGCTGTGATCGTTGACATTCTTGTGTCAACTTGCTGGGCTACGATTCTCTGTGGTTTGGCAGTTATGACGTATAATGATGTAATCACTTCCATGATGAGGTCTGCTGAGTAGCTAGTCAGTTGAAAGGGAGTTTCCTTGGGGCTGTGGCCTGCATCCAATATAGGTGGACTTTCTGGCAAGGCTAATGGACTTTTACTTGCTCTGGATCCTGCAGCTGGCTCCTTTTTTACTGACCTCTGGTTCTTGGGACTTGAGCTAATAGCTTACCTTCCATCTTGCCTGCCGATCTTGGGATTCATCAGTCTTCACAGACTGTGAGCCAGATCCCTGCTGTCCAACCTGCCAGTCTTTGGTTCACCAGCCCCTGCAGCTGACCCACAGACTTGAATTTTGTAGCCTCTACAAGCACATGAGCCATTGCCTTGATATAAATCTCTCTCTCTGTCTATGTATTTGTACACATTACTAGTTTTGCTTCTCTAGAAAACCCAACCTAACACAGTGGATTTTAAAATTTATTCTCTCTTATGGGAGAGTCCTGACTAGTGTGGCGCCTCACTGTGTCAGGAACCCACGCTCTTCTCTAGAATTGCTCCATCATCCAGGCCGACTTGTCCATTAGGCACAGCGCACACAGTACCTAAGGCCCGTGATACTCTTAGGAGACAGTCTCAGTGACCTAGTGCTGCCATAATAAAAAATACCATAAATGAGTAGCTTTAAAGCAGAGAAAATTTTTTTATTGTTTTCTCTTTTTTTTTTCTATTGTACTTTACATGGACGTTTACAGAACAAACTAGTTTCTCATCAAACAGTTAGTACATACATTGTTCTATGACATTGGTTAACAACCCCACGACATGTCAACACGCTCCCTTCTCAACCCTCGGTTCCCTATTACCAGCTTTCCTGTTCCCTGCTGCCTTGCAGTCCCTGTCCCTGGGCTGTTGTGCCCCCTTAGTCTTGTTTTGTTCCATGGGCCTGTTCAATCTTTGGCTGAAGGAGTGACCTCATTACTGAGCTGAAAGAGTGTCCGGGGGCCATACCCTCAGAGTTTCTCCAGTCTCTGTCAGGCCAGCAAGTCTCGTCTTTCATTTTGAGTTAGAATTTTGTTCTACATTTTTCTCTAGCTCTGTTTGGGACCCTCTATTGTGATCCTTGTCAGAGCAGTCAGTGGTGGTACCTGGGCACCACCTAGTTGTTCCGGACTCAGTCTGGTGGAGGCCATGGTAGATGTGGTCCATTAGTCCTTTGGATTAATCTTTCCCTTGTATCTTTAGTTTTCTTCATTCTTCCTTGCTCCTGAAGGCGTGAGACCACTGGAGTATCTTAGATGGCTGCTCACAGGCTTTTAAGACCCCAAACGCTACTCACCAACGTGGAATGTAGAACATATTCTTTATCAACTATGTTACGCCAGCTGAGCTAGATATTCCCTGAGATCATGATCCCCAAAGCCCTCAGCCCAGCAATTCGGTCCCTCAGGGAGTTTGGATGTGTGTATGGAGCTACCATGACCTTGCCTTGTACAGGTTGTGCTGGCTTCCCCAGTATTGTAGACTGTATTACCCTTCACCAAAGTTTCCACTTATCTATTAAGTGTTTTTCCATCCCCACCCCTCACCTCCCTCGTAACCATCAAAGATTGTTTCTTTTTGTATGTAACCCTTTTCATGAGTATTTACAGTAGTGGTCTCATACAATATTTGTCCTTTTGTGATTGACTTACTTTGCTCAGCATAATGTCCTCCAGATTCATCCATGAATGAGATGCTTCACAGATTCATTGTTGCTCTTTATCGTTGAGTAATACTCCGTTGTATTTATGTACCACCGTTTGTTTATTCATTCATCTGTTGATGGGCATCTGGGTTGTTTCCATCTTTTTGCTATTGTGAACAATGCTGCAGTGAACATGGGTGTGTATATGTCTGTCCGTGTGACGACTCTTATTTCTCTAGGATATATTCCTAGAAGTGGGATTGCTGGATCATATGGTATTTCTATTTCTAGCTTTCTAAGGAAGCACCATATCATTTTCCAAAATGGTTGTATCATTTTGCATTCCCACCAGCAGTGCATAAGAGTTCTGATCTTCCCACAGCCTCTCCAACATTTGTTATTTCCCGTTTTATTTATTCGTGCCAGTAATGCTGGGGTGAGATAGTATCTCATTGTGGTTTTGATTTGCATTTCTCTAAAGGCTAGAGATCATAAGCATTTCCTCATGTGTCTGTTGGCCGCTTGAATGTCATGTTTGTTCATTTCCTTTGTGCACTTTTTAATTGGATTATTTGTGCTTTTGTTGTAGAGGTGTTGGATTTTCTTGTAGATTTTAGAGATTAGACCTTTGCCTGATTTGTAATAGCCAAAAAATTTTTCCCAGTCTGTAGGTTCTCTTTTTACTCTTTTGATGAAGTCTTTTGCTGAGCATAAGTGTTTAATTTTTAGAAGATCCCAGTTATCTAGCTTATCCTCTGGAGCTTGTGTGTTATTGGTTGTGGTTTGTATCCTGTCAATGCTGTGTATTAGGGCTTCTAGCATTGACCCTATTTTTTCTTCTATGAACTTCATGGTTTTTGGCTTTATATTTAGGTCTTTGATCCATTTTGAGGTAGTTTTTGTATATGGTGTGAGGTATGGGTCCTGTTTGTTTTTTTTGCAGATGGACATCCAGTTTTGCCAGCACCATTTGTTAAAAAGACTGTCTTTTGCCCATTTGATGGACTATGGGCCCTTGTTGAAGATCAGGTGACCACAGGTGGATGGTTTTACATCTGGATTCTCAATTCTGTTCCATTGGTCAATGTATCTGTCATTGTACCAGTACCAGGCTGTTTTGACTACCACAGCTGTATAGTAGGTTCTGAGGTCGGGTAGTGCGAGTCCTCCTACTTCATTCTTCTTCTTCAATAGTCCTTTACTTATCCAGGGCTTCTTCCCTTTCCATATAAAGTTAATGATAAGTTTTTCCATCTCTTTAAAGAATTTTGTGAAAGCAGAGAAATTTACTATCTCAGTGTTCAGGCGGCTAGAAGTCCAAATTCAGGGCATGGTTCTGGGTGAGATCCTTCTTTATCTATTTTAGCTTCTAGTAGCCAGCAATCTTTGGAGTTCCTGAGCTTGTAGATCATCTGCCATGTGAACCTGTCTTTATATGGTGTCTTTCCCCTGCATGTGTCTCTGTGTCTATTCTGCTCTTTTTATAACTTGGAAGTGATTAGGTTTAGGACTCACCCTACACTAGTATGACCTCATTAATATAACAAAAGGAAACCCCCTGTATCCAAAAAGGGTTATTTTTACAGGTGCCGGGGTTAGGATTTTAACACATATGGGGGGCGGGGCATAATTCAATCCATAACAGGGTCCATAAAAATGTTTTAATTTTAATATCATTGGGATTCAGAAAGAAAAAGTAAATATAGTAATAATGAATATTCATTAATGAATCCAGCCTGGATTCTATTCACTTTTATACAAACGCAGTTGTAAAATATAATTTTTAGTTATTTATTTTTTTATGGAGGAGGGGACCCACAACAGCAAAAGTGTGGTGGTGGTGTTGTTGTTAGGTGCCATCTAGTTGGTTCCAACTCATAGTGATCCTATGCACAACAGAACGAAACACTGCCCAGTCCTGTGCCATCCTCACAATTGTTGTTACGCTTGAGCAATTGTTGCAGCCACTGTCAATCCATCTCGTAGAGGATCTTCCTCTTTTTTGCTGACCCTCTACTTTACCAAGCACAATGTCCTTCTCCAGGGCCTAATCCCTCTTGATAACATGTCCTAAGTATGTGAGATGTAGTCTCGCCATCCTTGCTTCTAAGGAGCATTCTGGTTGTATTTCTTCCCAGACAGATTTATCATTCTTTTGGCAGTCCATGTTATATTCAATGTTCTTTGCCAACACCACAATTCAGAGGCGTCAATTCTTCTTCAGTCTTCCTTATTTATCGCGTCCAGCTTTTGCATGCATATGAGGTGACTGAAAACACCACAGGCTTGGGTCAGGTGCACCTTAGTCTTCAAGGTGACACCTTTACTTTCAACACTTTAAAGAGATCTTTTGAAGCATATTTGCCCAACGCAATGCATTGTTTTATTTCTTGACTTCTGCTTCCGTGGGTGTTGACTGTGGATCCAAGTAAAATGAAATCCTTGACAACTTCAATCTTTTCTCCATTTATCATGATGTTGCTCATTGGTCCTGTTGTGAGGATTTTTGTTTTCTTTATGTTGAGGTATAATCCATGCTGAAAGCTGTGGTCTTTGTTCTTCATCAGTAAGTGCTTCAAGTCCTCTTCACTTTCAGCCAGCAAGGTTTGTCATCTGCATAATGCAAGTTGTTAATGAATCTTCCTCCAATCCTAACATCCCATTCTTCCTCATAAAGTCCAGCTTCTCGGATTATTTGCTCAGCACACAGGTTGAATAAGTATGGTGAAAGGATACAACCCTGACACACACCTTTCTGGACTTTAAACCACCCAGTATCTCCTTGTTCTGTTCAAACGGTTGCCTCTTGATCTATGTAAAGGTTCCTCATGAGCACAATTAAGTGTTCTGGAATTCCCATTCTTTGCAATGTTATCCATAATTTGTTATGACCCACACAGTCGAATGCTTTTGCATAGTCAATAAAACACAGGTAAACATCTTTCTGGTATTCTCTGCTTTCAGCCAGGATCCATCAGCAATGATATCCCTGGTTCAACGTCATCTTTTGAATCTGTTTTACATTTCTGGCAGTTTCCTGTCGATATACTGCTGCAGCCACTTTTGAATCATCTTCAGCAAAAATTTACTTGGGTGTGGTATTAATGATACTGTTTGATAATTTCCATGTTCAGTTCGATCACCTTTTGTCTTAATCATCTAGTGCAGCTAAACACAAATACCACAAGTGGATGGTTTTAACAAAGAGAAATTTATTTTCTTACAGTCTAGTAGGCTAGAAGTCCAAATTCAGGGTGTCAGCTCCAGGGGAAGGCTCTCTGTCGGCTCTGGAGGAAGGTCCTTCTCATCAATCTTCCCCTGGACTAGGAGGTTCTCCATGCAGGAACACCCGGGTCCAAAAGATGTAGTCTGTTCCAGGTGTTTCTTTCTTGGTGGTATGAGGTCGCCACTCTCTGCTTGCTTCCCTTTCCTTTTACCTCTTGTAAGATAAAAGGTGGTACAGGCCACACCCCAGAGAAACTTCCTTTACATTGGATCAGGGATGTGACCTGAGCAAGAGTGTTACATCCCACCCTAATCCTTTTAACCACAGAGGGGAATTATGATTTATAACACACAGGAAAATCACAAAATGGAGGACAACTACATATGGCCTAACCAAGTTGACACATATTTTGGGGAGACACAATTCATTACACCTTTCTTAGGAATAGGCATAAATATGGATCTCTTCCAGCCGGTTGGCCAGGTAGCTGTCTTCCAAATTTCTTGGCATAGACAAGCGAGCACTTCTAGCACTGCATCTGTTTGTTGAAACATCTCAATTGATATTCTGTCAAGTCCTGGAGCCTTGTTTTTCACCAATGCCTTCAGTGCAGTTTGGACGTCTTCCTTCAGTACCATCGGTTCTTGGTCATATGCTACCTCCTGAAATGGTCGAATGTCTACCAATTCTTTTTGGTATAGTGACTCCATGTATTCCTTCCATCTTCTTTTGATGCTTCCTGCGTTATTTAATATTTTCCCTGTAGAATTCCTCACTATTGCAACTCGAGGGTTGAATTTTTCTTTAGTTCTTTCATCTTGAGAAATGCTGAGCTTGTTCTTCCCTTTCAGTTTTCTAACTCCATGTCTTTGCATGTGTCATTATAACACTTTACTTTGTCTTCTTAACCCAGCCTTTGAAATCTTCTGTTCAGCTCTTTTACTTCATCATTTCTTACTTTTGCTTTAGCTACTTGATGTTCAAGAGCAAATTTCAGTCTCTTTTGACATCCATTTTGGTCTTTTCTTGCTTATGGGCTCTTGCTTTCTTCATCCATGATGTCCTTGATGTCATTCTACAACTTGTCTGATCTTCAGTCATTAGTGTTTAACAGGTCAAATCTATTCCTGAGATGGTCTCTAAATTCAGGTGGGATATACTCAAGGTCATAGTGTGGCTCTCATGGACTTGTTCTAGTTTTCTTGAGTTTTAACTTGAACTTGCATATGACCAATTGATGGTCTGTTCCGCAGTCAGCCCCTAGCCTTGTTCTGACTGATGATATTGAGCTTTTCCATCATCTTTTTCCAAGTATATAGTCACCATTTATGCTGGTGAAAAAAGGTATTTGCTATGTAGAAGTTGTTCGTCTTCCAAAAGTGTGTTGGCCTCCCAAAAGTCATCAAGTGGCTCTGCCACCATCCCCGGGAAGGTTGTCCTCATCTACATGTCCCATGTGGGCTCAGCAGCCCGCTGAAGTGAAAAAACGGGAAGAAGGGGGCATGGCCTTTCTCTTTAAAGGCATAATCTGGAAGTTGCATGTCTTATTTTTACTTACAACCCATTCATTGTACAGACCTGAATCACATACCACACCCAGCTATAAAGGAGGCTAAAAAATGCAGTCTCTTTTGGGGGTTACCATGTGCCCAGATAAAAAGTCTATTTTGATGGAGAAAAACGAGGGCAGCTTTTGGGAGAACTTGCTGCCTCTGCTACAGTAGCCTTCCTAGGTGGTCCCAAGGCTCCTTATCCGATTCCAACTCGTGGCGACTCCACGTGTGTTAGTGTAGGACTGCTCAATACAGTTTTCAAGGCTATGACCTTTCGGAAGCTGTAAAAATGGTGTGAGGATGATGTCTGACCTCTAATTTCACAAGAGGGAAAGACAATCAAGATCAACAGCCCAAAGCTGATTCCTATGAGGTGGAAGTCAGACATGCCTCGTCTCTCCTCCATCTTTACCAATTCTGACACCAATTGTCCCTCACACAGCACTCTCTACTCCCTTGCTGGGTTTGATAATTCATTGCAATGGCCACACAGAACTCACAGGCAATACTCACGATTATGGAGTTTATTAGGGAAGTAACAGGTTACAGTTCAGGCTCAGGAACACTCAGGATACAGTTCTTCCATCAGGACAGCTCTTCTCAGCCATGCCCAGAGGCATGGCTCTGTCTGACCCCTTGGCCTCTGCCCTGCTCAGGCAAGTGTTACAAAGCTCTTTTAGCTCTGCCAGTTAAGTACTCCAAGGCACTCCACTCCGCCGATAAGGCTCTACCCAAAGGCACTCAGCTCTAGTTCCATTGGTCGGCAAACCTAGCTCCACCAAGTGCCTGGAGACACCTTACTCTGCCAGCAAGCCTCCTCCCTGAAGCACTCATCTTTCTCCATGGGCCAGGAAGCCCACCATGCCGTCTCCTGCTGGTCTCCTGCCAGTCTCCTGGTTCTGCTGCCTCTGCTGCTGCGGTTTCTCTGCCACTGCTTCTCACCGTCTTCAGTGTTACAGCTCTCTCTCTCTCGGTCCCCTGGTTCCAGGAGCTTCCCAGGGCAGGGATCCTGGGTCCACAGGACATGCTCCACTGTTGGCTTTCCATTGTTGTTGGTGGTGAGATCCTCTGCTTCCCACCTCTGGGATGGCTGGTTTTAAGCCTAGTGGGATGGTAAAATTGACCAATCACGTTGGTGAGCTGCAATTACCTAATTTGAACAGTCCCACCCAATCACTTGGGCGGGAGTTACAAGACCATGGCAAGAAAGGTCACACAAAAGTGATCCATTTCACCACAGAAGCAGATTGCCAGGCCTTTCTTCCTAGTCATCGCTGGGTGGACTTGAACCTCCAACCTTCTGGTTAGCAGCTGAGTGTGTTAACTGTCTGCACCACTTATGGGCTCCCACTAAAGCACATGCTTTCCACTTTGCCACAGTTCCCACCTGTGGATATCTACTTATTTATCTGCCTGCCTGGCCTCTTTTAGGCATCTGAGTTTCAGACCCCTGGGTTAAAGAGATTAGAGTGTGTCCAAAGGTAGACAAGAAAACCAAGGTGAGCTGGGCCCAGGTTTATCTTGCTCTCTGGTTTATCTTCAGTACATAGCATAGAGTCTGGTACAGACTGGAGGAACCCCCGGACACTCTGTTAACCCAGACCTAAAACCATTCTGGAAGCACACTCTTCAGACAAAGATTAGAGTGGGCTATAAAACATAAAATAATACTTGCAAAGGTATGCTTCTTAGTTCAAGCAGGTACACAAGCCCAAACGGGCAGTTCCTGCCCGGAGGCAGGATAAGAAGGCAGAAAGGGACAGGAGCTGGTTGGGTGGATACAGGAAACCTGGGTGGAAAGGGGGAGTGTGCTGTCACATTATAGGGATACCAACTAGGGTCACATAACAATATGTGTATATATATTTGTATAAGAAGTTAACTTGAGCTGTAAACTTTCACCTAAAGCACAATAAAAAAAACAAAAAAAACGTGCACATTCAGCCTCTGCAGGCTTGGGAAACAACAACCTAAAATGTCTGCCCTTTCTTTTCATAATATTTTTTTAGCTTGATTTCTTTGGTCCTGATTCTAATTTTTTGTGTGTGGGACCAGATATGAAGGCTTTTAATATCGAGCATTAAAGGTTAATTTTAATTTCTCTGCATAAAAGGTAATTTTCCACTTGGTTTGCAATATTATAATACGGACTCATTATTTATAAATTTTTATTAGGGAAAATTTAAAACACATAAAGAAATAAAAAAATCGAATAATGAATCTGCCACATACCCATCATCTAGCTTCAACAATTATTAATTTACAGCTAAGCTTACTTCATTTACACCAACTTTTCCCTGTCATCAGATTATTTTTAAGCAAATCTAAGACAATGTATCACTATATTTGTAAATATTTCAGTATGTATCTCTGTATCAGTTGTTGATCACTGTATAACAAATAACAAGCCACCTGAAATCATCGTGGCTTACAACAATCACCATTCATTCGCTCACAAGTCTGTATCTTAGGCCGGGCCGGGCTGGGCCGGGCTGGGCTGGGCGGTTCCTCTAATGGTCGCTCCTGTGGTGACTCATGTGGCTTCAGTCATCTGGTAGCTTGAGTGGGGTTGGAGGGTCTCAAATGGCCTCACTCGACACGTCTGAGGCTTGATTGCTGGCTCTCAGTTGGGCCTCTCTACATCATTGCTCGCCATTCCATAGTGTAACTCAGGCCTCCATACATGGCAGCCGGGCATTCTGAGAGGGAGAAATGGAAGCTGCATAACCTCTTGAGGCCTGGGCTCCAGAACCTCATTCTACATAGGTCAAAGCAAATCACAGTGTCAGCCCAGATACAAGGGGGAGAGAAGTAGATTCCACCTTTTGATGGGAGGAACTGAAAAATACTGTAATCGTATTTTTCAATTAACACAGTCTCTAAAAGATAAGGACTCTATTTTTGAGACAGAACCACAATCCCATTATCAAACATTATATATATATATATATAATATACTATAGTGTAAAGACTTATTATTGATTTGTAACTTCAGAATAAAAATGTCAATACAAATATAGCGATGTTTTAGGATAGTTTTTTTTTTTTAATATTATTAATATCTACCAAAAACATCTGAATAACCAAAACCAAACCAAATAGCTGCTGTTGCGTTGACTCAGATTTAAGGTGACCCCGTGTGTATCAGAGTAGAACTGTGCTCCACAGGGTTTTCAGTGACTCATTTTTCAGAAGTAGATCTTCAGGCCTTTCCTCTGAGGCACCTCTGGGTGGACTTGAAACCGCCGTCCTTTGGTTAGCAGGGAGCTCAGTAGCCATTTGTACCATCAGGGACTCCTAAGCCTGAACAGACACACAGTAATTGCCAAGGTTTATCTCTAACGTTCCTAACTGGCTCCTCAAAGAAGCTACTGTAATAGGCGCAACTTTCAATAAACACTAAAATACTTCATGATTAAAAGAATGGAGGAGTCTCATTTAAGAAATTATGTATTTAATTCACTGCAATTTGCTTTCTAATTTGCTGAATAATAACGCATCTGGACTATTAAAATGTTTATTCATGTTGTAATTTCTGAGAGTTTAGATAGACAGAGAGACACTAACTGGGGCCAGATCCCTGACATCCTCAACAATGGTTCTAAATGTGCCTTTGTGACAAGCAATGACAGCTGCAGACCGTGACCGCTGCCAGTCTATAAGTGGCTAAGAAATCCCAAATGCCTGGAAGTTGGTCAGGTGCAAGCTGTGGCCAGCTAACAGGGCTCCCTCCTCATAGCATTTAATAGTAGAGTCACTTTATTAACAATTGAGGTAATGAGTACATAATTGGTCTTATCAACAGCAAAACAACCTTTAGAAAAGGGATTCAAAACTAACTGGCAGTAGAGAGAATTTACCAAAGCTACAATCTAAGGAGAGGTGAGCTCTTTGGAGGGCAGAAATCCTTATGGAACCTGGGAGGAAGTATCACTAGGCAAGAGTTATAAGGGCTCAGAGTCCTGACTTTGGAGTAGATAGCTTAGCTGCCTGTTACTGTGTGACCTTAGACAAGTTACTTAGCTTCTCTAAACTTCAATTTTCTCTAGAGTTGTTTTTTTTTTAAGTTGTGGTAAAATATATAACGCAAAAAAAAATTGTTCTCTTTTAACTAGTCTCAGGTGTATAATTCAGTGACATTAATCACACCCAACATGCTGGGCGACCATCACCACTATCCATTCCCCCCTCTCAAATTTTATCACTCCAAACAAAGACCCAATACCTCTTAAGCAATAACTCCCCATCATGTTGCTGGTTTGAAGATTAAATGAAACAAAGTGTATAAAATATTTAGTGGCAAGCCTGGCTCATTTAAGCATGAGATACATGACAGCTATTATTAGGGACTATGTCTGAATCATCCCAGCTCCTACCAAAGTGCTCAGCACAGTATAGATGGTCAGTTAATGTTTGTTCCATTAATGTTAACAGACTGAATGCGATTTTGCTCATTATCCCCTGACTGGTCACATTCCTCTCTTGGAAAGCCTGACCCTGCCTCTCCCATAGCCCATCTGGTCCCATGGCTGCCTGTTTGGCCACAGCTGACTGTGCCAAGCGTGGACACCAGACTCAGGCAGCCACAATAAGGTGCTGTTGGGCTCCAGAGCTGTGAGATCCTGTAGACCAGAGTTTGGCAAAATATAGCCCTTAGGCCAAATCTAGCCCACTGCCTAATTTTGTAAACAAACTTTTATTAGAACACAATCACGCCCAGCATTATCCATGGCTGCTTTCGCCCTACGACAGTAGAGTTAAGAAGTTGTGACAAAGACCATATGGCCCACAAAACCTAAAAAATTTACTACTTGTCCCTTTACAGAAAAAGTTTGCCAACCCCTGTTGTAGGCTAACAACTGGCAACCATTTTTGGCCATTTGCACATTAAAAAATAATTAAGAAAGCCAATCTATAGAGAGAAAGTAGGAGAATGGCAAAGAAAACAGACTATTTGGACACAGAAAGTGAGAGAGCAAGAGCAAGGAGTGGGAGAGATGACGAGAAGCTGGCCTCTTCCAAGGTGGCTCACTCTCATGGCTGTAAGTTAATGTGTTGGCTGTGGGCAAGAGGTCTTAGTTCCTCACCACATGCACTTCCCACAGGACTCCTTGAGCATCTTTATGAAATTGCAGCTGGCTTCCCCTGCAGTGACTGACCCAAGAGGCAGCAAGGTGAAAGTTGCAATGTCTTTCATGACCTAACTTCAGAAGCCACACGCTGCTATTTCCACATGAGTCCTATTGGCTACATACAGGCCAGCCCTCTTCAGTGTGGGAGGGGACCCCATCAGGGCATGAGTGCCAGGAGGGGAGAATCACTGGAGGCAACTGATGACCTTCCAATGCCTGAAATGCACCTCTGAACTTCCTGCAGGGATTCAGTGAGGTTCTGCTTACTCTTACAAGAACCTCTCTTTTTAACTTGAGGTAACAAGTGTATTTCTAAATCTTTCCAACAAACAAATTCTGACTAAGAAAGTGATGAAGGCAGAAAAAGACACTATATTTGTCCTAATACCGCTTATTAAATGTTATGGATTAAATTGTTTCCCCCCAAAATAGGTGTTGGAATCTTAACCCCTATACCTGTGGATGTAATCTCATTTGGGGGTAGAGTTTTCTGTCATGTTACTGAGGCCATATCATGTAGTGTGTGTGCTAAACCTAATCATTTCTGAGTTATAAAAAGAACAGATTAGATAATGAATAGAGCATAAACAGGGGAAGACAGACACCACATGAAGATTGCCAAGGAACTGAGGAACACTGGGGGATAAGGATCTTCCCCCGGGGCAACAGAGACCCTAAAGCTGGGGCCCTGAGTTTGGACTTCTACCCTCCAGAACCATGAGAAAATAAATTTCTGTTCTTTAAAGCAACCCACTTGTGATATTTCTGTTACAGCAGCACTAGGTAACTAAGACATTAAATGTAGGTCTCCGAGGTCTTGCCCTTCCAGGGGTCTTCTCGGTAGTTGCCTGACTGTTCCTGTCATGGGGCATTCCACCATAACCTCTACTCATCTATGCAACAAGAGTGACTGTCAGGCCCTGGGTATATGGTCATGAACAAAGACACAGACCCTGCCCCCTGGAACTTCTATTCCAGTGTGGGGAGGCAAACACTAAGGAAGCACGTGATTCATCAGGTGGTGATAGTATGATAAAGATAAATTAGTGTGTGTGTCGGGGGGGAGTGTTGTTTTATATAGGGTGGCCAGGAAAGGCCTCTCTAATGAGGTGATAGTTGAGCAAAGACCTAAACAAAGAGAGGGAGGGCTGCAGGGTTTTGCTGTGAAACCAAGAAACGGACAGTAGGAGAGGGATGTGGGACCAGGGAGAGCCTTGTCTGGTGGGACTACACGTCCCCACCAGCCATCTGTCAGTTGTCTAATCTGGTGGCTTGTGTGTTGCTATGATGCTGGAAGCTATACCACCAGTATTTCAAATACCAGCAGAGTCATCCATGGTGGACAGGTTTCAGTGTGCTTCCAGATTAAGACAGACTAGGGAGAAAGGCCTGGAGATCCACTTCCAAAAGTTGGCCAAGGAAAACCTTACAGATCACAACCAAATATTGCTCAGTATAGTACTGGAAGATGAGCCTCCTAGGTTGGAAGTCACTACACAATAGTTGCAATAATGGACTCAAACATGCCAACAATCATGAAAATGGCACAGGGTCGGGCAATGTTTTGTTCTGTTGTACATGAAGTCACCATGACAACTAAGAACATGTCCAGTGGCCAAGGAGCAGCTCAAGATACAGGGATGCAGGAGAGAGAAGACATGGAAGGCGGAGGACAGTGAAAGAAGATGCACTGGATTCTGAGTGCAGCGGGAGGCTGAGGAGGGTAGAGGGGTTCTGGAGGTTTCAGGAAGAAGAAAAAGCTGATGAATGACTACACTATTTCTGAATAACTATGCAGAAAATAACCTATGACAGCAGTATATCTGAACCTTTAATGTGGCTCTTGATCACCTGGGGATCTCACTAAAATGCAGATTCTGATTCAGTAGGTCTGAGGTGGGGCCTGAACTTCTGTATTTGTATCAAAGTCGCCAGCGTTGCCTGCACTGTCGGTCCAGGGACCTCATTTTGAGTAGGGAGGGAAGTGTGTAGGATTTCTGGGCAGTGCGTAGGGACCTTTGAGGTTTGTGGCCATCAGTTTAAAGTGAGAACATTCACCCCTGCTTGTTGGGTGCGTACAGGGATGGAGTAAGGGGACAGTTGGATTTCACCAAGGCTAAGGCTTGACTGTTCAAGCACAGAGTGACTAAGAAGAGAGAGGCAAGGAGTTAGTGGTATTTAGGAAGACACATTTTTAAAGATGGGCCATTTAAGCTGGGCCAGGAAGGAAGTGAAATTAAGAGATGATGAATGATGAGAGAGTGACTGGCCAATGAAGCATGGGTGTTGAGAAGGTCAAAGAATGGCTAGAGAGCACGAGACTCAGCAAGCTAGAAAGAGAGAAAGCGATGGTCAGGAAGCAGGGGGCTGGAAATGGAGATTTGGAGGTGACGAGGTTATTGGTGATGACAAGGATAAGCATGTGCTCTCCAGAGTGGGAGGCTAAGGCTCCTCTGAGGTAAGGAGATCAAGGGACTGTGAGGCCAAAGTGTTCGATGAATCATTCTCCAGCTAGTGACAGAAGAGGCTGGTGAGCGTGATGACAGACAGCCCAGTACTCAAGTCCTTAATGAAGGAGGTGTGATGAGGAGGCTGGCAGGTGAAAGCCACCAGGAGGGGTGGCAGGTCTTTTAGTCTGATGGCAAGAGCATCAAGGGAGCTGTGTGCCGGCATTCTGCCAAGTGCCAGGGGTACAAGAAGGACACAGTCTCTGCCCTCGTGGAGCACACAGCTTTGTGAGACAGGTGGGAATTAAACAAATACTTGGACATTTAAATGAATAACTATAAATTACAATAAGTGTAATGAAGTAAAATTAAAAGATACTAAGAAAATATGTAACGGGAAAATATGACTTAGTCTCAGGGCTTTGAATTGATTCATTCTGGTTCTAACTCCTGCTGAGAATTTGCATATCTAACAAGTTCCCTGTAAGTTACACATGAGAATCACCTGGGGGCCTTGTTAAACTGTAGATTCTGATTCAGTATATCTGGGGTGGAAATGCAAATTCTCAGCAGGGGGGACTTGTTAGAAATGCAGATTCTCAGCAGGGGTTGGAAGCAGAAAAAAACAGTTGGAAGTCCTGCTTAGTCTGAAGGGTGAGTGAAGGTCTGTCTGAGAAAATGAGGTTGAACCTGAGCCCTGAAGCCTACCACATGAAGAGTGGAGGAAGAGTGTATATGGCAGAAGGAACAGCTTTTGCAAAGGCTGTGAGGTGGAAGGACTTCGGCAAGTACAAGGAACTGAACCAATTCCACCGTTTCTGAAACATTGTATTGGGGAGAAGCATCCTCAGACCAGGCTGGAGAGGCCCACATGGACAAGATCATGTATGGCCCATGAGCAGTGCAAGGA
This sequence comes from Elephas maximus indicus, assembly GCF_024166365.1. NCBI lineage: Eukaryota > Metazoa > Chordata > Mammalia > Proboscidea > Elephantidae > Elephas > Elephas maximus. The sequence continues at coordinate 28,564,385 of NC_064832.1, read as the reverse complement.
TTTAAAATTTTATCCTAAGTGTAATGGGAAGCCAGGAAGGGTTGCAGGCAGGGAAGTTATATGATCCAACTGAGATTTTGAAAAGATCTTTCTGACTTGTTTGTAGAGAAAGGATTGGAGGGATGTTCAGTGGCTTTAGGAAACTATTATACTTCTTTAGACAAGAGTTTGTCAGGTGTGGTGACTGGACCACTAGCATCAGTATCATAGGGAACTTGTTGGAAATGCACATTCCTGGGCTCCACCCCAGACCTGCAATCTGAGCTTTAACAGGCTTTCCCAGTGATTCTGATGCAAGTGAAAGTCAGACAGGAGAATATGGTGACTTGGTTTTGGGCAGTAGAGAGGGGGTGGGCGGAGCTGCATTCTGAGGTGAAAAGAGGAGGACAGGCACTGGGATGTACGGGCAAGGGAGTGGGGGAGCCAGGTGTATGGGAGGAGGAAATGGACAGATGGAAAAACCCTTTTCTGAATGGGAAAGGATGGAGGAGAATCAGCTCGTAGGGCAAGATCAAGGGTTTAGTTCTCTACATTGTCCAGGGCAAACACATCCCTAAGAAGTTGGTTGGAAGGTGAAGTTGTGGGTAAGACCCACATCCCATGCTGAGTCCGGGCACAGAATCAGAGACGTGCTCCTGCAGGATTACTGCATTGGCTGCTTAATGAGCTGGTTAAGTTTTCAACATTCCACACTTCTAGATGGGGCCTGGTGGGAAGAGCACCAGGCTTGAAATCAAGAGGATTCAGGCTCCTGGTTTGCACTTCCTAGCAAGTCATTTCATCTCTGTTAGCTCCAGTTTCCACATCTGTAAAACGGGGATTACAGTATCTTGTCAAAAAAACAAAAACAGTTGAGTCAGTTCGGACTCATGGCGACCCCATGTGTGCCAGAATAGAACTGTGTGCCATAGGATTTTCAATAGCTGGTTTTTCAGAAGTAGACTGCTAGGTCTTTCTTCCAAGGCACCTGTGGGTGGATTTGAACCTCCAACCTTTTGGATGGCAACCAAATGTGTTAACCATTTACACCACCCAGGTACTTCAAAAGGGCCACCATTAGAGTCAAATGAGCCAATGCCAATAAAATCCAATAGTAACTCTAATCATTTTACAAATACAAGGTGGTATTCTAATATTCTAATATCAGAACCACTTTTCTGGTTGCTAGGGGCCCATTTGCGGTGATACAATGGCAGTGGAAAGATGACCAATCCCTCCAAATACATTTTTCCTTCCTGGTCATAACCTGCAATTTCACTATATGAGGTCATTCCTTTCATTGGACATTGCACCCTGAAAAATGCAAGTACCCCTGGGAACGTAACACTCTTTACATAAAATATTTATCATTATTTACCACAGACCTCATGCTGTGTTTTGCATCCATCGTTTCATGTGGTTCATAGGAACTTTGTGCAGTAGATATTGCTATCCTTCCTTCACTGATGAAGAATCTAGGCTCAGAGACCCGGTAACTTGCCCAGATTCACACAGCTTATGAACGGTAGCACCTGACTCTTGTCTTACCTGTCTCTGAACATGGTACTCTCCCCCTGATCCTGCAGGCAGGTTTGGATTGGGAGGATTAGGCCAGGCATGGGGAGAAGGAAGGTGCTGAGGCCTGAGACCTGAAGAGGTGGCTGCTTGACTCCACCCAAGGACAGTCATCGTTCTATAAACGGCCACTTCTACTCAATGGCAGTGGGTTTGGTTTTGGTTTGCTATGACTGTCAGAGTCCCTGGGTGGTGCAAATAGTTAATGCACTCGGCTGCTAACCAAAAGGTTGGAGGTTCGAGGCTCCCCAAAGGTGCACTGGAAGAAGGTCCCGGTGATCTACTTCCAAAAAGTCAGCCACTGAAGAACCCTGGGGCGCACAGGTCCAACCTGACCCACGTGAGGTTATCAGGAGTCGGAATCAACTCAACAGCAACTGATTCGGTTTGGCTTATTATGACTTTTACTTGCAAACACCTTTCAGTGTCTGGCTCCGTGACACTTGTCTTAGTTACTTAGCGCTGCTGTAACAAAAATACCACAAGTGTGTGGCTTTAAAGAACAGAAGTTTATTTTTTCACAGCTCTAGATGCTAAAACTCTGAATCAGGGTCTCAGCTGTGTTGAGTCCTTCTGTGAACCTCTAGTTCTGGTGTCTGCCTGCAATCCTTGGCACTCCTTGGCGTCTGTCGTCCCCCAGGTGTGTCTCTGTGTCTATCCTGTTCTTTTTATAGCTCAGAAGTAATTAAATTGGGACCTACCCTTTTCTGCTATGGCCTCATTAACATAACAAAAGAAAACCCCTATTTCCCAACAGGGTCATATTTACAGGAACAGGGGTTAGGACTTCAACACATGTTTTGGGGAGACATAATTCAATTCATAACAACACTCAATAATATTTACTCAATATTGGTGACGACATCTTTGAACAAAGATATCAGAAGAGCAAAAGCCCAGGGAGGGTGTCAGAGGCAGGTGGACTTCCCTGAGGCCTGCTAACTTCCAGAACAAGCACAGTGGGAAGGGGCAGGAAGGGAGGCTCTCATGGCCCTGGGGTCTTTTTGCCAGGGATCTCAATACAGTTTATTTTGCACATGGACAGTCTTATGCCTTGAGAACTGTGTGGTCTGTGGGCTGGGGTGGGGAGAGAGTTGAGGAGTTTCAAGGCTGTAGCAGTTGCTGACACCAGCCTGTGATATTAAAGACCAGCAGAGCCAGAAACGAGGCCGTGGTCTTTAGTTTACAAACAGAAGCCAAGGGCCTTGTTCAGTCTCAGGGCTGGTTCATGTAAGAGAGGACTAGCCTCCTGGATCTTGTGCTTCTAATGACTCTGCCTCTTAAATAGAATTGCTACAGAGCCAAACAACCACAAAAACTCAGAAGGAATTGGCATCCTTTGTATGTCTTTGAGCATGACATTTATAAAGGCATGTTTTCTGAGCATCTGTGAGCGCCACTCTGCTGGCTTACAGATGTCCTGTAAGCAGGCCCGGGCCATGCCTGCCTCTCATGGTCACACGCTGTGGGCTCTGACCTCTTGGTGGGAGGGATGGGTGGATGGATGGATGGATGATTGCAGGAAGGAGTTGGAGGATATCACATGGACAGCCTCAGAATACAAATTCAGCGACACAGAGCATCAAATTAGCATTGGTTAGTTTTCACAGGGAAAAAACCCTCAGTGAGATGAATTGACACAATAACCACAACAATGGATCGAAACTACCAATGATCATGAAGATGGCACAGGACCAGGCACGTTTCATTCTGTTCCGCATGGGATCGCAGCCGACTTGATGGCAACGAGTAACAAGCTGTAACATTCCCTTCGTGGCACAGAGCGGAGCCCTGGTGGTGCAGTGCTTAAGAGCTTCTGAGAGCTATGGCTGCTAACCAAGAGATCGGCAGTTCAAATGTGCCAGCCGCCCCTTGGAAACCCTTCAGGGCAGTTCTACTCTGGCCTGTACGGTATCTAGGAGTTGGAATCGACTTGATGGCAACGGTTTGGTTTTTTTTTTTTTTTTTTTTGGTTTTAGTGGCACAGAAGCCACTTCTGAGTTTTTGTGGTTGTTCGGTTCTGTAGCAATTCTATTTAAGAGGCAGGGTAATTGGAGGCACAAGAGCCAGGAGGCTAGTCCTCTCTTACACCAACCAGCCCTGAGACTGGACAAGGCCCTTGGCTTCTGTTTGTAAAATAAAGACCACGGTCTCCTTTCTGGTTCTTTTCTTGGGGGAAAAATTTTACATTGTCCAGCAGTGGACATTAGCAGCCAATTTCTGTAGTCACCGTTGTTGTTATTTGAATGTGTCCTGGCTCCTTTAATGGAGGGGCACTAGACAATTAAAACTGCCACCCCTAAACAGTCATCACTCACTCCTTTAGAGTGGCTGGGAAAAAACAACCATCTTGAGGGTTAACGAACGGGTGAAAAGCAATTAACCCTCAACTCCTTCGCTTTCTTTTTTTTTTTTTCCGTTCCTTCGCTTTCAGAATAAATCGGGCAGTAAGAATTTACCAGGGCACTGGGGCTGGGGGCTGGTGATAGCGGTAGGTTCAGGGGCAAGAAAGAAAGTAATAACGACTATTCTGGGATCTTTTGCTGCGCCCATGATGAGGTCTGCAAGTCACCTGGCACTTCTGGGGAGCTGGACGCTTGCGGTATCCTCAGGCCACAAAGGTGTTCTGCTGGCGTTAGAGTCAGGTAACTCTAAGTGCAATTCCCGTGAACCATGTGACCCTACTAGGCTCGTTACTTAACCTCTCTGAGCCTTTACTGACTCATCGGTGAAGGAAAACAGGCCTGCCCAGAGGAAGTGACTTACCCACATAGGGCGTCAGGGCTCGCTTAGCACAGCGTCTGCACGTGGTGGGTCTCACCCCGGGCGGGCGGGCGGGCCTCCGCTGGGTTACTGCCGGGAAGCGCGGCAAGGAGGACTGCCAGAGGCCAGAGGCAAACGCTACCCGCCGGCAGCTTTCGAGGGCACTCCGCCCATGTGGGTTTTGGAGACAGCACGCCCCCTAGAGGCCGACCTCCTGAACAAGGGTTGCTTCCAAAAGAGGGATGAATAAAAAGCTTTGGGGTGCCGGAGGTCAAAGCTTAGGAGCCTTGGTGACGCAGTGGTTAGGCGCTTGGCTGTTAACTGAAGGGAATCTGCCGGAGAAAGATGTGGCGTCTGCTTCCATAAAGATTGTAGCTTTGGAAACCCTATGGGGTTTCTACTCTGTTGTACAGGGTCGCTGTGAGTTGGAATTGACTTGACAGCAATGGGTTTTAGGCCAGTGCAGAGCGTGGAAGACAGAGCAATCCAGAGGGGCAAAGCTTTTTACTTGTTTCCTGGAGGCCTAGAGCGGATCCTATCTGGACTAGCCTGTGTCTCCAGGCTGACGAGAAGAGCACAGTCAGCTAACCTGAAAAGCTACTTGGCTTGTTCAAAGGGGAAAGATTCTAATTCAACTAACATTTATTGCGCATCTACTATGTGCTAGGTGCTTTCACTTACATTGTCTTATTTAACCTTCTTAGTAACCTGTGATGGAGGGTTTATCTTCTGTTTTTCTGATAAGGAAACTGAAACGCTCTGAAGGAAGTGTTTGTACACAGTTGAAATATGGCTGCCCTAGGATTTAACCCAGAACTCCTGATTCTAAGCCTAATGCCTGGCTGTGTACTTGAGCAGTGACTCCCAAACTTGAGTGTATATTGGATTTACCTGCAAAATTAAAAAAAAAAAAAACATACTGATGCCTGGGTTCCACCCTCAGAGATTGTGACTAATTGGCTTGGGGTGTATCTGAGCATTGGGGTTTTTCTGAGAAGTAGCCAAGGTTAGAACCACTGGCTTCCAGCACCTTCCCACCACCATTTACAGGCTCCACGTCAGAGCAAGGCTACCTCTCTCCTTGCTTTGCTGTCAGGGAAAGGAGGCCAAATTTATCTTGAGTACCCCAGCCCTGGCCCAATTTCTGTAATCCCCGCTCCTTTTTTTTTTTTTTTTTTTAATCCTTTAACATCTGCTCCTCACACGTGTGAGAATCAGGGCCTAGCACAGTGTCCGGGACACAGTAGGTTTTCATCAACGTCTGATAAAGAAGGAGGGGAAAGAATTGTGTAGGAAGAAATGCAAAGGGATATTTAGTAAGTAGGATAATTCTCGCACAAGAGGTATTTCTTGACAAGGAGAATTTCCTGGTACCCACTGGAGGAGAACATTAATACAAATAGTGCCCAAAGGTGGATAATCTGCCAGGGATTTGCCTCCTGTTAATACCAAGCAAGAGTAGCCTCAAATCATATCCACAAACTTAGATTCAGTAGTTGTGCTTGAGTGTGGACAAATTAATGTTGGATTATTGCTTCCCCTTACCCCTTAACCTCCCAGCCTGGCAAATGACAGTCTAAGAGTGTCTCCTCCTGGGACTGAATATCCCTGGGAGACAGTGAAGCCATGGCTCACACTGTTGCTTTGTGAGATGGGGAGTGAGAGACAGCAGTTTTCATTCAGTTGATAGAAAAAAATTTAAATGCCTGACAACACCCAGTATTGGAAAGGAAGTAGAGCCAAGAATCTCTTAGTCAATGCTGATGGTAGTGTAATTACTTTGGAATACAGTTTGGCATTTTCTTCTAAATTTGAAAACTTACATACCCAATGACCCAACAATTCCATTCTTAGGTATAGACCCAACAGAAACAATTTCACGTGTAACAAGTGACTGTGTAAGACAGTTCACAGTATTTCTGTTCACAATAGCAAAAACTTGCAAAGAACCCAAAAGCTGAGCTCTACAGGACAGAATGAGTAAGTTGTAATAAATTCACACAATGGGATGCTATTCAGTGGTTGAAATGGATGAACTACAATAACACATAAAAATATAAATGAATCTTAGCTGCATAATATTAAGAAAAGTAAACACCAAAACAGTTACATACAGCGTGATATCCTTTTTAAAAGTTAACGATGACTAAGATAGAAATATTTCCTTTTTAGGAATACAAATAAATGCAATTAAACTATATAAAAAAGAAAGCAAGGCCATAGTTAACATGGAATTTAGGATGGTGGTTACCTAGAGTGGGGAAAGGCAGAGGAATAGTACTGGGGAGTCAACCAAATGGTTGTTGTTGTTCCCACTCACAGCGACACTGTATGCAACAGAACAAAACGCTGCCTGGTCCTGCGCCATTCTCATGACCGTTGTCATGCTTGAGTCCATTGTTGCAGTCACTGTGTCAGCCCGTCTCATTGAGGGTCTTCCTCTATTTTGCTGACCCTCCACTTTATCAAGCGTGATGTCCTTCTCCAGGCACTGATCCCTCCTGATAGCATGGCCAAAGTACATGAGACAAAGTCTCGCCATCCTCGCTTCTAAAGAGCATTCTGGCTGTACTTCTTCCAAGACAGATTTGTTCATTCTTCTGGCAGTCCATGGTATCTTCAATAGTCTTCACCAACACCACAATTCAAAGGTGTCAGTTCTTCTGTCTTCCTTATTCATTGTCCAGCTTTCACACGCATATGAGGCGGTTAAAAATATCATGGCTTGGATCAGGCACACCTTAGTTCTCAAAGTGACATCTTTGCTTTTTAACACTTTAAAGAGATCTTTTGCAGCAGATTTGCCCAATGCAATACAGCGTTTGGTTTCTTGACTGCTGCTTGCATGGGTATTGATTGTGGATCCAAGTAAAATGAAATCCTTGACAACTTCAATCTTTTCTCCGTTTATCACAATGTTCCTTGTTGGTCCAGCCATGAGGATTTTTGTTTTCTTTTTGTTGGTTAAATGTAGGTGATTGTCAAGGTCTTAGCCTTTGCTTTAGATGGTGGGTTCAGAGGTGTTTATCTACGTCTATATCATATGTAATTATATCTAATGGAAGAAGCCACTCAAGGACAATTGAGGAGAGTATGTCCTTGACAAACAGCATTATGATTAACCTTAATCAATTCTGTGCACCTTAGGATACTCACCTCCAAAATAGTTGGGCTTGTCTGGAGAGGCTCATGATTCTACCACCTGGTGCTTCTAGCTCACTTCTATTTTCTCAAGGGTCTCGAAGTTGGAGCCATTTTTCCAAGCATAACTCTGACTAGCAATACAGCTAACCAATCTAGACCAAGCATGCAGGTCTGGCTTGTTTAGGACTTAGTGTGCCAATTTAGTTAGAAAGTCCAATTGATTAAAATGAAAGGACTTGAAAGTTCATTGAATTAAAAAAGAATCAATTCAGTGGATGGGAAAAAGAAGAAAAAAAATCATGTTCCCATAGAAAAGAAGGACGTAAACTGCTGGGATTCACTTAGAGAGGTATCTAGAGCAAATCACTTTGGCAGCAGTAGTAGCCAAAAAAACCACAGTCCTGAGAAAATAAGTATTCATCAGAGATTAGAGCAAGAGTTCAAAAAAAGAAAGACAAACAGGTGAAGGCGAAGAGGGAAATCTAAGCCTCACTGCACACCGATCAGATGTAATATTTTGGCTGTTTCTCCTTAGCAAACATTCCTACTATCTCTTTTTGAAATGATGGAACTGCTTTTCCGTTTTAAAAGCAATATATTTCAGGCACCTCAAGTACTCCGCACTCAGTAGGTGAAAATCAGGACAGGGCTAAAACCAAAGCAAACCCGTTGCCTTCAAGTTGATTCCAACCCATAGCGACCCTAGAGGACAGAGCAGAACTGCCCCATAGGGTTTCCAAGGAGCAGCTGGTGGATTTGAACTGCCAACCTTTTGATTAGCAGCCGAATTTAAATTTACCTTTAAAGACCTTGTTGGTAGTTGTTCGGAAGAGGTGCTGACAGAGAACTCTGAGAGGCTTGAGGGGTGCTGCCACCGAGAGAAGGGGAGGTTTGTTGATCCAGGACTACTGGGCTGTGGTGATTTGAATTTGCAGGGCTTAGAGCCCTGGTGACACAGTGATTAAGTGCTATGGCTGCTAACCAAAACGTCGGCAGTTCAAATCCGCCAGTTGCTCCTTGGAAACCCTATGGGGCAGTTCTACTCTGTCCTCTAGGGTTGCTACGGATTGGAATCAACCTGACAGCAAAAACAAAGGGCTGGGTTTTTCGTTTGTTTTGACAGCTTTAATATATGTAATTGGTCTTGAATTTTAGAGGACAGTACATATTTTATGGTAACAGGGCGGGTGTGAGAAAAGATGTTTTCCATATTTCTTCCCTCTTCTACTGTGGAAATAACAGGGCAAAGACAGTACTGAGCCAGGGTTCTTCAGAAAAATTTGATTTCTTCCCGTGCTTAGAAGTTTTTCTACAGGGGTAGTCATTGCTACTGTTGACATGAGGCATTGCTCCCCCTGGAAACGGAGCTGTCAAGTATTTACTATGCTTAGATAAAGCACAGGTTTCCCCTTGTGAGTACAGCCTGTTCAGGCCATACATAAAAAAACACATACCATTGTTTAATTCCCCAAGCACTCAGTTTCAAAGCCTGCTGCTGAGTGTACCTGCAGAAGCTGACACAAAAGGGTTTTGCTCTTTAAAATACTTTAAGTACTTTAAAATAGTAAATAAGTACGTTAAAAGTATACCTTGTTAATAAATTTGTCTTTAGTCACAGAGGCTTCAAGAATATTGATATAATATTAAATATAAAAATAAACCTCTCTTGCTACCTCACGACGTAACATCAAAGTGTTATTGGCTCCAAACATATTCTCCCACTGGAGAGGAATGAAAAGGATAAGGCCAGGGATCTCCACCCTACCACACTTTCAAGTAATTTCTTTTGTTTGTTTTCTTGGTTATTGAATCAAGGTGGGGTAAGGGACAAGTATATCCCCCTCCCCACCTGGGTTAGGGAGAAGTGTGTAGCTACTGCCAAAGAAAACTAGGAATGCAGGGACAATGGAGCCAGATGATTGCTTCTGATGGCACTGAGCCCTTTTCAGTGAGAATTTACAAAACCAGATCCTGAATGCTTGACTCAAGAGCAACGGTTATTATGCTGCTGTAAGAATTGCACTCGGCCGTTAGGCTGAGACCACTGAAAATGAGGTTCAGAAGTTGACCCTTGCAGATTGCTGATTTCAAGTGTCAGCTGAACTTACAATCTTCTTAGGGTAAGAGCACTGATTTGTAAAGAGCAGAATCCTGACAGTTGGGGAGCAGAACAAATGAGAGAATTGCAACCATCAATGTCTACTGTATTTCTCACCTTGGCTGATAGGAAGCACACCAACACGCATGCTAACACCCTTCTCCACTTACATTCAAAGATGCATCCATCCAATCGGATACCTAGGGGAAATGGAATTGCTACTATGTAATGGGGGCAAGGAAGACCGTGTCTGGAAGTTAGGGGATTTTCTGGAGCACCTTTTAGTATGTTAAAGTTAATAGAAAATGATAGAAACAAGCAAACAAATAAAACAAAAGGCAAGACAATTGAGTACTCAGACCTTTTGGAAGTGAAGGTTATGGTCATTACACCAGGTTAACCCACCATCTGAGGTTCTGTCAGAGGGTGAGGGAAATACAAAATGAGTAGTGAAAGAAAGAAGCCATGGATATCAATTATGATCTCAAGGCCAATTAAGGAAATGAGGACTGTGGTATCTTTACATATTTCTCTTTGCTTATTTATGTGTATATTTTTATTTGTATATGCTAACCATTTTCTTCTTTTCTCCCTCTCATTTTTATTTTATACATAAGCTATTGGAGGCTGGAATCCCTGGTGGCGTAGTGGTTAAGTGCTACGGCTGCTAACCAAAGGGTCGGCAGTTCAAATCCACCAGGCGTTCCTTGGAAACTCTACGGGGCAGTTCTACTCTGTCCTATAGGGTTGCTATGAGTTGGAATTCATTTGATGGCACTGGTTTTGGTTTTATTGGAGGTTAACTTTATAACTTAATTTTTAGGTAGCATAATAGTCAATGGAATTGTGACATTTGAGTAGTAATTAATATAGCCATTGATAGATACAGTGACTGTTTTAACTATGCATCTTTTCATTTTGGGAAGAGGGTGAGAATTTCTCCACTTGTGAGATAGCTGTATCTTGTTAGCTAGAAACATAAAGTTGTTTTGCTATTTTACAGAAGTTCAAATGTGTGTAGAAGGATATATATGGAACCTGAGTAGACAATGGGGTGGACTCTGTTAGTTAACAACTGATTGCCTCTCAGCTCCAAATCCGCCTTTCGTTGTCTGCTCTGTGATTACAGAGATGGACCCTGTAAATACTTATCCTATGTTTGCTGGCATGATGTTAAGTTTTAGAGGGACATTGGAGGGGGTTTCTCTCCCCAGGTTCCAATGTGTTTCTCTCATCAGGCTCTTGCAACAAAAGAGGCTTCTACATTGCTGGGTTCCTGCAGTGTGCAGTAACCAGCAGCCCTCAGTGGTCAGTGCCATATGGGCAGCTTCCCCCAGCCCTACCTTGGGCAGCTTCACCGCCGAATGATGCCAACATGGCATCTTCCTGTGAAAAGCTTTCCCTGGCACCTCAGAGAGCAGTTCTGCAGCAAGTTGCAAGATGTGGCACCTTCCTGTATGTGGCAACCCAGGTGGCCTATTTCCAACAAGTTCTACTGGCCCTAGCACCCTAGCAAATTTCTCTGACCTCCAATGAGCCATGGCTTCACCTGCTTCTATAAGGTCTGTATCTCAGCCCTACGGGGGAAGGGGGGGGAGGAGGGGAGGGTGGGTCTTCTTTGGTGCCATATCTAAGCCCCAGGATTACTGGCTGACCTCTGTATCTTCTGTTCCTATATAATTTAGAGGCTGTCTTTACCTCTTACTAGCCAATCTTCTGCTCCTCCTGTCCAACGTTTTAGTAATTATTTATATTATGCTTTTCTTGTTAAAATTACTGTGTGATTTCACTCTACTGATTGAAATCTGACTAATACCTAGAAAAAAATTAAAATTAGCCTTACATCATACACAAAAGTTAACTTGAAATGGATTACAGACCTAAGCTTAAAACCTAAAATTATAACATTTCTAGGAGAAAATATTTGTGATCCTGGGGTAGGCAAAATTTTCTTCCCCCAAAACAGCCATAAGAAAATAGTTGATAAATTGGACTTCATTAACACTTAAAAACATTTGCTTTTTAAGAGTCACGGTTAAGAAAATGAAAAAGGCAAATTACAAACTAAGAGAAAATATTCACGACACATGTATCAGACAAAGGACTTATGTCCAGAATATATAAAGAACTATCAGTAGTAAAAAGATAAACTATCCAATAAAAAAAGGCAAAAGATTTGGACAGACACTTCACAAAAAAAAAAAAAAAAAAGAATGCTCAATGTCATAAATCATCAGGAAAGATTCAGCAGATTAGCAGGAAACAAGATAAACATACGAAAATCAGTTGAATTCCTATATACCAATAAAGAGAATGATGAAAAGGAAATCATGAAAACAATACCATTTATCATAAAACCCAAAACCATTGCCATTTATCATAGCCCCTAAAAAAATAAAATCTTAGGAATAAATTTAACCACGGATGTAAAGGACCTATACAAAGAAAACTACAAAACACTACTGCAAGAAACCAAAGAGATCTGCATAAATGGAAAAACATACGATGCTCTTGGGTAGGTAGACTCAACATTGTGAAAATGACAATTCTATCCAAAGTGATTTAGAAATACAATGCAATACTGATCCAAATACTAATAAAGTTCTTAAAAGAGAAGGAAAAACTTATCATTTTTTTATATGGAAAGGGAAGATGCCCCAGATAAGCAAAGCACTATTTCAAGTAGAAGAATAAAGTAGGAGGACTCATACTACCTGACTTCTGAACCTACTATACAGCTACAGTAGTCAAAACAGCCTGGTACTTGTACAATGACAGATACATTGACCAATGGAACAGAATTGAGAACCCAGATGTAAATCCATCCACCTATGCTCTTCTGATCTTTGGCAAGTCCTCAAAGTCCATCAAATCGGGAAAAGACAGTCTTTTTAACAAATGGTGCTGGCAAAACTGGATATTCATCTGCAAAAAAATGCAACAGGACCCATACCTCATACCATATACAAAAACTAACTCAAAATCAATCAAAGACCTACATATAAAGCCAAAAACTATGAAGTTCGTAGAAGAAAAAATAGGATCAATGTTGCTCCCTAATAAATGGCATTAACAGGATACAAACCACAACCAACAACACACAAACTCCAGAAGATAAGCTTGATAACTGGGATCTTCTAAAAATTAAACACTTATGCTCATCAAAAGACTTCATCAAAAGAGTAAAAAAAGAACCTACAGACTGGAAAAATTTTTTGGCTATTACAAATCAGACAAAGGTCTAATCTCTAAAATCTACAAGAAAATCCAACACTCTACAAGAAAAGGACAAATAATACAATTTAAAAATGGGCAAAGGAAATGAACAGGCACTTTGCCAAAGAAGACATTCAAGTGGCTAACAGACATATGAGGAAATGCTCATGATCACTAGCCATTAGAGAAATGCAAATCAAAACCACAATCAGATACCATCTCATCCTGGCATTACTGGCACAAATCAATAAAAGAGCAAATAACAAATGTTGGACAGGCTGTTGGGAGATGGGAACTCTTATCCCCTGCTGATGGGAATGCAAAATGATACAACCGTTTTGGAAAACAATATGGTGCATCTTAGAAAGCTAGAAATAGACATACCATATGGTCCAGCAATCCCACTCCTAGGAATACATCCTAGAGAAATAAGAGTTGTCAGGCGAATAGACATATGCACACCCATGTTCACTGCAGCATTGTTCACAGTAGCAAAAAGATGGAAACAACCTAGATGCCCATCAACAGATGAATGGATAAACAAACTGTGGTACACACACAATGGAGTATTATGCAACGATAAAGAACAACGATGAATCTGTGGAGAATTTCATTACATGGATGAATCTGGAGGGCATTATGGTGAGTGAAATAAGTCAATCACAAAAGGACAAATATTGTATGAGACTACTACTGTACTAAAAATGTTTACACACAAAAAGAAATAATCTTTGATGGTTACGAGGGAGGTGAGGGGTGGGGATGGAAAAACACTAAATAGACAATACGTAAGTGGTAACTTTGGTGAAGGGTAAGACAGTACACAATACTGGGGAAGCCAGCACAACTTGTACAAGACAAGGTCATGGAAGCTCCATAGACACATCCAAACTCCCTGAGGGACTAAATTGCTGGGCTGAGGGCTGGTCTCAGGGAACATCTAGCTCAACTGGTATAACATAGTTTATAAAGAAAATGTTCTACATTCAACTTTGTTGAGTAGTGTGTGGGGTCTCCATGGCCTCTCCTCTCTTAAATCCAGGAGGTGGTTAGTTACACATCTCTCTTCTCTGGAGCACAGAATACTTCAGCCTCTGCAATCAGTTGGCAGGAGTGGTCTGCTCGTCGATTGTTTCCCCCTCTCAGCACACGGCCTTCCTCGTGACCATCCACACAAGTAACAAAGCTTATCAGGAGCAGAACTGATTTTTTGTGTGTGTATGTCCAGATGTCTCATTCCCGTAGAGGCTTGTTTTATTATGTCAGTCTAAGGGTTGGCAGTGGCCAGATCGAATGGCCAGGCTATTGGCCCATGTCACAGTTTCCCTGTGCCCCACTAAAATGGCTCTGACTGCAGCAATTCCCATCAGGACTTAGAGGCAAAAGCTTACAGATGTGTATATTAATACAACAACATCATCAATACATGCAGTGGAGGTTTATAGGGGCCCTGAAAGGACTTATCCATTGTCAGGCTGGGGCAAGCGTCTCAATAACAGTGACCTCAGACCCAAAAGCTTTCCTCACAGAACTTTAATTGTAACATAGGGCCTTGAGTCCTTTAGTGACAGAGGGACCTAGGCTTAATCCTCAGTCTTAATTATTTCCGAAAGTCAGAAGATCTGGACAAAGTTGGCAGAGCCCTCAGTCATTGGCGGAGCCACGCCTCTGCCATACCAAGCGCAAGCATGGGTTCTGCCAGTTGTCTGGTAACAGGAAGGCGGGCCCTGTATTTTAGTTTTCCCCTTTCTAGTGCAGCTGCGACTATGTTGCTGCTGGGTTCTCTCGGCGGGGTCAGTTATCAGAGAATTCCAGAGACAGCTTCTAAGGTCTCTTCGAGGCCGCTCAACACAAGTTATCTTGAAGAGGTTTTTGCTCCTTTTTTTTTTTTTTCTGCGTTTTAACTCTTGCTGTGCGCTGGGTGTCACAGGGTGTTCTCGGCACCAGGAACAAGCTTATCCCCTCTATTGCCGGGAGGTTCCATTGTTGGAGGGCTTTGAGCAATGGCTGAGAGATTGTTCCCCTAGCCCTTTGAATCTCCCATCTTTACAAACCTACAGGTGAGCATTTCTAGCTGCTCATCCTGCTCACAGATGCGGCTGCTCGATATGTCAGTTGTGCCCTTACACGATTGCTGCACATCCCTTTCCATCTGTACATTTTCTGCTAGCTGGGCTTCCATAGGCAGCCAAACAGCCCAGAGCAGTGGCCCTCCCACGGCCGCTACTATTCTCCTACCTTTTTCCCCACACTAATGAAGGTGCGTATCTGCCTACAACTAGGCTATGCAGCTTGGTGTTTTGGGGGTGTCCCTGTACTCTGGCCAACCCAGGATTTCCTCTGCAGAGAAGCGTACAGGCCAGACCTCCCCATAGGGAGGTCGCTGGCCAACTGGGATTTCCCCACAAAAGTCTCACTCCCACTAGCCATTTCCTTGGTTGCAGAGGCTGGCAAGTCCCAAGTCTGTGGGTCAGGTATCCAGCTGGAGGCTTCTCCTGACTCGTAGCTGCAGGGGCTGATGAATCCAAGATCGGCAGGTAAGATGGCAGGCTGGTGGCCCAAGTCCCAAGACCTGGAGGCCAGATGCTGGCCAGCCAAATGCAGAATCCAGAGCAGAGCAAAAGCCAGCGAGCTTTGGCAGAAAGTCCACATATGGATACAGGACACACCCCCAAGGGAACTTTCTTTCACCTGATTGGCAGCTCATAGAAGATGTCATCATGGAGGTGATTACATTACATCAGATCTCATCATGGAGGTGATTACATCATTATATGACTGCCAAACTATATCATAACTGCCAAACCACTGAGAATCATGGCCCAGCCCAGTTCACACACAACCATAACTATCATACTGGGCAAGTGGACAAGCTGCACTCACTCTGGCAGGCCTGGCACGTGGGGGGCAGGCATGGGAACTCTGTGCAGTGTCTGTTCCAGGGTCCTCTTCCCCCAGTCCCGTGCATGTGCGCTGCCTCGTCATTTATGGTGCTCCCTGCCCCCTTGGGCGTTTGAGCTTGAGACACCCCCATTCAAGGACTGGGCCAGTGAATTGCCATTCTGTCAGCTCCTTCAGGCACTCTGTCACCAGCAAGAATAAAGACCACAGAGGACTGACCACCAGTTCCCTGGCTTTTATCCTCCCCTGCCCCCCACACACATGGCAATCTCTCCTGCAGTGAAGGGAAAGAAGCCCTGGAAGGGGGCTTCTGTGACCTCTCCACTGCAAGACCTTTTAAGCCCGCGGTGATGAGACACTGAGTTGCACTTTGGTTAGCCCTTCTTCATCCTGTTGATTATCTTCCTAGTTCTTAGACCCTTATACGTAGACATTAAGTCTATGCTGCTGAGCTGAGCTCTGTCAAAGACAGGGTTTGGGGTTTTGAGGTTTGCTTGTTTTGTTTTTTTAGGAACAGTGTTTTAACAATGCGCTCTACCCCTGGTTGCCTGGTACTCTTCAGTCTGCCTAGTTTCACGCTCTCACCTAGGATGGGGAGACATTATAGGGCCTGCCACACACACACACACACACACACACACACACACATCCACCCCTGTCCAAAAGCCCGATGCACCCAAGCCTGGATGAGTATTGGTGACACCTCACATGCACAGTTACTACATTTCCAAATAAATATTTTGTGAATCTTCTTCCTGGAGTAGCCCACCCCACCTTGCTTAAGGGGCACCCTGACTTCCCTGCTTGGCTTTTCTTTCCTCCGTGGGCAGCAGCCACAATCACTACCTCATATCAATGTCCCTTCTTCTGCCTGGTCACTTTCTCCTGTTCAGTGAGGCCTCCCACACTCTCCCTTCAAAGTCTTTTGTGTCTCTTGAGCTCAGTATGGCAGTGCTGTTTGATAGGGGGAGCAGAATGAGCACTCAACTCTGTTCCATTGGTCTGTGTGCCTGTTGTTGTACCAGTACCAGGCTGTTTTGACTACTGTGGCTGTATAATAGGTTCTGAAATCAGGTAGAGTGAGGCCTCCCACTTTCTTCTTCTTTTTCAGTAATGCTTTACTTATCCAGGGCTTCTTTCCCTTCCATATGAAGTTGGTGATTTGTTTCTCCATCACATTAAAAAATGACAGTGGAATTTGGATCGGAAGTGCATTGTATGTATAGATGGCTTTTGGTAGAATAGACATTTTTACTATGTTAAGTCTTCCTATCCATGAGCAAGGTATGTTTTTCCACTTAAGTAGGTCCTTTTTAGTTTCTTGTAGTAGTACTTTGTAGTTTTCTTTGTATAGGTCTTTTACATCTTTGGTAAGATTTATTCCTAAGTATTTTATCTTCTTGGGGGCTACTGTGAATGGTATTGATTTGGTGATTTCCTCTTCGATGTTCTTTTTGTTGATGTAGAGGAATCCAAGTGATTTTTGTATGTTTATCTTATAACCTGAGACTCTGCCAAACTCTTCTATTAGTTTCAGTAGTTTTCTGGAGGATTCCTTAGGGTTTTCTGTGTATAAGATCATGTCATCTGCAAATAGAGATAATTTTACTTCCTCCTTGCCAATCTGGATGCCCTTTATTTCTTTGTCTAGCCTAATTGCTCTGGCTAGGACCTCTAGCACAATGTTGAATAAGAGCGGTGATAAAGGGCATCCTTGTCTCATTCCCTGTCTTAAGGGAAATGCTTTCAGGCTCTCTCTATTTAGAATGATGTTGGCTGTTGGCTTTGTATAAAAAAAAAAAAATGAGGAATTTTCCTTCAATTCCTATTTTGGTGAGAGTTTTTTTTTATCATAAATGGGTGTTGGACTTTGTCAAATGCCTTTTCTGCATCAATTGATAATATCATGTGGTTTTTGTCTTTTGTTTTATTTATATGGTGGACTACATTAATGGTTTTTCTTATATTAAACCAGCCTTGCATACCTGGTATAAATCCCACTTGGTCATGGTGGATTATTTTTTTGATATGTTGTTGAATTCTATTGGCTAGAATTTTGTTGAGGATTTTTACATCTATGTTCATGAGGGATATGGTCTGTAATTTTCTGTTTTTGTGATGTCTTTACCCGGTTTTGGTATCAGGGAAATGGTGGCTTCATAGAATGAGTTAGGTAGTATTCCATCATTTTCTATGCTTTGAAATACCTTTAGTAGTAGTGGTGTTAACTCTTTTCTGAAAGTTTGGTAGTTTACTGTAGAACTCTGCAGTAAAGCCATCCAGGCCAGGGCTTTTTTTTGTTGGGAGTTTTTTGATTACTGTTTCAATCTCTTTTTTTGTTATGGGTCTATTTAGTTGTTCTACTTCTGATTGTGTTAGTTTAGGTAGGTGGTGTTTTTCCAGGAATTTATCCATTTCTTCTAGGTTTGCAAATTTGTTAGAGTACAATTTTTCATAATAATCTGATATGATTCTTTTAATTTCAGTTGGGTCTGTTGTGATGTGGCCCATCTCGTTTCTTATTCGGGTTATTTGTTTCCTTTCCTGTATTTCTTTAGCTGACATGATCTTTTCAAAGAATTTGGAATTGGGATTCAGAGATGAAGAGTCATTAATTTTCTCTTTCTCTCCCCCTCACTCCCTTCATCCCTTCTTCCACCATGTAAATATATTGAGGATATATTTTGTGAACCCATGGGGTACTGTGCTGGGTGCTGGGATTTGGGGGAGAGCTGAGACTAAGCCCTTACCCTGCAGGAGCTTAGGAGGATAGAAGGACAGACAAGTTGACAAACACATTATAAGTGTGATCTAACGTTTTGCCTTTTAGAATTTTGAAAAACTATGTACCTACTCAAAGAGGCCTGGTAGCGCAGTGGCTAAATCACTCAGCTGCTTACCAAAAGTCCAGCTGGTTGGTGGGAGAAAGATATGGCAGTCTGCCCCCGTAAAGATTACAGCCTTGGAAACCCTATAGGGCACCTATGAGTTGGAATCAGCTTGATGGCAATGGGTTTTTGGTATCATTCATTTTAAAAGTACTTGTACAAGCTTTACTTTAACTGTCAGAATTTTTGCTTCATTCTTCTATCTCTTTGAATCTGTTTTTAATTCTATTCCTCCACATAATTTCATCCTAATGTAACAGAGTTTTATGCTTAAAAGCCTCTTTTGATCACCCTAAGATACTTTTCTGCAATGAAAATACGTATATAAATCAAAATGAATTTTTAAAAAATTTGTTATGACTATAAGGCTCTAAAAGTTATAAGTATCTGTCACTGCAATTATTATTAGTACACAATCACTGAAAGCAATATACATATAGTAAATTCTATGAGTAATTATTCAACATAAAAAGTAAAAATTTGTTGGAAATCCATCTCCTAATAAGATGAAAGCAATCCTCCCCAATTAATTCATGTATTCACTGATGAATATTATTTTTTACTAGAATAAAATGAACTTGAGCAATTTATTTCCTTTTTTCATTTTTTTTAGATCTAAGTTCTGAGAAAACTAGTTCACATATATAAGTAAATGAGGCAAGTCGGAACTTCATTATGGTGATGAGACTCACAATTTGAACATCTTCTGAGTCT
Organism: Elephas maximus indicus; assembly: GCF_024166365.1. Lineage (NCBI taxonomy): Eukaryota > Metazoa > Chordata > Mammalia > Proboscidea > Elephantidae > Elephas > Elephas maximus. The sequence goes on along the minus strand of NC_064832.1, from coordinate 28,545,107 downwards.
CTACCAAAACTCGCATGGTGGCTTACTGGCAAAATTATTTTAAATAAACTAGTTTTTATCATTTGACATTTTGAGTGGGTCCTCCTTAATTGTGTTAAAAGCAAAGACTCCAAAGCCACCTGATGTGTAAAAGGATTTTTTACCAAGACATTAGAGCCACTCCTTTCCTCGGTTTCTGGAAAGAAGACCAAAAAGGTCTCTCCAAGATTTAATAAATGTCTATTGATTATTTCTGTTATTTTTTCACTGAGGTGCATCTTATTTAATTCCTTATATCCATAAAGAGTTTGGAAATTTGAAATATTAATTTCAATAGACTTTTGCCAGCTCAATATTTTTGGTAAAACTATTTTTATCTTACCACATGTTTTAAATATTCTTTTTGTCAAAACTTTTAAGTCTGCTCATTCAATTTTTTGGAAAATATTCACTCTATAATCTAGTTGGCAAAGTCCTGTCCTCAGTAAATCAGACTTACTTGCAGTCAAAATGAGACAGATAGGGTTACTGTGCTGGCGGAACAAAAACAGCTGTTAAAAGATTACCGTCTAGAAGTTGGGAAAACAGGAATCACATCCTGTCAACAAGAGATAAGGTTGAAACAATCCGTGAATTACTATCTCCTTCTTAGTGTTTTCCTAGTCCCCTCCCCCTTTACAGGCTCCACATACACAGAAGAACAAGGTGTGACCGCTGTTTAACCTTTCTTAGCCCAGCGAAGATGGCGATGTAGCGCCAAAGATCAAGTGCGCTTGTGCTATATCCCGCAATAAGTGATGCCAAGGGCTGTCGAGAGGACTCCATCTTGAATATCAGTGGGTTCCATCTTAGATTCTAGATGTGAGCGCAACCTAATTTAGTATGCACCGCCATTCTGAGGAGTATCCACCCGTTGAAAGAAACCTACTAAATATTCATTACTCTATTGTCCCCACCAAACCCATATAAGCCCTAGGTTTGCCTTCCCTTTCCAAGTCAGTCTTTTGGAGAGGCATAAGCCCCCACTGACTCCTTCTACTTGTCACAAGTAAAATAAACCTGTTAGAGCTGAGCCCAAAATTGCCTCCTCTGTGTATTCTTACAAGAGAAATACAAGGACCCATTGAGTCCGGAGGCCCTCCATTCCCTCGGCAGTAACAAGAAGATGTCTGAATTTCATTTACAGTTTAAATTAGTTCAAATAAATGTGTGAATATAAATGTTAAGCGTCATTATAAAAACCACTGAGAGATATGTTCTGGAACATATTTGTTAAGACAGATTACTAAAAGCTGAATAGAAAAGACTGGAAATACATAAGGAGCAAGATAGCTCATTACAAACAACTAAGAAATGTAGAAAAGAATGAAGAATAGAGAATACCCCTCATTGTGCCACCAAAAATAGCCTGGTATTAACAATTTTATATGCATAGGTAGATATATTTATGATTTTATAAACATATAGATAGACAGCTGCTGCCAAGTTAACTCCAGCTCATGGAGACCTTCTGTACAACAGAATGAAACGTTGCCCAGGGACCCCACCTTGTGGGCCGGGAAGTACCTTGGAGTCGAGGAAGCAGGGTTATTTGGGACACAGCCCTCACCTTACTTGGTGAGGGGAAGAAGTGGGAGAAGAAGCCTCAAAGGGGGTGGGCAGGGCCAGATGTAAAGGGGGCAGCCTTCCACGGCTGCATTCTCTTGCCTTCTGTGCAAGCAGAGCACACGAAGCCTGGCTAGGGGGTGGGGGTACTGTGAAATGGGGTGGGTGGGCCAGCACCAAGGAGGAGTGGGGTCTGCTATAGACCGTGCATTGATAGAGGTAAAGGAAGGTGTTGAGAGGTTTGGCTTTGCTGGAGGATTTCTGGGGGTATAAATAAACAAGTTTTAAAGCAGCGAAAATAAGACATAAAATAGCAGAGTAAGACTTCAAAACTCTTTGAAGGGATGGAGAGAGGAGAAGAGGCAGCAAAGTCAGGGGTGGCCTGTGCAGGAGGCTTTGATGGTTTGGGAGGGGAAGCACCTACCCCCAAAAAAAGTCTGAGCTGGGTAAAATGCACTTAAAGAAAACCATAAAACTGCCTGAGACAAATGAAAGCAGACTGACAGGAGTCAAACTCCCGGATGGGAAGGTTGAATATCATAAAATGTCAATTCTTCCCATATTAAAGTTTTAACACAATCCTAATTAAAGTCCCAATGGAATTTTAATTTCATTTTTTGAACTTGACAAAATTATTCTACAGGCTATTTAAAAGAATAACCCCCCCCAACAACAACAACCCTTATTGTGATAGGACAGAGTAAAACTGCCCCATAGAGTTTCCAAGGAACAGCTAGTGGATTTAAACTGCCAACCTTTTGGTCAGCAGCCTTAGTGCTTAACTGCTGTACCACCAGAGCCTCATTTGGAAGAAGAAGCAAGTGAAAGCAGCTATCAGAATCTCAGGAAAGAAGAGTACAGAGGTGGTAGGAGCCCTACAGAGCATGAAAACATTCTACAAAGCTACGATAATGAAATCAGGTAACACTGGTGCAAGAAAAGACAAGTATGAGAATGTTAGACCTGTAACTGATCATAGAAATGCTGCAGAGTGGAGTGATTAAGAAGAGTTTGTGTGCTAGAGACCACCATGCTTGTCTGCCACTTCCTGGCTGGCCACATGGCCCTGGATGGTTTCTGTATCTATAAAATGAAGGTGACTGTACCCATCTCGGGAAACCCTGGTGGCTAGTGGTTAAGTGCTATGGGTGATAACCAAAGGGTTGGCAGTTCAAATCCGCCAGGCACTCCTTGGAAACTCCATGGGGCAGTTCTACTCTGTCCTATAGGGTCACTATGAGTCAGAAGCAACTCGACGGCACTGGGTTTGTTTTTTGGGGGTTTTGTACCCATCTCAGAAACCCTGGTGGCGTAGTGTTTAAGTGCTACGGCTGCCAACCCAAAAGATCAGTAGTTGGAACCCCCCAGGCACTCCTTGGAAACTCTATGGGGCAGTTTTATTCTGTCCCGTAGGGTCGCTTTGAGTCAAAATCGACTCGACGGCAATAGGTTTGGTTTTTTTTTTTTTGGTACCCACCTTGGCTCCCTGGGTGGTGCAAACGGTTAAGTGATTGGCTGCTAACCGAAAGGTTGGTGATTTGAACCCACCCAGAGGCACCTTAGAAGAAAGACCTGGTGATATGCTTCCAAAAGGTCACAGCCATGAAAACCCTTTGAAGTGCAGTTCTACTCTGACACACATGGGTCACCAGGAGTAGGAATCAACTCAACAGCAACTGGTTTTGTTTGTGTACTCATAAGTTGTTTGAAATGTTAAATGAGCAAACAAATACATGTAAAATTCTTAGAACAGAGCCTGGCACATAGTTAATGCTCAATCAATTTTATTTTCTTTTGTGGCCTCCTTTGAAATGCAGAAATGAGTTACAGCATCAGTTGTTTCCGTCCTAAATTTGCTAGATCAGTATTTGCCAAAGTGTTGCCCAGCACCCTGTTCCTAAGGAAAAACACTCTCTGATGAGACTTTCAGGGGACTCTGTGCACTTGCTTTTCCTCTGGGAAGAGTCACAATGCACATCAGCAGAGTAAAAGTCCTCATGGCAGGTCACCCGCCTGGCTCTCCAGAAGCCTGTAGTAAATAGACACAATGTTTCCAAATGTGTTTTGACTCTTGGATTCTTTTTTGCATAATATCTTTTAACATCCTCCAAAAACGGTGTTCTGTGGAACATACTTTGGGAAACACTGTATTGGTTAGATATAAGACCAAAAACCCATTGCCATCTAATGGATTTTTGACTCATAGTGGCCCTGTAGGACAGAGTAGAACTGCTCCATAGGGTTTCCAAGGCTGTAAATCTTTACAGAAGCAGACTGCCACATCTTTCTCCTGTGGAGTGGCTGGTGGGTTTGAACCTCGGACCTTTAGGTTAGCAGCTGAGAGCTTAACCATGTGCCACCAGAGCTGCTTGGTTGGATATAGACCACCTCAAAATCTCCAAGTGCCAATGTATGGCTAGTTGTCTCCATGAACAACTGTCTCCTTTGCCATGAGACCAGAAGTACTTACTGGATGGTACCAGGCTACCATTACTGAACATTTTGATCAAAGATCTATAGAAGAATTCTAACCAAAAGGGGGAAAATGTAGAACAGAATTGAAAATTCTCATGGACTTGGCACTTCCTGGAGCCACGAAAGTTGAACGAACCCCTAACTATTGCCCTGATACCATCTCTAAATCTTATACTAAAAAATATCATGTGAAGTCTTCTTAAAACCAAACAATAGTTTAGCCTAACTAGTAAAAAAAAAAAAAGGAAAAGAAAATGCCTGCCTTGAGCATTATGCTCTTTTAAGAGCTATTTATATAGGATCAAACTGACAATAGCAACTCAAAAGATTAGATAGGAACCTTAGGGGGTAGCAAATTTATGTTAATGAGGGAGGAAAAACTCAGAAAAGGAGGGTTAGAATGATTATACAACTCGAAGAATGTAATGAATGTCACTAAATAGTATGTGTAAAAACTGTTGAATTGGTATATGTTTCACTGTATATTCTCAACAATAACAACAAAATTAATAAAATTGTGTATTAAAAAAATCTCCAAATGGCCATTTTTAATGGTTATTAAAATACATTAAATTACATTTGTATTAGCAAAGTATACCCATTTTTTGAAAATTTTATTATAGTAAAATATATATAACATAAAATTTGCCATTTTAACCATTTTTGAGTATAAAACTCAGTGGCATTAATTACATTCACAATGTTGTGTAACCGTCACCACTGTTCCCAAAATTTGCCATCACCCTCAGCTGAGGCTCAGTGCCTGTGAGCAGTGACTTCCGTTGCCCGCTCTCCCCAGGCCCTGGCGACCCCGATCTGCTTTCTGTCTCTCTGCATTTGCCTGTTCTAGGTAGTTCATGTAAGTGGACTCATACGCCATTTGTCTTTCTGTGTCTGACTTATTTCACTCAGCATAATAGTTCCAAGGTTCATCCACATTGTAGCATGTGTCAGAACTTCATTCTTTTTTATGGCTGAATAATGTTCCATTGGTTAGCTCCATTTTTATTCCAAAGTGTATCTATCAGACCTGAATCAGTAGCCATTTGCATACAACTAATATGTAACAAAGAATTGCAGCAATTACTCAAATAATTAAAGCAAAGGTAAAGTTTTTGCAAGAATTATTCACACAGTTGTGCTTTATAAAGCTGCGTTTTATGGGGTTTAAATCTTTATTTGTCCCACTTTTTATGGCATAAAGACTTTTGAATTATTGCTTCTGAAAATTTAATTCTTCGACATGAACTAAAAAAAACTAAAAGAGTTCTTCAAATGACACATTTCTTAAACAACCCAAATGTCCCAAACCAAGGTGCATAAAATAAATCTCAAGGATCCTAGTTCATTGCTACCATAAAATATTTTCCTCTTGAAGTTAGAAAAGACAAGCCTATTTCTATTTACATCAATATTGCTGGTGGAGTGAAAATGCTGTGGAGAAAAACAAATACATATAGTAAGGCGTTTCCTTGAAGGTGACGACTGTGTCTTACCCATCTTTGCATCTCCAGCCCAGCACTTTGCCTGATACATAGGGGGGAAAAAAAAGTTGCCATTGAGCCATTCTGGCTCATGGCAACCCTATGTGTGTCAGAGCAGAACCGTATTCTATAGGGTTTTCAATGTCCGATTTTTCAGAAGTAGATTGCCAGGTCCTTCTGAGGTGCCTCTGGGTGGACTTGAACCTCCAGCCTTACGGTTGGCATTTGAGAGCAATAACCGTTTGCACCACTCAGGGTATGACACATAGTAGATGCTGAAAAATGTTTGTGGAAAGAGTAAGCCCACTCTTCCCAAATGAGTTATAAAGAAAAATTTACTGTAAAATGTTGAGATTTCAAAAGCTTATTAGGTTTCTGCTACCACTCCTGAGAAGACCTATGGAATAATTAAGTTATGCCAACTTAGTATGCCAAGCTTATTTTTCAAGATCCCTAAAGAACAGGCAGGACCAATTTTATACTCAGTGTAACAACTGTCTATAGGAAGATACATGCTTCTAAAATTTTGGAAAATGGTTCTATGGATGAGATTAAACATTTTTCCTGTAATCTAATTAATTTTATTAAATGTTATTTAAAGCATTCTTCAAAAACAAACAAAAAACATAGTGTAAAAGGTACTTCAAAGTTTGAATGTTTATGAAGTTTGAATTTGTAAAATCCGGAAACAATGAGCCTTTTCTAAAGACTGGTTCAATGGAAGCAACAGGTTCTAGGAAAAAATTCAGGGGATGGGATGCCAGCTGCAGAAGACATGTTGTGGTAAACTTCATCCATTTAAAGTCCTGCGAGCTTTCAGAGCTTCAGTGTACTCATACCCCAAACCAAACCCATTGGCTGCGAGTCGGAACCCACTCATAGCGACCCTATAGGACAGAGCAGAAATGCCCCACAGGGTTTCCAAGGCTGTAATGTTCACAGAAGCAGACTGCCACAGCTTTCTCCCGTGGAGCAGCTCGTGGGTTTGAACCGCTGAGCTGTCAGTTAGCAGCCAAGTGCTTTAACCACCGTGTCACCAGGACTCCTCGGTGTACTAATAGTCCAATCTAATCAAAAGACTATAACACACGGCTCCAAACCAAGTGTTTTCTCATTTCCTGCCTTTAAGGCCAGCTCCCATGACTGCACATAACCAAGGGACACCTCGGGGTGAATAACTGACTCGTTTATTTCTGCAAATGAAGAGCTGTCACATAAATAATCTGAAAAGGTACGTATTTATGTCATCATTTTTGGCACCTCTAGAGGCAGCGATCACTAAATAACAGTAATCAAATGTGAATCTACCTAATGATGGATCCAGGCCTTTGTTCAGTGTCAGACAGTTGTATCAGGATATGTTTTGTAGGACTGCTCAACCGTCTTTCATGCTGTCAATGTTAAAAAGGATATACTCCTAGATTTCTACGTGCCATCAATAGCCCTTTAGAAATTCATCGTTAATGGATTTATCTAATCACATGGCAGGGAAGACTGAACTTCGTACAGTGCCTGGCACAGAGTCAGTGCTTACATTTAATGAATGTCGAATTAATAAGAACTAAAAAAGGTAACCTGAATTTTCCTGTGTCGCCTTGGCCAAGACACCTAACCTTTCTTGAGACAATTTCCCTATTTATAAAGTGAGGATTTGGACAAATGGTCTCCAGGATGTCTTCTTGCTTTACAATTTGGTTTCTAACCTCTGTCTTATTTCACCTCTGTGTGTAATTAAAATAAGGCTTTCTGCCAATAAATATTCCTTTTTTTAGTTTTATTTTTTAGTTTCAAGGGTTGCAGTTATTAGCATTCAGGAATTTGATAAGCAAGTCCAAGGTCACCCTCCACATTCACACTTATCATGATCTTATGGAATTGGATACTATTCTTGGTCAGTTCTGCCATTCTTCCTGGGCTTTCTTCAACTCACTTTTTCACCTGAAGTGCAATAAGCAAACTATACATGGGTAAGGACTGACATTTTTTTGTTTCTTATAATGGTTGATAAGATTCTGTTTAATTTCCAAAACCCTTCCTAATAATATTTCATTGACACTCTTGATTGAGCCCACACACTGGACAGGTAGCTTCAGGGATCTCTTTCTGAGCTTAACTAATACCTGGAGGTCATGATACTCATAGTTTTGACTATTTAGCCTCAAATGTATAATATCAGTTTCCTGTTCAGTCACTTATAAGTCAATTCTGTCTACTCACAAACTGTGTGAGAACTCGTTTACCTGTCTACCTAGCACTTCGTTCCCAAATGAAGTTTAGTATCCTCTCCCTTTTCCAGATTTAGCACAAATTTTAATATGATAAATCCTAGTATAGATCCCTACGATCCTATACGTCTCATTTTCCTGTTTTCAATTTTAACTTGTTTTAGAGGCGTGGCGGCAGGCAGTCTGACTGAATCAGAATCAGAGTTTCAGAGGACATCTAGTGCTGCCTCTGGCCAAGCTGGAGCCATGTTTCCGCCATCTCTGGGATAGTCACCTCACCTGCTTGAACAATCTCAGGGAGTAGAAGTTCATTAATTTGCAAGACAGCTATTTCAGCGTGAACTAATGGGAAAGTTCTTTCCCATCTTAAACTGAAACCTGTTTCCCTGGAACTTCCAATAATTGGTGCTTTTTCTGCCTCCAGGGCTGCAGAGAATAAAACTACCCATTTTTTTTTTTCCGAGTGATGAACCATCAGATATCTGAAAACATCTATGAATATCTTTCCTGAAATACATTTATGAGAATCACACACAGGAATCCATAGGTTTTTTGGCTTTATTTCTAGTCTCCTTCCTATGATGATTTGCATTTCACAGGCCATTCTGGCGTTCATAACCCAGCGGATTGAATATTTTCTTCTAATTGTCCCAGTTTCCTCAAGAGCTAATCACTCACTCATTCATAGGTTAATGAAGCAGACCCTCACCACCCTCCTAGCTTTCACTGGTTTGTCAGCAACCGTTTTGAAAGGTCCTGTCTGCTATGGCAGGTGCTAAGACTCCACACGTGGCTTCACTAGTCCTTACACCCTGGTTCTGAGACTGGCTGGCGGGCTATTGTTGCCTAGCACATCGACTGAAATTTCTGGATCCTTTTAAATAAATTGCCATGAAACATGGTGTATCCTATAATTAACTGAGTTGTGATTCTATTGCAGGTTTTTTCTTTTCTTTTTTTTTAGGTATAAATGTAAAATTTGCTATTCTCTAGTATATACGGAATCGACTTGAGGGCACTGGGTAGTATATACGGAAACCCTGGTGGCGTAGTGGTTAAGTGCTACGGCTGCTAACCAAAGGGTCGTCAGTTCGAATCAGCCAGGCACTCCTTGGAAAGTACAGGGCAGTTCTACTCTGTCCTATAGGGTCGCTATGAGTCGGAATCGACTCGACGGCACTGGGTTTGGTTTGGTTTTGGTTTTCTAGTATATACGGCTTCCTCCACAGTCAGTCTTTCTTTCCCCGTTTTTTTTCTAAAATAATTTTTATTGTGCCTTAAGTGAAAGTTAACAAATCAAGTCAGTCACATATAAACTTATATACACCTTACTACATACTCCCTTTTACTTTCCCCCAATGAGTCAGCCCCCTCCCTCCTTCCAGTCTCTCCTTTTGTGACCGTTTTGCCAGTTTCTAACCCTCTCTACCTTCCCATCTCCACTCCAGACAGGAGATGCAAACACAGTCTCAAGTGTCCACCTGATACAAGTAGCTCACTCTTCATCAGCATCTCTCTCCAACCCACTGTCCAGTCCCTTCCATGTCTGATGAGTTGTCTTCGGGAATGGTTCCTGTCCTGGGCCATGGACCATGACCACCAGGATTCTTCTAGTCTCAGTCAGACCATTAAGCCGGGTCTTTTTATGAGAATTTGGGGTCTGCATCCCACTGATCTCCTGCTCCCTCAGGGGTTCTCTGTTGTGCTCCCTGTCAGGGCAGTCATTGCTTGTGGCCGGGCACCATCTAGTTCTTCTGGTCTCAGGATGATGTAAGTCTCTGGTTCATGTGGCCCTTTCTGTCTCTTGGACTCATAGTTACCATGTGACCTTGGTGTTCTTCATTCTCCTTTGCTCCAGGTGGGTTGAGACCAATTGATGCATCTTAGATGGCCACTTGTTAGCATTTAAGACCCCAGACGCCACACTTCAAAGTGGGATGCAGAATGTTTTCATAATAGAATTTATTTTGCCAATTGACTTAGAAGTCCCCCTTAAGCCGTAGTCCCCAAACCCCCGCCCTTGCTCTGCTGATCTTCGAAGCATTCAGTTTATCCTGGAAACTTCTTTACTTTTGGTCCAGTCCAGTTGAGCTGACCTTCCACGTATTGAGTATTTTCCTTCCCTTCACCTAAAGTAGTTCTTATCTACTAACTAATCAGTAAAAAACCCTCTCCCACCCTCCCTCCCTGCCCCCTCTCGTAACCACATAAGAATGTGTTCTTCTCAGTTTATACTATTTCTCAAGATCTTATAATAGTGGTCTTATACAATATTTGTCCATTTGCATCTGACTAATTTCACTCAGCATAATGCCTTCCAGGTTCCTCCACGTTATGAAATGTTTCACAGATTCGTCACTGTTCTTTATCGATGCGTAGTATTCCATTGTGTGAATATACCACAATTTATTTAACCATTCATCCGTTGATGGACACCTTGGTTGCTTCCAGCTTTTTGCTATTGTAAACAGTGCTGCAATAAACATGGGTGTGCATATATCTTTTCTTGTAAAGGCTCTTATTTCTCTAGGGTATATTCCGAGGGGTGGGATTTCTGGGTTGTATGGTAGTTCTAGTTCTAACTTTTTAAGAAAACGCCAGATAGATTTCCAAAGTGGTTGTACCATTTTACATTCCCACCAGCAGTGTATAAGAGTTCCAATCTCTCCACAGTCTCTCCAACATTTATTATTTTGTGTTTTTTGGATTAATGCCAGCCTTGTTGGAGTGAGATGGAATCTCATCGTAGTTTTAATTTGCATTTCTCTAATGGTCAATGGCTAATGATCGAGAGCATTTTCTCATGTATCTGTTAGCTGCCTGAATATCTTCTTTAGTGAAGTGCGTGTTCATATCCTTTGCCCACTTCTTGATTGGGTTGTTTGTCTTTTTGTGGTTGAGTTTTAACAGAATCACATAGACTTTAGAGATCAGGCGCTGGTCGGACAGTAGACTTTAGAGATCAGGCGCTGGTCGGACATGTCATAGCTGAAAATTTTTTCCCAATCTGTAAGTGGTCTTTTTACTCTTTTGGTGAAGTCTTTAGATGAGCATAGGTGTTTGATTTTTAGGAGCTCCCAGTTATCTGGTTTCTCTTCATCATTTTTAGTAATTTTTTGTATTCTCTTTATGCCTCGTATTAGGGCTCCTAACATTGTCCCTATTTTTTCTTCCATGATCTTTATCGTTTTAGTCTTTATGTTTAGGTCTTTGACCCACTTGGAGTTAGTTTTTGTGCATGGTGTGAGGTATGGGTCCTGTTTCATTTTTTTGCAAATGGATATCCAGTTATGCCAGCACCATTTGTTAAAAAGACTATCTTTTCCCCAATTAACTGACACTGGGCCTTTGTCAAATTATCAGCTGCTCATATGTGGATGGATTTATATCTGGGTTCTTAATTCTGTTCCATTGGTCTATGTGACTGTTGTTGTACCAGTACCAGGCTGTTTTGACTACTGTGGCTGTATAATATGTTCTGAAATCAGGTAGAGTGAGGCCTCCCACTTTCTTCTTTTTTAGTAATGCTTTACTTACCCGGGGCTTCTTTCCCTTCCATATGAAGTTGGTGATTTGTTTCTCCATCACATTAAAAAATGACAGTGGAATTTGGATCGGAAGTGCATTGTATGTATAGATGGCTTTTGGTAGGATAGACATTTGTACTATGTTAAGTCTTCTTATCCATGAGCAAGGTATGTTTTTCCACTTACGCTTGCACTAGTACTTTGTAGTTTTCTTTGTATAGGTCTTTTACATCTTTGGTAAGATTTATTCCTAAGTATTTTATCTTCTTGGGGGCTACTGTGAATGGTATTGATTTGGTGATTTCCTCTTTGATGTTCTTTTTGTTGATGTAGAGGAATCCAAGTGATTTTTGTATGTTTATCTTGTAACCTGAGACTCTGCCGAACTCTTCTATTAGTTTCAGTAGTTTTCTGGAGGATTCCTTAGGGTTTTCTGTGTATAAGATCATGTCCTCTGCAAATAGAGATAATTTTACTTCTTCCTTGTCAATATGGATGCCCTTTATTTCTTTGTCTAGCCGAATTGCTCTGGCTAGGACCTCTAGCACAATGTTGAATAAGAGCAGTGATAAAGGGCATCCTTGTGTGGTTCCCGTTCTCAAGGGAAATGCTTTCAGGCTCTCTCCATTTAGAATGATGTTGGCTGTTGGCTTTGTATAGATGCCCTTTATTATGTTGAGGAATTTTCCTTCCATTCCTATTTTGCTGAGATCTTTCCCCGTTTTTTTAAATTATTTTTTAATTCCAAAAACAATATATGTTCATTGTAAAAAAAAGTCAGATAAACATAAAATTTTGCTCCAAAAATATAGCATTTCTCATGCATACTTTTTCCTATTCTTAAGGCTTTAGTGTTTTAAATGTAGATATTATCATACACTCAAATGTTCAACTTTTTTCATTTATTAATATATCTTGGATAACCTAGAACCATATTTATGTATAAATAACAATTAGCAGAGTTTCTTGAGGGCAGGAACCATCTTGTTTGAGCATTTATGAAACACAGGGCACAAGTGATTCACTGGTAATGATTCCTGCATATCTACAGATGACAAATTTTAGCCAATAATTTGATTATTTTTCCTTAAAATTTCTTTAGAACTCTTGGATTGTGTGTAATTTATTTATGTTGCATTATTATTCTGCATTCATATCCAATATTTTAATAATTTGGCCTCATTTATTTTAAAAGAGTAACTTGAGAGACTTCTATCTTATTCAGTAAATGGAAGCAAACAGTTGATCCTATTATTGTGTTTCCGGTCATTCACATGAATATCCCAGCCAGCTCCCAACAGTATCTTTCTTCCAGGTTGCATAAACGAAACCAAACCAAACCCACTGCCGTCGAGACAATTCCGACTCATAGCGACCCTACAGGACAGAGTAGAACTGCCCCATAGAGTTTCCAAGGAGCACCTGGTGGATTTGAACTGCCAGCCTCTCGGTTAGCAGCCGTAGCACTTAACCACTACGCCACCAGGGTTTCCCCAGGTTGCATAGACAGTACAAACTAAGTTACGTGGTAGTTGATTATATCCTGTTAATAAGTACTACACTTGGTTATATCCGTGTAGAAGAAAATTTCACAGTTTTGATTGCAGAGTCCCTTCTCTAGATAATCTTATCTAGTATCTTTGCATTACCCAAAAGAAGTTACTGATTTATTTTATCAAGTCCAAGATTTCACTCACATTTCCAGTTATGTTTTTACTGGTCCATATCTAGATGGGCATTAAGAAGTAAACATATAGGAAACAAGACTTACTGGATCCATCAAGACTGGGGGAACCCTTGAGTCTAATGCCTGGAAATAATCTTTAAACCTTGAACTGAAACTATCCCATGAAGTCATCATTAAACTGAATCACAGTGTAGGCCAATTAATAAGGAATGATTACCTCAAGCATGGTGCTCTTATAAAGAATTATCTACATGAGTGTAAACTGACAACAGGTAATCTAAAGTACGGACGAGAACTGTAAGGGGCAGAGAGCCTAAACTTAACAATGATGAAACAATATGGGTAGCGATAGAACAGTGACACTGTGAAGTATGTAACCAATGTTATTGAGCTGTTCATGTAGAAACTGAACGGCTGTATGTTTGGGTGTATATACTGCCACCAAAAATACTGTATTTTAGAAAAGAAGTAAATATATAATAAGACGTGTGAGCATTTGTTTTTGCTAATGATTTAGAAAACCCTTAATTCAAATCATAATTTTATTTTATACCATTCTTAAGCTAACTTACAATATTGTTTATAATCCAGGTTGAAAACATATTCAAATAATCTTAACTGAAGAGCCAAAGACAGTTAAGCGCTGAATTCCCGTTTGCTGGTTTTTAATTTGTAAATTGATTATTCATAAAATTTCATTGTTTCACATATTTAACATTGCGTATCTCTCTTAAATCACTGAAATGATAGCACAGTAAATAAATGATTGATTTTCAGTCTGAGCATGCAGTGTGGACAAACGGATTTTTGCACCAGACAGAATCTAGACAGTGGACAGTCGTCTTAGCCGGGAGCAAATGCAGGTCTTTGTGTGATAACATGTAAGAACATTCTGTGCCCATTCACAGCTCGATTTCACTATTATCAAATATTTAAGCTGTGGGTCTATATTGTACTGATACCATTGTATTTGCCTGATGGAAGATTTTATTTTTAAATTTCTTCTACTTCAATGTAATTTTTAAAATAGACTATTTTTTAGAACAATTTTAGATTTACAGAAAAATTGGAAACACAGTACACAGAGTTCACATATACCACCACACTTAGTTTCCTCTATGATAACACCTTACATTAGCATGGTACGTTTGTTGCAGTTAATGCACCAATACTGATGTTGACTAAACCAAAATCAAACCAATTATTGTCAAAGCTGACTCCAACTCATGGCGACCCCATGTGTTTTAGACTAGAACTGTGCTCTACAGGGTTTTCAATGACTGATTTTTCAGAAGCAGGCCGCCACGACTTTCTTCCAAGGCACCTCTGGGATGGACTTGAACTGCCAATCTTCTGGTTCATAGCCAAGCGCTTAGGCATTTGCAGCACCCAGGAACCCCGTGATTAACTCAAGTCCATAGTTTATTCAGATTTCTTTAGATTTTACCTAACGTCTTTTTCTGTTTCAGCAGCCAGGACACCAAAATTATGTCTACTTGTCATGTCTCCTCAACCTCCTTTTGGCTGTGAAAGTTCCTCAGACTTTCCTTGCTTTTGCTGAATTGGCAGTTTTGAGGAGTACTAGTCAAATGTTTTATAGGAATTTTGTAGTGGAATTTGTGTGATGTTTTTCTCATGATTAGACTGGGGTAATGGGTTTTGAGGAGGAGGACCAGTCACTGTAATTTTCACAAGAGGATTAAATACTTACAGGTTAAAAAAATCTAGACTTCATCAAATTGTTGCCATGGACTTAACTCATGTATCATTTTTAGTACTAGGTCTATTCTGATTATTAGAAGCAGAAAAGACAGTCTTGAGGAATGGACGATGAGGATTTTAAGAAAAGGCTGGCTTTAAAAAATAATAAACAGGTAGATAATATTATGAAGACAGCAAACAGAAGTTATTTTAATTCACTTTCCTAAGCATGTTCTTTATGAATTAAAATTACTATGACATAAAATCAGATAAAATGCACAAATACAGTGAAACCGTTGAGAGCTGGAGATCGATAGGATTGCCTTGTTTTTCCTTGAGTTTTCTTCTCTGACAGGGTTCTGCCTTACACAAGTTCTGGCTTTTGCAGGCTTTACTGCAATACACAGCTAGTTCAACTCCATACATCTTCAGAGGAAAATGTGGGATTTATGTAAATAAATATATTACTCAAGTATACCTCTGTTTTCAAAGCACATTACCACTTTTTTTGCCTACCAAATAAACAGTAAATAAACATTGTGCTGGATTCTCTACCCTTTGGGTTAAAAATAGCCTGTGTTACATCCTTAGAAAAGTTATACTGGGCTATAATTAGGTAAAAAATTCTGTCCTTGTTGAGCAGTGGTTCTCAGGCTTTAGTGTGCATGAGAATCATCTGAAGGGCGTGTTAAAAGACAGGTTACTGCTCTCACCCAAAGCATAATAAGAATAATAAGCAAACAGAAAAAATAAAAAAGGCAAGCCACAGACTGAGAAAACATTAGTAATATATGTATATATGACAAAACTTTTATCCAGAATATAAACAATATCTATGAATCAATAAAAGACAAACAATTCAATTAAAATGGGCACAAACTTGAAGAGACACTTTTTGAAAGAAGATATATAAATGGCTAACAAGTACATGAAACGGTACACAACATTTTAGTCATTAGAGAAATGCAAAGGCAAACTTTAACATACCACTTCATACCCACCAGGGAAAAAGCAAACAAACACAGGCTGCTGGGGCCTAACCCCAGGAATTTCTGATTCAGTAGGTCTCTGTGGGGCCTGAGAACTTCCATTTCTAGTTAAGTCCTTACGTGATCCTGATGCTGCAGGTCTGAGGACCAACTATGAAAACCACTGCTTTACAGTCGACAAGGAAGCTACATTTATTAAGTGCCTATGATGATTGAGGAGCCCTGGTGGCCAGTGGGTAAGAGCTTGGCTGCTAACCAAAAGGTTGGCAGTTTGAATCCGCCAGCTGCTCCTTGGAAATCCTATGGGGCAGTTGTACTCTGTCCTATAGGATTACTATAAGTTTGAATAGTCTCCAAGGCAATGTTTTTTTTTTTCCTAATGGTGATTAAGGTGTTTTACATACATTATTTATTAACTAGTTACAGAATCCTACCAAGTTAAATATGGTTACCCCTTTTTAAATAAGGAATCTGTGTCTCACAGGGACAGGGACTGAGGAACTTGCCTAAGAAGACGATGGGGTTAGGCAGCAAAACTACAGTTCAGAGCACCCTCTAACACCCATGTTTTTCTAGCACACCATACTGCTCCTTATTGATAAAGGAGTGACACTCATGCCTCCGTGGCATGCTTATTTGAAATGAGAGACTACCTCAAGGTGTGGACAGTGCTCACCTCAGGTTAGCAGAGTGTTAACAAAGACAGTGATTCTTACACAGAACTGGGCGAAGGTTCAGGGCCATGGAGAGGATTCACTTCTCTCTGAGTTTCTGAAATAACCAAAGGTGAAGTGGATTTACTGTGTAACTAACAAAACAGGATGGCCATGTGTTTAACAGACTGATTAATTACTATTTTATTATTCATTACAGAAAAACACACATTTAAGTAAAATAGTCCATAAAAGAATAATGTCATTTAAATTTAAGCTTCGAGCTCCATCATACTGTCCTGTCTGCCAGTGTACATTACACTGCTCACCAATCGGCACCTATAGAGCGTGATGATCCTCAACAAAGTGCTCTGACAGTTTCTAAGACACATTATTTCTTTCACAGAGCAAATTAAAACAATGACATCATACAAACAAAATACGCAATTTGAATTTTAAGAAAAGTGGTACATTTTATAGTAAATAGACTGCCAAAAAATGAAGCTGCTAACAATATAATTTCTTTCACTCTGTTATATTGTATGTAAAACAGGACACAGACACACAGGATTACTGGACTATAGACTCAACACAGTTGTGAGGTCTAAGCTTCAGAAAGGCAAACAAACAAAAAACCCACTCAACTCTACATCTCTAAGATTCCCTTTTACACCTTTCTCTCTCTATTTCCATTTAATACTGTTAATTAAACCCATAATGTTAAATTTATTTAAATAAGAATTAAATAAACTGCCCCAAATGCTGATTTTCCTATCTCAAAACACAAGTATTTTAAATCACAACTTCCTTGTGGTATACTGAATATATTGGTACAGTAGACATTAACAAGCATATTTTTAAGAATATATTTTCATCTGTAGCTCAGGTAAAGCTTTATTAAACGGTAAACACTTTAAACAGTGAAGAATACAAGTTTCAAAAAACAAATACATTCAGAAGATCTGCTGTTCAAATAATATTTTTTCAAAACCAGGTGGAGGAGTATGATAAAATTCACTGAACTGGCAATCCAGAATTGCACTGTCATCAACTAGAGGACAGAAAAAGAAAGAAATTAGAAGCAAAGAACTTAATTTGAATGAATACATAATTATAAAATGAACTATGTTTCCATAATATCAGAACACTAACAGGCAAAAACAATAAAACATCTGCTTTCAGGATACAAAACACAATCCTATTAGGTAAAATACCCACAAAAAAAAAAAAAAAACAAGACCTATAAAAAATATACATCAAAATATTATTAATAATTATCTTTAGATAGTATGTGTCAAAGAGAAAAACTAGTAACAAGCTTCTTACTTTGATTCTGGAGTTTTCTTACCCATGAAACCAAATATTGACTGAAAAAACATTCCTGACCAAAATTAATCCTGCCACCAGCTCTTCTTTCACCCAAAGTTGCTAATCTTTTCTTTCCTATGGGAAGCCAGGCTTACTAAATTTGAATTTCAAAAGTTATGGCTGTATAAGACCACTATTATAAGATCTTGAGAAACAGTATTAAAAAAAAAGTTATGGCTGGGTCACTCTGTGACCTGATATCATCTGATCTCAGTGAAAGGGGGAGGGCAGGGTTCAATCTGTCATGTTAAGATTAGCCAATAGTTGATCTTCTCTATTTTTTCCCTCCTCTTCTCTTTATAAGCCTCATTGTACCTAGCTTCTTCCAGCCATCTGCTTTTTCTGGAATCAGAGTGGTCTTCCTATATGCATACAGAATAACTGCTCAGAATAAACCTTATGTTTTAGTTTGAGTTTTGATTTTTAACATGTGAATATGAAAAATTCAAATTTTCTTCTTACTTGCCTAGTTGTATTTTCTATAATTAAGATACATTACTATAAAAAAATGTTTTATTTTGGAAAAAAATCATAGATTCACAGGAAGCTGCAAAAATAGTAGAGTCTTGTGTATCCTTCATCCAGCTTCCCCCAATGGTAACATCTTCCATAGCTACTGTATAGTAACAAAACCAAGAAACTGACATTGGGACAATCTGTTATACAAACGACAGGCTTTATTCAGATCTCACCGGCTTTTATGTACACTCATTTGCATGTACGGGTATGTTTTAGGCAATTTTATCCCTTGTATAGATTTGTACAGCCACCAGCACTATAAAGACACAGAACTATTTCTATTGCCACCAAGGAAATCCTTCACAGTTGTACCACCACACCTTCCCCACCTGTCCCTATCGTCTGACAACCTCTAATTTGTTCTGCATCTCTTTAATTCTGTTATTTTGAGAATATTACATACATGGAAGCAAACATTATATAATCTTTTGAGGCTAGCTCTTTTCGCTCTGCATAATGCCCTTGAGATCCATTCAAGATGTTGTTTGATCCTTTTTATTACCGAGTAATATTCCATGGAATGTCGTTTAATCATTTGCCCACTGAAGAACATCTGAGTTACTTCCAGTTTCAGGCTATTACAATAAAGCTGCTATGAACAATCATGTATAGGTTTATATGTGAACATAAATTTTCAAGCCTCTGGGATAAACGCCCAAGAGCGTGATTGCTGGGTCATATAGTATGTTTAATTTTGTAAGAAACTGCCAAACTATTTTTCAGAGTGGCTGTCCATTTTACATTCCCATCAGCAACGTATGAGAGATTGAGTTTCTCCATATCCTTGCTAGCATTTAGTATTATCACCATTTTTCATTTTAGTCATTCTGATAGGTGAGTAGTGATAGTTTATTGTGGTTTTAATTTCCATTTCCCTAACGGCCAATGATGTTAAACATCTTTTCATGTGCTTATATCTGCACATTCTGTGTGTTGAAATGCTTGTTCACGTCTTTAGCCCATTTTCTAATTGGATTGGGTGCCCCGCCCCCCACCCCACTGGTGAGTTTTACATGTTCTTTATATATTCTGGAAACCCTGGTGCTGTAGTGGTTGAGTCCGACTGCTAACCAAAAGTTCAGCAGTTCAAATCCACCAGGCACTCCTTGGAACCCCTGTGGGGCAGTTCTACTCTGTCCTATAGGGTCGCTGTGAGTCGGAATCGACTCGACTGCAGTGAGCTTGCTTTGGTTTCTTTAATATATTCTAGATCCAGGTCCTTTGTTAAGTATGTGGTTTGCAAATTATTTTCTCCCAGTTGGTAGCCTGCTGTTCATCCTGTAAACAGGGTCCTTCATAGAGCAAGTTCTTACTTTTAATAAGTCCAGCTTATTAATTTTTTCTTTTATGGATTGTGCTTTTGGTGTTATGTCTAAGAACTCTTTCCCAGCCTTGGGTTCTGAAGATTTTCCCCTCATTTTTCTAAGTTTTACAGTCTTACATTTCACATATAAGTCTATGATCCATTTTGAATTACCGTGTTTTTACGCAAATAACGCACACCTTCTATGTTTGTTTGCCAACCAAGCCCTCCCCCATTACAAAAATACCTCACAGAAGGAAGGCCAGTTAGCAAACAAATGTAGAAGGCATGTGCCATCTGCATAAATATACAGTAATTTTTGTATAAGGTCTGAACTTTAGTCAAGGTTGATTTTTTTTGCCCAAGGATGTGCAGTTGTTCTAGGCACCATTTGTTGAAAAGACCGTCCCTCCTCCACTGAATTACTTTTCTATCTTTGTCTAAAACTACAGAGGCATATTTGTGTGAGTCAGCTTTCTGGGGTCTCTATTCTGTTCCGTTCATTCATCTATGTGTTTATCCCGCTGCCAATATCACACTGTTACTACTGCTATATAAACCAAAAAAAAAAAAAAATTAACCAAGCCCATTGCTGTTGAGACAATGCCAACTTCTAGTGACTTGACAGTACAACTGTCCCATAGAGTTTCCAAGGAGTGGCTGGTGGATTCCAACTGCCAACCTTCTGGTTAGCAGCTGAGCTCTTAACCACTGCGCCACCAGGGCTCCACTGCTATATAGAAAGTCTTAAAATTGGGTAGAGTGAGTTCTTTCCACTTTATCCCTCTTTTTCAAAGTTGTTTGGGCTATTCTAGGCCCTTTGCGCCTTACTGTATAAATTTTAGAAAAAGCTTTGTAAAATTCACAGAGTAAAATCGATTGACCTGAGTTTTATATTCTGTCTCCTCCTCTAATAAATCCTCATAAAAGTGCTATATAAGCTAAGATGGTCATTTTACCAAAATGTTCTTCCTCCTGTTCTTGACAAGATACAGCCCAAATCCACCTCATCTAATCTAGGGCAGTCCCGTGAGGAATTTTCAGATGAGATGGAGCCATACTGGAGCCATATCATGAATAACATATTGCATACAATGAGTAATACACGTGTGAATATTGAAAGATTTGGGAGGTATGGAGTTCAGTATATTTGAAAAAAAAATAGTGATAGTGTGATGTGGTTTGAACAGAGCAGTCTGATCGAAACAGGATTTTGTGTGATATACTAGTTTGAAATTTATCCTAAAGTGATGAAGAGCCACTAAAGATTTTTAAATAAGGGAGAAGAACTGATCTGTGTTTTGGAAAGCTGACTCATATAGCTTTCCATACAGGCAATGGCATAGAAATGCATGAGTTTGGAATCAGAAAATAGTTACAAAGCTAACAAAACCGTTCAGTTGATACCTAAAGAACAAAACGAGGGCAGTGGAAGAATGAATACCAGTGGCCAGAATTAAGAAATACTTTAAATAAATAATAGGACTTAGAAATTTGGGTAGCAAAGTAGACAAATGGGAGAAGAATGACTAAGAAGTTTCTAGCATAAGGAATGAATGAATGAATGAATGGAAAGTGATATCATTAATAGATATATACACACAGAAAAGCAGCTCTGAGGAAAATGATGATGAATTTGTATCGATTTTTTGAGTCTGAGGAATCTATAGTCAACTAACTAATGATGTCTAATAGGCAGTTGGAAATACGGAATTTGGGCACACGGCAGAGATATTAACTAGAGTTTTTATATTTATATTTGATGAAAGATATATGGAGCCCTGTCAGCACAGTGGTTAACAGCTTGGCTACTAACCAAAAGGTCAGCAGTTTGAATCCACCAGCTGCTCCTTGGAAACCCTGCGGAGCAGTTCTACTCTGTCCCCATAGGGTCGCTATGAGTCAAAATCAAATTGACGGCAATGGGTTTGGTTTTTAGTTTGTTTCAAAGATACGTAAGTAGTAGTTGAAGCTACTAATAGGAAGGACTGGGTAATACCTACATTCAAGGCATTTAAGGCAGATGTTTCAACAAAAGGATGTAGCACTGGAAGTACTCCATCTATGCCAAGAAATTTGGAAGACAGCTACCTGGCCAACCAACTGGAAGAGATTCATATTTATGCCTACTGCAAAGAAAGGTGATGCAACTGAATGAGGAAATTATGGAACAATATCATTAATATCACACACATGCAAAATTTTGCTGAATCAACTGGACTGGACCAGAAGCAAAGAAGTTTCCAGGATAAACTGAATGCTTCGAAGGTCAGCGGAGCAAGGGCGGGGGTTTGGGGACTATGGCTTAAGGGGACTTCCTTTTTTTAAAAAAATAATTTTTATTGAGCTTTAAGTGAACGTTTACAAATCAAGTCAGTCTGTCACATACAAGCTTATATACGCCTTACTCCATACTCCCACTTATTCTCCCCCTAATGAGTCAGCCCTTCCAGTCTCTCCTTTCGTGACGATTTTGCCAGTTTCTAACCCTCTCTACCCTCCTATGTCCACTCCAGACAGGAGATGCCAACACAGTCTCAAGTGTCCACCTGATACAAGTAGCTCACTCTTCATCAGCATATCTCTCTTACCCATTGTCCAGTCCCTTCCATGTCTGATGAGTTGTCTTCGGGAATGGTTCCTGTCCTGGGCCATGGACCATGACCACCAGGATTCTTCTAGTCTCAGTCAGACCATTAAGCCGGGTCTTTTTATGAGAATTTGGGGTCTGCATCCCACTGATCTCCTGCTCCCTCAGGGGTTCTCTGTTGTGCTCCCTGTCAGGGCAGTCATTGCTTGTGGCTGGGCACCATCTAGTTCTTCTGGTCTCAGGATGATGTTAAGTCTCTGGTTCATGTGGCCCTTTCTGTCTCTTGGGCTCATAGTTATCGTGTGACCTTGGTGTTCTTCATTCTCCTTTGCTCCAGGTGGGTTGAGACCAATTGATGCATCTTAGATGGCCGCTTGTTAGCATTTAAGACCCCGGATGCCACATTTCAAAGTGGGAGGCAGAATGCTTTCATAATAGAATCATTTAAGGGAACTTCTAAGTCAATTGGCAAAATAAATTCTATTATGACAACATTCTGCATCTCACTTTGAAGTGTGGCATCTGGGGTCTTAAATGCTAACAAGCGGCCATCTAAGATGCATCAATTGGTCTCAACCCACCTGGAGCAAAGGAGAATGAAGAACACCAAGGTCACATGATAACTATGAGTCCAAGAGACAGAAAGGGCCACATGAACCAGAGACTTACATCATCCTGAGACCAGAAGAACTAGATGGTGCCCGGCCACAAGCAATGACTGCCCTGACAGGGAGCACAACAGAGAACCCCTGAGGGAGCAGGAGATCAGTGGGATGCAGACCCCAAATTCTCATAAAAAGACCCGGCTTAATGGTCTGACTGAGACTAGAAGAATCCCGGCAGTCATGGTCCCCAGACCTTCTGTTGGCCCAGGACAGGAACCATTCCCGAAGACAACTCATCAGACATGGAAGGGACTGGACAGTGGGTTGGAGAGAGATGCTGATGAAGAGTGAGCTACTTGTATCAGGTGGACACTTGAGACTGTGTTTGCATCTCCTGTCTGGAGTGGAGATGGGAAGGTAGAAAGGGTTAGAAACTGGCAAAACAGTCACGAAAGGAGAGACTGGAGGGAGGGAGTGGGCTGGCTCATTAGGGGGAGATTAAGTGGGAGCGTGTAGTAAGGTGTATACAAGCTTATATGTGACAGACTGACTTGATTTGTAAACTTTCACTTGAAGCACAATAAAAATTATTTAAAAAAAAATTTTTGCTGAAGATCATTCAAAAGTGGTTGCAGCAGTACATCAACAGGGAACTGCCAGAAATTCAAGAGAGGTTCAGAAGATGACGTGGAACCAGGGATATCGTTCCTGATGTTAAGATGGATCCTGGCTGAAAAGAGAAAATACCAGAAAGATGTTTACCTGTGTTTGACTACACGAAGGCATTCAATTGTGTGGATCATAACAAATTATGGATAACATCGTGAAGAATGGGAATTCCAGAACATTTAATTGTGCTCATGAGGAACCTATACATAGATCAAGAGGCAGTCATTCAAACAGAACAAGGGTATAACACATGATTTAAAGTCAGGGTTGTATCCTTTCACCATGCTTATTCAATCTGTATGCTGAGCATATAATCCAAGAAGCTAGACAATATGAAGAAGAATATGGCATCAGTATCGGACGAAGGCTCATCAACAACCTGCGTTATGCAGATGACACAACTTTGCTTGCTGAAAATGAAGAGGACTTGAAGCACTTACTGATGAAGATCAAAGACTACAGCCTTCAGTATGGATTACATCTCAACATAAAGAAAACAAAAATCCTCACAACTGGACCAATAAGCAACATTATGATAAACAGAGAAAAGATTGAGGTCATCAAGGATTTCCTTTTACTTGGATCCACAATTAACACCCATGGAAGCAGCAGTTAAGAAATCAGACGACGTATCACAATCAGCAAATGCGTTGTGAAGAGCTCTTTAAGGTGTAAAAAAGAAAAGATGTCACTTTGGGGACTAAGAGACAGCTGACCCAAGCCATGATGTTTTCAATTACCTCATATGCATGCAAAAGCAGGACAATGACTAGGGAAGACTGAAGAAGAATTGATGCCTTTGAGTTGTGGTGCTGGTATACTGAACATACCACGGACTGCCGAAAGAATGAATAAATCTGTCTTGGAAGAAGTACAGCCTGAATGTTCCTTAGAAGGGAGGATGATGAGACTTCGTCTCACATACTTTGGACATGTTATCAAGAAGGACCAGTCCCTGGAGAAGGACATCATGCTTGTTAAAGTGGAGGGTCAGCAAAAAAGAGGAAGACCCTCAATGAGATGGTTTGACACAATGGCTAAAACAATGGGCTCAAGCATAACAACGGTCATGAGGATGGTGCAGGACTAGGCAGTGTTTCATTCTGTTGTACACAGGGTCGCTATCAGTCAGTATTGACTCTATGGCACCTAACAACAACAACATTCCTTTTAAGATGTTGCAATCAGAGAAGACGCTTTGTATTATTTCGATTTTTTAAGGCCTGCTTTGAGACCTAAAACGTGGTCTATTTTGGAGAATGTTCCATATGCGTTGGAAAAGAATGTATACTTTGGGGCTGTGGAGTGGAATGTTCTGTATATGTCTACAGGGTCGAGGCGGTTAATTGTGGTATTTAGATCTTCTGTATCTTTATGGAGTTTCTTTCAAGATACTCTGTTCTTCACCGTAAAAGTAGTGTGTTGAAGTCTCCTGTGATTACTGTGGAACTTTTATTTCTCTTTTCAATGCTGTTAGAGTTTGTTTTATGTATTTTGGATCCCTGTCACTGGGTGTGTATATATGTCTTACGGTTTTGTCCTCCTGGTATAGAGACCCTTTAGTTATTGTCCCTCCTTATCCTTCACACTAGATTTTGCTTTAAAGTCTATTTTATCAGAGATTAATATTGCCACTCCTGGTCTTTTTTGGTTATTGTTTACTTGATACATTTTTGTCATCCTTTGAGTTTTAGTTTGTTTATATCTTTGTGTCTAAGGTATATCTCTTGTAGACAGCATATAAATGGATTGGTTTTTTTTTTTTTTTACCCATTCCACCACTCTCAGTCTCTTCACTGGTACATTTTAACCATTAACATTCAGCATAATTACTGACAGGTATGATTTTACTGCTGTCATTTTGTTGTACTTTCTTTTTGTTTTTGGTGATATTGATGGTTTCTTAGTTCCACTTAATTTTCTGTGCTGAGTTCTTTTTGTTTATGAATTTTCTTTTCATTTCTTTTGTTACTGTTGATTTTGAGGTTACTGAATATGTTTTTCTTCTTTTTTATTTTGATGGGTAGGCGTATTAGCTTCTGTCATGGATTGAATCATGTCCCCCAAAAAGTATGTGTATCCACTTGGTTAGGCCATGATTCTCAGTATTCTGTGGTTGTCCTCCATTTTGATTGTAATTTTATGTTAAAGAGGATTACAGTGATTGTAAAAACCTTACCATGTCACATTCCTGATCCAATGTAAAGCGAGTTTCTCTGGGGTGTGGCCTGTACCACCTTTTTATCTTACAAGAGATAAAACGAAAGGGAAACAAGCAGAGAGTTGGGGACCTCACACCACCAAGAAAGCGGCATGGAGCAGATTGAGTACTTTGGACCTGAGGTTCCTGCGCTGGGATGCTCCCAGACCAAGGGAAGATCGATGACATGGACCTTCCTCTGGAGCAGACAGAGAAAGCCTTCCCCTGGAGCTGAAGCCCTGAATTTGGACTTGTAGGGTACTAAACTGTGAGAGAATAAATTTCTCTTTGTTAAAGCTATCCACTTTTGGTATTTCTGTTACAACAGCACTTAGATGACTAAGACAGCTTCTCCTACAGTTTCTTAAAGAGTTAAACATAAAACTACCATATATGACCCAGCGATTCCACTCCTAGGTCCAAAAGAAATGAAAACATATGTCCATAAAAAGACCTGCATGCAAATGTTCACAGCAACATTATTCAGAATACCAAAAACTAGAACTAATCTAGATATCGATCACCTGATGAATGTGGTATATTTATATAACCGAATATTATTCAACCATAAAAACGGAAGAAACTACTAACACACACTACCGCACGGATGAACCTCAAAAATGTCATGCCTGGTGATAGTAATGGCAAAAGGGCACAGCTTGTATGATTCCATTTATATGAAATGTCCAGAAAAGAGAATTTTATACAGACAGAAAGTAGATTAGTGATATCCTGACACTAAGGATAGGAAATGGATGCACCGTAAATGTGCATGACAGAACTCATTGGAGGAATAAAAATGTTTTAAAACTCAATCATGGTGACGGCTGCACCACTCTGTGAGACTACTAAAAAGCACTGAATTACACACTTAAAATAGGTAAATTTCGATATGTAAAATATACTCCAATAAAGGTTTTTTTTTTTTTTCTGTTTTTTATTAAAGTAACTACTGCCCTAAATTGGCCTAGATTCAATGCAATACCAATAAAAATTCCAGATTTCTTTTTTTTTTTAGAAACTGACCAGGAGATTCCGAAATTGGGGTGGAAATGCAAAGGTCTTCCAACAGACAAAACAACTTTGAGAAAGAACAAAGTTGGAGGACTAACACTACCAGGTTTCAAGAGTTTTTATAAAGCCACAAACAGTATGGTACTGGCATCAAGATAGACAAACAGATCAAGGGGAAAAACAGAATCCAGAAATAGCTCCACATATACGGACAACCAATTTTCAACAAAGTTTCAAAGCCACAGAGGCAATTCAGTGGAAAAGAGAGTCTTTTCAGGAAAGGACACTGGGACAATTAGATATACATATGTGAAAAAGTAAACTTGGTGCTTACCTTACACTCATGTACAAAAAGTGTCTCAAAACGGAATACAGACCTCGTCTTGGTCATCTACTGCTGCTCTAACAGAAATACCACAAGTGGATGGCTTTCACAAACAGAAGTTGATTCTCTCACAGTCCAGTAGGCTAGAAGTCTGAATTCAGGGCACTGGCTGCAAGGGGAAGCTTTTTCTCTCTGTCAGCTCTGGAGGAAGGTCCTAGTCATTTGTCTTCCCTTAGTCTGGGAGCATTTCAGCACAGGAACTTCAGGTTCATAGGACATGTTCTGCTCCCAGCACTGCTTTCGTGGTGGTAGGAGGTCCCCATGTCTCTCTGCTCTCTTTTATCTTGTATATTTCAAAAGAGATTGGCTTAAGACACTACCTAATCTTGTATATATATAAAAAAAAAATCTTGTATAACTGCCACTAATCCATCTCATTACATCATAGCGATAGGAAATCACATCAGATGACAAAATGGAAGACAATCATACAATACTGGGAATCATGACCTAGCCAAACTGATATATATACTTTTGGGGGACACACTTCAATCCAAGACAGACCTAAATGTAAAACCCCAAACTTTAAAACTCCTAGAAGAAAACACAGGGGAAAAAATCTTTGTGATCATGGGTATCTTAGTTATCTAGTGCTGCTAAAACAGAAATACCACAAGTGGGTAGTTTTAAAAAACACAAATTTATTTTCTCACAGTTCAGGAAGCTAGAAGAAAAAGTGACCCTACAGGACAGAGCAGAACTGCCCCATAGTGTTTCCAAGGAGTGCCTGGTGGATTCAAACTGCCGACCTTTTGGTTAGCAGCCATACCTCTTAACCACTATGCCACCAGGGTTTCCATTCAGGAGGCCAGAAGCCTGAATTCAGGGTGCCAACTCTAGGCTTTCTCTCTCTGTCAGCTCTGTAGGAAGGTCCTTGTCTCTCCTGAGCTTCTGCTCCTGGGTGATCGTCATGTGGCTTGGTAGCTCTTTCCCCTCCATCTCTGCTTCTATTCTTTCTTGTTTAATTTCTTTCACATCTCAAAAGAAACTGATTTAAGACATACCCTATACTAACCTTATATCATTAACGTAACAAAGACAAACCACTCCCAAATGGGATTATAACCACAGGCATAGAGGTTAGGATTTACAACACATATTTTGGGTGGACACAATTCAATCCGTAACTTTCCACCCTTTGGCACGCAAAAATTTATGTCCTTCCCACATGCAAAACACATTCACCCATTACATCGTCGTAGAAATCTTAATTCTAAATCCAAAATCTCATCCTCTGAATCATCTAAATCAAATATGGGTGAACGATGACGCATATTCCATCCTGGGGCAAAATTCCTCTACAGCTGTGAACCTGTGAAATCTAGAATATAAGTTTTATCTTTTCAACGTACAATGGTGGAAGGGGCACAAGGCAGACATTTCCATTACAAATGGGAGAAATTGGAGGAAAAAAAGGTATAACACACACCAAGGAAGTCCAAAACCCAGCACAACAATTGACATTAGCTCTTAAGACTTGAAAATAATTGTCTGTTTTTTGGGACCATCTGGGCAATGGCCCTGCCCTCCAGACTCTGGGTGTTGACCATGTCTTCTAGATTCTAGGTGGAGGCCCCTTGGCCCTGGGCTTCAGCTCTGCCTTCCAGGTCCACTGGGATGGCAACTCTGCTCCCTCATCTTTGGGGAGGCCCATTCTCTTATTCCATCTGAGTGGCAACCCCATCCCTGTGGCCCTGGCAGGCCCTGTCCCCTCAGCTTTGGGCAGCAACCTCTTCCCCCTGGCACACCTTAACAGCAGCTCCACACTTCTGTTGCTCTCTGAGCTGCTCTAGAGATGGTCCTTTTCCCTTCTTGGAGGACAAAAGATGTAGCTCCTTTGGCCTGTTTCCTGCCTGTAGAACCCAAGAGGCAAACAGCTTTCTTTCCTTTCATCCTATCTCTGACCCCTTCAGGTTAAGTTGATGGGTTTTCTGCTGTGGTAGTTGGTTAGATCCATCCGTCACAGGCTTAATCTCTTTAAGAAAAGATTGTGTAGCCACATCCTTGTTAAAAATTCTAGGACACATGTCCTTAGTTGGTACAACACAATTTTCTAAATCATTAAGTTCTGTTTTCATTTTGCACAGTTCACTTTTAAGTCCATTGCTTTCCTCTCACATTTTACTATAAGCAGCAAGGAGAAACCACACAGCCCCTCTAAGGCCTTGCTTAGAAATTTCATAGGCCAGGTATTCAAGTTCATTACTTACAAGTTCTACCTTCCACCAAACGTTTCAACAGCCAAATTCTTTGCCCAGCAAATAAAAGCATCGCCCTTCTTCCATTGTCCAATCACATGTTCATCATTTTCTTTTAAAGCCTCACCAGAAGCACATTTACTGTTCACATTTCCAGCCACATTCTGTGGCTGG
The DNA here is from genome assembly GCF_024166365.1 of Elephas maximus indicus. NCBI lineage: Eukaryota > Metazoa > Chordata > Mammalia > Proboscidea > Elephantidae > Elephas > Elephas maximus. The sequence continues at coordinate 28,515,757 of NC_064832.1, read as the reverse complement.
TGCCATATGTATTCTCTAAGACCACAGGGACTTCTTCTACAACTCTCCTCACTTTCATCTGAGACCTCACCAGAACTGCCTTTGACGTCCATAATTCTACCAATAGTCTCTTCAAGGCAGTCTAGGCTTTTGCCATTGTTGTTGTTGTTGTTGTTAGGTGCCGTTGAGTCGGTTCCAACTCATAGTGACCCTATGGACAACAGAACGAAACACTGCCCGATCCTGCGCCATCCTCACAATCATTGTTATGCTGGAGCTCATTGTTGCAGCCACTGTGTCAATTCACCTCATTGAGGGTCTTCCTCTTTTCCGTTGACCCTGTACTCTGCCAAGCATGATGTCCTTCTCCAGGGACTGATCCCTCCTGACAACATGTCCAAAGGATGTAAGATGCAGTCCCGCCATCCTTGCCTCTAAGGAGCATTCTGGCCGCACTTCCTCCAAGACAGATTTGTTCATTTTTTTGGCAGTCCATGGTATATTCAATATTCTTCGCCAACACCACAATTCAAAGGCGTCAACTCTTCTTCAGTCTTCCTTATTCACTGTCCAGCTTTCACATGCATATGATGCCACTGAAAATGCCATGGCTTGGGTCAGGCGCACCTTAGTCTTCAGGGTGACATCTTTGCTCTTCAACACTTCGAAGAGGTCCTTTGCAGCAGATTTGTCCAATGCAATGCGTCTTTTGATTTCTTGACTGCTGCTTCCATGGCTGTTGATTGTGGATCCAAGTAAAATGAAATCCTTGACAACTTCAATCTTTTCTCCGTTTATCATGATGTTGCTCAGTGGTCCAGTTGTGAGGAATTTTGTTTTCTTTATGTTGAGGTGCAGTCTGTACTGAAGGCTGTGGTCTTTGATCTTCATTAGTAAGTGCTTCAAGTCCTCTTCACTTTCAGCAAGCAAGGTTGTGTCATCTGCATAATGCAGGTTGTTAATGAGTCTTCCTCCAATCCTGATGCCCCGTTCTTCTTCATATACTCCAGCTTCTCATATTATTTGTTCAGCATACAGAATAGGTATGGTGAAAAAATACAACCCTGACACACATCTTTCCTTACTTTAAACCAACCACTATCCCCTTGTTCTGTCCAAACAACTGCCTCTTGATCTATGTAAAGGTGCCTCATGAGCATAATTAAGTGTTCTGGAATTCCCATTCTTTGCAGTGTTATCCGTAGTTTGTTATGATCCACACAGCTGAATGCCTTTGCATAGTCAATAAAACACAGGTAAACATTCTTCTGGTATTCTCTGCTTTCAGCCAGGATCCACCTGACATCAGCAATGATATCCCTAGTTCCACATCCTCTTCTGAATCTGGCCTGAAATTCTGGCAGTTCCCTGTCGATATACTCCTGCAGCTGCTTTTGAATGATCTTCAGTAAAATTTTACTTGTGTGTGATATTAATGATATTGTTCGATAATTTCCACATTTGGTTGGATCATCTTTCTTGGGAGTAGGCATAAATATGGATCTCTCCAGTCAACTGGCCAGGAAGCTGTCTTCCATATTTGTTGGCACAGACGAGTGAGCACTTGCAGCGCTGCATCAGTTTGTTGAAACATCTCAATTGACATTCCGTTAATTCCTGGAGCCTTGTTATTAGCCAATGCCTTCAGTGCAACCTGGACTTCTTCCTTAGGTACTGTTGGTTCCTGACCATATGCTACCTCTTGAAATGGTTGAATGTTGACTAATTCTTTTTGGTATAATGACTCTGTGTATTCCTTCCATCTTCTTTTGATGCTTCCTGTGTCGTTTAATATTTTCCCCATGGAATCCTTCATTATCGCAACTCAAGGCTTGAATTTTTTCTTCAGTTCTTTCAGCTTGAGAAATGCCAAGTGTGTTCTTCCCTTTTGGTTTTCTATCTCCAGCTCTTTGTACGTGTGATTATAATACTTTACTTTGTCTTCTCAAGTCGCCCTTCGAAATCTTCTGTTCAGTTCTTTTACTTCATCATTTCTTCCTTTTGCTTTACCTGCTTGACGTTCGAAAGTAAGTTTCAGAGTCTCCTCTGATATCCATTTTGATCTTTTCTTTCTTTCCTGTCTTTTCAATGACCTCTTGCTTTCTTCATGTATGATGTCCTTGATGTCATTCCACAACTAGTCTGGTCTTCAGTCATTAGTGTCCAAAACATCAAATCTACTTTTGAGATGGTCTCTAAATTCAGGTGGGATATACTCAAGGCCATATTTTGGCTCTGAAGGACTTGCTATAATTTTCTTAAGTTTCAGCTTGAACTTGCATATGAGCAGTTGATGGTCTGTTCCACAGTCGGCCCCTCGCCTTGTTCTGACTGATGATATTGAGCTCTTCCCCATGTGTCTGTCAGTTTGTCATACTGTGGGGACTTGCGTGTTGCTGTGACGCTGGAAGCTGTGCCACTGGTATTCAGATACCAGCAGAGCCACCCATGGAGGACAGGTTTCCGTTGAGCTTCCAGACTAACACAGACTAGGAAGAAGGACCCAGCAGTCTACTTCTGAAAAGAACTAGCCACTGAAAACCTTATGAAACTAGATGACTAAGACACCCATATAGGATAGAACCAAAAAGAAAGTCACCAAGACACATCATAATCACACTTGCCAAAATCAAAGACAAAAAAAGAATCCTAAAAGCAGTTTGAGAAAAATGAAAAGTCACTTAAAAAGGGGAAACGATGACTAAGCTCTGAGTACTGAGGCAGACACTATACAACCAAGAAGGCAGTAGAACGACAATATATAAAACCTTGAAAGAAAAAAACTGCCCATCAAGAAATAATATATCCTGCAAAACTCTCTCAAATACGACGGCAAATTAGGGCATTTCCAGGGAAACAGAAATTAAGGGAACTCTCAAAAAGCAGACCAAACATACAAGAAATATTAAAGGGTGTCCTCTATCAAAGAACTAAAAACATCGAACAATAGCTGAAGCCTAAGACACAGGGCAGAATCAGCCAGACACCAACCTAGATCAAGAACTCTGAATAAAAAAACAAAGCTAAAAGACTTAAACCAGAGAAATAGAGACATCAATCTGTAAATGATGACAACGTCAAAACAATAAAAGGGGGAATAAATGGTGTGGGTATAGAAATTTCAAATGGAGAGGAAGTCAAGGTGATGTCAAGTAATAAAGACTGTTTTAAACTTAGGAAGATAAGGGTAAATTTCAAGGTAATCACAACAAAAGTTAACAAACCTACTCATCAGAAGAAAAAAGAAGAAAAACTTAAAGATTCAGTAAACCCAAAATCTACAATAATGAGAGAGAACATCCACAAAACAAAGGAACTCAGCCCAGGAGAGTAAGAAGAACAAAGAAAACATCAGCACCCCAAAATAAGCACAATATGACAGCAATAAACTTACTGATAATCATACTGAATGTAAATATTCTAAATGTGCCCATAAAGAGGAACAGTGTGGAAGAAAGGGGTAAAAAAAAAAAAAAAACAAACTTATCAACACGCTGTCTATAAGAGACATATCTTAGACACAAAGACACAAATTTATTAAAAATCAAAGGACAGATGCAGTGGCAGAGCCAAGATGGCAGAGTAGTCAGATGCTTCCTGTGGTCCCTCTTACAACAAACACCCAAAAAAACAAGTGAATCGATTATATATGACAATCTAGGAGCCCTGAACATCAAAGACAAAGTTGAGGAATTGGACTGAGCGGCAGGGGAAGGGACAGGCAGTTCAGAAGCAGGGAGGATTTGCCAGACCCGACCTGGCTGGCATCCTGCAGGCTGGATCTGCCAGTGCGCGTGGACTGAGGCAAGCAGTAGTGCTTGGGATGTGTTTTCCACACTGGGAGAAACAGAGTGGCGCAGAGTCTGTGCAAGCCTGCAAAACCAGAGGAAAGCAACGCTTGATGTGCTAAAGCTAAATGGAAGCATCTAATCTACTGCGGAAGACCAAAAAATCCCTTTCCCCCCTCTAGGAAGTACCTCTCTCCCATCTACCTGCCCCCTCCCTGCTCTACTCCAGTCCTGGTCCAGCTTAAGTGATTGCTGGTCCCCTGGGGCAGAAGTGGGACCCATCGCACACCCTGAGCCATTCTCCCAGCTTTGGAGAGGAAACAAATAACAAACAGGAAAAAACTAATCTTCCAGCTCCCCTAAGCTGGGAACTCAGGGTGGGCACAGCCCTTTGCCTAGGCACAGACATAAAGAGTCCATGGACTTTGAATGCCTTTCACCCCTGCCCAGACCTCTGTGGGCCTATTTCAATAGCACAGGCCTCATTAGTACAGTACAACAGGATATATATCTGAAGCCTATTTTCAACTGCAACAGCTAAGGGGGAGTGGTATTTGACACTGCCTGCCCATTAAGCAGGGTCCTCACCTACCCACATCAGCAGCCTGAGGACTGGTGGCTCTACCCACTCCACCTAGCCATCCACGACAGGGGTCCAAGAATAAGTGGTGCCTCCCAGTCCTTACAGCCGACAGCACTGGGTGCTCAAAGTCTGGCTGCAAAACCCACCCACCTACACACTCTAGGGAACAGGAATACACCTTCCACTCAGGCACTCAGGGGCAGCCATCAGTCCCCTCCCTTGCTCAGCACATAATCCCCCACTGCAGCCAGATACCTGTGCCTACCTGAATCACTCCTACACAGCCCTACCCGTCTAGGACTGTAGGTGAGAGCTTGCACCACACATGCAGTGAACAATGACCAGGACACCTGAGCTGAATCCACAAAGGAAAACGGACTCCTGGGCTTACACACATAGTAACAGCTCTAATCACCTGGTGACAGGACGTGACAGCTTCAAAGATGCCAATAATCAAAGTACCTCACACAACCAGCCTATTCGGGGATATCAAAACAAAAACACAGGACACAGTAAGCAAACATAAAATAAATAACTAATTGATGGCTCTGAGACAATAGTCAATATCAAATCACATAAAGAGGCAGATCATGATTGCTTCAGCAAGCAACCAGAACAAAGAACCAATAAACCTCCCGGAGGAAAAGAAGATCTTGGAATTACCGGAAGTAGAATTCAAAAGATTAATATACAAAGCTCTTCAAGAGATCAGGAAGGAGATCAGGCAAAACACAGACCAAGCCAAGGAACGCACAGACAAAGCAACAGAGACACTAACAAAGGTTATACAAGGGCATAATGACAAATTCAGCAGGCTTCAAGAATCCATAGAGAGATAGCAAACAGAAATCCAAAAGATTAACAATAAAATTTCAAAATTAGACAACTCAATAGAAAGTTATAAGAGCAGAATTGAGGCACTGGAAGTCAGAATTACTAAGACTGAAGATAAAGCACTTGACACCAATTTATTTGAGGAAAAATCAGATAAAAGAATTTAAAAAATGAAGAAACCGTAAGAATTATGTGGGACTCTATCAAGAGGAATAACCTACTAGTGATTGGAATACCAGAACAGGTTGGGGGTGGGGGGTGGAATCACAAAGAATACAGAGAAATTGTTGAAGGTTTGTTGGCAGAAACTTCCCTGATACAGTGAAAGATGAGAGGATATCTATCCAAGAAGCTCATTAAACTCCACATAGGGTAGATCTCAAAAGAAAGTTAACAAGACATATTATAATCAAATTTGCCAAAAAAGAGAGAGAGAATTTTAAAAGTAGCTAAGGATAAATGAAAAGTAATCTACAAAGGAGAATCGATAAGACTAAGCTCTCATTACTCAGCAGAAACCGTGCAGGCAAGAAGGCAAAGGGATGTCATATATAAAGCCTCGGAGGAAAAAAACTGCCAACCAAGAATTATATATCCAGCAAAACTGTCTCTCATGTATGTGAGTGAACTTAGGGCATTTCCAGATAAACAGAAATTAAGGGAAATAGTAAAAACAGAACTAAAATTACATTAAATACTAAAGGGAGTGCCCCAGTTAGAACATCAATAACATCAGGTAACAACCTAGACTTGAACACAGGAGACAGAATGAGATATCAATCCAGATAAGGAAGTCATAAAAACAAATGAAAGCTAAAACACTGAAAATAGGGACACAGAAAAATCAATATGTAAAAGATGACATTAAAACAAAAAAGAGGGACTAAATAATGTAGTTATACAGCTTTCATATGGATAGGAACTCAAGGCAATATCAAGAAATAAAAGATTGGTTTAAATTTAGAAACAGAGAGGTAAATATTAAGATAACCACAAAGGAAACTAAAAATCCTACACATCAAAAGAAAAAAAAGACTCAGCAAATACAAAATCAACAATGAAAATAAAGAAAATTAAGTGGAACAAAGAAACTGTCAACACCACACAAAAAAAAATACATCAAAATGATGGCACTAAACTCCTATCTATCAATAATTACGCTGAATGTAAATGGACTAAACACACCAATAAAGAGACAGAGAGTGGCAGGATGGATTAAAAAAACACGATCCGTCTATATGCTGCCTGCAAGAGACACCTTAAACTCAAAGACACAAACAAACTAAAACTCAAAGGATCGAAAAAAATATATCAAGCAAACAGTAATCAAAAAGGAGCAGGAGTGGCAATATTAATCTCTGACAAAATAGACCTTAACGCAAAATCCACCGCAAAGGATAAGGAAGGACACCATATGATGATGAAAGGGTCAATAAATCAGGAGGACATAACCATAATAAATATTTATGCACCCAAGGACAGGGCTTCAAAACACATAAAACAAACTCTAAGAGCACTCAACAGAGAAACAGACAGCTCCACAATAACAGTAGACTCCAACACACCACTTTTGGTGAAGGACAGAACATCCAGAAAGAAGCTCATTAAAGACATGAAAGATCTAAATGCCACAATCAACAAACTTCATTTCACAGACATATACAGAACACTCCACCCACCAGCAGCCAAATATACTTTCTTTTCCAACGCATACGGAGCATTCTCCGGAATAGACCACATATTAGGCCACAAAGCAAGCCTTATCAGAATTTAAAACATCGAAATATTACAGAGCATCTTTTCTGACTATAAAGTCATAAAAAAAGAAATCCATAACAGAAAAAGCAAGGGAAAAAGAATTGAATACATGGAAACTGAACAACACTTTGCTCAAAAACTTCTGGGTTATAGAAGAAATCAAGGATGGAATAAAGAAATTCACAGAATCAAAAAAGAATGAAAACACATCCTACCAGAACCTTTGGGATACAGCAAAAGCATTGCTCAGAGGTCAATTTATAGCAACAAAATGCACAATCCAAAAAGAAGAAATGGTCAAAATCAAAACATAAACCCTACAACTTGAATAAATAGAAAGAGAGCAACAAAACAAGTGCTGAGGCAGCAGAAGAAAGGAAACAATAAAAATTAAAGCAGAAATAAATGAAATAGAGAATAGAAAAACAATTGAAAGAGTTAGTAAGACCAAAAGCTGGTTCTTTGAAAAGATCAACAAAATCGATAAATCATTGGCCAAACTAACTAAATAAATTACAGACCTATATCCCTTATGAATTTAGATGCAAAAATCCTCGACAAAATTCTAGCCAATAGAATTCAACAACATATCAAAAAAGTAATTCACCATGACTAAGTGGGATTCATACCAGGTATACAGGTATGGTTTAATGTAGAAAAACAATCAATGTAATCCATCACATAAATAAAACAAATGACAACAAATACATGATCTTATCAATTGATGCAGAAAAGGCATTTGACAAAGTTCAACACCCATTCATGATAAAAACTCTCAGCAAAACAGGAATAGAAGGGAAATTCCTCAACATAATAAAGGGCATTTATACAAAGCCAACAGCCAAGATCATCATCTTAAATGGAGACAGACTGAAAGCATTCCGCTTGAGATCGGGAACCAGACAAGGATGCCCTTTATCACTGCTCTTACTCAACATTGTGCTGGAGGTCCTAGCCAGAGCAATTTGGCTACAACAAGAAATAAAGGGCATCCAAATTGGTAAGGAAGAAGTAAAAGTATCTGTATTTGCAGATGATATGATATTATACACAGAACACCCTAAAAAATCCACAAGAAAACTACTGGAATTAATAGAAGAGTTCAGCAAAATATCAGGATACAAGAAACATACAAAAATCTGTTGGATTCCTCTATACCAACAAAGAGACTGTTGAAGAGGAAATCACCAAATCAATACCATTTACAACAGCCCTTTCCAAAAGGATAAAATACTTACGAATAAATGTAACCAGAGAAATAAAAGACCCATACAAAGAAAACTATAAGACACTATTGCAAGAAACCAAAAGAGACCTACATAAGTGGAAAAACATACCATGCTCATGGATAGGAAGACTAAACATTGTGCAAATGTCAATTCTACTCAAAGAGATCTACAGATACAACGCAATCTTCATCCAAATTCAAACGACCTTTTATATGGAAAGGGAAGAGGCCCCGGATAAAGTGAAGCATTACTGAAGAAGAAGAACAAAGTGAGAGGCGTCACACTACCTGATTTTAGAACCTATTATACCGCCACGGTAGTCAAAACAGCCTGGTACTGGTACAACGACATACATAGACCAATGGAACAGAATTGAGAATCTAGACGAAAATTCATCTACCCATATGCAGCTGATATTTGACAAAGCCTCAAGTCTGTTAAATGGGGAAAAGACAGTCTCTTTAACAAATGGTGCTGGCATAACTGGATATCCATCTGTAAAAAAAAAATGAAACAAGACCCCATATTTCACACCATGTACAAAAACTAACTCAAAATGCATCAAAGACCTAAATATAAAATCTAAAATGATAAAGATTATGGAAGAAAAAATAGGGACAACACTACGAGCCCTAGTATATGCCATAAACAGAATATAAAACATAACTAACAATATACAGACACTAGAAGAGAAAGTGTTAACTGGGAACTCCTAAAAATCAAACACTTACGCTCATCAAAAGACTTCACTAAAAAAAGAGTAAAAAGGCAACTTACAGACTGAGAAAAAAATATTGGCTATGACATATTCAATAAAGGTCTAATCTCTAAAATTTATAAGATACTGCAGCAAAACCTCAACAACGAAAAGACAAAAACTCAATTAAAAAATGGGCAAAGGCTATGAACAGGCACTTCACCAAAGAAGACATTCAGGCAGCTAACAGATAAATGGGAAAATCTGCATGATTATTAGCCATTAGAGAAACGCAAATCAAAACTACAATGAGATACCACCTCACCCCAAAGAGGCTAGCATTAATCCAAAAAACGCAAAATAATAAATGTTGGAGAGGTTGTGGAGAGACTGGAATACTTATACACTGCTGGTGGGAATGTCAAATGGTACAACCACTTTGGAAATCGATTTGGTGCATCATTTAAAAGCTAGAAATAGAAGTACCACATGACCCAGCAATCCCACTCTTTGGAATATATCCTAGAGAAATAAGAGCCCTCGCATGAAAAGATACATGCACACCCACGTTCACTGCAGCACTGGTCATAGTAGCAAAAATACAGAAACAACCCAGGTGCCCATCAACAGATGAATGGATAAACAAATTATGGTATATTCACATAATGAAATACTGCACAACAATAAAGAACAGCGATGAATCCATGAAACATCTCACAACATGGATGAATCTGGAAGGCATCATGCTGAGTGAAATCAGTCAGTCGCACAAGGACAAATATTGTATGAGACACCAATTATAAGAACTCAAGAAAAGGTTTAAACAGAAGAAAACACTCTTTGATGGTTATGAGAGTGGGGAGGGAGGGAAAGGGAAATTCACCAACTAGATAGTAGACAAGAATTATCTCAGGTGAAGGGAAGGATAACACACAATACAGGTGACATCAGCACCACTGGACTAAACCAAAAGCTAAGAAGTTTCCTGAATACAACCAAACACTTCAAGGGACAGAGGAGCAGGGGTGGGGGTCTGGGGACCGTGGTTTCAGGGACATCTAGGTCAATTTGCATAACAAAGTTTATTAACAAAATATTCTGCATCCCACTTTGGTGAGTGGTGTCTGGGGTCTTAAAAGCTTGCGAGCATCCATCTAAGATGCATCAATTGGCCTCAACCCACCTGGATCAAAGGAGAATAAACACCAAAGACACAAGGAAAATATTAGCCCAAGAGACAAAATGGCCACATAAGCCAGGGACTCCATCAGCCTGAGACCAGAAGAACTAGATGGTGCCCGGCTACCACCAATGAACTGCCCTGACAGGAAACACAACAGAGAGACCCTGACAGAGCAGGAGAAAAGTGGGGTGCAGAACTCAAATTCCTGCAAAAAGATCAGACTTAACGGTCTAAATGATATTAGAGGAACCCCAGAAGATGTGGTATTCAGACTTTGTTAACCCAGAACTAAAACCATTCCCAAAGCCAATTCTTAAAACAAAGACTAAATTGGACTATAAACATAAAATAATACTTGTAAAGAATGTGCTTCTTAGTTCAAGGAGATACACGAGACTAAACGGGCAGCACCTGCCGGGAGGTGGGATGAGAAGGTAGAAAGGGATAGGAGCTGGTTGAATGGACCACGGGAAACCTGGGGTAAAAAGGGGGAGTGTGCTGTCACATTATACTGATGGCAACTAGGGTCACATAACAATATGTGTATAAATTTTTCAACCGAGAAACTAACATTTGAGTTGTAAACTTTCACTTAAAGCACCATTAAAAAAAAAAAAAATTAAAACAGACTTAAAAAAAAAAAATGGGCAAAAGATTTCAACAGACACTTCACCAAAAAAGACATAAAACCAGTTGCCATGGAACTGATTGCAATTCACAGCAACCCCATGTGTGTCAGAGTAAGACCATACTCCATGGGGTTTTCAATGGCTGATTTTTTAGTAGTAGATTTTTTAGAAGGCGCCTCTGGGTGGACTTGAACCTCCAACATTTCAGTTAGCAGGTAAGCACATTAACCATTTGCATCACGCAGGAACTCCAAAAAGAAGTTATATGAATGGCAGATAAGTCCAAGTGCTGGTGAGGATGTGGAAGAACTGGAACCCTCATACATTCCTGATGCAAATGTAAAATGGTCATGGTCCAACCACTTTGGAAACAGTTTGGGAGTTTCTTAAAAACTTAAAATATATACCTACTATATAATCCAGCCATTCTACACTTAGGTATTCACTCAAGAGAAATGAATGTATATATTCACAAAACCATGCACAAATGTTCATAGCAGCCTTATCTGGAATAACCCCAAACTGGAAGCCCAAATATCTATCAACAGGTGAATGGATAAACAAATTGTGATATATCTACACAATGAAACACTACTCAGCAATAAGAAGGCATGAATTACTGATACATGCTACAACATGGGCAAATCTCAAATTATGCTGAGTAAAAGAACCTAGACAAAAAGAGCACAAACTGCATAATTCTGTTTACATAATATTCTAAAAAATGCAAACTATTCTGTAATGACAAAAAGCAGATCAGTGGATGCCTAGCTGGGGGTAGACAGGGGAGAGCTGAGCAGGAAGGATTGCAAGGGAGCTCAAGGAAAATTTTGGGTAATGACAACGTTCATTATTTTGACTGTGGTGACCAAAAAAAAAAAAACAAAAACAAAATTCATAAATCAAAGCAAGTAAACAATTGGCACCAAAGTCAAGACAGTGATTATCTCATGAGAGAGGGATGGAGCTGTGATGGGAGCTGCAGTTTGAGTTGCTGAAAATATTCTATTTCTTGACCTAAGTGGTAATAACATTTTACAGCAATTTGTTTAGCTGTATATATATATATGTTTAATACATTTTTCTGTATATATTTCATAATAAATGAAAAAGAAAAATAAGTACTAGATTTGACATTTACGAAGTGACTAGTGACTTTAACCAGGGTGGTTTCAATGAAGTGGTGGTAATGGCAGCCAGACTGGGTTGAGGAATGAACAATAAAACAGAGTGGGTAGAGACTATGCTATTAAGAAATGTAGCAATAAGCACTGTTTACAATAGTAAAAAGATGGAAGTAACCAAGGTGTCCATCAACGGATGAATGGATAAAGAAATTATGGTATATTCACACAATGGAATACTATGCATCGATAAAGAACAGTGACGAATCTGTGAAACATTTCATAACATGGAGAAACCTGGAAAGCATTATGCTGAGTGAAATTAGTCAGTTGCAGAAGGACAAATATTGTATAAGACCACTATTATAAGAACTTGAGAAACAGTTGAAACTGAGAAGAAAACACTCTTTTGTGGTTAGGAGAGGAGAGAGGGAGGGAGGGTGGGAGGCAGTATTCACTAATTAGATGGTAGATAAGAACTACTTTAGGTGAAGGGAAAGACAACACACAATACAGGGGAAGTCAGCACAACTGGACTAAACCAAAAGCAAAGAAGTGTCCTGAATAAACTGAATGCTTCCAAGGCCAGTGTAGCAGGGGCAGGGGTTTGGGGACCATGATTTCGGGGAACATCTAAGCCAACTGGCATAATAAAATCTATTAAGAAAACATTCTGCATCGCACTTTGGAGAGTGATGTCTGGGGTCTTAAACACTAGCAAGCAGCCATCTAAGAGGCATCAATTGGTCTCAACCCACCTGGATCAAAGGAGAACAAAGAACACCAAGAACACAAGGTAATTATAAGCCCAAGAGACAGAAAGGGCCACATGAACCAGAAACTACATTACCTTGAAACTAGAGGAACTAGATGGTGCCCGGCTACAACCGATGACTGCCCTGACAGGAAACACAACAGAGAACCCCTGAGGGAGCAGGAGAACAGTGGGATGCAGACCCCAAGTTCTCATAAAAAGACCAGACTTAACGGTCTGACTGAGACTGGAAGGACCCTGGTGGTCATGGCCCCCAGGCCTTCTGTTGGCCCAGGACAGGAACCATTCCCAAAGCCAACTCTTCAGCCCAGGACAGGAACCATTCCCAAAGCCAACTCTTCAGACATGGATTGGACTGGACAATGGGTTGAAGAGGGATGCTGATGAGGAGCTAGCTTCTTGGATCAGATGGACACTTGAGACTATGTTGCCATTTCCTGCCTGGAGGGTAGATGAGAGGGTAGGGGGGTTAGAAGCTGGCGAAACAGACACGAAAAGAGAGAGTGGAGGGAGAGAGCGGGCTGTCTCATCAGCGGGGAGAGTAATTGGGAGTATGTAGCAAGGTGTATATAAGTTTTTATGTGAGAGACTGACTTGATTTGTAAACTTTCACTTAAAGCACAATAAAAATTATATATAAAAAAAAATGTAGCAATATACAGAAGGATAAGGAGCCCTGGTGGTAGAATGGTTAAGCTCTAGGATGCTAACTCAGAGGTTGGCAGTTTGAACTCACCTACCGCTCTGTGGGAGAAAGATGTGGCAGTGTGCTTCCATAGAGATTTATAGCACTGGAAATCCTAGGGGGCAGTTCTACTCTGTCCTATAGGGTTGCTATGAGTTAATTGACTCGACAGCAATGGGTTTGGTTTTGGTAGAGTAGGGTATGCACAGAGATAGGGACACAAGTTCAAGGGAGGGTTTTTTGGGCTCAGAGATACTCAGAATGTTTACAGACATTGAAGAGAGAGGTTGGTGACATGAGATATAGATGAAATAACTGACAAAGTGAAGTCCCAGAGTCAGAGGAGTTTTAAATCTAGACTATAGATGTTAGTTTTGAACAGGAAGGGTACTACTTCCTCTGAGATAGAATAGAACTAAGGAAAGATGGGAGTTGATCCAGAAAAGCTCCAGGACAAGGGAGTAAAGCTGGAGGTCACTACTGATAGCCTGTTTCTTCACAAAGTGGAAGGCAAGGTCACCTGCAGAGAATAAGGGGAATTTAAGCAGCACAGTGAAGATCTGGAATGCAGAATGAGACACAATTAAAAACTAGTTACTCTGAGTAGATTCTGACTCATGGCCACCCCATGTGTGTCAGAGTAGAACTGTACTCCACAGGGTTTTTGGAAGTAGACCTCCAGGCCTTTATTCTAAGGACCCTCTGGGTGGACTCCAACCTCTAACCTTTAGGTCAGAGGCTGAGTGCATTAACCATTTGTACCATCCAGGGACTCTGAGGCCCAATTAGAGAAGTGAAAAGAACTAACCAAAAATACTGAGAGCTCATATTTAGCTGGAAGGTCATATCTTTGTAGCTACACTTTTCTTTAATGTTACGAAGTTTTATTCTCTCAATAGATTGTGTAAAAGAACAGACAAAATGAATGACAAGAGTGATCTAGGATTAGCAATGGAAGGAAGGACAAAGGGTAAAGGAATTAAAGCTTTAAGTTTTATTTTTATCTTTGATAGTATCATGCTATTAAGATATTTGGTTTTAATTTGGCTAATGTATAGATTCCAGTTTATGCAATATAACTGTACTATATATAATTTATTACATGAAACTTTACATTAAAAATAATGCTAAATCAAACAGAATTTCAAATTCTCACTGAATCCAGCCTTTCTGGAGTCATGGAGGCTGTATGAGCCCCTGAAACTATTGCCCTGAGTAATCTTTAAACCTTAAACCAAAAATATCCCCTAAAGTCTTCCTAAAACCAAGCAATAATTTAGCTTACCAGAAAACCAAACCCACTGCCATCAAATAGAGTCTGACACATAGCAACCCTGTAGGACAGAGTAGAACTGTCCTGTAGGGTTTCGAAGGCCATAAGTCTTTATGCAAGCAGACTGCCACGTCTTTCTCCTGCAGAGCAGCTGGTGGATTTGAACTGTGAACCTTTCAGTTAGCAGCCGAGTACTTAACCACTGTGCTATCAGGGTTCCTGGCTTAGCTTAATCAGTAAAGAATGTGTACCTTGAGCCTTGTGCTCTCTGAAGATCTATCTATATGGGATCACACTGACAATAGCAACTCAAAAGATTACATAGGAAACTTAGGGGGCAGTGAGTTTATGTTAACTGAGGAAGAACAATTCAGAAAATGAGGGTAAGAATGGTTGCACAACTTGAATGTAATCAATGTCAGTAAAATGTACATGTACAAATTGTTGAACTGGTATATGTTCTACTGTGTATATTCTTAACAACTATGAAAATAAAATAAATTTTTAAAAATTCTGAACCAAAGAAGCAATTTAAAATAATAACTATATTTGCTATATTCTCTTGTATAACTCAGAAAGTCTACTGATACCTATTTCAATTCTCAGACTAAAATATCTCAACCCTAAAGCTACACTTTCCATTTACTTAAGCAAAGGAATTACTTTTAGGTCTATTCAATATGCAAGAAAACTAACCTAAACCTACTTTCAAAATATATTTTTACATTGTAAAGACACAGAAGTAAAAAATACACTGAAAAGCAGTTTTTAGGAGAAAAGGAGACTAATGAAAACCTTAACTAAAATGTAATGCACAAAATTTTTTTAGTGAGAAAACATTTTTAGACCTACTAAATCCATAGGCAGAAAAATCATATGCCTGCTGATTTAAATTTGAGAACATATAAAATAAAGTGGGATAAAACGATAAAAGGCATTTCAGTTGCTTTAAAAAAGAATGACCTTAACTTTTAGAGATGCATATAAACTATTTATGGATAAAATATGATGTCTGCCATTTGCTTCAAAATAACCCAAGGAGGGAAGGTGAAGAGCAGAAAGAGTGCTGGGGGACAGATGAAACCTGTCTATGAAGATGATAATGAGTACAAGAGGGCTCATTACACTATTACTTCTGTACATGTTTGAAATTTTCTATAATAAAAAATTACAATAATTAAGTGATACAGAGTCATTTGTTACATAACTCAACTCTCAGAAAGACATGCTTGTGTAGAAACTACAGTGCTTACACACTTATGGTCAACAAAAGCAAACCAGCTGATATGAAACTAGTCTAAGTCATAATTTATCTCAGAAGAACTTTAACATTTAGGTAATTTTATAAAGGTAATTAATCTCAATCTACACAAAATTCTCATCCATATTCCAAAATACTCTTTACAATTTCATTTCCTGGTTATCTAATCCTCCCTAATAACTGGCAAAAAGATCTTTGTAAATTCTGTTTTGCTTTTGGAATTCTCTAGAATATAGGACTAGATGATAAATATGAGAATATGGTTACTGCATATTTAAGTACAATCACTGTATTTAGCAAGTTGTTTTTTGGTTTTTTAATACATGAAAAAGAAGAAACTATCCTCACTCCTGCCAAGTGGGACCCTGATATCCTACTAAGTGCACTCCACAGAAAAAAGGTTCTTATTAACAATTTGCCCAGACTTCTGAGTGACAGCTAGAAAGTTAATAAAAACGCCAAGCAAAAGTTAACATATATTTAATAATACAGAAATATTTTAGCTTACCATAAACAACTGGATACACTGTTCCTCGTATACCTGATGCTGGGCAATGCATGTTTTTTCCATTTAAATATACATTGAGTTCTACATGATCATACGTAATACCCTATGAAGGAAAGAAAAAATTAAAAAGTATAAATATACAAAGGCTCCATAAAAACCCGAACAGTCAGAAAGCACTGGTAGGGCAGCATGGAAACAGGAAACCCTGAGGAAGCAAAGGGTCTCAATAGCTTTCATTAAGGGCTGATGAGCTATAACTGAGCTAAAATATTTAATTGTGATTATATAAGGGGAAAAAGTCAGGTAAAACCCCAAGAGTCCACATTAAATGTAAAACAAATGACTCTAGTTTAAAACCTAGTATTATATTCAGACCATCTGGAATTCATATTTTGCTATTAAGATGATATAGGTACTGCACATCATGAACAGAGAGACCTTTCTAACCCACACAAACAACACTGCCCTCTCTCTATAAAATCTGATTTTAATGGGGAAGACAACGAGATTTCCACCATTAGGGCTTACTACCTGTCACTGTTTTCAAATTGTAAAGAAATGTCTTCATACAATTTATTTCCAAAATGAAATCATACATTTCTGTATCTCTTCACCCGGTTTCAAATACCTTACAGAGGTATTTGAAACCGGGTCAAATGCCTTACAGAGGTAAAGCTAGTATTTACAACTAAATACAATACTAATAATTAGTGTTAAGTTGAAAACTACACACATGCACATACATACATATCTATTACTTGGAACACTAGTGATGGTACAAAAATCACAATCAAGTTAATTAGTAATAATAACAATTATGATTAAAGTACTAGAAAAAAGAGCCCATATTATGTCCAAACACTATCCTGTTGTTGCTGTTGTGTACCATTGAGTCAATTCCGACTCATAGCGACCCTACGGCAACCTATGGGACAGAGGAGAACTGCCCCATAGCGTTTCCTAGGCTGTAATCTTCAAGGGAGCAGACCGCCAGGTCTTTTTCCAGTGGAGCTACTGGTGGGTTCGAACTGCCAACCTTTCAGTTAGCAGCTGAGCACTTAACTATTGTGCCATTAGGGCTTCTTAGCACTCTTCTAGATACTTCACATTTCTTCATTTAATCCTCACAACAAGGTAAGTATTATCATTCCCATTTTACAGATGAGGTAGTTAAAACACAGAGAGGTTAAGTAATTTACCTAAGGTTGCACAGCTAGTCGTGG
Organism: Elephas maximus indicus; assembly: GCF_024166365.1. Lineage (NCBI taxonomy): Eukaryota > Metazoa > Chordata > Mammalia > Proboscidea > Elephantidae > Elephas > Elephas maximus. The sequence goes on along the minus strand of NC_064832.1, from coordinate 28,498,228 downwards.
CAGAGCTAGGACTTAAACCCATGCAGAATGGCTTCCGGATACTTGCTCTTAATCACCATGCCATACTACTTCTAAAATCTTATGATAGTTATTGACTGATGACAAAAAAAAACTTCCCTTTAAAGAATTAGAAATAGATGATAGAGATTTTTCAATAAAGAAAGCATTACAGATGAAAAAACAAGCCACTTCAAGGATTTCTGACTGTGGATAAAGTGTATCACTTAAAAGCTTTTTAGGACTGGGGGGCCCAAGATGGCTGACTAGGCAGAAGTTTACACTGAACCCTCTGGCAGCAAAGACCCGAAAAAACAAGTGAATCGATTACATATATGACAATCTACGAACCGTGACCATCAAACACAGAACTAAGGAATTGACCTGAGTGACAGCAGAGTGAGAGACCGTATGGAAGCAGCAACTAGTTGCCGAGCCTGTGCAGCATGCCAGCTCCAATTCCGTGGTGCTGTTCTTTGGTGCAGATGCTTAGGGGCTGATGGTGGTTTCCTCAGACAGGGCAAGCATGGGACACTGCCCTAACCCCCTCGGGCAGTCTCGGAGGGGACCCAGCCAGTGCACACAGACTACAGACACCTCTGGAATCCGAGATAAAATAGCACTCTCAACACAAGTGATTTTGTGATTTTGTCTATTTTACCATGCTACTCTTTTTTTTTTTTACTCTCTATCTATCTGATCCCTCTCCTCCCTGCCCCAGCTGACTTCATTAACATTCAAATTCCCTGGGCCTGAGATAGAAGTGCCCTGCTTTTTTCTGACCCATTCTCCTGGCCTGGGAAAAGCAGCAAATTAACAATCAGGGGAATAATACTTTCCTAACTCCCCTAAACTGGAAAATCAGAGCAGAAGCAGCTCCAGTCCAGGCATAAGAGATCCACAGACTTTGGCTTTCAGCCCTACATGGAACCAGGTGGCTATTATAATGCAAACACAAATCTGTTAAGAGGTCTGACTATAATTGTTTCAGCTGAGCAGTGGAGAGGCAGGTTTTGGAGGTCTGATACCACTCTACCTATTAAACAGAGCCCTCACCTACCCACAGCAGGGACCTGAGGGCTGAGGCTCCATCCACACCACCTAGCCACCCACTAAAGGGGTCTGAGGATAGTGGTGCCTACCAGTCTTTACAGGTATAAGCACTGGGTGCCTAAGTTAGAGCTGCAGACCCCACCCACCAGAGTGCTCTAGAGAACAGAGATGCTCCTTCCTCACTGGCACTTGGGGGAAGACTGTCAGCACCCTGCCCTCCTCAGAGTGTGACCCCTGCCACTACCAGAAACCAGTGCATACAACCACCACCACCACTCCTCTAAGATCATAGGTGAGAGCCTACACCACACACTAGGTGACTGACTATCAGGACATCTGAGCTGATTCTATTCAAGACTAGTGAATGGACTCACAGGCTCATATACCTGAGAACAGCTCTAACCATCTGGTAACAGGACATTAGTGCTTCAAAGGCTCCAATAATTAAGTTAGCGCACTCTAGTAGCCTATCTGGGTACACTGAAACAAAACACAAAGCAAGAAGATAGGACACAGTGAGCAAACATAAAATAAATTATTACAATAACTTATAGATAGCTCGAAGACAGCGGTCGATATCAAATCACATAAAGAAGCAGACCACGATTGCTTCTACAAACCCTCAAAGAATCAAGATCGCTCCCAGATGAAGATATATTCCTGGAATTGCCAGATGTAGAATACAAAAAACTAATATACAAATGCTTCAAGACATCAGGGACGACATCAGAAATGAAATCTGGCAATGTACAGAAAAAGCCAATGAACACACAGATAAAGCAGTTGAAAAAATTAAAAAGATTACTCAAGAAAAATTTAATAAGCTGCAAGAATCCATAGAGAAAGCATTCAGAAAGTCAAAAGATTAACAATAAAATTACAGAACTAGACAACTCAATAGGAAGTCAGAGGAGCAGAACTGAGGAACTGGAATGCAGAACTGGGGAGATGGAGGATAAGGCAACTGGCATCAATATATTTGAAGAAAAATCAGATAAAACAATTGTAAAAAATGAAGAAACCCTAAGAATCATGTGAGGCTCTATCAAGAAGAATAACTTGTGTATGACTGGAATTCCAGAACAGGGAGAGATAACAAAATACACAGAGAACTGTTGAAGATTTGTCAGCAGAAAACTTCCCTGACATCGTGAAAGATGAAAGGATATCTATCCAAGATGCTCATCGAAAAGCTTTTTAGAAGTAGAAAAAGATTGTAGAGATCATCTTAACTCTCTCACTTTCCAGTTAAGATAGCGGAGGCCCAAAGAAGTCAATGTGGTTAAGTGCTACAGAAGCTTCTTTTCAAAACTCCACAAAGCCAAGTTTAGATTAAACAACGATTTACAACAGGAGAGGAAGAGGAAACAATTTACAACAGGAATGGAGAAAGATACACTGTACACAGATTGCCTTTTTTCATTTTAGTTTATATACCTAAATATAAAACTAATAACTGGAAGTAGCTTTTTTAACACAGAGGTCCATTTTTATTTAAAAAAGTAAAAACATAATTACATAAAAAAGGAAGTGTGTTATTCTCTTTATAGGACCACAGGAAACCTAGCAGTTCATAACAACAACAACAACAACAAAAAACCCTGAATCAACTCAGACTCATAGCAACCCTACAGGACACAGCAGAACTGCCCCATAGGGTTTCTGAGAACTGGCTGGTGGATTCAAACTGCTGACTTTTGGGTTAGAGGCCAAATGCATAACCACTGTGCCTCCAGGGCTCCCTAGTTCAGATCAGTAGGTGGTAATCCGGAAGCCCTTTACCACCTGGTGGCAGCATAACCTATTACAAGCAAACAAATTTTAACCCAAGCCTCCAGCCTAGCAGCAAAATCCCCGTACCAAAGAAAGAAGTGAGGAAAGATGTGAAATCCCCAACAGAGTTTTTAGTTAAAATATTTTCTAACTTAATCTGTCCTTTTATATGATCTGTGAACTGAGTTTGACTCTGCCATACTGATACCAAAAAATCGTATGTGGTCTATAAAATGGGGCTAATGATACCATCTATCTTCTACGGTCATTATGAAGGTTAAACAATTGAATCCATGCCAGGGATTAGAACAGTGCCTGGCCCATAATAAATGCCATGGAAGTTCTTGTTGTTATTATTACATAGCATGTTTATAAAACTTCTCTAATGTTAAACTGAAAAATGCATTTTTAGAATGGAATTTGTACTTTTCAAAACTATATATATATAGAAGTAAAAAATAAGCATAAGCTAGTGCTGCTGTCAATCCTCTTGGTAGAGTGTGATTACTGCATGAATATAATCATCTGATCAGACATTAAGAGCTTATTTTTCTTGACTTCTTTTCAGAGAATGGTACATAATTGAAATTCTACACACGAAAATGTTTCTCGCATCTTATAATCCATTCCACTTTTTCTACACCACTGTCACCAATTTGGTACAATTTGTTCTCAAGTGTCTGAGCTAGGAAGATAAAGTTAATATGGTAGATAATATACTTTTTCTTGACGCCGCATGTATTTCATCTTGTTTAGTCCTCCTTTTATCAGAATGAGCATAAAAATTCAAAGTCTAACTTCATAATGCTGATTATCTTAACTCTCTCTCTTTCCAGTTAAATCTGTCACTTTGTGGTGTCAGTCATCTCAATGAATGAGATAGAAGGGCAGGAGTAACACACAGCAGATGTCAGTGCATAAACAAAGAAAAACATTTGTTACTGATTATCCTTTCTTATGTCTGAATTTCAGTTTTAGTGTAAACAGGTCGACAGCATCAACTTCACTTGAAGATTCTCTTTTAAGAAAAAAACATTTCAAGAATGATATTGCATATTATGAACATATGGCAATAATCTACAAATACAGCACCAATTATTCAAAAAGAACAGGGAAAAGCTGATTGTAAAACGGTTTATGCCTTTTGTTTACTTTTTTCCTTTGGTCAATTTAGAAAAAAAAGTTCAAAAATTAACCGTTTATATTTTTTAAACTGCAGAAAAGAGAAGACCAGACCATAATTAAAATTCTTGATTTCTGTATCTTTCTTCATTCTTTCCAAAATACTATATATTTCTGTAAATCAATAACCTGGATTTACCTTGTATTGTATTCATCTTCTTATTAAGCACTTTTCCTCGTTATTCATAGGTTCCTTTCAACTTGATACCAGAGCCAGGAGCCCAAGGTCCTACATGTGTACAAGGGCACCTTTGCTAAAGAAGGCCCAGAACTCTGCTCTCAATCAGTAGCTAATGGCCTGAACTCACTACATAAGGTTCTCAGACAACACAATATGAGAGGAAGTATCTGGAAAGAGAGCTAGAGAAAACATTTTTGTATTGCATTTTCAGCAGGGTAGCTTTTGTAAAGAGATAAATATATCCAGTTGGGAATAAAAATAGAGAAGTCTTATTAACGTGTATAACTCTACCTTCTGCTTTCTAAAAAATTTTCTCTAGTCAAATCTTAGGATCTTAAGGCCAGTCCTCTGAGGAGCTCTGACTGTGAAGGAAATTTAATAAGATTAAATTTAATGAGAACCAACTCTCCTGAAAAAATACTGTGATTAATAAAAATTCATAACAAATTAAGTAATGAGTTCAAAATTTTCTCTAAGAGATCTCCAGCCTTGAAAACACCTAATATTTTTTATATTCTTTCAGGATGGGGAGACAGAAATTCACTAACTAGACAGTAGACAAGAATCATCTTAGGTGAAGGGAAGGACAACACACAACACAGGGGAAGTCAACACAACTGGACTAAACAAAAGTTAGGAAGTTTTCCTGAATACAACCAAACACCTGGAGGGACAGCAGAGCAGGGGGGTTCTGGGGACCATGGTTTCAGGGCACATCTAGGTCAACTGGCATAATGAAGTTTACTAAGAAAACTTGCATCCCACTTTGGTGAGTGGCATCTGGGGTCTTAAAAGCTAGCAAGCAGCCATCTAAGATGCATTAATTGGTCCCAACCTACCTAGAGCAAAGGAGAATGAAGAAGACCAAAGACTCAGGAAAATATGAGCCCAAGAAACAAAAAGGGCCACATAAACCACAGGCTCCATCAGCCTGAGGCCAGAAGAACCAGATGGTGACCAGCTACAACCAATGACTGCCCTGACAGGGACCACAGAGAGTCCCTGACAGAGCAGGAGAAAAGTGGGATGCAGAGCTCAAATTCTAGTAAAAAGACCAGACTTCGTGGTCTGAGACTGGAGGAACCCCAAAAGACATGGCCCCCAAACTCTCTCTTCCCCAGAACTAAAACCATTCTTGAAGCCAACTCTTCAGACAAAGATTAGATCGGACTATAAGACATAAAACGATGCTCGTGAAGAGTGTGATTTTTAGTTCAAGTAGATTAAAAAAAAAAAAATTTTTTTTGTAGATACACAAGACTAAATGGGCAGCTCCTGTCCGGAGGCGAGACGAGAAGGCAGAAATGGACAGGAGCTGGTTGAATGGACACGGGAAATCTGGGGTGGAAAGGAGGAGTATGCTAACATATTACAGGGATAGCCACTAGGGTCACATAATGTGTGCATAAATTTTTATATGAGAAACTAACTTGAGCTGTAAACTTTCACTTAAAGCACAATGAAAAAGAAAAAAAATAAAAACACCTAATGTTTTTCTAATACGGGGTAAGCAAACTTTTAAAATTGTGAGCCGAGGTTTCCCTGGTGTGAGAAAAGCAGGAAATGCTGATCAGTAGCCAACCCGTCAACTGTTGTCAGCTGCTGTAATGCCTGCCTCCAACTCATGGGACCCCATACACAACGGAACAAAAACTGCCCAGTCCTGCGTAATCCCCACCATCAGTTGCAGATTGGACTGAACCTGTCAAGAATCCCCCTGAACTGAAATATGGGCTCACAGCGATCCTCCTGGCCAGAAGCAGCTCTAGCAAGCAGCAGGCAGTCAGGTAAGGCAGCAGCACCTACACCAAGTGCTCTCTTTGGAAAACTACCACTTCATTAGATCCAATCCTAGTGCTCTGAAACTCAAACCACAAACTCCCAGGCAAAACTGTACAGATGAAAAGCAAATGTGAGTTTAATAATTCACAGTGGAAATGAACTCCACAAGAAAACTCACCACCACATCTCCCTCCTGTGGAAGGCTGTTTGCTGGCAGCCTGTTTTTCTCCTCGTTGTTGTGGTATAGGGCGCCATCATTCCTCATCACCAGACTGTGCGCATCTCGGCCAAGAGGAATCTGATTCAAGTTAACTTTCTGGGTTGCAACTCCAATACCCCAGATTCCTAAAAATATAATAATTTAAATGTCCCCCAAATCTGAAGAACACAAATATGGAAGACAGGATAATTTTAAAAGGGAGCACAAATTGTATTTTAAAAAAGTAGCATATTATCACTAAACTACCTTTCGTTGATCTTTTTTTTTAATCTACTTTTAAAAGCGATTTGCATTCCCAAAGCCAACTCTTCAGACAGGGATTGGATTGGACAATGGGATAGAAAAAGATGCTGGTGAAGAATGAGCTTCTTGGATCAAATAGGCACTTAAGACTATGTTGGCATCTCCTATCTGGAGGGGAGATGAGAGGGCAGAGGGGGTTAGAAGCTGGCGGAATGGACACGAAAACAGAGAGTGGAGGGAAGGAGCGGGCTGTCTCATTAAGGGGAGAGCAATTAGGAGTATACAGCAAGGTGTATATAAATTTTTGTATGACTGACTTGATTTGTAAACTTTCACTTAAAGCACAATAAAAATTAAAAAAAAAAAGTGGTTTGCAAATTATGTTCTCTAGAGACACAGTACAGCCTAAGAGATAGAAACATGGCCTCTGGAGTTGTACCGCCTACACCACAATCCTGACTTAGCTGTGTCATCTTGGGCAAGGTAGTTAGCCTCTCTCTCAATTTCCTCAATTATAAACTGTGGATCCTGACAGTAGCCACCTCACAGGGTTATGGAAAGACAGAAGAACATGATAATCCAAGAAAATCACTTAGAACAGTACCTGAACAGAGTACATATCCAAAAACAAGCTAGCTATTATCATTATTGTTCCCTAAGAAGTATTTTTTTTAAAAAGCTACACATTAAATTTAAATAGCCTAGAGTTCTATTTCAAGCGCTACCTCTGAGAAGTTGGAAAATACTATGTCTTTAGTTTTTTCATCTATAACATGTGAAAATAATATATACCATGATTAATATCATGGGGAGGAGAAAATTAATGATAAAGTGTAAAATAATTTCCTTATGCAATACCTTAGTCAGTGAGTTGAAACCATTTTGATCTAAAGCCGACTTTTGAAGCAAGCAGCAATCCTCTTAACCAGACAAAAGAATACCTAGGGCTCAGGATTTTGTCTCAAACTGTTTGCTTCTCAGTTTTTATCAAATTCAATTAGGAAAAATTCTATAAATGGAAGACAATGCAAAGGCTGTGTTATCAATCCATTAATTTCTCTGTATTGAATTAGATCATCAGAAAGTTACATGTCTGGACTGCAATGTCATGGCCCAAATAATTCGGCCATATATAATTAACCCTCCAATGTGGGACACCACTGAGAACGATAGTCAGTGATAATGCTAATTTTACCAGACAACAGTTGTAGACCAGGTTATAGCGTCTCCTTACCCTAGAACTGTGCACACTGTGATGCACTTCTGCATGATTGCTTCACTAAGGGATCATTGAGGGTATCGTTAAGAATATCATCCTTTGCTAAAGAGACACATAAAAATTTGATTTTATGCTCTGGATCATTAGCCACTAGAGAAATGCAAATTAAAACTACCATGAGATTCCATCTCACTCCAACAAGGCTGGCATTAATCCAAAAAACACAAAATAATAAATGTTGGAGAGGCTGCGGAGAGATTGGAACTCTTATACACTGCTGGTGGGAATGTAAAATGGTAGAACCACTTTGGAAATCTATTTGGCGTTATCTTAAACAGTTAGAAATAGAACTACCATACAACCCAGAAATCCCACTCCTCGGAATATACCCTAGAGAAATAAGAGCCTTCACACAAACAGATATATGCACACCCATGTTTATTGCAGCTCTGTTTACAATAGCAGAAAGCTGGAAGCAACCAAGGTGTCCATCAACGGATGAATGGATAAATAAATTGTGGTATATTCACACAATGGAACACTACGCATCGATAAACAACAGTGAAGAATCTGTGAAACACTTCATAACATGGAGGAACCTGGAAGGCATTATGCTGAGTGTAATTAGTCAGGGGCAAAAGGACAAATATTGTATAAGACCACTATTATAAGATCTTGAGAAATAGTATAAACTGAGAAGAGCACATACTTTTGTGGTTACGAGGGGGGGAGGGAGGGAGGGTGGGAGAAGGTTTTTTACTGATTAGTTAGTAGATAAGAACTACTTTAGGTGAAGGGAAGGACCATACTCAATACATGGAAGGTCAGCTCAACTGGACTGGACTAAATAGCAAAGAAGTTTCTGGGATAAACTGAATGCTTCAAAGGTCAATGGAGCAAGGGCGGGGGTTTGGGGACCATGATTTAAGGGGACTTCTAAGTCAATTGGCAAAATAATTCTATTATGAAAACATTCTGCATCCCACTTTGAAATGTGGCGTCTGGGGTCTTAAATATTAACAAGCGGCCATCTAAGATGCATCAATTGGTCTCAACCCACCTGGAGCAAAGGAGAAGGAAGAACACCAAGGTCACACGATAACTATGAGCCCAAGAGACAGAAACGGCCACATGAACCAGAGACTTACATCATCCTGAGACCAGAAGAACTAGTTGGTGCCCAGCCACAATTGATGACTGCCCTGACAGGGAGCACAATAGAGAACCCCTGAGGGAGCAGGAGATCAGTGGGATGCAGACCCCAAATTGTCACAAAAAGACCATACTTAATGGTCCGACCGAGACTAGAGGAATCCCGGCAGTCATGGTCCCCAAACCTTCTGCTGGCCCAGGACAGGAACCATTCTCGAAGACAACTCATCAGACATGGAAGGGACTGGACAGTGGGTAGGAGAGAGATGCTGATGAAGAGTGAGCTATTTGTATCAGGTGGACACTTGAGACTGTGTTGGCATCTTCTGTCTGGAGGGGGGATGGGAGGATAGAGAGAGTTGGAAGCTGGCAAAATTGTCACGAAAGGAGAGACTGGAAGGGCTGACTCATTAGGGGGAGAGCAAGTGGGAGTATGCAGTAAGATGTATATAAACTTATATGTGACAGTCTGACTTGATTTGTAAACGTTCACTTGAAGCTCAATAAAAGTTAAAAAAAAATTTTTGATTTTAGATTTAAGGCTCAAAAAATATTTACTTCTCTCAAGAAACAAATATCTTAAGTTGGAGAAGACTACAGTAATCAGGGACATTTTGCAACCAGTGAGCAAACTTATAAAAGAATGGAATGGAGGACAGATCCAAGTTATTCAATATGCTTAAGAAAAGCAGTATTTAACCATAGAGCCAACAAGAATCTAATAACCAAAATATATATAAAACGTTGGCAACTTAACAAAAAGGCAACCCAATCATAAAATGGGCAAAGGACTTGAATATATATTTCACCAAAGCGGACATTCAAATGGCCACCAAACATATGAAAAGATGCTCAGCATCATTAGCCATGAGAGATATGCAAATCAAAGCCACAATTAGATACCATTTCATGCCCACTAGGGTGGCTAACATAAAAAAAGAAAACAACAAGTGTTGGAAAGGATGTGAGGAAACTGGAACCCCTATCCATTGTTGGTGGAAATGTAAAATGGTACAGCCATTGTGGAAAGCAACGTGGTGGTTCCTCATAAAACAAAAAATAGAACTACCATATGGCCCAGCAATTCCACTCCTAGATATATACCCAAAACACTTTTAAAGCAGAGACTCAAACAGAGACTTGTACCTCAATGTCCAACGCAGCACTATTCATAATAGCCAAAAGGTGGAAACAACCTAAATGCCCATCAACAGATGAATGGATAAACAAAACATGGTACATACATACGATGGACTACTACTCACCCAGTAGAAGAAATGAAGTCTTGATACATGCTACAATATGGATGGAGCTGGAAGACATTATGCTGAGTGAAATAAGTCAATCACAAAAGAACTAATATTGCATAATCTAACTCACATAAAAAGATAAGAACAGGCAAATGTATGGAGAAGAAAGTTTATCAGTGGTTTCCAGGAAGGGGAAGAGGGGAAAGAGAGGGGTTATATACGGTAATGGGAATACCACATCGATTAAGGGTAGGGTTTCACAGACGATTATTGTAACTGCTGTCAGTAAGTCATACACCTGTAAAAAAGCTGAATGGGCAAGTTTTGTGATAGAGGTATTTACAAGAATGACCAAAAAAAAAAAAAAAGAGTAGCTGCTGAGACTGCTTATGTACAACCAAACACCTCACAGGATTTGGTTCCTTGGTATGGAGGTTTAGGGTCATGGTTTAATGGGCTATCCCAGCTAACGGGCCTAACATGTTTAGTGCTTCTGTTCTACCATCTAGTTCGTTGCATAGTGCCTGGGGTCTTAAAGGCTTGCAAGCGGCCACCCAAGGCACAAAAATTGGTCTCTATTCACCTGGAGCAACAGAGGAAGGAGGAAAGTGAAGAACAGGAGGAGGATATGGAATGTGCAGCTAATTGCCTCCACGAGCTGTCTGCTATGCCATGAGACCCGAAGAACTAGGTGGTACCCAACTGCCATTACTGAACATTTTAATTAAAGATTCCATAGAAGAATCCTGATCAAAAAGGGATAAATGTAAAACAGAATTTCAAATTCTCATGGAATCCATATTTCCTGGAGCCATGAAGGCTGGATGAACTCCTAAAACTATTGCCCTGAGATCATCTTTAAACCTTAAATCAAAAATATCCATTTAAGTCTTCTTAAAACCATATAATAGTTTAGCTTAAGAAGTAAAAAGTGTCTGCCTTGAGCATTATACTCTTGTAAGAACTATCTATAAGGGATCAAACTGAACCTTGTTAAATATCGTTGAGTCAGTTTTCACTCACAGAAACCCTATGTATGACAGAACAAAACACTGCCCAGTCCTGCACCATCCTCACAATCTTTGTTATGCTTGGGCCCATTGTTGCAGCCAATGTGTCAATCCATCTCGTTGAGGGTATTCCTCTTTTTTGTTGATCCTCTCCTTTACCAAGCATGATGTCCTTCTCCAGGGACTCATCCCTCCTGATAACATGCCCAAAGTATGTAAGAAGTCTCTCTATCCTCACTTTTAAAGAGCATTTTGTGGTTGTACTTCTCCCAAGACAGACCTGTCCATACTTTTGGCAGTCCGTGGTATATTCAATATTCTTCACCAACACCATAATTCAAAGGCATCGATTCTTCTCTGGTCTTCCTTATTTGCTGCCCAGCTTTCGCATGCATATGAGGCAATTAAAAATATCATGGCTTGGGTCAGGCACGTCCTAGTCCTCAAACTGACATCTTTGCTTTCAACACTTTAAAGAGGTCTTTTGCCGCAGATTTGCCCAATGCAATCCATCATTTTATTTCTTGACCGCTGCTTGCATGGGCATTCATTGTGAATACAAATAAAATGAAATTCTTGACAACCTCAGTCTTTTCTCCGTTTATCATGATGTTGTTTATTGGCCCAGCTGTGAAGATTTTTCTTTTCTTTATGTTGAGGTATAATCCATACTGAAGGCTCTAGTCTTTGATCTTCATCAGTAAGTGCTTCAAGTCCTCTTCACGTTCAGTAAGCAAGATTGTGTCACCTGCATATCACAGGTTATTAACGAGTCTTCTAACAATCCTGATGGCATGTTCTTCTTCATATAGTCCAGCTTCTCCAAGTATTTCCTCAACATACAGATTGAATAAGTATGGCAAAGGGATACAACACTGATGCACACCTTTGCTGATTTTAAACCACGCAGTATCCCCTTGTTCTTTTCAAATGACTGCCTCTTGGTCCATGTACAGGTTCCTTACAACCACAATTGTTTTGGAATTCCCATTCTTCACCATGTTATTCATAATTTGTTACGATCCACATAGTCAAACACCTTTGCATAGTCAATAAAACACAGGTAAACATCTTTCCGGTATTCTCGGCTTTCAGCCAGGACCCATCTCACATCAGCAATGATATCCCTCATTCCACATCCTCTTCTGAATCACGCTGGAATTTGACAATCCCTTGTTGATGTACTGCTGCAACCGTTTTCAAATGATCTTCAGCAAAATTTTACTTGCCTGTGATAGTAATGATATTGTTCGATAATTTCCACATTCTGTTGGATCACCTTTCTTTGGGATGGGCACAAATATGGATCTCTTCCAGTCACTTGGCCAAGTAGCTGTCTTCCAAATTTCTCGGCATAGACGAGTGAGCATCTCCAGGGCTGCATCTTTTTGCTGAAACATCTCAATTGGTATTCCGCCAATTCCTGGAGCCTTGTTTTTCACCAATGCCTTCAGCGCAACTCGGACTTCTTCCTTCGATACCATCAGTTCTTGATCATATGCTACCTCCTGAAATGGACAAATATTGACCAATTCTTTTTGATACAGTGACTTTGTATATTCCTTCCATCTTCTTTTGATGCTTCCTGCATTATTCAATATTTTGCCCATAGAATCCTTCAAAATTGCAATTCCAGGCTTAAATTTTTTCTTCAATTCTTTCAGCTTGAAAAATGACGTGTGCTCTTCATTTTTGGTTTTCTAACTCCAAGTCTTTGCACATTCCATTATAATACTTTACAGTGCCTTCTCAAGCTGCCCGTTGAAATCTCCCGTTCAGCTCTTTTACTTCATCATTTCTTCCATTTGCTTTGGCTACTCGACATTCAAGAGCAACTTTCAGAGTCTTTTCTGACATCCATTTTGGTCTTTTCTTTCTTTCCTGTCTTTTTAATGATCTATGCTTTCTTCATGTATGATATCCTTGATGTCATTCTGCAATTCATCCAGTCTTTGGTCATTAGTGTTCAAAGCGTCAAATCTATTCTTGAGATCGTCTCCAAATTCAGGTGGGATATACTCAAGGTCATATTTTGGTTCTCATGGACTTGTTTTAACTTTCTTCAGCTTTAACTTAAACTTGCATATGAGCGATTTATGGTCTGTTCTGCAGTCGCCCCCGACCTTGTTCTGATATTGAGCTTTACCATTGTCTCTTTTCACAAATGTAGTCGATTTGATTCCTGTGTTTTCCATCCAGTGAGGTTCACAACTAGAGTCACCGTTTATTTTGTTGAAAAAAGTTATTTGCAATGAATAAGTCATTGGTCTTGCAAAATTCTGTCATGGGATCTCCTGTGCTGTTTCTATCACCAAGGTCATATTTTGCAACTACAGCTCCTTCTTTGTTTCCAACTTTCACACTACAATCACCAGCAGTTATAAATACATCTTGACTGAATGTTTAATCAATTTCAGACTGCAGAAGTTGGAAAAAATCCTAAATTTCTTTATCTTTGACATTAGTGGTTGCTGCGCAAATTTGAATAATAGTCATAATAACTGGTCTTCCTTGTAGGCATATGGATATTATCCTATTACTTACTGACAGTGCTGTACTTAGGATAGACCTTGACATGTTCTTTTTGACAATGAGTGCAACGGATTCCTTTTAAATTTGTCATTCTCGGCATAATAGACCATGTGATTGTCTGATTCAAAATGGCCAAGACCAGTCCATTTCAGCTCACTAATGCCTAGACTACCGATCTTTATCCATTCCATTTCAGGAACAAGATAGGAACCTTAGGGGGAATGAATTTATGTTAATGGGGAAGGAACAACTCAGAAAAGGAGGGTAAAAATGGTTGCACAACTTGAAGGATGTAATCAATGTCACAAAACGGTACATGTGAAAACTGTTGAATTGGTGTCTGTTTTGCTATGTTTTATTTTCAACGATACCAAAATAAGTAAAATTTAAAAAAAAAAAAAAAAGAGTATTTAAAACTAATTTAGAAAAGAACCACCAGAGGACTACTTTATATCATTCAAGGCCAGACGAGTGGCAGTAGGGTTCATTCACTCCACTCTAGTTTTCTTATTCTGTACCCATATTACTCATGCAGGATCTCACTAAAAGTTTTTTTTTTTTTTATGATAAAGTCTTAATAAAATATATTTCCCTATATACAAAACTGCCAAAAGTTAGGTAAACTATCCAATAGTCAGTGGAACTGCTATATGATTCAAGAAAGTCCATAAATTTTAAAAGAGAAGTGAAGATTTAGACTTCTATCAGAATTCTAAACATGATGATTGCTTCAGAAGACACTGAATCAGGGTATCTGGTATCTTAATAAGAGTTAAGAGAAAAACTCAGAATCATAAGACTGATTTTTATCCCAAGCCAAAATGGCAAGATACATGCTTCATGAATGAAATGGTGCTTCTAGCTCCTATTACTCATGCTAGTGTCTGACGTTTATTCAGTATATCCCATCTTTCAAACACTTTCATACATACAGTTCATGAGAGGTAGGAAGGGCAGCTCCTGTAATTTCCAATTACTTAGAAAATTAAGTAATTTAATGAAGATCACACAAGAGGTGGTCATATTACCCAGGTCTTTAAGTTAAGAGTTTGTTTTTTTCCTTCTGAATGTTTTTCATATACTGAAAGTTGTTCTTAATATTTAGAACAATTAGGACTTTTAATAGTAAAGTACCATTATACCAACCTGTAGACTGGATTTTGAATTCAAAGTAGCTTTTGTTTTGATGTAGCGGTGCACTGGCTAAACAACCTCCTGTTCCACATATTCTTCTTCCATTTTTTACAATGACAACATCTGTTCCTAAAAAAAATGCAGACACTTTGTAAAGTTTTGCATTTTCATACCCAAAAATCAAAATTAACTTGTTTCACGTTTAACTCTTCATCTACAAAAAACAGGGATATGATTTATACTTTGCAATACAGAAAACATAAATCATCTCAAATATTTGATTCACTACTTTCTTTCTGAGGGAACATTTATACTTCATATTCATTTGTGGCTAGAAATCTTGTTTAATTAGGCAGCTTCAAATAAGTAATTACTCTGAATTATACTAAATGTTTAAATACTTTTAGGGTAAAACTAGAGTAACCCTTTCTTTAATTTTTGAAATTAAAGACTAAACTAATTAACTAATATGATGATTTTATTACTCTCTTAATTTAAACCAAAACATAAACATTTCAAAGAAATTTCAGTAAACTGGTACAACGTTCAATTCAATCCAAGAGAAAACAATCTATTAAAATTGGCTTAATGTCGGGGACTTCTAAGTCAATTGGCAAAATAATTCTATTATGAAAACATTCTGTATCCCACTTTGAAATGTGGCGTCTGGGGTCTTAAATGCTAACAAGCGGCCATCTAAGATGCATCAATTGGTCTCAACCCACCTGGAGCAAAGGAGAAGGAAGAACACCAAGGTCACACGACAACTAAGAGCCCAAGAGACAGAAAGGGCCACATGAACCAGAGACCTACATCATCCTGAGACCACAAGAACTAGATGGTGCCCGGCCACAACCGATGACTGCCCTGACAGGAAGCACAACAGAGAACCCCTGAGGGAGCAGGAGATCAGTGGGATGCAGACCCCAAATTCTCATAAAAAGACCATACTTAATGGTCTGACTGTGACTGGAGGAATCCCGGCGGTCATGGTCCCCAAACCTTCTGTTGGCACAGGACAGGAACCATCCCCGAAGACAACTCATCAGACATGAAAGGGACTGGACAGTGGGTAGGAGAGAGATGCTGATGAAGAGTGAGCTAATTATACCAGGTGGACATTTGAGACTGCGTTGGCATCTCCTGTCTGGAGGGGGGATGGGAGGATAGAGAGAGTTGGAAGCTGGCAAAATTGTCACGAAAGGAGAGACTTGAAGGGCTGACTCATTAGGGGGAGAGCAAGTGGGAGTAAGGAGTAAGATGTATATAAACTTATATGTGACAGACTGACTTGATTTGTAAACGTTCCCTTGAAGCTCAATAAAAGTTAATAAAAAAAAAAAAATTGGCTTAATGTCAACCAAGTACACTTTCTCCTCACTTACTGACTCTCTCATTATCTGGTATTTGGAATTTACAACAATAATAAAAAAATCTACTATCTGACTATTTTGTGCATTAACGACATATGTCTGGCAGTAACAAACGCCGAGGTGCTAGCTTTGACAGTTAAGGTTATATGTCGCTGTGGCTGGGCCATAATTCTCAGAGTTTTGGCAGTTATGCAATGATGTGATTTGGCAGTTATGTAATGATGTAGTCTTCCTCCATTTTGTGATCTACTGTGGTCGCCTCCATTTTGCATAACACCAATTTCATATAATGAACTGGTCTTTGGAACCTCACCAGGTCGATAAGTGAGGAGAGGGTGTACAAGGTACTATGCTAGTGCGTTTGTCAATAAGAACTGAAGAGCACATAGACTATGGAAAGGAACATACATCTATATTCTTGAAATATCTGACAACAAAAAATATTAATTTTAGGCTCTTTAAAATGTTTACTAAGACAGCTACTATCAATCATTTCACAAACATGTACACAGCAAAGTTTTAACATCATTAAATGTACTTTTTCTCACAGAATATTACAGTTCTGCTCAAATTACATTTGATAGATGATATATTTGAGAAAAAACACTTTTTTTTCATAATGTGACCCCAATACCAATTTTTCGCTAAATCTTTCATTTAGGAAAACATGTACATCAGAGAACATGTAAGAAATACGCCATAAAACCAAGGCATGTGCTCCCAAGGTCTATGGCCATTATTATTACCACTTCACCGGTAATGTGTCACAAGCAAAGCAGATCTGGCTATATTAGAACTATATGGGATCCTTATTCTAGGGCAGAGTGAGAAAAGGTATTAGCAGGGAGACAGTTCACTATTGAATTCATATTTAAACAAAACTTACTTGGGACAAATACAAAAGAGAAATGCAAACTTTTCAGATCCTATCACAATTCTGAACTGTTTTAAGAGAGATACCATACCATCTCTTAAATAAGGTAAAACTAAAATCCTAATGTTTATTAAAACGCCATTAGCATCCATTTTTTTTCTGATTACATATATTGAAGAGGAAATTCTGGAAAAGTACCTTTATAAATAATCTACATTTGGTCGCCCATATACCTATAGTAGTTTTAACTGAATAGCATCCAGAGCCCAGCTCTTCCTTGATGGCACACACCATGTAGTTAGTGCTTGCTACCCTGAAGATGCTCAACAAATAACTGATACAGATATGAATGAAGTGTTGTGCTAAGCACTTTGTAGTGAACATGTAGCTTCATGCATTCCCACTTTCAACACGCTTCTCTCTAGAGATCAAAACAGTTGCAGGGAAGGTGACTCAATCTCTGGCTTCAGGGGTACAGCATTAGACCTAGGTTAAGTCAATCAGTACGTTCCACTTCTCTTGGCCATGGTGATTGAGTCAACAATGGTTACATGGCCCAAGCCACTATCATCAGAGATGGTCTCAGGGCTTTTGCAGGATATGATGGAACAAGATGCTCTCTTTCTTGCTGGACCTGAATGAGGAAGCCTACAGCTCAGGGAGCTGCTTCAAGCTATCACGTAAGTCAGCCTGCAGTTATAAGATGCAGAAGACCGAGCAAATAGAAATTCAGGCCTTGGCAGCACCAAGCCTTTCCTGGAGCCAGTGCTGGCTTTGTACTTTTCAGTTACATGAGCCAATAAACTTCCTACAAACAATTCTGAGTTGTGCTTTTTTATTACTTGCAACTGAAAGCATTCTAAGTGAAAAACATCTCAAAGAATTATGTAAATAAATGGTGTTTTTTCTTAACCAGCAATGCTCTGCGGTTCCCTATACACACTAAAGCTTTCTAACAAAAAATTCCTATGGTATATAACTTATCGTATTAGATATCATCCTAATGTGCTAAGCTAATGGAAGTATAAAACCCTCTACAGGTTGGGACCACAGAACCAATTCTGAGCATGGTATTATTCTCTTATTTCAATATCAATTCTTACCTGCAAGGCATTTTGTTAGGTACTGAGATGTTTTATATAGAAGAATTAAACATATTCAAAGAACATTGTAAGGTGTTTATGACTGATTAAGGAATTATTTTAAGATTATATCATTTCTCTATTTTTAAGTACAAAATTATTCTATATTTGAATCTATGTGATTTGTGTAGTTTTATTAATCACCACTACTGCTTAGACAGTCAATGCAAATTTGGGTACAGCTAGAACTTATGTAGCTATAGTGTATATTTTAAGAAACACTGAAAATTTCCAAACGTGAATCATCCCTTTAAAAATAGTTAGGTTGGAATGCATTTGTTTCTAAAAAGTCAATTCACAATTAAAAGCAAAAGATATGATATCAATGAAGATATTTAGAAAAACTATGCCACAGAAAATTCCCACTGAAATTCCAAAATGGTTTTAAGTAATACAGCCTTGCCAAAAGGAACAACATTCATTTGGATATGAAATGTACAGATGGTTTTCTTCAAACTGAAAAAAAAAAAAAAAAAGAGTAATAACATTCTTTAGATTATCTAATGCACCCACTCCTCACTTATCGACATGGTTAGGTTCCAAGGACCAGGTTATTATGTGAAAATCGGAGTTATGTGAAAATGGAGGATGGCGACATCAGCTCACAAAGTGGAGGAAGACTACATCATTACACAGCTGCCAAATTACATCACTAGATAGCTGTCAAATTACATTATTACATAACTGGTAAACCACTGAGAATCACGGCCCAGCCAAACTGACACATGACTTTAACCATCACACCCAGCGTTACTCTTACCTCACACCTCGGTGTTCATTACTGCCAGAAGTACATCATTAATACGCAAAATAGTCAGATTTTTTTTTTTTTACAATTGTGGTAAATGCAAAATGTCAGATGAGACAGTCGGTAAGTCAGAAATAGGTGTACAACCTTTCATATATCCAGTACATGCATACTTGCTCAGTGTGTTTTTCTTATTTTCAACTTTAGATGCATTCATGCTTGAAATGTACTCCCTCTTCTAATTCAACAAGCCTTTCCCCCTTCATTTATTCAGCTTCCAAAATCAAGCTTCTTTGTGATTAAAGAACTTACCAAAAGGACTGGCCAAGAAAAAATCTCCATGCAGGTAGAAAATTTGGGGATAACTTTACTCCATCCTATTAACAGCTGAAGGTTGCTGGGCAGCTTTGGAGAAAGAAAACAGTGGAATAGATGCAACTCACCCACTCTTCATGGAAAAGACAGAAGCCAGAGAAAAGGAACGCTCTAAAGAGCGGGCTGCAGTAATGCAGGATTAGG
This sequence comes from Elephas maximus indicus, assembly GCF_024166365.1. Lineage (NCBI taxonomy): Eukaryota > Metazoa > Chordata > Mammalia > Proboscidea > Elephantidae > Elephas > Elephas maximus. Next base: position 28,478,844 of record NC_064832.1, on the reverse strand, counting down.
GCAGTAGATATGGAAAGAAGAGCTAAAGCTGATCATAAGCTCCAAGAACTATGTATGTTTGTCCTTTACTGTATTCCCAGCACCTAAAACAATGCCTGCCACCTAACAGTTGCTCAATAAATACCAGTTGAACGAATGAACAAAATGGAAATGTTTTCTGAGGGAAATCATAGGATTTGAACATTCATTGTCTATAGTTACTGACAGAAATAATTTAAGTATATACCTATATACATATACATATATATACATAAAATATGTGTATCAAGAATCCCTGGTAGAACAAACAGTTAAGCGTTTGACTACTAGCCAAAAGCTTGGCAGTCTGAACTCACCTAGAGGTGCCTTGGAAAGCAGGCCTGGTGACCTACTTCTAAAAGGTCACAGCCTTGAAAACCCTATAAAGCAGTTCTACTCTGTACATATGGGATCACCACGAGTCAGAATCAACTCAACAGCAACTACAACAATATGTATATCCGTAATCTACCTGTCGGTCTGTCATACTGTGGTGGCTTGTGTGTTGCTGTGATGCTGGAAGCTGGGTCAACCATGGTGGACAGACTCTAGCAGAGCTTCCAGACTAAGACAGACCAGGAAAAAAGGCATGGCAATTCACTTCCAAAAATTAGCCAATGAAAATCTTATGGATCACAACCGAATATTGTCTGACTTGGTTGCTTTGAACATGTAATCAGGAGGGATCAATCATTGCAGCAGACATCATGTTTGGTGAAGTAGAGGGTCAACAAGGGTGAGGGTGACCCTCGGTGAGATGGGTTGGCACAACAGCACAATGATGGACTTGAACAGTCTGGCAACCGTTGGGATGGCACAGATCAGATAATGTTTCATTTTGTTTTACACAGGGTTGCCACGAGTTGGAGTTAACTGGGCAGCAGCTATCTAATATATACATACAGTAGTTAGTTGCCACTGAGTCAATTCTGTCTCATGGGGACCCCATGTTTTGCAGGGTAGAACTGTGCTCTATAGAGATTTCAAGGCTGTCACCTTTTGGAAGCCGATCACCCGGCCTTACTTCCAAGATGCCTCTGGGTGGGTTGGAAGCACCAATCTTTCAGTTAGTAGTCCAGCACTTTAACCATTTGCCACTTAGCCACCCAGGGACTCCCTTATGTTTTATACACACATATACATACATTTACTATGTATAAGGCTCTATACTAAACTCGGGCAAATCTAAGAATTTAAAAGTAAATGCCCACACACAAGGTGATATACAACTACCACACTTGGGGTTTCACACATGGTATAGAAATATAATGGGCAGAGTGTCTCCAGAACTATAAAGATTCTGGGCAGGAAGGGATTTTGCTAGAAATATTAAGAATCAACTTTGTTGTTTCACAGCACATCCTTTGAACAATGAGAGATGTGAGAAAAGTCAAAGGTGCAAAAGTATGTTTAGAATAATCCACACAAAGTATAACTGAAATAATTAGATTGAGAAATCTCTCCCAGAACCATATTCCAGAAGCATAGAACTATATGGGAAAACTCTAAGAACAGAATTAATAAAATGCAGAGAGGCTATGGAGGGAAGAAGGAAAGATGAGAAGTTATATGACCATTTGGAATTGGAAGGAAAAAACCTAGATGCAAAGGAGCAAAGTGCTGTTTCATTTTGCAATAGCCTGACCTGCTGGGAAGAGGCCAGTCAGATGAAATTACAGCAGCCGGTGACTGAGGAGTCGTCAGGTAATGAGAGGTTTAGTTGAAATGGCATGTTCTGACTTGAGGTGCGACTTCAGCGTTCTGCAATTTGCTTTGTTTTAACTTTGGAAGGTGAGAGGTATCATTTGCAATAAAACAAGCCTCAATGTATAAATGATGGGGCTAAAGAGAAGAGCCCACTGTCTGGGAAGGATTCAAGATCAGATTTAAAACATCTTGAAAATGTGCAGGTTTTGACTGGAGATGACAGCAGGGCACTGCTGGAGGAGCACCAGGACACTGCCTGTTCCCCGCCTGGGACAGTTGACAGGGCTCAGGAGGCAGCTCGGAGATCGCTGAAGTGGTACGCCATCACACCCATTTCCGGACCACAGGAACGGAGGGCTGCGGTAACCCTGAACACAGAACCGGGTCAAGGTGGAGTCGGCCGGCGTCTGGGGGAAATCCGGAGCGAGGCTGACACGGTTCCGAGGACCGGGTCGCAGGGGCAGGAGGAGGGCGGCGCAGGCCCGCGGGTGACCTTCCGACCCCAGCGTTCCCCCCGACCCGCCGCGCCCCCCCCGGGGTGGGCCGTTGGGTCCGGGGAGGGGCCTTACCCATGTGCTGCGTGTCCAGCTGCACGGCCGGCATCTCCTTCAGAGGGATGTGGCCGGTACCGCCGTCTCTGCAGCATCGCAGGCAGCAGAACACCGAGGCGGCCATAGCCCCAGGACCACCGACTCCGCCGCCTCCGCCGCCCCTAGACCGCGGCGAGACCGCCCCGCACCCCTGCGCTCAGCCCTGCGCCCCCACTGGAGCGCCGGAGACGCCGGTATGGAGCGCACAGGCCGATACAGCGACACCCGAGGCCGGAGGTCGTGGCGCAGGCTGAGACGAGGCCGGCCAGAGCTGAAAGCGCGGAAGAATCCGCGGCGACGGCCGGCGGGCGGGCAGGCGGCTGGACCCGCCTGTGTGAGGGGCGAGGCGAGCGGTGGAGCTGTGTGAGAGGCGAGGCTGTGGAGAGGGCGGGCGGGCCGGACGGCGCGAGAGGGCAGGTGGGCGGGGCTCTGCGGGGGGGCGGGGCCCAGGGCGGGAGAGCTCTGGGCGGTGGCTCGTGCTTGAGTGCCTGACCGTTTCCCCGTTGCGCGGGCTCGTGCTCGCGCTCCAGGCGCTGACGGGTGCGCGGGGCTGTCGGAGCCCTCTCTACACCGAGGGACCTCGGATGCTATGTTTTTAAAACTCTGCCCCTCCTCACTCGCACATTATTTTCAGGGACGAATTGACTTAGAAGAACATGAGGCCCGAGCAAGGGGAGCTGATGAAATGACCCCTAGGCCTCTTGCCGTACGCTCCGGGCTGAGAGAGCTCAGCCTCAACAGAGGGCTGTTCCCTCGCTGGCTGGTTTCTGAAGAATTTCCTCAAATTCTAAATAGATATCCCCGCGCCCGGGGTGGGTAATGTCTGGTTAGTGACCGCCCTACCCGGGCCGGGCTGCAGTTTAGGTGCAGAGCGGCGGATGTCCTAGTCACTGGGGCGTGGGCAGGGAGACAGGCGCCTGGCGCGCCCCTTCCAAGCTCAGCCTCTCTTCGGGACTGAGGGTTACCGGGAGAGTGTGAAGGGAACCCAGAGCTTGCCGGGTTCCCGAGGGCGGCCTTTGGCTCCTGCCGACTGCTCCTTCATGCTTCCACATAGGAGGCCCCGTGGCGGTCACCCGTCATCTTCCCTGCATGGGTCACATCCTCACGGGCTAGATTTTACATCTTCAGAGATCGCTTGGCGTCCGAGATGGTATGGGTCCGTCTCTAGAATAAACTTGGCTCACGCCTTCCTAAATCAGGTTTTCATCCTGAAGGCTTTCCCACGGTTTCTCAAGTGCTGGGAAACAGGACACAAAATGTCCACTTAACCATGTAACGGGTTCCTGTACACAACCTTCTAGAGACCTGAGTACAATCATCTTTTATGGAGGATCTCCTCCACGGTATAAGAGAAATTTTCAGGTCCCTGTGTCTCTTTCCTGTCTATACAACTGATGTTTTCATTAAATACTTAGGAAAACCTCCATGTTTGTGTACTTTGAGATTTAGTTACCACAGAATTAACAACCAAGGTGATGAAACTGTATGTTCTCTAAACTGATTGAGGGTGGACCCCCCCGGCTGCCTGTACTTTCTTGGCAATCATTTTACACATGAACTTTACTTTTACTGGAAATCTTGATCATTATTCTGGGAATTTAGTTAATGTTTCAGGTTTTTTTCCACTGGGAAGGAGGGAGGAAATTGAATAGAATGTTGCAGAGACAAAATTTTTTTGCTTCTCCACGAAGTGGTAGGAGGATATAGCTAACTGAATACATATATAATTGAATTCTTGAAAGATTTCAGGGTTTCCATATTATAGATGACAAAGTAGATTTAGAGAGATTTGATAATATGAGCAGCTTCAGAAGACTATGAAATAAACAAATCAGGCTCCAAAGCCCATTAGTCTGACTCCAAGCCTGAATTTTCTCCACTGGATCATGCTGCCTCTAAAATTCTGAAGATCTAACTCTTGTAATTAATGATTTAAAAAAAAAAGTTGCCTTCAAATGGGCTCCAATTCTTGGAGGCTCCATGTGTGTCTGAGTAGAACTGTGCTCCATAGGGTTTTCAATGGCTGATTTTTCAGCCAAACCTTTCTTCCAAGGCATGGATTCGAATCACCAACCTTTCAGGTAGTAGCCAAACACTGAACTGTGCCACCCAGGGACTCCTAATTAATGGTATAATCCTCCTAAAAGTCTCTCAGTTCAAATGCAGATTTATACTTTATTTTTCATTGGTTTCAGTAATATTCATATTAGATGTAAGCTGTCATAACTCCATGTATAGAAATAAAAATAGTTGTTATGTATAATATTTATTCAGAAATATTATTAAAAGTAGTACACTATTGAATACAGTATAACCTGCAAAAGCCAAAACCTGTGTAAGGCAGAAACCTGTCAGAGAAAAAAGTACTAAGATTGCACCCTGTCAGCAGCAGAAAATTTGCAAGACCCAGAAAAACCAGGCAATCCCATGGATTCCGGCTCTCTCAGATTTCACTGTGTATTGTAAACACTGAGGCTATTCAAGTTAGTTACATCTTCGATAAAAAGCCATACATATGGCTGAATTATCCATTATTGCAGTACTACTGGAGACCTGGTGGCACAGTGGAAAAGACCTCAGCTGCTAACCAAAAGGTTGGCAGCCTGAATCCACCAGCCGCTCCTTGGGCACTATGGGGCAGTTCTACTCTGTCCTATAGGGCAGTTATAAGTTAGAATCGACCCAACTGCAACAGGTAGTAGCGGTACTAAACCAAAACCCATTGGTGTCAAGCTGGTTCCGACTCATATCGACCCTATAGGATAGAATAGAACTGCCCCATAGGGTTTCCAAGAAGTGGTTGGTGGATTTGAACTGCCAACTCTTTGGTTAGCAGCCGAGCTGTTACTGACTGTGCCACCAAGGGCTCCATCCATTACTGTAGAGAGGCAAAAATGCCGTGGTCTTTGCCAGCTGGAAAAGTAATTTGCTGAGGCACTACCGCGTGCACTTCGCCCCTGCTGTAGCAACTCAAGTGCACTCAGCAGTGTGAAGCAAGCAAAACTGGTTAGCTCCTGAAACAGACTCCCCGGTCTTGGCAGATGAATGCCATCCATAAGCTCACGGACCTTATTCCGTCCTATATCTGGGATTCTGTTATCCTTTCAGTACTATCATCAAAGGAATTATCCTTTCCTTGGAAAGGTGCAATGTTAAATATATCTTGACAGTCTTTCATAGCTATCGCTTTAAATAACAATCACAAATAAAGCCTACAAAAGGTTTCCCAATTGTTAGTTAGAAGGTCGTTTATCTAAGTCAAAAGCAATAACAGAGAATGACTACTTGAAAAAAAAAAAAACGAGTCTGTCTGTTTCAGTGACATATGCCAGGAACTTGAGAACTGATAGGACAATAATGTAAAGCATGTGTTTCAGAGTGGAGTTTAACGTCAGGCTCAGTATTTTCTTTAACGGTTTTTATGCCAGCCAGGCATCTCCTGTTAGTAAATTTCACACTCTATGCTGGGTCAAACAAAGTGATTTCTTTCTTAAAAACTCATTAATCAGTTATTAAGCCAAATATGTTTTTCTGAGAGTAATCGAGACCACGTTTATCATCTTTAAAATCAGAAAGATTACAAAAAACTTACACTCCTAAATGCTAAAAATGTTCGTAGGGCCTTGATCTATTCATTATTATAGTTTTGAATGTGGTAACACATTTTTGGAGTGCTTACTCTTGCCTGGCATTGTTCTAAGTGCTTTTTATAAACTAATCCTCGTGACGACCCTATGAGGTAAAAACTGTCCTTCACTTTACACATGAGAGAGCTGAGGCAAAGAAAGAAAAAGATAAATGTGCCCAAAGTCACAAGTCAATAAGGGACTGAACCTGGACTCTCTTGTCCCTGCCTCCTAAGGCTTCTATATTTTAGAGCAAATCCCTATTATTTGTTTTCTGATCTTCTTGCCTCAGAAGTTGATTTAGATGTACCTGGCATCACTTGCACTCATTTAATCTAGGTTTACTGAATTATAAAGCACATTACCTACGTTCAACAACCAAAAAAAGAAAAGAAAAAGAACTTGAGAGCTTGGACTGTGACTACTATTTCTAGCTCTGGAACACCATAGAACATTTTGCAAGAGTGTCCTTCAGTGTGTCTCAAAATGACCCAAAAAACGGATATTTAGTACTTTTAATTGCTGAGACAGTTAAGCCAGTTAAAGACCTGGGAAAAACAGAGGTCTGGCGTTAGTAAAGAATGAGAAGATGAAGAAGAATAAAGGAATTTGAAAGAGGTACAGAAAAATAAGAACAATACAGTATAAAACAGAACAACTTTTTAATATTACAAAGGAAGAATAAGAAACCAAAAGCAACTGTTCTTTAAACAGGGCCCCGAGAATTAAAAAAAAAAAAAAAAAGTTTGATCAGAAAATGTTAACTGTCTGTCCTGTGGAAGATGAAACAGGTTGTCATATAACAAGGGGAGTTCTGTGATCCCTCCCTACCTCAAGTTCCATTACTCAAAACTCAAGTACCTTGTGTGCTGTAAATTCCTTTTCCTTACCAACTTAGGTTCTAATTACTAGTGGTGCAAATAATTAGGAAAAAGAGACATTGAGGATAAAAAAGGAAGGCAAAACAGTGCCAAGGTTGATTTTGCTTTCTCAGAAGCAACAAAGGAAGATGAAGGAAAGGAAAGTTGGTCCTTGGATCTGCACTCTTTCTGTTAGGAGAGGGCACTTCTCCGTGAAGGGCTGATGATAAGTGTTTTGTACAAAGTTTTCATGGCTGAAGATAAGGCTGTGTAATCTGGTATTAAGAGAGGGAGGTTGGAAAACAGTCAGCTGGGTCAAATAGTTTAAAGTTTCCCGAAGTAGCTAAAACATTCAAGTGAGTCTGTGTCTTGGGGCTCCAGTAGGGCTGGGGAGGGAGAAGTTACCATCTCCAAATTCTAAAATCAAAAAGCACTGGACATTCACAGAAAGGGCTAGAGAGATTACCAGATACTGATAAACAGATTTTTCTGCAACAAAACAAAATTACAAATATCTAATTGAGATTTCGAGAAAGATCCTACAATGTTTCTAGTAACAAGGAATGGCAAATGGATTATTAGTAAACCCAACATTACTTGTTTAAGATACATAAAATGTCATTTAGTGTCTATAGTTCTATTTTAGCTTTATTTTTGTATACGTAAAATATAAAGTTTTTCATAAGGTTTCACCTATAATCACAATCCTCCCAAGCCTATTTTCTCAGTCATGGCCCTCCACATGAATATTTCAAAAGCAAGGGTGTCAGAAACTTGATGCTTATGATGACAAGGCACTGCAATACTTCTCTATGCAGACAGGTGTGTCTGTGGTGGTAGAGGGCTTGTGTAGCTCTGAGCACAACTGCCAGGCCACTGTATTTGCAGATCCTGTAACCCGAGTCACAAAGAATGTGAGACTACTTAAAGTTGTTGTTGAAAGTTTGTACACTGGAATATTTTAAAACTGCTAAAAAAAAAAAAAAACCCCTATGAAATAAACAACTTTGGAATACCAACAGTGAGAGGAAGCTCCAGGGATATGTTATGGCCAAGAGAACTTTGGCGTAGGAAAATGGACCAGCAAAGAAGTGAGCATGATTAAAAGACTTTTTTCCTTATTCTTTGCTTTTCCAAACTTCCAACAGAATTCTTTAAAAAGTGTTATATATCCCTTCTTTAGAAGGTAAATGTCTTGTTTGTAGGTATCATGTCTAACATCTAATACAGATCTCAGTCCATATTAAGCTTTTAATGCATTCTATTAAAAGAGGTGTAGAGCCTTGAAAAAGAGGGGAAAAGTTAGGAAGAGTTATGGATTGAATTGTGTCCCCCCAAAATATGTGTTATAAATCCTACTATGCCTGTGGTTATAATCCCATTTGGAATATGGTTTTCTTTGTTATATTACTGGGCAGTATTAGCGTAGGGTGTGTCTTAATCTCATTGAGATATAAAAAAGCAGATTAAGCAAGCAGCAAGAAGTGCAGATGGATGGAAACAACAAACAATGGAAAAGAGGAGAATGCTGACACATTGTAAAAATTATAACCAACGTACGGAAACATTTGTGCAAAAATTGTTAAAGTTTGCTGCGTAAACTTTCATCTAAAACACAATAAAATATTAATTAAAAAAAAAAGCACAGGTAGGGGAAGATAGGTGCCATGCTACATGATGATTACAAAAGGAACCTAGGAATAGAAGCTGAAAAGACCAAGACCTTCCCCTGGAACTGACAGAGAAAGCCTTCCCCTAGAGCAAGCACCCTGAATTCAGACTTCTAGCCTCCTAAACTGTGAGAAAATAAATTTCTGTTTGGTAAAGCCACCCACCTGTGGTATTTCTGTTTCAGCAGCACTAGAAAACTAAGATAGGAAGATAGTTGAGTTTTCCATAATTTCTATAAAAAAGGAAAATCCCATTTTATAACTTTTTAATTCATATATAGTGTTATATAATTGATACTCAGTAAATATTTGTACTCATTGCTATCAAGTCAATTCCGACTTATAGCGACCCTGTAGGACACAGTAGACCTGCCCCATAGGGCTTCCAAGGGGAAGCTGGTGCATTTGCACTGCCAACATCCTGGCTAGCAGCCAAACACTTAACCACTGCACCAACAGGTTTTAAATGTTTATAAAAGCAACGAATGATGACCCCAAAATAAATAAACACATTATAATTATAATTCACTTCATCTAAAACCTGGAAATGGCATGTAAACTGAATTCTTATAAACAGATTTCTGCATTAAATGCACTAAGACAAGTTGCTGTGTAAAGAAATCCTATTCATAGAATTTAAAAAATGATAGCTTTATTGAGATATAATTCACATGCCATAGAATTCAGCCTTTTGAGGTGTGCAGTTCGACGGTTTGTGGTATATTCACTTATGCAACCATTACCTTATTCTGAAAAGAAACCCTATACTCATTAGCAGTCGCTCTTCATTTTCTCCTCCCCCCCCACCCTGGGCCCTGGCAACCACTAATCTACTTTCTGTCTCTCTGGATTTGCCTATTCTGGGCATTTTACATAAATGGAATCTTACAATTTGTGGTCTTTTGTGTCTGACTTTTCATTTAGCATGATGTTTTCAAGGTTATCCATGTTGTAGCACGTATCCATACTTCGTACTTTTTTATGGTTGAATAATACTCCATTGTATGGATACACCGCGTTTTGTGTATCCATTCGTCTGTTGGTAAACACTTGGGTTCTTTCCACTGTTTGGCTGTTATGAATGATGCTCTTATTAACATTTGTGTACAGGTTTTTTGTGAACCCATGTTCTAAATTCTCTTGGATATCTACACAGAAGTGGGAGAATCCCTGGTGCCACAGTGGTTAAAGCACTTGCCTGATAACCAAAAGGTCGCAATTTGAACCCAGTAGCTGCTTTGTGGGAGAAAAGTGCTTCCCTAAAGGTTTCATCCGAGGAAACCCTATGGGGCAGTTCTACTCTGTCCCTTAGGGTCGCTATGTGTTGGAATCAACTCAACAGCAAACAATGTGGCAGCTCTATACTTAAATTTTTAAAGAACTGCCAAAGTGTTTCCAAAAGTGCCTGCACTGTTTTGCAATCCCACCAGCAATGTATGAGTGTTCCAATTTCTCCACAACTTTGCCAACACTTTTTCTTATCTGTTATTGGCTTTTTTTTTTTTTTACCTCATTTTAACTTGCATTTCCCTAACGACTAATGAGGTTGAGCATCTTTTCATGTGCATATTGGCCATTTGTGGAGTCTCTGCGTGGTGCAAATGGTTAAACGTTCAACTACTAGCCAAAACGTCGGTGGTTCAAACCCACTCAGAGACAGCTCAGAGGACAGGCCTTGTGATCTGTTTCTGAAAGGTCACGGCCTTGAAAACCTATGGAGTGGTTCTGTTCTACATACATAGGGTCACAATGAGTCGTAATTGACTCAACAATGATCAACAACAATTCGTCATTTGTAAATCTTCTTTGGATAAACGTTTATTCAGATACTTTGCCCATTTTTAAAAGTTATGTTATCTTTTAATTGTTGAACTATAAGAGTTCTTTATATATTCCAGATACAAGTGCCCTTACTTTCTCCCATTCTGTGGGTTGTCTTTTCACTTTCTTGAAGATGTCCTCTGAAGCACAAGAGCTTTTAATTTTGATGAAGTCCAATGTGTCTTGTTTCCCTTGTTGCTCATGCTTTAAATTTTATATCTAAGAATCAATTGTCAAAAAGGCCTTGTGGCCTAACTTCTATGTTTTCTTTTAAAAGTTTTGTGGTTTTAGCTCCAACAGTTAGGTATTTGATCCATTTTGAGTTAAGTTTGTATATGGTATGAGGTAGGCGTTCAACTTCATTCTTTTGCATGTGAATATCCAGCACCATTTGTTGAAAAGACCGTTCTTTTCCCCATTGAATTGCCTTGGCGCTCTTGTCAAAAATTATACAGGCCTTAAAAGATTTTATTTGAGTACAAAGAATAATCATGCTCAGTTTAATCTTTATAAATATGGGTAGTTAGAAAGCAGATATCAATGTATTGAAAATATTTGTGTGGATGCTTTCTGATTGTAAATATTACTGGGAATTTTTGTATTGACTATGAACTTTATAGTTACTTTTGCAAAAATAAATAGCAAAATCACTTTCCCTCACTAAACCTTCAGGCAGGCCTCCAGTTTGTCAATCTTTACATTTTTCACTCCATCTCTGTTCATCTTTTCACTGGTTTCTTCATCCTGGTCTTTACCTTGCCAGGAGTTCTTTCTTTAACCCAGTGGCTCTCAACTTCATCAAACCCAATGTCCCTTTTTTTTCCATTGGCTTTTTACTTTCAAAATTTCAAACCTATGAAAAGTTCAAAGAATAGGACAATGAATACCTATATATTCTTTACCTAGATTTACCGTTTGTTAATAATTTGACTATATGTGCTTTATCTCTCTTTGTGTATATCTAAGTATGTATATTTGAAGATATATAAATTACTAAAATTCTATATAAATTTAAATGTTATATTACCATATTTTTATGCAAATAACATGTGGCTTCTACATTTGTTTGCCAGCCACTCCGTCCCCCCACAAGATATTTTTGTAAGCGCTCTGTGCTAATTTTTTTACATGTTGCTGTAAAAAAAATAGCATAGCATGCTTACAAAAATACCTCCGGGGGAGAGAGCAGTTGGCAAACAAAAGAGAAGCCACACATTACTTGCGTAAAAATATGGCATTTAAAATAATATGTTTATGTATAAGTTGTGCAACTTTTAAAAATTATTTCCTGAACTATTTGTAAGTTGCAAACATCATTATACTTCATCTCTAAACTTTCCAACATGCATCACCTAAGAATAAAGATATTTGCCTATTTAACCAAAATACCATTGACTCACCTAAAAAAATAATAATTACATAATATTATCTAATGTATGAGTTACATTGAAATTTCCCCAAATATATTTTTTAGCTGTTTTTTTTTTTCCTCCGATCCGGGATCCAATGAAGATTTATAATTTGCATTTTGTCGTTATCCCTGTTTTAGAGTCTTTTGTTCTAGGACAGTCCCACCCACGTACTTTATTCTCTATAACATGGATTTTTTGAAGAGTTTGAGTCAGTTATTTCACACAATGTTGCACATTCTGAATTTGTCTTATTGTTTAGTTATGGTTTTGTTTAACTGTTTTTCTACCCCTTGTATATTCTGAATACTGAAACTAAAGTCTAGTGGCCCTTTCAGCACAGATTAAATTTTAGGCAAGAGTATTTCATATTTTTTATGTAACTAATATTTTGTAATGCCACCCTTTACTCTGTTGAAATTCAATTCATAGATAATCTAAGTAGCTACATAGATACTTTCAGAGAATCAATATAATGTCCTTATTATAAAACAAAGGAGAAACAAAAGTAATTTATAATAAAATAGCCTGTGTTTTAATGTGTAATGTTTAAGAATGACTGAACTGAAAGAAATATTGAAGTAGTTAGATACTTGCCTCTCTTTATAATGAATAAGACTGGGTTTAAAAAAACAAGACTGGAAAACTGCAAAAACAGAAGTACGCATGAGTACTAAAATAAAACCAGTGTTAGCATAAGCTAAGAAAATCACTTACATCCATAAGAGAAAGAGAAAAATAACTTTAATTAAAGCAGTAATAACATGCCAAGAAAAATTCAAACTGATGAAGTAGAGATAATGAATGAATATGCTATTCTTGCAAATGAGCTCGGGCTTATTTATAAATTATAAATTTATAATTCCCTATGTCATGACATGCAAAAGCGCAGGGATAAAGAATAGAAAACATATATCCTTTGTAGAGATCTCACCATTTTGAGGGGCATGCATTCAATCTTTAGTACTAAGAAACGTCTTAGAGATCATGTCCTTTGATAACCATCAGAGAACAGGGTATGGATTGCCAACATAAATGAATACAAAGGGCTATAAAAAAATTGTATGGTAGGTCTCTCAGGATCATGTTTGAGTAAGAGTAAAAAACAAGTCAAAAATAATCCAAAAATAAAAATATGATTTTAATAAATAACATTCTTATCATGACACTAAGATATTTTAGGATACATAGGATAGCAATTACAAACTTTGCTAATGAAATTTACTAAAATCCTTGAATAGGTGTATCTCAACTAGTTTTATAATATTGGCTTTGAGTCTATTAGTATGAGTCTTCAGTCTCCTCTGTTACGTTTTCAGTTGAATTTGTTGCTTTTAGGTAACTGCATTATTACAATGAACCCCTTTCTAACTAGTTATATAGTTAGAAATACATACTATTAAAAAAAAATGCTGTAAGTAATTTAGCTTCTTTCCAAAGAAGTAGTGTCTTAGGCTGGGTTCTCTAGAGTAGCAAAACCAATGAAGTGTGTAAGTATCTATATAAAGAGATTTATATCAAGGAAATGGCTAACACAGTTGTAGAGGTAGGAACGTCCCAAATCCATAGGTCAGGCTGGTGGCTTCTCCTGATTCACATAGCTGCAGGGTGTGGTGAACCCAAGATCAGCAGTTCAGACAGCAGGGCTCTTGCTCATGGGCTTCGAAGAGTGACAGATTCCAAGATCAGCATGCAAGAACGCAGGTAAGCTACTACTCAAGTCCCAAAAACCAGGGGCCAGATGAACAGGACCCAGCTGCAGGATTTCAGAGAGAACAAAAGCCCACAAGCTCTGCCAGAATGTCCACTTATATTCAATGCAGGACACACCCCCAAGGAAACTCTGTTTCAGCTGATTGGCTACCCACAACAGATCCCATCATGGAGGTGATCACATTATATCAAATCTCAGCGTGGAAGTGGTCACATCATCATATGAGTGCCAAACCACATCATAACTGCCAAACCACTGAGAATCATGGCCCAGCCAAATTGTCATACAACCTTAATGATCACAAGTAGTATGGAAATTTTAACTGAATTTGAAATCTTCTGTAATCAGATTGATGAAATTGTTCTTTGACTTCAAAATCTTTTTGTTTTGTTTTGTCAGCTTTTTATTTTGTTTTAATGATTCCTACAAAGGTTGACTAACATAGTCTGCAGTCATTTCAAATGTATTAATCACCCACTTTAGTATAGTAATAAAAATATTTTAATCAAGTTAACATACCTTTTTAAGTAGTAACTAAATGAGAGCAATGCATTTCCAAATCAATATCTTTATGCATGCTGCTATCTATTGCAAAGATGGAAACTAAAAAATCTTAAAAAACAAGGTTATTTTTTAATAATGTAAGTTTGCTAATAAACCCCATCATAATATCTTTCACTTTAATAAGATTGTTCTCATTTTCTTTCAGCTTAAAAAGAGTTCATTTAATTTTTTGAGTATATTGAAAAGATCTGTCACATAATTTTATAATATTTTAATTACAATGTTTAATTTTTCATTGAATCAAAAAATTCTACAAGAGTATCGAATTGTGAATGTAGTCTTTTAAAATAATTTTCATGAGATGTCTCCTTATTCTGTTTGAGAAAGACATTCAAATTCTTCTTCATTATCATTGCACAGTGTCTTAGTCATCTAGTGCTGCTGTAACAGAAATACCACAAGTGGATGGCTTTAACAAAGAGAAGTTTATTCTGTCACAGTCAAGTAGGCTAGAAGTCTGAATTCAGGGCACCAGCTGCAGGTGAAGGCTTTTGCTCTGTATTGGCTCTAGAGGAAGGTCTTCGTAATCAGTCTTCCCTGGGTCTGGGAGCATCTCAGAGCAGGAACCACAGGTCCAAAGGACAAGCTCTGCTCTCGGCACTGCTTTCTTGGTGGTATGAGGTTCTCGTGTCTCTCTGCTTGCTTCTCTCTTTTATATCTCAAAAGACATTGAGTTAAGACACTACCTAATCTTGTGGGCTTCAGCAATATAACTGCCGCTAATCCATCTTAATACATCATAGTGATAGAATATACAACACAGAGGAAAATCACATAAAGTGGTGGACAATCACACAATACTGCAAATCATGGCCCAGCAAAATTGACAGTTATTTTGGGGGACACAATTCAATCTATGACACAGTTTGCAAAATAATCTATCACCTATCCTTTATAGACTTACTTTTTCTTTTTTGAAAAATTGAGGTATAATATACCATTATTTATCCCTCATGGGCAGAAAAATGGCCTTCCGAAGATGTTGTTGTTAGTTGCCTTTGAGTTGGTTCAGACTCATGGCGACCTTATGTATAACAAAACAAGACATTGCTTGGCCCTGCACCATGAACAATGAACTCAAACATACCGATGACAGTGAAAATGGACCTCCCCAAAGATATCCACATTCTAATTCCTGGAACCTGTGAATATGTTACCTTACTTGGAAAAAGGGACTTTGCAGATGTGATTAAGTTAAAGGTCTTAAAATAGGGCAGTTAGCCTGGGTTGCCTAGGTGGGTCCAATGTAATCACAAGGGTCCTTATAAAAGGACAAGAGGTCAGAGTCAAAGAAGGAGATGCCTTGATAGAAGCAGAGGTCCAAGCAACTCAGGCTAAGGAATGTGGGTAGCCTCTACAAAACCTCTAGAAGCTGGAAAAAAGCAGGGAATGGATTCTCCTCTAGAACCTCCAAAATGAATGCAACTCTGCCAACTCATTTTAGACTTCTGACCTCCAGAACTGTATGATAACAAATGTATGCTGTATGTATTAAGCCTCTAAGTTTGTGGTTATTTGTTACAGCAGCAATAGGAAACTAATACATACAGTGAATTACATACAGTACACTAATCTTAAGTGTACAGCTTAATGAATTTTTATAAACATATAGGCTTATGTAATCATCACCCACATCAAAATATAGAACATTTCCAGCATCTAGAGGATTCCATTGTACCCCCTCCCAGGCAACTTTCACTTCTCAGAGATAACTACTATTCTGACTTTTTTTCACCATTGATTAATTTTGCTTGTTTTTGGACTTCTTATAAATAGAATCATAGCATAGTTGTCTTTTGTCTTTGACTTCTTTTACTCAGTTTAAGTCTGTGAGAGTTATCTACATTATAGGTGTATCAGAAGTTTTTTTTTTTTTATTGTTGTATATTTTTTAATTGTATGTTTACCTGCATTTTATTGACTATGCAAAGGCATTCGTCTGTGCGAATCATAACAAATTATGGATAACATTGCAAAGAATGGGAATTCTAGAACCCGTAATTGTGCTCTTGAGGAACCTGTATATAGACCAAGAGGCAATCTTTCAAACGGAACAAGGGGATACTGCGTGTTTTAAAATCAGGAAAGGTGTGTGTCAGGGTTGTATCCTTTCACCATACTTATTCAATCTGTACGCTGAGCAAATAAATACGAGAAGCTGGATTATATGAAGAAGAGTGAGGGCATCAGGATTGGAGGAAGACTTACTAACAACCTGCCATATGCAGATGATACAACCTTGCTTGCTCAAAGTGGAGAGAACTTAAAGCACTTACTGAAGGAGATCAAAGGCTACAGCCTTCAGTAGGGGTTACGCCGCAACATAAAGAAAACAAAATCCACACAACTTGACCAAAAAACAACATCATGACAAATGGAGTATAGATTGAAGTTGTCAAGGATTTCATTTTGCTTGGATCCTCAATCAACGCCCAAGGAAGCAGCAGTCAAAATATCAAATGACGTGTTGCATTGGATAAATCTGCTGCAAAAGACCTCTTTAACGTGTTAAAAAACAAAGAAGTCACCTTGACAGCTAAGGTGTGCCTGACCTAAGCCATGGTGTTTTCAATCACCTCATACACGTGCAAAAGCTGGACAAGGAGTAAGGAAGACCAAAGAAGAGTTGATGCATTTGAATTATGGTGTTGGCAAAGAACGTCGAATATACCATGGACTGCCAGAAGAACAAGGAGCCCTGGTGGTGCAGTGGTTAAAGAGCTCAGCTGCTAAACCAAAAGGTCAGCGATTTGAATCCACCAGCTGCTCTGTGGGAGAAAGACGTGGCAGTCTACTCCCGTAACGATTTACAGTCTTGGGAGCTGTATGGGGCAGTTCTACCCTGTTCTATAGAGTCACTGAGAGTTGTAATTGACTCAATGGCAGTGGGTTTGCTTTTGGCTAGAAGAACCAACAAATCTGTCTTGGAAGAATTAAAGCCAGAGTGCTCCTTAGAAGCTTAGAAGGGAAGATGGAGGGACTTCGTCTCATGTACTTTGGACCTGTTATCAGGAGGGACTAGTTCCTGAAGGAGGGCATCACGCTTTGGAAATAAAAGGTCAGTGAAAAAGGAAAACCCTTAATGAAATGGACTGACAGAGTGGCTGCCACAGTGGGCTTAAACATAGCAACGGTTATGAGGATGGTTCAGGACTGGGCAATGTTTCATCCTGTTGTCCATAGGGTGTATTTTTTTTTTTTAATTGTAATCAGAGCTGACTCGGTAACATCTAACGACAACAATTATTCACCCATTTTCCTACAGATGGGCATTTTAATTGTTCGCAGTGTCTGGTTATTATGAATAAAGCTGCTATGAACATTCTTGTACGTGCTAATTGGCCTTTTCGTGCACTCATTTCTCTTGGGTATATACCTAGGAATGGGATTGCTGCATTAAATTGTAGGTGTATGTTCAGTTTAGTAGATTATGCCAAACAGTTTTGTAAAATAATTGAACCAATTTACACCCCTGCCAGGAATGTGTGAGAATTCCTGTTGATTTACACCCTTGACAACAGTTGGTTGGAACTGTTAATCTTTTTAATTTTAGCCATACTTGTGGGCGTGTAGTGTTAACTCATTGTGGCTTTAATCTACATTTCTTTAAGGAGTAAAGATGTTGAGAACCTTTTCATATGCTTATTGGTCATTTGGATATCCTCTTTCATGAACTGCCCGTTCAAATCTTTGCCTTTTTAAAAAATTGAGTTGTTTGTGTTTTTCTTATTGATTTGTAGGAATTCTATAAGTATGCTGGGTAAAAGTCCTCTTTCAGATATATGTATTATTTTTATTTACTTATTATATGTATTTTATGTATTTTTGCTCTTTTGGTGGTGTCTTTCGATGATTAGAAGTTCTTAATTATAATGAAATCCAACTTACTTTTTTTCTTTTAGAGTTAGTGCTTTTTTGTGTTTAAGAAATCTTTGCCTGCCTATGGGTTTCTTCTTTTTTTAAACAGCATTGATGACAACATTCATTGATTTATGGAATCTTTCACTAGGATTCATGGCTAATAAGCATTGCCGATGAACAGTGCAATGAATTGCCAAAGGAGCTGGTGTTATTTTTTCAGGTTAGCTACAAATCCACAGCATCGATCAAGGGTAGCTTAGCAGTTCATTTGTTGCACAAGCAATGCCATTGAGAAAGGGCATATTTTTCTATGAAATAATTTTGAAGTTTCCATTATTTGACAGTCCCTATATATTCATTGGAAACCCTGGTGGCGTGGTGGTTAAGTACTACAGCTGCTAACCAAAAGGTTGGCAGTCAGGAGCACTGGTGGTGCAGTGGTGAAGCGCTTGGCTGCTCACCAAAAGGTTGGCGTTTGGAACCCACCAGCCGTGGCGCTCCACAGGAGAAAGATGTGACAGTTTGATTCTGTAAAAATTACAGCCTTGGAAACCCTAAGGAGCAGTTCTACTCTACCCTGTAGGGTAGCTATGAGTCAGAATTGAGTCCATGGCAATGGATTTGGTTTTGATTTTTATTCACCTTTCTGACATAAATTTGATATTTGCTTAGGTGCTTTGGGTTAATATTCCCTTATGCCTTTGGTTTTCTTCATTCTTCTTTGCTCTAGATGGGATAGGACCTGTGGATGCATCTTAGATGGCCACTCGCAAGCTTTTAAGACCCCAGACGCTACTCACCAAAGTTGGATGTAGAACATATTCTTTATGAACTTTCTTATGGCAGTTGACCTGAATGCCACCCGAGACCATGGTCCCCAGCCCTCAGCCCAGTAACTTAGTTCCTCTAGGTGTTTGGATGTGTCTAGGAAGTGTCTATGACTTTGCCTTGGTCAAGTAGTACTGACTTCCCCTATATTGTGTGTTGTCTTTCCCTTTACTAAAGTTGACTCTTGTCTACTATCTAGTTAGCGATTTCCCCTCTACCTTCCTCCCGTCCCTCCTAACCATCAAAGTTTGTTTTTTGCTCTGTGTAAACCTTTTCTTGAGTCTTTATAATTAGTGGTTGCATACAATATTTGTCCTTTTTTGATTGACTTATTTAACTCAGCATAATGCCCTCCAGATTCATCCATGTTGTGAGATGTTTCCCAGATTCATCACTGCTCTTTATCATTGTATAGTATTCCATTATGTGTATGTACCACAATGTGTTTCTACATTCATTTGTTGATGGGCCCTTAGGTTGTTTCCATCTTTTTGCTATTGTGAATAATGCTGCAGTGAACATGGGTGTGCATATGTGTATTCATGTGACAGCTCTTATTTCTCTAGGATATATTTCTAATAATAGAATTGCTGGATCATACAGTATTTCTATTTCTAATTTATTTAGGACTCTCCATATCGTTTTTCATTGTGGTTATACCATTTTACATTCCCACCAGCAGTGCTCAAGGGTTCTAATCTCCCCGCAACCTCTCCAACATTTATTATTATTATTATTTTTTGGTTACAATATTGTCAGGGAGAGATGGTACCTCACTGTAGTTTTGATTTACATTTCTCTAATGGCTAATGACCACTAGCATTTCTTCATGTGTCTGTTAGCCGCCTGAATGTCTTCGTCAGTGAAGTGTCTGTTCATATCCTTTGCCCATCTTTTAATTGAATTATTTGTCTTTTTGTTGTTGAGGTGTTAAAGTGTTTTGTAGATTTTAGAGATTAGACGCTTGTCAGATATGTCATAGCCAAAATTTTTTTCCCAGTCTGTAAGTTCTCTTTTTAGTCTTTTGGTGAAGTCCTTTAATGACCATAACTGTTTAATCTTTAGGAGCTCCCAGTTATCAAGTTTATCTTCTGTTGTTTGTGCATTGTTAGTTATAGTTTGTATTGTATTTATGCCATGAATAAGGCCCCCTAGCATTGTCCCTGTTTTTCCTTCCGTGATCATTATCATTTTGGGTTTTATATTTAAGTCTTTTGTCCATTTTGAGTTAGTTTTTGTGTATGGTGTGATGTATGAGTCTTGTTTCATTTTTTTAACATGTGGGCTCCCAGCGATGCCAGCACCACTTGTCAAAGAGACTGTCTTTTCCCCATTTAATGGACTTTGGCCTTTGCTCAAATATCAACTGCCCGTAGGTGGGTGGATTTACCTCTAGGTTCTGAATTCTGTTTCATTGGTCTGTGTCTGTTATTGCACCAGTGCCAGCGTATTTTGACTACCATGGCTGTATAGTAGGCTCTAAGTAGCCTCCCACTTTGTTCTTCTTCTTCAATATTGCCTTACGCAGGGCCTCTCCCCTTTCCATATGATTTTCATGATTAGTTTCTCCAACTCGTTAAAGAATGTTGTTAGAATTTGAATCAGGATTGCATTATATCTGTTGATCGTTTGGGGTAATATTGACATTTTCACAATGTTGTGTCTTCCTATTCATGAACATGGTATATTTTTCCATTTATGGAGGTGTCTTTTGGTTTCTTGCCATAGCATTTCATAGTTTTCTTTGTATAAGTCTTTCATGTTCCTGGTTAGATTTATTCTTAAGTATTTTATCTTTTGGGGGGCAGTTATAAATGGTATTGATTTCCTGATTTTCTTCTTGAAGTACTCTTTGTTGATGTAGAGGAATCCAACTGATTTTTGTATGTTAATCTTATATCCTGCAACTTTGCTGAAAACTTCTATTAGTTCCAGTAGCTTTCTTATGAATTCTTTGGGATTTTCTACGTATAGGATCATATCATCTGAGAATAGGGACAGTTTTGCCTCTGTCTTACCAATTTGGTTGTCTTATTTCCTTTTCTTGCCTTATTGGTCTAGCTAGGACTTCCAGCACACTGTTGAATAAGATCAGTGATACAAGACATCCTTGTCTGGTTCCCATTCTCATGGGAAATGTTTTCAGTTTCTCTCCATTGAGAATAATGTTGGCTGTTGGTTTTGTACAAATGCCTTTTATTATGTCATCGTATTCCTATTTTGCTGAGAGTTTTTATCAGGGATGTGTGTTGGACTTTGTTAAATCCCTTTTCTGCATCAATTGAGATAATCATGCAATTCTTTTGTTTTATTTATGTGGTAGATTAAGTTGGTTGATTTTCTAACTTTGAACCATCCTTGCATACCTGAATCCCTCCTGGTCATGATGTACTATTTTTTTGGTATTTTTTTAATTCTATTGAAAATTTTTGTGTCTATATTCATTAGGGATATTTATCTATAATTTTCTTTCTTGTGTGTGGTGTCTTTGCCTGACTTTGGTATTGGGGTAATCTGGCTTCACAGATGAATTTGGGAGTATTCTTTCCTTTTCTGTACTCTGAAATAGTTTAAGTAGTATTGGTGTGAGCTCTTCTCTGAATGTTTGGTAGAATTCTTCAGTGAAGCTGTCTGGGCGAGGCTTTTTGTTATTGTTGGGATTTTTTAAATTACCTCTTCAATCTCCTCTTTTATTATGAGTCTGTTTAAATTTTCTACCTCATTTTGAATTAGTTTAGGTAGATAGTGTGTTTCTAGAAATTTATTAATTTCCTCTAGGTTTTCAAATTTGTTGGAGTACAATTGTTCACAGTATTCTGTTATGATACTTTTTATTTCATTTGATTCTGTTGTGATATCACGCATCTCATTTCTTATTTGGGTTATTTGCTTCCTCTCCTGCATTTCTTTTGTCAATTTTTGCCAATGGTTTGTTGATTTTGTTGATCCTTTAAAGGAACCAACTTCTTGGCCTTGTTGATTCTTTCTGTTGCTTTTCTTTTCTGTTTCATTTATGTCTGCTCTGATCTTTATTATTTCCTTTCTTCTGGTGACTGTAAGCTTCTTTCGCTGCTCTTTCTATTTGCTCAAGTTGTAGGGTTAATGTTTTGATTTTTGGCTCTTCTTTTTTGGTGTGTGCATTTATTGCTGTAAATTAGCCTCTAAGCACTGCTTTTTGCTGTGTCCCAAAGGTTTTGGTAAGATGTGTTCATTCTTATTTGATTCTATGAATTTTTTAATTCCATCCTGGATTTCTTTTTTTACTCATTGGTTTTTAAATAAGGTGTTGTTTAGTTTCCATGTATTTGATTTTTTTTTTTTCCTCGCTATTTCTCTTATTGATTTATACTTTTATGGCATTGTAATCAGAGAAAATGCTTTGTATTGTTTTGATGTTTTGGATTTTTTCAAGGCTTGTTTTTGGCCTAAAATGTGGTCTGTTTAGAGAATGTTCCAGGTGCATTGGAAAAGAATGTATATTTTGCTGCTGTTGGGTAGAGTGTTCTATATATGTTTATGAGGTTGAGTTGGTTGATTGCGGCATTTAAATCTTCTGTATCTTTATTGAGTTCTAGATATTCTGTCCTTCACTGAAAGCGGTGCGTTGAAGTCTCCTACTATTGTCATGGAACTATTTCTCTTTTAAGGCTGTTAGAGTTTCTTTTATGTATTTTGGATCTCTGTCATTGGGCGCATGTATATTTATTACAGTTATGTCCTCCTGGTGTATTGATCCTTCAATCATTATATAGTGTCCTTCCTTACCCTTTATGGTGGATTTTGCTTTAAAAGTCTATTTTATCAGAGATTAATATTGCTGCTTCTGCTTTTTTGGTTATCATTTGCTTGATTTTTTTTTCAATCCTTCGAGTTTTAGTTTATTTATGTCCTTGTGTTTAATGTGTGTCTCTTGTAGACAGCACATAGACGGATAGTGTTTTTTTTATCCATTCTGTGACTCTCTGTTGACTGGTGAATTTAAGCCATTTACATTGAGTGTAATTGTCAATTTTTTTTTTTTTTTATGAGCTTACTGCTGTCATTTTGGGGTTTTGCTTGTTTCTGTGGTATTGATGCTTTCTTTGTTCCACTTAATTTTCTGTGGTGAGTTCTTTTTTGTTTATAGATTTTCTTTTCATTTATTTTGTTATTGTTGATTCTGTGTTTACTGTGTCTTTATGTTTTCATACTTTTTAATTTTGATAGATAGGTTTGTTAGCTTCCTTTGTGGTTACCTTGAAATTTACCTTCATTTTCCTAAGTTTAAACCAATCTTTTATTTCTCAATATCATCTTGACTTCCTCTCCATATGAAAGTTCTAAAATTACACCATTTATTCCCTCTTGTTTGTTTTGCTGTTGTCGTTGTTTACATATTGACGTCTCTGGTTCCTTATTTTCAGTGTTTTAGTTTAGTTTTATTTTTTTAGAATTCCTTATCTGGGTTGGTATCTGGTTGATCTGTCCTGTGTCCTAATCTTGGGTTGTTATCTGACGTTGGTTCTCTAACTGGAGCATTCCCTTTAGTATTTCTTGCGTGTTTGGTCTGGTTTTTACAAATTCCCTTAATTTCTGTTTATCTGGAAATGTCCTAATTTCACCATCATATTTGACATAAAGTTTTGCTGGATATATAATTCTTGGTTGGCAATTTTTTTTCCTTCAAGGCTTTATATATGTCATCCCATTGCCTTCTTGCCTACACGGTTTCTGCTGAGTAATCAGAGCTTAGTTTTATTGGCTCTCCTTTGTAGGTGACTTATTGTTTTTCTCTAGCTGCTCTCAAAATTCTTTTTTTCTCTTTTGTTTTGGAAAGTTTGATTATGACATGTCTTGGTGACTTTCTTTTGGGATCTATCCTATTTGAGGTTTGTCGAACTTCTTGGGTGGATAACTTCTTGTCTTTCATGATATTAGGGAAGTTTTCTGCAGCAAATCTTCAACAATTATGTGTTTTCCATTGTCTCCATCCCCTCCCCGCACCCCACCCCATTCTGGAAATCTGATCACACTTAAGTTTTTCCTCTTGATAGTGTCCCAAATAATTCTTAGACTTTCTTCATTTTTTTTTTTAATTCTTTTTTTCTAATTTTTCCTCTAACAAATTGGGGGTCAAGGAGTTTTCTTCAGTTTCACTAATTCTATCTTCCCTTGTCTCAATTCTGCTCCTATGTCCTTCTAACGAGTTGTCTAAGTCTGAAATTTTATTGTTAATCTTTTGGATTTCCATCTGCTGTTTTTGTATGGTTTCTAATGGTTTATTTGTTTTTTTCTTGTGTTATTTTCCTGAATTCTTCTATTGCTTTGTCTGTGTTTTCCTTGGTTTTGTCTGTGTTTTTCCTGATTTCTTGATCTCTTGGAAAGTTCTGTATATTAGTTTTTTGAATTCTTTATTAGGTAGTTCCATTGCCATTTCTTTGGACTTCTTATTTTGGTCACTTGCTGGAGCCATCTTGTCCCATTTCTTTATGTGATTTGATATTGTCTGCTGTCTCTGAGGCATCTAGAAATCATTTTATTTATTTATTTATTGTATGTTTGTTGCATCCTGAATTTTTGTTTTGTTTTGTTTCAATGTGTCTGAATAGGCTTGCCCCTTACCAACTTCTCCAGGCTCACCTTGTGCCACACTCCACTTTTTGTTCTCTGTTCCTGCCACACTGGCTTTCTTCCAGCCTCTCAGACTCACCAGGCTTTTTCCTATCATGGCCCTTTGCACCTGCCATTCCAGCCTATTCAGATGTATCACTAACTCGGTCTGTTAAAGCTCTCACCTCCTGTCTCCAGGTGCGTGGAGCAGCAATTAAGTGTGTGAGCATGGGTCCCTGTTCTCTAGTACTGGGGGGCTGCTGAGGATGTCGGTGGTGTTTTTGGTGAGGTGTTGTATCTCTCTTGCTAGTTACCTGATTGTGGGTGCAGAGAGTGTCCTCCCTGGTCATTGGGTTGGGGGTTGTGCATGCACTCTACTGCTTGCTGGTTGGTTGGGCGAAGGTGCCAGCTTTGTTGATCACCGGGTGTGAAAACTCTCAACAACAGTCCCGGATGGGCAGGGCTGTGTAGGGGTGTTCAGAACAGTCACAAGCCTCTGGTTGCAGGAGGGGGGTGATGCAGGGGGCAAAGAAGTAGGGATGTCACCTGCCCACAGGCGCCTGGTTAGAGGACATACCCCTGTAGGCTAGAGTGTGCCATGAGGGAGATTGTGCAGCCAGTCCTCAGGCACAGAGTGCCATTGGCTGGCAGGATTGGGGGGGTGCCACCAGTCCTCAGGCCCCCAGCATGGGTGGTTGAGCTCTTGTCTTAGGGGGCAGGGCAGTGGTGAATGCCACTGGGCTGCACTGGTGAGTGGAGTGGGGGGATGAGTGAGGTGGGTGGGAGTGCCCCTCACGCCCCCAGACCTCCAGCATGGGGGGCTGGGTTGTGTGTGGTGAGTGTGGTAGGTGCAGTTTCTCAGGCCATGAAGCCGTCCTGCCAGACTCAGGCCATGAGTACAGAGTTGCTCCTGCTTGTCTGCACCAGGTGGAGTGGGCTTTGGCTGGGAATGCTGTTTGCTTTGTTCCATATGGCTGCATTGTGCAGGTTTGGTCAGCAGGGTGCTGGCGTAGGTAACCGGAGGGGGCAGAAGGTGCTGCAAGTCCATGGACCCCTGTGCCAGTGGCTGGGTGAAGGGGCAGGTGCCTCCAGAGCAGGCTGAAAGCTCCTGGTTTAGGGGGCGGGACAGTGTCGTAAGTCAGCGGCCACAAGTGGGGAGAGGGGATGTATGAGGTGAGTGGGAGTGCCCCCAGGCCTGTGTAATTCCAGCATGGGGGACTGGTGTGTGCATGGTGTGTGGAGGGCCTGCATTTAACTTTCGCAGGACTGGACACCCTCCTCTGTGACCCCTGATTTGTGCCCAGAGTCGCTCCCGATTAGCTGCAGCAGGTAAGGTGGGCTTCAGCTGGGAATGCTGCCTGCCTTGTCCCAATATGGCTGTGCTGTGCTGTCTCAGCCAGCAGAGCACTGGCGTGGATGATCGAAAGGGGTTGAAGGCACTGCAAATCAATGGAGCCCTGGCGCTAGTGGCTGGATGAAGGGGTGAGAGCCTCCAGATTGGGGCATCAGCTCCCAGCTTAGGGGCATGGTGGTGTTAAATGCCACCAGAATGAGTCACAAGCAGAGAGAAGGGATGGGTGAGGCGGGTGGGAGTACCCCTCAGGTTCACGGAGCTCTGGCACAGGGGGCTGAGGAGGGTGTGGTGGATTGGGTGCATGCACTTAACTTTCGCAGGGCTGGAAGCACTCCTGGCCTGCTCTGGATGTGCATGCAGAGTCCATCCTGCTTAGCTGCACCAGGTGGGGTGGGTGCTTTAAGTGAAAGTTTAAAAAAAAAAAAAAAAAAAGCCTTACAGAGCATAGTTCTACTCTGACATGTATACCCTTGAGTCGGAGTCAGCTTGAAGGCATCTGGTTTTTTATTTATGTTTACTTACTTTACATGCCCTATGCAGGTGTTCAGGATACGAAGTAAAGAACTTGGTGCTGTTAGAGCTTGTAGTAGGGAGATCTGGCCTAGGTAAGGGGTCAGGGGAAAGTTCCCTGAAGAAGTTACACTTGAGTCAAGATGTGAAGGAGAAGGAGTAGTTAATTAGCAAAGAGTGGAGAGAAGAGCATTCTAGACAGAGGGAATGGCAAGTGCAAAGGGCCGTGATAGGAAGCCAGTGTGGCAGGAACAAAGAACAAAAGTGGAGTGTGGTACATGGCGGTCCTGGAGAAGTAGATAAGGGACAAATCACACAAAGTGTCTGTATCAGTCAGCTATTGCCACAATGATGTAGCCTAACAAACAAACGAGCAAACAAAATCTAGTTCCTTTGAAGTCAATTCCGGCTCATGGTGACCCCATGTGTGTCAGAATAGGACTGTGCTCCATAGGATTTTCAGTGGTTGATTTTTCAAAAGTAAATTGCCAGGCCTTTCTTCCAAGTCTTCTCTGGGTAGATTCAAACCACGAACCTTTTAGTTAGTAGCCAAGCACTTAACTGTTTGCACCACCCAGGGATTCTATAGCCTAACAAACCACCGCAAAATCCTATGGGTTAAAACAAGAATAATTTATTCTCACTCACACATCTGCAGGTCAGCTGAGAGTCAGTTGATCTGCAGGTGGGGTCTGGGTTTGCTCCAGTGTCTCTCATCCTCCTTGAACCAGTGGTCTAGCTGAGTTGTGTTTTTCTCATGGCGATGGTGGAAGCACAAGAGGGATGAGCAGAACTTGCCATGCTTCTTAAGATCTAGAAGATTCAGAACTTGTGAACTGTCACTTCTGCCCACATTCCATTGACTAAGGTGAGTCAGATGGTCAAACCCAAAGTCAAAGAATAGGGAGATACACTTTTTCTCTAGTGGGAGTAACTGCAAACTACATAGCAAAGGGCATGGATACAGGGAGGAATGAACAATTGGCAACAGTGCAGTCTACCGTAGCCTTACAGGCCACATTAGAGGACTTTGTCTTTATCTCAAGAGTGATGGGAAGTCACTGGAGGGTTTTCAACAGAAAGGTGACATAACTAGACTTGAGGTTCTAAGAACCTTTCTGGTTGCAGATTTGAGGGGGCCAGAAAGGATATGCAGAGCATTATAAGGAAGTTCCTGCTAGAATCAGAAGAAATGATAGAACCTTGAACCACAGTAGTGATGATGAAGGAAAGAATTGGACAGATGCAAGAGATATTTGAAATGTAAAATTCCCGTAGTCATGAAATATTTAGAAAGTCAAATCCTCAGAACTAGGTGATAGTTTGAACATGTGAGTGAGGAAGAGAGGGGTATCAGGCATAAGACCTAAAACTGGGTGGGCATGAGTGTTAATCACCAAGATAGGGCAAGGTTTTTTCACATGTTTTATTAGACTGTAGTCTAATAAGACTACTAGTCTTATCATAGACTGCTGAGATTATTATCACCATTTTAAAGCTGTAGAGAGTGAGATTCAGAAAGGGTAAGTAACTTAACCAAAGCCACACAACTAACAAGTGCTAGGATTGGAAATCATGCCCAGCACTATCTGATTCTGAAGTATGTGACCTTTCCGTGTTATCTTTCAATGTTTGAAGGCATATAGAGTGGAATTAGATTGGATTATTCAGAGTAAGGCCATGACTATACATTATGACTAAACCTTAAATGGCTTAGTTCCAGGGGAAATTTTTGGTTATATTAAGGTGCTTAATGAAAGAGACTTGTTAATTAAGTAACAATTTCTGATGTTAGATTTACACATGTTGGAGATTAGCTTCCCATAAGTAAATCAAAAGGCAATATACAAAGAAAAATGAAGAAAAAATATATAACCAAAGAACACTCAAACCTCATCCAACTGCAATGATCTTGGCATAATCCTACAGAGACCCCCTAACGTGATGCATACAGAGAGGCACATCATCTCCGTGGTATCCTTCCCAGTAATGTACAACCTCAGTCTGATCATGAGAAAACATACAAACCCAAACTAAGGGACAGTCTTCAAAATGACTGAGCAGTACTCTTCCAAAGTGTCAAGTTCATGAGAGACAAAGACTGAGGGACTGTCACAGAGCGGAGGAAACTAAGGAGATGTGACGACCAAATGCCATGTGGGATCCTGAATTGAATCCTGGAACAGAAAAAAGACATTCATGGAAAAACTGGTGAAACTGACTGTCGTATTTAGATAACAGTATTTTATGAAGATTAATTTTTGTTTTTACATTCTGTGATTATATAAGATGTTAACAAAACGGGAAGCTTGGTGAAAGTGTATGTGTGAACTCTGTTCTATTTTTTCAACTCCTTTATAAGTCTAAACTTATCTTGAAATTAAAAAAAAAAAAAATTAAGTCCTTATCTGCAATGTATGCTGAAGTATTTACAGGTGAAATGACATGATATCTGGTGTTTGCTTTAAAATAATCCAAGAACAACAACAGAATGTGCGGGGAGAGGACAGAGGAAACAAGATGGTAAAACGTTGGTAATTGTTGGGCCTGGGTAACAGGTACATGGGAATTCATTATTATTCTCTACTTTTGTGTATGATTGAAAATCTCCCTAATAAAAGTATTTAAAAGGCATTTGTCATGGTTTGAATTATGTCCCCCAAAAATGTGTGTATTAACTTGGTTAGGCCATGATTCCCAGTATTCTGTGGTTGTCCTCCATTTTGTGATTGTAATTTTGTCTTAAAGAGGATTACAGTGAGATGTAACACCCTTACTCAGGCCACACCCCTGATCCAGTGTAAAGGGAGTTTCCCTGGGGCATGGTCTGCACCACCTTTTATCTATCAAGGGAAAGGGAAGCAAGCAGAGGGTTGGGGACCTCATACTACCAAGAAAGCAGTCCCAGTGAGTGAGACAGATAGGGTTAACTGTGCTGTCGGAACAAAAGTAATGTTAAAAGGTTACCATCTAGAAGTTGGGTAAACAGGAACCGCGCCCTGTCAACATGAGATAAGGTTGAAACAACCCATGAATTACTACCTCCTTCTTAGTGTTTTTCTAGTCCCTTCCCCCTTTACAGGCTGTTGGGGTTGTTTTTTGGCATGCACAAAACAAAGTGTGACCACTGTTTAACCTTCCTTAGGCCTCCAAAGATGGCGACGTAATGCCAAAAATCAGTGTGCTTGTGCTATATCCCATAAGTGATGCCAGGGGCTGCCGAGAGGACTCCTTCTTGAATATCGGCAGGTTCCATCTTAGATTCCAGATGCGCGCGCAACCTAATTAACATGCACTGCCATTCTGAGAAGTACCTGCCCCTTGAAAGAAGGCCACTAAATATTCATTACTCTATACCGAACCCATGTAAGCCCTAGCCTTGCTTCCCTTTTCTGAGTTAGCCTTTTGGAGAGGCTTAGTCCCCTGCTGATTCCTTTTGCTTGACTCAAGCAAAATAAAGCTTGCTCAAGATAAAGTTTGTCTTTTGCATGTATTCTTCCTCAGGAAAACACAAGGACCCTATGTGTCAGATTGGCAGTTGGTAGCACTGGGAGCAGAATGCATCCTTTGGACCTGGGGTCCCTGTGCCTGAGAAGCTCCTCAACCAGGCAAATGTTGATGACAAGGACCTTCCTCCAGGGCCGAGAGAGAGAGAACATCTTCCCTGGAGCTGACACCCTGAATTTGGACTTGTAACTTTTAGACTGTGAGAAAATAAATCTCTCTTTGTTAAGGCCATTCACTTGTGGTATTTCTGTTATAGCAGCACCAGATGACTAAGACAGTATTATAATACAGTATTTTAATGACATCATAATGTCCAGGTTCTGCACAAATGTGACTAAGGTTCCACGTCCTAATGCCAGAAGAGAAGCAGCGTCTGAAATGTTGCACAGCAAAATACTAGTTAAAAGAAGATCAAATCTGGTAATGTAAATCTTTTTATTTTATTATCTTCCTTAAGACATAGAATAAGAAAGCATCTCGAATGGTCTCCAACTCACAATTTTGAGAGAAAAAAGACATATTGGTTTATTAGGTTTAAGAGAGAAATTTGCCTGGGTGCTAGGAAAGTGCAGAAAGCTCCCAGTGCCATCTGGACTCCAGGCAGTCAGAGGTCCAGGGCAAAGACCGGGAGTGAGCAAGTGAGCAAGCACTTCTTGCTGTGTGTCTGTCAGTGGAGGGTATGAGAAAGAAGAAAGAGGTTTGTTACAAGCTGTACATTTATATTTGTCTTTTCTTTAACTTGATACTGTCTGAGATTTGAGAACAGCATGTAATCAGTCATTCTCATGGATCTCATTAACAGTTGCCGTCAAGCCTATTCCAACTCATGGTGACCCCATGTGTGTCAGAGTAGGACTGTGCTCCATAGGGTTTTCAGTGGCTGATTTTTTGGAAGTAGATTGCCAAACCTTTCTTCTGAGGCACATCTGAGTGGACACAAACCTCCAACCTTTCAGTTAGCAGCCAAGTGTGTTAACCATTTGCACCACCCAGGACTCCATGGAGATCATTTCAGATGCTGAAGATGAAGTTCATGGAGTTCTATTTACCCCAATACAGGACACCTATAAGTTTTCCTCAGCTGTTTTAAGCTATAATCAGGACCACATCTAAAGTTTTTTTTTTTAATTTTATTTATTGTGTTGTTGTTGAGAATATACACAGCAAAACCTACACCAATTCATCAGTTTCTATATGCACCATTTAGTGACATTGATTACATTCTTCAAGCTTTGCAACATTCTCACCCTCCTTTTCTGAGTTGTTCCTTCCCATTAACATAAACTCACTGCCCCTTAAGGTTCCACATCTAAAGTTTTAACACTTCTATTATCACAAGGGAGTCCCTGGGTGGCGCAAACGGGTAAGCGCTGAACTACTAACTGAGAGTATATATAAGCCAGCACCATCTTGAAAGTAAGGCCTGGTGACCTACTTCCAAAAGATCACAGCCTTGGAAAACCTTTGGAGCACTGTTCTACTGACACAAATGGTCACCACTGTGAGTCAGAATCAGCTCAACGGCAGCTAACAACAACACTACTATCAACAAAACAAAAAAACAGCAAAATCCTTGTAAAATATTATAGAAAGTTTCTGAGGTCATGGTAATATTCTCTATCTTGATAGGGATTTGGAATATGCGAGTGTAGTTATTTCTTAAAACTCAGAAAAATATGCTTAAGATTGTGCATTTCATTGTATATAAATGTTACATCTAAAGAAAAAATCAACAAATGTTTAGCTGTAGTTAATGATACATTGGTGAGTTATTTAGGTGGATGTCTACTGATACCTGCAGTTTACTTTGAAATGCATCAAAAAATATGATGGATCAATGAATGGATAGAGAAATGAATAGACATGTGACAAACCAGGTACAGTAAAACGTTAATGGTGGAGTCTAGATGTAGAGTGTTCACTACAGAATTCTTTCCGCTTTGCTTTACGTTTGTAAATTATCTAGAAACTTAATGCTGTGTCAGTTGACCAGGAAATGCAAGAGGCCAATGCTAGGATTAGACCTGTGTTCTGATTACTAGGTATTGTAGCCTTTTATGTTGTTGTTGTGTACCATCAAGTCACTTCTGACTCACAGGGACCCTATAGGATGGAGTACAACTGCCCTGTAGGGTTTCCAAGGCTCTAATCTTTATGGGAGCTGATATCCAGGTCTTTTTTCTGGTGAATGGCTAGTAGGTTCAAATTGCCAACCCTATATGGTTAGAAGCCGAATACTTAAGTTAGTAACCATTACACTACTAGGGCTTTTTGTAACCTTTTATACTTAATCTAATTTCCTGGATTCTGATTTCTTGGAATTTTGATCATTGAAATCTAGTTACTATGATGGTTAAGATTGTATGTCAACTTGGCTGGGCCATGATTCCCAGTGTTTACACGTGATCACTCCCAT
This sequence comes from Elephas maximus indicus, assembly GCF_024166365.1. Taxonomy (NCBI): domain Eukaryota; kingdom Metazoa; phylum Chordata; class Mammalia; order Proboscidea; family Elephantidae; genus Elephas; species Elephas maximus. The sequence goes on along the minus strand of NC_064832.1, from coordinate 28,446,800 downwards.
GATGGAATCTGCTGTGAGTAGCCAATTAGTTGAAGGGAAGTTTCCTTGGGGGTGGGGCCCACATCTGAATATAAGCAGACGTTCTGGCTTTTCGCTCGCTCTGGATCCTGTGGCTGCCTCCTGTTCATCTGACCTCCAGCTCTTGGGACTTAAGCTATCAGCTTATCTGTCAGTCTTGGGATTCATCGATCTGCACAGCCTGTGAGCGGGAGCCCTGCCCTCCGACCTGCCAATCTTGGGTTCACCAGCCCCTGCAGCTGCAAGAATCAAGAGATACCTCTGTCCTGATCTACGGAATTGGGAAGTTCCAGCCTTTGCAATCGAGTGAGCTGTGTCCTTGATCTAAATCTATATATATTTATATGCTCTACTGGTTTTGCTTCTCTAGAGAACCCAGCCTAAGACAGTTACCTTGTCTGCCTTCTGCTTTGACTTCCTGGTTTATTTACTAATTCATTTTTTTTTTTTTCTCAAATATTTGTCTTTAGCAATTACGCACCAGGCCCCGTGTAGGTGTTGGGGATACCGCTTTGTGCTAGACAGACATGGTCCCTGCTCTCCTGGAGCTTCCATTCATGGCTAATTCGCAGTAGCCAGCACCTCCAGCACCCATCTACCTCAGCAAAATTTCTAGGGGTCCAGTGGTGTGGGGTATGTCAAGATAGTCCTTCTAAAGTAAAGGATAGTTATTGCATCTGGCCCCTCCTACAACTGAAAAGGAGGGACAATGCCTGGTGGGCCTCTGGATTTTGGAGGCAACATATCCCTCATTTTTGTGTACTACTCCAGCCTGTTTATTAAGTGACTCAAAAAGCTGCTAGTTTTGAGCAGGGCCCAGAACAAAAGAAGGCTCCACAACAGGTTCAGGCTGCCATGCAAACCACTCTGCCACTTGGCCATATGATCTGGATGAGCCAATGGTGCTTGAAGTGTCAGTGGCAGATACAGATGCTGTTTGGAGTCTTTGGCAGGCCCCATTGGTGAATCACAGCATGGACCCTTAGGATTTTGGACCAAAGCGCTGTCATCCTCTGCAGATAACTACTCTCCTTTTGAGAAAGAGTTTTTAACTTGTTACTGGGCCTTAGTAGAGACTGAACACTTAACCATGGAACACCAAGTTGCGTGTCATGAACCGGGCATTGTCTGAGCTACTACAGAGTTATAAAGTTAGATGTGCACAGCAGCACTCCATCATTAAATGGAAGTGGTATATACAAGATTGGGCCACCAGCAGTACCTGAAGGCACAAGTAAGTTGCTTAAGGAAGTTTCCTAATGCCCATGATCTGCACTTCTCTCACTTTACCTTCCCCTCCCCATATGCACCTATGGCCTCATTGGGATCCTTGTGATCAGTTGACTGAGGAAGAGAAAACTCACGCCTGGTTTACAGATGGTTCTGCACGATATGCACGCACCTCTTGAAAGGTGGACAGCAGCCCCCTCGCTGGGACTTCCCTGAAAAACGGTGATGAAAGAAAATCCTCCCAATGTGCAGAACTTTGAGAAGTGCACCTGGTTGTTCACTTGGCTTGGAAGGAGAAATGGCCAGATGTACGATTGTATAGTGATTCATGGACTGTGGCCAATGGTTCGACTGGATGGTCAGGGACCTGGCGGGAACATGATTGGAAAATTGGTGACAAGGAGGTATAGGGAAAGATAAGTGAATAGACCTCTCTGAATGGGCCAAAGAAGTAAAGGTATTTCTGCTTATGTGAATGCTCACCAGAGGAAGACCTTGGCAGAGGAGGACTTTAACAACCAAGTGGTTCTGTGGAAGCCAGTCATCCTCTTTTCCTAGCCACTCCTGTCACTGCTCAGTGGGCTCATGAATGAAGTGTCCATGGTGGCAGGGATGGCAGTTATGCATAGGCTTGGCAACATGGACTTCCATTCACCAAGGGTGACTTGGCTACAGCCACTGCTGAGTGCCTAATCTGCTGGCAGCAGATACCAACACTGAGTCCCTGATATGGCACCATTCCTTGAGCGGATCAGTCTGCAACCTGGTGGCAAGTCGATTGCACTGGACCACTTCCGTCATGGAAAGGGCAGTATTTCATGCTTACTGGAATAGACATTCACTGTGGATATGGATTTGCCTTCCCTGGATGCAATGCTTCTGCCAAAACTACCATCCGTGGACTCACAGAATGCCTTATCCACCACCGTGGTATCCCACACAGCATTGCCTCAGATCAAGGGACTCACTTCACAGCAAATAAGCATGGCCTTGGGCCCACGCTCATGGAATTAACTGGTCCTATCGTGTTCCCCATCATCCTGAAGCAGCTGGCTTGATAGAATGATGAAATGGCCTTCTAAAGACATAATCACAGTTCCAAGTAGGTGGCAGTACTTTGCAGGGCTAGGACAATGTTCTCCAGGAGGCTGTATATACTTCAAACCACCATCCAATATATGGTGCTGTTTCTCACATAGCCAGGATTCACAGTTTCAGGAACCAAAGGATGGAAATGGGAGCAGCATCACTCAAAAAAATAACCCACTCACAAAATTTCTGCTTCCTGTCTTCACGGCCCTATGGTCTGCTGCTCTAGAAGTGTTAGTTCCAAAGGGAGGAGTGCTCCCACCTGGAGTCACAACACTGATTCCATTGAATCGGAAGTTAAGAATGCCAAACTTTCACTTAAAGCACAATTAAAAGAAAGAAAGAAAAAAGAACTGCTGGCAAAAAAGTAAGCATGCCACCTGGCCACTTTGGACTCCTCATGCTTCTGGATCAACAGACAAAGAAGGAAGTTACCATATTGTGATTGATCCTGATTACCAAGGTGAAATCAGATTGATATTAAATAATAGAGGTAAAGAAGAGTATGTCTGGAATATAGGAGATCCCTTAGGTCATGTCTTAGTATTACCATGCCCTGTGATTATAGTCAAAGGCAAACTACAGCAACCTAATACCGACATGATTACTAATGGCCCAGACCCTTCAGGAATGAAGGTTTGAGTCACCCCACCAGGCAAAGAACCACGGCCAACTGAGGTATTTGCGGAGGGTAAAGGGAATACAGAATGGGTGGTGGGAGAAGTTAGTTCTAAATACTAGGTATGACTATGTGACTAGTTGCAGAAATAAGGACTGTAATTGTTATGAGTATTTCTTGTTTTGCTATAGGTGTATGTGTATATACATATAAATATTTCTGTTTTCTTCCTTCCTTTATCCCATCACTCATAAAATATAAGTTATAAACAGGGCTAGTGCATTGTTGGTTGTATACGTGTTAGTTGTATTATGTTAGGAGCAAGTATGACTTTATAATTGTCTTTATTAGAGATTATGTATGGTTTAAGGAGGTGTGTACACGTGCCAAGTTGACAAGGGGTGGACTGTGATAGTTAATTTACGTGTTTGACTTGGCAAGGCCACGATTCTCAGTATTATGTAATTATCCTCCATTTTGTGGTATAATGTAACACCTCCATGATGTGATCAGCCAATCAGTTTTAAGGGAAGTTTCCTCAGGAGTATGGTCGATATATGTACATGGATGTTCTGGCAAAGCCCTTTTGCTTGCTCTGAATCTTATTTCTGACTTGTCATCATCTGATGTCTGGTTCTTGGGGCTTGAAGCAGCAGCCCGTTACCTGACCTGCTGGCTTTGGGATTCACCAGCTCTGCAGCCCTGTGAGCCAGCAGCCTGTCGTCTGATCCGCTTTTTCTGGGTTCTTTAGCCCCTGCAGCCACACGAGTCAGGCAAAGCCTCTAGCTGGTGTCTGACCCACAGACTTTGAGGACTTGCCAGCCTCCACAACAATGTGAGCCATTTTCTTGAGATAAATTTCTCTCTCTATATATATATCCATGTGTACACACACATTCACGCTTCACTGATTTTTCATCTTTAGAGAACCCAGCCTAAGACAAGTCCTGTATTTCTTACATTTTAATTGTAGATTTAAGATGTTCACTACGGTGCAAGCCCCTACTCCATGACTACCTATATTTCTTTCCTATTCCTCTCTGCTTACCCAAACTTCCCCTTTCTCCCTTCAACTGTCTTTGGCTTTTTCTCTGCTCTCATGAAGTTCAGATTCTTTCTTTCTCTTTCTCTCCTTCCTTCCTTCTTCTTTTGAACAGGTTTTCTAAACTGCTTTCCTTTTAGTAACAATTTTACAGTAGGTTTATCAAATACCTGATGGAATCCCTGGGTGGAGGAAACAGTTAAGCACTTGACTGCTAACCAAAAGGTTGGTAAACTTACCCAGAGGTACCTTGGAAGAAAAGCCTGGCAATCTGCTTCCAAAAAGTTACAGTCATGAAAGCCCTATGGAGCACAGTTCTATTCTGACACACATGGGGTCACCATGAGTCAGAATCAACTCAACAGCAACCGGTCTGTGTTTTTTTTTTTTTTGGTTATCAAATGTCCACTTTTGTAATTTCATCCACCTTCTGTTGTTTTTTTTTTTTTTTCTGTTGTTATGGTGTGTGTTCCTTTAGGCTATGGTTCCAAGAAATACATCCAGAGTGATTCCTGCTTGCAGTGGTTTCCCTCTCCACTTCCTTTATTATCTTCCCTTACATACTTTGACAATTAACAAGTTCTTTTTCCTTCTGGGTTGTATAGCAGGTGTGTTACCTGCAGAACTTTCTCTACAGTGAGTGGAAGTATTGGTAGAGGAGAAAAACCAAACCAGAAAACCAAGCCCATTGCTGTCAATTTTGACTCATAGTGACCCTATAGGACAGAGTAGAACTGCCCTGTAGGGTTTCCAAGGAGTGGCTGGTGGATTCAAACTGCTGACCTTTTGGTTAGCAGCTGAACCCTTGATTACTGTGCTACCACGGCTCCAGAGGAGATAAAGAGTTATCTAAAAAGCATACTCATACGCTGGGTATGTCCAGAATGTGGAAAGATCTGAGAAAAAGAATTTTTTGTATTCTAGAAATTAAAGAGGCCTCCTGACCCTGTTTGAAAAACACAATTAGATAAAATTCCATTAGGAATAAATCCAACAAAATCTGGTGAGAAAATAAGCTAGAGCCCTCTTACTAAACGTGTCAGAGGTCTTGGTTGTTAATTTTAAATGCACTTATTAATTATTTAATTTTATGTCAAAATGCACAATCTCCCTGTCCATGTGGTCCCTGCGCTTCACCTCCACCCTGTTGCTGTAAAGCCCTGGCCTTTCTCTACAGCCCCTCCTTTGCCCACCCTGAGGGGCTGGAGCTCAGAACTCCTTCCAGGCCTCATGGGTCTCCCAGGAAGCACAGTTAGCGTGGGGCTCCCGTGTGTCTGTTTCTGTGCACACAGAAATGCTAGGGTGAGTCACTAGTCCTCCTTCCCTAACAAAAGGCCATTGTATTGTACTGTTTGATTTGGGCTCTCCTGTGAAGCTTGTGGTCACAGACTTAGGGAGACGGGAGGCAAGCTCCAGTGACTTACCTCTCAGGTTGCGTTATAATTTTCTGATTTGGGTTTGCCACATTATATTGCAAGTTCCTTTAAGTCCGGAACTCTGTTTTATTTATCTTTGCTCCCCCAGTTCTAAGCACACTAAGTGGGCACTTGTGACTAGTGCATGGTTAGTGCTAAACAAATATTGCTTGATTGGAGTGCCACAGAACAACAACAAAAAAGCTGCCATTCTGACTCATGGCGACCCCTTGTGTGTCAGAGTAGAACTGCTTCGTAGGATTTCCATGACTGTGGCCTTTTGGAAGGGGACCTCCAGGCTTTCCTTCCGAGGTGCCCCTGGGTGAGAAGGGCAAAAGTCTGTGCTGTGCACCAGGAGCCTGAGAGGCGCCCTTTATAAGGCAAAACTGCATTCATATGGCCAGCAGAGGGCACCCTTGCACAGTAGAACTACTATTTCCTTTGCCCCTCGCTTGTTTACTTATCATTACCTTTTTGGTAATGGCTACCTATAAATTCAAACTATAACCTGCACAAACCCACTAGGCTATCACCAATTGTACACAAAAGACCAACATTATGCTTAATCCAAAAGGCACAAGAGCAACTCAGAATTTGCTTAAAGAATACTAAGCCACACCATCTCTAGAAATCAAACCCAAAAAAGAAAATTTAGCTGGTCAATCTTTCAGGAAGTTTTAATAGAGTTGGAAGGCTCCTTACTCTTACTTGCCACCTAATCTGACCACTTCACTTTTCAGATGAATGAACTGAGGTTTGTAAGGCCAGTCCTTCAAAAATTTTTACTTCCCTCAAAATTGGGTTTTAGGTAAAACCAAACCTGTTGCCATCGAGTCTATGCCAACTCATAGAGACCCTATATGACAGAGTAGAACTGTCCCATTGGGTTTTCAAGGAGCACCTGATGGATTCAAACTGCCGGCCTTTTGGTTAACAGCCATAGCTCTTAACCACTAGCCACTAGGGTTTCCAGGTTTTGAGGTATGTGTTGAAAACAAATGGAGAGGTGGCCATTTGGAAAAATTGCACTTTGCACTTAGGATCCTGCTCATACACACACTTTCTCTCTCTTTCTCTCTCTGTGTACATTTTCCCCCTCAGGCCCTTTAGAGAGGCAGTGTAGTCTAGAGGTTCTGTACATGACCTTGGCCCCGCAGACTGTCTGGGTTTCAATTCTGGTTCTGTCACTTACCAGATGTGGACTTGAGCAAGTCACTTGCCCTGTCTGTGCCTTCATTTCGTCATCTGTAAATGGGGTTAATAACAGAGCCTGTTTCACTAGATTATTGTGAGGATTAAATAAGTTACTACCTGTAAAACTCTTAGTGCCTTGTACATAAAAAGTGCTCTCCAGCTAACTATTTACTAAATAAAATACATAAAATTTTAGAAAGACATTATCTTAATGATGAATATGGACAACATTCTAAGGGTACTTTTTAAAAGGCTGGAAGTAGGCTTTTAGTGTATGTTTTTTAGGGAAAATCAATTGTGTAATAAATAATAACAGTATAAGGAAAAAAAGTGTGTGTTAATTGACCTGACTAGCAGGCTGAGAGCCAAAAAGCCTTAATCCAGACCTGACTCTGATGCCCACAGTCCAGAGATTTATCTGTCATCTTCTTTCTCACGTTGGCAAGCTTAAAAAATAACCACCTCAAACCCCCAAACCCTCAAGGATTCAAGTGCATAAACCATTTTTTGTGTGTCTGCCCCCTCCTTGTTCAAGCTGACCTGGCTGGTCACCCACATCCGCCCCCCTCTTCTGTGTCTCCCATCTGAAAGCAGCCATGACTGGGTTGTACTCTGGTTGTCCGCTGAGGCTGTAAAGAGTGCCTGGCAGGAAAGAGGAACTGAGGATAGTGGCCTGGGAGGTCCCACAGTGGCGTGGGAAGTCCCACCTTTAGGGTAAGCAGTGGGAAGGCGATTCCCAGGACCCCGCCAGAGAAGCACTCAAACCCTGACCAAGGGCTGGGTGTGGGGGGAGGGGTTGGGCCCTGCTCTAAGGGGCTACCACACATGGCATCTGTCTTCCCCTGTGTGTGTATGTCTGCATCCATTTTGCTCTTTTTATAATTCAGAAGTGATTAGATTTGGAACACACCCTACTTGGGTATTATCTAATTAACATAGCAAAGAAAACTTCATTTCCAAACATGATAACATCCACAGGGATAGGTCTTAGGAGCCGTTAAAGCAGCTGTGAGCAGCACTTCAATTAGTATCAGAGGCCCACTGGCAGAGAAGCACCTAGCAGAAAAGAAGCCCTTAAGGAAATTCTGCAGCCAGAGCGTGGCCCCAGGAGGCCAGCCTGGGCATGCGCAGAAGAGTGAGAGGTGGCCTTGTCATGGGAGCCCAAACCAAAACCAACCCACTGCCATCCAGTCGATTCCTTCTCATAGCAACCCTGTAGAGTAGAGCTGCCCTGTAGGGTTTCCAAGGCTGTAACTGTATGGAAGCAGACTTTGTCACCGGAAAGAGACCCTGGCTGGGAGGGGGCAGGACAGAGAGGGAGCTGAAAGGAAGCAACCCAGGACTCTTGGAAAGTGAAGGCTATGAAGCAAGGCTGAGGAGTAGGAGCCCTGAAACAGGACAAGTTAGAAGAATTCTCCCCAGCTAATAGGAGGGGCTGGGCCTGAACATTCTCCAGGCCTCCTAAATCATACCTCTGGGACATTACCTTGGGGCCTTGTTAAAATCAGACTCTGATTCATTAGGCCTGAGATTCTGCATTTCCAACCAGCAGCCTAGTGGTGCTGCTGGTTCTTAGGCCCCACTTTGAGAAACAGTAGTCTCTTCCAGGCTTTAGAAGAAAGAACGCTGGGGTCAGGTACCGGAGACTTGATTCTTGGGGAGGAAGTCCTTCCAGCTTCAGTTCAAATTCAAGGCTGCCTTTGCAGGTTCCCAGGTATTAAAAGGATTTAGGGAGGAGTTCAATTATAGGGTGAGTAAATTTTTTTTTTTTTTTTTTTTTTAGGGAAAGAGATCCCAGATTGGGGGACATTCACTCACAGGGTGCCTGGGGGCTGGGAAGAAGAATGGCTGGTATTCAGTTAGATTGGGGCTTAAAACCCAAACCCCGTGCCGTCGAGTCGATCCCGACTCATAGCGACCCTATAGGACAGAGTAGAACTGCCCCATAGAGTTTCCAAGGAGCTCCTGGCGGATTTGAACTGTTGACCTTTTGGTTAGCAGCCATAGCACTTAACCACTGCGCCACCAGGGTTTCCAGATTGGGCCTTAAAAATAGGTCGCCAATAACCCGAGAAGTCTGGTGAGGCAGAAGATGCTAGCGGGAAAGCCCCCAAAGAGCTCCCCAAACAAAGGCCAGTTGCCGCGGAGTCAGCTCTGCCTCAGCGACCTCGTGTGTCGGAGTAGAAATGTGCTCCATAGTGTTGCCTTTTTTTTTTTTTTTCTGCTTTAAAAACAGAAGTTTTTGCGACCAATGTCATGGAACAGTTTGTGTGTGAATTACTGAGTGGAAAACCAATTGCTTTGTAAACTTTCATGTAAAACCCAATAAAATGTTCAAAAAAAGAAAAGAAAAAAACCAGAAATTAATTTTCTCACAGTTCCAGAGGCTGAGAGCCCAAGTCAGGGTGTTGGGAGTGTTGGTTCCTTCCTCGTAGGTCGCCCTGGGCTTTCTTGGTTCCTTGGCTCATAGACACCCTCACATTACATCTGTCTTCAACGGGGTGTATGTGTCTGCATCCATTTTGCTCTTTTTATAATTCAGAAGCGATCAGATTTGGAACTCACCCTACTTGGGTATGATCTAATTAACACAGCAAAGAAAACCTCATTTCCAAACAGGATTACACCCACAGGGACAGGAGTTAGGGTTCCAGCACCTCCTTTGGAGGGACACAATTCAGTTCATAGCAGAGAAGAGACAGAAGTTACATTTCAGTGTTCTTCTAGAGAGGTAAATAAGAGCTCAGAAAAATTAAGAGATTTAGCTAAAATACTAGTCCAGCATTTCCTAAGTATTCTCCTGTATATAGATCATTAGATTAAAGCAGGCACTATAGTCACAGATGCACACATACCTACACACACAAATGGTTTCACGGTCGGATGAGTCTGGGAAGGCTGTGCACTGTATTTGCTCCTGGTGACGGACAACATATTCCAAAGTTACAGAAGGATTTGTGCACTAAGGCCATCTGTTAACTTAATCTCTGAAGATCATTCTAATGTGTAGCTTTATTTTGATTTTACCTATTTTCTTCCTTTTGTTTATTTGAGTTATTCATTCATATTTTATTTTGCTTCTTAAGTTTAGCCACTGATACATACATTCTCAATCTTTTTGCTTTTCAATAAATGTCTCCCAGGTTATAAAATTTCTTCTAAAAACCTCCTGAGTTGCAGCCCGCAAGTTCTTCAATGATGCTATTTCATCGCCATATAGTTCTAAATATTTTGATTTTTTTCATTGGAATTTCATGTTTAATCCATAAATTGCTAGAGGTATTTTAAGACCTATCTCATTAGTCTCTGTGTTCCCGGAGGGTACAGTAATTCCCCTCTTAGACATAACTTGGCAAGTCTGCGCTCAGTAGAGGATACTCCCTAAAAGTTGGTTGAACTGAACTGAATTTTTTTTCAGAATCACTCAGACTATAACAAAGATGAGACTAAAATGTCTATCTTCCAACTTTATATATGTAGTTGTTGTTGAGACTATACACGGCCATAGGGTTTTTCATCGCTGGTTTTTCAGAGGTAGATTGCCAAGCCTTATTTCCTGGGTGGACTCAAATCTCTAATTTTTGGTTAGCTGTTTGTACCACCCAGGAACTCTGTGAAGGACCAGGAACCTGTGCCGTTCAGTCAATTCGAGTCGGTTCCAACATATAGTGACCCGATAGGTCAGAGTAAAACTGCCCCATAGGGTTTACAAACGAAAGGAGCGGCTGGTGGATTCGAACTGCCAATGTTTTGGTTAGTAGCTCTTAACCACTGCGCCACCAGGGCTCCCAAAAGGTGGTAAGCAGCCTCTAAGTACCTCAGGGATGGTGTCACAGGCTACAGGAGACAGCCACAAGAAGATCGCAGGTTACCCCACCCGAGCACTTGCCAAACCAGGTGACGCCTTGAGAGAAGCTGCTAGTTGTAACAGAGGCAAGGTTATCTGTACCAAGTTTCAGGCCGTTTTCCAGGGGGAAAAGAGGACAGGCCAATGCAGCCGAAAGGGCTGGGCGTTGGCTTTGCAGAAAGCTGAGTGGCACTGACAGCCCCAGGTTGTTGGGTGCCCTGTGTTGAACCAGAAAGCCTGGTGTTCCAGCTTCTGGTGTATTGAATGCAGCAAAGGCCTGTTTTTAAAAATCGTGATTACTTCAGATGTGCTTTATCTTCTATTTTCGTTGATTTGTAATGAGCAGAAGTTTGTAATTTCAGCTCTTAGCTACTCCTTCTGTTAAGTGTTGAATAAACAAACACTACTTGAAGAAACCTTATAACCCTTTTGAAATGTGAGGAATTCTTTTGTCTGTGTGTAAATAAGATGTTCCAACACTAAGGTTAGGTATTCTGTAAATAAAAGTCTATCCCTTGGGAGGGGAGGGTATACTGTAAAGACTGTTTCTCCCCCTCAATCTCTGTGGGGGGCATACTTTTGTAGCCCTATCTACCAGTGAGTCCCTGGATGGTACAAATGGTTAACACACTCGGTTGGTAACTGAAAGGTTGGCAGTTGGAGTTTACTCAGAGGCACCTCAGAGAAAAGGCCTGGTAATCTACTTCTGAAAAATCAGCCATTGTAATCCCTATAGAGCAGTCCTACTCTGACACACATGAGGTTGCCGTGGGTTGGAGTCAACTCCACAGCAGCTGGTTTGGGTTTGGCTGGAGTGGGGGTGGGGGACCACTATAGGATGGCCAGGAAGTCCATCCCAAGAAGCTGACATTTGAGCAGAAAGTTGAAGGAGAAAATTTTCAGGCAGAGGGAACAACAAATGCAGAGGCCCTGAGGAAGAGGTGTGCTTGGTCTGTTCGAGGACCAGCAAGGAGGCTGGTGTGTCTGGGAGAGGCCAGAGGGGTCTTGGGGGTGGCGCTGGGGAGAGGGCAGTCTATGGAGTGCTGTGTGGGCTCCGCAGGGACCTGGACTTTGAGTAGGTAGGACACTGGGGGAGGAATATCAGCGGGAATGATGGGATCATGAAGAGGGCAAGAGTGGCTGCATGGAAACCAGTCAGGAGGTTTTTTGCCAAAATCAAGAGCAGGAACAATAGCGGTGGCCTGGCCAAGAAAGGTGTCAGGGGCAGTAGGGAGAAGTGCTCAAATGTTGCTTACAGGCCTGGCAAGATGAGGATAGAGATTAACCATTGATTATAGCAAGATGAAGGATTTAAGCCACGGAGGCAGCTTCGTGGAATGGTTGCACAAAGCCTGACCACAGTGGGTTCGGGAGAGGAAGTGAAGATGGTGAGAAGTGGTTGTGCTGTAAAGGAGATCAGGAAAATGGGACAGTGGCTAGAGGCGGAAGTGGGGTCAAGAGAAGGCATTTTTTAAGATGGAAGAAATTACCTATGGTAGTTTCTTATGTTGGTGGGAATGACAAAGGGGGAACAAGGGTAATTGCTGGAGAAGCTGAGAGGGAATGTAGTTTTGCCATGGGAGGAAGGCCTTCAGCCACGGTGGTGAGAGAGAAAGTGGAGATGGGGGCACCGGAGCAGCTGGGCTGCAGGATGTGGTGGTGGGAACGCGTGACAGTCTTCTTACTTGCTTCTATTTTCTCAGTGAAATAGAAAATTCTTCAGTGAGGAGTTAGGATTGGGGAGAAAACATTGGAAGTTTGATGAAACAGAAAATAGTATGAAGCTAAAAGGAGCTGAGTGTTTTCAGGGAAGTGATTTTAATAACGGACCTTGGATCTCTGGTGATTAAGGACATGAGGGAGGTGAAGAACAATAAAAATACAGTAGAAAAATGAACTATATGATCCAATGGCTTTGGGGAGAATTGCTCAAGTTGGGGTACTAGAGGGAGTGACCCAGAAAGATAGAAGGTGCTGTTGGAAAGTGGGACACTTCTTGCTGGCTTTCTTGCTGCTCCTCCCACACTTGGGCCACAGAGCCTTCACATGTGCTGTTCCTCCCACACTGGGGCCACAGGGCCTTCGAACGTGCTGTTCTCTTTACATCATTGCATAGCTTGCTCCCTCGCTATATTCAGCTCTCTGCTCTAATGTCCCATCCTCAGAGAGGTTTTCCCTGATCACCCAGATAAAAGGGCCACCCTTTCTCAAGGCAGTCTCTGTTCCTTGACCCTGTCTCATTTTTATTCATGACGTATTACTATCACCTGAAATTATGCTGTATTCACTCTTATTTACTTATGTCCTGTCTCTCCCACTAGAATGAAAGTTCCATAAGGGTAAGAATATTGTCTTATACACCATTATATCCCTGGCACTTAATGGACACTCAAACATCAGCTGAATGAAAAGTAAATGAATGGACTTGCCCCAGGTCACTCAGCTAAGGAGTGAAGAGGCGGAGATTCACACCTACCAGTCTGACTCCAGGGCCCTTGTTCTCAACCAGCAGTAGGGTGAAAGAACTAGGAGGTAGGGGCTGCCACAGCCTGCTTGGCCTTCAATCCCTGAGTTTTCAGCAGCTTCCCTGTGATAGGGTTTGTGGGGGAGGAAGGAAAATAATCCTGTATTAGAAACTTTATTAAGGCAGAAGGTAGAAAAATAATTTCCTATGCAGAAAAACAGCTGCAAGAACACAAAACAAACCAGTAACAGTGTACAGGTCTGAGGTTGGGGTATCGGTCCAAGGCCACTTAAGGTTATGTGTAATTTCTTTTTTTTTCATAGCATTCATATTAATGGAGTACTTTCTGGAAGTAAAAATAAAAATGAAAAAAAATACCTATTTTTTCTTTAAAGAAAACACTATAAAACTATGGACAAACTGGTCATGAAAGCAAAAGCTATGACTTTAAACCTCCTTTTCTAGGAGACCAACTGGTTTAGAACATTAAACTACGCAAACCCAGAGCGAAGACTTGTGCGCCATCCATTTTCTGGGTTCCGCTGAAACCCTTAGCTTCATTAGCAACGACGTGGAGCTGCTGCGCCTTGGAACTGCTGCTCCAGTCCGCGGTGTTGTTTTCCATTTGCTCATCGGTTGGATCCATCTGAGTCCAACTGTGCCTTTGTAGACTTGGTTGCTTCTTTTGGAAGTGTTTCTTCCTTCAAACTAGGTTACAGAAACAAGAGCCGAATTAGACTCACAACTGCAGGAGATTTCTACTTTCAAACTTAGGATGAAAAACATAAATAGCGAGAGTGCTCCTTTGGTGTTGAAATCCTTCAATTTCCTTGGAAAAGTTTTATTTCTTCACACAGAAATTGACGGGTGGGGCATCCCCAGGCCCCAAGGAGGTAGGGAGAGGACACTGAAAAAGCAGGATTTGGGGTCAAGCAGAGGGAAGCTTGTATACAGCTATGTATCTCTCATAGTTGGGACCCTGGACAAGTCACTTAACCCTGTTACTTTCCTCATCTGCAAAATTCATGTCACCAGAACTCACTCGTGGGATTGCTGTCAGGATGAACTGAAACAATGTGCATAATAAATGGTAGCCATTATGTAAATCTCTGGAGCTGTGTTTTTGTTTTAGGTCTGTTGTTCACAGACAAGGTGACGCTATAATTTATCATCCGAGCTGGGACAATTTCGAGAATGAAAAGAGGCACTCAGAGAGAGAGGACCGTGACAAGAGCACGTCAGGGCCCTCTCGGGGTAAACCTGGGCATATAGTTGCCCTACCCTGGGTGTTGCAGGAGACCCTGGGTCGTGCAAACGGTTAACACACTTGACTGCTGACCAAAAGGTTGGAGGTTCGAGTCCACCCAGAAGCACCTTGGAAGAAAGGCCTGGTGATCTACTTCAGAAAGATCAATCGCTGAACACCCTGTGAAGAATAGTTCTACTCTGCCATACATGGGGTCGCCATGAGTCAGGGCCGACTTGATGGTAACTGGTTTTTTACTGAGGGCTAAACCCTGGTGACACCAGGAGACCTGTCGGGGAGAGCTGCCATCATGCGTGACACCTCCTGCCAAAGGACGACGAGGAAGCATTGGACAGTGGGCAAGGCCTAATTTTGTCTGTGTTGTAGATGTCATCCAGGGCATGCTAGTTAAGAGCCGATAACCCAGTCTTAAAAAAATATTAAGAACAGAGAAGGGACATGGGGTTTGAACCAATGTCACAAAACAATTTGTGCATTAACTGTTTAATGAGAAACTAATTTGCTCTGCAAATTTTCATCTAAATCACAATTAAAAAAAAAAACGTACACTAAAGACTGCATATTATAAAAAAAAATGAAGGAGGGAGTTTTTGCTTAGAATGCATTGAACGTCTGTTAATGGTGGTGGGATAATTTGGAAAATACAGCAAGAATGGTTGCACGACTTGAAAAATGTCATCAATGTCACTGAAGTGTACATGTAGAAATTGATGAAATACTGAATTTTTATTGTATGTATGTAACTATAATAAAACAAAAAAGAATGGAAGAAGCCTTCTGCCTCTTCTCCCCTCTTCCCCTACCACTGAGCCATTTGGCAAAGGGCCTCTGTCTCTTGGGCCCAGTTTTTCTCTCAGAGATTAAAATAATCAGCATGTGCCAAGATAGCATCAAACCCCAGGGGCAGGGTGAGGACCCAGCACGGGGTTGTAGGGAAGCCTTTTCAGACTAGGTGGAGTTATGCTACTGTGTTTATTTCTCTGAGCTACTTCCAGCACAGTGATACCCCTACCCCCCAGGAATCTATGGATAGCACATTACTAAAAACACCCATCCAGAGGCCAGAGCTCTGACTGTGGCCTGCAGAGTCCGCATCTCCTGGGCTCCTGTGTATTTAAACTAGTGTCCCAGGCAATTTCTATGACTTGCCAGGTTGGGAAACACTGCCTGCAACTTTATGGGATGCGAAGAAGTGCCTTTTGGCATCTCACAATTGGGCCTAAGATATGAGAGAAAGACAGGATCTGAGGAAGCTTTGATGGAGCAAAGATAATCAGGGAGGAATTCCTGGAAGAAAGACATCTCCAGGGACAGGAGTCTGGCAGCCTCTCTGCTTCTGGCCTCTGCAGTTACCATGGGGCCCTTTTTCTGTGTCAATCCTGGAGGAGCTGAGCCTTATTTTTATTAAAAAGCAGTAATTCCATGTCCCTATATTTTATCTGAGTAGCACTGGTGGCGCAGTGATTAAGAGCTCAGCCGCTAACCAAAAGGTCAGCAGCTCAAATCCACCAGCCACTCCTTAGAAACCCCATAGGGTAGTTCTACCCTGTACTGTAGGGTTGCTATATATTTTATCTAGCTATCGCCCTTTCTCTTTCTTCTTGCATCTCCCCCGTGCTTCCAGAAAGAATTGTTCATACTCCATGTTTAAAACCGGTTGCCATTGAGCTGACCACCACTTGTGGCGACCCCACATGTGTCAGAGTAGGACTGTGTTCCATAAGGTTTTCAGCGGCTGATCTTTCAGAAGTAGACTGCCAGGCCTTTCTTCCAAGGTGCCTCTGGGTGGACTCAGCCCTCCAGCCTTTTGGTTAGCAGCCTAGTGCATTAACTATTTGCACCCTCCAGAGACTCGGCTCCTTGTGTCCACATAGTTCTCATTCATTCCTGGTTGCAGTGCAATGACTGACCTGAGTTTTAATCCAGGTGTTATCATGACTACCTGTGTGACCTTGGGCAGGTTAATGACCTACTCCAAGCCTCAGTTTCCCCACTGTGACTGCTGAAATGAGATAATGCAAGGAAAGCATGGAACATAGTCCCTGGCCTGTAGTGAGAACTCACCTTCGCTTCCTGTTCGTAACTCTGGCCCAGTACAGAGCAGATCTTTCTCTTCCCCAGATCATTAGTTACCTAATTGGAAGCTTCTATGGTCATTGTTCAGGGTTCAGTTTACCTTTTTTTGTCAACCTTTAGGACTATATTCAGTTCTTGAAATTCTTATTCTTTCCCTATATCTACGGCACTTTTTCCAGCTTCCCCCCGGCTCTTTTACCTTTACACACGTCCTACACTTAGGCGTCTGGTGAAAGTACTCAGTCATCTGAAAGTATCTTCGTGAAGACTGTGGAAAGATGCAGAAGTGAACACTCTAACGTCTTCAGTGGAAACAGTGCAACGTGGAGTGCTCCATGTTAAAAATCAGGTGAGACTCCATTTGTCTTAAGAAGGCATTGTGACCATATGACTCAAAGATAACAGAATTTTACCCTGGACTGTATCAAACTCCCCCCCATACACACACTCACTCTCTCTCTCACACACACACACACACACACACACACACACACACAGGTCCCCAAGGGAGATAAACACATAAGGAAGAATAAATAGAAAAATTAAAGCATGCTTTGCTATGAGTAAGGAGCCTTGGTGTTATAGTGGTTAAGCGCTTGGCTGCTAACTGAAAGGTCAGCAGTTCAAATCCACCAGCCACTCCTTGGAAACCCTATAGGGCAGTTCTACTCTGTCCTATAGGGTCACAGTGAGTCGGAATCAACCTGATGGCAACAAGTTTAATTTTTGGAGAGGGTGGTTTGCTGAGTACTCTGGTAAACTGGGCCTGAACACTGCTTCAGAAGTGAAGCTTCCCTGACTTTGAAGGCATAAATGGACTGTTCACATCCCACCTGCAAACCAAAATGATCCAGTAAAAACAACAGGGTCAGTGACGATGACAGCTACACCTGTTGAGCATTTCCAGAGAGAGCTGTCTCTCTTGTAAGGCCTTCACGTGCATTGCCTTAATTTATCCTCAAATGACTTTATGAAATAATAACTGTTATTATCTTCATTTTGCATAGGAGGAAACTGAGGAACAGAGCAGTCAAGTAATTTTTCTCATGTTACACTGCTGGTGAATGGAAGATTCTGGATTGCAGTCCAGGCTCTGACCTCCACAGCAACCTCTTCCTGGGGAAGGTTGGCAGAGAGAGAGGCAGAATTTCCTCCCCAACAAGCAATTGACATCATGAGCGCTATGACAGAAACACTTGTGATACATGTGTATCCTTGTGTATTATTGTTGTTGTTAGGTGTTGTCGAGTTGGTTCTAACTCATAGTGACCCTATGTACCACAGAACGAAACACTGCCTGGCCCTGCGCCATCCCTATAATCATTGTTATGCTTGAGCTCATTGTTGCAGCCACTGTGTCAGTCCATCTCATTGGGGGTCTCCCTCTTTTCTGCTGACCCTCTACTTTACCAAGCATGATGTCCTTCTCCAGGGACTGATCCCTCCTGACAACATGTCCAAAGTATGTAAGACACAGTCTCACCAAGCTTGCTTCTAAGGAGCATTCTGGTTGTACTTCTTCCAAGACAGATTTGTTCATTCTTTTGGCAGTCTATGATATATTCAATATTCTTCACCAATGCCACAATTCAAAGGCTTTAATTCTTCTTTTGTCTTCCTAATGCATTGTCCAGCTTTCACATGCATATGATGCGATTGGAAATACCATGGCTTGGGTCAGTTGCACCTTAGTCTTAAAGGTAACATCTTTGCTCCTCAATACTTTAAAAAGGTCCTTTGCAGCAGATTTGTCCAATGCAATGCATCTTTTGATTTCTTGATTGCTGTTTCCATGGCTGTTGATTGTGGACTTAAGCAAAATGAAATTCTTGACAACTTCAATCTTTTCTCCTTTTATCATGGTGTTGCTCATTGGTCCAGTTGTGAGAATTTTTGTTTTCTTTATGTTGAGGCGTACTCTGTACTGAAGGCTATAGTCTTTGATCTTCATCAGTAAGTGCTTCCTCTTCACTTTTAGCAAGCAAGGTTGTGTCATCTGCATAATGCAGGTTATTAATGAGTCTTCCTCCAATCCTGAGGCCCCGTTCTTCTTCATATAGTCCGGCTTCTCGTATTATTTGCTCAGCATACAGATTGAATAGGTGTGGTGAAAGGATACAACCCTGACACACACCTTTTCTGATTTTAAACCACTTGGTATCCCCTTGTTCTGTCCAAACAATTGCCTCTTGATCTATGTACACGTTCCTCATGAGCACAATTAAGTGTTCTGGAATTCCCATTCTTCGCAATGTTATCCATAATTTGTTATGATCCACACAGTTGAGTGCCTTTGCATCCCCGTGTATTACGATACCATTTTTATATAAAGTTTTCAAACCTGTAAAATGATACTATGTATTTTTATAGATATTTATATATAGGTGAATATGTAAATATATGTGGGTATTTTTTTTATATATAATGACATAATATGGGTACATAGCTATTTTAATATTATCAATTCTTGTATATTTATACTATAGGTATACCTCAGACATATTGCGGGTTTGTTTCCAGACCACCACAATAAAGCAAATATTGCAATAAAGTGAGTCACATGAATTTTTTGGTTTCTCAGTGCATGTAAAAGTTATGTTTATACTATACTGTAGCCTATTAAGTATGCAATACCATTATGTCTAAAAAATGTACATACCTTAATTAAAAAATACTTTATTGCTAAAAAATATGAACCATCATCTGAGCCTTCAGCAAGTTGTAACGTTCTTGCTGGTGAAGGGTCTTTCCTCAATGTCGACGGCTGCTGACTGATCAGGATGGTGGTTGCTGAAGGCTGGAGCGGCTGTGGCAATTTCTTAAAATAAGACAACGATGAAGTTTGCCGGATTGATTGACTCTTCCTTTCACGAAAGATTTCTCTGTAGCATGCCAGGCTGTTTGATAACATTTTACCCACAGTAGAAGGTCTTTCAAAATTGGAGTCAGTCCTCTCAAACCCTACAACTGCTTTGCCAACTAAGTTTATGTAATATTCTGAATCCTTTATTGTCATTTCAACAATGTTCACAGCATTTTTACCTGGAGCAGATTCCATTTCAAGAAACCATTTTCTTTGCTCATCCATGAGAAGCAACTCCTTATCCATTAAAATTTTCTGAGATTGCAGCAGTTCAGGCACATCTTCAGGCTCCACTTCTAATCCTAGTTTTTTTGCTATTTCTACCACATCTGAAGTTTCTTCCTCCACTGAAGTCTTTAACCTCTCAAAGTCACTCATGAGGGCTGGAATCAACTTATTTCAAACTCTTGTTAATGCTGATATTTTGACTTCTTCCCATGAATCACAAATGTTCTTAATGGCATCTAAAATGGTGAATCCTTACCAGGTTTTCAAATTACGTTGCCCAGGTCCACCAGTTATAGCCTTACAAAATGTATTTCTTAAATAATAGGACTTGAAAGTGGAAATTATGCCTTGATCCGTGGGCTGCAGAATGGCTGTTGCATTAGGAAGCATGAAAACAACATTAACCCCCTTGTACATCTCCATCAGAGCTCTTGGGTAACCACGTGCTTTGTCAATGAGCAGAAATATTTTGAAAGGTATCTTTTTTTCTGAGCAGTAGGTCTCAACAGTGGGCTTAAAATAGTCTGTAAACCATGTTGTAAACAGATGTGCTGTCATGCAGGCTTTGTTGTTTCATTTGTAGAGCACAGGCAGCATATGTTTAGTGTAATTCTTAAAGGCCCTAGGATTTTGGGAATGGTAAGTGAGCATTAGCTTCAACTTTAAGTCACCAGCTGCATTAGCTCCTAACAAGAGAGTCAGCCTGTCCTTCGAAGCTTTGAAGCCAGGTATTGACTGCCTCTTTCTAGCTATCGAAGTCCTAGATGGCGTCTTCTTCCTATACAAGGCTGTTTCATCTACACTGAAAATCTGTTGTTTAGTGCAGCCACCGTCATCCATTACCTTAGCTGGATCTTCTGGGTAAGTTGGGGCAGCCTCTACATCACCACCTGCTGCTTCCCCTTGCACTTTTATGTTATGGGGATGGCTTCTTTCCTTAAACTTCATGAATCAACCTCTGCTAACTTCAGACTTTTCTTCTGCAGGTTCCTCACCTCTCTTAGCCTTCACAGAATTGAAGAGAGTGAGGGTTTTGCTCTGGATTAGACTTTAGCTTAAGGGTGTATTGTGGCTGGTTTGATCTTCTATACAGACCACTAAATTTTCTCCATATCAGCAATAAAGCTGTTTCACTTTCTTATCATTCGTGTGTTCACTGGAGCAGCACTTTTAATTTGCTTTAAAAACTTTTCCTTTGCATTCACAACTTGCCTAACTGTTTGGTGCAAGAGGCCTAGCTTTTGGCCTATCTGGCTTTTGACATGCCTTCCTCACTAAGCTTAATCACTTCTAGCTTTTGATTTGAAATGAGAAACGTGCAGCTCTTCCTTTCACTTGAACACTTAGGGGCCATTGTAGGGTTATTAATTGGCCTAATTTCAACATTGTCATGTCTCCAGGAATAGGGAGGCCTGAGAAGAGAGAAAGAGACAGAGCCATCATATGGGTGAGGTTCATGGTGCCCCAAAATAATTACAATAGTAACATTAAAGATCACTGATCACAGATCATCATAACAGGTATAATAATAAAAAGTTTGAAGTATTGCAAGAATTACCAAAATATGACACAGAGACATGAAGTGAGCCCGTGCTATTTGAGAAATGGCGCCAATAGACTTGCTCAACGCAGGGCTGCCACAAACCCTCAATTTGTAAAAAATACAGTACATGTGAAGCGCAGTCAAGGCAAGTGCAATAAAACAAGTATGCCTGTATTTCATAATAAAAATTTAATATATATCTGTGGAAGGTAACATGCAAAACTCAAACTGGTTTTATTGTGAGATTATAGGTAGTTCTAACTATTTAAGAAATTTAATGTTGTTATATTGTCTTTTCAATTAAAAAACAAAGAAGTAAACAAAAAGAATGTATGCAAAAATGTGAAACCTGAGAAAGGTCCGTGGTTTGTTATGCCTACTTCAGCTTCCTGGTTTTGATAATGTTCTGTAGTTATATGTCGCCATTGATGAAGCTGAGTGATGGGTTCGTGGGACCCCTCTGCTATTTTTGCAATTTCTTGCAACCTATAATTAGTTCAAAATAAAAGTTAAAAAATTAAACAGGTTGGTATTTTCAGGCATTCTATCCCAGGCTCTTGTTTTCATCTTATTTGTTGTCTCTTTATGAGCTCATGCACTTTAGAACTACACTCGCATGTACACACACGTATTTCATACCACAGTAGTTTATGCACTTGGTGACAAATCAGAGTTTAGAAGAGTTTACGAGGAAAAGTGGTAGTTTTCCAGCCACTCTTCCCACTCCACACTGCATCTCCCACCCGGTCCCACTTACCAGAGGCCCCTCTGGAGTTCTCTCGATGGTTCTAATCCAGCGCTCCTCCAACTTCCTTGTGAACACAAATCACCTGGGATATTTTTTGAAAGGCAGGTGCTGACTCATTAGGTCTGGGGCAGCAAGATTCTGCGTTTTTAACACTGCTCCCAGGTTCTGCGGATGTAGCTTGCTGGCAGATCATGCTTTGAGCACGGATTCTGTAGTCTAGATCATATGCTTACCAGTGTCAAGTCAATTCTCACTCATGATGACCCCATGTGTGCAGAGGAGAGCTGCTCCATAGGGTTTTCAGTGGCTGTGAACTCTCAGAAGCAGATCCACAGGACTTTTTTCCGAGATGCCTCTGGGTGTGTTGGAGCCAACAATCTTTTGGTTAGCAGCTGAGTACTTAACTGTTTGTGCCACCCAGGGACTTCATCATCTTTAGTCAAATCTGCTCACTTTCCAGTACTCAAGATGAAGATTTAAGTCACTTGTGTAGTCCCCCTTCTCCTCTCAATGTTTGATATTTAAATTTATTTATATTGAGGGTATTACATAATATAATTAAATCTTGATTTCTTGTTTTATTAAATTTCCCACAGCATGTCTTGAGTTCCACTTTGTAAAAGAAGACTGTCAAGTACCACTTCTCTTCCAACAGAGCTCTGGTGGTGTAGTGGTTAAGTGCTTGGCTACTAACCAAAAGGTCAGCAGTTTGAATCCATCAGCTGCTCCTTGGAAACCCTATGGGGCAGTTGTATTCTGTCCTACAGGGTCACTGTGAGTCAGAATTGACTGGATGGCAACAGGTTTGGTTTTCAGATTTCTCCTCCAGTGTTGACAGAATCTATAACTCTGGTAGGTACCTTTCAACTCCAGTCCCTAAATGTAGTTATAATTGCTTATTGGAAATTTTCACCTTAATATCTTGTAAATACCTCAAACTTTATGTATCTTAAATCAAACTAATTCTTTGCTCACTGAAACCTCCATCCCTTTCTGTACTCCTAACATCATCGATGGCACTACTGTCCACCGCTCAGCTTAGAAACGTGGAGTGAACCTTTCCTTCCTTCTCCCTCTTCTCAGTCTGTTTCCAATGAGAGCTACTCCTGCAGCTCTTTAACATCCAGCTCAAACCTCATTTTCTTAATGCAGCAGTTCTAACCCTGAATCTCTCCCGAGCGTACAGTGGAGTTTTCCAGAAGCTACACGACTGTGATAATGCCGCATATTGAATGTAGAAGCCATCTGAATAGCATGAGAATCTACATACCTACTCTTACACCAGGGACTAAAGAAATTTGCAAAAATGTAAAACGATGCCACTTTTTTAACTATTTTGTTTTGGGAAATAACATTTTTCATGAAAACCTTATTTATGTTACCATGCAATGGGTTGTTATTGTTATTTTCAGTGAATTAATAAAGTTTTAAAAATTTTCTATTTCAATTTCAAATACAAGAAATACCAATGAATAAAACTCACACAAGCAAGTCCTGAGGTTAAAAAGTTTGAGATCCTCTGCCTTACTTAATGGAACCTTCTCTCACTCCAGGCACTGTTAGATGTTTTCCTTTTACGCTCTCCTATTACAGCACTTAACTGCATTGTAGGTTGTGTTTGTAAAGTACTATATGCTTTAAAACTGCTATTATTCTTTTCCAGGAAACTTTAATAGGCCACCAGGTTTTTTTCCCACTTAAGAAAAAAATCGAGATATAATCTTCATATCCCACTATTAACCCTTTTAAAGTATACACTTGGGTGGTTTTTGGTATATCACAGAGTTGTGCAACCAGCGCCATTGTCTAATTTCAGAATGTATTCATCATCCCAAAAGGAAACCCCTTACTCTTTTGCAATCACTCACCATTTTCCCCTACCCTCAGCCCTGGCAACCACAAATCTACTTTCTGTCTCTATGGGTTTGCCTATTCTGGACATTTCATATGAATGGAGTCATACATGTGGCCTTTTGTTTCTGGCTTCTTTCACTTAGCCTGTTTTCAAAATTCATCCATGTTGTAGCATGTATCAGTATGTCATTCCTTTTTATGGCTGAATAATATTCCATTGTTTGTATATAAAAAACCACATTCCCCTGACATTCATGGTCCCCAGACCCTTTGTTAGCCCTAGATTGGAAACATTCCTGCAACCAACTCTACAGACAGGGACTGGCTTGGACTATAAGATAGACAATGATGCTGGTGAGGAATGAACTTCGTAGCTCAAGTAGACACCTGAGACTATGTGGGCGACTCCTGTCTGGGGGCGAGATGCGAAGAAAGAGGGGGAAAGGAGCTGGTTGAACGGACAAAGGGAATACAAAAAGGAGAGGAGAAGTGTGTTGTCTCATTAAGGCGAGAGCCACTGGGAGTGCATGGCAGGGTGTATATGGCTTTTTGTATGAGAGAATGATTTGATTTTTAAACTTTCACCTAAAGCACAATAAATAATTAAAAAAAAAAAAGAAAAAAATTAAGAGAATTAAAAATAAAAGAATAATAATAAAAAAAAAAAACACATCCACTGCCATCGAGTCGATTCTGACTCATAGCGACCCTATAGGACAGAGTAGAGCTGCCCCGTAGAGTTTCCAAGGAGTGCCTGGAGGATTTGAACTACCGACCTTTTGGTTAACAGCTGTAGCACTTACCCACTACGCCACCAGGGTTTCCCATTTGTATATACTACATTTTATTTATCCATTCATTGGTTGATGGACATTTGGGCTGTTTCCACTTGCTGGTTATTATGAATAATGCTGTTATGAACATTCATGTACAAGCTATTATGTGCTTTCAAGTCTTGGGTATATACCTAGGAGTAGAATTGCTGGATCACCTGGTAACTCTGTGTTTGACTTTTCAAGAACTGCCAAACTTTTTCCAAAGAGTAATCCATCAACTTTTTTTACATATATAATTTTATTTATTTTTTTGTTGAGAATACACACAGCAAAACACACACCAATTCAACTGTTTCTACATGTACATTTAGTGACATTGATTACATTCTTTGAGCTGTGCAACCATTCTCACCTCCTTCTCTGAGTTGTTCCTCCCCCATTAACATAAATTCACTGCCCCCTAAGGTTCCTATCTAATCTTTTGAGTTGCTGTGGTCAATTTGATCCCATATAAATAGTTCTTAAAGAACATAATGCTCAAGGGAGACATTTTTTTACTAGTTAAGTTAAACTATCGTTCGGTTTTAAGAAGGCTTCAGGGGATATTTTTGGTTTAAGGTTTATAAAGATTACCTCAGGACAATAGTTTCAGGGGTCCATCCAACCTTCATGGCTCCAAGAAGTGTGGAGTCCATAAGAATCTGAAATTCTTTTCTGCATTTTACCCCTTTTGATCAGGATTCTTCTATGGAATCTTTGATCAAAATGTTCAGTAATGGTAGCCAGGCACCATCTGGTTCTTCTGGTCTTGTGGTAAAAGAGGTAGTTGTTCATGGAGGCAATTAACCACACATGCCATACCCTCCTCCTATTCCTAACTTTCCTTCTTCCTGTAGGCTGTCGACTTTTAAAACAACTTTTTCAATGATTAAAAAAACAAAAACAAAAAACCTGTTGCCATCAAATCGATTCCAACTCATAGCGTCCCTATAGGACAGAGTAGAACTGCCCCATAGAGTTTCCAAGGAGCACCTGGTGGATTTGAACTGCTGACCTTTTGATTGGCAGCTATAGCTCTTAACCACTACACCACCACGGTTTCCAGCTTTTTTGTTGATAGTACATTACAAAACCATTATAGAAACTCTGAAAAATTCAGAAAAGAATGAGTACTACCTATGGGTAACCACTGTTAACATTTTGACTAGTTTTTAATACGTGCACACACACAAATAATTGACATCATGCTCTATATAATGTTTTGAAACTTGCTTTTTCTTTTTTCACTTAATAAAAAATCATGAATATTTTCCAAGTTGTTAAATATTCTAAAACATGTTTTTAAAAAGGCTACACACTATTGTTTTCTATGCAAGCACCAGGATTCATTTAACCTATATCCTTTTGATGATAATTAGGATAAATCTAATTTTTCTCTGACAGCTCTTTAACAAATACACTTGGTATACAAAACGTGGCGTTTATGATTATTTTTCTAGGATGAATTCCTAGAAATTGAATTAAGTGTGAATGTTTTGAATGATTTTGATGCAGATTACCAAACTGTACTCCCAGAGGTGGTGTCCATCTGTATTTGTCTCCTGCAGCAGATGAGGTGGCCTGCGTCACTAAATGCTGACCAACCGGTTGTTAATGTTTGAAATCTTTGCCAACTTAATGAACTAAGAAATGGTGTATTGTTGTTTGGCTTGGTGTTTATTAGTGAGAATGAATGTTCTTACACTGATCATTTGCATTTTTGTGAACTGTTTATTCATATATTTAGCCTATTTTTCCATCTTGTCATTTGGAAGCATTTGTAATATATCTTTTGTTTGTAAATTTTTGTTCCAGTTGAGTTTGTCTTTTCCTCTTTACACATTTCTTTATAGTGCTTTTTGTTATATAACATTACATTACAAAAGTAGTAGATGCTCAATGTAAAAATTCAAACATTATAAAAACACAAATGTAGATAGATACTAACAACATTTTTCCAAATTCCATCCTTTCAAATTGAGTTTGTTGTATATTCTTCCAAATGCCTTTCCCTATTCATATTTTACCAATTACATTTCTTTTCAAAATTGGAATCATACTATACATACTGTTTTTAACTTGATTCTTCACTTGCTATATCTTCTACATGTCTCAATACTAGTAATGCAACTTTATCTTATTTTTAATAGGTGTGTACAATTTGGGAAATTGTTAGTATCTGTCTTTTATATTTTTATAGTGTTTCAATTTTCAACTGATTATCTATTATTTTAATAGGTGCACAGTATGCCATTATTCCTGGGTAGTGCAAACAATTAAGCACTCCACTACTAGCCGAAATCTTAGCCTTTTGAACCCACCCAGAGGCACCTCGGAAGACAGACCTGGTGCTCTGCTTCAGAAAGGTCACAGCCTTGAAAACCCTGTGAAGCAGTTCTACTCTGCACACACAGGGTCGCCAGGGGTCAGAAAAGACTTGACAGCGACTGACGACAACCAATGCCGTTTTATGACTATGTCATGTTTTTTAACATAAAAAGGTTTCACATTTTCATTTGGTCATATCATCCAGTTTTTCCTTTATATAGTATCTTCCTTAGTTTTTACGCTTAGGAAGGAGACTCTCAATATTGTATAACGAGTCTCTGAGGTCACATTAGAGATGAGCGGTGCTGTGGAAGCGTGAAGACTGCTGGGACATCTGTGTGAACTATAGGAGTCTGAAACCTGGGCCTGCCAATGAAAGAGAGAAAGATTTCATTTTGATAAAGTAAAATATACTGAAATGCTTATTTCCAGTGAATTAAAATTCAGGGTATGTTACCATGTCAGCTAGTCTCAACAGCTAACTTTTTCAGAAGTTTGAAATAAATCAAGAATCTTCAAAAGACAGAACTTTTACTTCCCTAAAACGTTTGTAAAAAACCCCCTCTAGGCTAGGAGCAAGGCACCTGGTGATGAGAAAACCCACCCACACTGCCCTGGCTCTACCAAGTTTACAGTCAGGGTTGGCGGGAACACTGCTCAAATAATTACACAGATAAATACGTGACAACTGCAGTGTGTGCAATGAAGGCAGAGTGTAAGGTGCTATAAGATGATACAGAGGAATCTGCCCTGGGTCTGGAAGAAATTAGAAAGCTAAGCTGCTGTGGTTGGATGACAGGGCTGGGAGATGGTGTCATAGCTAGAGGGCAGGGACCCTGAAGCCAGAAGGAGCATGAGCCTTAGGTAACACGAGGGTTAACTCACAAGGCTGTCAGAGGCCAAGGAGGAGGGAGAAATAGGAGAAGGAGCAGCCCTCTCTTAAAACATTAGAATTCCAACAGTTTTCTTCATTTTAAAATGGTGTGACTATAGGAGACAAATGGTTAAATACTGGGCTACGATAGCACTTTTTTTTTTTTTTTAACCAAAAGGTTGGCCATTCACATCCACCCAGAGGTACCTCAGAAGAAAGGCCTGATGATCTACTTCCAAAAGATCTACTTCCAAAAGTTTTCACAGCCATGAAAACTCTATGGAGTACAGTTCTCCTCTGAAACCCACCGAGTCACCATGAGTCAGAATCAACTCAACAACGATGGTTTGATTTTTTGGTTTTACAAGCTGCCAGTTTGTGATCCCTGCTTTAAAGGGAATGCGACAGTCATTATATGATAATTAAGGTTTGGGATGAAGGCCTGTTCCTTTGACAGCCCGGAGCTGCTTAGACTTATCAAGAAAGACCTGCTCCTCCTGTCCATTAGCAAGCAAAACCTTAAGTGGTGGCGCTGGATGTGGCTCAAGCCAGTCAAATTCAGTTTACTAACCTACATGCCAAAGAAAAAAACACAGTTTGCCTTACTGCGCGGATGTAGCCCATAATGTTTGTGTGCACTGCCTTGTGAGAGAAGGTATAAAAGGTTCTGCCTCCCTTTGTCCAGTGAGCTTGATTTGAGGTGTACACGTCCTTGCTCCTTTCCTGCACCTTGCAGTAAATACAGTTCCTCCCTCCTCACTTCCTGTGTCTTTATTGACGAGAAGCCGCACAGAGCAGGACCTGCTTTGGGTAACACAATGGCTCTGAGGGAGAAAGACCTGGCAATCTGTTTCTGTAAAGATTAACCAAAAAAACCAAACCCATTGCCGTCGAGTCCATTCTGACTCATAGCGACCCTATAGGACATAGTAGAACTGCCCCATAGAGGTTCCAAGGAGCGCCTCGCCCACGGCTCTTGGTGGATTCAATCTGCCGACCTCTTGGTTAGCAGCCATAGCAGTTAACCGCTACACCACCAGGGTTTCCTCCATAAAGATTAAAAAAAAAAAAATTTTTTTTTTTTTTACAGCCTAGAAATCCCTATGTGGCAGTTCTACTCTGTCACATTGGGTCACTATGAGTCAGAATCCACTCAACAGCACCTAACAACAAGAGAAGTCCTCAAAATGTTCTGAAATTGAGTGTTCGAGGACTTCAGGATTTCCACGATGGGTGGATGAGGCTACCCCAGCAAACGTTCTGGAGTGGGAAGGAGAACCAGGAGTGAATGTGTGTTACTAAACCCCAGGAAAAGAGGCAGTGGTACTCAGAGCCAAAAGCTGCTAAGAGATCAAAGAAAAAAAGGAATGAAAAATGACCAGTGGATTTCACAATACGGAGGTCAATGACCTCCACAAAACGCCTCAAGTGTGTTGATATTGCAGGATTAATCTTGTGCATTTTCTGAATTGTCTGTGTCTTTTGCATGACCGTGAGGGGTGTTGGCTGCTGTAGACCCACCCATCACAAGCTGCTGGAGATCTGGGCTCTTCTGACAACAACCAGTATGGTATTATAAACAAAGGCAGTGTGAGAGAAACACATTTTTTTATAAGACATTTATTACCAAATATTTTTATATCAGAGACACATCACCCTTCATGTTAAAAAATAGGAAGCATGTGCAATGCCTGCATGGGGTCCTCAGAACCAAAGGTGTATGAGATGTATTGTTGCTTTTATTTAATATAAAGAGCATGTTTAAAGGACAGGAATCTGCCAGCCGCTGAAAACTGCAGGACCCCGCCCATGTTGCACATTTATTCGCAGAAGAAATGACCTAAAAAATGTCCCATAGGACTGGATGAAAACAGTTTTCTAAAGCAAAATTATAAGGCTTTATCATCATAACTGACATTTCGCAAGATGAAAACAGAGCACATAATGATTAGTGAGCCCAACGGGAAGATTCAAAATAAACCGTTTACACAAATCAAGTTCTCTCAAACAAGTGCAAACATACACTCTTACTATACAAATAAAATACACAGCGTTTATGCCATAAATATACAATATTTCTTAGAATTTACCTAAATGAATCATTTTTTAAGGACTCAAAATTAGTCTTGGTCAAGAATAAATTTTTACATACATAGTAACTAAATTTAGAAAAAACATAACTGGCATATTTGAATGTAACCAATCATTGTTAAAATTTAAAACAGAGCACTACATTTGAGTATATATATATGGAATGATTTTTAAAGCTCTAGTGAGGTTAGGGTTACCTTAAAACTTAGCTAAGCAACATATTAACTTTAGTCACTTATGCAATGTAGTTAAGATCCTTACAGTAAGATAAATGATACATAAATTATAGTGATAGGTATCGATTATATATGTCCATCATATATATATATATAATTTATACACAGAGACATACATATATAATTTCATCCTGGAGAAGAATATTTGCCGTAGTTAATTTTTTCTGTG
This sequence comes from Elephas maximus indicus, assembly GCF_024166365.1. Classification (NCBI taxonomy): domain Eukaryota; kingdom Metazoa; phylum Chordata; class Mammalia; order Proboscidea; family Elephantidae; genus Elephas; species Elephas maximus. Next base: position 28,416,790 of record NC_064832.1, on the reverse strand, counting down.
TTAAATTTTATTTACAAACTGAGAACTTTAACAATATATTTTGGTATGGAATTGTTCAAAAGTACTTAACCATCTACATTGTGATTTTATATACATTATTACATTTAAAAGATCTATAATTTTCAAAAACAAACCTCAAAAGTATTAAAGGATATTTCTTCTCCCTTAAACCCTGTTACCAGATTAACCAAAACCAAACCAAACTGTGGAGTCGCTTTGGGCTCATAGCAATCCTATAGAACAGAGTAGAACTGCCCATAGGGTTTTCAAGGCTGTAATCTTTACAGAAGCAGACTGCCACATCATTCTCCTGCAGAGTAACTAGTGGGTTTGTTTTACTGACCCTTAGGTTAGCAGCCAAGAGTTTAACCACTGTACCACCAGGGTTCCTTGTTACGAGATTAACCTTCCTAAAATTCTCCTTCCGTCTTGTCATGCTTCATACATAATTTTTCAATACCTTCTATTTTCTGGAGCCCTGGTGGCAGTTAGAATCCACCAGCTGCTCCTTGGAAACCCTATGGGGCAGTTCTACTTTGTCCCATAGAGCCGCTATGAGTCCAAATTGACTCAACAGCAATGTTTTTTTTTTTTTCTATTGCCTACAAAAATTCAACTCTTTATTCTGACATTCAAAACATTCCATAACTTGGCTTCAAACTTTTATTTCCAAACCAGGCCATGCTCTTTACTGACCCAATACCAGTGAAGCTCATTCCCCCCAGAGCTTGTGCTCTGTTCCTCAACTCAAATATCCTTTCTCTTTCTCGTCCTCAAATCTTATGATCTTTAAAGGTTCAATTCAACTCCCACCCCCACCCTCACCCACCGTGAAATCTCCCTGATAGCTCTGGTGTCTTCCTTTGACCTAGTCTTCATACTCACTTTGGCTCTTGAATATACACATTTAGGGTCCCTGGGTGGCCCAAACAGTTTGCGCTACTCTACTAACCCAGAGGTTGATGGTTCGAACCCATCCAGCAGTGCCATGAAAGAAGGGCCTGGCGATCCGTTTCCGTAAGATTACAGCCAAGAAAACTCTATGGAACAGTTCTATTCTGCAACACGTGGGGTTGCCATGAGTACTGTTACTGAACTAGGTTGTGTTTTTTAAGGTTTGTCTCTTCAACCAAATGGGAAATTCCTTGAAGTTCTGTATCTCCTTTGTTGTCTAGCACAATCCTGAGAATTATAAAATTTGAATGAGTGTATGGTTGCTGGAAACCCTGGTGGCATACTGATTAAGAGCTACAGCTGCTAACCAAAAGGTTGGCAGTTCGAATTCACCAGGTGCCCTTCAAAACCCTATGGGGTAGCTCTACTCTGTCCTATAGAGTTGCTATGAGTCGGAGTGGACCCCGAGGCAGTGGGTTTGGTTTTGGTTTTTGGTATGGTTCCTATGAGTTGGAATCAACTTGACCGCAACGGGTTTGGTTTTATATATATTATCCCAGTGCCATCGATATATATTATAAACACATACTAATATCATCTTAATTGCCAATGACTTATTTTACTTCATTCTTGAAAATTTTCTTTCCATCTACGGAAATAGCATAACTAAAGGCCAAGTTTTTTGTTGCTTAAGTGTTTCTCCTCTTCCAGTGTTAACTGATCTTGCTCTCTGCTCTGTTTAATGCCCGGTCCTCATTGTGCAACTGAAATATATGTGCTCTGGAAGTTTTCTTCAAACCAAACTAATTTCCTTTCATTTCATCAAGCCTTATGTAAGTTTCTGTCTTTTGTCATGAGTGTATTTGTACAGGTAGAATTTTTTTCCTTTTAAGTGAATATTTTGGATGTTAAATCCATTTCTCTGAAAATACAGCTTTTAAAAAACTAACATCTTCTTTTCACTGAGTTTGATCTTTTTTTTTTTGTTTTCCTTTCCCTAAGCACAGAGGAATGGCCGCAGACGTGGAAGGATATGTTTTTTAAAAGGCTACCCTGGGCTAGTTGTAGAAAAGCAGGCATTACAGTGGGAACTTCCTCTACTGCACAGGCAGTTCAGCTCCGCTTAACGTTATATCAAGTGCAATAACATAAATCCAAGGTAAATGAAATCCAAAACCTCATGGTTTTCTTCTATATTAACAGTAGCTGGAATGTGAGCAAGCGAGCGCTTCTCCCTGCTGTGTGTCTGTCAGTGGAGAGGATGAGAAAGAAGAGGTTTGTTACAAGCTGTGTGTTTATATTTGTCTGTTCTTTAACTTGAGATTGTATGAGATTTGAGAACAAGTGATCAGTCATTCTCATGGATCTCATTACCAGTTGCTGTCAAGTCTATTCCAACTCATGGTGACCCCATGTGTGTCAGAACAAAGCTGTGCTCCCTAAGTGTTTTCAGTGGCTGATTTTTTGGAAATAGATTACAAAACCTTTCTTCTGAGGCATATCTGGGTGGACACGAACCTCCAACCCTTCAGTTCGCAGCCGAGTGTGTTAACCATTTACATCACCCAGGACTCCATGGATCTCAGGTTTCAGATTCTGGAGGTGAAGCTTATGGAGTTCTATTTACCCCAACACAGGACACCTGTGAGTTTTCCTCAGCTGTTTTAAGCTGTAATCAGACCACATGCAAAGTTTTTTAATTTTATTTTGTTGTTGAGCCTATACATAGCAAAACCTACACCAATTCATTTCTATATGCACCATTTGGTGACATTGATTACGTTGAGTTGTGCAGCCATTCTCACCCTCCTTTTCTCAGTTGTTCCTCCGCCATTAACATAAATTTACTGACCCCTAAGTCTTTTTTTTTTAAGTTTAAACATCTAAAGTTTTTCTTGGTTGAGAGGTCACATCTAAAGTTTTAACACTTCTATTATCAAAAAGGAGTCCCTGTGTGGTGAAAATGGATAAGCACTGGATTACTAACAGAAAGGCTGGAAGTTCAAACCCACCCAGTGGCATCTTGAAAGTAAGGCCTGGTGATCTACTTCCAAAAGGTCGGCTATCGAAACCCTATGGAGCGCAGTTCTACTCTGACACATATGGGGTCACTATGAGTCAGAACCACGTCTTTGGCAACTGGTTTATATATGTCAAACACAATGTTGGTTGCTTTATTCATTTATTATCTAAGAAAATGTTCCAGTGTATCTGGGGAGGCCCACTGACACCTCGCCCCTGCACATACTCTTCCAGGCCTATGGGTGTCGGTCCCACAATTTACATTTCAGTGTACAACAAATTTGTCCCTTTTGATACAGAACGTCTAATCCCTTATGTCTTGGTAGGTGGGGAGGAGAGCTGGGCAGTTTTTACCTTTGTCTAGGTTCAGGACAAAAATACCATGAAATTGACACAGCAATAAGACAGTATATATATATTTCATATATATAATCTTATTGCAATAAGACTGTATATATATTGCATAGGGTCACCATGGTTTGGAATAGACTACACTGCAACCAGTTTGTTCTAAACTGCAAAAAGACAATTGCTGGACAAAGAACTGGATTTGGCCTTTTGTCTCTGGTTTCTGAATATGGAGCCCTGGTGGAGCAGTAGTTAAGAGCTCGGCTGCTAATCAAAAGGTCAGCAGTTTGAATCCACCAGCCCCTCCTTGGAAACCCTACGGGGCAGTTCTACTTTGTACTATAGGGTCTCTATGAGTAAGTTAGAATGGACTCAGTGGCAAGGACATTTCTGAAAACAGCCCTTGGAATTCTCCAGCAATCAAGGTGCCCTGTGTTTTCTAAAATAGCCAGGCTACAGTTAAACCAAAACCAAACCCCCTGCCGTGGAGTTGACTCACAGCGACCCTATACAATAGAATAGAACTGCCCGATAGAGTTATCCAAAGAGCGCCTGGCGGATTCAAACTGCGCACCTCTTGGTTAGCAGCCATAGCACTTAACTACTAGCCACCAGGGTTTCCACAGTCCAGCTGGAAACCCTGGTGGTGTAGTGGTTAAGTGCTATGGCTGCTAACCTAAGAGGTTGACAGTTCGAATCCCCATCGTATAGGGTCAACTGGACAGCAGGGGATTTGGTTTTGTTTTTGGTATCCTGGCCTCATTCTGGCAGCAAAACTCAGGAAGGGAGGAGTCATGATGCAGTTAATCATGCATATTCACTGGGTCATGCGTATGCATTAGGCCCTGCTGACTAAGAGGCCCGGGACCTGGAATCTTCTCTATGGGCTTCCTGGAGTGGTGGTGGTATCTATATGCAGGAGAGCATGCAACGTCCCTGGGGACAGTGGAAGTCTCCTGCTGGACCCTTCCCAAACCTTGCCTAATGTGTCTCTGCTTGCATCCTTTCTGGCTATAAGAAATGGGTAACTGTAAGTATAGATATCAGTTGCCATGAACTTTGTGAGTTATAGAGAATTAACAAATCCACAGGAGCAGTGAGACCCTGATTTAGTTTGGAATGGCTAACTCAGAGAAAGGCTGCTCCAGCAGTCAGTGAAGAAGGATAGAGTCCTTATGGCTTGTGACCTAGCCCCAACGGGTTAGAGAAAGAGGGGCTGGCTGGTCTGAAGTGAGGGGAGTTGTGCAGACTCCTGAGTTTGTGGCTGGTACCTTATGTTTTAGGGATGTTTTGACCTGGCTCTGGGCAGACAAGGATGAAGTCTGACCTAGTTCTGGGTTGTTAAGGTCAGGAAATAATTGCTACAGAAGTGGTTGGTGACAAGGATCATAGAGATGTGGGAATGTGAACACTGGGTCCATTTTCAGATGGGAACTGGATTTATGGTGATCGGTATTGTACAGTTAGTGATAATGGTGGGGCTGCCCACCTTGCCCAGTGCTTAGTGCACTTTGCGCAGGCAGCACAACTATACATATATATATATAAAAACATACATAATAGTCTTACTGCTGTGTATCATAGCTTCAGCTCTTAGTTTACCTATTAGAAGAATGGCCAATAGAACGAAATTGCAGTGTGACAAGAATTTTTACAATCTTTCAGTGTTATCTCTCACAGGATCTAGTTACATTGTGATCTTCCAGGAAGGGTGTAGCTGTGTACATAAACTTTAATTCAGCAGTTATTTTAGTTTTTTAGTCACACTACATATGGCAGTTCCCTGGTTGCTGTTTTATCAGGACCATGGGAGGAGAGAGAGGTTATTTCTTCCTTCTGTTTTTCTAGACTTATGAGGGTTTAATAAACTGTTCTTTATTTCATGATGAATTTTGTTTAACAAAGTATTCCTATGCAGATTTAACCTGAGTGTTTTACATGTAAGTGGGCAGGAGTTTATTCATTAGTACCTACCAGCAACCAGATGTAAACCATATAGAAGTGTATTATATAATTATATTAAGGATTATTTGTGGCGTATGAGTTAATAACCTAGCTTTCATTCTTGTATAATTTTAATGTTATGATATTTAAAATATTTTTATAAATCTGTTCTTTTTAATAATACTAATTTAATAGGGGCCTGGGGTGTTGTTTTCATTGCCACCGACAGTTAAGGGGCTGTAGAAAGAACATGCACCTGGAATCTGAAGAGTCAACTCTGCCTCTTCTTAATTTTTACCTTAAAGAAGTCATTTCGTTCATTTCCTCATTTGTAGGATGTGGATCATAATTTCTGTCCCACAGGGTTCTCACAAAGACGTAAACAAAAATCAAACCAAACCCACTGCCGTGGAGTCAGTTCCAACTCAAGCTACCCTATAGGTCTGCCCCATAGGGTTTCCAAGGCTGTAAATCTTTTCAGAAGCAGACTGCCACATCTTTCTCCCCGGGACTGGCCGGTGGGTTCTAACCAGCAACCTTTTGGTTAGCAGTCAAGCACCTTAACCACTGCACCACCAGGATTCCTCTATGAAGATTTATGTGGCATAAATTACAGGAACTGCTCCGTGAATGGAAACCCTTGTCCTTTAGTGGTTAAGCGCTACGGCTGCTAACCAAGAGGTCGGCAGTTCAAATCCGCCAGGGGCTCCTTGGAAACTCTATGGGGCAGTTCTACTCTGTCCTATACGGTCGCTATGAGTCAGAATCGACCCGACGGCAGTGGGTTTAGTTTTTTTTTGGGGGGGGGGGGCTCTGTGCATGCAAAGTTAGGTTTACTAACTCGTTGCAGCGTGGGATATGCCCACTAGAACAGGGGTATCTGGGTCAGACGGGATGAAACCAAACCCATTGCCGTCTGGTGGATTCCGAGTCAGGACTCAGTCACCCCGTTGGGCAGAGTAGAACTGTCCCACAGGGTTTCCAAGGAGCGGCTGGTGGGTTCCAGCCAGCTCTTAATCACTGTGCCACGACGGTTCCCGGAGGGGGTGGGGAGGGACTTTTATGGGGTTTGGGCTGATCATTCTCAGTCAAGGAGCACAAGTAGTATTTGTGGTGGGCCTCGAATATCTTTTCTCCAAACCCTACTTCTCTTCCACAGCCCAGATTTCCCCGACAAGGGGTGAATTTAACCCCAAGGCATATTCCGGGATTTTGTACTTGTCTTACTTCCCCAAAACTGTAAACTTTGGAGAGGAGCCATTCATTTATTACTCATCTTTGTATCCTTCGCTGGACCGCTCACTGATTAAGCGCTTAATGCGTTTGGTATTTATTAGACAAGGTTCCTATACAGGGGGCTGGACGTCAAAATAGATCAACGACTTAACAGTTGGCGGTGGACAACTAGTCAATTTTAAGTCCTTCCTTCCCTCCGAAAGAAAAAGCAGTTAGCTTGATGATCTTTTCTCTCAAACGAAATTTTAAATTGCACTGTGTCGTTAGCGTCCGGCCTAAAGCCTCAAAATAGGTGCAAGGCTGGCTGGAACAATAAATACCCCATTGCCATCGAGTGGATTCCGACTGATAGTGACCCTATTTCTCCCCGAGAGCGCCTGGTGGGTTCGATGGGTAGCTGAGCACTTAATCACTGAGCCACCAGGGCTCCCCTGGGTGGAACAGTAGTTAACGTTATTTCGGTTACGCTTTCACCCAGCCCTTGGCTCAGTCACAGCGCGGGTTCGAACCTAAGTCCCTGACCCCGCAGGGGTGCAGCGCGAGAAGCCCGTCCCTGTCCCCGCGCCAGGGGAGGCGGGCTGACTGAATCCTCCGTCCCCAAGCCGCTGTGGCCAGGCTTCTGGTCCTGAGAGATGCAGATGAAGTGGTGTGAAGGGTTGGGCTTTTTTTTTTGTTCCTAAAAATTAAACGAACAAAAAAAAAAGTACAACAATCCAAACCCAACTATCTCATTGCGCGTCGTTTACACTCTGGGAGGCGTTTCTCCCGCGTGGCTCCGCTGGGGACGAGCCGCCTCCTGACGCCGGCGCTCCCTCCAGGCCGAACCCGTTCTTCCGCGGCGGGCATCTGGCTCCGAGGCGCGCAGGCGGCCTCGCTCCGGGCACCACCGTGGCGACCTCAGCGCCCCTTGCGGGCGCGCGCACCCTTGGGAGGGGAAGCACAGCCCGGCACCGCCCACCGCTCGCGGGTGGGCGGGGCGGGCGGCGCGGGCGGCGGCGGTTGGAGGCACCGGAAGGACGCTCGCCTCTCCTCACCCACCCCTTCCCAGGGGAGAGGCGGAACAAAGGCCGAGCCAAGCCGGGGAGGCGGAGAGCGGTGGTGCGGGAGGGGAGGGCGGCGCGGCGCGGCGGGACCGCCTCGGCGCCGCGAGTCCATTTTGTCGCCGTGCCGGGCGTTCGCCTGGGCGGTCCCGGCGGCTGCTGGACCGGCGGCCGCGCGGCATCAGGCGGGCCCCTCCCACGTCGCCGGAGGTCCGAGATAAGTCCCGGCCGCGGGGCTCCTCTGCGGAGAGACGGGGCTGGGGTCCCTCGGACCTGCCGCGAGGGTGGGGAGTCGCCCCGGCCGGGCAGGGGCCTGAGTGGGCGGGGGCTGGCGGAGGGCGCGCTCTGAGGTCGGGCGCCGGCGGCAGCGCGGAAAGCAGCGGGCGGCGGCGGCGGCGGCGGCGGCGGGCGGCGTGGTGTGCCGGTGCTCCGGGAGAGCTGCCGCTGCCGGCGCCTCGGCGTCGCCTCGAAGAGAAGCGGCGACCGGGAGCCGGCGGGCTGAGCACGCGCCGCCCGCCGCGCACTGAGCCCGGGAGGCCTGCCTGCGCCGGGGGAGGGCGCCAACGACGAGACCGTCGGTACAAAGAGCGCCAGCCTCGCCCACGGCTCCCGGCTCCTTCTCCAGGTGCTAGCGGGCTGGTTTTATTTGTCGGGGACGATTGAAAAAAATGAGGATGGAGACTGCGGACCCTCTGCCAATAAATGGGTAATGCCATCTTTTTTCCCCTTTTTTTTTGCAGTAGACTGTAGTTTGACTGTCGGTTACAACGTGAAAAAACCTGGTTGTCTTGGCCTGGAAAATAGTAACCCTGCGGAATATACCTGCTTACAGGGAACAGAGGTAAATCACAATACTTTTCCCTATGTCATCTTCACATAAAAAAAATGAATAAATAAATAAAGCACCCATTTGCTTTAGGCCCAGAACCTTTTATGAACTGTGTGCGGGTGGTCTTTTTATATTTTGTCAAAACTCGAAAATAGAATCCATACTTGGAAATTCTTTCTTATTATTACATGTAAGGAGCTCTGATGGCAAATGGTTAAGGGTTTGGCTGGTAACCAAAAGGTTAGCAAGTTTGAACCCACCCAGTACCTCCAAGAGAGAAAAGATCTGGCTATCTGCTCCTGTAAAGATTACAGCCTAGAAAACCCTATGGGGCAGTTCTAGTCTGTCACACGGGGTACCTGTGAGTTGAAGTATACATTTGACATGTACTATATCCAAAGGTAAGGAGCCCTGGTCACTCCGTGGTTAAAGTGCACGGCTGCTAACCAAGAAAGGTCTCAGTTCAAACCCACCAGTCACTCTGAGGGAGAAAGATGTGGTAGTCTGCTTCTGTAAAGATTAGAGCCTTGGAAATCCTATGGGGCAGTTCTGCTTTGTCCTGTAGGGTTGCTGTGAGTTGAAATCCGCTAGACTGGCAACTGGCTTGGTCATATCCAATGATGGTTTACACTTCAAAGGAAGAAAGGCCTCAGCACAATTTCTTTCCTTCTCCTGAGCCTTGTAAAGGCTACTAGGTCTTAACAGAAAGGAGCTGGACTCTAGAGACCTTTATGTAATATCCATCTAAAGCAGAATTTCATTTATGTAGGCACTCCCACTAGTAGAGCTGGATGGAGCTGCTGATTTAAATGGTTAATACTGCTTTGTTGCACAATGAGAAGATAAATTTCCTCAGGGTCCCTCTTTCCCTAAAAATCCTGCATTTTCGCACCACCTGACTTAACCTCCTCCCGTGGTCCATCCATAACACTGGGCTGTTCCTTTCATTCTGTACCTGGCCCTACTTGTGCCAGACCTGTTTTGTTCAGATATGTCCATTTTCCTGGAAGTGCTTTGTACGTGCTACCCTATGTAATACTTGTTTTGCTTTGCCTTCCCTTAACATCACTTTTCAGGATCCAACTCTCTGAAGACTTCATCTAGGTTAATACGCTCGTGTTCTAAGGTTTTCAAGTGTGTGTTTACAGTGCACAGTAATTATAAAATCCATTGATGCTGGGTCAGTTCCGACTCTCAGTGACCCTACAGGACAGAGTAGAACTGTCCCATAGAGTTTCCAAGGCACGCCTGGTGAATTCGAACTACCAACCTTTTAGTTAGCAGCCATAGCAGTTAACCGCTATGCCACCAGGGTTTCCATGGTATTTATACATATACGTAATTAAGCCACCTTAACATTTATATCGCTTAACAGCTTACAAAATGGTCACACGTTACTTAATTTCAGCACCACTATGAGTTAAGTACTATAAAATCTGCATTTAATGAAAGATAAAACTGGTACTTGAATAAGTCTTCAAAGGCAAGTTCAGTGCTCTTTCCCTTCCCTGAAGAGCTTTAATTTGTTTAAAAAAAAAAAAAAAGAATTTTAGAAGGGATTTGAGAGAGCCCATGATTAAATTTGATTTTACAGATGAGGATACTAAATTCTTGACCCACTTTCCAGATCATGCTGAGGTCTAAAAATTGGGATACCCAGGTTCAGTGATCACACAATTGAGAAGTCTCAGTCTTTTTTCAGGCCTTAGTTTTTTCACTTACAAAGTTAGGTGTAGCTAGGTGTTTTTAAGCCTGGTACTTCTGTTTTATTCCTGCCTTACAACTTTTATCCAGTTTCAGTAAATATATTGATAATATAGATATGCACACTAATGTTAATGGTCTTAAACTTGTGAACTCCTGTAGGAGTGGTAACAGGTGGGACTTGTTGCTTGTTTTCACTAAGCTCTCTAAAAGTGGTTCTGTTCTAAGGTCAAGAGCTGCATGGGGAGGTGGGACACGCATATATCATAGGTTAGAGGTAATAAAGTGACATACCCTTTCTAAAGAGAAACTTAGCAGGCTTTTCTAGAGCCTTAAAAATGTTCCTACCCTTTGACCGCCTTATTTCCTAAGACAGGGATGCCTGAGGAAATAATCAGAGCCCTGGATCAAAACTTGTACAGGAGGTTCATTTAAATGTTATAATACCAAAATAAACAAATGATCGATAAGAAAGAGCACACCCATAAGGTGGGCTATCATCTTTTTGAAGAACATATAAGGATAGGGGAATGTATGCACTCCCATAAGTCAAAAAAAGTGGATACAAAATTGTATGTACTGTACATTCCCAATTTTGATTGAAGTATATGCATGTGCGCACACATACAGAAGAGATTAAATATACCAAGATAATAATGAGTACAAATTTTATAATTTAAGAAAAGCATTAAAAAAAACTAATTGCATAGATACCATCTCCAAGTTTAGTATGGTATCAGCTTTGTTTTTAATAAGGAGTTTATCATACGTTATACCTTTGTAGGAGTCTTGGTGGTGCAGTGGTTAAGAGCTTGGCTGCTAACTGAAAGGTCCAAAAAACCCGTTGCCGTCGAGTCGATTCCGACTCATAGCGACCCTATAGGACAGGGTAGAACTGCCCCATATGGTTTCCAAGGAGCGCCTGGTAGATTCGAACTGCCAACCTTTTGGTTACCAGCCGTAGCTCTTAACCATTATGCTGCCAGGGCTTCCAGCTGAAAGGTAGGCAGTTCGAATTCACCAGCTGCTCCTCGAAAACCGTGGGGCAGTTCTACTGTGTCCTACAGGGTTGCTGTGAGTTGGAATTCATGCGATGGCAGTGGGTTTGAATTTTTTTGTTTTGGTATACCTGTATAAATGCTGTACGTTTCTGAGTTTAGCAACTGCCTTTTGGTTTATATCTTACCTTTTTAAATATCATTAGATCATTGGATTATCCATTTCTGTTGTTCATGAAAGACACTGCCATTGTCATTACCTTGGCCTGGGACTCTTCGATACTAGACTGGTACTAGAAAAATAGATTTTTATGCCTACCTCTCAAAACAGTTAACCAAATACAGGTGTCCCTTGACATACAGAGGAGTTACATTCTAATCAAGCCTCTTATAAAGCAAATTTCCATAATATAAAATCTATTTTTAATTCATTTCTGTTTAGATCTAGGTATGTTTCTAAGGAGAAGCTGAATGTATTAGTAATTTAAATTACTGTCTTTGTGGAATGAGTGCCGTGTATACCTAACTTGGCAATAGCCTGGCTGCCCATATTTGCAGTTGTGGATAAGAGCTAGGTGGTGCCAACACAGCAGCAGCATATAATATGGCCAACCTAAAAACTGCGTAAGGTCAAGTATAATTAACCTTCTACTTGATCTGTCTGTAGGTCAGGTTTATTTAGACTAAACAACAACAAAAAAAAACCAAACCCAGTGCCATCGAGTTGACTCCGACTCACAGCGACCCTATAGAACAGAGTAGAACTGCCCCATAGAGTTTCCAAGAAGCGCCTGGCGTATTCGAACTGCTGACCCTTTGGTTAGCAGCCGTAGCACTTAACCAGTACCCCACCAGGGTGTCCTTATTTAGACTAAGAAGTATGTATATGGAACAACTTTTTGTTCTATTATAACTAAGGTCACCATCGGTCGGAGCAGACTAAATGGCACCTAACAGCAACTATTCTATACTGAGCAGAAGGAGCTTTTTTGATACCAGTTACACTTCCAGTAGTCATCTCAGAAGTAAGCTATTAGTTGGTAGGTACTTACCAGATACCTACTAAATGCCGACTTTCACTTGACTCGGTATTAGATACTATGTAAATAATCTTACTTCTGTAGATAAACCTAGAGTGCTTGACTTTGACTACTTTTTGAAAGCTGGGATTAACCTCACATACAGAGTTAGGTGATGGATACTTTTAATAGGTACCAACCTATTTGGGATAGTAATAGGTCCATGTTTGCTGAGTTTATGGTTGTAAAAGAAAATGATTTGTTTGAGAGATAAAATCTGCCACCTTCATTTAAACCCATTTACATTTATTTGGAAGCAAAGAAACTGGGCATTTCTGGTCCGTAAAACTGGCAGAAATCAGTAATTCCAACTTAATGAACTTAATTCCAAATCTTAACAGGTAAAGATACATGTAATATATGGGTTTGGTTGGTACTGACTATGGGAATGCAAGATGTTAAAATAGCTGTCTCATAGGCTGTAGTTCATGGGAATGTTTCCCTCAAATTCAGACACTCATTTTATTCAGATTGATGCCATCTGGATGGGGAAGAATGGGAGTTATATCTGGTCTAGCTGGTATCTTGAAGCCCTATTGATTTAATGCTGTGAAATTACAGGAATTACACACTAATATCTTGGGTGATTATCAAGTGACACAGGAAATGGGAAAAATATAAGATGAAAAGGAGGATGGTGGAATAAGGAAAGAATGGGAGGAAATCAAAAGATTGTCCTCACTGAAACAGCACAGGCAAGACGAGTTAAAAGAACAGTTAATGAAGGAAAGATTCAAGGCTGAATGGTGGTACAGAGAAGAGAATAAAAGAAAGCATTTTTTTCCGGAGTGGTCTGAACTAATCAGATGATAAAGTGTTTTTTTTTATTTTTGAGGATGGGTTACCTTAGAGCAACAACCTTTTATGAACTTTCATATCAGTTGTACAAATGAGAGAAACTGTAATATGTATAAATGATTTGTCAGAAGTCACAGACTGAGAGCCAGACAAGTATGTCAGTCTCCTCACAGGTCTGCATCCAGAGATTTCCAGTACTACATTTATTTTATAAAAGCTAAAACAGTACTGTAGCAGATTAAGCTCTTTGCTAAGGTTTCTGAAATTTTACTTTTTTACCTCAATATGGTTTTCTTATAGCTGACCTTCCATTTTAGTTTTTCCCCCAAATTTTTATTGTGAAAACTTTCAAACATACAGAAAATTCAAAAGAATACTACATATACAGTAAGTTTCTTTATATCTTTCACCTAGATTCGGTAGTTGTTAACTAAACCCTTGGTAAGTTTAAAGAAGGCGTTACTAGTGGATCTCAGACTAAAATAGAATACCGTACACTACCTGAAAATAACTATTTTGCTGAGAGGAAGTGATTTAAAAAAGGTGAGCCTTTTTTCTTTGTTCCCAAGATAAGATTGGTAGCTCTCAGTTCAGTAGAGTTCAGCGTCATTTCCTTTGTTCCTTGGTCAAGTGACAGTGTTTGCTATCTCGTTACCTGATGTTTAGGTATTGCTTCGATATTCCCAAATCCAAACTGCCTCACAGAACAGGGTGGAAGTTTGGTTTAAATATTAGTACAATTTGGCTCTGTAAGATACAAAGTATAATATATTGATTTTTCCTTTTGTTCCCTAATGTGAATTGAAATAAAAGAAATCATAGGTAACATTTTGAACAACTTCATATTGCTACCAGCCAATGGAATTTAATGGTGAATTTTAATGGGAAAGTTTCTTTTTCTAATAGGTTTTATAAGGAGAAAGTTAACTTTTGTTTGAATGAATGAGCACCTTTTGCAGTGTAATCATTATGGATTGTTCATTTGAAAACACAAATTCTAGGAGGAGGAAGTCTCATACAGAGGTATAGCTTTTCTATTTTATATGGCTCCTTTGTAAGCATTGGCTTTTCCATTTTTAGTATTCTGGTGTTTTATATTTTTCATTTGTAGAGACAGTTGTTGCTATATAGCCATTCAAGATAGGATTTATAAAGCACTTTTCATTGTCTTTCTTGAGGGCAGCAGGTATCTTAACAATTTGTTTAAAAACAAACCTGGTGGTAGTTATACTATCGAAACTCACAACTGTACATCAAAAAGTGAATTTTATTGTATGTAAATTTTAAAATATATTTTAACATATAAGTACTGCTGGAAAAAAGGTTGCCCGTTTTCCAGAGTGGTGGTAGAGAAGAAAGTACATATTCAGCTATTTTTATTCATTGGTATAAAACACTTAGGAAATTTTTAATTGGTGAGAAAATAGATTTCTGTGCTTTGAAATTAAAAATTTTTGGTGTTCAAAAAAATTAAAGATCTCACTTACATGAGATACCTATAATAGGCATATGTGTAGAGACCAAAGTGTTTTAATGGTTACCAGAGTTGGGGCGGGGGAGGGAATGAGAGCTGTGCTGACAGGGTACTGAGTTTCTGTTTGGGGTGATGTAAAACTTTGGGAAATGAACTGTGGTGATGGTAGCATAATATGATGAATGTTATTAATGTCACTGAATTCTATACTTAAAAATGGCTAAAATTGGAAACTTTTTATAATATATATTTTACCATAATAAAATTTTTTAAAAAATTCAGAGGAAGACATGAATGTTGGAAAACTCATTTGCCTTTATATGCTTAACATTGTTAAGTTGAAACGTTTGAAACATTGAACTACAATTTTTTTCATAAATCTTTTATATTGGGAACAAATTAGCTAAAAAAAGCAGTAAAGGGATGTAAGCTCTATTGATTTCTTCTAGAGAGAGCTTGAGTATAAAAAGGAGGCATAAAACTAAGGCAAGAAGAAAACAGTGTTTAGCTTTTAAGATTAATTTGAAATAAAGCTTTAATCAGTATCATTAAAAATGGAACAACAGGATCTACAGTATTTTTGATGCAGTTTTTGAAAAGGGGGCTTTCCAAATAGTATTTTCCCTGTGGTTCATTTTAAGTTAAGAGCTGTAAGTCGATCGTAGCTTTGGCATAGCTGTTTACTCACAATTTCTCTAAGACATTTTTCTTCTGTATAGCAGAATGTCTTCACTTTTGGTCATACTCGATTGCCTTAAAATTCGTGGCTCCTTTTGGAGTATCCTGTTTTCTTGACGGTTTCTCTTTGCCTTGGGTGCCTTTTTTCCTTCCCCTCATCCCTACCTCTTGCTGTCTTTTGATTTTCCTGTTGTTTAACATGTTGGACAGGATTTTCTGGAATTATCAACTATATAAGGATGAGTAAATTAGATTTATTTTGAGTGCTGATGCCACTACTTTGCCATTTCTTCTGGATAAAGGGTAGAATTTCTAGATGAAAGATGACAGCAGTGGAGGTGATACAGTTTGACAGGGTTGGGTTTGGAGAACCATCAAAAGTTTACCTTTTCTGTTCTGAAGAGTCAGGATATTTTACTTGATAACCTAGAGAGCGTGCTCTCCTTAGTTTTTATAGCTGTTCTCTTCCCAATGCATTTTCAGAGGGTATATGATTTCTCATGTCACAAAGATCTTTCAGAAAAATCACCTAATCACATTTTTTACACTTTCAGAAAAATCACCTAATCACACCTTTTTTACATATGGCACTAAATTTGAGACAAAAGAATCCTTTAAATACATATATGTACATACATATATGTGTAAAATACATAATATAATTAATGTAATATAAAACCATAAACTAGCCCTACAAGCTCAGTTTATCTTTTAAATATTGTTTGTCTTATACTAGATAATAACTCTGACTTTTGAAATTACTGCTGAAGTATTTACTTGTTTTTGATCATAAGATGGCCTATAGATGATTAAGATTCTGTTTATCTTGGTGCTGATGTGATTATCTAACCAGTTGTTAGTCAAGTCAGTTCCAACTCATGGTGTGTCAGAGTAGAACTCCACAGGGTTTTTTTTTTTTTTTTGGTATTTATTTTGTTGCTGCTGTTCAGAATATACACAACAAAACATAGACCAGTTTAAAAGTTTCTACATGTACAGTTCAGTGACATTGAGTACTTTCTTCCAGTTGTGCAACCATTCTCACTCTCCTTCTGAGGTGTTCCTCTGCCATTAACATAAACTCACTGTACCCTAAGGTTCCTATTTAATCTTGCCAGTTGCACTTGTCAGTTTGATCCCATATAGATAGATCTTAAAAGAGCGTAATGTTAAAGACAGACATTTTTGACTAAAGCTAAACTATTTGGTTTTGTGGAGACTTGAGGGGATATTTTTGGTTTAAGGTTTAAAGATTATTTAAGGGCAGTAGTTTTAGGAGTTCATTCAAGCTCCGTAGCTCCAGGAAGTGTGGACTCCATGAAAATTATAATTTCTGTTTTACATTTTCCCCCTTTTGATCAGGATTCTCCAATAGATCAAATGTTCTGTAATGGTAGCCAGGCACCATCCTGTTCTCCTGGTCTCATGGCAAAGGAGGCAATTAGCTACACATTCCGTTTTCTCCTATTCCTTACTCTTCTCTTTATGTTGCTCCGCGTGAACAGAGACCAATTGTTGTGCCTTGGATGGCCGTTTATAAGCTTTTAAGACCCCTTTTTACATAAGGAACTAGGAGTAGAACAGAAGCACAAAACACATTGTTAGGCCACGTAATTGGGATGTCCCATGAAACCATGACCCTAAACCTCCAAACCAAGGAACCAAATCCCATGAAGTGTTTGGTGTACATAAGCAGTCTCAGCAGCTACTTTTTTTTTGGTCATTGTTATAAATATATACCACAAATTTTGCCAATCCAGCTTTTTATAGGTGAACAACTTATTGACAGTAATTGCAGTAATTTGCTCTGCATTCCTACACTTAATGTGAATTTTCCATGACAGTAAACAGACTTTGTACTCCGTAGCAATACCCCCCCTCCCTTTTTTCCCCCTCCATCCCACCCCTGGTAACCATTAATTAACCTTGGTCTCTATACATTTGCCTGTTCTTGTCTTTTTATATAAGTGAAGTCATACAATATTTGTCTTCTTGTGATTGACTTATTTCACTCAGTATAATATCTTTAAGCTTTATGCGTACTGGATGAGTAGTATTCCATTGTATGTATGTACCACATTTTGTTTATCCATTCATCTGTTGATAGTCATTTAGGTTGTTTCTACTTTTTGGCTATTGTGAATAGTGCTGCAAAGAACATTGGTGAACAAGTCTTTATGTCTCTGCTTTCACGCCTTTTGGGTATATATCTAGGAGTGGAATAGCTAATTTTTTGGAAGTAGATCACTAGGCCTTTCTTCCGAGGCATCTCTGGGTGGACTTGAACCTCCAACATTTCAGTTAGCAGTGAAGTGTTTTACCACTTGTAGCCACCTAGGGTCCTATATATATATATATCCCTCAGTAAACTGAATAAGGAAATATTTGGCACTGTAAAGTCTTAAAACTTTAGGGGATGAATGCTGTGCGTTTTAAAATTGCATTGAGAAATGGTGTTTCCTAGATCAGGGTTAAGAGTCTCAAAATTTTTGGTCTCAGGACCCCATTGTTGTTGTTAGGTGCCGTTGAGTCAGTTCGAGCTCATAGCGACCCCTATGTACAACAGAACGAAAACACCTCCCTGTCCTTCGCTATCCTCACAATCATTGTTATGCTTGAGCCCCTTGTTGCAGCCAGTGTCTCAATCCATCTTGTTGAGGGTCTTCGTCTTTTCACTGACCCTCTACTTTACTGAGGATGAGGTCCTTCTCCAGGGACTGAACTGATCCCTCCTGATAACATGCCTAAAGTATGTGAGATGAAGTCTAGCCAGCCTTTCTTCCAAGACAGATTTGTTTGTTCTTCTGGCAGCCCATGGTGTATATTCAGTATTCTTCGCCAACACCCTAATTCAAAGGCATCATCAATTCTTCTTTGGTCTTTTTTATTTGTTGTGCAGCTTTCACATGCATATGAGGTGATTGAAAATACTGTGGCTTGGGTGAGGTGTACCTTAGTCCTTAAAGTGACATCTTTGTTTTTCAACACTTAAAAGAGGTCTTTTGCAGCAGACTTGACCAAACACAGTGTGTCATTTGATTTCTTGACTACTGCTTGCATGGGTGTTGATTGTGGATCCAAGTAAATACCATCCTTGACAACTTCAGTCTTTTCTCTGTTTATCATGATGGTGCGTACTGGTCCTGTTGTGAGGATTATTGTTTTATATTAAGGTGTAATCCATACCCCATTACACTTAAAAATTGAGGATTCCAAGAGCTTTTCCTTCTGTAGATTCTGTCTATGGATATTTACTGTATTAGAAATTAAAACTAAGAAGTTAAAAAAATTAATTAAAAATGTTAATAAACCCACTACATGTTAACATAAATAATTTATGAAAAATATATTTCCAAAACAAAAATTGAGTGGCATTGCTTTGCATATTTATAGATTTCTTAAGTGAATGTCAGCTTAACAGAAGACAACTTGAGTTTTATCTGCTTCTGCATTCAGCTTACTGCAATAAAATATTGTGGTTGCAAAACAAAACCAAAGGGGCATACCAGCCCCCGGGGTAAGGACTAGAAGACAGGAGAGAACAGGAAAGTTGGTAATAGGGAACCCAGGGTTGAGAAGGGAGAGTGTTGGCATGTCGTGGGGTTGTTAACCAATGTCATAAAGCAGTATGCATACTAATTGTTCAATGAGAACCTAGCTTGTGCTGTAAACCTTCATTTAAATGGAGGAAAAAAAAAAACCACAACTGATTGAAATATACAGTGAAACCTGTGAGAGCTGGAACTCAATGGGACTGCCTTATTTTTCTGGGTCTTGCAAGTTTTCTGCCATTGGTAGGGTATAGTCTTTTTTTTTTTTTTAACCATTTTTGTATCACTTGTTTTAATGGAAAATATTTGAGTTTTCCTTCTCTGACAGGTTTCCTCCTTAAACACGTTCTGGCTTTCATAGGTTTTACTGTATAAAGAAAATACAGCCTCACACAAATATGTAGTTGGTAAACGGAGGGATATTCTTTTAGCTTTCTCAGATAATTACGGATCTCGTCTGATACTATACCAAAACTGAAACAAATTGTTGTCTGTTATTGGTTAGTTAACAATATAGAATCTGAAATCATAATGTTGAGCATTTCGGTGTTTGTTGTATTTTGAATTTTTTACCCATATAAGATTTGTAACATTGTGCATTGATGATTTGAAAAAATATTGGTTAACTGGGTTATGCAGATCTCTAAATTAGGTATTTCATTATACAGTATGCCCCCAAGAAAACACATTTGTTAATAATCACCATCTATTTCATCAGAAAAGCCTTTAATTAATCGGAAACCGTCAAGCTCACAGTGGCAAATACAAGTTTTCCAAAATTCTAATTAAAAAAAAAAAAGTCAGTTTTTATCATTGGCAAGAAATAAGGTCAGTTGTTTTCCTTGCCATGAGGGCTCGTTTTGTTCATTTTCGAGAAACTATCTGCAAGATACCTAATTCTGAATAGCCATAGTTTCTTATTTTTTCTTGAAAGTAAAAATGGTGTTCCCATGAAGAAGTGGCTGGTTCTTCTTGCAGCTCAGTCATATAAATATTTTCCTCCAGTCAGTATCTGCTAGTATGCAACAGAAATGCTTTAAGTTTAGTTCCTATTTTATCACATAAAATATTAAAAAGTACTCAAGCGTCGAGATTTAGTATTAATTTTTACTGCATCGCCTCACGCCTATCTCATCAGGAGTGTGTGGTGAGAGAATACAATGACTGCTAGTCCGTTTTGGTGCTATTTACTGCCTTACTTGATTCCTGCTAAGGCTCTGGCAATTGTTTACCTGTCATTGCTTTTGTATTATGACTGTAAAAGTCAACATGGTACAAAAGCAAATAACATCTTAACATTTTGAAAATAGTTTTGACCTCATGAATGTTCTGAAGGAGTCTTAGGGGCACCTAGGTTTCTGCAGATCACAATATGAGAACAGATGCTCTAGATTGTACAAGATGGCTTTTGATAACTTTTCTGGACTTAAAAAAATTTAATCCTTTAGGGAAGAGTGAGCTGCAACTCTCTTCATCTTGTGTCTTTACTTGCGATGTTAGTAATTGTAACCTTGCCTTTGAAATAGAAAAATATGCCAGTTCCTGAGTACGTGCTTGCATCTATATTTCTGTGCTCCTTTCTTTTAAATAGCATACCATTTTATATTTGTGGGCCCAGAGTAAAGAGCTCGTTCTATTCAGACACTGAGTAGCTTTGTTTCTGATAGCTAGTAGTCAGCTCTCTGTTTTAAAACAATCAGTTGGGTCCTGCTGGCTCAACTTGCCGTTGTCCTTGTCCTAACCCTGTCTTAGCCAAAGACTGTTGTTGGGGAGTCCACACAAAGGCCTTGTGTACAGGGTTCCCTACTAATAAGGAGTGCGTTCTAGTCCCAGTGGATTAAATCTGCTTTGGTTTATGTTCCCTTCCTAAATTTCTCACTTACTTGCTTTATTTGGCTGGCTATTTCAGTGAAGGATCTTTTTTAATGCCTGTGAAGATAGCTTTTTCTAATTATTACATAGGTCCTAGTAGAGGGGATTACTGGAGTAAAATAAACTTTCTTTTTCTATGGTAGGATGTAATGGAGCTGCTTGAAGAAGATCTCACGTGCCCGATTTGTTGCAGTCTGTTTGATGATCCTCGAGTTTTGCCCTGCTCGCACAACTTCTGCAAAAAATGTTTAGAAGGGCTCTTAGAGGGAAATGTGCGGAATTCCTTGTGGAGACCGTCTCCGTTCAAGTGTCCCACCTGCCGTAAGGAAACATCAGCTACTGGAGTCAATAGCCTGCAGGTCAATTACTCCCTGAAGGGTATTGTGGAAAAGTATAACAAAATCAAGATCTCTCCTAAAATGCCAGTGTGCAAAGGACACTTGGGGCAGCCTCTCAATATTTTCTGCCTGACTGACATGCAGCTGATCTGTGGGATCTGTGCTACTCGTGGTGACCATACCAAGCATGTCTTCTGTTCTATTGAAGATGCCTATGCTCAGGAAAGGAATGCCTTTGAGTCTCTCTTTCAGAGCTTTGAGACTTGGCGTCGGGGAGATGCTCTTTCTCGCTTGGATACCTTGGAAACTAGCAAAAGGAAATCCCTACAGTTACTAACTAAAGATTCAGATAAAGTGAAGGAGTTTTTTGAGAAGTTACAACACACATTGGATCAAAAGAAGAATGAAATTTTGTCTGACTTTGAGACCATGAAACTTGCAGTTATGCAAGCCTATGACCCCGAGATCAACAAACTCAACACCATCTTGCAGGAGCAACGGATGGCCTTTAACATTGCAGAGGCTTTCAAAGACGTGTCAGAACCCATTATATTTCTGCAACAGATGCAGGAGTTCAGGGAGAAAATCAAAGTAATCAAGGAAACTCCTTTACCTCCCTCTAATTTGCCCACAAACCCTTTAATGAAGAACTTTGATACCAGTCAGTGGGAAGAGATAAAACTAGTAGATGTGGATAAACTTTCTTTGCCTCAAGACACTGGCACGTTCATAAGCAAGATTCCCTGGAGCTTTTATCAGTTATCTGTAGTGCTCCTCCTGCTTGGCCTTCTCATTTCCTTTGGGCCTGCCATGTCCTTGGAATGGTCTTTATTTGATGAATTTGCAGCTTGGAAAGAACATCTTTCAAACGTTAGTTCCTCCTATCTAACTAAATCAGCTGATTTTTTAGAACAGTCAGTTTTTTACTGGGAACAGGTAACAGATGGGATTTTCATTTTCAGTGAAAAATTCAAGAATTATACTTTAATGGTACTGAACACTGTGGCAGAATTTGTGTGCAAATATAAACTATTATAAAACCTGTTCAAGTAAATAGTTCTCTGTCCTTTGTTGTTAGAAATTTGTTAGAGAACAGAGTAGTAGTTCAGATTCAGTAACAATTCTAGTCAGATATTGCATTCAAAAGTATATCTTTCAAAAATAATGCCCTGTATATATTTTTCAAGTTAGATAGCATAAAGATAAAAGTGAAATTAATAGTACAGTCCTGAACCTCCTTCCTTCTTTTAAAGAGTACTTTTGAAATTTTTTTTTTTTAAATTAGCACCCCCCGCCCCACCCTAATGTTGTGTGTTTAAATTGTGATAAAACTAGGAGGTGAAAGAGAACATGTGATCTAATAGTGTAGTGATGAGGTGGTCTAATAGTGATCATGAAGCATAAAGACTAGTAAAGTAGTTTTTGATGGTGAACATTCTTTAAAAAAGGAAAGAATTTGAAGATACTAGTGGATTTCTTTTTTAAGAGAGGGTTGATCCCATTATTGCCAAAATATAAATCTAATATAAACAAAGTAGTATTTTCTTGCAAAAAGTTTACATTTTTAGGAGGGGTGGAGATTTCAGCCTTCCCCTTGAAGTTATCACCAGAGGAATAAACAGCAGCGTTAGATGGGCTCTGCAAGCGAAGGCAAAAGGCCTAATACATGCCAAGAGCAGAAAATGGGAAAGCCACCTTTCTACTGACTGCTAAGTGTTGTGTTGTTGCAGTGGTTGTACAGTTAAACCAATATACTTGCTTAAGAATTTTTTTAAGAGTAGTAAGAAAGACTAATTTGACAACAGATGAAGCAGCTGTTTATTATAAAATACAAAGTAATCTGCTAAACACTAATGCTGTCCTGTCTGCTCCCATGAGATAGATACCCTAGCTACCACAGAATAAAAATACTTAATTTTCTCACCTTGCTTAGAATTCAGAAGAGAACAAAGAAGCAACCTTATCTTAACTGCTCTCTAGTCTGCCTTATTTCTTTTATGGAACAAGACATTCCTTTGAAAGTCTATTACATGGGATAGAATTTCAGAGAATAGACCTACACTCTATAATAATCTATGAGTTTGCTTACCTGACATGAGGATTCACAGTAGATATGGGGCCTGGGGTGAGGGGCTGCTTTTCTGCTCCCAGTATTTTTGAAATGTAGATTTATTATCATTGTCATGATTTTTTTTTTTTAATGGAGTAAAGAAAAGGGATCTATTCGATCTCTGTTTTCAGATACATTGGCAGTTTTCCTTATACTACTATTGAGTTTCTCCTCTATTGCTCCTTTCATTTTGTGTACTACAAGTTCCCAAGCAACTCTTTGGGAACACAGTTATGGATACACTGTTTGCTTTATAAGTTACCTGGAAATCTAGGTCTGTTTTTTGTTACTTTCCACTCCCCTCTGTTTTCTTAATCACATATGACTAACACCATTTATGGTTACAGGTTGATTTACAAGTTCATAAGGCTGTGGCTGATGGTTTGTAGCCTCTAAGCAAGGGAAGAAATGAGTAGTCAGGAACTGGCACTTTGAACGTGGGAGCGAAGATGTTCACAACAAGGTTTTCTACTATAAAGGAGTTTCCTGCATCTCGGTTAGCACAAATGTTAGAAGGCAGAGACCAAGAATTCAGGATGGTTGGTGGCCAGATTTTTGTGGACAGAGATGGTGTTTCATTTAGTTTTATCTTAGATTTTTTGAGAACTCACCAGCTTTTATTACCTACAGACTTTTCAGACTATCTTAGGCATCAGAGGGAGGCTGTTTTGTATGAACTTGATTCTCTCGTAGATCTCTTAAACCAAGAACTTCTGCTACAGCCAAAATCTGTGCTCTTGGAGATGCATTTCTCACTCCGAAACACTCAAGCTTTTTTCAGAGTATTTGGCTGTTGCAGCAAAACAATTGAGATGCTAACCGAGAAGATTACAGTGTTTGTAGAGCAACCTTCAGCACCTACCTGGAGTACTAATCCTTTCCCTCAGATGACCTTACTTCTACTGCCTCCACAGAGACCATCTTACTATGACTTGGTTTTCCAGTGTGGCTCATGCAGCACAACTGATAATCAAACTGGAATCAGGTATTTTGTACTTTGAAGCATCTCTCCTCTAGAACCAGTTCCTTATGTTTCCCCTCAAAACAGAAAGTTCCTCATGCTTGCAACTTCTTGGAAAAATGACGATTCAAAACAATGTTTTGGGGTAACCAGTGGATTTGGGTTATAAGTAGAATGACAAAATTATTGTCCAAACTGGGAGATTTTTCAGAGTGAAAGGGAGTGCTTTATGTGGGACAACCAGGAATAAACAGACTGTCCCAAGAAAACTAACAAGTGGTAGCAGGAAACAATTTTATACATTATTATTCCATTGCTGATGAATTTGTCTTAGGAATGAAACACTCCCCCTTTTTTCCCCCAAGAGTTTCTTAGTGTCTGGCATACAGTAAAGGCTCAGTAGTTTAGCCTCTGTGATTTCCTTTCACAGTATGTATATTTATTCTTTCAGTCCTTACGATTTACCTCTTGACTATTTTTCTTCATCCCCTCTTTTAAACACCTTTATGGGCAAATACATCCCATGGCAAATTTGGTATCCTGTGATAATCCTTGGAAACCCTGGCAGTGCAGTGGTTAAGAGTTACAGCTGCTGACCAAAAGGTCAGCAGTTCAAATCCACCGCATGTTCCTTGGAAACCCTATGGGACAGTTTTACTCTGTCCTGTAGGTCGCTATGAATCGGAATCTACTCGACAGCACTGGGTTTTTTTTTGGGGGGGTATTATATCCTTAACAGGAGCCCTGGTGGTGCAGTGGTTAAGCACATGGCTGCTAACTGAAAGGTCAACAGTTTGAGCCCACCAGCCACTCTGCGGCAGATACGGCAGTCTGCTTCTGTAAAGATTACAGGTTTGGAAACCCTATAGGGCAGTTCTGTTCTGTCCTATATGGTTGCTATGAATTGGAATCAACTTGGTGGCAGTGCGTTTTTATTATATCTTTGGCATTCTTTAGACAACTCAAGATATTGGGATAGGCTCACTATATGTTGGCCTTGAATCGATGGCAACAGGTTTGCTTTCTGGTTTTTGTCAGTGTGTTAAAGAGAGTTGCTCCTGAGTCAGTTATTCACCCCTGCCCCCCTCTCTTCCATCCCCATTCTGCTCTGATGGACACATTTTTCTTACCTTAAAATGTCTTAATGCTGTCCTATCAATACTTCACTGTGAAAGCCAGCTTCCATTTTTAGGAGGAAAAAAAAAAAAGTCTGCATGGGTTTTTTACTGATAGCATTTAAAGTACACTTTATTACTTTGGCAACGGTAGACAGGTTTTGGGATACTTCTAAACATCAGCAATAACCATCAGGAAGGATATTAGCCTGCCTCTCCCACAACACACCCCTTGGTCCTGCTTAATAACTAGAGAACACTGGGTGGCATAACCCAGTATGACGGTTTTTACACTTTACAATTTCCTGCCCTTCCAAACAAAAAGGATGAAATACCATTCTGGGAAAAAAGAGCCAGTCAGACAGACTGATTATAAAGAAAACCAAAGATTCCATCTTTATCTCACTGTTTTAAGATAGCTCTGTGTATAGCTTTCTTTTCATTGGTGGGGCATTAACAAGCAAAATTACTAGTTTTTCGCTTTCTTCAAAATGTATTGTGATAAGATCTCTTGAAGACCCTTTTTCAAAAATGTAAAAATCTAAAGAAAAATGATGTCAGTGATGTTAAGAAGAAACATGCTAGGTAAAAAGATGTCGTGGAAACGTTGAATGTTCTCTAAAAACTATGCCTTCAGAGGAAGTAATTGTAATCTTGAAAAACAAGATTCCTGTGTATATACCACAGTGCCAAGTGGTTTCCCTTTTGTTTGTTGTAAAGTGTTTGTTTTTTAGAAATGGGGCAGGTTTTTCCCTTCCATCTTAATGTGAGAATGGCATTATATTTAAACTTTGAAGATAGATAATGTCAAAACCAGAAGCTATAACTGCCTAGCTAGCATTTATTTTTATATATTGCTCGCTTCCTGGTCTGAATCTATTTAGATGTTTTCTGAAGGTAGAAAGTGGAGGAGTAATCCTGAATGGCTCCTAACAGTCTGGTGTATCATCCAGCTATTCCGTGTAACTCACCAATATGATTTACCACTCTAAGGTGTCTGGTTAGCCTAGCAGGTTGCTCAGTTACTATCTCTGAAGGTCATAGTACTAGAAATAACCTGGCATGCATCTTGCAGATGGTCATTCATGTGACCCCATGTTATCAAGCTCAAGTAATGACCACAAGATTTTAGAGTTTGTGGTAGTATTTAATGTATTCCATCTGACCTCTCCTTTTTAAATTGGTTCAAGTGAAAAAGTGTAGTTGCCTTGTAAATTTTTAAAACAGGTTTCGCTTATGTGTTTCCCACTGGTTTCTTCTATGCTTTTCTTGTGCCTTGAAGTCTTTACTTGTAATTCTTAATCTGGCCTCACAGGGAATCAAGTACTTTGTTCTCTATGATTTCTTGCAAGTATATACCACTTTGTTACTACCGTTTGTATCTTAATTCTTTTGTGAGATATTCTGGTAACATTTTTTCCTCTTTGACAAATGTGTTTAGGCTATACAATCAAGATCTGGGGTTTGAGGTAAATGGAATGATTTACTAATGTTAAAAATTTGCTGTATCAAACATAATAAACTTTTTTTTTTTTTTGAGATGTGCTTTGTAGATAATTCTTAGATCTTACTATTGATTTCTTTGCCTAGAGTGAGTTTCTAAATGTGAGCTACACTCATCACTATTTCAATCATGGTACTTAAAAGGAGGCTTGGGATGTCCCCAAGGGGTCTTTTTACTCCCTAAAAGTACATATAGTTTAGGTTGCTGCCTCGAAGTAATTTTAGTCAGTCTTCACATTTCATAAACAAATGGTGGGAGGATTCAGATACATAAGGATATATAACTATAAAAACAGAAAAACCTGCCATTGAGTCAATTCCAACTCGTAGTGACCCTGTAAGACATAGTAGAACTGCCCTATAGGATTTCTAAGAAGTGGCTGTTGGATTTGAACTGCGGACCTTTTGGTTAGCAGCCATACCACTTAACCACTTAACCACCGCGCCACCAGGGCTCCAGTATGTTATGATGACATTATTAAAGGCAACTATATATAGCAATCTGAAAAGTTCACATACATTTTTCTTGAATTGTGTGTATTGGTTCTGGGGAGTTTTCCCAGAGAATAGGTTTTGCCATTTTGACTCCATAGGTCTAAACACCCCTTGTTTTGCTCTTCAATGATGGATAGTTATTGACTAAAAATTGCTAAGATCTTTGTGACATTTTCATATCTGCAAAGTTTTCACCCTCCCAAAAATGGATCTGAATAAGTTAAAAGAGAAAATCTATAATATCAGGGGCTTAATTGGTAAATTTAGATCTGGTAAAAACTGTAAGTGTATGAAATCTTTATTATAAAAGTTACAGTAAAAATAATCCTTGTTTAAAACAATATTTAGTAAATGGGAAACGAAAATTGGAAATAAATTGTGCTAAATAAAAAATTTATCCAATTTGTTTGATCGAAATGTTTGCTCAAGAAAATTTCTCAATGAAAATTCATCAATGTTCGTTATATTCCTAAATATGGAATTAAAAAATGACTTTGGAGATCAACAGGTTTCTATTTTCAGTGCCCTGAAATTACTGATTTGGATTTGTAAATAAAGTCTGAAAAAAAACAAAATCGGATAAAAAATAGTCTATTCATATATTTGAGGTTATAAGTCAAATTTACATATGTACTTCAATAGTCACTAAAGGCATGTTTTGTAATTAATTTTTGTGTGTGTGTCCTAGGTATGTTTCTATAAAACCTGATAACCGAAAATTGGCCAGTGGAACTAATGTCCTTGGCCTACTGATTGACATTTTACTGAAGGAAGGCTTTCGTCTGGTTGGCACTAGAACAGTATCCTCTGAAGACAAAACTGAATGCTATAGCTTTGAAAGAATAAAAAGGCCTCAAGCCCTCGCTGTGAACAAAACACTGAAACCAGAGACTACCGTCATGCCAGAGCACGCTCAGAAAAAGTTGTTGTCTATTCTTTTAGAGTTAGTAATTTCTTGTTTGGAAATTCCATGTTTGGGGCATGTGTGTTAGTGAAACCTATACTCAGCTGAATTTTTCAGCCTCATCTCCTATCATGCATCTCTATGGAACCACCCCCCAACAGTGCCTAAGCCACGCTGAACTGCTTGCTGCTCTCGAAGCAACACCATGTACTTGGTACTTTGGCACACATTGTACCTTCAGTACTTCTTTCCACTTCTCTTCTACATGAACATTAACACAGCTTCTAAGAATGGGTTTTGGAATCCGAGTGCTTGGTTTCTAATCTCAGCTGTGTGACTTGGGCAAGTCATCAAACCTCTTTGGGCCTCAACTTCTTCATCTTTCAAATGAAGATTATTAAAGGTATCTCCCTCATAGGATATGTGAGGACTAAAGGAGATAACGTAAAGTACTGAATTGATATTGGTGATGACGACGATGGATGGTTCACTTTTAATTACATCTCTTCTGTGAGGCCTTCCTCCTTCCCTAGCATATTAATCAACCCTTTCTTTATATCTGTGTAGACTTACATGCAATCATAAAAACGAACTTTTCTGATTTGAGTATGAGCTCCTTGATCCACTCCACAGTTCACTCTCTGTAAAAGCACTATGCTAAACACTTGGTGGAAACCCTGGTGGCGCAGTGGTCAAGCACTACGGCTGCTAACAAAAAGGTTGGCAGTTCAAATGCACCAGGAGCTACTTGGAAACTCTGGGGCAGTTCTCGTTTGGTTTTGGTTTTAAACATTTGGTGAGAGCAGTAATACCCTTGCTGCCCTGGCAGCATGATATTTTCCAGTGATAAGCTGCTAACCTAAAGGTTTTGGTGATTCGAACCCACCCACCGACTCCACGGGAGAAAGCCATAGCAATCCATTCTGTATAACGATTATAGCCTAGAAAACCCTATGGGGCAGTTCTGTAACATGGGGTCACTATGAGAGCACCTAACAACAATCTGTAAAAGAACTATGCCAAACACTCCAGAAAAGGAATAATACCTTTATTACTAATCAGCACCTAAATTCGGTGAAAAGCTTTGGAATACCCTCACCAACATTTAAAATACACATATACTTTGACTTAGTGATTCCTCTTCTAGATGTTGTGTATGTGTCATCTTAAACACTTGGATAACACCTAGAAGAGGAATCGTTAAGTTATAGTACACCATGTACTTTTCACACAGTAGGGCTAAAACTTGCTGAAGGAAGCAATTGAACACTTTTTAAAAGTACAATTTGTTCATTCCTTGGACATTATACTAAGTTTCAGCATTAAAAAATGACTAAAGACAAAAATCCTTATTCTCAAGGAGGAGTTCACATTCAAGTGAGAAAATGTATCATAACAAAAGATTAGGGAAAAACTCAAAGTTCACCAATGGGAAACTGGTAAATTATGGTTCATACAATGAAATAACGATGTAGCCCTTAAAAAGAATCACGCAGTGGTTTAAAAGCTGATACTGTCCGAATGTTATTAAGTGGGAAAAAAAGCAAGGTGCAGAACAATGTGAAACATTTGTAGGAAATGATACACTTTCTCATATATGCATAGAGTTTTCATCAAAGATACAGGTCACCTGTGGAGAGGGAACTGGTGAGTGGGGTTTAGGGGTAAGAGGAAGATTTACTTTTCCCCAGGCCACGCCACGTAGATACATCATCTACTGTAAGAGGTGGGGATGGCAGGGTGGGGAAGGGCAGCAACAGCCATACCTGAAAGATTTTCTGTGTATGAGTGTGTGTCAGAATGGGAAGGGTATGACATAGTTTATTATCCCTCATACCAACAGAAATTTTACTCTACCATAATTCTTATAAAACCTCTCCACTTCGTAAAGAAGTTGCATTTCAGAAATTTCCAGTAGTTACTTATACGTTTGTGTACTAGGTTGAGGGGAAGAAAGACTTTTTTAAAGAAATCAAGAGTGCCACAAAAGGTTATATATAAAGTACAGAACACTTCAAGATTTGTGATGTTGAGGTTAGGAATTGAAAATAATGATCCAACTAAGAAAAAAAGCTCTAATTTTTTTTTTTTTTTTCTGTGCTACCCATCCTCTCTTTTCTGCAGAAATGCCAACTTAGTTGTTTTAGTGTGTTGTCTTATCTTGGGGTTGGCCTGGCTCCCTGCTAGCATTATACTCTTGAGCATAATATTTCTTTTTTGCTAAGTTTTTGGTATCCATGTGATTTAACTAGTTACAACTGGCATGGTTATACATGTAACACTGTCTAATTCTGTACAGTGCTGATAAGATTATTAAAAACTGCTAACTAGTAAACACTGAAGAAAAAATTTAAGTACAGGTTAGCAAATAATAGGAAATTTTTAAATTGTTATTAATGTGTTCTTAGTCATTCACATTTGGAGGAAGCTTTTGAGATAATACAATGTTCTTTTTAATGTGCTAATAGAAACATATTACCTATGGAGACATAACATTCATTAATTCAATCAATATTTATTGACACCTGTCATGTGCCAAATACTATCATAAACACTGGAGATCCTGCAAGGAACAAAAATTCCTGCCCTTCTGGAGCTTTCTGCAAGCACAGTTCCTAAGATTGACAATAAGTTTAAATTAAAATAACTTAAGCCTTTTAAATAGTTTCTCACAAGAGATCACAATGAAGATGTTTTTAGAAGGAGATAGGTTGCCACAATTTAAAAAATATGTATTAGGAAAAGCATACTTTCAGAGTGGGTTGAGTTTCTTATTTAGTAAATATTTCAGAGATTGTCATCTAGAGATGCACCTGTCAATATCATCTCAGCCTCTTGTGTTCATTCCAAAATTGAGTGGACACTGTAACTGGGATGCCAAGACATGCAAATAAAGTTGAGTCATTTTAGAAAGGGAGGGAGCCAAATGTAGTTTGAAGAAAACAGGTAAAGTCAGATGCGCCACGGGCAAGTTAAAAACTCTTGCCTGCTTTAGGGGGGAAAAAAAAGCCAAACTTCAACATTTCCCTATAGCACCACTTAACTTCCTAACTGGATTGAATTTTAAATTGTGCTAATGGCAGCAGCTTGTCCCTAGCCAACCGTAATGAAGCCTTGTTCTGTCACCATATACACCTATTATCTCATACACAGAAGGATGAGTCATTACAATGGCATGTTCAAGTTTATCAGACTTAATGGTACTATGAAAAGTATAAATTTCATCACAAAAATCGTCTTCTCATAATTTTTAAGCTTAGAAAATGCCTTAATATGTATATGAACAATCTAGATTCACCCACAAAAATCTTTTAATGGATAAAAGCTAACACCTTAATGAATGAATGGGAAATGAATATGAAGCATAGCATAAAAAAAAAAAAAGGCAGCAAAATAGGACCTTGCTCCCAAAACTTAAATGTTAACCTATGCCTAAGCCTGTCTAATCATATAAGGCCTTCTTCACCTTCAGATTTCATTCCAACACTCAAATCCAGAAATCATTAAAACAAGTGGTTTTTTACCCATAAGCTATAAAACACACCAAATACCAAGTGTTTTTATTTCATGTTATGCTCAACGTTTCACAATACTTTTGGTAATTTCAATTTTTGGGGGCTCCCAATTGGAAAGTCAAATACAGGAAGTCTGTCCCAAGAAGTCTGGCTGCAACGTCTGAGGTTGCATGAGTCCTTTTAAGATGAGGACTAGGACTGTGCCTTATACATATTTATATTCCCCTCCAGTGTTGGGCATCCAATAGACTAAACTGAACTGAAAAATTTGGAAAGCTATCGTCTCAGTGAACAGGCACATATAAAAACAAGAATTATAGTAGATTCAAAGATGGACTAGGATAGTTCATATAATACAATCTGAAAGAGTTGATTTAAGTTAAAGACTACAGGAAAAACAAACATGGCATTTTCTATTAGACGTTTACGTGGATAATCCCATACAAAATTATGTAAAAATATAGACATGTAGTTAAAAGTTACACAAAATTATACTTTTAATCAAAGTAACCCAACCAAAACTGGGATATACATAATTTGCTAATGCAATGCTATACCAAAAACCAAACCCGTGGAGTCGATTCTGACTCATAGTGACCCTACAGGACAGGGTAGAACTGCCTCATAAGGTTTCCAAGGAGCGCCTGGTGGATTTAACTGCTGACCTTTTGCTTAGCAGCCGTGGCTCTTAACCACTACGCCACCAGGGTTTCCAAAGCTATACTAGTGCTTGGTAATTAAAGAAACATTAAGAGAATACAAGTTCAGAATTAATACCACTTAACTATAATCAATATTAAATCTTGACCTACCTCCATAATTTAGGAGTCATGAAAAAAAATAGAAGTCAGCAGACCAGGCATGTAGGTTAGATGTAACTAGACTGAAAACACAGAAAATGCTTCCAGTTGTGGATAACATGACTTGAAGTTGTAGGTTCACCAAATGACTTAAGGTTTGAGGTAAAATCGTCCAAAAGATCCAGAGGACGTATTACTGAGTTTTTTAAAGGCTATTTTGGAAGTGCAGAGTAACATTTCAGGTTTCCTTACATGTCATTACAGCAAAACCGAAACCAAACCCATTGCCATTGAGTTGATTCTGACTCATAGTGACCCTTTAGGACAGAGCAGATTCGCTCCATTGGGTTTCCAAGGCTGTAATCTTTATGGAAGTAGACTGCCACATTTTTCCCCTGTAGAGCAGCTGGTGAGTTTGAACCACTGACCTTTCGGTTCGCAGCCCAGCACTTTATCCATTGTGCCACCAGGGCTCCTTTTATCATTACAGTAGAACATTTAAAAAATCAATCAAAGATGTAATTTGGTATTTCTATCTAATGATGGGGAGCTACTTCTCATGGCAAGTACTAACTAGGTAAACAGCAGATACGTTAACTTTCTAAGTAGGAATTCTACTAAACAAGGTTTAGCTCCTAGAAAACAAAAAATATTATTTGCCTTTTTTTTTTTAAATTTTTGTTTTGGTCATTTTGCAACTCCTTGACTACAGTTTAAGCAGTACTGAATTCCTATTTGATCTTTTTTGGGGGGGGAGAGGGAGGGGTTTTAAAGCCTTTCTTCAGAAGCAAATCAGATTTACGGTGAGAAAGAAAAAAATTTCAGACCTCTAAGAACCTTCATTTCCTCTTTAGTGTGTTTCTCCATCAAAAACAAGTGTTCAAATAAGGAATCTCAATTATCTAAACCTATTTTTGGCCGTCTTCCTGAATTTTTTGTTAAACCTCCTTTGAAATGCCACAGTGCACTCTTGGAAAACTTATCTTCCTGGTTTTCAAATTTCTGTTTATTATTATAGCTCGTTAGCCAGAAGGCCAGGTCTTTGTGCTGTACTGTTTCTTGAAACTGGAGACCAGCACATTTCCCCCAATTCAATTACTTGCCTTTCCATTTTAGAAATAAAGCTATGTCAATTTTACAAGTTTTAACTGACTGGATTATTTGTATTTTAAGTTCTCTATATTGGAAAAGATCTTTGTTTCATTAATGCAAGAGAAGATAAGGTTAAAAAGTATTAACACATTTCAGTCACTGACCCTCATAACTGATACACAAGTGTAGAGATTTTCTTACAGGCACAAGCTTAAGATGTGCCACTCTAAAGGGGAGAGTTTTAATTCAATTATGGAAATGCTTTATTTAAGATGACATATTTAATCGAATAGTTTATTTACATAAATTTGTGTGTGGGCATGCATTCATAACACATATTCAAAGGAGTCCTGGTGGTGCGATGGCTAAAGCACTCAGTAGCTCACTGAAAGGTTCGTGGTTAGAATCCACCAGCCACTCTGAAGAAGAAAAGACCTGGCAATCTGCTCCCATAAAAATTTACAGCCTAGGAAACCCTGTGGGGCAGTCCTACTCTGTCCTACACAACTACAACATATACAATTTAAGAAAGGGATCCACTGTCCTTGGTAAAGAGCTTCAGTTAGCTGTCCTCTCTTACCAGCTCTATGTGGATCACTGCCAAATTTACCTCTTCAGCCCTGACTTTTACACAGAATGACAGGTCTGTATATCCAGCGACTTTTAATCAAGGCATTTCAGATTGAATGCCTGGACAGCATCTTAAGCACAATATTACAAGAGTGGGACTGAATATCTTTCCCTCTCAAACTAGTTTCTTTTACCGGTTCACTTTTTTTCAGTTATACTACCACTGTCTTCCAGATAAAAAACATATAATTTTTGACACCTCTCTTACCCAACACTCCCTTTTATCATGATATTCTACAACTTTTTCCATTGAAGTATCTCAAATTTATTCTTTCATCTTCATTCTCATTGCCAGTATTCTGTTTAGATTTTCTTCACTCCTAGATTACAATAGTCACATGCTCATTTTCTTTGCCACAAGACAATTTTTTAGTATCTTTTTATGTATAGTATTGGCACATACAACCTCCAAAACTCAGCTTTCATCATTTTGTTTCAAAAGGCTATAATGCCTTCCTATTCCTTGATATATCAAGACTAAGATTCTCTAACTGGTTTCCAGGCAAAGGCCCAATAACTGGTCCCAATCTAGTTATCCAGATTCACATAAACTTTGCCTCAGGTCTTACGGCAAAGATCACAGGTTCCTTTTTGGCCTAAGTTCTCACCCACAAACCAGGAAAGCCTAGTTCTTGACAACTCAGTGGATCTTAATTTACAAGCATGCAGGCCACAAATTACAAAATGAACACATTTTTTATTGCATCAATAGTGACAACTGTTCAATCCCCCTTTAAGTCCCCAAAGTTACTCACGGTTTTGTGCTGAGGGGATCTTCTCATGTGCCATTTATCGCCCTCTACTTTTTTTTTTTTTACTAGAGCGAGATGTTGTCAGGTACTCTGCTCTGTACAGACAATGCCTGTTGTCTGCTTCCAGTCTCAGTCCTTTCTCCACATGCTCTAGGTACCTCGTGGTATAGTCAGCTTTCATCTTTTTTAGGGGGGCAGTAGTGGTGTCAAAATTCATGCCTGGAAACCTGGTCATAGGGCAAATCAATATAGAGGGGAAACTGCTTCACCATAAGAACCATTTTTAATTACTGTTTGAATTCCTGACTTTGGCTAAATGTTAAGTATAATGAATATATCCACCACCCTCAAAGCCAAACTAAAACCCAACAGTAACAGATGTTAGAAAAAAAGTTATGTATCAGGTTTTTGAAAACATATATATATGTATAAATGTCCTATACATTTTATATAAAAGCTCTAAAAGTACATAAAAATAATTTTTTTTACATTCTAAGTGTGACTTAAAACAAATGTCCTAGCAGTCAACAAATGCTTTACATTTGATCCACAATTTTCTTTGCCTTCTTAGATTTCTGAAAGCTTTTTTGAAGTGATTTGGATGGTCTCTTATAAAATTGTCCAAGGAAGTTTATGAGAAAGCCTATTTTACTTAATAACATGGCTCCAGGAAGCAAAGGCATTCAGAAGCATTCCATTAACTTTAAAGTCACTTTTAAAGTTCGCAACAGATGCTCAGTACATTTGTTTTGTGATTATTGTAATGGTGTTTCTTGAAGAGTATTTTTTTAATGTAATGACTTTCATTCTATTACCATCTCCCATCTCCTCAGAGACACACAAATAAAGGCCAGCAAAAAACAGTAAAGTTACATGCCTCAGAATGTTTCACTTCATTGGAAAGGTTGGAAATCATCAGAATTAAGAGAAAGACAAAAGAACATAATGGCCAGTACATGTTGTGCTAACATAGTGTCTTCCTGAATAAAAGACAAAATCAATCTATGAACATAAGCTTTTGAAAACGGATTAGCACAGGGTTAGACCCACTTTTCAAAGTCATGTAAAAACAGTGCTATTTTTAAAGACATATCTATTAAACACTTTTCAACTCTGGCTAAAAAAAAAAAAGAATTAGATGACTCAAGGACCTCAAGAAGGGGTATCAAAATTCCGTAGTCCTTCTGACAATTCATACACCCACCCACAGGTTTCTGGCTTTGGTTTAGGGAAAAAACAAAGGACGCTTTAAGCTAGCTAAGACTTCACACATATAAGGTAGTATGATAGGGGAGCCAAGGTAGCACAGTCGTTAAGAAGTTGGCTGCTAACCAAAAAGTTGGCAGTTCGAATCCACCAGCCGCTCCTTGGAAACTCTATGGGATAGTTCTATTCTGTCCTTATAGGGTCACTATGAGTAGGAATCGACTTGATGGCGATGAATTTGGTTTGGTTTGGTTTTGGTAATAAGTCAGGAGCACTCATAAGTGAAATAGTAAAATGTGGAGAATTCCTAAACAGGAAAGAGCCTGGGCATTTCTATATTTACCTAGCTGATACTCAGGTTTTCCAGAACATATTATCATAAAGCTATTACTGCTGAGTTTCAGCAATTGCCACTTAAACAGTGTTCCCACTATGTTTAAGACAATATGTTAGTCTTGCAAAGTATACAATAAAGAATAAGACAGCCCCTGCCCACAAGGCAGAATACATTAAATGTAATTCAGATATGGAAGCACAAAAGAGAAATGATATTTCTGGTCAAGCTAAAAAGCGATCTTGTAAAGTTTCATGCATAATAAGTAAGATTTAGAAAAGTTAAAGATTTAGACAGGGAAGGGCTTTCTAGGTGTAAACAACATGAGCTTGGATAAGCTCATCAGAAGGTTTGGAAGAGGAGTATTTCCATTTGGCTTAATGGTACTGTGGTATGAACTCACAATCATTCATAGTGGGGTGAAGTCAATCTTACCTAGGGTAAAAAACATCCCTGATAGAATTTTGGCTATGCAACCTTTCCCTCTTAAAATTTCTCACCTGATTTGCTGAGTTAAGAGCCAGAGACCCCCTCATGGTTTACGGTAAATTTGTCTTATTTATGCCTAGATTTCTTTCCAATATTTCTTACAAGTTGTGGTTTGATCTTCAAAGCATCACACCTTGGCTCTCCAAGGGTTGCAGGCAATCCAAATACTCTTGTTTTCTTCAATTAGGGAGGGCACCTTACATAAAGGAAGGAAAACAATCTCAAACATGGTTATACTTATTTCCCTCCCTATTCCTTAATAGTCACTCAGTCTATTTTATCTACTTCACTGATTTCTATCTGGTTACTCCTTGGTTCATCTTTTCTGCACTTGAAAGTCTCATTCCTTCCTTTCACCTAATCAGTCTTTTCCATCCTTTCAGCCCAGCTCATCTTCCATCTCCTCTAAGCCTTCTCTGACTAATCCAAACCCACATTTCCTTTGAGCTTCTACTGCACTTCAAGTCAGCAAGACAAGGGTTTCTACTCCATTATTCCTTAGTTGTTTCTTGTATGTTAGTCTGATATTCCCACGTAGGCTAAACGTTGTTTGCCAGCAGGGACTATCTTTTTTAAGAGTATAGCGAAGTACTAGACATAAAATAAACCCTTAATAAAAAAATACATGAAAAATGCAGACAGAAACAAAGCATTTAAAAATATTTGCCTATTTTTGATGAAACTGAATTGTATTGTCATTTATAGAATTTGAAACCTCAAATTATCACCTCAGTTTATCACATGCTTTGAAAACAGATTTTTAAAAATAAAGCTGCCCTACTGTATATGTATATAACATAGCCATGATCAAAACAAGTAGTCATTCTTTATATACAATTTTATTGTTATTATTGAGAATATGCACAGCAAAACATACACCAATTCAACACTTTCTACACGTACCATTTAGCGACACGGACTACATTCTTCAAGTGTATAACCATTCTCACCCTCCTTTTCTGAGCTGTTCCTTTTCCATTAACATGTATCGACTGCCCTGAAGTTTCCTACCTTTTGAGTTGCTGTCGTCAATTTGATCCCATATAGTTCTTAAAAGAGCATAATGGTCAAGGCAGACTTTTTTTTTTTTTTTCACTAGTTAAGCTGAACTATTGTTTGGTTTTAAGAAAACTTCAGGGGGTATGTTTTGGTTTAAGGTTTAGAGATAATCTCAGAGCTATAGTTTGAGGGGTTCACAACATCTTCATGGCTCCAAGAAGTCTAGTGTCCACAAGAATTTGAAATTCTATTCTACATTTTCTCTTTTTGATCGGGATTCTCATATAGAATCTTTGATCAAAATGTTCAGTAGTGGTAGTCAGGCACAATCCAATTCTTCTAGTCTCATGGCAAAGGAGGCAGTTGTTCATGGAGGCAAGTAGCCACATATTCCATATCCTCCTCCTATTCCTCTTTCCTCTCTTGTTCAAGGCAAATACAGATCAATTATTGTGCTTTTGATGGCCACCTCACAAGCTTTTAAGACCCCAGATGCTATGCAACAAACTAGGAGGTAGGACAGAGGCATTAAACATGTTATTAGGCCAATTAACTAGGATGTTCCATGAAACCATGACGCTAAATCTCCAAATCAAGAAACCAAATCCTGTGCGGTTTTTGCTTGTACATAATCAGCCTCAAGTTTTTTTGTCATCATCATAAATGTATCACACAACTTTTGTCAATTCAATTTTTTTTAACAGGTGTACAGCTTACTGACAGCAATTACAAAATTATTGTACAGGACAAAAAGTGTAACTGTACCCTTAATGAGATTTTTTCTATCACTGTCAGCCCCCCTTTCTCCTTCCCTGCTGCCCCTGGTAACCACTAATAAACTTTGTTTTCTATACATTTGCCTTTTCTTTTTAAAAAATGAGGTCATACAATTTGTCCTTTTGTGATTGACTTATTTCAATTGGCATAATGTCTTCCAGTTCCATCCATATTGTAGCATATATCAAAACTTCACTTTTCCTCCTGGCTGAGTAGTATTCCACTGTATGTATGCATCACATTTTCTTTATCCATTCATCTGTTGATGGGTATTTCAGTTGTTTCTGTCTTTTGGTTATTGTGAATAGTGCTGCAATAAACATTGCTGTACAAGTAAGTAGTTATTCTTGAGAACTCCCTCCCCTCTGACCCAAATTATTTCTGGCAGTAGGAGAGACTGCCTTGTTTACAGCCAAGAGATTACAACTGAAAAAGTTTGTAATTTGATCTTTTAGGGTATATATAAGGAGCCCTGGTGGCGCAGTGGTTAAAGCGCTTGGCTGCTAATCGAAAGGTCGGAGGTTCAATCCACTAGCCACTCCGTGGGAGAAAGATGCACCAGTCTGCTTCCATTAAGATTTACAGCCTTGGAAATCCTATGGGGGTAGTTCTACTCTTGTCCTATAGGGTTGCTATGCACTGGAATTGACTCAGCAATGGGTTTTGTTTTGTTTTTTTTTAATCTTTCAAATGTGCTGTCAAATCATGAATATAATGTAATATTTAGTTTCAAATAGAGTGAAATTTACCTTAAATGAAACTGGAATTCTTCAGATTGAATCCTTATTTAACCTGAAATAGTCACGTGCGCTCTACTTTGAGAACAAAGTCAATCTTAAGAAAGCAAACAGCCTCTAGGTGACAGGGCTTAAAACACACTTCAGCACAACTCTTAAAGCTCCTATACCTGTAGTATACTACATAATACTCTATTAGACTTGGTAATAAGATCTTTACTCATAAAATTGTTAAGGCAATAGAAAATATACTAAAATATAATTTTTACGTTTTAGAAAAGTCAAAAAGATTTAAGATCATTATAGACTTCAGTTAACTAAATCATTTAGTACTCCAGAATGCCCCATGAATTTAATGTCTGTCTGATAAAACTTAAAATGTTACTTCTTGTGTTTCTCATTTACTCTTCTTCTCCAAGTTCCAGTGGTTTTTTTTTTTTGTCCTTTTTGTTAACCATTTCTCACAGTCAAGGTGCCTGTCTGACAAAGGGTAGGAGAATCAAATCCCCAATTTTTTTTTCTATAATAACAAACTTAAACATATAATTTCAGTAATTCTAAGGTGCTACTGAGGTCTCTACACTGGTATACAAGAAAAGTAACCTTTTTCTGTTTTCATAAGTAATATGATGTCAGTGTATCAAATTACTTGTAAAATGGATATATTGGAAGCTGACTTTCTTCTGGCATAAAAATTGGGACCAGACAGGACCAAGTTACAACTATTACACCCACCCCTCACTTAACATGGTTAGGTTCCAAAGACCAGATCGTCATGCAAAATCAGCATTATGTGAAAATGGAAGTTGACCACATCTAACTGCCGAAATTACATTATTACTTAACTGCCAAATCACATCATTATTTAACTGCCAAACCAGTGAGGATCATGGCCCAGCCAAGTTGACACATAACCTTAACAATCACAGCCAATGTTACTCTTGCCTCACATCTTGGCATTCGTCACGGCCAGGTGTACATTGTCAATGTGCAAAATAATGTTGGATAATGAGATAGTTGATAACTGAGGAGTAGGTGTACTCACAATTGAAGAAAGAGAGGCTTGGAGAGAGATAGCAACTTACTTACAGCCACACTACTAACCGATGCTGAGATAATTTTCAAGTATTTAAACACAATTACACTTCTCTTCTATAGGAACAGTTTAAGCTTCTGTTTACATTGTCATTCCTCTGGGAAAATTACAAGCTACCTAAATACTTCTTTAGTGTAATATTCAGAAATATGACTTTAGTATGCCACAATCTTTTGTTCTGCTTCATTTCATGGCCTTTTACCCCAGTGGGAAAGCTTTAGCTTCTCATACATGCTCAATTGTTACCTTAATAAATTGCATCTTGATGCCATCATAGAGACCAGCACCTGAGACAAGTGCCTCTGAACAAAGTGACTTGTTGGGGGAATGAACAGCTGTATACACATCACTGAATGAGCATTAAGTGATGGAAGTTTCACTGTCTGAGACTTTAAAAATGAGGACAAAGTGGTAAAAAATAACATAGCTTCTGATGTCTAGAGTTATCAAATTAATGTAATAGACATTATCACTTCTAGTTTACAAAGATTTACTTATTTTGCATGTTGCTCTTAATTCTTGTATGAGTCCTGAATTCCTTCTTCAGACATGCCTATATTAGGCAAAATTTTCATAGGACTGAGAAACAATCAAAAGTACAGTATAAAAAGAATTATTCAATCTAAAACATTGATTTTACTATCTCTATGAGAACTTCCATGTTTTCAACTAAGAAACACTAATTATAAAATTACGGAATATTAAAAGTAAACACTTTGAAAACACAGACAAGGCTCTAGAATTATAAGATTATTTGCATGTTGATAACAGAATTTCAAAAACCCTGATTTACCTTTTAAAACCACCATGTTAAATAAATCAGACTTATTAATTCATTATTTCAAATATTTATTGGATATTGACTATGTATCAGATCTGTTTTCAGCTTAGTTTCAGTATTGTTCTTATACATGAAAGAAAATTATATTAACTTGGAAAAAACATCAGTTATCATGAATTTTAAAATTACAAATGGTACACATGCATTAAAGTTATATTAAAATTTAAACAGCAAAATTTCCTACAAAACAGATTATAACACTACCATAAGAAATTAAATATAATGAAAAGTAAACTTAGCAAAGAAATTTGCAGCCTAAGATTTCACTTTAGACCTTTCCATGGCCAATACTTATGCAGGTCAGACCGAGATGATTTCATCAGCTATTCTCATGCTTCCTATGATATGTCTCAGGGTAAATCCTATCAAGGAATTATCTACCTAAAGTTTCCTAAATATTGGCACTATGCTATGTGTTGTTTTTACAGTTTTGATGTTAAAGTCCTATTCTAAAGCAACAATTACCTTAGGCTTTTTCTTTGCCTAAAAATAAGGAAGGTAATGAGTATTGTCTGGCATTCAGCAGTTAAGTTTTAGAAAACTGCTTACGATTAATTTTAGAGTCACACATGTAAGGAAAATTGTAAAGGGATACATTCGTTAATTATTCGGCGCCAAAATACTTCACTAACAGGTCTAGTTTGTGAGGAATTAGCTATGAAGAGCAAGAGTTATCTGTGTAAGACTTCTAGACAAAGCGAGTTATCAAAGCTCCAAACTCCTTGAATTGTGGAAGTATCTGAACACATCAAAGACACACTGATTAAAAAAAAATGGTCTGATAGCTTAACTACATAGACCTGAAGCTTTACTTTTGAGTCTTTTTCCTGTTATTTCAAAGGATGCAACAGACACAGGTGGCATAAAAAGGAGTCTTATTATCTCGGTGACAAGTACCCCCACTCCAGATAAAGAATCAGATTTTTAGACACCCTCCCCTCAATATACCATTAGCCTATTTGTTTTTCAGATTCTAAAACTTCTTTTTCTAAATTAACTACTACTGGTCTTAAGTGTTTTAGTTAAATTATAGAATATTAGCATGGGGAAAATGGGTCGAGACTCTGATTTTAGCTTGCATTATAATGAGTAAAATTCTGAGAAAAATATATTCACTATAGTAAGTAGACCAAACATTTACTATTAGTTCATTTATTACTGTCATATTTACATTTTGATTGATAACCATAACCATGTGCCTGAACTGAAATATTCATAATTATTGTTAAAAAGAAATGTTTTTGAATAACAACTGTGAATTCTACAATTTTAGAACTCAACTTCTTGACAAATTTGACGTGATTATTGAAGCAGAAAGGAATAAACAAACCCATAATTTAATTAGTATGCTGGTCTTAGATTTCTCTCTCAGAAAATCTGCCCAGTACACCTATTTCACTAGCTGTTTTCCTTATTCTGCTTAAACCCTTCAGTGACCTCCCTTGTTCCACAGGCTGTTCACACTCTGGAAAGGCACCTCTGGGGAGAATGTGCAGGTGTGGTAGAGGAAGACGCAGGATAAACAAGACGCATCTTCCTGTATCCTCGAACTCACTGAAATACTGAGAAAAAATTACTAATGAATTCTAGTTTTGTACATTTTTTTAACAGTATTATAGAATGGATTAAAAAACTAATTTTTTAGATGAAACTCAAATTTAAAGAAAAATAAATTCTAAGCCAGAAGCATCTCTTGCGGTGTCTCTTCTCTACTAGAGGTGCTCTTTCTCATCTGTGGACACTAACTAATGGAATTAAGAAATAAGTTCTCTAATGCAAACTAGAAGGGGATAATTAATACAAGGCTAGCAATAGTAGTTATCTTTGGGTGGTAAAAATACGTGATTTTTAAATAGTTTTTGCCATTTACAAGGTTTCTATGCCTATGTATTTCATGCTAGGAAAAATTTAAAAACATTCATTTTTAAGTTGAAAAAAATGCTTAAGTTTTTAGATCTAGAAGTCAGTTTCACTGCATTATTATTTATAATTATAAATAAATCAGGTTCGTTTTTTCTTACATAATTTATCAGTACACTTTAAAAATTATTTCATCAACCCACTTTTCTTATACTTACTTTCTGAGGTTTTTGGGGCTGGGAGGGTGGGGAAACGACAGTGAAACGATTCTTGCTGAATCCCCTTTCAACACTGCTTGAACGAGTTAAAGCAAACTGCTCATCTGAAGCTGATTTTGAAGTTCTTCCCATGTTAGTTAATTTTTCATGATCATTTCTAAAGTTCCTGAACCCGGTAAGGCTGCTTGAAATAGTCACTTTTATTTTTTTCAAGTATTTCTCTCTCTCCTTTTTAAAAACAAAAATTCCCCCAGTCACAGAAATAGTACATGCTTATTTTTATGGTCTTAAGAAACAAGGATATAATTCTCTGCTGCCCCATAGTAAGATTTATCTCACACCCAGAGTAAACCAGTGAAACAGGTTAGTATATGTATTCTAGTGAGTCTGCACATGTTATTTGATAACTTTTTATATTTAATCATGAATAACTTTATATCTCATTAAACATCCATCTACATTATTTTTTATAATTGCAGTTATTACACTGAGCATGTTATTTAATCAGCCTTTTGTTATTGGACACTTTAGAATTTCTCTTAATCTTTTAATATAATAAGCAATTTCTTTTAAATAATAAACACAGATTACTTCTTTATATTAATTGCTTTTGGAATATCAGAACACCAAAATATGTAATTCATTATACTTTTAATGTGCTTACAATCTTAAAAAATATACTACGGTTGGTTTACACATACCTGAGAAGAAAAGTATCAACTATATCACTTATTAGCAGAAAATTAACATTTGAACTTTGTGACCTGATATTTAGGCTGGTGTTTTGAGATTCTGGATATCTTAGTCCACCGGCTCGTCTTCATTTTTTTCCTTAAAATTTTAATCATAATGCTAATAAATTTAAAAAGACTAATATTCATGTATAAATGAGGCACAATTAATGAGTTTTATATCCTTCAGGCGTGTTAGGGCAGAGACAAATGAATAATGCCAGACTGCTAAAGCTGTGAAACAGTGTACAGGACAGGT
Source organism: Elephas maximus indicus (assembly GCF_024166365.1). Taxonomy (NCBI): domain Eukaryota; kingdom Metazoa; phylum Chordata; class Mammalia; order Proboscidea; family Elephantidae; genus Elephas; species Elephas maximus. Next base: position 28,372,561 of record NC_064832.1, on the reverse strand, counting down.
TTGGTTTTAAAAACGTACAGGAATTAGGTGGGGGAGGAGAATTGGAGGTGATGAAGAAACAGAGGTACAAAAAACCCAATCCATCAGGACTAGTTCATTTTGAAAAACTTAAAAGGCTGGGACAAGATCATGGGGTGCTAAGCTAAGTAGTGCCAAGCTAAGAAATTTGAATTTTGTTATAAGGCAAAAAAAAAGTGTTTTAGGAAGATTAAAGGAGGCAGTGGGGGTTTAGAGGCAGAATTCTTGCCTTCCACGTGGGAAGGTCCAGGCTTCATTCCAGGCCGATGCATCTCATGCACAGATAGCACTCGTGTGGCAGTGGAGGCCTGTGTGTGGCTATGGTGCTGAACGTGTTTCACTGGCGCTTCTAGACTAAGGCTGACCAGGGGGAAAGGCATGGCAATCTATCCTGAAAACCAACCAGGGAAAACCCCGTGGATCGCGATGATTCTGGCAGTTTGGTTCCATTACGCATGAGGTCACCATGAGTCAGGGGCTGACTCCACAGCAGCTAACTATAAGAAATAAGATTAAACTAGTGGTATATACTAAATTAAAAAAAAACAAAAAACCAAACCCGTTGCTGTTGAGTCGATTCTGACTTATACTGACCTTATAAGACAGAGCAGAACTGCCCAACAGGGTTTCCAAGGAGCAACTGGTGGATTTGAACCGCTGACCTTTTGGTTAGCAGCCAAGCTCTTAACCACTGAGCTACCTAGGCTCCAGGTATTTACTATAGGCAATGAAATTATAAGAATAGAACAATTCTAATAATTATAGGCAAAGAACTCAGCTAAGATGCTGTGGAACAGAATGAGAAATAATGAGGTTCTTAATCATGGCAACGATTGCGAGGATGGAGGCAATCAAAGACGACTGTGGTTTATTTGCAGAAATGACAAACACCAATAAGCTGAAGCAGAGGGCCTGTTATTTATTATGCCTTTTTAAATGGCCTGTCCAGGTTTATAGTTCGAGTCATTAGCTTTGACTCCAGATGATCAAGTAAAAAATAATTTCACAGTCATCAAAGCATGATTCTTAAAAACTTGATTATCACACACATTCCTATTAACAATCCATTTAAAAATTTTGTTTGAAGTCTAAATGGTCTCAGATGAAGGTTCTAACCTTGAGTCAGATTCATACACAACATTCTGTCCTATCTGTAAAGGTCAAGTAGGCTGAGGCACACACAAGTGTCATGGTACACTTAAAGAAGTGTGGAAAATTAAATCTGTAGATAAAGCTGAAACCTGAAACAGCCGTAAGATCTGGTCCCTATAAGCTCTTTGATCCTCTTAGCTACTGTTCTCTCTCACATACATTTGATCACAACCACAGATTTTGTTGTTCCCTATACACGTCAGAAGTATTCCTGCCACAGTATTTGCTATTTCCTCTGCCTGAAAGGCTCTTCCCATAGACATCGACATGGTTACTCCCTCATTGTTTTTAGGTTTTTGTTCAAATGTCATCTTCTCTGAGGCATTTCCTAGCCACATCATTTAAAAATGTACCTTCTCTGCTATCCCATCCCTGCTTTTATTTGTTTTCCATAGCACTTTTCACCATTTGATATATACTACATATGGTACCTGTTATGGATTGAATTTTGTTCCCTCAAAATATATCTTATAAATCCTAACCACTACCCCCCAAAAAACCAAGCCCGTTGCTGTCGAGTCGTTTCAGACTCATAGCGACCCTGTTGGACAGAGAACTGTCCCATAGGGTTTCCAAAGAGCGGCTGGTGGATTTGAACTGCCAACCGTCTGGTTAGCAGTAGCTCTCTTAACCACGGCGCCACTAGGGCTCCCTAACTCCTACACCCACGGTTATAATTCCATTTGGGAATGGTTTCCTTTGTATGTTAAGAAGCTGTATCTATATACACGATGTGTTTTAAGCCAATCCCCTTGGAGATTTTAAAAAAGCAGATTAGGCACAGAGAATCATAAGGGAAGACAGATACCATGCCATATGAAGATCACCTGATTTCAGACTAATCGCCTCCTAAACTGTGAGAAAATAAATTTGTTCCTTAAAGCCACCAACTTGTGATATTTCTATTCTATCAGTACTATACAACTAAGATAGTACCTAACAGTTTTTTGTCCCCTTCCCCTTCACCCCTCAGAATACAAGCTCTGTTCAGTCCTTTTCCTCAGTTCCTAAATAAAATAAATAAATATGTAGCAATAAATATGTTTCAAATCTACTTTTAATGCTGCTTGTCAAACATCAACATTTTCACACTGCCAGAAAAGACATTAAAGAAAATGCAAACAAAATAATATAAAAATCTGTGTAGACCAAGTTAAAATTAACAAACTATCTTAAGAAATTATGCACTTAACCTTTTTCGACTTATACTATGGAACAGCAAGTACTGAACATTATTGCTTCATGCTAAAACGATATTTTTAACTAACTGCATGCAAACTTTAAATTACATTAAGTGCAAAAACAAAAGTCTTAGTGGTATTGTAAGAACTTACATTGCTGAAAATGTTAGATCTATTAGTACACACATTCCCCAAAATTATAAAATAATGAGATGTGGAAATAAGCAGACTAAGTTTTTACATTTCTAAATGATTTACAATTTCTACCACTCTATTCTTTTAATAATTGGTGATAAGTGGTTAAGGTATAAAGAAAAGTATACAGAGTATCTTTGATAAAAAGTTAATCAAACTAAGGAACATTAGTTTAAAAAGTGGTTTAGAATTTTCTTTTTCCTTAGAATTTCTCAAACAGAATTTAGCGCTACAGCATAAAGTAGTTATAAACAATAACAAAATTCTTCAATTTACATTTCTTCAAAACACAAAGGTCAAACCATAGGAATATAATCTGGTACAGATATAATCAGATTATTCAAGTCCTACAGAATCAAGGGAGAAGGAAACCTGTACTTTTCAAATGCTAATCAAAGTCGAAGTGCATTTACTCATGAAGTTTCTGCATTAATACAAGAATTATATTAATAATTAATCCATTGAATTAAATTTCCATATAATAAACACACAAAAAAACAGCAACTGACTTGTCACCTAGCACAGTATATTTTAACACAAAAAGTTCAAACTTATTTGCTAATCTTTTTTCATTGCATATAGCAAAAAAACATTAGAAATACCTGGGATATATTTTATAAACAAAAAAGGTTAAGAAAATACTCAATTTCTGGTGGAGGAGTTATTTCTGTATTAAAGTGGTTCAAGATATTAGGCATAAAACAGTTATAAGAAATCTATTGACAAGAGTAAGAAAATAAAAAGGCTTTTTGTAGGTGAAAAGGCATTGATGATGGTCTCCTATTTCAACTCCCAGTTAAGCAAGTGATCTGTCTAAATATTTAGTAGATTCAAATCTATCTTAGAAGTTTAGGACATTAATTTTTCTCCTTTTTGTTAATATTAAATGAGTAATATTGCTTAGAATAAAACTTTTTTCATGACGAAGGGATGGCAACATCTACCTGTAAAAGGAAAGAAACAAAATTTCAATTTAGGATGTCAGCTTTTAAATGACTAAACACATCAACTCAGAGATCAATTTATGGGAAGCATAATCTTGCTAATCCAATTATGGATAACCTGCACATATATCAGTAATGATATCTAGTGCCATAAAAGCACTTTAATTCTATAACAACCAATAGGGTATATTACTGATTGAAGGAAATATTTAGTGTTAAATATGGAATTTAGTCTATGGTCAAGTTTTTAAGTATCTTTTACATAATTTATTGATAGGCTGTTTTCTCCTCTGTAATAAAGAGACTGGAATGAGGATGCACGCTATTATAATAAAATTCAGTGCAACAGTTTTTCTATATCTTACTCCCCAAATATTTCAATTTTTCTTTAATCTATTTTCAGGGTTTTTAAAAAAGAGACATTTTCGTTTAGCTATTGTAATAGCACAATATGGTCCTCTTTCACATCTGAAGTCCGTAGATATAAAGATTCACCTGGTAAATGTAAAATCCTGACATTTAGAAGACAGATAAGACTAATATTCTCAAACTTTACTTAAAATACATTTAGGGAGAAAACAAAAGCAAAAACAAAAAACCACACTGATGGGTTAATTTTCAAATTCTAGAAAAACTTACTGGCAATAAAAGAATGATGGCACATTAGACAAGCTTTGTAATTTATTCAAGTAAATATTTCTATGTATCTGTATGCTTAATCCTGGAGTATTTTTAGTTGAACAAAAATTATCATTTATAAGTATCATATTTGTTATAGTTGAAATAAGACAAACAGGTTAAGAACTTGTTGGGTAATTTTTAAGAGCACCAAGGCACTATTATTTCCATGTAATAATCAGCATTTAATTCTAGCCTCCATATATATGCTATGTTGCTCCTTTAGGAAAAATATTTTGCTGGGGAAAGAGGGAGTGAGATTATTCTTAAAAAGTGAGAGCTCTGTTACCTGCCTTCTAGAACACTCTCCTGATTCTCTACTTGATCATATAAATATGCACAGTAGTAGTTTCACAGGAGCAGTATTGAGGAAGATTCCCTATTTTCTATGCCTAGCCATGGGATCGATGTCCTAAGAGAACTGTATAAATGATGCTATAAAAGGTAATGTTAAATAAAGGAAAACAACAAATCTTTTTGGGAAGAGTATGTTATAAAGCTGCCTTTAATAAAAATTATCTATAAAGACTTTTATGAAATCATGGGAAAACATATCTAAAATATAATGTGTCCTATGAACACATAAATTCACAACCTTAGAAGCAGGCTCCTATCTATTTGCAAATGCAAGCCTAAATCATAAACTATATTTTTAGATAAAATTAGAAAGATAATTTATAGTCAATAATAGAAAAATTCCATTTCTCTGGGTAATTATATTCACGATCTTTATAAAATTAACAAGAAAAATTTGAAAAAGAGAGCTTTGTCTTATATACATTTTTTACCTTCAAATCAGAATTTAAACAGAAGATTCTTTACCCCTTGAATATAATTACTTAAATTATATCTGAAATACTTTCAGGTTCCCAAAATAGATCATCATCCTGATTGGAAATAATGCTTTAAAAACTGCTTTTATTTTGTAGATTTTCTGCTTTGTTATAGAGAAAAGGGTAAGATACTCATAGAAAATAAGACCAGAGGTTATGAGATATACTACACAAACACTCCTTTTATCCTGAACATCGATTTTTAGCTAATGACATGGGAAAACACCAACAAATAAGGTATAGAAAGTTAAAAAAAAAAATTCCTTCAGATTTTAATTAAAACAGTTTAACTTTAATTTGTACCTATAAAATTTATAGCTATAATAATAATTTTTAGTCTTACTGTGAAGTTGAATACTGGATATAAAAAAGCAAACAAAGCCTCCATATTTTCAAGAAGGCCCGAATCAAAAGAAACCTAAATAAAAAAGATTAGGATTGTCAAACAAGAATCTGCTAAAGGTTAAAGAAAACATAAAAAGAAAAGGAAGGGAGGGAGGGAGAAAAGAAATCGTGAAATATGTTAGAAGACCTAGGAGTAAAATCATCTCATCTGTAGCAAATTACTTGTCTGTTACTTAGCTGTCCAATGAATAGGTCGGTTATCTGTAAGGCTTTTCTTACCTTTAAAGTTGTATGATTAACTGCATTTTTAAAACCAGAATTTCGGGAATATAATTCACATGTACTGACACTTTTCTCCCTTCCCTTATAAAATATTTAAAGAAATATTTAGAACCATTACTAAAAATTATCTTCTCAGTTCTGTTCAAAACGCATAACATTTTATAACATACATTTATTTGTAAGATAAGCAAATATCCTCAAAGTGCTTTTATTTTACTAAAGAAATGAAAGGGAGAATTAATATTTCTGTTATAGCTGAAGTAAAAATCTGAATTAATACACTAAATATAAGTGTACATTAAAATAAACTTCTTTGATGCTGTAAGTATAATAAAGTCTTGATGACATTTAACACAATTATTAAATTGTACCTAGACCATCGTAATAGACACAACGTATCTGAAAAATATTAGTACTACCTTATTTTTAACAAACCATACAAAACACGCGATTATAAATAATACTAGTAATACATTATCAATAAAACTGAAAACACATCAAGTTAACGTCAAAAAAAAAATCAAGTTACATTAATATACATTAAAATGCTATGTAGAATGTGGCCAACCTTACTTCAGCAGCACAGTTAATACTGGAGACAATTTTAGAACCTTAACTCCAATATTTACGTGCTGCTAAGGCACTGCTGACTTTGATATCGTAAGACCTTTGGATAAAAACAAACACATTCTCTTCAGAAGATCAGACCCTTGTATTTCTGAGGCAGCACAACATGGCCTGCACCTTTTCAAAAATCCACAAACCATTATGTGCTGCTACTTTACTCCAAGGTTTTGGTTTTTAGAAACCACACATTAGCACCTAAAGAATACAAAAAACATTTTCTTTTAGAAAAAAGAGGATAAATTTGAATTGACTCGAAAGCAACTGGTTTATTTTAAAAAAAAACCATCCTGGAAGATTCTAACGTTGACATAGTATGTATAGTTACTTTTTAAAACCTTTTAGTAACATAAGGAAATTTATTTCTACAGCAAAAACTTAATGAAAGCCTACTCTGCGCCAAGTCCAGTGCTGTAGGTTAGGAACACAAAGATATGAGGAAAAGAAAAGCATTATTTCTTCTCAATTTAGTATGTCAACACAGGTAAATGCTTATTCAAACGTTTGAATGTAGTATATATTAGCTTATTTTTTCCTTTTAGAAACAAAAAAGTTAAATAAAATTTGGCCTTTACCTTGGTAAAAGAATTCACAAACTGCAGTTTGTTCCTTGTAGTGCATCTTTCAAAAGAAATCTTCATCAAGTAGGTAAGACTTCATGTCAAGGGGGGAAAAAAAGCCCACAACAGTATGAAATGACAGACAGCTCAGTTTCAATAAATTTAAGCTAGCAAGATTCATAATGAATAAAGAAGACCGAAGAATTGACGCCTTTGAATTGTGATGTTGGCGAAGAATACTGAATATACCATGGACTGCCAAAAGAAGGAACAAATCTGTCTTGGAAGAAGTACAACCAGAATGCTCCTTAGAGGCAAGGATGGCGAGACTGTGTCTTACATACTTTGGACATGTTGTCAGGAGGGATCAGTCCCTGGAGAAGGACATCATGCTTGGCAGAGTACAGGGTCAGCGGAAAAGAGGAAGACCCTCAACGAGGTGGACTGAGACAGTGGCTGCAACAATGAGCTCAAGCGTAACGATTGTAAGATGGCGCAGGACCGGGCAGTGTTTCGTTCTGTCGTGCATAGGGTCACTATGAGTCGGAACCGACTCGACGGCACCTAACAACAACAACAAGCAAGATTCAAATACAGTTTTAAAGGAAAAGACCAGAAGTCATTTGAAATATTTCAATACTAAATACAATAAAAATATACAAATGATCCCAAACCAACTGTCCATTAGATAATCTGTTAAAAAATTCAAATACTTTATCCTCAACATTTATCTCCACATTAGAATAGTTATTTTCCTAGAGTTGGATGTCACTTACCATAAAAAGTAATTACAAAACTATAAAGCCTTGGAAGGATGAGTTAACTTGGTACCCTTAGATGTGAAATAAAACAGGAATCTGTGGCTCTGAAATTTCCTCTTCTCTTTCTCCACTCCCATCTACCAGGCAAGAAAGTACACCCCTAAACAGTTTCCACTATGCAGATGAGGAATAAAATTACCTCTCTTTAAAAGGTACCAGCACACAGCTACAACTCTAGCTCAAGCCTTGATAGCCTCTTTGGGCCTCAGTTTTCTCAGCAGTAAAATGGTCATGCTGTAACTACAATACTTCTATTAAAAAATAAGGTGATATCTACCACCAAAGCACTGCAATCTGCCCCATTTTAATAGCTAATTGTTTATACAAAGGACAAAATCATCTATTTTTAAAATACATAAAATTTTTGCCATTATTAAAAAGTCTATATGCCATTATTAAAAAGTCTATATTCCCTAATCTGAGCAACCCATGTTTCATATATTACTCTATGGTATTACTACCTTAAGTTTCTATACAATTTTTAACATGTAATCAAGATTAAAAAAAAAAAAAAAAAAACCCAGTCCACCCAGAGGTACCTTCAAAGGCCTGGCAATCTCCTTCCAAAAAATCAGCCATTGAAAAAACTATGTAGTGCAGTTCTACTCTGACACCCATGGGGTCACCATGAGTCAAAATCAACTCAACAGCAAATGTTTTTTTTATTGGATCATTTCCATCAGCAAACATGTTGTAATTCCTCTCATCTTAATTTCATCTCCAACAGGCTGTTACTTTACATGACAATATTGCAATTTTAATCACCAATGTTTTAATAAACACTCTTGGGGAAGACTGTTTTCTATTTTTAACTAAAACTGCTTTCTATTTGAAAGCCTGATAAATTTTAACTATTAGAAAAAAAATTTATTCCCATACTCCAGAAGATATGGAAATTCTTGATTCAAATGAATTGACATATCAAAAGGTTCCAGTTGAGCAATTCCAGCCAGAGGGACTAGAGATATCACTTTCTCGTATTCAAGGTCAAGGGGGTTCTATTTTAAATTCAAAATTCCCTTGTATCTATATGTTCGAACTATTCCCACAACTACATGATAGGATATTCGAATGCTAATCGTGGCATGAAAATGTTTCTGCTAGTTTGTTTTTTAGATTTATCTTTATGTATCACTACATTATATTAGGCTTTCGAACACTTGATTTTACTTTTAATCCAGCATGAACACAACTTGTACTGTTAGTTACTTTCTCCAAATATGCTTCAAATTCTGTATATAGCAACTGGTTCTATACAGCCCCTGGGCCACAAAATGACTATCCTAGCTCAAGGACAGTTTGAATACTATACAAGTGGTTTGATATGCTACTATACCTTGAGGAAAATTAAAAATAGCTCTTTTTAATCCTAAATTATGAGGTTTAACTAAACTGCATGACAATTTCACTAAACATGGTAATTTTTTATTTCCATGCTAAGAAGTTGAAAATTTTATAAATTATTCAAATATAATATTCAGGCAACAGATTAAAATTTGGTTGTTCGACTCTTGTTTCTGAATGGATATAAATGCTTAAAACCAAAAAGGTAATATTAGAGAAGATACCAACTAGAGACCCAAAACCTGTTGCTGTAGAGTTGATTCTAACTCATAGTGACCCTCTAGGACAGAGAAGAACTGCCCCATGTTGTTTCCAAAGCTGTAATCTTTATGGAGGCAGACTGTCACATCTTTCTCCTGTGGAGCGGCTGGTGGGTTTGAACTGCCAACTTTTCAGTTAGCAGTGGAGTGCTTAACCACTGCACCATCAGGGATCCTAGCGTACTAGAGAAAATATCTTTAAAATTCAGTGTGGAGAAAAGATACACAATGAAATATTCAGATATAATCTAAAAGTCCTGTTCTATAATCCAAAAAACCTTCTAGTTTTTGGAGTTTAAGTGAATATAAAGTTTTAGAATAACAATTACAAGGATGGCAGTGTTTCGTTCTGCTGTACATAGGGTCACTATGAGTTGGAATCGACTCAACCGCACCTAACAACAACAACACACTTCCTTGATTTCTTCCGGTAGAGAAATGAATGAATAAACGATTACTTAAAAGTTGTAAAGTGGATTTTAATCTAGACAATTTATTCCAGAAATGTCAGGCTACACATATAAGCCAAAAAAGTTATCATTTTTATTAGCTTCTCAACAATACTTTCCCTATATAGAAAGTTAAACTACTTAAAAGCTATACATTCACATTACATTAAAAATTAAATTCTTGATAACTTTCCTCTACTTCCTCGATATAAGTAAATTACAAATATACCATAATACCCGTCAAGAAATGTAATATAAAAGATTTGATAAGATCGTACATACCTTAGTACTTTTTTTCCTTCCTAGGTACATTACTCTTTTGCTCCCTTTGCCTCCTAATTACGCATACTTGCCCTTTGCTATTCTCTTTACACTAAATTTTCATCCTGTGCCAATCATCCCTTGTATTCAATTAGTCAATAAAACTGATTCTTTGAGATCTCAGTTTATCAATTCCCTTGCTAGTCTTAATTTCACACCTTAAAAACCACATCTAAGTACCTTCTACCTACCACTGCATTTTAGCGGGTCTTCCTATCTTCAGTCAATTAATAAAACTTACTAAAAAATAAAAACAAAAAACCCAAACTAGTTGCCATTGAGCAGACTCTGACTCATGGTGACTCCGTGTATTTCAGTGCAGAACTCCATACAGACTCTACGTACTCCATATGGTTTTCAATGATGTGACCTTTTGGAAATAGACAGCCAGGCCTTTCTTCAGAGCCACCTTTGGGTGGATTCAAACAACTTTTCGGTTGGTAGCCAAGTGCTTAACCATTTGCATCACCTAGGGACTCCAAAACTCAAATACTTCAGAATATATTTGGCTTTCTGAGTAGAGTCTCCACTTACCCAAGTCCCAAGGTTTGTATAATTAGGACCTACCCTGTATTTCCTATTTTTCTCCAATGAAAACATGCTACCATTCTAGTTAAAAGGTGTCTTTTAAGAGACATGAAAATCAAATGCAATGTACAGACCTTTTTGAAACAATCAAGAATGTTCATGAGCTAGGTTATATAGTATATAGTAAGGAATTATGATTAATTTTGTTAGGTGTGTTATACATATTGTGGTTATATATTTAGGAAAAAAGGTCCCTATAAGTTAGAGAAGCATAATGAAGTATTTATGGGTGGACAGAAGATTAACTAAGCATGATGCCACTACACTGACCAGGTAAGCAGCAAATGGAACAGATACAGTTGCTCATCATTTGACTGTAGTGGTTATCCTTTCCCACGGAGTGATTCCTCAAAGTCCCTGAAGAAACAATTTGTTTTCTAGTTCTTTCCTCACTCAAACCGTATACTTCTAATCTGACCTCTGAATCTTTACTACAGCTACTGTTCAAGGCTAAAATACTCCCAACAATCCCCTTTTATCCTCACTTTTTAAAAAATATTATTTGTTGTTGAGGATAGACACAGCAAAACATACACCAATTCAACAGTTTTTACATATACCATTTAGTGACACTGATTACATTCTTCAAGTTGTGTAGCCATTCTCACCCTCCTTTCCTGAGTTGTTCCTTCTTCATTAACATAAATTAACATAAATTCCCTAAAGTTCCTATCTAATCTTTTGAGCTGTTGTTATCAATTTGATCCCAAATAGGTAGTTCTTAAAGAAGGATAAGGCTCAAGGCACTATTTATCCCCACCTTTTTTTTTTTAAGGACAATGCAAGTTTATCTTTCCAGTAGATTTTCACTTCTAATTTTCTAGCTGATACATGTTCCTGTAAAAACAAAACAAAACAAAAGCATAGCATGCTTATGAAAATACCTCACGGGAGGAGGGCAAGGTTGGCAAAGGTGGAAGGAGCACATTATTTTTGTAAAACTATGGCATAGTAAAAAAATCAGGAAATGGAACCATTCAGCTCTTGTCCTTTATTATTATTATACAACAGGACTGTCTATTCTGGGAGGAGGATTCTTAATTGTCCCTCCTGGCTTTTGATATACTGCTCTAACTTTCCATTCTCATGATCTTTCAAAAAAAAAAAAGTTATTTTGAAAGGTGAGACAAACATAAATTAAATGTCTTGCTTTCTAAGAAGCAAACTGGAACATGAATCCGAGTAAATGGGGATCTTTAAATACCGTATTTAGATATTAGATAAGAGTTAGATAACAGTTTAACAAAATTTAAAAAATACAGTAAACAAATTTTATACCTCCTTGTAAATGATTAGCAACTCTCACTTTGTTCCATCAACATTTTAGTTAGGCATGTATTTAATTTCTTTCTTAGAGCTCCTTTAGTATCATTCATCGAATTTACTTTATGCTATTTTTTTTATTAGTGATTTAAAAAATTAAAAAAATTTAGGCATGTTTTCTAAGCTGTAAAATCATTCTGAGTGCAATACAACTCACTGGTCAATTTCTACATTTCAAACTTTATCAATCTAATAAGCAGCAGAAAAAACTTACTGAAGCAGCAATGATACAAAACAGTGAATTTGAAGCCAAAGACCTAAAATGGAATCCTGGCTCTTTGCCCTATGAATCCTTATCTTGGGCAAGTTGTTTCAGTACACTGAGTCTTTAGTTCCTCTTTTGTAAAATGGGGCTAACACAGAGCCTCTACTTCCTCTTTGTAAAATGGGGCTATTCATGCCTACTTTAAATCGTGTAATCTTCAATTTATATGAACATATCTAGAAGTAATGAGGTGTTCAATAAATGCCTGCTGAATCTAAATTTATAGTAAGATTTGAAAGACATTTTTGATAAACGCAGGGTTTCAGTGGACTGCAGCGCAACATGAACCCACAGTGCTGGTGACAAGAGAAATCCAGTCTCATCAGGAAACATTAACAGAAGTACCTTATTCATAAGAGACACTGTATTTTGTACCTCAGACCACATTGGGTATACTGGGCTCAGCTCTATATGCAATATTTTAAAATAAATATTGATAAGAGGTAGCAGATCCAAACTGGGATATCTAGGATACTAATGGTCTAGAATTCATGCTGTGAGAACCAACAGAAGTACCTGAGTGTATTTATCCTGCACAAAAGATATAAAAACTACTTCTGAAAGATATATCTAGGGCCAAAGGATTAAGCTGTACACTAAGCTGAAATTTGTCTTATTTTACTTTTACATCAATTACTACCCTAAGTGCAAAAAGTTTATTTACTGTGGTTCTAACCCTAATATTCTGAGGCCTAAAATAAGTGAAGATGAATTTAACATGTAATCAACTTTTAGAAAAATTCAGTGTACTTTGCTAAGCTTGTATTTTTAAGGAGCTGGAGGACAGACAGCCAATTTTAAATTCTGATTATAAGGGCACCAAATACTACAGGCACAAAGAAACAATTTAAAGAGCCAAACTAAACCAAAAAACCACTGCCATCGAGTCGATTCCGACTCATTGCGACCCTACAGGCCGTGAAAACGGAAAAAAAAAAAAACTATGATAAATTAAAATTTGGATATTTCTTGATATTATCATTTTACTATGATTCTGCAATCAGACTTGAAAGTGACAGCACTCTGTGGTATGCACTATTAAATATATCAAAATTTCACTTTCATGAGCTAGAAATGATTTTACTATAAAAAATATGAAACTAAATGAGATGTTTTAAAGAAACTCCTTGTAATAATATAAAAATAAACATGCATTTCTGAATTTAACAGAAAGAGTGAAACTGACAGTCTAGGCAAAAAGTCAGGTGTGATCACTCACAACCAAATGAATATTTCAATTCTGCATTCGATGTATTCCCATACATTTTTACACGGAGATAACTGTAAAACTCAAGTTTCAGACAAATAGGTAACAGCAAAGGGCAAGGTTACATAGAACAGTCTGGTATGTTATGATATTGTATTTTTACTCAGAACTTGAAATCCCTATTATATTTTTATATTTATTTTCTATTTGAATCAAGGCCTGTGTTATTAAATTCTGCCTTATTTTCATTTTCCTAAGAAAAGATTGCAAAGTAACTTCATAAATAAGAAGCTCTCTATTATTCTTCTTTGAATCATCCATCTTAAAGCTGACAGGAAGGTGTTCAGGGCAGGAAAACAATGAATCCAACCTCTTTCTACAATTTCAGCACCCAAATTCAGATTTTTATGGCTTCATTTTGTTTTGAGAGCAGAAAAACAGCCATGGCTTAAATATGAAAGCTCAGATTTAACTCATTTTGTTAAACATATATGTTCATATATATTTATATATGTATTATAATACATATGTACGTGTGTGTCACATGTAAGACCTTAAGAACCTGGAAAACCTGGCATTTGATTAAACATTGTCTAATTCTCAAAAATAGCAGTTGTTTGAACAATGATTGGAAAGCAGCTATAACAGATTGTGATCTTTCTCTATATTCATAAATTGTAAAATAATATATAGCTTTTAGAGCCTATTTTTGACATATTTACTAAATAGCAATCCATCATATCAGTAGTTTGTAAGTCACTGTTTACCACCAAATGCTTACAGTAGCTGATACCTTTACAAATTTTTTTGCTTTAAATTATAACACCCTCTACCACTAATCCAATCGCCAAAAGAATACTTCCTCCCTTTTTTGGGCAGATATCCATGGATTTCTCCTAGGAAAACTGCCATTAAAAAAACTACTAACAATAATTAAAATTTCCTCAGGAGTGGCACAGGTAGACAGCAACTTATACAAGAGTAAATTTCTATAAAAAATACATTAAAAATAGGATACTTTTCAGCTACGTCTAGTGTATCATACAAAAGCATTAATTTTTATTGAAAACACAACCAATTTTATTTTATTTGCAATATCATCATTGACTTACATTGATTAATACATTCTCACTTTTTTCTCTCAGTACTTTGTCGGTTGTACATTTATATTCTAATTCAAGAACTGACAATATTTTCTAGAATGGTATGATTATGTATCGTTACTATTCTGTTGTTAACTAGGTAACATTTCTAAAAATTTACCTTGGTAACTAGTCCAATATGAGAAATTGTTTCTGTCACTTCTTTTTACCAGACTAGCTCTTGAGAGCAAGCAAATTTAATAAGTCTCCTGATTTCCAAAGTAATTTGTCTACATCACTTGTAACACTGATAGCATGAATGGTATCTGCTTCACTCCCGTCTCCCTATTTATAAATGAATAGCTTAAAAAAATCTCTACCTTAAACAATGGCATTAAACAAACATAAAAAGAATAGACAGATGGGAGAAGGGAACACACACAACCATACAGGATTAGTAATTATGATCACTACGTACCTATTTTTCTGGGTATGGTTTAACTGGAAGCATCACCGTTTTAGCATATAAAATTAAAGGGAACTCTGGGCAAACCACCTAGACCAGACAACAAAAAGCATTGCAACTATGAAATACGGCAAACAATCTATGTTTAAAAAATTCTAGAGAGCATTCAGGAAAGGCTGTTTGCTTATAAATTTAAAAATGGAGAAAAAGTGAGGTTAAGAATGTGATACTGTCCTTGACTGTAAATTTGTTAGATGTTAAATGACACCTCGTTCTTTCTGAAAGTGGACAGCCCTCAATTCTACAGTAGGAGTGCAATATCAATCTAAAGGATTTCTTTCTATTTTGAGTTAAATTGAAGAAAGGCTGAACTGACTTCTAAGGGACCAATTAAGAAACCCAAGCCTGGATTATATAGGATTCTTTGGGGATTTGCGAATGTTTCCATTCTAATTTTCCGGAGACAAAAATAAAAAGGGAAAGAATTAGGGAAAAAAAAGTGATCTGTCGCATCTAGCTACTACTTTTCAAATAGGCTCTTTAGTAAATGTCTTATAATTATTTTTACCCCTGAAACCTCTCACTACTTATTGAGATTAATGGCTGATTTTCTATGACACAAAGACGACACTCCCCACACACATCTACTGAGTCATTAATGCAATGGAATGAGAAAAAGAAAAAAGAAGCATCTGAAGCCATGTTTTCATTTAAACAGGGCCATGCCTCAACACCATTAGGAATGGAATCAGCTGCACTTAAGAGTTTCTTTTATTTAGAGATGTAGAATTAGACCAAGAAATAGATCAAAATAAATCTTTTTGGTAACTGATTTTAGGGTCTCAAATACTTTTAGGGAAGTATCTTGTAAATTTAGCATTACCTTCATCTATGAGTGTTTCTATAGGTAAGAACTCAATATTCAGCTAACCAGTTAAAATTATTCTCTCAGAATTTACAAGTTTCTTAAAAGTTAATGAATCATGAGAGAAATGTTTCTTATCCTAAGACGTGTACATATGTATAAAGGAAAGGAAAAGGAATTACGTTTTTGTTTTTCCCACCTCCTAAAGTTTAACAGCTAAAATCTAAGCTCCTCACCAAACCTGAAGTGTAATCTAATAAAATGTAAAAAACAAAAAAACTATCTCTCAAGTGGAAAGGATATTTTCTCTCAATTTATAAATCATAAGACAGCTATCAATAAATATGCATAATAAAAAAACACCATTACTTATATTTAAATTCCTTTGCAAAAGAGGGTTCAAAATTGTGAGATCTCAGATTTAACAGATGATAGGACCTAGCTATAAAATATCTTTCAAAATATAAAACTTAACCAAAGGCAATGGCATTATTCTTGTTCTAAACTGGATTAAATTAACGCCAAACTTCAATGTTTAGGGGGTTAAGGAAGAGGTTAAAACATCGTCACTCTAGCATGGGTAAACAAACAAACAAAAATATGACACCAAAAAGCAACAATATCTTACAGCAGTAATAGGGGTACCGAGAATTAATACTTACAAAGTAAGTATTGCTGGGCTAAATAGGGGGCTGTTTTATTATGGTCTTCATTTTATTGTTACAAAACCTAGGAAAAAGACAAGAATGAAGTCTTTAAAAATTTAGTCACTTTATATAAGTTAGAGCATTTTGAACTGAGGTCAACAATCATTGTTTTTTGATTTTATGTAGCACAGAACAGTCAGATTACAAAGACCCACCAGCAACACTTATATATTTCACTCCAAAGCATTATTATTAGTTTAATTCACTTTTCTATTAGTTACCTTCTTTAAGTTTAAATCAAATGTGTAAATATAACAAAAATATCTAACTTGTAGCAAACCAAAGCTTCTGAAGGACATCTTATAACTGCAGATATTTTAAAATAAATTCGAAATTATACCCCAAGATCAAATGATTTCTCTCTCTCTCTCTACATACACACACACACACACACACACACACCTAATTACTACTGCAAATCCCAAATCCATATATTGTGCAATTCTAAGGATTACATTATGGAAACCCTGGTAGTACATTATAATACTAAGCTTCAGTTGCAATCTCTGAAAATAATTCACTGTGATGCTATGGCCAAAACAAAAGTTGTGAAACTGCTTGATTTAAAGAGTAAATGAAAGAGTAATGCTTAAAAAAAGGAAATTGTTTCTGCAGTTGTTCTCTACTTACAAGAGTGGGAAGGATTAAAAGCCAGTACACAAAGGCAGGAAATAGATTATAGCTCATCTTAAAAAAAAAAAAAAAATTAAAATATCTAAGTAACTTAAGTTGGTTAGAATATG
Organism: Elephas maximus indicus; assembly: GCF_024166365.1. NCBI lineage: Eukaryota > Metazoa > Chordata > Mammalia > Proboscidea > Elephantidae > Elephas > Elephas maximus. The sequence continues at coordinate 28,355,308 of NC_064832.1, read as the reverse complement.
TTTGATTTCTGTGGGCCATGATTGTAAATTGTAGTTTTTATACTTGCTAATGCTTTTTTTTTTTATGCTTAAGCACCTACTAAAAGATTCAGAAAAGACAAGAAATCCATCCATGCTCTTGATGTACCCCAAGTATACATCTTACATATATTATCTTCATCAAAAAAAGGATAGTACATTTTTTCATTTATTTGAAAAAATATTCCAAACCCACTGAAAAACAGAGAAAAAACCAAAATGAATTCCCACATTTCAACCCCAGCTTCCCCATCCAGCTCTACTGAAGTCTAATATTCTGCCATGCTTGCTTTTCTTTTTTTTTTTTAAAGAAAAAAGATTACACACAGTTGAAGTCCCTAGTGTGCCATACCCTGATCCCATTCCCCTCTCCCAAGATATAAACACAATCCTAAATTTGGTATTTATTTCCTATGCATGGTTTTATATGATTACTACAAACCCAGGTAGTAATCAACAACATACACTACTTCTTTCAAACTTCACATAAATGGTATCATACCATACATGACTGTATATAAACTTCTGTCACTTGTTTTTGTTTGCTGAAGTAGAAGCAGCTCTCATTTTAACAGCTGTATAACACAATTTGCCACTCTCCTGTTGCTTAACATCTATGTTGCTTTCAATTCTTTTCCTATTACAAGTAAAAATAGACAAGACTGTATTACGGCTGAGTTCTATCTAAGGCATCTAGGAATGGAACTGTTGTATTCAAGCCTATACCTTCAGCTTTACTAGGATATTGCCAGATGCTCCCATAAGCAGCATATGAAAAGTTCCCCTTTCTGTATTTCCTCCAATATTTCAAAGTACATAAAAAAAAGGTACTATCTAAATGAAAATATGTAAAACTTCCAGGGTGATCAATTCTTTCGTATTCATCAAATATTAGGTATAGTACAAGTACTAAATGTACAAATATTAGGTAATAGGATGGACTAAAATTTGATCCAAGGCACTTGCAGAAAAATAAAGCTCTGATAATAGAAATTTTCTTCACATAACTGACGAAATTTAGACACTTAGTCTAGAACTACAGTGGTAGAAATGATAAGATTCCTAATTAGGTACTGAACATAGTACCAAAGATCCAAGATGACAGAAGAGGAAAAAAATACCAAAACAAAAACAGAAAAGGTAATGATACACTGGGTGAAGAATCCTCTCTCGTTTCATTTTGGGCAGTGCTTCTCACATGTGGGGCTTCTTAAAAAAAAAAAAAATCTTACTTATAGCTTGTAAAAAAATGTAAATTCCTGAGTCCCAACTTGAGAGACTCTGATTCAGCAGGTCTGAAAAAATGCTTTTAAAATAAGCATTCTATGTTATTCTGGTACAGGTGGTCTACAGGCACCTTATACAGTAATCAATAGTAAAACAAAGCATTTTCAATTTAAAAGATTATATAGTTCATTTTTTGGCTAAGAGTAGTTAAGAGGAATTAATAGGTATCTGTTAAATTACATCAACATATTAAAAAACACGTCAGCATGAGCTAAAAAAAAAGTAATCTCAACTTATTGTTGAATATATTTGACTTTATAATGGTAGAACAGGTTGTGGATTCATTAATTATTTCAGATAACTAAACCAGATACTATTACAAAGCCTTTTTTGTAATATCACAAGGAAATTAATATTCTAAGTTTACTGTGATTGGTGAAGGAAAAACATCAAGAGGAGAAGTGATTGGGGGTGATTTTAATGAAGACCACGAGAGAGAAACCAAGGTTACCTTTTTAAAAGAATGCTACTGCAAATGTCAGGCTTTAAATTGGAACTTTAGGCTTATATACTAAAATGATATGTACTTTTAGTTTTCCACCAAGAATTCTACAAATGAAATCAGAACTTTAGTAGAAAGCCAATACTCACTTCCACTGGAATCATTTAGATACAGAAGGAAAAAAGTACAAGTATTTAGTTACACAAATCTTTGCAAATTCAGATTGTAAAAATCAAGACCATTTTTCTGTACTATTTGAAATTACAAAGTCCTATTTTCAAAGTATTTAGAATAATCTAAACTTTCCAGGTAAAAAGCTAATTTTAATTGTAAGAAAAGGTAAAAACTTACAAATTTCCACCTGCAACCTCCTTTTGTTTTTTTTTTTGCTTATACACAGCAGTAAGTAGTATAGGTCATTATTTCGTTACAGTGAAGTCAACAAGAATGTGACCTTGTTTAAATTGGGCTATAAAATGAAGATAATGTGGGCTCAGAGTATGGCCCAAAAGTGAAAGAAACCCTCCTGTGTGGCCATAGTCAACATTTCTTTCCTCAGTATATTACCTAACTTGTAGTATCAGCAACTGATTAATATTTTTTTTCCAAAGCAAGACAGCTTTCCACTCTAACAGATGTACTTAACGAATAAAAATTAAATGAAGACCAGAGAAATAGTAAAATGTTAAGAGTCTAAGAACCACAAATACCTACTATTCTCTTTATGCTGCTTTAAGGAGAAAAATGCATTTTTGGGGGTCAAAGAATGTATTCTTTATACTGTATGTGGGTACACTGACTGTTGGACCCTTCCCACCTGGTCTGTAAAAACTGGTGGGTGCAGGCTCATCTGGTCACCATTATTGCATACTGATGCTATTCTGTACAACAGCTGACAGGCAGCAAAGATCTCCCAGCCCCTGCTCCCAGCTGTAAGGGACAAGAACAGGGCTGTGGTGATACTTGTTTATTCACTGCTGCTGCTGCTCCTTAAGCAGCAAGCTGAGAAAAGCATATGCAACTAACATAGAGAAAGAAAAATGGTTCCGGTCAACCTATCTACCAGGTTTGCTCTTATCACTACGGGAAATAATTTATTTAAAAAGGCACTTTTTTAGGGGTAGGAGAGAGGAAGGGACAAAATTGGTGTCTTGATTAGAAAGGAAATCTGTGATGTATCTAAGGAAAATTAACACATGTAATGATCTACAGCTCCTAAGTTTAGATTTAACTGGTCATTTATAAAAATTCTCAGAAGAGTTTTAACCAGTTTCAGGATAAATTCATAAAAAAAGAATATCTGCTCTAGCTATTTTACTGCAAAATAAGAAAGTGTCCAAACTCCAATCAAGAAAAAAAAATTTATTTTGCTAACAAAAGGCCCCAGGATTCCAGGTACCACACATCTAATGACTACCATATATTTGATTTCAGATACTAATAGTAAAGAAATAAGATTTTAGCCTATTAGGCTTTTACAAAAAAAAAAGCCAACTACTAAAAAAAAAACAAAAAACAAAAAAACTCCACATGCCATTTACCTACTTTCAATGTGCAGTACAAGGCTAAAAACTTCGTAAGTCTATAATACTGACAGATTACCAACACATACAGAAATATTTGTACTGTTAAATTATCTTTAAACATAATGTGATGCTGTTTATACAGACCTACAACTTTAAGTTTAAAAGTAATTCTTATCCTTCAGCACATTAAGCAATTTGATTCAGAAAGTATTTTAAAAAGTCAAAAAAAATTGTACACACATAAATTATGAAAAATAAACAATACACATGCTAGAACTGACTGGTAAGTGAAGCTAATAATACCTAGTCAAGAAGGCTAGCTTTAAGGTTTATTAGAAGTGTGAAATCGTACTAATGTTTCAGATTCGGGTCATAGATTCCCAAGAAAAGTAATCTTTTATTTTTCTTAAAATTGAAAGAGTAATTTTTCTACTTTAACAGCTCAATGAGGAACAAATGCTAATAATAAAAGAAATAATTCTGAAGATAGTGACAAGATAATGTTAAATATATTTAGTACAAGTGCTAGACAATAAAGACTAACAGCAAACGCCAAAGGAGGATTTTTAAAAATTAGGACATTTAGAAACAGTAATGGATTAATACACTATTTTCTAGTGGACTAATCAGGTTTAGCAACCACATTTCAAATAGGCTATGTATGTCTCCTCCACGTGAAGTTCTAACCATGAGAACAGGAAAGTAAAACTAAGCCAAACATATGATAATGAAATATCAGCAGTGTGTTTGATGGTGCTGTGAACAAAAATTCTACTTCAAAATGACTTAATTTTCGTTAAAATTTAAAATGCTATTACATAATTAAATATTGCCTTGAAAATGCTTATCAAAAATATAATTCTGATGACTTGTCTTATTTAAATAAAAACAACAGAAATAGATTAAGGATGTATTTGCTATTTCAGGGAAAAACAGACTGATTCAAATATATACAAAATTGCTTAAAATAAAAAAAATTATTAAAAATCTACCATTTATTGAATCTTCAGAAACATTACAAAATTGCTTAAAAGGAGTTGTCCTTATAAACTAGTATTATACATTACTGACAAATAATGAGTAATTTTAAGTCTTCATATACAGACTTGTTACATTACCTTTATTTTAGTTTATCTAAATATTTTTTACAATAAAATTTTCTTCCTCTAAAGATAACTATTTAAATAAAACAGGAACATTGACAGTGTAACTGTATTTTAGGGACAATTAAGAATTTTTCCTGTCAACAAATTTATTTAATCCTGAAAACCCATTTAACCAAAAACATAAATACTGCACAAATAGGATATGAATTTATCACTGAAAAAAGATGAAAATTAACTTAATAAATCCATTTCTCCAAATCCTGACATAATGAACTAAATATCAAGGTTTAGTGAGATACAGACATTCAAGTTTGCAAATTTAAAACAGCCAAAAATCCTTACCAAATGCCTTTTAAGTGGTCATTAATGAATAGGCAATCACACATAGCAGTAAAAGCCCTTATTAACCTGTATCCTGAAATAACACATATTACCGACTAGGTTTCTCGCCCTATATGAATTGACCAAATACAAGAAAACTGTGTTGATTATCTGTGATATTAAATTACTTACTAAACAAAATTTTTGGAAGTTTGTAAGCCGCTACGTAATTATAGAGAAGGGAATTACATGATGCCAAATGTTTGTGTCCAAACAAGATCACAAATCATAAACTCTCTAAATCATGAACAACCTGTAGATTTGTTTTCATAACATAAACTAAAATGCTGGCCCTTCCTCCAGTTAACTCATTAAGGCTGTGTCTAAAGATACCTGAGATTGAACCTGGATATATTTTCACTTTTCATCTTAACGTTCTCTAACCTAGAAAACAAAGTCAGAGGGAAAATCGTACTTATTTTCATCCTATGCAAACTAGGCTAATTTTCATACCATATTCTTGAATTGAACTTACGTAGACATTATATGCCTTGTATTTATCTCAAACAACCACTTTCAGCATAGTGATGCCAATTTAAGAGTACCTGAACCTCACCCTTTCATTAAACTCTGAATTTTATTAAATTTTAACATTTTATTTAATCCAATCTGTTAATGGATTCCTGTTTCTAGGCTCATTAAACATAAATATCAAATAATTTCTAGGTTTTGCTATTATCTCAACATTCACTCTTGGGCAAACACTTGAGAATTTGCTTTAAAAAAATTTTACAGTTTAAAGTTAAAAGCATATAAGAATTCTATGACTATGATGATAATTACATTTCACTGTTAAGATTAAAAGGCACCCTGGTGACCCAGTGGTTAAAGTGCTTGGCTGCTAACCAAAAGGTCGGCAGTTCAAACCCACCAGCAGTTCGGCAGGAGAAAGATGTGGCAGTCTGCTTCTGTAAAGATTTACAGTCTTAGAAACCCTATGCGGGAGTTCTACTCAGTCCTTTATGGTCGCTATAAGTTGGAACTGACGGCAGCAGTGGGTTTTTGGATTGGTTAAGATTAAATTACACTTCTCTCGTGAAAACAAAACTTTGTTATACCCTGTATCTTAAACATATAGTTATTTTTAAGTAAAAAATTTCAAAGAAAAAAATCATAGTATGTTGTATTTTAGTAAATCTAACTTTAGCAAATGGCTTAAAAAATAAAAAAATTGTGATTAATACTTTATTACGTAAAAATTAACCAAGTAATACTTAATAATGCTGTTCATTAAATTCGTTTTCATGATACTGGATTACCATTTAGAAACCAAACAAAAATCGTATTAGCCAAATAGTATCTGAAATTTTCAAGTAAAAATCAAAGAAAACAAGTATCCAGAAATCTTGTTGCATGATAAAGTGTTTTGAGATTAAGACAATAAAAGTCTGGAAGTTTAGGCATTCTGCAATTTTATTTTTAAAGAGCTTACAACTTTTGACATGAACAATTTAACTATTTTCCTCAGAGCACCTATGAGTAAGATACTAGTTTTTGCTTAAGAAAGTGGGTTTTTCAGTTTCAATCAAATTGCCATTCTTAGTTAGAACAGTACTTGGAATACTTTTAATTCTCTTAAAATATTCTCATTAATCTTATCTAATTTTGCAGGCTCTATCTACCACTCTACCTGTCAAATAACCAAGCATCAAATGCCATTTGATTTAAACCCTCCATTTTATAAGGTGAAATGTTGACTATTTAATTATTTTACATATAACACTGTAATAACAAACTTGAGAAAGAAAAATCATTACTGCTTATTTTTAGAATACATAAGTTCAGTTGGCGACAAACCTACAAGGCAACGAGAATATGAACTGTACAAAAACATATGAAGTTTTAACAGCAAGGCTACTGACAACTCAGCATTGGCCACTTCACAGGATTTCTGTCTATTAATATATCTTTACAAATTGCTATTAGTTTACCTAAAAGTTTTAGCTCTACCAACAGTCTAGCTGAATTACATTGCAAAGATATAAAACTATCTGCTTTTAAGTTAAATTCATTAATATACCTTAATCTTCTATCATGTTCCAATGCATTATGTGAGTATTCAATCAAAGAAGTTAGGTTGTTCTCCAAAATAGGCTCTCTCCTAAAGGTCAAAACCTGCAATAAAAATGTCATGTATTATAGCATGAAGACACTCAACAGATTTCCGCCTCCTGCAGTTCCACAGTTGATCTCTGAACACAGAGGCAAGGTTTTGAAAATGACCCTAATCTTGCCTATGTTCAGAAAAGCCCTAACTCGAAAATAATGTTTTTTAAATAGAAATAACTTGATTAGAAACACCTGTGATTTTTTTTTTGTCATCGAAGCCTTTTCAAACAAATCAGATTAATATGCTTCTGCTTTCATTTCTCTTTAGGGCATTCATTTTCAAAGTAGTGAGCATGAGTGAGTGTGAGTGTGTATGTAGGTTGGTGTTAAGAGGACTGGTAGAAGGGGACTCCATAACGAAAATATCAGAAGTATACTTCGTGCTTCACAGAATTCATAAAATCTATGGCTTCAAAAATTACTCAAGAGATAGGGAAAATTTTTAACTGCCTTTTTCCTCCAATCATGAAACAGTTTAAGGATGGCAGAAATTACCATTAACTTTAATCTTCTGTCATGCCTGAATGAATAATATCAACATTTCTAAATATTTTAATAGATCACAATTGTAGCCAATCAAAATTTAGAATTTACTTTTTCAAGAAATTAAAATATTTACAACTAACAAATGGATGACCACTGAAAATGGTTTTTTAATGTTTCCAAGTATAGGTGATGGCCCAATGTATATAAGTGGTTTTTGTATTAGTTTTCACCTTTCTGAATCTTAATGACTTGGTGGCAACCCACTATACAAAAACATTAAGCTATTGTTTATAAAAATAAAAGCCCTGAACTATGATTTATAACATACTGCATATGAATCATAATGCTCTGCTGAGTTTTCCACGTTGGTTTAAGAATGGCTTAGGGAAAGAAATGAATGGAAATCAAAAAAGCCTTTATTCCTCTGCTGCCAAATATCTGATTGTTTAATGACAAAACCCACACACTCATGCGTAACTCACAAATACCAATCCAAATACAATACTTAGAAAAATTAAAATTATTTCTATAGACTTCCGTAAAACACAGGAACAAAGTCTTCTCTGAAAATTAAAGTATCTTAAGTTTAAAAATCAGAGAAGAAAAATAGTACAAACCAAAATAACAACACATGCCAAATGTTAAGTTCTTAAATAGTTGAGAAACAAAAAATACTAGATAATAGGGGACAAAAGAGGTTTGGATATAAGAAAGACAAATATTAAACCAAGTGTGTACAATAAAAAAGATGATGTAAAAAAATACCCCGAAATATTAAAACTCAAATCATTACAAAATATAGCTTATTATTTATATCTGGACACCAGTGCAAACATTCTTTAATGAAATAAGACAGGGTTAAACAAAAGATACTAAACTTGTCATATTTTGATGAGGAATATTAAGAATAAAATTGAAATACATATATACATACACAAATGTGTGTATATATGTCTGTATTTCCAATATTTGAAACCTGTCTTTCCAAAAGAAAGATTCTTTAGAGCATCTCTGAGACAGACAAGGAAAAAAAAAAAAAAAAGCAAAAAATCATTTCCCTACCAGAAAGCAATATTGATATGAAACATCTACAGTCATTTGTATACGCAATAAATTAGACTAATATGTAGACATATTAGTAATAGGATATTCTAAAATTAACATACTACTATAATTATAAGACAATCACGGGTTTAAAGTTTTAATAGTCACTTCTAAAGATTAAGTCCAAATGCACCTTAATAACATTGTATCACTTATTTTAAATAAAGTGGTAGTTACTGATTTTCTTTGGTCTTAGGAGCTGTGGGTACAAAAGTTCAGCAAGTCAAAGTTCTAATTACTTCAAAAAATTAACTGCCTGGCACAGTGTTTCTAAGTTTCCTGAATTAAAAAAAAAAAAAGTACAAAACTACACACATATTAATACTCTAATACGACAATGCTAAGATGTGTATTCTGGTTATGATTATACCAATAATTGCTTTTGCTAAAACAAGGGTTAAAAAAGAAATCAGTGTGGTTATTAAGTTTCATTAACAAAAGAAAAAAGGGACAAATGCCAATTTCAGGCGAGTAAGTCTTGGCGAGTAAGTCTTTAAAATACTGGAGACAAATTTTTATAGAATAATTTTTTATAAATAGTATGTAAATTTACAATATAATTGATTTTTAATTGAGTCTCTGGGCATTTTCTTCTTTTTTGTAAACAAATCAGCTGACCAATATTTTATTAATATTTGATTAAAATTTCTTGTGACATTCTGAAGTTACTACATACAAAAATAAATAAGTACATATATATTTATCTCCACAATATTTGGTTAAAATTTCTTATTCTGAAAAGTTACTACATACAAAAATAAATAAGTACACATATATTTATCTCCATAAAAGGAACCAAAATTTAGTATACAAAACATGATGAAACAAGGGATGATATTTTGAAATTCTCATCCTTAACCTTAATCTTTGATAAACATTAAAATAAATATTTATTAGGAAAAATGCAATGTTACACACAAACACCTAAGGCTAAATTATGTAACTTTACAAGAAAGTTAACAGCTTAAGGAAAAAAAGTCTAATAAAAATCATGCTTTTATTTGAATTTTAAAATATTGTGTGAAGGGCAAATGCTACCAGGAAGACTGACACCTTTTTGGGCTCCCACTCTCCCACAGTGTGTAAATACAGCTTTAAAGAGGTGAGCTACTAGAGCAATACCATCCCCCAGCATCATTTTCCAGTGGTAACAGGACTTTTCTAGTTCTTAGAATAGAAGATAAATTACAGCTATCAGTTTCTACAGCAAAATGTGGATAGGAACTTGTAAATATTAAAAAACATACATCTGTTAGAACTTAAACCTACATGCCCACAAATCTAAAACCAAAATTGTCCTCTTATCCAGCATCACATACTAGAGAAAATATTTTGAATGCTGTGAATTTTATTTAGGCGCTAGTGTATTCTCAAGGTTTAAGTGATATATTTTAAATGAAGGAATCCTTTGCTTCTCTTAAATATGGCTTATTAAACAATCCTTCACCCATCACCCCTCAAGCAAACAAAACCCCTCATAAACCAACACGCTAAAAGTATGATTAAATTTTATCAGCACAGTGGAATGTAATCCCCCCATAAATATCTGTAAGTCACTTGTAATAATTTCCAATAAAAACCAATAACAACAGTAAAAAAGCAAAACCCACTAGGTTCTGTACTTTAAGGTATATTTAAAATAGAAATGGGATTGCCTACAATTTAATTAAATCAAATTTTATGGAGGAAATTTTTATGAAATGATCCAAAATAAACAGCCTTGAATAAGGTAATGAACAATGGGTTCTGTAATTGAAACTTTTGTTACAAAAGCAGTACAAAATGCATAGCAGGATGTATAAACTTAGTTATTTCACTTATTAACAAATTGTATTTACAGCCCTACAGAGATGTTTAAAAGTCACAGAATTTTTTTCTTTATTTGAATATTTTCTAACAATGTGTATTTTATCTACTGTGAAAATACAAGTTTCAAAATTTCAATTACTACTCATAAGAGGATATAAATTGCTAAAAAATCCCTTTTCAAAGCATCTACAGCTATTTTGTTTATCAGCGAGTTTACTGCTTTTCTTTGAAAACCACACCCGCCTTTTATCAAGATGCAATGAAACTGAATGATAAGCTTGGTAATAAATAGAAATATACTGATGGTTGCCTCAATCAACGTTAAACAAAAGTCAGTGAAAACTTATCAAATAAAGCACACCACATTCACACTGCTGTACACACAACACGTCAACCCTGGCATATACAATATATTCAAATGAATTTATCAAAGGAATAAAATTATATATACACCTGTTCCTACTTGCCTGTTGTAACTCTCTAAACTAAGAAACATAAATTCCTTGTATATTAAAGTTTTCAGTCCATTGCAGTGGCTGAATTACCAAAATCTACATATTTTAAATTAAGTGTAAAGAGTTCTTAATATATATTCAATTATTATGGAAAATGTGGAAACGCTAATTCGTTAACATCAAGAAAATTAAAATTTCCATTTGGTATTTTTGCCCCCCCCCCAAAAAATCCCCCGTAATCTGCATCCAACAAATAGATGGAGCTTGACAAGAAAATTTTCTGTCAAGAAAAAAAAAAAAAGTCACTAAATCCTCCACGCGTTCTTTAACAATAAAGAACAGGGTAAAAATATATAAAAGTTCTGTAATTTTAGCCAGCAGAAATGTAATTTTGAGGAAATAGCCTCTATATTTTTACTTTTAATACACATTTCAGAAACACCCGAAAGCTCTTAATGGGAGAAAAAACTATCAAACACCAACTTTTTAAAAAAAAAAAAAAACTCCTCGTCTTACGTTTCATAACTATTTCCGTGGTTCTCTGGTTAAAAGTAAAATTTTTTCGAAAAGGCAAGAATTGTAATCTAGAGTTCAACATTCAAACCCCCCAGTCCCGCTTCCTTCCAGCCAATCAGGGGGTCACAAATCCAGTGTTTAGGGAGCTCCGTTAGACCCAATTTGAAAAACATCACATTGCGTTCTCCTATTCTCCTCGGGAAAGATTCTCAGGGAGGGCGGGTCCCCCAGTCTCTATAGAAATAAGAAATCGATCGAGCGTTCTATCAATTCCAGGGGGGGAAACTCTTTGGGCAAGCAGTCCTAAAGAGCGTGACTGAGGCTCCCAGGCAGCGTTATTCCTCTCTGCGAACAACTCAACAGCTGCTGCAACACCATCTCCCGAATATTTGCAACCCAGAGCCGCGCGCCCCGCACGCAAAATACCACACCAGCAAAGGTTAATCGGCTGGTGCTTTCAGCGTGGAAAAGGGCTCAGGATCTCATGCATCTTTAATGAGGAATTTTGACAAAAGTCATTATCTGTAAAGTGTTAAAGTTAAACGCGTCACTGCCTCAAATCCTTCAAGAGTGGTCGAGTAAGAACTGACAGAAACCACGAGCTAAAAAAAGGGAAAGACAAATAACACCCCTCCCTCTGCCCTCCCCCTCGGAGTCAAGAGAGTTCCCAAGAAAAGGTGGAGATTGCAAAATTACCGTTAAGTTGTCCGCGTAAAGACTTTTCGGGAGGAAAACAGCAATACACTTCCCAGATTGCTTTTTTCCCTTGCGACATGGTTCAAAGACTGGAGAAGGAAAAAGTCTTCTAAAAAAAGTGCGACTCGGGAAGGGTACAGAGCAGAAGGAAATGGCAAGCTGGAAGCCCCGTCTTTCATCGCACCCATTACACCCCTCCCCCCAAGAAAGGACAATATCGTGAGCGCAAATGACAAAAATTCCTAGCAAGAACCGGCACCCAGCACCTATCCTAGGGGCCCGCTCGAACATCAAACGCCTGCCCCCGCCAGTACCCCCGCACTGGAAAAGCCGGACGCCGGCGGGGCTCCCTCACCTCAACACCCTTACCCGGACCGAGGCGCGCGGACCGGGTGGCGGCGTGGGGCGGCGAAACGCACATTCCCGGGGCACCTCGCACTTGGGCGTCAGAAGACGACAACATACACGACTGGGTCCCGAGGAGAACACTGGCGACCACCCCGGACCGGAGGCACCCGTTACCCCGGGTCCTGCATATTCCGTCGACCCGAAGTTTCTTGTCATGAGAAGGCGGCCATCAGCCGGCCGCGAAGACTGCGAGAAAAGGCGTCTCGGTTCGGAAAGGCGAGGTGGGGTAGGTCCGGGGGTGAGCGGGCGCTCGCCCCCTCCTCCTGTCAAGGAGCCACGGCCCGAGAGACCCCGCCGCGCCCTCTCGCCCGCTCGGGCGGGGGGTCGTGCTGACAGATCCGCTCGCTGGGCGGCGGCCGCTCCGCCGCAGCCGGTGCGCGTCCCGCTCAAACTGCAGCTCCCCTCCCCCCACAGTCGTCTCTCGCCGCTCCCGCCACATTCCGCCCGCCCCCGCTCACTCGCGGACAGCCAAGCTGCCCCCAACCCTGTTTCCTTGGACTTCTGGCAACTGAAGTGAGGGCGGATCCAGTGCCCACTCCCTGCACCCCCCACCGCCTGCCGGTCCCACCACTGCCACCTCCGGAGTCCCGCTCTGCTACTTCTTCAGGCTCTTACCGACTGCGCCAGCCCTGGCGAAGCTCCGCGAACTGCCCTTTGCTAGAAGTAATTTTTGGCGATTTTTTAATGATTTTTCGGCGAAGTCTTAGTGGCGCTATACTCTCGGACAGGTTATCCCGTCTCTCCCGCTAGATTGATGAGATCAGGCATCACTCGAAAATGGCGCCGAAAGCGCTGAGGCTCCTCATTCAAATTCTTTAGAGCCAACCCCGCCGCCCCGGGGCATGCCGGGAACGCGGGCTGCCTCCACAGCTGTCAATATAGCCTCTCAACCCCCCGCCTCTTGCTTTCCCGACAGTTTTGCGCATGCGCAAACTCGTGCCCCAAGCCCCAGGCCTACACATGCGCATAATCATCCTTGTTCGCCGCTCTCCCTTCGCTTCCTTGGTCGCAGCTGTCCCACCTCTTTTCTTGCGCGTGCGTGCAGCGCTTTCTATATTCAGCAGCGGAGGTGAAGCGACCGTGAGGACTGTCAGCCCAAAGGTCCATAGGTCCGTATTTAAATAGACAGACACTTATTCCACTGTTCGAGGTAAACAAACAAGAAAGGGTACAGCTAAGGCGAAAACAAAAGCGACTTTCAGCCAGTGCCTAGACTCCAAGCAGCGAATTTGTTTCTGAGACCTTGTGTATGGATACACGTGTACTTAAAACAGCCCCGCCAAAGTACTGAGCGCTCGCTGTAGTCCAACGTTTTACATGAACTATCGCTGTTAAACCTCAGAACAACTTTATCAGGTAGGTGCTGTTATTCTCTGTTTACAGACCAGGAAAACAAGGCTTAGGGACATATAGTAATTTGACTAACGCGGCACAGCTAGCAAGCACGTGGACGAGTCCAGATCTGTCAGATTCTAGACTCGGGGACATTTTCTACCACGCTGTACTGCCCAATCCGAGCGCACACGGGAGGCGTGGTTGTGTGTGTTTACATCTTTATTGCAGCCTAGGGTTTTTTTTTTTAGGGTAGGGTTAATGATTACTGAAGTCGGCTAGAGTTGTTCTCGGCAACGGCTGCCTGTTGCGAAGGCGCATTCATTAAATCCTTTTCTCACACCGTCTTGTCCTTAAACATTGTGCTCTATTTTGGGGATGTGAATGGGCAGTCTTTGGGTGTCACTTAGGGTAACGTGATAACATGGCGTGGTACGTGAACTGAACGTAGCAACGTATTCATAAAATACTAACAGCTACCAAGTACTGACTGTACCATGTGCTGGACACTGTGCTAAACGCTTTACATATTTATTGTGCTTGGTGCTCACAACAGCCGTATGAAGATGGTATCATCCTTATTTTACAGATGAGAACATTTAAGACTCAGATTAAGAAACTCCCCCAAAGTTGTAGAACTAGTTAAGTGGACCAGACCAAACCAAACCCAGTGCCCTCAAGTCCATTCCGACTCATAGCGACCCTATAGGGCAGAGTAGAACTGCCCCATAGAGTTTCCAAGGAGCGCCTGGCGGATTTGAACTGCCAACCCTTTGGTGGTTAGCAGCTGTAGCACTTAACCACTATGGCACTAGGGTTTTCAGTTAAGTGGAAAAAAAAATTTTTTTTTTAAACTGGGTGCTTTGATGGGGCGTTGGCAGCTGTGGGATTCGAACCCACGCCCCCGAAGAGACCGGAGCCTTAATCCAGCGCCTTAGACCGCCTGGCCACTCAGTGGAAAAAAGGAAGACCCTCAACGAGGTGGACTGACACAGTGGCTGCAACAAAGAGCGCAAGCATAACAAGGATTGTAAGAATGGCAGGACCAGGCAGTGTTTCCTTCTGTTGTGCATAGGGTCGCTATGAGTCAGAAGTGACTCAACGGCACCTAACAACAACATGATAGAGCATAAGTCATGATAAGGTTGCTCATATTTTAGTACCTTCCTTAAAACCTTAAGAATTCATTTATTTTGGAGAGTTACCCTACCTGCCACCAGGCAAATCATGAGGAAACTTTTTTAAAATTATTATTATTGTACTTCAGATGAAGATTTACAGAACAACCGAGTTTCTCATTAAACAATTAGTACACATATTGTTTTGTGACATTGATTACCAACCCCACGACATGTCAGTAATCTCCCTTCTTGACCTTGGGTTCCCTATTACCAGCTTTCCTGTCCCCTCCTGCCTTCTAGTCCTTGCTCCTGGGCTGGTGTGCCCATTTAGTCTCATTTTGTTTTATAGGCCTGTCTAATCTTTGGATGAAGGGTGACCCTCAGGAGTGACTTCATTACTGAGCTAAAAAGGGTATACGGGAACCGTACTCTCGGGGTTTCTCCTGTCTCTGTCAGACCAGTAAGTCTGGTCTTTTTTTGTGTTAGAATTTTTTCTCCATTTTTCTCCAGCTGTGTCTGGGACCCTCTATTGTGATCCCTGTCAGAGCAGTCAGTGGTGGTAGCCAGGCACCATCTAGTTGTGCTGGGCTCAGTCTAGTGGAGACCGTGGTAGATGTGGTCTGTCAGTCCTTTGGACTAATCTTTCCCTTGCATCTTCAGTTTTCTTTATTCTCCCTTGCTCCTAACGGGGTGAGACCAGTGGAGTATCTTACATGGCTGCTCACAAGCTTTTAAGACCCCAGACACTACTCACCAAAGTAGCATGTACAGCATTTTCTTTATAAACTATGTTATGCCAGTTGAGCTAGATATTCTCCAAGACCATGGTCCCCACAGCTCTCAGCCCAGTATTCGGTCCTTAGGAGGAAACTTTTAAAAATTGCATTGCTCAGATTAGATTTTAACATTGTTTTTGACAGTTGATTTTTTTCCTGATCTCAATTTTCTAAAGAATCCAACAGTTTAAAATCTGAGGTACTGCCACATTTTTTCCAGTGTTTGTTGTAAAACAACTTGCTTTGCCTGGGCTGAACCATATGAGTATAATCGTATCACATCACTGGGAGGTTAAATAAGAGAAGGGATATGAAAATGCCTTCAGTACTAAGAAGTAGGGAAATGGAAGACAGCCAGCAAGGTTTGCATTTATTGAGATACAAGTAGAAAAGAAATGGATTTTAACAAATTTGAAATCATCAGGAAGTAACATGGCAGAGTAGTATGTCATATCTCTGGCTGTTTTATGCACTGGCTAAGGAGGTGGGCTGCCTGGGTTTGAATCTCAGATTTGCCACTTACTGGCTCTGTGACCTTAACCTTAGAGTGAGTTACTTTGCCTCAGTTTGACCTTCTGTAAAGGAGTAATATTAGTATCTCATTGGGTTGTTGTAAAGATGTAAATGAGATAATATTTTCAAGACATCTGAACAGTACATAGCATATCAGTAAATGTTAGCTATTGTTTTGAAACAGTCATTAATACTGATCTTTTAAAGTGGCTTCTTCAATAGGTGTTTTAAAAATAAAACTACAATTGGTGCCTTGAGTTGTTTGCATTCTTGTTTTAGCCCCTTAAAATGATAAATCAGCCATATAAATCATATATGAATAATGATTTGTGTCAGATCAATATAAGGATATTAATTTACCATTTCCTAAGAGTAATATATGGAAATGGAATAGTTTTATTTCTTTTTCTGTTTATTAAAGGAAAAAAATTAGGCGAATATAAAATATAAAAAGAAAGAAAAGCCACCCAAATTTCTAACATCCAGACATAAACATATATCCTTTGTACTTCAAAAATAAAAAGTACTTGTGGCGTGAAAAGGCAGCCCTGGTGGAGGAGTGGCTAAGTGCTTGACTGCTAAAGGAAACGTCCACAGTTCGAACCCACCAACTGCTCGCTCCACGGGAGACAGATATGGCAGTCTGTCTCTGTAAAGATTTACAGCCTTGGAAACCCTGTGGGGTAGTCCTTTAGGGTTGCTATGAGTCAGAATCTATTCAATGGCAACCAGTTTGGTGGGGTGAAAAGCCTAGAGAATGTCTGGAGAAATGGTGTGTTAAGGGAACTTATTTGCAGGATTGTATTAGAACTTCGTGAACTGGTAAATAACACAGCCTGGCATCCACCTGTAGAATTTTTATCTAGGTATAGTCTATCAAGAGTATTCTACAGTCTGTAGAATTCTAGATGTTGATAAATAATAACATGTACCGAGTACCTGGTATGTATGTATTTTCCTGTTGAATCCTCATAATAACTCATGAGGTGGGTGCCAGTTATTCTCCGTACTTTGCATGGACTACAGTTTGTGTTCCCCACGTGTCTGTCAGTCTGTCGTACTGTGGGGGCTTGCATGTTGCTGTGATCCTGGCAGCTATGCCATTGGTGTTCAAATACCAGCAGGGTCACCCGTGGCTGGACAGGTTTCACCTGAGTTTTCAGACAAAGACAGACTAGGAAGAAGGACCGGCGGTCTACTGAAAAGAATTAGCCAGTGAAAACCTTACGAATAACAGCAGAAGATAATCTGATATAGTGCCGGAAGATGAGCCCCTCAGGTTGGAAGGCACTCAGAAGTAAGACTGGGGAAGAGCTGCTGCCTCAAAGTAGAGTTGACCTAATGAAAGAGCTGAAGAAAAAAATTCAAACCTCGGGTTACAATACTGAAGGATTCTACAGGGAGAATATTAAATGATGCAGGAAGCATCAAAAGAGGATGGCAGGAATACACAGACTCACTCTGCCAAAAAGAACTGGTCAACATTCAGCCATTTCAGGAGGTGGCATATGATCAGGAACTGATGGTACTGAAGGAAGAAGTCCAAGGTGCACTGAAGGCATTGACAAAAAACAAGGTTTGGGGAATTGATGGAATACCAACTGAGATGTTTCAACAAATGGATGCAGCCCTAGAAGTGCTCACTTGCCTATGCCAAGAAATTTGGAAGACAGCTACCTGGCCAACCAATCTGGATACTGAGCAAATAATCTAAGAAGCTGGACTATATTAAGAAGGACAGGGCATCAGGATTGGAGAAAAGACTCATTAACGATCTGCATTATGGAGATGACATAACCGTGCTTGCTGAAAGTGAAAAGGACTTTAAGCACTTACTAATGAAGATCAAAGACTACAGCCTTCAGTATGGATTATACTTTAACATAAAGAAAACAAAAATTCTCACAACTGGACCAATAAGCCACATCATGATAAACGGAGAAAAGATCGAAGTTGTCAAGGATTTCATTTTACTTGGATCTACAATCAACACCCATGGAAGCAGCAGTCATCAATCAAAAGACGCATTGCATTGGTCAAATCTGCTGCAAAAGACCTCTTCAAGGTGTTGAAAAGCAAAGATGTCACCTTGAAAACTAAGGCGTGCCTGATCCAAGCCATGGTATTTTCAATCACGTCATATACATGTGAAAGCAAGACAGTGAGAAAGGAAGACCTAAGAATTGACACCTTTGAATTGTGGTGTTGGTGAAGAGTATTGAATATACCATGGATTGAAAAGTTTGGCCAAAAGAATGAACAAATCTGTCTTGGAAGAAGGGTGGCCGGAATGTTCCTTAGAGGCAAGGATGGCAAGACTGCATCTCACATACTTTGGACATGTTGTCAGGAGGAATCAGTCCCTGCAGAAGGACATAATGCTTGGTAAGGTAGAGGGTCAGCGGAAGAGAGGAAGACCCTCTATGAGACGGATTGACACAGTGGCTGCAACAATGGGCTCAAGCATAGCAACAGTTGTTAGGATGGGACAGGACTGGCCAGTATTTTGTTCTGTTGTGCATAGGGTCGCTATGAGTCGGAACCAACTTGACAGCACTGAACAACCACAACCATAAAGTTTATGTAGAGGTCACTATTAGAATATTTAAGACCACTTAATTTAAAATATTATTTAATAAACAAAAAATCTTTAAGTAAAACTTCTTGATTCACTAAAATGGGGGAAAACAAAATCAACATTGTTACTGTGCTTGATTGGAAAAGATGGTCTTTTGAAAACTATGAATTTCATCTTTGACCACAAGGGGGCGCAGATTCCTGAATAAAATCTGAGAGAGAGAAAAAAAAAAGAGGGGTTTACTTTAAACCATCAGATTCATGGGTAGAACACTAATAAGAAAACCTGTTCGGAACATGAATACTCCACAAAGTGGTGTACTTTATGGAAGAAAGCATTTAATTATTAGGTACTCAGGGCAATAGTTTTCAGGTTTCTTGCATCTTCAAAACTGTGAAGAGCTTAATCCCACTGCTCTCCTTCCACCTACCCAGTTTGCAGCTCAGCACACTCCTCTGCTTGTCACAGGAGTAGAACTGAAATAATAATTTTAAATCTGGGTTTTTACTTGGAAATTGGAATGCAGTTGCCAGCAAATGGTAAACATGGGTAGTGTGGTGAGCAAAGGACTTGAAGTTTAGTGACTTGTTCCTGCTGTTTCTAATGAGTAAGCTATAGCTGATAGAGGATTGACTTCGACATACTAACTTACTTAATAAAACAGTGAAAGCTATAGATCTGTTTAGTTTTCAAGAACGAGTGAAGACTCCCAAGAAAAAAATTATGAATAGTGACTTGAAAACTGGAGACCCAGGGTGGCATGGATGGTTAAGTGCTCCACTGCTAACAGTTGGAACCTCCCCTCCCCAGAGAGTAAGTCTGGTGACCTGCTTCTGAAAGGCCACAGCTTAGAAAACCCTAGGAAGCAGTTCTACTCTGCACACATGAGGTCACCATGAGTCAGAATTAACTCCATGGCACCTAACAACAACAACCAAGTTTTTAAGTTGTTTTTAGTGGTCATGGAGTTGATTCTGATGCATAGCGACCCAGTGTGACAGAGTAGAACTGCCCCACAGGTTTCCTAAGCTGGAATTTTTATGGGAACGGATCTCTAGGCCTTTTTCTCCCATGGAGCTGTTGAGTGGGTTCAAACTGCCAACCTTTTGATTAGCAGCTGAGCGCTTAACCATTGCACTACCAAGGCTCCTTGAAAATTTAGTATACACTAGTAAATGTTTTAAAAACTATTTGATTAATGAGTTCTTAATGTGCTTTGAAATTTCTTTATTCCTTGTTGATCTTGTTTTTCTGAAGAGTACTTAATTAAAAAAAAAATCTTTTTATTTGGAAATTTCAAATTTACAAAAAGTTGCAAAAATTTAAAGTTCAATGTACATCTGTATCATTTGCTTGCTTTCATGCCTCTCTCTTTATACATTTATTTACATACAATTTTTTTTCTGAACCATCTGAGGTTAAGTTACATACAACCTGGCCCTTAACCCCTAAATACTTATTTCTCATAAAAAAAATAAGCTTCATAAATTTATATTGAAACATTGTATTCTAGTTTTGTAAGTTAACTTAATAATGCCTTTTATATAGCATTTTCCCCTTCAGTACAGGATCCATTTTAGGGTCAGGTATTACATTTAGTTGTCGTGTCTCTTTACTTTGTAACATGTCCACAGCCTTTGTCTTTTATGACCTTGACATTTTTGATGACTACAATTCTACCTCCCCCCCTTAATAGAATGTGCCTGATTTTGCATTTGTCTGATGTTTCCTCATGATTAGATTGATGTTATGTGTTCTCAACTTGACTACCGCACAGGTGATATTTTGGCCTTCTCAGGGTATTATCTCTGGAAGCACATGACAGCCATCTGTCCTTATTGTTAATTTTGATCACTGTCGTGGGTTGAATTGTGTCCCCCCAAAATATGTGTCAGCTTGGCTAGGCTTTGATTCTCAGTAAATCAATTTTGGCAGTTCAAGTCCACCAGCTGCTCGTTGGAAACTCTTTGGGGCACTTCTGTTCTGTCCTATGAGGTTGCTATGAGTCGGAATCGACTCGATTGCAATGGGTTTGGTTTTTTGGTTGTAAATCCTACCTCTAGGATGTTAATGAGGCAGGATTAGAGGCAGTTCTGTTAATGAAACAAGACTCAATCTGCAAGTTCAGATTGTGTTTTAAGCCAATCTCTTTGGAGATATAAAAGAGTAAAGTGAGCAGAGACACAGGGGACCTCATGCCACCAAGAAAGCAATGCTGGGAGCAGAGCGTGTCCTTTGGATCTGAGGTTCCGGTGCTGAGAAGCTCCTAGAACAGGGGAAGACTGATGACAAGGACCTTCTCCCATAGCCAGCAGAGAGAGAAGGCCTTCCCCTTTAGCTGGAACCCTGAATTTGGACTTCGAAGCCTCCTAAACTGTACGAGAATAAATTTCTGTTTGTTAAAACCATCCACTTGTGGTATTTCTGTTATAGCTGCACTAGATAACTAAGACAATCACCTAGCAACGAAAGTCACTGTGTAGCCTAAATATTCCACTGTATAGTAACTGTTTTTTTTATTCCTAGCAATTAACAAGCAATTTGTGGGGAGATTTTTGAAAATAAATATCCTGCTCCTTATCACAATTTTCCCTTAAGTAAAGCATCCATTACTGCTGATACAGTTTTACCGTGATGGTTGTAAAATGATGATTTAACAAATCTAGTGCTCCTCCTGCATTTTCCAGTTGGCCTACAATATTCTACTGCAAGCAAAGGGCCCTCCCGTGTCTCGATTCTTCAGTTACTATCTGCATGAAATTATAGATTCCGGTGCTTTTCGATTTCTGTATTTGCCTCTTTTTATGTATGCTTCCCCTTTCTCTTAATGTATATATGTTTATATACAATTCTCTTCTGAACCATTTGACAGTAAGCTGTACCAACATCATGGACTTCACCTTTAAATACTTACGTATGTATTTAATAATTTTGGTGTTCGAATTGTCCCAGATTTAGCTGTGGGAGCACCTTCAGTCTTGCTCCTGTGTCTCTGTAACATGCCCACATCATTTTGGGGGAACATTTCCTTATTTTTCTGGTATAACAAGATGTTCCAGGTTCATTGTGTACCCACCCTGCCCCAGCTATGGAATTAGCTATTTATCTAAGGAGCCCTGTTTCCTGGTAGTGGAAAATGGTATTAGATACCAAAGCTAGGTGTGCTCATTGCCACTGAGGTGTCAAATATGTATGATAATTCTAGGAAGTATATACACACACACACACTTACATACATACAAATACATATACAATGATATAGATTTAATTTTGAATTAATTATAACTGAGGTGATAACAGCAACATTTATAAAGTTCTGAATAAAGGAAGATGAAATCATAATCCATTAACTACACAATTCATGTCATTTCCATTTTTTCTTTTGGCTAATCTGTATATCTACATAATTTTATACGGTTGTATGATACAGTTTTCTTTGAACTTTTTTCACTTAACATGTCACAAGCATCTAAGTTATTATATCATTTTCACAATCTTCATTCTAAATTTCTCTGCTACATATCATTTAGAAGATTTTACCATTCCTCTATTGGTAGACATTTGTTTCCAATTTTACAAAATAATTCTGAAATGAACATTTTTATACATATGCCTTTTCTAATTTATTTTCTTGATTGACTGGAAAATTTCTCAGAATTGGGAATAGTGGCTTTGGTATATGTTTTGATATCTACTGACACTGATTGATTAATTAATTAACCTACTGATTAATTTACCTGAGTCCATACCAGAATTGGAGCCCTGGTGGCGCAGTGGTTAAGAGCTTGGCTGCTGAACAGAAGTTAGGTAGTTCGAATCCACCAGTCACTCCTTGGAAACCCTATGAGGCAGTTCTACTCTGTCCTATACGGTCACTATGAGTAGGAATTGACTCAGTGGCAATGGGTTTAGTTTTTTTTATTTCTTTAATACCAAAATTGGATAGAGATGAAAAATCGGTAGTCCCTTTTAGTAAAAAGCTGAAAGTCTAATAAAAAGAAGAGAAACTTTAAAGAAATTATAATGGGAAAAATGTATAAGAGGAGCAGTTACTGTGGGTTAGGAATAGGTGTCTCAGGAAAGTTCTTTGGGAGGAGTGACAGTTGAGCTGTGTCTTGAAGGATACCTTGGTTGAGCCTGCAGATTGTTATGTGTCATCCCCATGTAAAAGAGAACAGAAATCGGCCGTAGAAGGCATTTTAAGCATAGTCCATGGAGTATAAGAAAACAGTATGGTCACTGCTGGGCATGTTCAAGAAAATTCAAGTAGTTTGTTGTGATATGTAGCCTAGGTGCCCTTGTAGGAGTCAAGAAAAGTCAGCCTGATGAAGCTGCTAGAGGTCACATTATGAAGGGCCTTGCATGCCACCTTTATGTTGATATAATTGAAAAATCTTAAACCAGTGAGTAATATAATCAGATTTGCATTTCAGAAATTTACTTTGAGCAAGGGTATGGAAAGCAGATCAGAAAATGCAAGAAGGTGGTAAGGAGTTCTTCAGAGGAAATAAATACTTGGACTAGAGAAGTACAGTGGGGGTGAACATACATGAAGTATAAAAGGAATTGGATTTATTTATTCAGTACTAATATAAATATTCCAAAGTAGCTACTTATTTAGCACCTACTCTGTGCTGTGTACTATGCTAGGCACTGAGCATATAAACCAAACCAAACCCATTGCCGTGGAGTCAGTTCCAACTCACAGCAACCCTATAGGCCAAAGCAGAACTGCCCATAGGGTTTCCAAGGAGTGGCAGGCAGATTCGAACCGCCAACCTTTTGGTTAACTGCCAAACGCTTAAGCACTGCACCACCAGGGCTCCACTGAGCATACAGGGGTAGACAAAACAGTGACAGCTCCTTCCCTTATGGTCTAGTCTAGTGAGAGAAAACAGACATTAATGTAATAATCATACAAATCACAACCGTGATCAGTACTATAATAGAAAAGTGCAGGGTGACATGAAAGCGTACACCATAGGCAACTAACACTGGAGATTTATGTAAGACCTTTCTATGGTGGGGCGGTTAACATGAGACTAGAAAGATGAATAGGAATTAGCTAGGCCAAAAACAAAGGAAGAGCATGTGTCAACATCCTGAGTAGGAAGGACCAGAAAATGCAAGCCCATATGGCTGATGCAGAGTAAGTAACAATGGAGAAAGGTGAAAGGTAAGACTAAAGAGGTGTAGGAGCTAGATGTGCAGAGCCTTGTATATGGGGAGGAGGGAGAAGGAGGTATGCAGCACGACTTCTAGGTTTCTGGTGTAGGCAGCTGAGTAGCTACCAGTGCTGTTTCCTGAGAGAGGGAAAATACAACAGGTTTGGTTCATTTTGATATGTGACATGTTGATTTTGAGATGCTTGTGGGCTAAGTACATTTCCCCTCTCCCCCACCTTAGAGATAACTGGAGATGGGGTTGGGACTGGATTTCTGGTTTGTTGTTGTTAGGTGCCGTTGAGTCAGTTCCGACTCATGGCGACCCCATGCACAACAGAATGAAACTCTGCCTGGTCCTGCGCCATCCTCACAATTATTGCTATGGATGAACCCATTGTTGAAGCCACTGTGTCAGTCCCTCTCGTTGAGGGTCTTCCTCTTTTTTGCTGACCCTCTACTTTGTCAAGCATGATAGGGACTGATCTCTCCTGATAACATGTCCAAAGTAAGACATAGTCTTGCCATCCTTGCTTCTAAGGTGCATTCTGGCTGTACTTCTGGTTTAGAAGTCTGGAATTTAGGGAAAAGGTCTGGTTTGGATATTGTCTAGATTTAGTAGTTGACAGATTACTGTAGATGGTAGTTTAAACTCTGGGATTGGGTGAGATCACTGAGGGAGGTATGTAGAATGATAAAAAGGCTTACCACAGAATCCCAGTAAACGCTGTTTGGTAGCTATACAAATATTTAAAAACGTATACATGCGAAAATTCACCATAAGTAGTCAAAACACAAGATAAACTTTGAAAAATATTTGCAACATGTAAAGGAGATCCAAACCAAAACTAAATCCACTGCTGTCAAGTCCATTCAGACTCACAGCAACCCTATAGGACAGAGTAGAACTGCCCCATAGGACTTCCAAGGCTGCAATCCTTATGGAAATAGACTGCCACATCTTCCTCCCGCAGTGATAGTGGGTTTGAAATATCAACCTTTAGGTTAGCTGAGCGCTTTAACCACCACACCACCAGGGCTCCTTATAAAGGAGATAAAGGGTTAATATTCTCAACATATAAAGAGATGTCTTTAAGAAAAAAAGAATAGCTCTGTATACAGTTAACAAAAGAAAAATTATAATTATTGAAAAAAATTATAAATACAAAACTATAATGGTATAATTACTTACCTATCCATCCATCTTGTATTTATAAATGTAAAGTTGTAAATTATTTATAAATGATTTATAAAATTGTAGATTTATAAATACAAGATGGATGACTACAACTACTCATTAAAACACTCAGAGGAAAAATAGAAGAAAAAATTCTTAGCCCATATTAGGTTATAGTATAGTAGACTACAGCATAGCACTGTATGGTTCCCAGGCTGTACAGTTTGTGATAGGCCATTAGCAACAGTGCCAAGGAAGAAAGGCCTGTCAGTCTGCTGCCATAAAGATTACAGTCAAGAAAACTCTATGGCGCCCAGTTCCACTCTGTAAGACACGGGGTTGCCATGAGTCGGAATCGCCTCCATGGCAATGTATTTTTGGGTTTAGTATAGTACAGTTAAAAAGATACAGGTTAAGAAGCCAGTCTAAAATGTGGCATTGTTGACACTGTGAAACTATGCTTTGAAGGAACATTAGTGTTCTATGAACTAGTTAATGATTCTTAAACTTTGAGATTTGCTGAAAGTCATAGACCCTCTCTCTATAATAATCCACAGATGTAAAGTATTGGTATATAATTTCAGAGATGGGTGATGGTCCATGGAGTTCCTGAAGCAACATAAAGGAACTATTCGTACCTGTGGTAGGCATTGTAGCAGCTCCCTTCCCCCAAAGATGTCCATACTCTCATCTCCAGAATCTGTTACATTACATTGCAAGGGATAATTAAGGGTTTTGATGGGATTCAGGTTGTTAATCAGCTGACCTTAAAGTAAAATAACAATCCTGGATTATGTGAGTGGGCCCAGTGTTATCACAAGGGTCCTTTAAATGTGGAAGATGGAAGTGAGTCAGTGTCAGAGTGATGCAAAGTGACAAAGACTCAACTGGCCATTGCTGGCTTTGAAGATGGAAGGGGCCATGAGCCGAGGGATGCAGGCAGCCTGTAGTAGCTGAAAGGGCAAGAAAACGGATTCTTTCCTAGAGCCCTCAGAAAGGAAGACAGCTCTGCTGACACCTTGATTTTAGCCCAGTGAGACCCGCTTTGGACTTCTGACCTCCAGAAATGTAAGATAATACATTTTGGTTATTTTAAGCCACTAAGTTTGTTGTAATTTGTTACAGTAGCAATTTGTCATTAGTTGCCTTCAAGTCAATTCTAACTCATGGCCATGCCATTTGTGCAGAGCAGGACTGCTCCACAGGGTTTTCAAGGCTGTGATCTTTACGAGGCAGATGGCCAGGCCTGTGCTCTGAGGCATGTCTGGGTGATGTGAAACCACCAACCTTTCAGTGAGTAGTAGAGCACTCAGCTGTTTGCGCAACTGTTCCTATTCCTATATAGTCATGTGCTGCATAACATCCATTCAGGCAACATGGTCCCAACCTCCATATAGGTATATACAATGGTTAGTTATAACAGATGGGTGCTGCTCTGCGCTGTGCATCAAAACATTATTATTACTATATTATTATGTTAAAGATGTTTTGGTGTATCTGGTATTATTATGTTCAAGATGTTTTGGTGTATCTAGAAGTGTTTCCTTAATGTTTTTTAAATGAATAGAAAGGTACGCTATATACTAAGACGAACATTTGACTAACTGATGTTAGATAGAAGCTGTACCTAACTGTTCTGATTTATGTACAGATTTGACTTAAAGACAGATTCAGTAATGGAACTCTTTTGTAATCTAGGGACTACCTGTATATAATATGGTGTTCACACAACATCCAAATCACACAACATCGTATTTCACAGAACATATTGTGGACATCAAGTGACATATGACTGTATTAGCAATAGGAAACTAATGTAATACGTAGACAGCCATTTTGTACGTGTGTTGATGTGTGGCTATGGTAGTGAATACATACATATAGACACTACATACATACGGAAAGAGACATATTTCCTGGTTTTGAAAGTTCCATAATGGCAGGGACCGTGTCTGTCCTTGTTCCGTGTCCGCAGCACAGTTACTGGTATTTATGAATATTTAATGAGAATGAATGATATTCAGCAAAGAGCAACATGGACACTAATTGCTCTGCCACCTGAACAAATCTGAGAATCACTGGTTTTAATGTTTGTTTTATGTGTTCTTATAATCTGTGAGTTAAAATTATAAATAATGGTAAATATTTGTTATGTATTGAGTGTGAAGGCTGTTTTCTGGTTGGGATAAATTGATATTTACTGAGTACCCATTATGAACAAGATATTCTGTGTAAGACTGTTTTATACTTGTTTATTATGTGTTTAAAACAGTGTGGTATAAATGGTTATGTTTAGGCTTTTCCCCCTCCCCAGGAATATTATAACTAGTCAGCTAGAAGAATTATAATAAAGGCAAAAAAGCCAAGTGTTAATAATGGCTAGTTTAAAAATGTTTCTAATCTTGGAAACAACTTAAGTGTCCTTCAGCAGATGAATGGATAAACAAAATGTGGTGTATCCATACAATGCAGTATTCAGCTCTAAAGGGAAATGATGTTCTGATATGCACACCACATGGATGAACCTTGGAAACACTACATTAAGTGAGATAAGTCAGACACAAAAGGACAAATACTGTGTGATCCCACTTATGTGAAATATCTAGAATAGGTACATCTACCAGGACAAAATAAGATTTGTGGTTATCAGCAGATGGGGGAGGAGGGAAAGGGGAGTGAAAAAAAAATTTGGCATCAAGATTTTGTGTGTGCGCATGGTGGGGGGTTGATTCTGAGAAAAAGGCATTAATAAGAAAAAATTAATGATTCAGAAGAAAATATAGCAGTATCAAGTAAATTACGAATAAACCAAATAAAAGTTTTAAATGTGTCATATATCCATAACCCACCTACTGCCGATAGCTATTTATTTTCTACAGTTTTTTATTTTTCAAATTTAGTATTTACCTGGAATTTTCAAGTTAAACTTCTAATCATGTTAAGCACATACATTTTAGTTTTCAAAATACCACACTTAGGTATTTTTCTGTGCCTTTTTTGTTTAATAATTTGATAAAAAGTCGTTCATCTTTTTTAGGGCTGGCCAAAAACTGTTCAGTGCAATACAGCATCTAGTCTACTACTAAAATCATGTACCTGTACAGCATTTAGAGGAGACCTGGCGGCACTGTGGTTAAGTACCTGCCTGCTAACCAAACGTTCAGCCGTTCAAACCCACCAGCCACTCCATCTGTTTCCACAAAGATATTACAGCCTTGGAAGTCCATGGGGCAAGTTCTGTTCTGTCCTGTAGGGTCACTGTGAGTTGAAATCAACTCAAAGGCAAGGTTTTTTGTTTTGTTTTGTTTTAATACAGTTAACTGAAATTTGTTGGTAGGAATATGAGTTTTTCCCACAGATTAACCCATCCACATCCTCTTTTTAAAACGCAGGCTTGCATTTTTAGATGTTGAGAATATCTTTGTTTTGTTAAATAACTTTGATAATTTCTTTTCCCTATAGCTTTTTTTTTTTTTTTATTTTTATAGCTAAGCAGAAACCCTGGTGGTGCTCCTTGGAAACTCTACGGGGCAGTTCTACTCTGTCCTATAGGGTTGCTATGAGTCAGGATCGACTCGACAGCAACCGGTTAACGGGTAGCTACATATTAAAAAACAATCAGAAAATCCTCCTTAGAGGTTACATAAGTGTTACATAACTAAGTGCTTTAAGTAATTAGGTATCAGCTTAAGTGAACACACTATTTACACACATAGGTTTATTTTGCAGTTGGGTAGATTGTTTTAATGAAAGATCAATATAAGTATAATGCATAAATGTTTCAGATGACCCTCAAAATAGTTTCTTTTCATCTTATACGATTTTTAAATTGTCAGTCTTACACTGAGGAAAAATTTATACAGAAAATGTACTTCTGTTTTGGGAAATACACTTTGCATGGCCTAGAGCTTCCATTTTTAGAAGTGGTTAGAGCAAATTCATATACTACATAGCATTTTCACTCTGATTCTGTCAAGACTGTGGTGCTTTAAGGTTTTTTTTTTTTTCCTGTATGAAGAGCTGCTTTGCTTCAATAATTTGGTCACAAATAAAAGGACTGAACTAAATTTGTTTATGAAAAAAAAATTTTTTTTTAAAATAATGTTTAAGATTTATTGAGAAAGTATAAACTTTTTTTTTCCTCTACCAATAAGGATATCTGGACAGGGATAAATACATTTGTTTCAATTATCCACTTTCTAAAATTAGTGTGAAAATGCTGGCCTTAGATCAACTATTAAATACGATGTTTTTTAACATTGTTTTTTAAAATGATGTAAATTCCATAAGAGCTTAATAAAGGAAACTTAGTCCATTTCTAGGTTTGGAATCATAGCATCTTAAGGTTAAAACATGCCACCCATTGTTGAAATCCCTTCTGGAGCTACTGGGGAACAGTATGGTCCCACCCACCTGTGAGAACCCTTTGAATCTGACCATTACTGTTTTCAATCCTGAAAACAACTGGATTTCTCC
The DNA here is from genome assembly GCF_024166365.1 of Elephas maximus indicus. Taxonomy (NCBI): domain Eukaryota; kingdom Metazoa; phylum Chordata; class Mammalia; order Proboscidea; family Elephantidae; genus Elephas; species Elephas maximus. The sequence continues at coordinate 28,325,830 of NC_064832.1, read as the reverse complement.
CTCTGCCTCCCAAACATTCTTAGTTTCTTTAATAGTTTTACGGTTTTACACCATTTACCATCTTCATTCCTTCTGGTCACTCTCCAGTTTCACAGGGCCCCTCTCAAAAGGTGACACCCAGATGGCAAATCATACTTTGTATGGTCTGAAATCTATCCAGGGTTGGTTATTAACCTTTTGTTTCCTGGCCATTAAAGTCTTTATATTTGTGGAGCAATTTTAGATAATAAAAAGGACTGATAAATAATAGAAATGGATCTATTCTTGACAATTTATAGGAAGAAAATTATAAAGTTTTAACACAATAAACTACATTGAGTAAAAAAAAACTTAAAAAAATTACAACTCATGGGCTTCTCAGAGAAATTCCTGACTTGGGATGAATCTGGGCCTGGAAGCTGGGGAGGGTAGGGAACCAGGAATCTATTAACATTCCTTTCTTATGTTTAGTAAACAGAAGTAAAATTGAGACCCTCTGGTCTACAGTAGGATATGGCTGAGGATGTGTGACCAGTTTTCCAAGACAGCTGAGACTCATGCTATGTTTCTATTTCTAACTGATAAAAATTATTTCTTGTAGACCTAATCTGTGGGGAAATAAGGAGAATAAAATAAAATACAGCACATTCTCTTTTGGCCAAGAAATGCTTATGTGTTTAAAACAAATGAACTTGTTAAGGCAGCTCTGGAAGAAGTAATTTATTTTAAATAGGTGAACAGTTTATAGCTCTTGTGGGAACAATTTTTCCTTGCTTTTCTTCATCATAGGATTAGGCCCTATGTTTTTAATTTAAGTCCTTTAATTTTTGCTGTTAACATTTAATTTACTTGATGACCCCATACTGTTAACTTTTGACCTAGTGAACTAAGGACAACATATACAAAGTGCATTCCTAGTTTTAAAGAAACTCTTTAAAATAATGAGATGGGTCTGATATGAAATAAGATTAAATTCATTTCAGCTTTCCATGTACAGAATTATCATACATATTTGATCAAAGAACTTTTTCCCCTTACTGAAGGGTGTACCTTTATGAGCATTGAGATTTTTTTTACGGCTAGATGTTTATGCCATTGGCAAAACAATCCAAAGCTGACGTGACTTAACTGTGGTACTTTTAATAAACTTCAAGACTGTGAATGTAGTACATTGGATACAAAACGTAACAAATTCTTGTAGCATGCAATTAAATATAATGATCCTCCTGTCTACGTTTATTTATATCCAGATATCCTTTTGTTTTATATAAAGTTGAAATTCCTGAAGTTGAGTCCTTTAGAAGTAAAAAATGGTAATAGATGCAGTTGTTAATTATGATAAAGTTCCAGGTTCCTTCTTAAAGCACTTGGTGTAAAAATACTTTTCACATGGCTTTAGTTTGTACTTAAAACTTGAAGTGTAGACTTGCTTTTGAACATTTTTTCCCTAATTATAAAATACATGTATATTAGAAAAAAATTGAGAGAAAAAAAAACCGGAATGATTGGAAGGATTGCTTCTGAAGGCCTCTTGACAATACACTGCTCTCCCCTTTCCTTCCCAATAAGACTCTGTCTTTTGTATATTAATGTTACTGGATATCATTCATTTAGGGTTATTGAATACTGTACTTTATAGTTATTCTTCCCTAGGAAACTGCATTTTAACATCTGATGGAATAAAAGGTTCTGTCTTTCAGGCATCAGAGAGCAAAGTAGGAAACACTTGGGGATGTAAAGCGACCTCTCCTTTCTACTTAAAAAAAAAAAAAACCTAACTTGTTCCTGTTGGATAGATTCCGACTCAAAGTGACCCTATGGGACAGAGTAGAAATGCCCCGTAGAGTTTCCACGGCTGTAAGGTTTACAGAAGCAGACGCCACATCACAGATCCTGTGAACCAAGTGTCCCAATGTAGCATTTGCTTCTGTAAAGATCACAGCCTTGGAACCCCCTAAGGGGCAGTTCTACTCTGTCCTGCTGGGTTGCTGTGAGCCAGAATCAACTCATTGGCAGCAAGTTTGGTTTGGTTTTTGTTTAATGTTTACCAGAACACTTTCAATGAATTGGTGGCAGAATTCTGTGTTGGATGGAAAAATAGATTTATTACAAGAGATTTATATCATTTCAAGGCTTTTTATTTTTTCTTCAAAGCAGAAATAAAGGATGATAAAAGGGAGCAGTTATAGGATCAGAGAGAAGTTTAACATATTTATAAAATGTGGAGAGTCAGCAGAGAAGAGATTAAAAAGAAGAAATAAAAGTGAAGCAAGATTCTGTAGAGATGAAAGGGATCAAGGGTGTAGGTAAAGGTATTAGAGAATGGATAACTCCTCCTCTGAGACTAGAAGGAAGGAGGTGATAGTCATATGTAAATGTGAGGCAAGAAGTTGAGAGAGTTTGTAGCTGGTAGTTTTGATTTTTCCTTAAGAAGGCATAAAAAAGATAAGGGCATAGGTGCAGTAACAGTTTGAGTTGAAGTAATGGTATAAAAATGTATGCCCTAGGGAATGAAGGAATTACCTAGGGGACAAGGTTATTAGCAGAAGAGACTGCCGTACCTGGGAATCTAGGTGAGACAGGAAAGATAATGAAGCTATGTGGGAGATCGTGGTTTAAAAGGAAAGGTGAGAGTTGAGGAATGGAGGTGAACATCAGGTAAAAAGCAGGTGCTTGGGAGTTATGGAGTGAAAAACAGGAAGGATAAGTGGTGTAGTCATGGATCGGTGTACTGGAGTTCAGGCTGTGAAGCAGTTTCCTGGAAATCAGAAGGGTGAAGATGTGGCTTTGGATATGGACTGCTGAATGAAGCAGAGTGGTTGTGAGAACTGGTAGAATTCATGGTGGTTGGGTGGGTTGCCCATGTGGACACTGATGTGGCACATGATGATGGCAGCAAATGCAGAGGGGACAGATAACTGTGAGTCAAATGCCAAAGTCCCCAGTGAACAGGGAGGGAATGACGGGACAACTAAGTAATGAGGATGAAAGCGGAATAGAAAATTGCCAAGATTGTTTGATCATGCCTTTTTTTTTTTTTTTTTTACCTTCTCAATAACAGCCCTGAAAGCAAGGATTCTGTCTTATTCAATGCTGCAAGTATTTCCTGAATTAATGAATAAGCAAATAATGACATCATGTTGACTAAGTATGGCAGGAAAAAATTTTTTTTTTCATAAAAAGCAATTAATATTAAAGAAAATACAGTGAAACCTATGAGAGCCGGAACTCAATGGGACTGCCTTGTTTTTCTTGGTCTTGTAAGTTTTCCACCTTTGACAAGGTGCAGTCTTACCACTTTCCTATCACTCTCTATTAGTGGAAAATATTTGAGTTTTCCTTCTCTGACAGGTGTCCGAGATGAAACGGTATACAGGTTCCAGCTTTCACAGGTTTTACTGTACAGATGAGCAAGACATAGAAAAAAATTAATAACCTCAGGAATAACCAATGTTAACACCTCATTAATAAAGTTTCATATCTGTTTTTTCTTCACGTACATGTGTATTTTTTTTTCCCCTAGCAGTAAATATTTAGCTACTTTATTGGCTAGGTAAGTATTTGGTTATGGAATATTAGGCTTTGTCCTGATTTAACCAGTTACTGATTTGGGGGCCTTTTGTTGATTCCAGTCCTTCTCTACTGGTAAAAGGAACAACCTAATAGCTACATTTTTATCTTATTTCCTTACAATGGAGTCTTAGAAGTAGATTTTCTGATAGGGTCTTTAAAACCCAAACAAAACTCATTGCTGTCCAGTCAATTCCAACTCATAGTCACCCTATAGGTCAGAGTAGAACTGCCCCAAAGGGTTTTAAAGGAGTACTGGGTGGATCTGAACTGCCAACCTTTTCATTAGCAGTGGTAGCTCTTAACCACTACGCCACCAGAGTTTCCAATAGGGTCTTTAAGAGGGAGACTGTTTATTTCTATTTTAGATGTATTTCTAACAAACTTGGAAGGACTGGGAAGGCTTCACAAAGTAAGTGCTAGCTCAGCTGGATCTTGAAATGTGAATAGGATTTCACACATGGGAGCCCTGGTGGTGCAGTGGCTAAGAGGCTGCAAACCAAGGGGTCAGCAGTTGAAATCCACCAGCCGCTCCTTGGAAATCCTATGGGGCAGTTCCACTCTGTCTGTAGGGTCACTAGGAGTTGGAATTGACTTGACAGCAGCGGGTTTGGTTTTTTCATACCAGAGTACCTGATATATTTGGGGAATGTTTCTATAGTATTAGGGTTTGTGGTTGGATGGTGGCAGGAGTTAAAATTGTAAAGAAATGTTATGAATCCGATCGCTAAGGAGTTTTGCTTTTATCTTACAGAGAAAGTGGTTGTTGTGTTGATTAATTAAATGCCAGTGATGCGTGTGATAAAGTCATTATTCTGTAAGTATCTTAGCAGTTCAATATTTTTAATGTAATTTTTATTGATATAAAACAAGTTATAGACTTCACAGGTCATTAGTGTATATGTCACTGAATTTACGTCCATATAATTAGTACGCGGAAACCCTGGTGGCATAGTGGTTAAGTGCTACGGCTGCTAACCAAAGTGTCGACAGTTCGAATCCACCAGGCGTTCCTTGGAAACCCTGTGGGGCAGTTCGACTCTGTTCTATAGAGTCGCTGTGAGTTGGAATCGACTCGACGGCACTGGGTTAGGTTTTTTTTTTTTTGAATTAGTGCCTAGATCAAGAAAAAGAACATTACCACAACCCATAAGTGCCCTTATGCCCCTTCCAATCATACAACCCTAGCCAAAGGAATAAGGATAGATTTTGTGATGTGATGAAATTTGTGTTTTAGGAAGGCAATTCTGGCTGTAATACCTGGAATGGCTTACACTGAAGACAGAATGATGGCAAGAAACCAATTATGAAGATTCTACATTGTTTCAGTGGTTCAAGTGAAAAAGGGGCCTGGGAATGGAGAGTATAGTGTTCATAATGATGACCCTAAGTCACTAAGAAAAGATTAAATTATGTTGTTAATGCTGTAAATATTTTCTTAAAAATAATTTTTTAAAGTTTTAGGTTAGGAATAAGCAAAAACAAGACGGTGCCTTGGAGCTCAGTACTTAGCTTTTTTCATTTGTATATTTTATAGTAGTAATTATATAAAGGCTTTTTGTTGTTATTGGCTGCTGTCAAGTTGGCACCTGACTCAATGACCCCACGCACAATAGAGCAAAACACTGCCCAGTCCTACCCATCTCCATGATTGGCTGCAGATCGGACCATTACGATCCATAGGATTTTCACTGACTGATTTTCAGAAATAGATAACTAGGCCTTTCTTCCTAGTCTGTCTTAGTTTGAAAGCTCCCCTGGAATCTGGTCAGCATCAGAGCAACATAACAAGCCTCCACTGAAGGACGAGTTGTGACTGCATAGTGCATTGACCAGGAATTGAACCCTGGACTCCTGCACGGAAAGTGAGAATTCTACCACTGAACCATCACTGCCCTCATGTACAAAGGCTTAGATAGTATAGAATCAATACTGGGCCTGACACAAGAAAAACCCAACAACTCTGTAATATACTTCAGAGTCTGTTTTGACATTTTAGGGTGAGAGTTGTAAAATACATCTGACATTGTTAATAATTATTACTGGATTGACTGGCCTCATCTGTTTGCGTGGCTTAGAGTAGGAAAGCAGCTAGAGAAACTAAATGGCTTGCTGGATACCACACTGCAGAACAGTCGCAAAGTTGGGACTATAGTTTGGGTTTCTTGACTCCCAGTTGGGGGCCCTTCCATTTATAGCAAAAGGAAAAGAGTTACATGTAACAAGAGATGGTGTTTACTCCCTCCTGGACCACAGAACCCTTTTTAAACTGTGCTAAGAACAGTCTTTTTTCTTTCTTTTCCCCTCTCCTTCCTTTCAACCTTTTTATTGAGGGGGCAGAGGGGTGTAAGTCATAAGCACCCCTCAGATCTCAGAATTAATAGGTTAAGAATATTTTAGTGCTATCTAAGAAACAAAGTATACCGTTTTGAATTTTCTTGTCTCTCAAATCTGGCACACAGGCATACAGCTGAGGACAGTATCATTTTAGAATGCAATACAGAGAAGACATGAGGCAGACTGCTGGGAAATGAAAAAGCCGGAATAAAAATAAACAAATCAGTGCTTCCTAAATGAAGACTTCTTTGGTAGAAGAAAGAATATAGGTCACAAGGTGAGTTAGCAGAGGTCCCTGATTTGTAATTTTTTAAGATTTCCATCTAGTGATATTCTAAGATACTTATCAAATTATGAGTTTTATCATTTCTTCTTAAATCTAAAAACAAGCCAGGAGTTCAAGGAGTAGGCACAGAGTGACCCTATTTTATTCTGTAAGCTTCTGGTTCGAGCTGTTAGGCAGACAAAAGAGATTCATATAGCTTTTATGCTCTCTTCTTATAAATGACATATTTGGTCATAAATGCTAATATTTCAGGAATGGGAAGGATTTGACCTGGTCTTGTCTAATAAGGTTTACTCAAGAATAATGCACTTATGTTGTTAGCTGTAGGTTCAAGCATTAGTTCTTGCTCCTACTTGGCAGTCTGGTATTGGCATATAAAGGAGTTACATCAAATTTAGTTTTAGCCTGCCAATCTATCTGGTATAGCATTATCCTTCATATTCAGTTTAAAAATCATGGGGCTCTAAAATCAACATAACAAAGTATTAATAGGCTTATACAGGCAGAGTAATAACTGTGTTACAAGAAACTGAGCAGAGATTAAGTGTCTATGGTTTGAATTACATATTCTCACTAGGAATGTGTTTTGTAATTGTGATTTTTCAGGTGATTCATTTTAAACCGTTAGAAAATTGTGAGGGAGAAAGGGAAGGGATAATATCCAAGTTAGATGTATAATTCACTTGGTTACCAGGGGATTTTAAATTACTTTTTCTCGGTTACATTTTCATTTGGTAGACTTAACAGTTTTCTGTCTTCCATTTTACTTTGTAAAAAAGCATGGCCGTGCACAGGTGAGAAAACTGAGGCTCAAACAGGTTGTGTTTTAATATGTGGAGGAGTCTGATGTGTATCCAAGTTTATCTGTCCCTAATATCTATGTTTTTAACCACTGTTCTTAGAATAAAATACATTGGTGTATTATAGAACAATTCTTACCGACACTCATCTCTGCCCACAAAAAGAATTACTGAAACACCCACCATCCTCAATTTCTTTCTTTCCCTCCCTCTCACTTTTTCTTTTCAGAGTGCTCTGTAGTTTTTAATGCCAGTAAATATTCTAAAATTATTTCTTTCATTAGGAAGGGGATTAAATATGTTGCCAAAGTCGTCTAGCCTTATGCAGAACTACATCCTAAACTTATCCTGTGGTATGTTATTCAGCTACTGCATTATAGTTCCTTAAATAATGAGCTCTAGACTGAGCACTGCTTAACAAATCATATGAGCAAGACCCAAAGAATCAAACTTTTCCATGTAGCTCAACTGTATCCCAGAACAGAACTCAAGAATATTTATAGGAATAGAAAAATATCCAGTGCCCAACAAGATAAAATTCACATTGCCTTGTATCCAATCAAATCACACTTCTAGAGATAAAAATGACAGTGTTTGAGATGAAAAATTCACTGAATGACATTAATGGCAGATTACACATTGCAGAAGAAGATATTTATGAACTTGAAGAGACAGCAATAGAAACCATCCAAATGAAATGGAAAAAAATGAATTAAAAAAAAACCAAACAAAACATTGATGAGCTGTGAGAATAATGTCTAGAGGCTTCATATATGCAAATGGAGCCCCCAGAGAGAGGAGAGAGGTAGGGGAACAAGAGATATTTGAAAAATAATGCCCAAAATGTTCTAACTTTGATGAAAACTATTAAAGAACCCAAGAAACTTCTTGCATCCCAAGCATATGCACACACACACAAAGAAGAAAACCCACACCAGCGTACATCAGAATCACACAGCTCAAGATCAGCGATGGATGACAGATTTCTCATCAAAAACACTGCAAGTGCAAAGACAGTGGGACAACATCTTTAAAGTTCTAAAAGAAAAACACCCTTAACCTAGAATTCTATAGCCAACAAAATATTCAAAAATAAAAACAAAGATGTTTTTAGAGCTAGGAAAACTAAAGTAATTTATTGCTAGCAGACCTGTACAACAAGAAATGTTAAAGTCATTCAGGAAGAAGGAAAATGATACCAAATAGAAATACTGATCTTCTCAAAGAAATGAAGAGCACTGGAAATGGTAATTACATGGATAAATATATAGGATTTTTTTCTTATTATTTAACCTCTTTTAAAAAGAACCAACTAAACAACAGTACTTACAGCATTGTGGGATTTACAATATGCATAAATAAAATACATGACAACGAAATAAAATAAAGGCTGGGGGGTGAAATAGAATGTACTATCGTGAGGCTCTTCTGCTATATGTAAAGTGGTATAATATCATTTGAAGGTAGAATGTAATAAGTTAGAGTTGTAAACTTTTACCCCTATATAAGGTCCCTGGGTGGCACAAACGGTTTGCTCTTGAGTACTAACTGAAATGTTGATGGTTCAGATCCACCCACTGACACCATGGAAGAAAGGCCTTATGGTTTGCTTGTGTAAAAATTATAGCCAAGAAAACCCTATGGTGCAATTATACTCTGTAATACATGGGGTGTCATGAATCAGCTTGACTCAATAGCATTGGGTTTGGTTTTGGTTTTGGTTTTTTTTTAACACCTAAAGCAACCAGTCCAGTTGGGCCAATCATGATAAATGGAGAAAAGACTGAAGTTGTCAAGGATTTCATTTTACTTGGATCTATAATCGACGGCACTGGGGTCTGGGGTGGGATAATCAACACCCATGGAAGCAGCAGTCAAGAAATCAAAAGGTGCATTGCATTGGGCAAATCTGCTGTAAAAGACCTCTTTAAAGTGTTGAAGAGCAAGGATGTCACCTTGAGGACTATGGAGCGCCTCACACAAGCCATGGTGTTTTCAATCACCTCATATGCATGCAAAAACTAGACAATGAATAAGGAAGACCGAAGAAGAATTGACGCTTCTGAATTGTGTTAGCGAAGAATACTGAATATACCACGGACTGCCAAAAGAATGAACAAATACGTCTCGGAAGAAGTACAACCAGAATGCTTCTAAGAAACAAGGATGGCAAGACTACGTCTCACATACTTTGGACACGTTGGAGGGATCAGTCCCTGGAGAAGGACATCACACTTGATAAACTAGAGGGTCAGCGAAAAAGAGGAAGACCCTCAATGAGGTGGATTGACACAGTGGTTGCAACGATGGGTTCAGGCATAGCAACAATTTTGAGGATGGTGCAGGACCTGGCAGTGTTTCGTTCTCTTACACATAGGGTTGCTATGGGTTGGAACAGAAACAACAAGGCAACCCGTAGAATAACAAAATAGTTATAGCTAATACGTCAACAAAGGAGATAAAATGGAATCATAAAATATACTTAATCCAGGGGATTCTGGGAAGATGGCAGCATAAGTGCATCTAAGAACCTGACCCTTGCCTCACAACCAACAAGAAAAGCAACTAGAAGTCTGTAGTCAGCCCTGTTAGAATTCTGAAATGGTGAGCAAAGACCTACATCAGGGAGCTTCATACTGAATCAAAAGAAGAGCAAATATCAGGCAGTAGGAAAAGCATTTCTTCCACCATTCCTCTCCTCCGCCCTCCCGCCCGCCCCCCCCCCCCCCCCCCCCAGTGCAGCAGACAGACAGCTGCACCTGATCTGTAGCCTCACCACATCCCCAGCCAGCTCATGGGTTGCATGTGCACTAGGAAGGGCCCTGACCTCTGGCTCCAAAATAAATACAACAGATCTCTCTGGCAGACTGTTCATGGTGTTCCTGCCCCTCCTTATCCTAGTACTGCAGATGGATGGCTGCAGTGGAACCACAGATACACCCACATCCCAGCCAATACACAGCCCTCCTGTGCACTGGGAATGGCTCCAATCTCTGGCTCTGAAAAATACAGGGCAGATCTTGCTAGCAGACTGTTCAGAGCATATATTCTGACCAGTCCTGAGGCACTCTGAAAGTCTGAAACCATGATCTGGCCAAAACAGAGCAAGTGAGGGAACGGTAACTAAGGATTGAAGACTGCCCTCTCTGAGGACATATTCATTAGTGTTTGTTTTTTATTTGTCTGGGGTCTGCTGAAGGACAGAAACCTGGCTCTGGTCTAAACCAGAGATATCTTTGGGAGAGAGAGGGAGTAATAAGCCAAGTGTGAAGGCAGTGCCTGCCTTCAGTATTTCTTGCAGGAATCAGCACTGTCAAAAGCACTGTATATTTGAGGGAACTGAGAGAGCTAACACTTTGTAAAATTCAAATGTTCTGATTCAACAACAAAAAATCACAGGACACATAGAGAAATGGGAAATGATGGCTGATTGAAGTGAACAATACAAAGGGAGCAAAATCATATTTTGGAAGCACAATAATGAACAGATTGGAAGAATATAAAACAACAATAGTAAATAAACTCAAAGAACTAAAGAAAAACACAGAGAAAGAACTAAAGAAAATCAGTTGTGACTTGTATCCCCCAAAAATGTGTATCAATTTGGCTAGGCCATAATTCCCAATATTGTGTGGTTGTCTACCATCTCGTGATCTGATGTGGTTATCCTATGTGTTATAAATCCTGACTTCTATGATGTTAATGGGGCAGGATTAGAGGCAGTTATGTTAATGAGGCAGGACTCTTTCTACAGGATTAGGTTGTATTTTGAGCCAATCCCTTTTGAGATATAAAAAAGATACCACATACCATCAAGAAATAAGCATCAGGAATGGAGCACATCCTTTGGACTCGGGATCCCTGTGCTGAAAAGCTCCTAGGTCACTGGAAGATAGATGACAGGGACCTTCCCTGGCACTGAAAGAGAAAGGCTTCCCCTGAAGCCAGCACCCTGATTTCGGACTTCTAGCCTCCTAAACTGTGGGAGAATAAACTTGTGTTTGCCAAAACCATTCACTTGTGGTATTCCTGTTATAGCAGCACTAGATAATTAAGTTCCAGAAGGAGATGAGAGAGAAAAGGACAGAAAGAATATCTGAAGAAATACTGGCAGAACATGTTCCAATTTGATGAAGGACATGGATCTACAAATCCAAGAAGCTCAACAAACTCCAAGTAGCAAAACTGTCTAGCAAAACTGTCCTTCAGGAATAAAGGTCAAATTAAGACATTCCTAGATAAACCCTGGTGGCGTAGTGGTTAAGTGCTACAGCTGCTAACCAAAGGGTTGGCAGTTTGAGCCCGCCAAGCACTCCTTGGAAACTCCATGGGGCAGTTCTACTCTGTCCTATAGGGTTGCTTTGAGTCGGAGTCGACTCCACGGCACTGGGGGTTGGGTTAGATAAACAAAAGCTGGAGGAGTTCATAACCATCAACCTGGTTCTATAAAAATGCTAAAGGGAGTCCTTTAAATAGGAAAGAAAGGACACTAGAAAATAACTTGAACCCGAACATAGAACATAGAAAAAAAATTTCCATTAAATGCAATTGCAGGAGCAAGTATAAGGGCAGTTTCCTTCATGCTTTATACTGACAAATGCATAAAAAATAAGTATACATTTATGTTACAGAGTACATGATGTATAAAGATACAATAGGTGATACCATGAACATAAATAGAGGGGGAGGAAAAGAATGGGTATTAATTAGGTATCACCAGTTAAGTTGGTATCAATATAAGCCAGGTTGTTATAAGATGGTAAATACAATTCTCATGGTAACCACAAAGAAAATATCTAAAAAATACACACAGAAGGAAAGGAGAAGGGAATCAAAGTGGTTCACTGCAAAAAAAAAAAAAATCAAGAAAACACAAGTTGGGAATATTGGAGGAATTGAAGGAAAAAGAAAGTATATGACACACACAAATAACAAAATTGCAGAAGTAACGTCCTTCCTTATTGGTAATTACCATGAATTTAAATGGAGTAAATGCTCCAATCAAAAGGCAGAGAGCAGCAGAATGGATTAAAAAAAAAAAAAAGATCCAGCTAAATGCTGTCTATGAGAGATATATCTTAGCCCCAAGGACACAAATAGATTGAAAGTGAAAGGATTGGAAAAAATATTCCATGCAAAAAAGAATTGGGGTGGTGATTTCAGTATCAGACAAAATAAACTTTAAGTCAAAATCTGCTATAAGAGACAAAGAAGGACATTATATAATGATGAAAGGCTTGGTTCATCACAAAGACATAACAATTATTAAGTATATACACACCTTAACACTTTCAGTAATTGAGAGAACATCTAGAAAGAAAATCAATCAGGAAATAGAGGACCTGAATGACACTATAAACCAACTAAACCTAACAGACATGTGGAGAATACTCCAGCCGACAACAGCACAATATACCTACACTCCAGCACACACATAATCTATCCTGCATTATACGGGATAGACCGTATGTCAAATCACAAATCATACAAAGCAGCTTCTCCAACCACAATGGAATGAAACTAAAAAATAATACCAGAAAGAAAACTGTAAAATACACAAATATGTGGAAATTAAACAACACACTATTACACAACTAATGGGCAAAGGAGAGAATCAAGAGAGGAATCAGAAAATAAATCATACTGAGTAAAAATGAAAAAATAACTTATGGGATGCAATGCTTCATGGCAGATTCACAGTGGTTAACACCTACATTGAAAAAGAAGATCTAAAATCCATAACCTAACTTTAAGACTTGAGGAACTAAAAAAGAAGCGCAAACCAAACCCAAAGCTACTAGAAGGAAGGAAATAAGAAAGATCAAAGCAAATGTAAATGAAACGAAGAACAGAAAAACAAGAGAGAGAAATAATGAAACCTAAAGTTGGTTTCTGGAAAAGATCAATAAAATCAACAAACCTCTTATTAGACCAGCAAAGACCCCAAAAAACAAGTGAAACGAGTATATTTCTGACAAGCTGGGAGCCCTGAGCATCAAAGGCAAGCTTAGACAACAAAATTGGGTTGGTGGGTTGTTGTAAAGAGGGCTCGCTGGAAGCATCTGTCTATTCTGCCATCTTGGCACCACCTCTGTTTACTAATATTTTAAGTTGAGGATTTTTACATGTATATTCATACGGGATATAGTTTTCTTATGGTGGCTTTGGCTTTGGTATCAGGGTAGTGCTAGCCTCATACAATGAGTTAGGAAGTGTTTCCTCTTGTTCCCTAACAGGGGTCCAAAGAGAACTGGTACCTCCCAGTCCTGACAACCAAAAACTTTGGGTCCTCATGGTCCCTCTGCAGAACCCACCCACCAGCATGCTCTAGGGAACAGAGACACGTTTTCCTCAGAGACACTTAGGGTCGGTTCTCAGCCCTCTGCCTTGTTCAAGCATGACCCCCTGCTGCAATCAGATACCAGTATATATGCCAATCACCCCTGCCCCTCTAGGACTGTAGGACAAAGCCTGTACCACACACCTGATGATCAGCTACCTGGAGACCTGAGCTAAATTCATACAAGAAAACTGAATGGACTCCTAGACTGATATACCTGATAATAGCTCTAGCCAGCTGGGGACAGGACACCAGAGCTCCAAAGGCGAAAATAATCAAGCTAGCTCACTCAAGCAACCCGTAGGGGTATACCCAAACAAAACAAAGCAAGCAGCTACAACACAGTAACCAAGTATAAACTAATACGTTTACTATAGATGGCTTGGAGACAACAGTCAATATCAAGTCACATAAAGAAACAGACCATGATTGCCTCAACAGGCTCTGAAAACAAAGAACCCAGGGATCCTCTAGATGAAAGTGCATTCCTGGAATTACCAGATGCAGAATACAAAAGTTTAATAATACAGAACCCTTCAAGACATCAGGAAGGAAATGAGGCAATACTTAGAACAAACCAAGGAACACACAGATAAAGCAATTGAAGAAATTAGAAAGATTATTCAGGAATATAATATAATGAAAAGTTTAATAAGCTGGAAAAATCCATAGACAGACAGCAATCAGAAATTCAGAAGATTAACAATAAAATTACAGAATTAGACAACTCAGTAGAAAGTCAGAGGAGCAGAATTAAGCAAGTAGAAGCTAGAATTTCTGAACTCAAAGATAAATCACTTGGCACTAATATATTTGAAGAAAAATCAGATAAAAGAATTTAAGAAAATGAAGAAACCTGAAGAATCATGTGGGACTCTATCAAGAGAAATAACCTACGAGTGATTGGAGTACCAGAACAGGGAGGGATAACAGAAAATACAAAGAAAATTGTTGAGGATTTGTTGGCAGAGAACTTCCCTGATATTGTGAAAGATGAGAAGATATCAATCCAAGATGCTCATCGAACTCCACATAAGGTAGATCTTAAAAGAAAGTCACCAAGACATATTACAATCAAGCTTGCCAAAACCAAAGATAAGGAGACAATTATAAGAGCAGCGAGGGATAAAAGAAAAGTCACCTACAAGGGAGAGCCAATAAGAATAAGCTCGGACTACTCGGCAGAAACCATGCAGGCATGAAGGCAATGGGATGACATATTTAAAAAATTGAAGGAAAAAAATTGCCTGCCAAGAATCATATGTCCAGCAAAACTGTCTCTTAAATATGAAGGTGAAATTAAGACATTTCCAGATAAACACAAGTTGAGGGAATTCGTAAAAACCAAACCAAAACTACAAGTAATACTAAAGGGAGTTCTTTGGTTAGAAAATCAATAATATCAGGTATCAACCCAAGACTAGAACACTGGGCAGAGCAACCAGAAGTCAACCCAGGCAGGAAAATCCAAAAAAGCAAAGTAAGATTATTAAAAAAAAAAAAAAAAAAAGCCCAAAACAGGGTAACAGCGATGCTACTATATAAAAGAAGACAACATTAAAATAATAAAGAAGGACTAAGAAATGTAATCATACACCTTCCATATGGAGAGAAAGATACGGCGATACAAAGAAATAAAAGTTAGTTATAAATTTAGAAAAACAGGGGTGAATAATAAGGTAACCACAAAGGAAACAAACTATCCTACTCATCAAAACAAAATACAAGGGAAAAATACAGACTCAGCAGAAACAAAATCAACAACAACGAATATGAGGAAAGGACAATATATAAAGAAAATCTCAGCACATAAAATCAAGTGGGAAAAAGAAACTCTCAACAACACACAAAAAAAGATATCAAAATGACAGTACTAAATTCATACCTATCCATAATTACCCTGAATGTAAAGGGACTAAATGAGATTAAAGAGACAAAGAGTGGCAGAATGGATTAAAAAACAAGATCCATCTATATGCTGCCTACTTAGAGACAAAAACAAACTAAAACTGAAAGCATGGAAAAAAATATATCAAGCAAACAACAATCAAAAAAGAGGAGGAGTGGCAATATTAATCATACCTTGCTTGTGGATAGGAAGACTTAACATTGTGAAAATGTCTATTCTGCCAAAAGCGATCTATACATTTAATGCACTTCCGATCTAAATACCAATGACATTCTTTAATGAGATGGAGAAACAAATCACCAACTTCATATGGAAGGGAAAGAGGCCCCGGATAAATAAGGCATTACTGAAAAAGAAGAACAAAGTGGGAGGCCTTACTTTGCCTGATTTTAGAACCTAGTGGGATACCACCACAGTAGTCAAAACAGCCTGGTACTGGTACAACAACAGATACATAGACCAATGGAACAGAATTGAGAATCCAGATATAAATCCATCCACATATGAGCAGTTGGTATTTGACAAAGGCCCCAAAACAGTTAAATGGGGAAAAGACAGTCTTTTTAACAAATGGTGCTGGCATAACTGGATATCCATCTGCAAAAAATGAAACAAGACCCATACCTCACTCCATGCACAAAACCAACTCAAAATGGATCAAGGACCTAAGTATAAAATCTAGAACGATAAAGATCATGGAAAAAAAATAGGGACAATGTTAGTAGCCCTAATAGATGGTATAAACAGTATACAAAACATTATAAAGAATGCAGAAGCAAAACGAGATAACTGGGAGCTCCTAAAAATCAAACACCTATGCTCATCCAAAGACTTCACCAAAAGAGTAAAAAGACTACCTACAGACTGGGAAAAAGTTTTTAGCTTTGACATTTCTGATCAGCACCTGATCTCTAAAATTTACATGATACTGCAAAAACTCAACTTCAAAAAGACAAATAACCCAATTAAAAAATGGGCAAAAGATATGAATAGACACTTCACTAAAGAAGACATTCAGGTAGCTAATAGATATATGAGGAAATGTTCAGGATCATTAGGCATTAGAGAAATGCAGATCAAAACTACAATGAGATTTCATCTCACTCCAACAAGGCTGGCATTAATCCAAAAAACACTAATAAATGTTGCAGAGGCTGTGGAGAGATTGGAACACTTATATACTGCTGGTGGGAACGTCAAATGGTACAACCACTTTGGAAATCGATTTGGCGCTTCCTTAAAAAGCTAGAAATAGAACTACCACACAATCCAGCAATCCCACTCCTTGGAATATATCCTAGAGAAATAAGAGTCTTTACACGAACAGATATATGCACACCCATGGTTATTGCAGCACTGTTTACAATAGAAAAAAGATGGAAGCAACCAAGGTGCCCATCATTGGATGAATGGATAAATAAATTATGGTATATTCACACAGTGGAATACTACGCATCAATAAAGAACAGTGAGGAATCTATGAAACATTTCATAACATGGAGGAACCTGGAAGGCATTATGCTGAATGAAGTTAGTTGCAAAAGGACAAATATTGTATAAGACCACTATTACAAGAACTTGAGAAATATCTTAAACTGAGAAGAAAACATTCTTTTGTGATTACGAGAGGGGGAGGGAGGGAGGGTAGGAGAGGGGCATTCACTAATTAGATAGTAGATAAGAACTAATTTAGGTAAAGGCAAAGACAGCACACAATACAGGGGAGGTCAGCACAACTGGACTAAACCAAAAGCAAAGAAGTTTTCTGAATAAACTGAATGCCTTGAAGGCCAGCGTAGCAGGAGCAGGGATCTAGGGACCATGGTTTCAGGGACATCTAAGTCAACTGGCATAATAAAATCTATTAAGAAAACATTCTGCATCCCACTTTGAAGACTGGCATCTGGGGTCTTAAATGCTAGCAAGCAGCCACCTGAGATGCATCAATTGGTCTCAACCCACCTGGATCAAAGGAGAACGAAGAACACCAAGAATACAAGGCAGTTACGAGCCCAACAGACAGAAAGGGCCTCATAAACCGGAGACTACATCATCCTGAGACCAGAAAAGCTAGATGGTGCCTGACTACAGCCAATGACTGCCCTGACAGGAAACGCAACAGAGAACCCCTGAGGGAGCAGGAGAGCAGTGGGATGCAGACCCCATATTCTCATAAAAAGACCAGACTTAATGGTCTGACTGAGACGGGAAGGACCCCAGTAGTCATGGCCCCCAAACCTTCTGTTGGCCCAGGACAGTAACCATTCCCGAAGCCAACTCTTCAGACATGGATTGGACTGGACAATGGGATGGAGAGGGATGCGGGTGAGGAGTGAGCTTCTTGGATCAGGTGGACACTTGAGACTATGTTGGCATCTCCTGCCTGGAGGGGAGATGAGAGTGTGGAGGGGATTAGAAGCTGTCGTAATGGACACGAAAAGAGAGAGCGGAGGGAGGGAGCGGGTTGTCTCATTAGGGGGAGAGTAATTGGGAGTGTGTAGCAAGGTGCATATGGGTTTTTGTGTGAGAGACTGACTTGATTTGTAAACTTTCACTTAAAGCATAATAACAATTATTAAAAAAAATTAGTAAACAGAATCCAAAAGCATATTAAAAAGACTTATATACCACGATCAAGTGAGATTTATCCCATGAATGCAAGAGTGATTCAGCATTAGGAAATGAATCAATGTCACACACCACATGATTAGAACAAAGGATCCTCTCAGTTGACGCACAGAAGGTAGTTAACAGAATGCAATACCGTTTCACTTAAGCTAAAAATAGAAGGAAATTTCTCCAACCTGATAAAAGACATTTATGAAAAACCCATGGCTAACATCATACTCGGGAACCCTGGTGGTGCAGTGATTAAAGTGTTCAGCTGCTAACCAAAAGGTCGGTGGTTCAAATCCACCAGCCGTTCCACAGAAGAAAGATGTGGTAATCTGCTTCTGTAAAGACTTACAGCCTTGGAAACCCTATGGGCAATTCTACTCCGTCTATATAGATTCACTGTGTATTGGAATTGACTCCACATCAGTGGGTTTTAACATCATATTCGATGGAGAAAGACTGAGGGCTTTCCCCTTAAGGTCAGGAAAAAGACAAGGATGCCTGCTTTCAGCACTGCTATTTAATATTTTACTGTAAGTTTTAGCCAGAGCATTTAGGCCAGAAGTAAATTAGAAAGGAAAAAGTAAAACTATCCCTTTTCACAGATCACATGACTAAAGACTCCAGAAGAAAGCGACTAGAGCTAATGAGTTGAGTAAAGTGGCAGGATAAAAAATCAACACACAAAAATCAGCTGGGATTCTATACATCAAAAATGAGCATTCTGAAATGGAAATTAAGGTAACAGTTCCATTTACAGTAACATCTAAAAGAATACCTAGCAATAAATTTAACCAAGGAAGTGAAGGACTTGTACAACTGAAAACTATAAATTACTGAAGGAAATTAAAGAAGACCTACAGTCCCTGTTCACGGATTGAGAGACGTATGTTGTAATAAAGATGTCAATAGTACCTACAGGAATGTATACCGTATTTTTATGCAAATAATGTGCACCTTCTGCATTTGTTGACTGGCCGCATTTCCCCCCGACCAAGGTATTTTAGTAAGCGCTGTCTGCTCATTTTGGTATTACAGCAACACTTGGAAGTGGACTGGCGTGGAGGTGCTTGTGAGGCTGCCTCATGCAGGGGGTTGGGGGGAAGGTGTGAGCAGCAAACAAATGTAAAAGGCATGTATTATTTGCGTTAAAATACGGTAGATTCAATGTGATTCCCATTAAAATTCCAACAGCCTTCTTAGCAGAAATGAAAAAGCCAATCCTCAAATTTATATGGAATGGCAAGGGGCCCCAAATGGCAGAAGCAGTCTTGAAAAACAAGAACAAAGTAGGAAGACTCACACTATGTGATCTCAGAATACACTGTAAGATAAAACCAGTCGCTGTCCAGTCAATTCTGACTTATGGTGACTTCGTGTACTATAAAGCTACAGTAATGAAAACAGTCTGGTATTAGTATAATGATATACATATAGACGAATGGAATAGAACTGATAGTCCAGAAATAAACCCGTACGTCTATGCTCAGTTGATTTTCGACAGAGGTGCTAAGAATATCCAGTGGGGAAAGAATAGTCTCTTTAATAAATGGTACTGGGACAACTGGATTTCCACAAAGAAATCAACCTGGACCCATCCCTCACACCATATATAAAGATTAACTTAAAATGGATCGAGGACCTAAAGGTAAGAAATAAAACTCTTAGAAGAAAACATAGGGGTAATGCTTCATTACCTATTTTTAACAATGGATTCTTAGATATTACACCAAAAGCACAAGAAACAGAAGACAGGATCGATAAATGGGACTTCATCAAATTAAAAACTTCTGGTCATCAAAGGATTGTATCAACAAAATGAAACAGCCTACAGATTGGGAGAAAATTTTTGGCAACCAGATATCCGATAAGGGGTTTACACTCAGAACATATAAGGAATTTCTACACCCTAACCACAAAAAAGACAAACAGCCCAATTAGGAAATATACAAAGGACTTGAATACACATTTCACCAGAGAAGAAACACAAGTGGCCGACAAGCACATGAAAAGATGCTCAAGGTCATTTGTCGTTAGGAGATGAAATCAAAACCACAATGAGGTATCAGTTCACGCTCACTAAGATGGCTATGGTTTAAAAAAAAAAAGAAAGAAAGAAAACAGGTGTTGGCAAGGGTGTAGTGAAATCAGAACACGCAACCACTGCTGGTGTGACTGTGAACTGGTAGAGCTGCTGTGGAAAACAGTTTGGCCATTGCTCAAAAAGTTAAACACAGAATTACCATGTGATCCAGCCATTCCACTCTTAGGTATATACCTGTTATGGATTGAATTATACCCCCCCAAAATAAGTGTTATAAATCCCAATCTCTATGTCTGTGGTCACAATCCCATTTGGGAATGGGTTGTCTTTGTTATGTTAATGAGGCAGAATTAGTGTAAGGTGTATCTTGAGCCAATCTCTTTTCAAAAGAGATTAAACAAGGGAGCAGAGCAGAGATGGTCTAAGAGAGATGCCAAGCCACATGGAGATCTCCAAGGAATCAGGAAGCAGTAGCTGAAGAGATAAGGACTTTCCTCCTGAGCCGATAGAGAAAGACTTCTCTTAGGTCCAGCTCTGAATTTGGACTTCTAGCCTCCTAAACTGTGCGAAAATAAATTTGTTTGTTAAAACCATCCACTTGGGTTACTTCTGTTATAGCAGCATTCGGTAAAACTAAGACAATACCCAAAAGAATTGAAAGCAGCAGCACAAGTGGATACTTGTACACCAAAGTTAATTGTATCACTGTTCATAATAGCTAAAAGGTGGTAACAATCTAAATGACCATCAACAGATGATTGGATAAACAAAATGTGCTATATACATACAAAGGCATATTACTCATAAAGAGAAGCAAAGTTATGATAAATACTACAACATGGATGAACTCTGAAAACATGCTAAGTAAAATACGTCAGCCAGAGAAGGGCAAATACTGTGTGATCCCACTTATATGAAATATCTACAATAGGTACACATGTAGAGACCAGAGTTTTTTTTTTTTTCTACCAGGGGTGGGAGAAAGGGGGGTAAGAAGGAGGCATTGCTTAGGGTGCATTCAGCTTCTGTTGACGGTGATGACAAGTTTGGAAACAGCAGTGCTATCTGCACAACATGATAAATATAATTAATGTCACTCTACTGAAAAAAAAAATTATTTTTTTTTACTGTACGTGTAGAAAGCATTGAAATGGCAAAGAAAACTACTGGCCCTAAGGGCTTCACTGGTGAATTCTTTCAAACATTTAAGGAAAAAATGATACCAACTATACAGACTCTTCTGGAAAAATGAATAGGAGTGGATACTTCCCAACTCATTGTTGAGGCCAGCATTGTCCTGATAATCAAAAAAAAAAAAGACATTACAAGAAAACTACAAATAGTATCTCTCATGAGATAGATGAAAATATAGATGTAAAAATTCTTTAAAAGTTTTAACAAATCAAATCAATGTATAAAAAGGATAATATGATCAGGTGGGGTTTTTATCCCAAGAATACGGGATTGTTTTAACTTTCAAAAATCAATGTAATTCACCACATTAAAGTAAAAAAGGAAAAACATATAATCATCTGAATAGATACAGAAAAATAATCTGAAAAAATCCAATTCTGATAGAAGGGTACTTCATCAATGTGATAAAGAGCACCTATGAAAAATCTACAGATATTTAAAGGTCAAAGACTGCGTGCTTTTCCCAGAAGGTCATGAACAACACAAGAGTGTCTGCTCTCATGACTTTTATTCAGCATTGCAAGTTCTGACCAGTAAAATCAGGCAAGAAAAAGAACCAATAAAAGCCATTTAGATTGGAAAAAAGGAAAGAAAACTGACAATAATTACCTATGTAGAAGATCTGATGGAATCTATAAAAAGCTAATAGAACTAGTTAGTTTAGCAAGATTGTAGCATACAAGATCAATATAAAACAATTTTATTTCTACATTTTAGCAATGAACGATTAGAAATAGATTTTAAAAAAAAAATCCGCAACGGCATGGTAAATATGAAAGCCATAGGAATAAATCTGACAAAAAGGTATGAACTGTGCACTGAAAGCTGCAAAGCACTGCTGAGAGGAATTAAAGACGACATAAATAAATGGAGAGATTGGTAAATGTAAAACTTAAAACTAGTAGAAGAAAACATAAGAGAAAAATTGTGTGACCTTGGGTTTGGCAAAGCTTTAGCTATGACAGCAAAAGCATAATCCACAGAGGGACAAATTGATGAACTGGACTTCATCAAAAGTTAAAACTTCTATCCTTTGCTGCTAAGAGAAAGAAAAGACAAGCCACAGACTAAGAGAAAATGTTTGCAAAGCATATATATGATAAAAGAATTGTATCCACAATATAAAGAAATCTCAAAACTTAATAGTGAGAAAAAAATCCAATAAAAAATGGGCAAAAGATATGAACAGTTACTTTCTCAAGAAGATGCACAGATGGCAAATAAGCACATGAAAAGATGCTCAACCTCATTAACCTCGTTAGTCTTTAGGGAAATTCAAAGTAAAACCATAAGGAGATACTTCTACATACCTATTACTTGTTGCCGTCGAGGCAGTTCCGACTCATAGCGACCCTAAAAGACACAGTAGAACGGCTCCATAGGGTTTCCAAGGGGCGCTGGCGGATTTGAACTGCCGACCTCTTGGGTAGCAGCAATGGCTCTTAACTACTCTGCCACCAGGGCTCCACACACCTATTAGAATGGCTAAAACGAAAAATTTTCGTTGAGTATGTTAAAGAATTGGAACTCTGATACACTCCTAGTGACAATGTAGAATGATAGAACTACTTTGGAAAATGGCAGTTTCTTATAGAGTTAAATATACGTCTACTGTATTATCTAGTCATTCCATTCCTAGGCATTTCTTCAGTAAAGGTGTATCTTCCTGCAAAAATCTGTACACAAATGTTCACAGAAGCCTTATTTTTAGCAGTTCCAAACTGGAAACAATTCAAATGTCTGTCCACAGGCGAATGGATAAATTCTGATGTATTCATACAAGGGAAAATGTACACTGGCATTGACTCAGTGGCAACAAGTTCTTTTTTTTTGAAATATACTACTCAGCAATAAAAAGGATTAAACTTAATATATATAACAACATGGATGACTCAAAGTAATTATGCTGAGTAGTGTAGAAAGACAAAATATAGGGTACAAACTGTCTGATTCCACATATATAAAATTCTAGAAACTTCATAGTGACAGCAGATCAGTGGTTGCCGGGGGGGAGAGAGGTGTGGGAAGGGAGGGATTACAAAAGAAGCAGGAGAAAATTCTTAAGGATGATGGATTTGTTCTCTATCTTGATTTTGGTGATGGTTTGACAGATGTGTACATGTTAGAACTTAAAAGCTGTACATTGAAAAATATATATTATTAAAAGTTATAAATTATACACGTTAAATATATGCAGTTTACTGAATGTAAATTACACCTTAATAAAACTGTCTTTTAAAATGTACCCAGAAAGGAAAGTCAGCACAACTGGACTAAACCAAATGCAAAGACATTTCCTGAATAAACTGCATGCTTCGAAGGCCAGCGTAGCAGGGGCAGGGGTTTGAGGACCATGATTTCAGGGGACATCCAAGTCAACTGACATAATAAAATCTATTAAGAAAATATTCCACATCCCACTTTGAAGAGTGGCATCTGGGGTGTTAAACACTAGCAAGCAGCCATCTAAGATGCATCAATTGGTCTCAACCCACCTGGATCAAAGGACAATGAAGAACACCTAGGATGCAAGGCGATTACGAGCCCAAGAGACAGAAAGGGCCACATGAACTAGAGACTACATCATCCTGAGACGAGAAGAACTAGATGGTGCCCGGCTACAGCCAATGACTGCCCTGACAGGAAACACAACAGAGAACCCCTGAGGGAGCAGGAGAGCAGTGGGATGCAGACCCCATATTCTCATAAAAAGACCAGACTTAATGGTCTGACTGAGACTGGAAGGACCCTGGTGGTCATGGTCCCCAGACCTTCTGCTGGCCCAGGACAGGTACCATTCCCGAAGCCAACTCTTCAGACAGGGATTGGACTGGACAATGGGTTGGAGAGGGGTGCTGGTGAGGAGTGAGCTTCTTGGATCAGGCAGACACTTTAGACTATGTTGGCATCTCCTGCCTGGAGGGTAGATGAGAGGGTAGAGGGGGTTAGAAGCTGGAGAAATGGACACGAAAAGAGTGGAGGGAGAGAGCGGGCTGTCTCATTAGGGGGAGAGTAATTGGGAGTATGTAGCAAGGTGTATATAAGCTTTTATGTGAGAGACTGACTTGATTTGTAAACTTTCACTGAAAGCACACACACACACACACACAAAAACGTACCCAGAAAGAAGAATAAAGGAAAATAATTTACATTGGAACATAATGGGGAACCAGTGGGGCACAGTTCTACTCTGACACACATGAGGTTGCTATGAGTCAGAATTGACTCAATGGCAACTGGTTAACATTTATTGGGTACATGATATGGGCCAGGTGCTGGGTAGGTGTTAAATAAGAATTGTAGTATACACAAATATATCAGTTTCTATGTGCCTGGCACTGTTATATACTCTTTACAGATATTACTTGATGCTTACAACTTGTTGAGGTAAAAACTACTTTTAGCCCCATTTTACAGTCACGCAGCTTCGAAAGGAGGCAACGGAGATTCAAACCTGAGTAGGCTGGTGTTGTAATGAATTTTTAGATAACCATTAAGCTACGTATTTTTATTTCCATTTTACAAAATGAGGAAACTGTAGCTCAGAAAGGTAGTAACCTTTTCAAGGTCAAAACTGGTAAATAGTATAGTCAAGATTCAAACTTAAACTTGTTTTATCCTAAAATATATACTTTTCTACACCAGACTGCCTCCCTTTAAAAACCAGGGGTGACACAGTATATATTACTACAGGTAACTGTTAACTTAGACTGTGTTACCTACTTCTCCCACACTCCTTTTACCAATCAACATGTTGCCTGGTATGACTGCTGAATGTAGATTAGAATATACTTGGCACTAAGAAGGAAGCATGAGCTTAACATACTTGGTTTATTTGCCACAATTCCATTTTCAGTATTCAGATCTTCTTGGCTGAAGCCAAGAGAGTAAGCAAGAACACATGAAGAATAAAATCCAATCTCTTCTAAAACAATTATCCCGTTACTAGGTAGAGTTCGGAAACCCTGGTGGCATAGTGGTTAAGTGCTATGGCTGCTAACCAAAGAGTCAGCAGTTCAAATCCACCAGGCGCTCCTTGGAAACTCTATGGGGCAGTTCTACTCTGCCCTGTAGAGTCACTATGAGTTGGAATCGACTCGACAGCACTGGGTTTGGTTTTTTTTTTTTTTTGAGGTAGAGTTTAATAGACAAAACTTGGTGACTTTTTTGGAGCATAGGGTTGTTGTTAGCTGCCATCAATTGGCTCCCAATTTGTGATAACCCCACACAGAACAGAATTGGACTGTTATGATCCATAGGAATTTCATTAGCTGGTTTTTGGAAGTGTATCACCAGGCCTTTCTTCCTCATCTGTCTTAGTCTGGAAACTGCCGAGACCTGTTCATTATCACAGCAACATGCAATCCTCCACTGACAGGTGAGTGGTGGCACAGGGTGCTAACTAAGAACAACAGCATTGGAATCAGGCCTGGATTCAAATCCCGGCTCTGCCCACTCACCAGCCATATGACCTTGGAGAAGTGACTTAATTTGAGCCCCAGTTTTGCCTATTTGTGAAATGGATTAGTAATACTTCATAGGGTTGTTGTGAACATTAAAAGGGATAGTATATATTAAGCACTTAACATAGTGTCCAACATACTGTATGTATTAAAAAAAATATTCTACTGCTAGTTACTATGAAGATATTTCTTCTTAACTATAGGAACCCAAAGCCATATTGGATTGGATAATGATGAAATGCTAAAAGCATTTTATGATATAATACCTTGTTTACAGAAAATGTGTCACGTAGTATTAAGCGTAATCCTTTCCTATTTAAAGAAACACATAGAATAACACATTTTAACATCAAATGGTCTTTAAAATCGGTTTTCTGTTTACATAGGTCTATAGCCAAGATTTGCTTTAGGAGGTGGAAATTCATGTTGACCCTGACAGTTTTATGTTGAAGCCAATTCTATATTTAAAAAGCTAAATAATCGGGATGACTTGTATTAATGTGTCTTTTATATTCTATGATTTTGAAACCATAGCCTTCACAGAAAAGCTACACATATGCATTCTTTGTTTTATCTTAGGGCACAGAACGTGTGTAAGCTGGCAAGGAGCGCATTCAAATAAAAAGTCAGAACATGGAGTGAGATAATCCAAAAAAGCTGTCTTTCAACTTAATTCATTCAATTTGTTATCCTCACCTACTCTTGTCAGCCAAATGGAAGAGATAAATGTATAAAAAGGACAGCTTTGTCTGCCCTGAAGGAAAGAGACTTTCAAAGCTAGATCATCTGCTTTGAAATTGCTCTGAAATTGACGTTCCCTTATTAGCCCATAGAGTTTTGGTTATTCCTATATGATAATGACTTTCACATATACATATACATCTCCAGGCCAGATAGTTTATCCTTTCTTGAGTCATCTTAAATCTGACATCAGGCTCATTTTTTTTTTTTCTTCAAGCATTTTCTTCCAACTTTCTTGGCTATTGTTGGTGACATCACAGTATTTTAGACCTTCAAGCTTACACATTCTCCCTCTCCTTTATTTTCTTGTCTTCCGTGGATAAGCTATTGCTGAACTTGTTTCTTCTTATAGTTACTCCTTTATAATGTCCTTTAGCTATGTCCCTTTTCATCTTTAAAACTGGCTATTTAACCCAAGCTCTTAAATGTCAAGCTTTTACTACACGTAGGCTCTTGATTTTCTCCCTAATGTCCCATCCTGCCCACATCCCTCCCTACCAACCTATGTTGTTGTGTGCTGTTGAGTCAATTTTGACTCAGTGATTCTCCAGGACAGAGGAGAACTGCCCCATAGGGTTTTCCAGGCTGTAATCTTTACAGAAGCAGATCACCAGGTCTTTTCTCCCATGGAGCAGCTGGTGGATTCAAACCTCTAATCTTTCAGTTAGCAGCCAAACACAGAACCACTGGGCCACCAGGGCGCCTTCCACCAACCTATGCATAATGTGGAAACCCTGGTGGCATAGTGGTTAAGAGCTATGGCTGCTAACCAAAAGGGTGGCAGTTCAAATCTACCAGGTGCTCCTTGGAAACTCTATGGGGCAGTTCTACTCTGTCCTATAGGGCTGCTGTGAGTCGGAATCCACTTGATGGCAATGGGTTTACACATAACGTAAAATACTTTTTACCGATGGTAGTACTCTGTAGAGACCTGTTGCAGGTTGAGTAAAGAAAACCTGATTGGCTAGATATGGGGAACTTAATTGTTTCAATGGTTCTTCCAGGAGGGAAAGCAGAAGTGCAGAACCTTCAGGAATTGAATCACAAATAACCAATGGGAGACTGTTGCTAGGAAGAGACTGATGATAATACATAATAACAATTGGGAAGATAAAAGGAGACAGAAAATTCAATCTTTTGCTGGCCATCCTTTCCCTTTCTGTTCTCCACATACTTCACTTGGGAATCTTTCTATGTGCACTAATTTATTTGGTTTGTGGTATACTGTTAATTATAATGTTACCTAGAAGGCCAGGAGAGCTGACCAACAAAGAAGAGAAAGCAGTATATTCTGACCACAGTGATACAAACATCTGTTTAGAAACACTCTAGCACTTAAGGTCTTTTAGTATAAGCCCATTATCAGCTCTTTTTCTTTTATTTCATGTCTCTCTACCTTCTTACTTCAGTTCTGTGTTCCTACTAATTACTGTGCTCAAAGATGACCTGCCTGATCTGCCTACTCCTGTGTCTCTAGTGCTTTGAACAGTGCCTGGCACACAGTAAGTATTTGATGGATGAATGCTTATTTTTTTCTTTCTGGCAATCCCAATCCATCGCTCCTTTACAGTTCTATCTAAGATTTGCCTGTACCAGTAAGCTTCTATCCGTTATCAATATACTCTTAAACCAGTTCATTTTTCTACATCCCCTTAACCCATTGCCATCGAGTTGGTCCTTACTCATAGCAATCCTATAGGACAGAGTAGAACTGCCCCATAGAGTTTCCAAGGAGCTCCTGGTGGATTTGAACTGGTAGCCTTTCGGTTAGCAGCTGTAGCTCTTAACCACTATGCCACCAGGGTTTCCTATATCCCCTGAGCAATTATTTGTAGTTCGTAATGCATTAATATACTCTTATTTATGTTATTTTTCACATAACACATTTTTTCTACATATGTTGTATTTTCCAAGCAAATACATTTGTTGTTGCCATTGAGTCAACTCTTACTTGTGGCAACCCCAGTGTGCAGAGTAGAACTGCTTCATAGAGTTTTCAAGGCTGTGGCCTTTTGGAAGTAGATTGCCAGGCATGTCTTCTGAGGTGCCTCTGGGTAGGTTTGAAGTGCAGCCTTTTCAGTTAATAGTTGAGCACTTAACCACTTGTGGAAACCCTAGTGGTGTAGTGGTTAAGTGCTATGGCTGCTAACCAAAAGGTTGGCAGTTCAAATCCACCAGCTGCTCCTTGGAAACTCTGTGGGGTGTTCTACTCTATCCTGTAGGGTCGCTGTGAGTCAGAATCAACTCGATGGCAACGGGTTTGGTTTTTTGGGTTTTAACCACTTTTGCCACCCAGAGACTGACTCTGTCTGTCTGTCTGTCTCTACATATATATACGCTGGTGTCCCTGGATAGCACAAATGCCTAAGCACTCAACTACTAGCTGGAAGGTTGATGGTTCGAACCCATTCAGAGGCACCTTGGCAGACAGGCCTGGTAATCTGCTTCTGAAAAGTCACAGCCTTGAAAACCATGTGGAGCACAGTTCTACTCTGCATGCACAAGGCTGCCGTGAGTCAGGATCTACTTGGCAGCAAGCAACAATACAAAACGTACTATATGCCACTCAGCGGTGTCTCACGTGCTACAGAAAAGTCAATACTCGATAGGAAGGTAGGCCTTGTATTTTAAGCCATATTCCCTGAGTTAGTGGTCTGCCTTGGAAAGGGAGTTTAGGTACATAGGTTCTATTTTTTGCTATTTCATTCACAGATTATGTGATTTGAGAAAATTGTTCATTCAGTGCTCAGTTTAACAACAAATTGAAAAAAGGGAACAGTTTGGTAAAGAAAAAAAAATTTTAAGTTCTAGGAGCATTTATATGTTGGTAACATTTCTCTAGAAATATTTAAGAGTTCTGATCTGTCAATCTGAATCTTTTCTTGGCATTCCCGTAGAAATGTCCATGTAGCAGAGAAACGGAAAGTGTTATATCGAATATATAATTACTAGTGAATTATAAGAAGACCGCTAATTTCTTTTTCACAGAGAAGAATCAGAT
The DNA here is from genome assembly GCF_024166365.1 of Elephas maximus indicus. Lineage (NCBI taxonomy): Eukaryota > Metazoa > Chordata > Mammalia > Proboscidea > Elephantidae > Elephas > Elephas maximus. Next base: position 28,296,550 of record NC_064832.1, on the reverse strand, counting down.
ACTATCCTACATTTTCCCAGTACTTATGCTAAATACTCCTTTGTTGTCTTAGGAGGGAATTACATTCAAGGAAGTGCTGAGGTATCAAAATAAGACTGTATAAAGTGTAACAGTGTATCCTATAATGGATTTTCAAATAATTGAATGAAGTGTCATTTATTCTCTGGCCTCTTTCTCCATCCATACTGTCTTCTTCTGACAAGAGTTAAGTTGGGCAACCATAAAAGCAGTTTCTAATGATGCCAATTGGAAATCCTGGTGGCATAGTGGTTAAGTGCTATGGTTGCTAACCAAAAGGTCAGCAGTTCAAATCCTCCAGGTGCTCCTTGGAAACCCTATGGGGCAGTTCTACTCTGTCCTATAGGGTGGCTATGAGTAGGAATCGACTCGACGGCAGTGGGTTTTTTTTTTTTTTTTAAATGATGACAAATCAGCAGCAGTTTCTAGGTCCTTTCCATTCCCTCCATGAAAGTGTGCAACATTTAGGTTATTCCACAGATCTCCCCCATGTCCCAAAGTGTTAAGCTGTTGAAGCAAACTGATCAGGAAATACTACTATTTGCCTGTGTGCAATCATTCTAAGTATACATAAAATTAGATATTAACTTCAAAATACAGGGGAAAGTAAATAGTAAACCAGTGAATTGAGTTTCAGTTTTATTTATATTTGTATAGAACACTTCCTGTTAATGATTTTAGAAGTGCAACCATGCGGTGCTTTTTTTAAAAACCAAATAATTGAGAAGTTTGAGGATTACAATGACAACTTACCCAAAGAAAACACACACACTGGACTTAAATGGCTGTCTTCATTTGTGTGACTGCTGTCTTCATTGTGTAAAAAGTTGAATATTTTTCAAACGTTTACTAATAGTGTAGTTAAAAGGGAACTTGATATCCTTGTGACCCTAAAACATGAGTCTTGGTTTTGAATTTGACTAGTGAGTTTTCGCAAACCAAGCCAGAACTCCTCTAATACATAACGACAAATGCTTGCAAAAGTGTTTTTTCTTCATTTTGACATTTCAGTTGCCAGCTGACTATTGTTATGCATGAATTAACAATTCTGCTTTAAGGAGTAAAGTAGGAGCCCTGGTGGCACAGGGGTTAAAGTACTTGGCTGCTAACTGAAAGGTCAGCGGTTCAAACCCACCAGCTGCTCTGTGGCAGTCAGCTTCTGTAAAGATTTACAGGCTTGCTGTGAGTCAGAATCTATTCGGTGGCAATGGTTTTGGGTTTTTTTTTGGTTTTTAAGGAGCAAAAGGGTAGAGATGAATGCAATTCTTAAATAAAAGCTCCTTTCTTTCACTATTAACTTGTTCTATTTTGAGGCATAATTTTGTGAGTTAATTTTTCTTTTGGTAACTACTTCAGAATGTGTGTGTACTTGTGTAGATAGAGAGCGAGCTGCTGTGAGTGAGCTCTCTAGCACTCACGAGCTAATAGCTAGGCGTCAAACTCCACGTCCTCACTTCTTGGGCACACACACCAAAAACTTCACTTCCCAGCCTTCCTTGCTGTTAAGTGTGGGCATGTGACTAAGTTATAACCAATGGAATGAAAATGAAAGTGACTTGTACTACTTTGAGTCCTTTTTGTCCTTAAAAAAAAAAACCTTCCAACAGACCGAAATATAGAATAACCCCCTACCCCCCCCTTCCCGGGGAGACCTTGCAAATAAGATACTGAAAGACATTGGAAACTACTTATTAAACTAACTTGTTTAAAAGAAACAAATTTGAGCTATTGTATATTTTTGGGAGCCCTGGTGGCACAGTGGTTAAGAGCTGGGCTGCTAACCAAAAGGTGGGCAGTTCGAATCTACCAGCCACTCCTTAGAAACCCTATGGGTCAGTTCTACTCTGTCCTATAGGGTCGCTATGAGTTGGAATGACTTAACGGCAATGGGCTTGGTTTTATATATTTTTGGGTTGATCTGTTATGGCAGTTCACCTACTCTAATTCAATATAAACCCAGCGCCGTCGAGTCAATTCCAACTCATAGCAACCCCACAGTCAAACCTTATATAATGCAGTGTCCCAATGATGCAAACTCCAGGGGGCACCATTTACCTGGTAACCTACGTCAACAGCCTCTCCTGAAGCACAATTAGGAGGCTATATGTACATATGTAGATGTTTCCCCAAGGAACTGTACAACCCTGTGGCTTGCCAAACTAACTCCAGCTTTTCTCTTAACTTGGCTTTTACTGCATATAGGCTTTGATTGGTGAGGGCACTTGCCTTTTGTTGTAGCAGAGAAAAGTGGAAAGGAATGGATTATTCTCCCTAGTATAAAAGGAAAATGTTTACTTAGGATCCAAATCAAATCTCTTTCTTGGGTTTGTTCAACTGTGTTGGCTACATACGCTTCCCATAACGTATTACCCTCTGGATGCTTTAGGCCAAAACAGAGTGTTTGGGGACCCCCCCCCCACTTCTCTGCCCCATCCCCACAAAGAACTTACTGCTCTGAGTAGTAAAAATGTTCTATTAATGGGCTTTACTTTCCTCATCTGTAATATGCAAGTTGGATTATATGACCTCAGAGATCCCTTTATTCACTAGAATGTTACCGGCTATGACTATAATGTCTACAGCTATCAGAACGTGAGTATGCTTTCAAATTCCAAATTGGTATTATAAACTCTCTCCAGTTCATAATCAAATGGGCACAACAGAGGTCCTACTCTTCTCCCAAGCAAAAGCTATTAAATGGAAAAATTTTAAAACTCATTTAGTTTATTTTTGGAGAGTAATTTTAAAGCAGTATGTCACCTCTCTGATTTCTGTACTTTATTCAAGGGGTGGAGAAGTATCAAAGCTAATGCAGAATGATATATTAATCTAAATAACATAGCATGCTACAAAAAAAAAAAACCCAGATAGCAGATTGTGTAGCTTTTCACCGAATCTACCAGTTAAAACCGTAAATTTTACTTTTTGTAATTGTATATTTAGACTCTAAAATTTCAGCATAACAGCAGTTCATACCATAGCAAGTTCAGGATCATAGTAAAATCACCAAAGTCGTAGTTAACTTTATATATATCTCTCTCTCAATACATACAAAAATCATATATATATACACACTTATTTACTTATATAAGTCCCTCTCCTATATACACATGTATGTGTGTGTGTATAAAAAAAAAAAAAAAATTTTTTTGTATATTTAGTGCTAAATCACATTTTTTGGTATAGCTAATTGAAATGATGGTCTGCTTGTCTGTCTGCTGGTTGGGTTTTAAACTCATGGATTTCAACTTTTGCTAAAGCTTAAATGTACATTATCCAGAATTTATGCAGGCATGGAATTGGCTTTAATTCACATTCTTTTGCTGCAGGGGAGCTCTAGAAATATGGACCTCACTCAGGGATGATACTGTTTTAGAAAGGAGAAAGGACAGCTCCAGAGTGGAGTTTTTATGTTGAGAGAAAGCCACGTAGAGGCTGCAGTAAATGAGAAGAGAAATCTGTATGACTTTGTTTGGCTCCTACAAAAGGAACAAGACAGAAGAATATGGATTCCCAAACATCTTTCTAATTGCATAAATTAGAAAGAAAACAGTCTAAACGTATACAATGAGGGGATGGATAAATTTTGGTATATCCATATGCTGGAATACATGCAGATGTTAAAAACATGTTTTCAGAAATACTCACTTGCATGAGAAAATGATCATTATAAACTAATGAGGGAAGAAAGTATATAAAATGATATCTATAGTATTTAGTGACTATATAGTTTACAAACATGGGGAGGAAACATACAGGAGTATTCCTAGCATTGGTTTTTCTCTGGCTAGTGCGATTACAGGTGACTTAACACTTCTCTGTGGTTTTCAACATTTCTCTAATACATTTTGTTTATAATTTTTAAACATTTTGAAAGAAAACAGGGCCCACATATATAAATGGAGCTGTGTAAAACACGTATACACACCTAATTATTTCTGTATATGAAAACCTGACCAAAAATACTCAGTTGGGCTGTTTTCAGAATGGCAATGTAACTAAAGTCTTTGTCTGACTGCCATTTTATATTAAGATCTTTATGGCAGTGAGAAGGTTGGAGAGAGAAGTGTGTGTCAGAATTTCTGAAAGGGCATGTAGAGTGTGAAAAAGCATAGAAGCTTTCCTGAATTTTCACAACTTTAATTTTAATAAAGCCTGTAATTTTACTAGTTTTTGAAGCTACCAAATGGTCAGTCAGCACTTAATACTTGTTTGGAGAATAAACAAATGAAGATACAGTTGAATATGTATTCAAAAGATATTTGTGCATGCTTATATATATTTTTTGAAAACCCTTTCTTGATTTTTTATAACAGTGGTCTAATATAATATTGGAGCCCTGGTGGTGCAGTGGTTAGGAGCTCAGGCTGCTAACCAAAAGGTCAACAGTACATATCCACCAGCCACTCCTTGGAAACCTTATGGGGCAGTTTTACTCTGTCCTCTGGAGTTGCTATGTGTCAGAATTGACTTGATGGCAGTGGGTAATGGGTAATACAATATTTGTCCTTTTGTCATTGACTTATTTCATTTAGCATATAATGTCCTCCAGGTTCATCTCTGTTGTGAGATGTTTCTTGGATTTGTCGTTATTCCTTAACATTGTGTAGCATTCCGTTGTGTTTATCCATTCATCCATTGATGGGCACTCAGGCTGTTTCCATCTCTTTGGTCTTGTAAATAATGCTGCAGTGAACATGGGTGTGCATATTTGTATTTGTGTCTTATTTCTCTGGGATTTATACCTAGAATTGGGATTGTTGGATCATATGGTATTTCTATTTCTAGCTTATTGAGGAAGTACTATATTGTTAGCCATAGTGGTTGCACCATTTTATATTCCCACTTGCAGCGTATGACAGTTCCAGGCTCCCCATAGCCTCTTCAATATTTGTTTTCTTTTTTTAATCAGTGTCATTATTAGCCATATGAGATGTTATCTCACCGTAGTTTTGATTTGCATCTCTCTAATGGAGCCCTGGTGGCGTAGTGGTTAAAGTGTTCAACTGCTAACCAAAAGGTCGGCAGCTTGAGTCCACCAGCCACTCCTTGGAAACCCTACAGGGCAGTTCTACTCTGTCCTATAGGGTCGCTATGAGTCAGAACCGACTCGAAGACAATGGGTTTGGTTTTTTTAATGGCTAATTATCGCGAGCATCTCTTCATGTATTTGTTGCTTCCCTGGATGTCTTCTTTGGTGAAGTGTCTGCTCATGCCCTTTGCCCAATTTTTAATTGGGTTGTTTCTTTTTGTTGTTGAATTGTTGGAGTTTTCTATAAATTTTAGAGGTTAGGTCCTTGTCAGATATGTTGTAGCTAAAATTTTTTCCCAATCTGTGGGTTCTCTTTTTAATCTTGGAAAAGTCTTTTGATGAGCCTAAGTATTTGATTTTGAGAAGTCTCAATCATCCAGTTTATCTTCTGCCGTTTAAGTATTTGATTTTGAGAAGTCTCAATCATCCAGTTTATCTTCTGCTGTTTGTGCTTTTTTAGTTGTTCCATAGTCTATTTATGCCATAAATTAGGGCTCCTAGGTTTGCCCCTATTTTTTTCTTCTATGACCTCTATGGTTGTAGGTTTTAAATTTAGGTCTTTGATTCATCTTTAGTTTTTGTGTGTGGTGTGAGGTATGATCCTGTTTCATTTTCTGCAAATGGATATCCAGTTTGCCAGCACCATTTGTTAGACTCTCTCTTCCCCATTTAATGGATTTCAACCCTTTGCTGAAGAGTACCTATCCATAGGTGGATGGATTTATTTTTGGATTCTCAATTCTGTTTTGGTCTATGTGTCCACTGTTGTACCAGTACCAGGCTGTTTTGACTACCATGACTATATAGTAGATTCTGAGATTGGGGAGTGTGAGGCCTCCTACTTTGTTCTTCGTCAGTAATGCTTTAATTAGCTGGGGCCTCTTTTCTTTCCATATAAAGCTGGTGATTAGTTTTCCCATCTTGTTAAAGAATGTTGTTGGAATTTGGATCAGGATTGCATTATATCTGTAGATTGCTTGGTGTAGTACTGTCATTTTCGCAATGTTAAGTCTTCCTATTCATGAGCATGGTATGTTTTTCCATTTATTAAGTCTCTTGTGGTTTCTTAGTGTTTTGTAGTTTTAATAAGTCTTGTATGTTGATAGGTTTATTCCCAAGTAGTTTATCTTTTTTTTTTTTTTTTTTTTGAGCAGGGGGGGAGGGGTGGCTATTGTAAATGGTATTGTTTTCCTGATTTCCTTTTCGGAGTTCTCTTGATTCCAGTGGATTTTTTATGTTAATCTTGTACCTTGCCACTTTGCTAAATCTTTCTGTTAGTTCCAGTATCTTTCTTGTAGAGTCTCTGGTATTTTCTATGTACAGGATCATGTCATCTGTGAATATGGATAGTTTTAATTCTTCATTATCAATATGGATGCCTTTTATTTTCCTATCTTGCCTTATTGCTCTAGCTAGAACTTCCAGTACAATATTGAATAAAAGTGGTGATAAAGGGCATTCTTGTCTAGTTTCCATTTTCAGGGGGAATGCTTTCAGTTTCTCTCCATTGAGAAGAATGTTAGCTATTGGTTTTGTACATATGCCCTTAATTATGTTTACGAATCTCCCTTCTATTCCTATTTTGTTGAGAGTTTTTTAAGAATGGGTATTGTTAACTTTATGCCTTTTCTGCACTAACTGACGTGATCATGTGATTCTTTTACTTTGTTTTATTTATGTGGTGAATTACATTATTGATTTTCTAATGTTAAACCATTTTTGCATACCTGGTATGAATACCTTGGTTATGGTGTATTATTTTTTCGATATGCTGTTGAATTCTGCTGGGTAAGATTTTGTTGAGAATTTTGCATCTATATTTGTGAGGAATGTTGGCCTACAATTTTCTTTTTTAGTGGTGTCTTTGCCTGGCTTTGCTATCAGGATTATGCTGGCTTCGCAGAATGAATTTGGGAGTGTTTCTTCCTTTTCTATGTTCTGGAATAGTTTGAGCAGGATTGGTGTGAACTCTTCACTGAACGTTCAGTAGAATTCTCCAGTGAAGCCATCTGGGCTGGAGCTTTTTTTTTTTTTTTAATTATTATTATGCTTTAGATGAGAGTTTACACCACAGATTAGTTTGTCATTCAGAAATTTATACACAAATTGTTTTGTCACATTGCTTGCAGTCCCTGCAATGTGTCAGCACTCTCCCCCTTTATACCCCAGGTTCCCTGTGTCCATTTGTCCAATTTTTCTGGTCCCTTCCTGCCTTCCTGTCTTTGCTTTTGGGTCAGTGTTGCCCATTTGGTCTCGTGGGAGTTTTTAATGAGCTCTTCAATTTCTTCTTTTGTTATGAGTCTGTTTAAATTATCTCCGTTTGTGTTAGTTTAGGTAGGTAGTGTTTCTAAAATTTGTACATTTACGTTTTCAAATTTGTTGGAGTACAGTTTTTGTAGTATTGTTATGATCCTTTTAATCTCAGTTGGTTCTGTTGTGATGTCACCCGTCTCATTTGTTGTTTTGGTTCTTTGCATCTTCTCATCCTATTCCTTTGTCAGTTTAGCCGGTGTTTTGCCTGTTTTAATTGATCCCCTCAAAGAACCAACTTCTAGTCTTGTTCATTCTTGCTATTGCTTTTGTATTTTCTATTTCACTTATTGCTGCTCTAATCTTTGTTATTTCCTCTTTTCTGGTGACTGTGGGGTTCTTTTGCTGCTCTTTTTCTATTTGTTCAAGTTGTAGGGTTAAGCTATTGATTTTGGCCCTTTCTTTTTTCATGTACACATTTATTGCTATGAATTCTCCTCTGAGCACTGCTTTTCTGTGTCCCTCAGGTTTTGGTATGTTGTGTTTTAAGTCTCAGTTGATTCTAAGAATTTTTAAATTTCATTAATTTCTTCTATTACATAAGATTTAACGGCCAGAATCAATCAACTTGACTTCATAGGCTTATACAGAACACTCCACCTAATAGTGGCAAAGCACACATTGTTTTCCAATGCACATGGAACGTTCTCCAGAATATAGCACACCTTAGGCCACAATGCAACCCTCAACAAAATTCAAAACACTGAGATAATACAAAGCATATTCTCTGATCACAACACCATAAAACTAGACATTAATAGCAGCAAGAACAAGGGGGAAAAAATCAAATAACATGTAAACTGAATAACAATTTGCTTAGAATCAAATGAGAATGAAAACACATCATACCAAAACCTTTGGGACACACAAAGGCAGTGCTCAGAGGTCAATTTATACCAGTGAACACACATCAAAAAAGAACAGGCCCAAATCAAAACACTACCCTATGACTCAAACAAATACAAAGAGAACAGCAAAAGAAGCCTGCAGCCAACAGAAGAAAGGAAATAATAAAGACTAGAGCAGAAATAAATGAAATATAGAACAGAAAAACAATAGAAAGAACTAATAAGACCAAAAGTTGGTTCTTTGAAAAGATCAACAAAATCGACAAAGCACTGGCCAAACTGACAAAAGAAACACAGCAGAGGAAGCAAATAACCCAAATAAGAAATAAGATGGGGGATATTACAGCAGACCCAACTGACATAAAAAGAACCCTAACAAAATACTATGAAAAATTATACTCCGACAGATTTGAGAACCTAGAGAAAATGGACAAATCCTAGAAACACACCACCTACCTAAACTAACACAAACTGAGATAGAAAATCTCAGTCCTCTAACAAGAGAGATTGAAGAGGTAATTAAAAAAAATAATAATAAAAAACTAAAAAAAATCCCTGGCCTGGTCGGCTTCACTGGACAATTCCACCAAACATTTTAGAGAAGAGCTCACACCAGTACTCCTCAAACTGTTTTAGAGCATAGAAAAGGAAGGTATACTCCCAAATTCATTCTATGAAGCCAGCATAACCCTGATACCAAAGCCAGGCAAAGACACCACACAACAAAAGAAAATTATAGACCAATATCTGTCATGAATATAGATGCAAAGAATATCAACAAAATTCTAGCCAACTGAATTCAGCATCATATCAAAAAAATAACACACCACGACCAAGTGGGGTGCATACAAGGTATGCAAGGATGGTTCGACATTAGAACATCAATCAACGTAATCCACAAAAGAAAAGAATCACAGGATCATCTCAGACAATGCAGAAAAGGCACTCGATAAAGGATTAATGGAGCACATGAACCACAAGTATGAGCCCAGAAAAATGAGAATGGTGCCTGGCTACTACTGCCAACTGCTGACAGGGATCACAGTGGAGGTTCCCAGACAGGGTAGGAGAGAAATGTACAACAAAATTCAAATTTACCAATAGAGACTAGACTTACTGGTCCGAGACGGGAGGAACTCCTGAGACTATGGCCCCCAGATACCTTGTTCACTCAGAACGGAAGCCACTCTGAAGTCCACCTTTCAGCCAAAGATTGTACATCCCTATAAAACAAACAATAACACACATGAGGAACATGCTTCTTAGTTAATCAAGTGTATGAGACCAAATGGGAAACACCTGCCCAAAAGCAAATAGGAGAAAGCAGGATAGGGCATGAAACCTGGAGGAATGTACACGGGGAACCTGGAGTGTAAAGTGAAAGGGGGAGAGTGCTGACACATTGCAGGGACAAAACAACTTGTGTATACATTTTTGAATGAGAAACGAATTAGTACCGCAAACTTTTACCTAAAACATAATCATAATGAAAGTACAGTCTCTTAATTGCTAATTTTTGACAAACAGGAGAGAAAAAAACGGTTTTTACCTTGTTCATTTTGGCCAGCTGTGAGCTTCATGTAGGATTCTGTGAACTGACATCACAGGAAGAAAGTTTCTTGTGGGAATAACAGTCAACCATACTTAGTTGATAGGTCTGTTCTAAGTGTTAGAGATCACGTTGTAAAGTGCCTAGCATAGTGAGTGGCACACAGGCATTTTGAGTGGCTATTATAATAATATATAATATTACCATGAATTCTAATCTGTTATATTGCTACATGTAGGGTGAACTGAAAAAATATAAAATGCAGTTCATTTAAGAATGTTATTTTAAACTTCCAGATAAAAACAGCGAGTGAAGGCAGAACACAGTATCACCTTCCTCAAATACCTTATATTAATGGGGAAAAGAAACAAACAACAATAAAAATAGCACTAGAAGTTACCTGAAAAAAAGAAAAGGTCCACAACCTAAACCAACCAAAGGCCAAAGTAATGCTGTTTCAAAATAAATAAATTTGGAACAGCAAGAAACAAAATATACACAGCTGGAAATCAAATTCACAGCAAAAGGAAAGGCTGGCAATCTCAGGACATTTCCCTAGTCAATGCATTCTTAATTCTCCAAGATGACTATGTCTCATCTCTTCTCTCCGAAATCTCCCACCTTGCCCCACTCTGAACTCAGTAGCTGTCACAAGAGAAGTACCTCATCTTCGTACCACCTGCCTGTCCTCTTTCTTCCTGTTAGAATGCATCACTATCCTTGCCCTTATCTAAGGCAAGCCCCTCCACTTGTGGCCTGGATGCTATCTTTTCTTGCTTATTCAAGGATTTTGTTCCTACGATTATTACCTCCATTTCCTGCGTCCTCAATTTCTCATTATTGGATTATTCCAGTCAGCAAACACATGGTAAAATGTCCTATCCTAAAAAATACCGTCACCCAAGGCCCCATATCCCCTTCTACTTACAGCCCCATTATTCTGCTCCCCTTTGAGACAAAGCTTTTCAAAAACTGTCTGTACTTTAGTCTCTACATTGCCACCTTACACCATCTCTTCAGTCATTTCCAGTTAGGATCGTCTCCCTAGCTCTACCTCAACTGCTCTTGTTGAGATCACCAACTACAGGCTTACTGCCAGATCCTTCTCCTCTTCCCAAATGTTTGGGAGCCCCAGGCATAGTCCTCACCCTTTTTTTCTTGTCTATCAACATTCATTTCCTTCTAGGTGATTTCATCTCGTCTCTTTGCTTTTAATACTGTCTACATTCTTAGGAAGGAGCCCTGGCCGACTAAAAGGTCAGTGGTTGAACCCACCAGCCACTCTGCAGGAGAAAGATGTAGCGGTCTGCTTCTGTGAAGATTTATATATAGCCTTGGAAACCCTAGGGGGCAGTTCTGCTCTGTTCTGTAGGGATACTATGAGTCGGAATGGACTGGGAGGCAATAGGTTTATCTTCTTAGGAGGCATCATAGGTGGTGCAAACAGTTTGCATCCAATACTAACAGAAAGATTGTTGAATCCACCCAGTGGTACCATGGAAGAAAGGCCTGGCAATCTACTTCCATAAGATCACAGCCATTGAAAACCCTACGGAGCACACTTCTACTCTGACACACATGGGGCCACTCTAAGTTGGAATCAACTTGCTAGCCTCTGGTTATTGGTTCTTAAAACTCATAACATTTGCATTCTAGCCTTGATTTCTCCGTTGAGCTTCAGACTTATATTCAACTCCCTACCCAATGATTCCACTCAGATGTCTCATAAGGACCTCAATGTTAACACATTTAAAAAAACTTGATTTTCTTCTCTCCCGCAGCTTATTTCTCCCCAAGTCTTCCAATGCCAATAAATGGTGTTATTTTCATCTAGTTGCTCAGGAAATAACCTAGAAATCATTCTTAATTCCCCTTTTGTGCCCGTTATTAAGCTGTTAATTCCCATCGATTAACCCTTCCATACTCTGCTTTGTGATGCTGGAGCTGGGACTCTGCGCACTACATTTCTGTGTTGCCAGTTCAGTCCTTACGTTCCATTGATAAAAGCAGCATTAGAGGAAGACTTGCTCCTTCTTGCTTGCTTCTTGGACCTGTCAGCATTGCCTCAGTTATGGACCTTCACCCTGGGAGCTAGAGTTAGCTCAAATTTCAACTATTTCCCACACTCTTAGGACCAGCCTGAATACCCTCTCAGAAGTACCAGCAGCAAATGGGCAGCACCTCCTCCTCTGAGGCCAGGGTCCCAGCCCTGGAGAGTCTCTCTTCCTGGCTTCTAGATTCTAATAACTTCAGAGTCTTCTCTGTGTTTATCAGTACTAGGGGTGGTAGCTGCTTTCCAAAGTTATTGTTATCTCAAGGCTCCCTTTTTGCTTTTTTAGTTCTCTAACACCTGTTTAACCAATTCCTTAAACTAAATTGTTGCTGTTGATACACTTGGCAGCAGCCAGATTCCTCTAAAGCATAAACCATCTCTGCCCAAAACCCTCCAAAGACTACTCATCATACTTAGAACAAAATGCAAATTCTCTTTATGGCTTACAATCCCTTTTGTGATCTGGCCTATCCACTTCTCTAGTCACATCTGCCACCATTTCCCCTTTACTCATTTGCGTCTAGTCACTCACTGTCTTGACCAGACCACTTGCCCACTTGCAGGGTCTTTGTACTTGCTGTCTCTTTATCTGGATTGCCCAGGTCTTTGCCCAGATAACTTCTTACTTCATATCTCTTCTCAAATGTCGTCTTATAGAGGCCTGTTTCTACCTGTTCTAAGAGGCGTCACCACAGTCCCTTGCCCCCCACCCCTGGCACCCAATTCCTTACAATTACTATCTGACATTTTAAGTTTATTATCTACAAACTCCCACCCCTCATCCGCAATAAAACCTAAGTTTCATAAAGGCAGGGGTGTGATCTTATTTATCACTGGCACCTGGTATATGCATAGTAGGCACTCAATAAATTCTAGCTCATGGATGAACTTTTTAAATGAATTAGTGTATGCAGAAGAACAGGAGACCAAAGTAATTGCAAAGAAGATAACAAATATGTAAGGCAGATAAAGATGACATAAGGTTGATTCATCTCCGAGTACATAATAAAAATCCAGTGCCGTCGAGTCGATTCCAACTCATAGTGACCCTATAGGACAGGGTAGAACTGCCCCAAAGAGTTTCCAAGGAGCGCCTGGTGGATTTGAACTGCCAACCCTTTGGTTAGCAGCCGTAGCACTTAACCACTACGCTACCAGGGTTTCCGAGCACATAATGCAAGAAATAAATCAGAAAAAGCACTTAAAGATGCAACAGAAGAGAATTTCCACAAAATAATGAAAGGACTCAATCTGTAGAATAAAATGTTCAAAAATACATAATAATATCAAGACATATCCTGGTTAAGTTACTGACTATAAAAAAGGAGGGAAAAATTTTCAGGCCTCTAGACAGAAAACTAAATCATTTACAAAAGGGAAAAATCATGCTGGCCTTAAGACTTCCTCTAAACAATATTCAAATCCAGAAAAAGGAAAAATGTTTGCAGAGTTTTAAGGCAAAGCCCGTATGACCCACAACTATTATATCCAAATAAGTGTCATTCAAGAATTGAGGAAAAAGGCCGACATAGCATCCATGACTCCCTGTAAAAAAACAAACCAAAAAAAAAAAAAAAAAACCTACTTAGTGAAAAGCAGATAGCTAAGTGATGAATCAAAATTAATAGCTAGGAAATAGGAGAGGGCAAGGTGTGTTGTGAACACAGGATTTTTAAATACAGATCAAGACTAAATCGCCAAAGGAATCTGTGTTACAAAACAGAAATAAACATTAAAGCCTTGACCTAGCAGAATAATGACCAAAAAAAAAAAAATTTTTTTTTTGCAGCAGTCTATTGGTATTTCTAAATTTGAACCATATAGATAAAAAGAAAAAGTCACCAAACTTAATTTTTCATAATTGTTTTAACCTTAGATATTTTAGGAAATAAAATTTCTTGTGGTAAAGAAACATTTTCCTCAAAGCTCAGCATTCTTTCAGTTTCACTTAAGTTTGTCTTCCTTTCACTACATTAAAATAATTTAAAATGTAATATTTTTTAAACTTAAGAGTAATGTGTATGTTCTCATCTTAAATACAATTATTTGTACAAATAGGTAAAATATGCTCACAATGATTTAATATTGATGGTAAAATACAGGATCTAAGACTATTTAAAAATTTTCCTGTAGCTTTCTATATTGTTTGAATTATTTATAATGAGCATGTATTACTTTTTATAAAACCAATAAAGGTACTACCCTTAAAATACTATCATAAAACTTATAAAACAGATCCAAGATTCGTCACAATCCCCATCAAAATTCCAACTGTCTTCTTTGCAGAAATAAAAAAACCTGCCCTCACATTTATGTGGAACTGCAAGGGGCCCTGAATAACCAAAGCAATCTCGATGAAGAGCGAAGCAGGAGGACTCACATTTACGATTTCAAAACATACTACAAGCTACAATAATCAAAACAGTTGGTTCTGGTATGCTAACAGACACGCAGACCAATGGAAGAGAATTGAGGGTCTCAGAAATAAACCCATACGTCTGTTGTCAACTGATTTTTGAGAAGAGTGTTAAGTCCATGCAATGGGGAAAGAATAGTTTCTTTAATAAGTAGTGCTGGGACAACTGGATATCCACATGCAAAGAATGAAGCTGAACTCAAACCTCAAACCATATAGAAAAATTAACTCAAAAAGGCATGAGGACCTAAGATTAAGAACTAAAACCACAAAACTCTTAGGAGAAAACATAGGGTTATTGCTTCAGGACCTACTTTTTAACAATGGATTTTTCGATACACTATCAAAAACACAGCAACAAAAGACAACAAAACAGATAAATTGGACTTCATCCAAATTAAAAACTTCTGTTTAACAAAGGACTTTAACAGCAAAGTGAAGAGACAGCCTATAGATGGAGAAAAGTTTTGGAAACCATTATTGGATAAGGGTTTAATATACAGAATATATAAAGAACTACAACGTAACAACAAAAAAACAACCTAATCAGAAAATGACCAAGGGATTTGGATAAACATTTCACAAAAAAAGATATACAAATGTCAACAAGCACATGAAAAGATGTGCAACATCATTAGCATTTCAAAAAACCAACCAAACCCACTGCCATTCAGTTGATTCTGACTGATAGAGACGCTACAGGACACAGTAGAACTGCCCCATAGTTTCTAAGGCTGTAAATCTTCATGGAAGCAGATTGCCACATCTCTCTCTGGCGGAGCAGCTGGTGGGTTCAAACGTCCTACCTTTTGTTAGCAGTAGAGTGCTTTAACCACTGCATCACCAGGACTCCTCATTAGCTCATTAGCCATTAGAGAGATTCAAATCAAAGCCACAATGAGATCCCATTTCACTCCCACCAGGATAACTAAGATTTAAAAAAAAACCAAAAAACGGAACCAGAAAACAAGAAATGTTGGTGAGGATGTGGAGAAACTGGAGCCCACGTCCACTGCTAGTGGGAAGGCAAAATGGTACAGCCACTATGGAAAAGAGTTTCACAGTTCCTCAAAAAGTTGACCGTAGAACTACCATATGACTCGGCAGTTCCACTCCTAGGTATATACCCAAGAGACCTGAAAGGAGCAATGCAAACAGAAACCTGTATGCAGCGTTCACTGCAGCACTGTTCACAATAGCCAAATGTTAGAAACAACCTAAATGTTCACCAGCAGATAACCAGATAAACAAAACGCGTTCCACACATAAACAGAAACAAAAACTGATATTATGTTACGAGATGGATGAACCTTGAAAACATGATGCTGAGTGAAGTAATCACAAAAAAACAAATATTGTATGATCCCACTTATATGAAATATCTAGAACAGGCAAATGTACAGAGATCAAAGTTTACTAGTGGTTACCAGGGAAGGGGGAAGAGGGGGAGTCACTGCTTAAAAAGCACTGAGTTCTGTTTATGGAGATGGAAAACTTGGCAACAGATTCTGGTGATGGTTGCACAACATGATTAATATAATTGGTGTCATTGAATTAATTGTACATGTAAAAAAGATTGAGCTGGCAAATGTGTATATATATATTTTTATAACAATAAATAGATCTAGCTTTACAGATGGATTTTGAATCGATCTGATCTTCCCCAAATCAACTTTTCTACCAAAACTTAAACCCTCAAATTATACCTTTCAAATAAGTCTTTACTTTTCCATATATTATTTAATTTTAATTAGAGATTATCCACTTGCATATATGATTATATATTTATAAGATAAACATTGCATATTTATACTACAAATATGAAAATGAAGTTACTTATAAAAATTAATGTTATATTACTTTTATTAAATATCTTGTGTCATAAGGGTATAGATATATATCATTTGATTTAAACATATAGAATGGAATTATGGTAAAAATTACCATAATCACAACACATTTTGGTGTACTTGCTTCCAGACTTTTCATATGTATACAGATAGATGCATTTAATAAATGAAGGCATATAATTTTACAACCTAAAATTTTACCTGTACATTAAAGTAAATATTAGTATTTTTCTATGGCATTATTTTTAGTGGTTGCATAATATTCCATTAGACTGATGCACTATGGTTTATTTAACAACTTCCCCACTATTAAATATTAAGATTGTTTCTACTATATAGATGCTGAAGTGAGTACACATAAATCTTTGACTGCATTTCTGATTATCTCCTTAGGATCAGTTCCTGGAAGACGAACTGTTGTATCAAAGCTTTTGAACATTTTTCAGACTCCAGAAAGGTAGTATAGCAAGATGCGACCATAAGCTTTATTACACTCTTAGCAAATGATTATTAGCATTTATTTTCAATCTTTATCATCCTGATTGGGGGAATATTTTTGTAATTCAGTTTGGTAAAGTTGAACTTTGCTCATATACTCATATTAATAAATCTGCTACCTCTGGAAATTATCATTCTTTGTTTTATCCACAATGCTTAGCATAGAGCCTTGCCCAGGATTTTGAAGAAATATATTTTTTATTGACCTTGGCAATATTTTTTTTAAATAGAAAGTTGAAGAAAAATAAGATTATTTTACTTAATAAAAGGTAAGATTATATTTAGTTCTTAATGTATTAATAGACAGCATTATTATTAACTAGCAATATATTTTCTGTACCTCCAAAATGCTACTAAATGCTTAGTTTATTAAGGTGAGAAACATTTAGTAAATAACTACTTTGAAATTAATTTCCTTAACCCTGCCACCACTCAAGATGCCTAGAGACAGACTGGCCCACTTCCAGTTTTCTTCCATGTTATTATTACTGTGAGGTCATTCTATAGATAGGGTAATAAACATTGTGGCATACAGAAAAACAGCATCTGCAAGTCCGTATGGCAGAGCATGGTTGTGGCTGTTCCTCCTTCGGAACTGCATTACGTAACTGGCAAGTGTTTACTTAAGCTCCTTTGGGCTGCCTCCATGGTAGCTATGAAGTCATCGAGAATTAGGCACAGTTTGGGGCCTGATAACAAAGTCTATTAGTTTAACATGAATACTGTGTCAGTTTTTCTTTATCATTGCTGTCTACTTATGTTATTAAAAAGACACATGCTACTTCAAAAATCATTAAGAAATCCACACACACAAAAATAACAGGTTCATAAATGTACATTTGCTCATTATCTGGATGTAATTATTATTTAAAGATTTGTATTCTATGGTACGAATTCACAGTGTGATTTGACTCAATATAAATAAGCGAAATTACTAAGATATGTAGAGGTATTAGACAATATGGATTATTAAAATGGCCTAAACACTTACCTTCTGTAAGTCATCAGGGAATGACATTTGGTCTGTGTAAGAGAACATTAATGGTGTGATGTAACAAGAGCTTAAGGAGCAGAGAATTTAAGATGATACTAAATTACAAGAAAATATTATTTTACCTTGATTACTCAGGGAAAGGTAGTATTTTCAGTTCCTTAGAAGGACAGCTCTTGAGCTCCTTCCAAATGTGTGCTGTTTTTAAAGAAAACTAATGCAGTGTGCACTGTAGGACAAGTGCCACTGAATATTTTTTTCATTGTAATAATTATTATGTCACTTTCAAAGCATGAAAACCCTTATAAAATACGCTAAAATCTCATGTCCCTTTAGAATTACTAAGTTTTATGAGTAAAGATGCCCAAGTGAAATCAAGATCCTGACATCTAAAACTACACAGTCCTGTTTTTAGAAATGTCATAATTATGAACACACAAATTTATTATAACATTACTTATTGGAAAAATCTCCATAGTATTTTGTTTTTTAACTCTGAAAAATGAGGACACTGATGACCAAGCCAATGATCCAGTAAATCCCAAAGTCAGGGACAAGTCACAGAGAGAAATGAAAAAGATTTTAGGACCTGCTCACTGCCCTGGAGGTACAGCCACTGTGGTGTCCTACCCAGCTTGAGACAGAGGTGTGTGTGCACAGGAGGCCCGACCTGGAGGCAAGGGTCACCAATCACCAAGGAGAAGGTGGGGGGGAGTCAGCTTTGCTCAATGATTAAATATTTGGGCTTTTATATTTCTTTCCAATATCAAAAAAGAGGGATATACTTTTGGCTGCTGATGTTTAAACATTTAAAATATGCAAATTATGATTTATGAATTTCTCTGAAGTTAACATATGGTGATTTTAAACACATTGCAAATTCCTTGACATTCCTCCTGTTTAAGGGTATGCATAGCCTTAGCAACTTGCTTCTCATGAATAGAATGTGATGGACGTGATGCTGCAAATGACTTCCAAGGCTAGGTCGTAAAAGGGATACAGCTTCTATCTAACTCTCTCTCTTGGGATCCTTGGAACCTAGCCACCATGTTGTAAAGAAGCCCAGGCCACATGTAAAGGCCATGTGTAGGTGTTCTGGCTGATAGCTCCAGCCAAGGTCCCAGCCAACCAAACCCAAAACCAACTGCCGTTGAGTCAATTCCTAATCATAAATCATAGAGACCCTACAGGACAGAGTGGAACTGCCCTATAGGGTTTCCAGGGCTGCAGACTGCCACATCTTTCTCCTGCAGAGTGGCTGGTGGGTTTGAACCACTGGCCTTTTGGTTAGCTGCCAAGCGCTTGCCAAGAAGAGTCAGTATTAATTGCCAGACATGTGACTGAACAAACCTTCAGATGATTCAAGCCCCCAGTGGTTGAACTGCCCCAGCTGACACCAAGTGGATTAGAGACAAGCTGTCCCTGCTGAGCCCTGCCCAAATTGAATATTCATGAGCCAAATAATGATGATGTTGTTTTAAGCCATTAAGTTTTGGGGTGGTTCGTTATGTACTTGAGTCCCTGCTACAATAAATCTCTAGCTCACATTCGCTACAGTAAGTAGCATGGAGATGGAGAAAGCAAAAGAAACCCCTTTCCCTCCATTTTTCCTTGTTTCCTTAGCCAGGCTGAGATCTTAGCACCTCTCAGTACTAATTGTTGGGGATTAAGTGTAGTTTTGAAGTGCGAAGGAACAAAATCCATCATCATGGGGACCCAAACCAAAAAAACCAAACCCACTGCCGTCCAGTCGATTCTACCCAGTCTATCCAAACTCCTTTCCTTAATGGCTTAGAGAGTGAGCAGGGGGACCAGAAAAGTTGATTCTCTCCATTTCTTCTCCTATAGGTATTCCTAGTTTTAAAGAAAGAGAAAAGCAAGATTTAATTCTCTCCTGTGCTCATCTCCCTTCTGAGTTCAAATCTTTGAAAAGGTAATTATATCTTTATTACTGAAAAGGTACACGGCCTTTTCAGTCTTATAAATGAATATAAAAGAGTCAAAACAGCAACATGTTTTTACACATTACCAAGAAAGTGGGCTCTACTTATCAAAGTTATACACTAGGGACACCACTCTGTCTTTAGTCACTCTCCTTCAAAGCTTTTGCTCCTCCTCCTCTTCCCCTAAATGTGGGTGCTACCCAGGGTTCCCTGCTCAGGATCTCTTCTCAATGGACATACCTTTTGATCCATCTTACTCACTTTCCTGGCTTCAGCTATCAACTACATACTAACGACTCCAGAGAGCCAGACCTTACTTTCCATCTTCCTTGGGTGGTTCTCTGATAACTCAAATTCAGCAAGCATAAAACGGAGTTTCTCCTCCTAGTTCCCACCCCAGGTCAGAAACCTGGGTATCACTTGCCCCCCTAACACACAGCCAATTCGTTTTCCAATCCCAGCTACTCTTTTTAGTTACTTGTCATGAATTCCTCCTTTTCTATCCCTACTGCCAAAGGTACATGAGCACTCTTCCTAATTGATTCTTAGATTATAAACTGTTTCCATTTCATCTTTAAGTCTACATGACCTCATCCAGTATAACCTTTTCATAATGCACACCTGACCACCTCACTTCCATTGTAAAAAGCCTTTCATGGCTCTCCTTTTCTACAGTGGGGTTTTAATCCTGACACCCCATAGGAATCTACTCAGAAGCAGAGTAAACCCCCTGAAGTGGTATGCCAAATTTTAGATAGGTTTGTAAGTGCATTTTTGTCTGGAGAGCCCATTGCTTTTCACAGATTCTTACAAGGCTGGGTGTGCCCCAAAAGGCTAAGAACTTGTAGGTCTTAGGTTAAAGTCCAAATTCCTCAGCATGTATACAAAGCTGACCATCCACCCATGACCTGACCATCTGTCCAGCTTCCTCGCACCCCTTTCTTCACTCTCCTCATGTTTCACCCATACTTCTTAAGCTGTAGCCCTTGACTACAGACGGTTGTACGTGCTGCTTTGCTTGCTCCGTTTGGGAAGCCCTTCCGCTCGTCTAAGCTGCCCTAACTTTTGCCATCCACGACTACCTTCTTTCTTTCAAGGAACATTTCAGAGCAAACAGTCCACAGAAAGCTGTGAAGACTAGGCAAGCTGGGTGTGAACTCCTGCATCCCTCCAGCCTGCCTAGCAATTGCTCTTGTTCTTAGCGTCCCCCTCCTGGATTTCCAAACTGGGGTGGGGTGGAAGAAAAGAATTAAACCATGAAGTAAGCTGCAACAAGCAGTGACTGCTAAGTATTTGTGCAGCATTTATACACTGTACAAGAATCGCAGTCTGTAACATGTATTTCGTAATGCTTTCTTGGGAAGGAGAAATTCTGTTGTAAACATGTAATTCATAATCCCAGCAGATTTTTGATGGCAGAGAAATACCACACACACCTTTCTGTTAATGTTTGTACTTTACGGAGTACTGTACAGGAGTTTTCAACATCACGTAGTTTTCATTTTCTTTATACTTAGCCATCACACGGGGTTACATATTTAACAAATCCTGTCATTAACAAACAACGCAGTTCATGATATTTTGTGAACTACCAGGAGGGTTGCTGGATCGTTTATCTTAATTTTTGCTCTTGGTTTACACGACAGCACTCCTAAAGTCTACGGTCCCTGAGGTTCCAGCTTTTTGAGGTAAGCTGTGGTCTCATCTAAGCGTGAGACCTGCTATGGCTGTCAAACCTTTTCTTCTCCAAAAAAACCCTCTTCTCCAAAAGTTGTCTTTTAACTGTTGCTTCAAAACGGAGCTCTTTGCCGTCCTCGGGCAGACAGATCTAAGCGAAATGTATTTTCCTAGCGGTAACGCATCTACCTATAAATAGCGCGCACGGCGCTGAGTCACCAAAACCCCGAGTTTCCAGAAATAGCTCATAGCGACTGCTGGAATCGCGTCCCTCGGAGCAGTGACAGGCTCCGATCACACCCGCGGGGCTGGACCGCCGGCTTGCGGCACTCAGAGAGTCCTACCCACCCGGCGCCCGGGCGAGGCCGTCGCTTCCAGGCCCTGGAGTCGAGAGCTTCGACCTCGCATGCCCGGACTGCACTCCTGGGACCGAGACCCGGCTGGCGGCCGAACTTGGCCTTGACTGCACTGAGTCCGCGCCCGCCCCTCCGGGGCTGGGAGCCGCGGGGGGCCGGCACCAGACTCCGCCCTGCGCCGCCCGCTCGCACAAGGGGGCAGCGTAGGGAGGGGGCGGACGCGGCTCTCGCTCTGTCCCAGGCCCGGGACTCCGGGGAGCTGTAGAAGCAGCCAGGCCTAGAGGCGTAAGGAAAGGAACACCCCCTCCTACCCCCTGCCTACTCCCACCCTGCGAAATGGCTTCAGCCGCCGGTACAGGTGGCTGGGGGAGAAGTGGGGGAGGGAGCGGAAGTGCCACCCCCTACAGTCAGGGGATGGTGACGTCACCCCACTGACAGCCTGTAGCGGGGGCGTCTGCCCGTCACGTGACCCCAGCCCCCCCCCGCCGAATCCCGCGCGGGCTCCCTCCCCCAGCCCGGACTCCCACCTCTCGCCCGCCCCCTATCCCCAACTTTCGCCCTCCCCGCACGACTGTCAACAGCGCCAGCTCCGCCCCCTCCCCCTCGCCCCCCAGTAACCGCCACGGCGACGCGGCGGGCGCTCGCGCTCAGGTCCCGGGCTCCCCAAGGAGCGCAAGCCCCTGGTCCCCACCCCTTCCCCCCAAATCCCGCTGCACTGATAAGTGGGCACCGGAGCGAGGGTGCGCGGCGGCGGGCGCCGACAGCGCTTCTCCGCTCAGCCCTCCCACAGCTGCAAGAGAACTAGGCAAAGACGCATGGTCAGAGTTCGGAAGGAGCGAGGCGCTCAGGGCCCCCCGGGTCTGGCATATCGCCACCGGGGTCGGCCCTCGGCGGAGAGAGGCAGCCGGGAGCTGGCCATCGATCCCCGCCCGGCAGCCCGCGTCCCCGCAGACCCGCGGCACTCCCGCCTCCGCCTTCCCTGCCGGCCGGGCGGCGCACTCCAGCCCTGCCTGGCTACGTCTCGGGCCGCGCGCGGGCACGGGTCCTACGACGAGGGGCCAGGTCTCCCTTAACCCCTTCGGCCACTCCCGCCGTGGACCGCTGGGGTTGCAGATTTGGTGGCTGCGGCTGCTGCGTCTGGTTCTATTTTTTCCCTTCAGTTCTCAAAGTGGAGGCTTGGGGGCGGGAAAAAAAAAAAAAAAAAACCCACAGTGTTGAAGGGGGCGGCACGGACTGACCTGTCAACGGCGGAGGAAGACCTCCGGTCAGGGCGAGCTCTCGAGCCCGCGCAGGAACAGGAGCCTAGGGCTCGCGCGGAGCAGCACAGGGTAGCGGCAGCTGTGCCTCAGCCAGGTGTCCCCCCCTCGGCTGGGCCGGCCCCGCCGTGCCCGCCCCCTCCCTCGGCGCCGCGCTCCTCGCCCCATCGCCGGGGACCAGGGAACCCCCCAGCTGGATTTTTTTGTGCAGTTTCAGCAAAGCTCGGAGGAAGTTGGTCCTTTTGTTCCACTATTTATAGATTGCGTCAACATTGCGAAAAGGAGAAGGCGGAGCGGCGGCCCCTCCTCCTTCTCTCCTCCCCCCTCCGGCTCCAGGGAGAGAAAAGCCCCAGCACACGACCTAAGTACACAGCCAGCCAGCCGCCCGCCCCCGGCCTCCGGCTTGCCACTCCCCCCCCTCCCCAGCCAGGGCAAGACACTGCCAACTCTGTCACGTGCCCGCCCGGGAAAACCAGCTCCCCCGGGCTCCGTGCCGCCCGCTCGGCTCCGTGGTGGCGGCGGCGGCGGCAGCCTCGCCCAGCTCCGTGCCTTGCTCGTGAGCTCCGGCCGCGGCCCAGGAGTCGCGCACAGCGCAGGCACCTCCACCCTCGCTACCCAGCGGGGATCCCCGGATCCGCGGTCCTTGGGTGTACCAGCGAGCGTCCAGCGTTCCCCTAGTCCCTCCACTCCCCCATTTTGGGAGCGCCACAGCGCCACTTGCGGAGTATGCGCGCATTCGGGCCTCGCCTCGGGGCCAGGGGCCTGATCTGCCCCAGCAGGCGTTGGGGTGCCAGCACCTCTCCGCACGATTGGCCGAGGGCTGAGGGATGCGGGGGTGGCTCTCAGCAGCTCGCGGACAGGCAGAGCGCGGAAAGCGCGGTTCGGGCGTTCCGAAACGCCGGGAGACGCGCTCTCTCTTCCGCAGGTGCAGCGAGACGCTGCGAGATCTCACTTCCCCATTCCCGGACGGCTAGGGTCCAGAGAGTTTGCACATCCTGGCCGCGATGGGTGGTGGTGGTGTAGTGTTTGAGGAGTTTTGGGAAGTTAGAGTTGGGGGGGCGAGTCAAACTTCTAAATTTGACGACGAAATAACGCCCCGCCATACCCCCGGAATTGAAACTGTGCGCACTGCCGGCCTAAAGCCTCTGTTCCTGAGCTCGATGTAAACAAGGAGAGCGATAAACAAGACGAGAAGGCCTTACAAACAAAACTAAGTTCAAGTAGTTAGAGCGTAATTTACCTTTGCAGCTTCCAATCTTTCTTTTAAGTTTTTTATTTAGATCGTTGTTTAACTTTTCAGAGTCGGGATAAGATCTGTCCACTAGATCACGGGTGGAGGAAAGCCGGGGCTGTGCTGGAACGAGGGCAGGAAACGCGTCGGGCCTTTCCGGGCAGCTGGGTAGTGTGGTGAACAGTCTGGAAGGGTAATGTTATTTTTAAAGGGGTCTGCGGAAACTGTTCCTCGTTTGGGCGCAAATGCAGGCCGGGGAGGGGGATTACTCTGCACGGTTTCGCGCTCCTCGAGCGGGGCTTCTTGGCCGGGCTCTACGCTCGTCCCAACCAGCGAGCGCTTTCGTACGGGCCAGACCTGGCAGCAGTAAGTTTGCCCCTATCTGGGAAACGTTTTCAGTTTGGGGTCTTTTTTTTTCAGATGGAGACCTTAGGTAATGGGTTCATCAATTTAGCAACGCATGCTTCGCTACAACGTTGGAAGCGAGGTGAAGAAGAGCGAGCCTGTGGATGCTTCCGCTCGGGAGCCCAGTTTTTCAAAGTACGGAGCGGAATAGACACGCGGCGTACTGACGCACGCTTTGGTCCCTCACACACCTGCCAGGGTTTAGAGTCTAGTGCGGGACCGAAATTTTATTCCCCCAGCTCACGCGGCCCCTCTCCCGATTTCTTTCCAATTTAGCGAAAGGCCCCAGGCGTTCCTTTTTCCGCCTTTCTACCCTGCCCTGCTGTCTGTATTCGAAAGTTACTGCCCGCCTAGGAGGGCGAATTCGTTCCCGCGCCAGTTTTGACTACATCCGTATCTACAAACCACTTTTCTTTGCGTGACGAAAACAAGCCAGGGCCTCCTCACCCCTCCGGTGCCTACAAGTGGCAGAGGTGCCAGGGCTCTGCCTCAGCCTTTTCCCCCGGACCCAACTTCGGGCCGAGGCTTGACGTCCCCGCCACTTTGTCAGGACACGCGCTTTTCATCCCCATTTTGTTGTTCCGCCCAAGTCCCAGCTGTGAAGAAGGGGGGAGCGAAAGTAAAACGAAAGCACCCGGGGCCATCAGTCGCAGCGGCTTCCCTGAGCAGGGCGGTGGGAGGCCAAGGTCGGGAGGCGGGGGTGAGGGCTTGAGCTGCGCGGAAACGGGGGGTGGGGAGGGGGCGCGGCCCCGGAGGGCGCCAGGAACTGCCAGGTGCCCTGTCGCTCCTCCTACCCCCGGGCAAAGCGAACGTGGATAATACACCAACCCTGCAGGGGAAAGCTTGGCTTGGGTCTTGAGCTGAAATTCGAAACTGATTGTGACCGTGTGGAGGGGACGCGGGGTCAAAAGAGCCCGCGGGCGAGCGTTTGCCCCCAGCGGCGGATCCCGGGGAGAGGCCCGGGAGAGCCGGAGCGTGGCGAGGGCGGGCAGGGGGGAGCCCGGGACTCAGGCCTAGGGCCAACTCCACTGAGGTTGGATAAGCATCCCCAGTCCTCCCCCTCCCCCTCGCAAAAAACGGAGTTGTAAGTGGTGTGAAGACTTGGGGAAACTTTGGTGAAATCCTCAGCGCCCGCCCCTCCCCCTTCGCGGTCGTCACTGCGGACAAAGGCGGCCGGCGCAGATTTGGACTAGGCGAGGCCCGCGTGGGCGGCCTTGCGGGCCGCAAACTGTTTCAGTCAAGGGAAAGGATAAGAGTATCTTCACGAGGTGAAGGTAACTCTCTGCAACTACCCCTCAGGGATGGTAGCCTGCCCCATTCTGGTCAGCTAAAATGCGTCCTCACTTTTCAGAGAGCCAACACTAGCAGACTGGCCTGCGAGATGCTCGCCCTGTCACTCCAGAACATTTATGTAGTCAAACTTCCGAAAGCTCCATTTTACCTTAATAAATACTTAACCATGTTCTGTTTAATAACATCTTTGCTATGGCAGTACCTGTGGGTTTTGTAAAGCGTTAAAAGTATGTTGATCCTAAATGAGTCAAATGTGGAAAACATCTGAGAATGGTCAAGTCGGCTTTCCCTGGCACCTGATGCAAAGAAACAGCTGTTACATCTCTAAACTGCTCAGAGGCACTTATGTACCATGCCCATTCTCTAAAGTGGGAGACTGGGGACTGTGTACTTGTTTGCATTGTTTAGACTACACATGGCCGATTACTCATTTCACCAACAGGACTCAAAAACGGCTATAATTTTCAAGGACGCAGAACGCAATGTAAAAGCAGTTTAGGCGAACCTCGGGAAGGCTTGTCTTGGTTTCCTGTTCCAGTTTTGCAGGGAGCAGGCAGTAGTCATTCCCAGGCTAGCTTTGTTAGTTTTTATTCCTCCCCTCTTCACTCACAGCTGCAAATTCCAGAAAGTCCTAACTGTAAAAAGGGACGGCCCACTTCATCCAAATTTCTTTATACGTTGATGAGGGGAGAGCTCTAGGTGAAATAGAGATCTCTTGGAAATAGCCCTCTATTAAAAAAAAAAAAAAGAGCAGATTTGACTAAACAGACTGATAAAAATGTCTGCTTTTACCATCCTTGCCGTTCGGTTTCGTATGTGGCTATTGTTCTCACTTTCTTTCAAGTTTTTTTCCTTGTAACTTTTTTTTTTTTTAATCAGGTTACCTTGCTAAATTGGATGTCTGTAATTAAGGAGTTGGTCTTTTCTTCTCCACTCCACTTAAAACAAGAAGTACACATATAAATATCTTTATTCTGCGCCCAGTTTGTTTTTTTATATCTCCGCGTTCGCAAATGATGCTTTGCCAGGGTAGATTCAGACTTCATTGCCTAAAGCGTTATTCGCCCGGACAATCCCCAGAGCCATCGAAAGCCTTAGCCTTGCGCACGCCACTGGAACCCGCACCAGAAACCTCGATTTGGAGTCCAGTTTGGAAACAAGTCTGCCTTTCGCGGTGAAATGGGAACTTGCCCAAGCGATGCATCTGGCTTTAGATTTTATGGGGAATATGATCTGGAAAAGGGAACGCCTGTTTCAGCCACGGCATCACGCCCCGCGAGGATCCCCGGGGGCTCCCTCCTGCAAACAGCTTGCCTGGCCTCGACCCACAGGGCCTCAGTTGACCTCTGGGCCCCCTGGTTTGAGTTAACCCCACAGCCGTGCGCTCCCTTCCCGGCCTCGCCTGGGGTTGCTCGCGCTGACGAAGTTTTTAGACTAGAGGAGAAAGTTTGGGGCTGCAGATCAGATGTCCTTAAAGAGGCTAGGGAAAGGGAGAGGCTCTTTGCAGTTACGCGCCAGGAAACTCGTATACCCCGCGCTCGCCGCGAGGCGAAGGGAACTATCCTGGGGGAGCCTAAGTGTTCCCGAGACTTTGCCAAAGTTTTGAGAGTCCAGAGGTAGCATCCCCCTCCCCCCAATCAGGTTATTTCATAATCCGCTCCAGGCTGCCTTAAACTGGGACTCAAGCGGGGGTGGGGGGCTAGGAGGGAGGATGGGCCTTCCCTATTTCCCGCCCCCACAGCAGCGTAAACCTCTGAGCGGTTATGCAGTTTGACCGGGTGGGCGTGGGCGTGGTGCCAGTGTTCGGCTCCGACGGGCGGGAGAAGCTGGTGCGGGCGTGGGATCCCGGAAAGGGCTGGGAGGTGTGAGGCGAGTTTCTGCTCTAGGGGGCTGGTTCCAAGGAAGCCGCCGGCGGTAATGGGGCTGGGCCCGGCCGCTGGGGAGTCGAGCAATGGTTCTTGCATGTCTCGGCGCCCTTGGACAGGGTTTTGTCAGGAGAGCGCCCTGACACCGAGCTCAGGCGGGCGGTGAACATACTCCCCCTAGGTTTCTTTCGGCTAGTGGGGGTGGGTGGGCGCGGAGGGGCGGGCGGCGGGCCTTCTCTAGTCTACGCGGAAAAAGAATCTAAAATAGCACCCCTCCGCAGGCAGCCCTTTAGTTCTGGTAAAGCAGAAACGGACTCAGAGAACGAGGAAGCTCAGTTCCAAGTTTGTCAAGCGACTGGCAATCTTCATAGTCTCCCGGAGAGGTGCACCCATTTCCCCTTCCAGAATAAAACCGAAGGCGTGTTCCCCCAAAGGCAGGATGAAACTCAGGCCCCAAGTGGAACCCGAGCAGCCCCGCCTTCCGACCTCTGGCTCGTTTTTTCCAGGACCGTGGGGAAACGTTCCTTCCCGAACAACTCTGGGCGGGAAGCGCGCGACTACAGGGCGCGCAGGGCGCTGGGCCGCGCTCCGTCCCGTTTTCGGTCTCCCAGTCAAAACTTTAGGCTGACTCTAGAAATGACATTTTTGATAGTCCGGAAAAGAAACGCGATAAATAGATTCGCCATCAGCCTTGCATCAGAGAACCATTTCCCCTGGACTACAGTGAGATTGTTTTTTTCATTAGTTGTAGGAACTGAATTTCTGATGATTTACCTGCCTGCTGGAACTCTTGGGTGTATTCTCCTCCCCTCCTTTCTCACTTATCTGGCTGTCAACTCCTCAAAGCTCCGGGTACTCGATTCCTTCGCATCCATTGTAACATAATGTTATTTAGTCACTAGTCTAACTCAACCTTTATTCTCCCCCTCCCCGCCCCACGCCTTCCCCACCCTGGTCAATATAAGCCGCAGTGTTTGCATAGCTCTCACAAAATGGGTCATGTTTTCGGTTCCTTTGATCCACAGTAACGGAAAAGTTTTGGCTTTTGCATGTTCTTTTTTGCACATCACGTTCAGTGACGGTGCTCTCCTCCCAGTTACAAGTTCTTTCTTCTCTCAAAAACAGTTCTAAGGATGTCTTTATTTTTACAAGGACCTAAAGAGTTAGGAGCATTTCAGCGTGTACCAAGACTCACCTTCACTCTCTTGTTTTCCAGACAAGCGTTAACACTAAACGATGTAATCAGTTAAAACAGACTTTAATATCATTAAGCATGGATCTCTCCATTAACTGTGACAATTAAGTAACTTCAAAGAAGAAAATAATAAAAACGAAATTCTTGGGAATCAAATAAAATTATGGAAGCTGTCCAAGAGAGGACTGGATGCGGAAGTAGGTAGTTTCGGACTTTTGAAAAAAGAGCTCTTATTGATTAACAATTATTAATATGAAATAGACTGTGTAACTATCTCTATCAGAGTGCTGGCACTGAGTAGGCATTCAATGAACATTTTGTCTCTCTCTTTTCCTTTCTTGTCCCCATCCTTGGAAATTCTGGCAGGAGATACAGACT
This sequence comes from Elephas maximus indicus, assembly GCF_024166365.1. NCBI lineage: Eukaryota > Metazoa > Chordata > Mammalia > Proboscidea > Elephantidae > Elephas > Elephas maximus. The sequence continues at coordinate 28,267,386 of NC_064832.1, read as the reverse complement.
TCCCAGTGGTTAAGGAAATTATGCTCAAACTTCGCTTCTGGTTCATGTAATTTCCACTCAAGTTAATAAAAAAAAAAGAAAAAGACAAGATTTTTATCCAGGAAACTTTAAATAGCTTTTTAAAACCTAATGGAAACAGCTAGAAAAAACAAATATGTAAATCCAAAACAGACATATAAATCCAAAACACAAAAACTCGAACTTTTCAGTGTCTGTGATCGGTAATTTACCATTTGATTTCGTTTACCGATTTCTACAGTAAAAACGAAATTTGTGGGCTCTTGCTGACTTCTCGCATTTCTGCTAGAGCAGCTTTCGCCCACAAACTGATCTATCTTGAATTCATCTTTCATAGCGCAATTTTTATCTTGACCGTGTTCAGTTATCCTGAGTTCTGCGCCTTTTTTTTTTTTTTTTGGTTCTGGCTTTTTTAAAAAAATAGAAAAAGAGAAAGAATTTGTAGCACTCACAGGTAGATAAAACCCACCTCCTCCTGCTCTGATGGCGGAGTCGCTGGAGAGGGAATCCGGGCGGGGTCACTTGGTCCTGGTGTATTTTCTTTGGGGCTCATTGACCGGGGATAAACAGACACGCCGCAGTGAGTTTCCTGGCAACATTGTTCCTTAAACAGAGGAGAATTCCCGCACGATCGCCTCCGCTTACAGGCTTTCATGGCTAAAATTACTAAAAAAAAAAAAATAATAAAATAAAGTGTTCCGTATAACGTTTTTGCCTTTTTTCTTTCCAAATGCAGAAGGCTGTCACGGTGGGTGACCTCGGCGTGCGCAGCAGGTCTCAGCTTCCCAGAGCCGGGCTGCTCTGCCGACGGCGCTGGCCAACAGTCGCACCTAATTAGTACGTGGGTCCGCCGAGGTGCGTGTGCGCGCACAGTGCACGCAGCTGTCCCTCTGCCCCCTCAGTCCGCGCCCGTGTGTGAGGAAAACTTGTTGCGTCCAGGTTATTTCTTCATACCGGCGCCCTTTGGGAATCTGGGAGGAGACCGAGGGGCGCAATCGCGGCTTCGGGATCAGGAATTTACTCTCTTGATATCTATTTCGCGCCTTCTAGAAAAATACACCGAATATGACCACATAAACATGTCTCCCCGCCCTCCACTCCAGTGGTCGGCGAAGTCAGGGGTGCAAGAGTGAATCCTCAGAAGCCGGCACATGGCTTCCCGCTCACGCGGAGCGGAGGACTCGGCGCCGAGGTCACAGTAAGTTCAGAGACGCAGAGCCGGCTCAGAATTGAAAAAAAATAAGCCCCGAGTCCGGCCCGGTGCCGCTGCCTGGGAGCCCCCCGGCGCCCACTCAAAATCCTCAGCGCCTCAGAGTTGTCCAATACTGTGCTTTGTGCAAACTGGACGCCACACCTAAAGGGCACGCGGAGTCGGTTGCTTTCCGTAGGGTTCTGGCATCGGTGCGAGGAGGGCATATTATTTTTGCAAACTGCGACTTGCTGTGAGGCCCGCGCCCCACCTCCGCGCACGGGAACAACTCCGGGACTTTCCCGTCCGTACGTTTCGGGCCGGGCCGGGCCGCAGCTGGCCCTTCGTGTTCCAGCTGGGCCTAGCAGCTCCGTCCGAGCCGCTCCTGGGCCGGCCACGCACCGAGGGCCCCTCGTCACGGGGACCGAGGGCGGCGTCGCGCGCGGAGCGGCGGTCCGGAGGGGCTGAGGCCCAGGAGAGCCCACGCGGGCTCCAGCGCTGGAGCGAGGCGGAGGCCCTTCGGTGGTCCGGGCCGGAGCGAGGGGCGCGCAGGGGACAGCTTTTCGAGCTCGTGGCGCTGACGAGTCTGGCGGGGAAGGGAGAAGGGGCGGGAGGGAACTCTGTTTTTGTCGTGGATGTGGCCGGCCCCGGCGAGTCCGCAGAAACGCTGCTCGGCCCGGTGTGAACATCGCTTTGGCCTCGTAGCGCCGAGTGGCGCTTCCAACCGAGGCAGCGCAGCGGCCCCCGCGTTCGGAGTGCGGCACGCAGGCAGGCCCTGCCCGCAGAGGCCTGGTCCTCGGAGTTCTTGCTGGTGGTGGGACGGCAGGAAAGCCCCAGGCACCGGCCTAGACGCTGAGAATTCACACCGCTATTTCCAGGCCCCAGAAGACTCTGGGCAGGCGTTAGCTCAGAGTCAGATTTCTTCTTCAGCCAGTGAATTATACACGTTTTCCAGATTCTGCAGTTCTTTTCAGGATCCTGTAGTTATTTTTGCCTGTGTAAGTGAATTCGAGGTATTCTTGAGCTCTTCTTCCCGTGAGCAGGTCGCACAGACAAAAGATGGGTTCCAGACCTGGAAAAGATTCATCCTCAATTCAAATATATGCCTCTTTCTTGGGAAGTTGTGTATTCTCCACATGGTTGGGCCTGCCAGGGAAGGGCCTGCGCTCTGTGTGTGGGGAGGCGGGCTTCCCTGCAGGAAGAGTTGGACATGGGGGTGAGAGGCCTATGGCAGACTGGAAAGCAGAGTTGAAGAGAGAGTGCCATGTGGCCTGCAGGAAGGCAGTTGCTGCCATTCTGCTAAGACTAGGGAGGCATGAAGACCAGGACATAGAGAGAGAGAGTGTGTGTGTGTGTGTGTGTGTTAGAATATCTCTCTTCCTGTGAAAAAGAGGCCTGGGGAGTTTTGCTGCCTTGAGTGAGAAGACAGGTTAGACATGCCCAGCCTAAAGGTGGGATGGGAGAAAGCCAGTGCTCCCAAAGACCAGTCCAGGATCAGAGATCTGTATTTTCCTGGCTGGGCTTCTTCTACTTAAGTTTCTTTCTCACTTGTTTTTCATTTGCTCTGTACTCAAGTGTTTTTGAAAATCTTACCAAAAGGAAGTCATTAACTTAACAGACACTTATTGAGTAATCAGGAATTGAATAGCGAACAAGACATTTCCCATCCTCGTGGGATTTACAATCCAATTTTCACTGTAGAGAAAAAAACATGTGATTAAGATGTACTGTGAAAAAGGATACATGGTGTCTTAGTCATTTAGTGCTGCTTTTACAGAAATACCACAAGTGGATGGTTTTAGCAAAGAGAGGTTTATTCTCTCACAGTCCAGGAGGCTAGAAGTCTGAATTCAGGGTGCCAGCTCCAGGGGAAGGCTTTTTCTCTCTGTCAGCTCTGGAGGAAGGTCCTTGTCATCAGTCTTCCCGTGGTCTGGGAGCATCTCAGAGCAGGAACCTCCGGTCCAAAAGGATGTGCTCTGCTCCCAGTGCTGCTTTCTTGGTGGTATGAGGTCCCCAACTCTCTGCTTGCTTCCCTTTTATCTCTTAGTAAGATAAAAGGTGGTGCAGGCTACACCCCAAGGAAACTTCCTTTACATTGGATCAGGGATGTGGCTTGAGCAAGGGTGTTACATCCCACCCTAATCCTCTTTAACCACAGGCAAGGATTATGATTTATGACACATAGGAAAATCACAAAATGGAGGCCAACCACACATGGCCTAACCAAGTTGATACATATTTTGCGGGGGGGGGGGACACAATTCAATTCATCACACATGGGTACATCCAGGGTGGAATGAATATGGCTATTTGGGGAGCTACAAGTTCAGTATCCCTGGAACAGTGACAGCGATGGGATAGGGAATAAAGAGATACCTTGAGGAGATTAGCCTGGACCCAAGAAAGGGGTTTAAAGGGCAGCAGTGCATCATGGGGCCTTCATGGTGGTGGCATAGGGGATGAGGCTGAGAGGTCCCAGGTGGTATGCTAGATCAGATACCACCTAGGTTTGCCCCACTGGTGCTAGAATTTGAAGGATTTGCTTATTTTATTAAGGGAGCTGATATTTCCTTGCCAGGACCCACTGAGGCATGTATAGATAAATAAATTACATCTATCTCTGTTCTTCGTATATGACTTTAAAAGAACAACTAAAAACTAGTTTCAGGAGAACTCGTCTAGCAGAAAATTTTGTGAAAATATTGCAGCTGGAGAATTGGTATTTGAAATTAAATCTTAGATCGTGAACAAGACAGTTCCTATTCTCACAGACTTTACACTCCAATGGAAGATGCAGAGAAAGAAATACAAGACATTCTACATCCCTGGAACATAGAAGGAAGAAGACAAGGTGGGCTTTAAACTCTCAGAAAAACAGACCATGGAGGTGAGATATTCAGGTAGCTTGGGGAGGTCCCATGGGGAAACCTGGGAGAGTTGTTAATTATAATTATGAACATATTTAGACATGGTAACTTTAATTGGGACCACTGAATTGCTTTGTAGTGTTATAGCTAGGGGCAGGAGGGAATAATATTGAGAGCCTGATGTGCTTCATAGGCGCTGCACATACATTGCCTCTTTTAATCCTCATAACAACTCTGTGAAGTAGGTTCCCCCCCCACCGCATTTTATAGATTAGAAAATGGAGACTCAGTGAAGTTAATGAAAGCCACTTGGGGAGCAAGTAGCAGAGCTACTCTTAGCAGTTTTCGCACGGAGTCTCTTCCCAACCCAGAGATTGGTAATCCTTAAAAAGAAAATCATATTAAGAGAATTCACATTTGAGGAATTTAAATCTTTATGGAAAAAACAGGGTTGGTGAATGTATAAAATGCCTCTAATTTATATTTTAGGGTTAACGATATAAAAAATTGAGACCACAATAAGTAGAACACCAGGGTATTTTACACAAATTGAATTCATCGAATATAGTTCATTTCTCTTTACCATTCCTTGCTTGCTAGGAAAATCTCAGAATAAAGAGATGTTTGTACATTTGTTTTGCTTTTTTATACAGAGAAACACATGTGTGTCTAGTTTCACATTTAAACTTTCATTCATTTTGATTTTCTAACTTGCAGTCTCTAAATTGCTTTCCCTATGTTGTGACTGAAGGTAGCTTGGTGTTAGTATGTAGACCAGTTGAGGTTTGTGATTGGGTTTGGGATTACGGTAAAGTAATTTTATAGATTAATTAAATGTAATATGTAAAAGGAAAAGCTTTTTTTTTTAAAACATTTAATTACAGGATGACAATAATCGGTCAAGCAATTCAATAAATATTTGTTAAGTGCATACGAATTGCCAGACTCTGTGCTCCGTGCTGAGGATGAGGATATAGCATTGATGAAGACGGACTGAATCCTTGCTACCGTGGAGAGAATAAATATCAGGAAGGAAGGAAAACAATGCTTGTCCAACTCCTGCTATGTGCCAAACAGTCTTCTAGCTTCATTAAATCCTTTAGACGTCTGCTGTCTGTACTTGTATATACATACACAAAAAAGTTTATGTATTCAGAAAACTTAAATAGTTTGTTCAAGATCACACAGCTAGTAAAAGGCAGAACTCTGATTCAAACCAAGCAATAAAGACTGTACTCCTTATACTGCATCCTTGGCTATGAAAATACTAAATGATTGTGAATACTTGTTAGTCATTTCATCCCTTCTTGGCCTGTTTTTGCAACTCAAACTGCTGGATAACTATTCTTATCCTCTTTACCTCATGGAGCATTCTTAAAGCCCAAAAGTGCTGTGAAAAAAAAGTTTTTTAAAAGCTGTTTTTAATTGTTGAGCTTTATTTAATATTAATGGAGAAAAAGCACATGAACTACAATAACAGGCTTATTATAATAATTTATAGATGGGGAAAAATTCTTCTAATCCAGCAGGAGTAGGTTTTGATGAATTGTTTTGTTAATTTATTTAACAAAAAATATTTATTGAACACAGTAGACATTATACCAGGGCGGTAGATACTACAAATGTCCTATAACAGGTCCCAAAAGTCTCTTCAGGAGTCTCTGGGTGGCACAAACAGTTAAGCGCTCGACTACTAACCAAAACGTTGGCACTTTGAACCTACCCAGAGGCACCTTGGAAGACAGGCCAGGTAGTTTGCTTCTAAAAGGTCACAGCCTTGAAAACCCTGTGAGTACAGTTCTACTCTGCGCACATGGGGTTGCCATGAGTTGGAATTGAATCAATGGCAACCAATAATAACAAAATCTCTTCGGATCTAACAGCATTTTGAGTTTCCCCTAGCCTAGGCTAGAAGCTTTGTCTCCTAACGGTGATTCTCATGCTTGGAAGATACCCAGTCAGACTTCTTGGAAGTGGGGCCTGTATTCTCTTCTGAATAAATTCCTCAGTAGTTCTCATGAAGCCTGCCTAGACCAGTATTTGGGAAAAAGAGCTAGATCACAGTCAAGTGGCCTAAAGAAAAATCAGCCCCACAGTCCTGATAGTGTTGACAAGGACCTGATTATATTCCGCTAGCAAAGGTTAAGGATCCAAATACACTTAAGGAACCTGGTGTGCCAAGACATGGGAGAAATTGACAGGAAGTCTTCAAAGAAGATATTAAAAAACCCATTGCTGTCCAGTGGGTTTCGACTCATAGCGACCCTGTAAGACATAGTAGAACTGCCCCATAGGGCTTCCAGGGAGCAGCTGATGGATTCAAACTGCAAACCTTTTGGTTACCAGCTGAGCTCTTAACCACTGTGCTGCCAGGGCTCCAAAGAAAATACAGATAACATAAATTACAGCACATTATATGAAATAAAAAGCATTTTTACTGGTAGTTTTACCCGTGAGTTCATTTGAAACTCAGTAGATGCCATTCAACTCCGGGGCATCTAGTTGGCTCAATAAGAGTCCAAAAAAATTTTTTTAAGCTAGAGAATACTTTATTCAAATGAAACTGTAGCGAAAGTCCAATATCTAAAGAAGAACTGTGGCTGAGGAAGAGGGTGGGTGAAGAAGAGGTAGGTACCGTGAAATTCACCAGTGCAGTCTGTGCATTTAACAAACAGTGGGCGCATGAAGCCAAGGACTTAGGCTTCTTTGTATTCCAGGGTGGGTACCATGTAAGTGACCAAGAGGTGCATGGTAAGTATTTGATAATTAAATGAATAAATGCATAACTGGATGCGGGAAATGTTCTAATTTCTGCTTCAAACTGTAATTGAGGGATGCAAAACTTTCTGATGTTTCTATCGGTAAATAAAGATCAAGGTAAATAGTCCATTTTTAGCTCATTTTCATCATCAGCTTCTTTTGGCCACTCGTGATCCTACTTGCTTTTAATATGAATTTATGAGGCTTTTGGCTCATATAGAGCTATTTCCTCTGGGACTGTTTCCATTTTGCTTAATCAGGAAAAGAACCCAGGTGAAATTGACAAACTTGGGGAAATTCAGGCTGTTTTTATTTTGGAGTGGATAGTAGGATAGGACAAAAAGGATTCTTTATAAGGATCACACATGGCTAATTTTAAAAATAAAATTTTGTTTTTCACTTTATTATAAAAATATATTTTTATTGTAGAAAGTTGGAAAATATGGTAAAGCAAAAAGAAGGAAATAAAATTTACTTTTTCTGTCATCAACCAGAGATAATACTGCTGTTGGTGTCTATCACTGTAATCATATACTTAGGCAGTAATACTTTGTTCCATATTAGGATTGCAAAATATATGCTGTTTCTCACCTTACTTTTATCACTAAATAATCTACATGACTCTTTCCTGTGTTATTAAATATTGTTTTACAACATAATTTTTAAGAGCTGCATGATAATCTGTAGAAGAACATACCATAGTCTGTTTAATAAATTTTTTATTGTTGAATGTTCAGGTTATTTTCCATATTTTTCACTATTATGAGTAGTACTACATTGAGTATCCTTTCATCTTTCTCTGTGTGTCTGAATATTTAGGATAAATTCCTGGAAGTGAAATTTCTGGGTTAAATAGTATGCATTTTTTTTTAAGGCTTTTGATGTATATGGCCAAATTGTCCTTGGGAATGGTTGTACTGATGCAGACTCCTGCCCACAATCTGTGAGAGTTCTTTTTTCACACCAGAGCTCCATGCTTCATCTCCAGTGACCTTCTGGCTAGTTATGATCAGTGTTGTTTATTTGACACTGAACACACCACTTGCCTAGCTTTGGGAAGGAAGATAGGCTATTATAGAAGGCCTGGGTATAGCTGTTTTCCAGGATTTACAATTAATTCATCTCAATATTTTGCTTTTCTTAAAAAGCAGCAAATTGTGAAGGAGGCTGATTAGCTGGCTCGTTTGTGGCTGTTCCTAATGGCCGTGGGACATTCGGAGTGTTGCATTCTTGAGTTCAGAACCGGACCCTTGGGCCTAAGCAAGACATTCCACTACAACCTCCGACACCACGACCCACCACGTGCTCTGAACTTAGTCTGCTTTTGGTTGTAAATTTGCTTCGGGGACCATTTCTAGCAGTTACATGTATTTGTGTGGAGCCTGAAAGTAGTCATTTGACCACATTTGTGATATGAGTCACATTTGAATAAAGATCTAAGGGTGATAAGTAGTTCCTGCCTAAATTACAGCAGTAATAAAAAGTGTGATGTAAATGGTTGTGGACACTAGCATTTATAGCTACAAATATTTCTCCTAATCTCTAACTCTCAGCTCAATCTTCATTTGACATTTTCTTTTCATGATCTGTACACAAAGTGTGTTTTATTTTGGAAGGTTTCAACAAAAGTCCCATATGTTGTTGACTTATCTAAGTGTACACACACACACACAAACACACATTTACTTTATCCATTTAAGGAATACTGACTTTTTCTTTCTTTGCCCACAAAACTGAAAAGTTGGCAGAATCTTTAACTTGTAACTTGGCGGTATTGCAATTTATAGGCAAGAAAGACAAGCCAAATCGGGTGAAAATGGGTTGAAAAAATTTTTTCTCACTTTTAGACAGTCACAATCATGTAGCTGAGCATGCACTCTATGATGTTTTCTATTTGAATTTTAACTGCATTCATTGGCACTGCCAGAGGTAGTTGAAGCTTCCCAGTGAAGGTGTGTGATGTGGAAGGGAAGGAGTGGGGACTTCCGGCCTTCCTCTCCATGCTGTGAATGTTAAAATGGCTGTTGTTTCCATTGTGTTGAAATATTAGAGAAATAAGTGTGATTTTATTCACGCTTCACAACTTCATTTTAATTATGAATTATGTGAGTACATCCTCAGGGGTTGGGCGGTCGAAATCAGACATGTTTTCAGGCCTGAGCTTCTTCCGTATGTTTCTGGAGCATCTATGGTGCCCAAGACCCAGCAGGAACCTGAAACTCTGAGGAGCGAGGACCGACTATTTCTTTTGAATGCTGGAGGCTTTGAGATTGTCTTCTCTATGAGGAAGGATTCATGAAGTCATGAAAAGCTGTTTCCTTTTTAAAATGTTCAGACAGCAGCACAAACATCTGGGAATTTATTTAAATACTTTGGTTCCCTGAATTACCCATTTCCTTAACATATATTTTAGTTATTTTTCCAGGGGGTATGAATTTCCACTTTGTGTTTTATCCGGTTCAGCTGTGTTAGGCTTCTCATTTTAATATTCAGGTTGTTTGGCACTTAAGGACCCAGCTTAAGGTCATATATAATTTGGTGGGTGGGATATTGTCAGGTGTGAGGGGCAGAGTGACTTGTGTGTGGAACAAGTCTCATATTGTTATAGCTACATTTTTAGTACATAAATAAGTAGCTAAAAAAGCTAGTGTATCTTTGAAAAAATAAGCACCTATATTAACTCAGTACTTAAATTAAGCAAAAAAAAAATTTTTTTTTTTTTATCACTTTATCTCTCCTTTTTAGAACTTAATTTCTCTTTCCAACTTCAGAAGCCCTGAGACTTCCCTTTCTTTCTCCTTTCTCTCCCTCATCCTGCAGTGTCTCAAGCCTGGAAATGTGAGTGTGTGGTGGGGAAGGTGGGGGCCGTGGTCACAGTGCTCAGGAAGCGAGGATAAGAGAAACCAGCTTGATTTCTGAATTTAGAAAAAAGTCCATGTCTATTTAGGGATGTGAAGCCTGGACCGATATAAACATTTGGACACACTTAAATATTCCAGCATGTACTATCAAATGCTGAGACAGGGCAACAATTACTGCTTTCTGGACTGTCAGTGTGGTGCTGTCTCTTTTTCTGTCTTATTTGTTGTATTTGTAGTAAGTTAAACAAGTGTGGTTTTAATGTTCAGGATTGGGGTTATTTTTGACTAATTGGCTGTATGTGACTTGTCAGTTTTATAGTTAATTAAAATATGAGATGTATTTATTGACACTGGTTTTTTGGGTTTATACTAAATAGAATTTAGTTGATTTATTTAGAAGGCATTTAAGGATATCACAGTACTGTGAACATCAATGGGTTATAAATAACAATAACTACTGTGCATCACTGGACATGTAGAAAGTGTAGGGACTGAGCTTAATAGATACAAATTTAATGCTATAACCTGTCAGTTGCCTGCTTATAATCCTGCCTAATATAATCCTTTTGCCAGTTTGAGTGCTATTCATTTGTCCTCATTTTATAAAAGTCGGTTGCAGAATGTATTTTAAAAGTTCTGGCTGTTAGAACTGGCTAGTTTTTGTTTGTAAATTAACAGTAATTAATTATGATTTGTGGGACCCTTTTTTCCCCCATTGATTTAATCCGTTTGCTTAGATTAAAATAAATAAAACAAATGCTGTCAAATTGACTCTGACTCATGGTGACCCCATGTGTGTCAGAGTAGAACTGTGCTCCACAGGGTTCTCAGGGGTTGATTTTTGTGAAGGAGACCACCAGGACTTGCTTTCAAGACTTCTCTGGGTGGACACAAACCTCTGACCTTTCTATTGGCAGCCGAGAATGTTAACTACACCTCAACTTTAGGAATATTCTGAAGTGAGACTGTAACACTCAACTCTGTTGCTGTTGTTGTTTAGGTGCCGTTGAGTCACTTCCAACTCATAGCAACCCTATGTACAACAGAACTTAATGCTGCCTGGTGCTGCGCCATCCTCACAATCACTGCTGTGTGGTGTTGCAGCCACTGTGTCAGTCCATCTTGTCGAGAGTCTTCCGCTTTTTTGCTGATCCTCTGCTTTAGAAAGCATGATGTCTTTCTCCAGGGACTGATTCCTCCTAGTCCAAAGTACATGAGACCGAGTCTCGCCATCTTTGCTTCTAAGGAGCATTATGGCTTACTTCTTCTAAGACAGGTTTGTTCATTCTGACATACCGCGGTGTGTTCAATATTCTTCGCCAGCACCACAATTTGAATGCATCAATTCTTCTTCAGTCTTCCTTATTCATTGTCCAGCTTTTGCATGCATATGAGGTGATTGAAAATACCATGGCTTGGGTCAGGCGCACTTTAGTCAAGGTGACACCTCTGCCTTTTAACACTTTAAAGAGGTCTTTTGCAGCGGATTTGCCCGATGCAATACGTCGTTTGATTTCTTGACTGCTGCTTCCATGGGCGTTGATTGTGAATTCAAGTAAAATGAAATCCTTGACAACTTCGATATTTTCTCCATTTATCATGATGTTGCTAATTGGTGTAGCTGTGAGAATTTTTGTTTTTTTAATGTTAAAGTGTAATTCAAACTGAAGTCTGTAGTTTTGGATCTTCCTCAGTAAGTACTTCAAGTCCTCTTCACTTTCAGCAAGCAAGGTTGTGTCATCTGCATATCACAGGTTGTTAATGAGTCTTCCTCCAATCCTGATGTCCTGTTTTTCTCCATATAGTCCAGCTTCTCGGATTATACCTCATCATACAGATTGAATAAGTATGGTGAAAGAATACAACCCTGACACACACTTTTCCTGATTTTAAACCATGCATTATTCTCTTGTTCTGTTCGAACAACTGCCTCTTGATCAATGTACAGGTTCCACAGGATCACAATTCCTATTCTTTGACATGTTATCCATAATTTGTTACAATCCACATAGTTGATTACCTTTAGTATAGTCATTAAAACACAGGTAAACATCTTTCTGGTATTCTCTGCTTTCAACCAAGATCCATCTCCCATCAGTAATGATATCTCTTGTTCCATGTACTCTTCTGTATCCAGCATGAATCTCTGGCAGTTCCTTGTTGATGTACTGCTGCAACCATTTTTGAATTATCGTCAGCTCTCAACTGTAGAAAGGTATACATTTGTACTCTGTTACTTGGGCTCTGTCCTCAGTGTCTCTCCTTGGTTCAGATGGAATTATCAACTTTAGGTCTAGATCTGGTGACCTAGACCTCAGCTCTGTCTTCCATTTTCTGAGAATCCCATATCGTCTAATGTAAATGAGTACCTAGCCACACTCTGGCACCCTATATCTGTCGCGGTTATAGACACAGCTCCCAACTAGGAGAAGATGCCTAAGGAATTGCAACAAGACCTGGAAGTAATTCGTTATTGAGATCCTGAATTATATGTTTGGTTTTGTGGTACACAAAGTCAAAGTAAATTCTTCATTAGCAGGAGTGAAAGTGATTAATACCTTGTTATATCAAACTTAATTTGATTAATGAGAGGACTGAGAGTTATGGATTTTTTTGTGTGTGTGGTGTGTTTGTGGTGGTGGTGTGTATAGGAGATGTTTGATGGGAGCCAGGCAGGGTGAGAACAGTTCTGGGGGCCTGATCCTATTGGGAACAACCCCAAGATTCTTATGCGACCTGGTAATCTTTGAGTATCACTTAGCATAGTACCTAGTTCTGAGTCATAGCTACGGTAGAAGTTGGCCCCTCTGCTATGTGCTCCTCCCCTCCCAATTTGGACTTTCATCCTTGGGTTTCGGTCACAACATTTGCAGAGAGTAGAAAAAAGCAGAATTAGCAGTTACTGCAGTGATCTGGATTCTAATTAACTAAAGTATGCTTTTTTTGGGAATTGTGCCTATAAGCTTTTGTGGGAAGGACACAGTTCTTAATGAATAACTAGACCTCAAGCTTGTTTTGGAGGTAGGAGGGGATATAAAAAATAATCAGCTACAAGGGGGCACAATTGAAAGTATAAGGTTTACATTCAAGCCAAGAACTTAATTTGCATATCAAATAAAGGACAGCTATGCTGCATGTCATCTCTGACTATCACAATCAGTAAAGAAAATGAAACCAGATGTTTTTCATTTAAGTTTTGAATTGTTTTACTATTAAAATAAAAATGAAGTTTTTTAAGTATCCTTTTAGGTCCAATCTAGTCAGTGTTCTAGATAGACTTTTCAGAAAGACCAGTGGCATTTTGAGAGTGAAACCTAGTATTTTTCTGGATTTAACAGTTCTCTATGAAGGTATGTACAATTTTTATCCGTTTGCCATTTTTTCTGTACATTTCTTAAAGGCTATTTTTGATGTGGTTTCAGTGATTCTCATCTATAGCAGCAACATGTCATTGAAAAAACACTGGACTGAGAGTTAAAGGAATCAATTCTCAGCTCCTCTGTTAAATGGAAAGATTTGCACTTCTGGAAAATCACTTCAACTTTAGATTCCTGTTTTGTCAGTTGTGTTGTTCTGCCCCTTCTTTGAAAGTCTCTTCTTGTATATAACATTTTAAGAGTCTTTATTGGAACATATATAGCATAGTGAGCGTATTCATCTGGAGAAAATTGGACATCTCAAGGGAACAATGGTTAGCATTTAAAAGCGGATGTCAACGTTAGCAGAAGGTTTAAGTCTTTACAGCATTAGTAAAGGAAACACCATTAACTTATTGAACCAACAATTTAAAGAAATTTGAATGTATTAAGAATAATATTTAATGATTTTATCTGTTATGCAAGTAATCCACATCCACTGCAGAAAATTTATAAATTCAAAATAGAGAAGATTGACCTTAGTCTCACTATTCAGAATTAACCAGTAATATTTTGATATATTTCTGTTACTTTTATTTGTACAAAGCTGGGATCATATTGTTGTACTATTTTTTATCCTGTTATTTTCACTTTGGAAAACGTTATGAGTTGCTTCCCACATCCTTATTCTGAAACATGATTTTTTTAAAGCTTTTTATTTTGTTTTTGAATTATAAAACAAATACGTGTAAAATTGAAGCAGTAACTAGTTTTTATAAAGTAGAAAATTAAACTTTCTGTCTCCCTACACCCTGCCAACCCTCTTTTTCAATCACATTCCCTGGAGGTAACTACATTTATACCTTGGGGTCTTTTCTTAAGGTCTTTAGGAAAAGGGTGAGTACATGAAAGTGTATGTGTCTGTGTATCTGAAAGTCATTCTGTTCATGCTACCTGACCCAGCTACCTAGTTCTGCCATAACAGAAATAGCACAAGTGGCTGGCTTTAAAGAACAGAAATTTATTTTTGGGAGGCTGAAAGTCCAAATCAGGATGTTGGCTGTGTTGATTCCTTCTGCGAGCCCTTTTCCTAGTTTCTGGTGTTTGATGGAGATCCTTGGCATTCCTTTGCTTATGGATGATCCTCACATGTTGCGTGTTTTTCCTTGTGTGTATATGTGTGTGTGTTTCTTGGGCTGGGTTCTCTAGAGGAGCAATAGACATATATATTTACACACATGTACATATATATATAGAGAGAGAGATTTATCTCAAGGAAATGGCTCACACAGTTGTGGAGGCTGGCAAGTCCCAAAATCTGTGGGTCAGCATCAGGCTGGAGGCTTCTGACTCACATGGTTGCAGGGGCTGACAAACCCAAAATTGGCAGGTCAGACGGTAGGTTGCTTGCTCACAAGGCTGTGGGAGCTGCTGAATCCCAAAATCTGCAGGTCTGGTGTTAGGCTACTAGCTCTCATCCCAAGGATTGGAGGTCAGATGATGACAAGTCAGATGTAGTATCCAGAGAGTGAGGGCAAGCCTTGCTGGAACATCCCATTTCTACATTGGAGGCAGGCCACACCCCCAAGGAAAAACTTTTTCCAACTCATTGGCTGCTCAGAGCAGATCTCATCATGGAGGTGATTGAGTTATATCAGATCTGATCATGGAAGTGATTACATTATATCACATTATGGAAGAGCAGTCAGTCCAGTGTCTGCCAAACCACAGAGAATCATGGACTAGCTAGCCAAGTTGACACATAACATTAATCATCACAGTGTGTCTGTGTCTATTCTGGTGTTTTTGTAACTCAGAAGTGATTAGGTTTAAAATCCCCCCTACACTGATACGACCTCAACTGATCAATTGATTATATTGTTGTTGTTAGGCGCTGTCGAGTCGGCTCTGACTCATAGCGATCCTATGCACAACAGAACAAAACACTGCCCGGTCTTGAGCCATCCTTACCATCGTTGTTATGCTTGAGCTCATTGTTGCAGCCACTGTGTCAGTCCACCTCGTTGAGGGTCATCCTCTTTTCCACTGAGCCTGTACTCTGCCAAGCATGATGTCCTTCTCCAGGGACTGATCCCTCCTGGCAACATGTCCAAAGTGTGTAAGACGCAGTCTCGCCATCTTTGCCTCTAAGGAGCATTCTGGCCACACTTCTTCCAAGACAGATTTGTTCGTTCTTTTGGCATTCCATGGTATATTCAATATTCTTCGCCAACACAACAATTCAAGGGCGTCAACTATTCTTCAATCTTCCTTATTCATTGTCCTATTTTCATGTGCATATGATGTGATTGAAAATACCATGGCTTGGGTCACGTGTACCTTAGTCTTCAGGGTGACATCTTTGCTCTTCAACACTTTGAAGAGGTCCTTTGCAGCAGATTTACCCAATACAATGCATCTACTGATGTGTTGACTGCTGTTTCCATGGCTGTTGATTGTGGATCCAAGTAAAATGAAATCCTTGACAACTTCAATCTTTTCTCGTAATGTTGCTCATTGGTCCAGTTGTGAGGGTTTTTCTTTTCTTTATGTTGAGGTGCAATCCATACTGAAGGCTGTGGTCTTTGATCTTCATTAGTAAGTGCTTCAAGTCCTCTTCACTTTCAGCAAGCAAGGTTGTGTCATCTGCATAATGCAGGTTGTTAATGAATGGTCCTCCAACCCTGATGCCCCGTTCTTCTTCATATAGTCCGGCTTCTCATATTATTTGCTCAGCATACAGATCGAATAGGTATGGTGAAATATTACAACCCTGACACACCCCTTTCCTGACTTTAAAACAGTCAATATCCCCTTGTTCCATCTGAACAACCGTCTCTTGATCTATGTAAAGGTTCCTCATGAGCACAATTAAGTGTTCTGGAATTCCCATTCTTTTCAATGTTATCCATAGTTTACTATGACCTACACAGTCAAATGCCTTTGCATAGTCAATAAAACACAGGTAAACATCCCTCTGGTAGTCTCTGCTTTCAGCCAGGATCCATCTGACATCAGCAATGATATCCCTGGTTCCACGTCCTCTTCTGAAACCAGCTTGAATTTCTGGGAGTTTCCTGTCGATATACTGCTGCAGCCATTTTTGAATGATCTTCAGCAAAATTTTGCTTGTGTGTGATATTAATGATATTGTTCTATAATTTCCACATTCGGTTGGACCACCTTTCTTGGGAATAGGCATAAATATGGATCTTTTCCTGTCAGTTGTCCAGGAAGCTGTCTTCCATATTTCTTGGCATAGACGAGTGAGCACCCCCAGCGCTGCATCTGTTTGTTGAAACATCTCAATTGATATTCCATCAATTCCTGGATCCTTTTTTTTGTTTTTAGCCAATGCCTTCAGAGCAGCTTGGACTTCTTTCTTCAGTACCGTCGGTTCCTGATCATATGCCACCTCTTGAAATGGTTGAACATCGTCTAATTCTTTTTGGTATAATGACTCTGTGTATTCCTTCCATCTTCTTTTGATGCTCCCTGCGTCGTTTAATATTTTCCCCATGGAATCCTTCACTATTGCAACTCGAGGCTTGCATTTTTTCTTCAGTTCTTTCAGCTTGAGAAACGCCGAGCGTGTTCTTCCCTTTTGGTTTTCCATCTCCAGCTCTTTGCACATGTCACTGTAATACTTTACTTTGTCTTCTCGAGCCACCCTTTGAAATCTTCTGTTCAGTTCTTTTACTTCATCAATTCTTCCTTTTGCTTTAGCTGCTCAACATTTGAGAGCAAGTTTCAGAGTCTCCTCTGACATCCATCTTGGTCTTTTCTTTCTTTCCTGTCTTTTCAGTGACCTCTTGTTTTCTTCATGGATGATGTCCTTGATGTCATTTCACAACTCGTCAGATCTTTGGTCACTAGTGTTCAATGCATCAAATCTGTTCTTCACATGGCCTCTAAATTCAGGTGGGATGTACTCAAGGTCATATTTTGGCTCTTGTGGACTTGCTGTGATTTTCTTCAGTTTCAGCTTGAACTTGCATATGAGCAATTGATGGTCTGTTCCACAGTCGGCCCCTGGCCTTGTTCTGACTGATGATACCGAGCTTTTCCATCGTCTCTTTCCACAGATGTAGTCAATTTGATTTCTGTGTGTTCCATCTGGTGAGGTCCATGTGTATAGTCACCGTTTATGCTGGTGAAAGAAGGTATTTGCAATGAAGAAGTCTTTGGTCTTGCAGAATTCTATCATTCTGTCTCTGGCATTGTTTCTGTCACCAAGGCCATATTTTCCAACTACTGATCCTTCTTCTTTGTTTCCAACTTTCGCATTTCAATTGCCAGTAATTATCAATGCATCTTGGTTGCATGTTCGATCAATTTCAGACTGCAGCAGCTGATAAAAATCTTCTATTTCTTCATCTTTGGCCCTAGTGGTTGGTGGGTAAATTTGAATAATAGTCGTATTAAGTGATCTTCCTTGTAGGCGTGTGGATATTATCCTATCGCTGACAGCATTGTACTTCAGGATAGATCTTGTAACGTTCTTTTCGACAGTGCATGCAATACCATTCCTCTTCGAGTTGTCATTCCCAGCATAGTAGACTAACTATATCACTGTCCAATTCAAAATGGCCAATACCAGTCCATTTCAGCTCACTAATGCCTAGGATATCAATGTTTATGCGTTCCATTTCGTTTTTGACAATTTCCAATTTTCCTAGATTCATACTTTGTACGTTCCAGGTTCCAATTATTAATGGATGTTTGCAGCTGCTTCTTCTCATTTTGAGTCCTGCCACATCAGCAAATGAAGGTCCCCAAAGCTTTACTCCATCCACGTTGTTAAGGTCGACTCTACTTTGAGGAGGCAGCTCTTCCCCAGTCATCTTTTGAGTGCCTTCCAACCTGGGGGGCTCATCTTCCAGCACTGTATCAGACAACGTTCTGCTGCTACTCATAAGGTTTTCACTGGCTAATGTTTGTCAGAAGTAGACTGCTGGATCCTTCTTCCTAGTCTGTCTTAGTCTGGAAGCTCAGCTGAAACCTGTCCTCCATGGGTGACCCTGCTGGTATCTGAATACCGGTGGTATAGCTTCCAGCATCAGAGCAACACGCAAGCCCCCACAGTACAACAAACTGACAGACACGTGGGGAGATTGATTATATTATAATAGGTTATGTTATGGAAGATGATTATATTTGATTACATTATGGTCGGTGATTACATTATTGTTATCTAGTGGTCGTCTAAATTCATGGGAAGGAGAGAGAATCACCATCAGCATGAACCTGATTCCTGTGGGGTGAAGGTCAGACATACTTCCGTTTTCCAGTCTTCCTTCCTATGGCACTCTCTACTTCTCTGCTGTGTTCAATAATTCATTGCAGTGGCCACACAGAACTCACAGGCCATACTCATGATTATGGGGTTTATTAGGGAAGTAACAGATTACAATTCAGAATCAGGATCAACTTGGAAGCAACAAGAACAACTCAGGAGAAAAAATACAGTTCATCAGTCAGCATGGTTTCCCACCAGGACAACTCAGCTTGTTTTCTTTGCTGTGTATACAGGCAGGCCCTTTGCTCAGGCCTCTGCCACTAGCCTCTGCCCTGTTTGCACAAGTATTACAGCTCTTTAGCTCCACCAACATGTGCCTGGAGGCACCCCACTCTGGCAGTAAGCCTTTTACCTGAAAATGCTCAGCTCTTTCTTGCTCCGTGGGTCAGGAAATTCACCTCAGCCATCTAGCTCTACTGTCCCTAGAGCCGCCGCACCCTCTCCTGCCATCTTCACTGTTAAAATCTTTTTTGTTCCCTGGGTCTAGGAAGTTCTCAGTGGAAGCAGCTTGCATGCAAAGGATGTGCTCCGCTTCAGGTTTTTCTTCTTTATGGTAGTGAGGACCCTCTCCAACCTCTGTGAAATGGACTCTTTTGTAAACTTATTTCTCCCACCAAGACCACAAACTGACCAATCCCTTCAGTAGGCCACAGCACCTAGTTTGCATTGTAATTGAGCAGTCCTTGCAAGTGTTTTACATACCTTATTTATGTAGTAGACTGACCAATCCCTTTGCAAGATTGTAGCCTAGAAAATCATTTTAGCAGAGCTAAAAAAAAAAAAAAATTTTTTTCTTTTTTTTACAAACCCAGGGCCAGAAAGACCATATATAAGGAGAAACCTGTTGCCCTGCAATTACATTACATTATATTACATTATGGAAGATATCTGCTCTACCCGAGGCCAACTGGTTTTATCGCAGGTAACTACTCCATGGTAACAACTAGACTAGTGCTTGTCCAAGCCATTGGGAGCCATAGCCTAGTCAGGTTGACTCACAGAGTTAACCATTACACAACATCATACAATGACAACATTAGGTTGTGGATATTTTCTAGGCAGTATATAGTTAGATCTGCCTCACTATAATGACTGCACAGTGGTCTCATCTATGGATGCCAGATTTTATTTAATCAATCTCCTATTGTTGGATTTAGTTTGATTTGAAGTTATTTTACTTTGTTTTTAAAAATATTGTGTAAATATCTTGTATCCAAATCTTAGATATTTTTTCCCTAGAATACATTCCTAGAAGTGAAGCAGATGGTATGTACATGTGGCTTTTCATACCTATTGCCTGTGTCCCTACAGAGAGATCATCCTGATTTATATTACCACAAGTCATGTACACTCTGAGAGGCTCTTCCCTGCCCTTTTCCAACTCTGAACTGGTAAAAATTTAAGGAAAAACTTTTATCATCAATGCACCAATTTTGTGTTGCAATTATAGTCCAGGAACTTCCTTTCAAAGTTTAAGGAAAAAAAGTAATTTCGATTCTCTGAAGGCTAGTTCATGTGTCTGCAGTGAGACCTTGTGTAGGACTCTGGGAAATTATTATAAGTTTCACTATACTATATTTCTATTTTTATTTTGCATGATGAACTCATAGATTAATATATATAGTCCATCTTTTAAATTTACTCACAGGCTGACTTAGATTTCCTCCTCTGTTAAAACCTAAAGTCTTTTGGAAATCGTAGCGTATTAAAGGCTATTATTTATATTTCCGTAACTAGAGTTTTGTATGACTGAGCTTGTAAGAATCCTTCTTAGTGGAGGAAAGGAAGAGAGCCCAAGATCAATGGGTAGAGCACCTTATCAGAGGGAAGGGTCACTAGGAAGAGAGAAAAGGGGACAGAATAGCAATTCAGTGTGATAAAGGGCAAGTTAAATACACTGGTGTTTAAAATGACCAAGACTCATAGCCTTTCTTAAACATATATCAGTAAAGGTAACTTTATTTTATCTGCACTGAATAACACACTTTATTGGCACTTTGATTTTAGGGAACTTTGGGCTTTAGTAGCAAACTACAGTTTCATTCCAGGATCTATCCTGAAGTACAGTGCTGTTAGTGGTAGGATAATATCCATATGCCTACAAAGAAGAACAGTTAATAGGATTCTTTTTCAAATTTATGCACTATCATGGATTGGATTGTGTCCCCCCAAAATATCTGTCAACTTGGCTAGGTCATGATTCCCTTGTATGATTGTCTACCATTTTATCTTCCGATGTGATTTCCCTATTTGTTGTAAATCCTATCACTATGATGTAATAAGATGGATTAGTGGCAGTTATACTGATAAGCTCTACAAGATTAGGTGGGGTCTTAAGCTGGTCTTCTTTGAGATATAAAAGAGAGAAGCAAGCAGAGAGACGTGGGGACCTCATACCACCAAGAAAGCAGTGCCAGGAGCAGAGCACATCCTTTGGACCAGACGTTCCTGTGCTGAGATGCTCCCAGACCAAGGGAAGACTGATGACAAGGACCTTCCTCCAAAGCCAACAGAGAGAGAAAGCCTTCCCCTGGAGCCGGAGCCCTGAATTTGGACTTGTAGCCTTCTAGACTGTGAAAGAATAAATTTCTCTTTGTTAAAGCCATTCGCTTGTGATATTTCTGTTATAGCAGCATTAGATGATCAAGACATGCACCAACCACTAATGCCAAAGATGAGGAAATTGAGGATCGTTATCAACTTCTGCAGTCTGAAATTGATCAAACATTTAATCAAGATGTGTTGATAATTACTGGTGATTGGAATGTGAAAGTTGGAAACAAAGAAGAATGATCAGTATTTGGAAAATTCAGGCTTGGTTATGGAAAAGACGCTGAAGATTGCATGATAGAATTCTGCAAGGTCAATAACTTATTCATCGGAAATACCTTTTTTCAACAACACAAATGATGACTATATATGTGGACCTCACCTGATAGAATACACGAGAATCAAATTGACTACACATGTGGAAAGAGATGGCAGAGAAGCTGAATAAGTAATAACAAGGCCAGGGGCTGACAGAGGAACAGACCATCAATTGCTCATATAGAAGTTCAGGTTGAGGCTGAAGAAAATTGAAACAAATCCATGAGAGCCAGAGTATGACCTTGAATACTTCCTGTCTGAATTTAGACTTGATGTATTGAACTCTAATGACCAAAGACCAGATGAGTTGTGGAATGACATCAAGGACATCCATACATGAATAAAGCAAAAGGTCATTAAAAATACAGGAAAGAAAGAAAAGCCCAAAATGGATGTCAGAAAAGACTCTTAAACTTGCTCTTAAGCACAGAGTAGCTAAAGCAAATGGAAGAAATGATAAAGTAAAAGAGCTGAACGAAAGATTTCAAAGAGCAGCTCGAGAAGAAAAGATAAAGTACTGTAATAAAATATGCAAAGACCTTGAGTCTGAAAACCAAAGGGAAGAACACTCGACATTTCTCAAGCTGAAAGAACTGAAGAAAAAATTCAAGCCTCGAGTTGCAGTACTGAAGGATTCTATGGACAAAGAACTGAATGATACAGGAAGCATCAAAAGAAGATGAAAGGAATACACAGAGTCACTGTACCAAAAAGAATTCATCCATTTCAGGAGGTAGCATATGGTCAAGAACTGATAGTTCTAAAGGAAGATGGCCAAACTATACTGAAAGCATTGATGAAAAACGAGGCTCCAGGAATCAGTGGAGTACCAACTGAGATGCTTCAGCAAATGGATGCAACACTCACTCATCTGTGCAAAGAAATTTGGAAGTTAGCTGCATGGCCATCCGGCTGGAAGAGATCCATATTTGTGCCCATTCCAAAGAAAGGTGATCCAACAGAATGCGGAACTTATCAAACAGTATCAGAACTGCCAGAAATTCAGGCTGGTTTCAGAAGAGGATGTGGAACCAGGGATACCATTCCTGATGTCAGATGGATCCTGGCTGAAGGCAGAGAATACCAGAAGGATGTTTACCTGTATTTTATTGACTGCGCAAAGGCATTTGACTCTGTGGATCATAACAGATTATGGAAAACATTGCGAAGAATGGATAACAATGTGAAGAACACTTAATTGTGCTCATGAGGAGCCTTTATATAGATCAAGAGGCAGTTTGGTCAGAACAAGGTGATACTGATTGGTTTAAAATCAGAAAAGGTGTGTGTCAGGGTTGTATTCTTTCACCATACCATTCAATCTGTATGCTGAGCAAATAATATGAGAAGCTGGACTATATGAAGAAGAACGGGGCATCAGGATTGGAGGAAGACTCGTTAATAACCTGTTGCGTTATGCAGATGACACAACCTTGCTTGCTGAAAGTGAAGAGGACTTGGAGCACTTACTAATGAAGATCAAAGACCACAGCCTTCAGTATGGATTGCACCTCAACATAAAGAAAACAAAAACCCTCACAACTGGGCCAGTGAGCAACATCATGATCAACGGAGAAAAGATTGAAGTTGTCAAGGACTTCATTTTACTTGGATCTACAATCAACAGCCATGGAAGCAGCAGTCAAGACTTCGGTAGACGCATTGCATTGGGTAAATCTGTTGCAAAGGACCTCTTTAAAGTGTTGAAGAGCAAAGATGTCACCTTGAAGACTAAGGTGCACCTGACAAGTCGTGGTATTTTCAGTCACATCATATGCACGTGAAAGCTGGACAATGAATAAGGAAGACTGAAGAATAGTTGACGCCCTTGAATTGTGGTGTTGGCGAAGAATATCGAAAATACCATGGAATGCCAAAGGAATGAACAAATCTGTCTTAGAAGAAGCACAGCCAGAATGCTCCTTAGAAGCAAGAGTGGGGAGACTGCATCTTACATACTTTGGACATGTCGTCAGGAGGGATCAGTCCTTGGAGAAGGACATCATGCTTGGCAGAGTACAGGGTCAGTGGAAAAGAGGAAGACCCTCAACCAGGTGGATTGATACAGTGGCTGTGACAATGAGCTCAAGCATAACAATGATTGTAAGGATGGCTCAGGACCAGGCATTTTTTCCTTCTGTTGTGCATAGGGTAGCTATGAGTCGGAACGGACTCGATGGTGCCTAAGAACAACAAATCATTAATATCACATACAAGCAAAATTTTGCTGAAGATAATTCAAAAATGGAAATAATTCAAAATTATTTTGCTGAAGATAATTCAGAATGGAAAAAATATTGAAGTTGTCAAGGATTTTAGCTGTACACGGACAAGAAACTGCCTAAAATTGAAGCCAGATTCAGAGGCGGATGTGGAATGAAGGATATCATCACTGATGTCAGATGAATCTTGGCTGAAAGCAGAGACCAGAAAGATGCTTACCTGTGTTTTATTGACTACCCAAAGGCGTTCAACTGTGTGGATCATAATAAACGATGGGTAACATTTCAAAGAGTGGGAATTCCAGAGCACTTAATTGTGATCTTGTGGAACCTGTACATAGATCAAGAGGCAGTCATTTGAATAGAACAAGTGGATACTTCCATGGTTTAAAATTGGAAGATGTGTGCAGGGTTGTATTCTTTCACCATACTTACTCAGTCTGTATGCTGAGCAAATAATCCAAGAAGCTGGACTATATGAAGAACAGGCATCAGGATTGCAGGAAGACTCATTAACAACCTGTGATATGCAGGTGACACAACCCTCCTTGCTGAAAGTGAAGAGGACTTGAAGTACTGGTGAAGATCAAAGACTATAGCCTTCAGTATGGATTGCACCTCAACATAAAGAAAACAAAAATCCTCACAACTGTACCAATAAGCAACATCACGATAAACAGAAAATATTGAAGTTGTCAAAAATTTCGTTTTACTTGGATCCACAATCAATGCCCAAGGAAGCAGCAGCTGAGAAATCAAATGACCCTGGACTCTCTGTTAGCCCAAAACTAAAACCATCCCGAAGCCAACTCCTCAGACAAAGATTAGACTGGGCTATAAGACATAAACTGGTGCTGGTAAGGAGCGTGCTTCTTAGCTCAAGTAGACAGATAAGACTGTGTGGACAGCTTCTGTCTGGAGGTGAGATGAGAAGGTGGGGGGAACAGGAGCTGGTTGAATGGACACAGGAAATACAAGGTGGAGAGAAGGAGTGTGCTGTCACATTTTAGGGAGAGCAACTAGGGTCACATAACAATGTGTGTGTAAGTTTTTGTATAAGAACTGACCTGAATTGTAAACTTAAGGCACAATAAAACAAACAAACAATGCATTTCATTGAGCAAATCTGCTGCAAAAGACCTCTTTAAAGTGTTAAAAAAGCAAAGATGTCACTTTAAGCACTAAGGTACACCTGACCCAAGCCATGGTATATTTTCAGTCACCTCATTTCCATGCAAAAGCTGGACAATGAAAAAGGAAGACTGAAGAAGAATTGATGTATTTGAATTATGGTGTTGATGAAGAATATTGACTATACCGTGGACTGCCAGAAGAATGAACAGATGTGTCTTGGAGGAAGAACAGCCAGAATGCTCCTTAGAGGCAAGAATGGTAGGACTTCGTCTTGCTTACTTGGACATGATATCTGGAAGGACCAAACCCTAGAGAAAGACATCATGCTCGGTAAAATAGAAGGTCTGAAAAAAAAGAGAGGAAGATCATTGATGAGAAGGATTGACACAGTGGCTGCAACAATGGGCTCAAACATACCTACTGTTGTGAGGATGGTGCAGGACAGGGCAACATTTCGTTCAGTTATACATAAGGTCTTTATGAGCCTGAGCTGACTGGATGGCACCTAACAACAACACAGTTTCATTCAGTCTGTGAAAAGTCCTGTGTTACATTTTAGTTTAATGTTTTCCTCATCTTTTGATTTTGTGACTCTGGAGATACACTGCAGTTATTGCTATGCCTTTTTTCTAGGAAAGAAAGGTTAGAAATATGTGATGTTTTGAAATATAGCCAACGCCATTTTAATATACTGCCAAAAGAACAAACAAATCAGTCTGAGACGAAATGCAACCAGAGTGTTCCTTACAAGCGAGGACGGGAAACTTCTACTCATTTACGTTGGACATCATGTTTGGTAGAAAAAAAAAAAAAAAATAGAGGACCAATGAAAAACAAGGGAAACCCTCAATGAGATGGATTGACATAATGGCTTCAGCAATAGACTCAAACATACTTATGACCATGAAGATGGCACAGCTTTGGGTATTGTTTAGTTCAGGTATGTATACGATTGCCACGTGTCAGAGCTGTCCTGACAGCAACTAACAACAAGTTTGTGACCATAGAACACAGCAATAACTAGTCACTAGGCTTGTGGTAGGAAACTCTGGTGGTGTAGTGGTTAAGAGCTATAGCTGCTGACCAAAAGGTTGGCAGTTCGAATCCACGAGGCACTCCTTGAAAACTGTATAGGACAGTTCTACTCTGTCCTATAGGGTCGCTAGGAGTTGGACTCTACTCGACAGCAAAGGGTTTTAAGCTTGTGGTGTAATAGGGAGCAGGTACAGCCTTAAGCCAAGAGGCTTGCATTTGATTCCTGGCCATGTACTAATTAATAGCCTGAATTATTCTGGCCAGGTAATGTTGATCATAGGGTCCTGTGGTGGTACAAATGGTTAAGTGCTCGACTAGAGGTTGGTGGTTTGAACCTACCCAGAGACACCTTAGAAGACAGGCCTGGCTATCTGCTTCTGAAAAGTCACAGCCTTGAAAATCCTATGGAGCAGTTCTACTCTGCATGTGTACGTTGGAATCGACTGCACAGCAACTAACAACAACAACAATGTTGGTCAGGACCGTATATGTGCATCTAATAGATAGCGATGTAACAGAGCAATTCTGCTCAGGGTCCTAACACTCCGTTCCGTCTGTATTATGTCAGTAGTTACAATGCAACTGGATGCAGAGAACACACGACCACTGTGTTCAGTTTATGTTGTACAGACAAGAGTTTTATTCTTCTTTGCCTAAGTGTCTTGAGGTGTAGCAAAATGTTGGTACCAATATGACATGGTCTGCAGTCTGTGGCGTTTTCTTTCCATTCATTAATTCAGCTAGTATTTATTGAATATGACTTTGTGCCAGATCAGCTACAATCTGCTTAAATTTCACTGTGGTAGGAGCTGGATGAGTCTGGCTGGAGAACACACATGAAAGGAGCCCACCCTACATCTGGCGTCCCTGGGTTCTGCGTGGCAATGCAGATACCCCAGGGCTGTCAAGAGCTTCACCACTGACTCCACAGTGGGAAGTAAGGGCCCATCTGTGCAATTATTGCTGCCTGAACCTGATTTCAGTGTGTGCGAGTTGGGCTGGGGCATGGGAAGCAAAATTTGGATATTAAAAATATTCCTCTCTTCATCTGTCTTTATTCCTGAGTTTTATTTGGTTAATGCCTTTAGTCATTTACTTACAGATGGCAGCAATTTGTTTTTGATAAGTAGTTCAATACCTTTCAATCAGTGGCTAAGACCAACTTGTCCACACAATAGGATGGTAAATTAAAGACATATTCCAAATACGCACACTCACACTGAGCTCACAAATGTATGGAAGAGCACACATATAATTGATAAGGTATCCACCTTGGTCCTTAAGAATATAATTTGACTTACAGTTGAAACATACAAACTATATTTGAGGGAAAAATATTCTGAGGCAAAAATGTGGTATTTGAGAAATGAGAACTTGTAAAACACCCCACTTTGTCTTTTTCAAAGTGTCCCTAATATAAGAGGCATCTTGCCAGGCTGTATGTGATCAGTGTTTAGAGGCCACAATGTAGGGAAAGTTTCATCTCTTAGTCGTGTGCAAACTATTTCTCTCTCTCTTCCCCTCTCCCTCTCTTTCTTTCTACTATCTGTCATAATCAAGAGTAAACAGTGTAACTTTTTTTTCCCACTTGTGCTGACTTCCCCTGTATTGTGTGTTGTCCTTCCCTTCACCTAAGATAATTCTTGTCTATCTAGTCAGTGAATTTCTCTCTCCCTCCTCCTCGACCCTTGTAACCATCAAAGAATTTTTCTTCTGTGTTTAAACCTTTTGTTCAGTTCTTATAATAATGGTCTCATACAGTATTTGTTCTTCTGCGACTGACTAAATTCACTCAGCATAATGCCTTCCAGATTCATCCGTTTTGTAAGATGTTTCGCAGATTCATCATTACAACAGTGTAACTTTTTACCTCTAAATGCATTTATTCTTGGTTTCTTATTTAATAAAAATTGGGGGAAAAAGCCTGTAAAGAAAATGCCTGGCGTGTCATGTGTGGCACAGGAACCCATAGTGCTCTAAGAAACACTTCCACATTTTTCAGGACTTTCATCTGTCTGGGATTTAGATCAAAACTGTGATGCTTGTCTGACCATCTCAGGACAATGAATGCTCGTCTCTGGCATTGATTATGTGCTATCTCTTGATGAAAGATCAGAATAGAGTCAAATCGTGTGTCTTGGTATGTGACTTTAACATTGGCATTCGGCATTTATTAGCTGATAAGTTACTGGAGATTTGTGTTCCGCTGAGTCAACCTATATTTCCGAGCTGTTTTATTGCAGTCTAAAGTTGTATTGAAGGATGACCTGGTCAGCATACTTTCCAAGTATATAGCAGTACTGACATTCACAAAACTTGCCCCTGAATATAGTGTTAGCCAGTGCCATCCTTGAAAATAGAATGACTCTGCAAGAAATTGTGGAAAATTCAGAATGATTGTTAAGACTTACATTCCCCAAAGTATGTTGATTTTATGAATTAAAATCTAGTGTATCTTTTTCTAATTTTCTCTGTCACCTGATCTTGCCATCTCTAGACCCTGTTTCAAAACCTCAAACCCCCTCTTCAGTCTACTTTAATGCCTCAGCAATTCAGATTTCATTTTAAGTAGTCCAGAGCTATTACATCAATGAGAGCCGTAAGAGAATACAGAGGAAAGAAAACAAATTGATCAAAGCATTGGAAAAACAGGACCTACGAAGAAAGGTTAAAGGAATTATGGCTATTCAGCCTCAAAGAGGGAAAACGATGGGTGGCTTAATAAAAGTTTTCAGGTACATTAAGGGTTATTGTACGGAGACTGGTGACCAGCTGTTCTCTTTGCCTCTGAGAAGAGAAAAAAGGAAATGGTCTTTACCTTTGGCAGGGGGCAACTAGGTTGGCCATAGAAAATTTTTCAACAGTGAGGTTTGATAAGCATTGGAATGGATTACTGTGGAGTCTCTTTTTTCCAGAGATCTTTGGAAATAAGACAGGAACTAACGTGGGAGGAATGATTTAGATAGGAGGAGGCTTGCCTAAGGCACTGGAGAATCAACCACATGACATGTGGAAATCCTTTGCTTGTTCTTTGAGACTACAGCAAGCCAACCGAACCTCACTCTGACAGGTATGGAAAAAGTAATAGGCTAGTTCATGCCTTGGGCTGTTTAAGCAGGCTGAGCCAGTGTTCTCCTTGGCCCAGGTTCCATTTTTTTTGGTATCTGATTGTTACTTGGTGGGAAATAGTGACTGGCGCAGGAGTGGGAAGGAAGTAAGAAATATATTCTTGTCACAGGTGAAAACACGTAGGCCCTCCTTCAAAGAAATCTGAGTGAATAAGGATGAGGTCCATAGTGTGAAGGCCCTTGTAAATTTTTTCTTTCCTTTTTTAAGGCCTCAAATATTTTTCTTCTCAGCAGTACAGCTTCTATGTGTTCATGAAAACTCTTCTTTCAGGCTTTTGTAATATAGAAGTATGTGTGTCTCTGAAGAGTGGAAGAAGTGTTCCATCTAGTTCTCATTAATAAACTAATAAGATTTGTGGGATTTTAGAGTTGGAAGAAATTCTGGAGAGATCATTTAGTTTAATACAGTGGATGAGTTTTTCCAGCCTTATTAATAATCCTAAAATTGCATTGGCATGACAGTAATAAATATATCATTGGTAAATACTACCAGAAGAATTTAACTATAATCATGTTAACAAAACAACCTAGTGTGTTTTCATGGAATTGAACTTTTCCGTTGGTTTTTTAAAATATATAGCTCATGATTTAGATAGAAACTAAGAGATTTTGACAATATTTACTCAGTTTTAAGTAAGAAACATTTAATACAGGGTAATTAAACATTCTTGGTTACTTCATCTGTGATTATCGTAATAGAACCAAAAAAAGGATCGATCGAATGCTGATCACGAGAAACTACATTGTAAGTACACGCTAAATCAAATGCAAACCCTTTGTTCTTGAACAGTTCAGATGAAAGATTGTACTACCCTAGTTTTTAGCCTAGAGGTTTTTCTTTTTTAACTATTTTAAGAAGGTTGGAGATTAAAACTTATGTTTTTAACTTCTGACATAATTCTACAATAATGTCATTAGGGAAAATGCAAGTAACCTTTTATTGTGCAGCATCAGACTTATGAACCTGGTGTATTGTTTCTCCTTTAGTCATTTCCTTTAATGCTCCATTCATGAAGATTCGTGAAGCAACTTCAATGAGGACGAGCTTTGGCAGGCCAGGAGGAGACTTGGGCTTAATCTCCCATCCCACTGTCTAACTTTGAGCTATTAATGTAAAGCCCCAAAACTTTGACTCTTATCTTTTCTTTCCACAATAGGAGAAACCAGACTTGTGTACCAACCTGGTGAAACTCCAAAAAATTCATGGTTCTATCTGATGTTCTTAGGGCTTCCTGAATTTCTTTGTTCTTATAAGATACTCAGGCCTGTAAAACCTGATTTATTCTTAGAAACACCAGCAGACTGCTCAAGGTTGGATTTTTTTTTTAAAGAACGTTAACACATGGGGAGGTAAGTGTGGAAGAACAGAGAGAGCTGGGTGCTTCTGGCTTGTAGTACAGGTAACAGAGTTAAGTCAACGAATCTTTGGGCTTCACTAACAATGGCAGCCTGAGGCTTGGGTTTGGTCAACAGTCTGTGTGTGTCCTCTCTCTAATCAGAATGGTAAAGTACTTTTACAAGAATGAGAGTATTTTTCTTAGTGTTTGAAAGGAACAAAGCTAGAATGTTTGATGCATCTTACAAGTCTTTTGTAGAGTTCATAGTGAGTTCACCCAAACACAAACGCATGCATGCACACATGCTCACACACACACACGCACACATTTGTTCTTAAGACTTCTATGGAGTCGAGAGCTTGCATGTTCAGAACTCACAGTTGGCCTAATAAAAGACACCAGACTACAGTACTTGCTTTGTTTGTTCTGTTTGGCTGAACTAAATGTTTTCAAGTTTCATTTTCAATTTTTATCGTAAAAACTGTGAAAGCAAGGTGTTTGCTTACTGCCTGGGTTTGATTTCATCTTAAAGACCAGAGGTTTTATACTGGTTTCAGAAAGCAGCTGTTTATGATGCATACATAGTATCAGCTAGAAAAATGTAAAAGTACCTAGTAGGAGTAAACAACAAAACCAAAAAAATATGCAATATTGAATACTTAGTGTTCCTCTCACAGTAGAAATCCAGACTTTTAAGTAATTGCTCCATGAATTTAACATGAGACATCTGTGAACATTCTCATAACAGGTAAAAGGACCTGATGTGGTTTATGGGTCTGTCCGCTTGTTCATGTTGGGCCAGCTCTTCATGAATTCACCAGCTTCGTGGGGGAATTTCTAGCATGAGTCCTGTTATATCACTGTGTTATGGTATCTTTCTCTGTCTTTATGATGTACATCCTGTTGTTTCTACTCATTATGGCAGAAAAAAAGAAATACCTCTGGATTAAGATAGTGCTATTGATATATGCACTTGGTACTTTGGCTGAGATGATCATAAATCAGGTGAAGCCAATTATGTTTTAACCTTTTAACCAAGTTACTCATTCTCCACCTGCTCAGATTGAAAACTGTTTTATAGGATTAAGGAGATGGGGAGGGTGTGTGGGAAATCATTTTTAAAGGAAAAAGGAATGATATATAGAGTAGAACATCAACATTATAAACTGTTAAAGGACCAACATTTCAACACAAATAAAATCCGAGGTATATAAAACCCTGTGTATATGCTTATTGTTATTAGTTTTTAGGCTTTGCAGTCTTTGGGGACTGTGCTGGCAAGAGTTTCTAGTTCAGTAGAGAACATTCAGCTGCATGTGCAGTGGAGTTCTGTGGAACCGTTGTGCTTCATCACTTATTTACCTCACCTCATCCTTGTGGGCAAGCATCTGCTTTTGTCTCTTCTTGGAAGTGCAGCTGGATTTCTGGAATTCTGTGGCTGTCTGGTATTTTCTTCTGCATATTAATATTATTAAATTGGACCAGTGGTTCTTTTTTCTCCCTCAGAATGACTATACTCCTAATATTTTTCAATTATTATAAAATATTCAAACAGTATAGAAAAGTATAAAGATTAGCAGAAAAAAAATCCCAGTGATAACCACTGATAATGTAACATATTGGTGATAGGACTTGCACTCAATGCATATATATTCACATATAAATATATATATACTACGTACTTTTGCATAGATGAGGTAATACTATACAAATGTTTGTAACATTTTTCCATACCAACAACTATAGGTCTACAACATTATTTTAATGGATGCATTATGTATATTGTATGTAGAATAGTGCCTGGCACTCAGTAGGCCTTCAACCAATGATTGTTGAATGAATGAGCACTAATTTAACCAATTATCGAGCATGGTTATGGACATGGTTTAATGGACATGGTTTATTTCTGGTTTTTCAGTCATGTAAATGGCATGCCAGTGAACATCCTTTTGTGTCTTCTTTATTCACATACACAATTATCTGTTTAAGAAAACTTGGAAGTGGAATTGCTGGGTGAAAATATGGAAACAGTTAACAATCTTACTGCTGTGCATTTGCTGAGTTGCTAAATTTACACTCAAGTTGTCCAGTTTACACTCTCACCAACAGTACAGTTATTTGTTTCCACACATTCTCCCTGACTATCTCAATGTTGTCAATCTTCTAAAATTTGTGATTCTGATAGAAAAATTTCTATACTGGTTTCATTTGCATTGCTTTGATTACCAGCAAGGCGCAGTACCTCTTCACATATTTATTGACCATTTGCATTTCTTTTATGAATGGCTTCTTTTTTGTTCAGTGGTTTTTTTCTTTCTTTTTAAATATTTTGTGTTTTTGGTGAAAGTTTATATAGCAAATTAAGTTCCCATTTCAGAATATCGATACATATTGTTCAGTGACATTGTTTATATTTTTCTCCATGTGTCAGCACTCTCATTATTTCCGTTCTGGTGGTTCTGTTTCCGTTGATCTAGCTTCTGTGCCCCATTCCCTTACCGTCTCATCTTTGCTTTAGTGTGAATGTTGACCGTTTGGCCTCATATGACTTTTTTTTTTAAAAGGAACACAGTACTCACTGGTTATATTGTTTATTGTATGAGCCAATCTGTTATTTAGCTGAAAAGTGACCTCTGGGTGTGGTTTCAATACAAAGTTTAAAGGGTATCTCAGGGCGATAGTCTCCAGGGTTCCTCTAGTCTCTACTAGTCTAGTAAGTCTGGCCTTTTTTTTTTAAGAATTTGAGTTTTGTAGTGGTTTTCTCTTGAAACAGCAGAAACCTGTTTTATCAATGAAGCCATTTAATTTATTTTTTCCATATAAACCCATTGCTGTC
The DNA here is from genome assembly GCF_024166365.1 of Elephas maximus indicus. Taxonomy (NCBI): domain Eukaryota; kingdom Metazoa; phylum Chordata; class Mammalia; order Proboscidea; family Elephantidae; genus Elephas; species Elephas maximus. The sequence continues at coordinate 28,234,476 of NC_064832.1, read as the reverse complement.
AAGTTGTTTACAACTCAGTAGTAACCCTATAGGAAGAACAGAGTAGAACTGCCCCATAGGGTTTCCAGGGAGTGGCTGGTAGATTCAAACTGCTAACCTTTTGGTTAGCAGCTGAGCTCTTAACCACTGGACCACCAGCGCTCCTTTTTACACGCAGTAATGTTCATCTTTTGAAGTCGTTTAATTTTATAATCCTAAAATATGACCCAGAATGGGTAATAGAATACTTCCTTTAGTTGGATATACTCATAAGTGAACATATGGAGCTATAGTTCTCACTAGTCAGAGAGAGCAAAGGAGAGAATTTGGAAACTTTACACGTTGAGCAGTGCCTTTTTGTCTGAGGACTGCTGCTAAAGTTTTAAGAGATTTTTTAAAGAAGCAGTTGTTTGGAAGCAAAGATTAGGTCATCCAACATCTAGATTGCAAAAAAGTAGAAAAAAATCAGTTATTTGTATATATTACAATAACACACTTCATTTCCAGTTAAGTACAGTGTTCACCTTTGTTCTATTTGTTTAAGCTTTATCATACCCTGAAATGTGTGTGCATTTAACAAGAGAGAAAATCATTATTAATCTCATATTCAGTGTTGGGACCATCACTTAATATTTTTGTAGACTAAGGGTATAATATAGTTGTAAATGCAGAACAGGTCGCTGCTATAGAAATCACAGGGATTTTAGTATTCTTCCACAAAATAATAATAAAATGCTTATTTAAAAAAAAAGAAAAATTAGATTGTACCCAGTTAAAATTCTTAATGCCCAGGTCAAAATGCCGTAAAAAGAACCTAAGTTTCTTGGTAACTATAAAGTGAGCTGGCTTTCAACAGAGAGATATTGCGATGCGCCATTGTGCTTCTCCCTTTTTCTAACACCCCCGCCCCATCCTTTAGGCAGGGCAGAATCCCCTTGCCCAGCCCTTTGGCCTTGCCTGAGGGGGGAAAAAAAAATCCTCCTCTGTGTTTGTGGGGTTAGGTGACAAAGATTCTAAAGGAAAAATACCTTGCTTTGATTCAAATAGTTGGATTAGTCACAGGGGTACTTAATCAATTTACAAGTGGTAGCATCCTCCAGTAGGCTTCTTTGTGTTGATCAGAGTATTTTGTACTCATTTAAGGGCGGGGGCGGTGGGGGGGGAGAACAAATGAATGCAAACCAGGTAGAAATTGTCCAGTTAACAGAGTTTTGATTTTTCTGATTCTAAATAAACATTTGGAGACTCTTTTTTTTTTTTTTTTTTGTGGGACACTATATTGCTTTCCTTTAAAAATAGGGTAGAAATCTATCTGTCAGGAGTAGTTTAGGTGCATTCCTGCCTGGACACAGGGTTGGACTGCCTTATGGTTATACATCTTCCAGAAATGCATTTTGTGTTATTTTTACCTAAAATTTTGAAAATACTTCATGTGAGTACTGGAGGTCTTACTTCTCTTAGCCCACTAATTTTTTAAAGCCATAAGAATATCTTATTAAGAATTATGCAAAATAACCCCCTACAAATCCTGATATTATTATACTGCTCTCAAAACTTCAAAGCATCAGGAAAGATTTTTTTTTTTTTAAACTAAACTAGATTCAGCTGGCTACCCCAATTGGCTACAGAGTACTAAAGAAGAGGCTGAACTTGACCCCCATGCCCTTGCACACACAGCACTCCCATTGACTCTAGTGAAGACTCCAGTGCATGAAAGGATTCCAGGATCAAAAGGTTAGCTCAACGGGGAGCAGTGTCTGGCTCAGGCAATCCATTTTTTTTTTTCTATTGACAGTGCAAACGTTTTATAGCTCTTTTTCAAAGTTTTTCAAAGTGAGAAGGCATCTAATTGAACTATATCCAGAGGCGATCATGGCAGAGGCCATGAGGAAGGAAAATATTTCTAAACCATAGTGGTATTGGTCAAATCATTTGTATTTTAAAAAATAAAGTATTTGAGGCATCAGTTGAGGGAAGTTTTCATTATGAAACCTGGTTGGACTGTGAAGCAAAATGTAAGATGAATCAAAACACAAAGCTAACGAGTTTTTCTCTGTCTGCCAATGACTTACTCTGGCAGGATTATGTAATTTTAGCCTTTTATTTTGTCCGTGAGATAGGGAAAAATAACACATGCTATATGTAAATGGTATAGATGTACAGATGCTTAACCAACATTTAAGTCATTGCTGAGAAAATAAACTCCTTAAAACATTTCACAAGGAGAAGTTGCCTTAAAAAGAGTAATTAGCAAGTGGTGTATTACTGGCAACAGCATTTTTGAGGAAAGTGAGTTATGGTTGGGCAAGTGAATTTTTCTGCATCTATTGGCCATCCTTAGTATATCTAAGAACTCATTCACTCATTCATCAAACTTTTTTTTACACACTTACCGTGTACCTGATGTTTATCTAATAGTTTTGCAAAACCTCTATTGAACAAGTATCTAAGGAAGTAGATTGCATTTAACAAAACAGAACTCACTAACTAGGAATGAAGGGGTGTCTCAACTGTTTTGGAATCTCAAATCACTCTTCATTAATAAATTCACATCAAGAATTTTTTCTAGCTTCACTTGGAACCTACAAGTTTTGATCGGCAAGTGGCTTCTGTGATCTGCCTCCTACGAGTAACTATCGAAATGTTTATTTAATTCAATACATGTACTAGGGCAGAGAATGCTCTGTTGAACTAACTTGGAAAGCATGTTCTATAATCAGAAAACATTTAATATTATTTGACTTTTGATCGTAAGCATCCTTCATTGTATGAGCAGTAGAAGGACTTGGTGAGGAACTCGTCTAAACAATTCTCTTGCGTTTTCACGTAATCGGGCTTGACAGTTTTCCTGCCTTGCACAAAATAACTGTAGTTGATGGTGTTCATGTTTTTACTTAAGGGCCATTGAATTGTATTAGAAACTTTATACTACACTCCTGTAATCCTGTAAGTCATTTTTGAGTCGCATTATTGAAAGCGCATAATAACGTACCGCAAAACAAAAATTACTCATGCAGTTAAGGCTTTGTGTGTACTTCAGTTTTAGAAACAACCAGTCCACAGAGAATAGGGCTCATGAAAGAAATGAAAATATGTGCTCATCCGCACTCGCTCCTTGTGGCCTAGGCCTGTTCAGATCTGGTGAGAACATTAAGCTACTTACCTAAGTGGTATTTGATAGCTAATTTATTCAGCTTCTGGAAGGTACCAGGTTAATGCTTGCAGAGGCAGAATTCCTCCCCCCGCCCCCCGCCCGGAGTGGGAAGGGGTCTAACCCCACAAGCCCACAGAAATTAGGTACTTCTTTTTTCAACTATTTTAGTTGTTCCTGGGGATTCTTAAGGCATTTTATGGATTATGTTCTTAAATGGCGATTAGGTTGGCTTACTGAAATGGGTGTAGAAAAGATCCTGGTCAGTGACTGATTTAAAAAGAGTTGTTGAGTGGGTACTCGAGAGAAAACCAAAGATATATGATGGGAACATTTTCTCTCAGGCTCCCCAGTCTCTCTTTTAGCCAATTAACATGAAGGCCTAAAATTTTCTGGTTAGTGTCATTCAGGCCATTGTTTCCAGAAGAGCCCTGCTAAAATGCAAATATGTTCCTTAGGTGAGTTTGTTATAAAGAAAGGTCCTGGGGGAATATAACAACAGACATCCTGGTGTTAACAGAGGAGAGTAGGGGAAGAAAGGCCCTGATGAGGCAGTAACATCTTTGAAGGCACACAGCATGGAACTTTGGCATCTTGACTTAGCACAAACATACTGAAATGATGGCTTTGTTGGAGTTGGGAAGGATGGAAACAATGGAAGGAGGGTTTGGGGTCACTGAAGAAAAATGTAGCCTGTTTGACAGCCTGATTAGGAGTTTGGTCTCAGAAGGTCTTTGATCAGGTATGGAAAGGCTTCGTTATAAGTCCCCACTCTGCTGGATTGAGACTGCCTTGATTGATGGGTCAGGAAAAGTTTGAAGACCAGGTCCAGACTCAGGGGAAAAAAGTCTGTCATTTAATGATTTCTGTCTTGAGTCCAAGAGGAAGGAGCCATGATTTTAGCTTTAGACTCTGCTGCATCATTCAAAGTTAGTATAGCAGCAGTGGCAGCTCAGTCCAGACCTCACAAGTGTGAGAAGAGCTTGGGGCATCAAGTCCAGTGAATCTGTGAGAGTTCCACGAAGCCTTGATGTACTGCAGTATTTCTACTTGCATATTCGTATTAACCTGGCAAATTGCTTCTCAAAGAGAAAAGGAAGTGATATATTTAGAACTGGATCAACAATTCCAGAACATCCATTGATTGGTTTGTTATTAGTTGCCATCAAGTTGATTCCAACTCATGATGACCCTGTGTGTGCATAGTAAAACTGCTCCATAGGGTTTTCAAGGCTGTGATCTTTCGGAAGCAGATTGCCAGGCCTGTCTTCCGAGACACCTCTGGATGGATTCGAACCACCAGGCTTTCAGCTAGTAGTCAAGTGTTTAACTTTTACACCACCCAGGGACTCCTATTGATGGGCTAGCTCTCATTATTTACATGGCAACAGGATGAAGTATTATTAGTACTGCTGTCATCATGGGGTATCAGAAAGTGTTTTGGTGTCATGGACCAGCTATATTATTCAAATGAGGAAGTAGAGTGCATTGATATATTGAATTTACTGTTGACTTTTTAACTATGATTCTTTCTTAGTTTCTTCCCTAATGTCAGACTATCCTTAAGAGGGGGTTTTTGGGAGGGGCAAATGAAGGTAATAAAGTATTGGATCATATTTAGTACAGTGAGCTTTTCTTGACTGCCTGTGGTGTTCCTGAAACTGTGCTGAGTTCTGTGGGGGATATAAATATAAGAGAGTTTCTACCCTCAAGGAACTTATAATTCATTAGGAGAGACGAGGCACTTTTGGACCAGTTAAATAATGAGACAAGACAGTCTATGATACATAGCCACTTATAGTGCTTTAGTAGTTTAGAAAAAGGAAGGAGCAGTGGAGCTGTTTGAAGAGCTAAAATATCTACAGTTCTAAAATACCTGCTCCTGTCACTTTAATTTGGGTCACTTTAATCGGATGATTCCGAAGCCCCATGAGAAAGGGAATAGGGAGAAAGGAAGAAGGTTTGCTCATCTCTTACTTTCTCACTCATACGATTTTGCTCTTGTACAGTCAGTGTCTTTCTAATATGGAAGTTTGGAATTGATGAGAAAATTATTTTCAGTAATGGGGATGCGGCTGCAATGGTAGAATATTACCTGGCCGTAGCTCTTGTCTACTGTTCATCCATTCACCAAGAGTGCTGAAAGTGCACGTGTACTCTTAATAGCTTCTGCACTTTATTCCTGTATGGTCACATGTCTGGGCCCCAAGTGCTAACCTTGACTTCTGTTTTTTCAGGTGAGTCTCAGTCAAATGGCTGTCTCAAGCAAGAGTTGTTGCTTTTTCCCTTCCCTGACCTCCCTGCCCCATTCCTTACCTTTTTCCTAATATCTCTCCCTCTTTTCTTCCTAGAAATCCATTTACTTTTTCCTAGCATTCTGGGTCTCTTTCTCACGGCTGTCCATGGCTCCCTGCACACCACTGACTCTGTCTGAGTCTGAAGAAATACAAAGAGAAAGAAACAAGTGTTGCCATGCACAACTCTTTCCTTCTTTCAGTGTTTGGAAAACCACCTCCTGGAATAGAACTCTTGAAGTGCAGGGGTTGAATTATGTTTGCTCTTCTGTACATATTCCAGTGTGCTAAAGACATTCCAAAATGTTTAAGTGAGAGTAGTAATAGTCACCTTTCTTATGCAAGACATTCTGGGCTTTGTCCTAGACATGTGGCACATTGCAGTATCTCTCATTCATTCATTTATTCTTCATTTACTGAATAAAGAGATAAGCAGAGTCCAGATCCTGTTAGGCTTTACAGGCCATAATGAGGAGTTTGGTTTTGATTCTAAGAGCTGTGGGAAGTCAGGGGATTGATATGACTTGGTTTGTGTTTTAAAAAGCTTGCTCTGGCTGCAGTGTGAGAATTGACGGAAGAGGACAGCTGTCTCAAGCAAGAGATTAGTTAGGAAGCTATTGCAAAATTCTGGCCTAGAGATAATGATGGCTTAGACTAAGGTGGCTGAAGTGGAAATGGAGAGAAGTGGACCATTTCTTGACAAAATATGTATTTGTAGGCCAAACCCTACTCCTGACATTCATGGTTACCTTTATTTAGGGCTGGGAAGCTCAGCATTCATGTGCTTGGTGGTTAGCTCTGGAATAGCTGGTCTGGAATCCTAGAGGCCACTGGACGACCTTATTGGATCAGCTGCAATCTGGCCCACTAGACATGCATGCCTCTCTAGAGGCTCCATGTTGCTCAGAGTGTTTGATACTTGATTATTATTTCCTTTATATTACACTAGTTTACAACTTCTTTTAAATAAAAACGATGCTGGAACTGATGGTTTAGTAAATCGTAAAATGCTTTCTCCACCTATTTCCTACTTTATTTGCATTGTCATGTGGGGTATTCCATCCAGTCAATCTGTTGAACTGAGAATTTTAAAATCTTTTTTGAGCATGTGGATGCCAGTGTTTCTCTGGAAAAAACCATGTCAGCTGTCACTAAAAAGCACTAGACATGGCAGTTTCATTTTCACAGATAATTGCTAAGGCTGGGTGTGTGCAAGGAAGAAAAAAGATGTGGCTTCTGCCTCTGTCTTAGTTATGTAGTGCTGCTGTAACAGAAATACCACACATGGATGGCCTTAACAAACAGAAATTTATTCCTTCATAGTATAGGAGGCTAGAAATCCAAAATCAGGTTGCCAGCTCCTGGGGGAAGGCTTTCTCTCTGTGTTGGTTATGAGGGAAGGCCATTGTCATCAATCTTCCCCTGGTGTAGGAGCTTCTCAGCTCAAGGACCCCAGGTCCAAAGGACATGCTCTGATCCTGGTATTTCTGCCTTGGTGGCAGGAGGTCCCCTTCTCTCTGCTTGCTTCTCTGTTTTATATCTCAAAAGAGATTGACTCAAGATACAACATAATCCTGTAGATTGAGTCCTGCCTCATTAACATAACTACCTCTAACCTGGTCTCATTAACATCTAGAGGTAGGATTTGCAACACATAGGGAAATCACATCAAATGACAAAATGGTGGGCAGTCACACAATACTGGGAATCATGGCCCAGCCAAGTTGACACACATTTTGGGGAAACACAATTCAATCCATAACATGCTACCCGTTGGCCCCCCCAAATTCATTTCCTTGCCACATGTAAAGCACATTCATCCCATCATGTCAGCAAAAGTCTGAATTCAACTCCAACTCCAAAATCCAAAAATTCCTTTTCATCTGTGAAATACAGAATACAAGTTATCTGCTTCCAAATTAAAATGGTGGAACAGGCACAAACTGGACATTTCTATTATAAGTGGGAGAAACTGGAGGGCAAGAAGGAATAACAGGCACCAAGCAAGTCATTACATTACATTAGCTCTCAAGGCTTGAAAATAATCTGTTCTCTGAGACTTTTTAGACAATGATCCTGCCCTCCAAACTCTGGGTGTTGACCACACTCTCCTGATTCTGGGTGGAGGCTCTTGGCCTTGGGCTTCAGCTCCACCTTCCAGGCCCACTGGAACAGCAAGTCAGCTCCCTTGACTTTGGGTGGCCCCACTCTCCTAGTCCATCTTAGTGGCGACCATACCCCCTTGGCCCCAGCAGGCCCTGTTCTTTTGCCCCTTGGGCATGGCACCCCTGCCCTTCATCTTGGGTTGCAGATCTGACCCCATTCAGCTGGCACTCATGAATGGCAGCCCCACACTCTGGAACTGAGTTGGTGAAGATCTGACTCTTTGAAACCTAGGAGGCTGTGGCACCACCCTTTGAAACCCCAAAGGTCATGGCCCTACCCTTTGAGACTGAGGCATCTTGTCTGCCTGCTTCCTGTGTATCTTGTCTCTTCAGCTTCTGCTTCTGGTTCCTTGGGTTCTCAGCCCCTTGGGCCTTGCAGCCTACGTCTGCTCTGCTTGAGCAAGTGCTCCAAATCTCTTGAGCTCCACTGATAAGTGTCTGTCAATAAACCTCAGCCTGAAGACACTCAACTCTCTTGCTCTGTGGGTTGGCAAGCCTAGCAACTGATAAGTGCCCAGAGGTACCTTACTCCGCCAGGAAGCCTTCTGCCCAAAGGCACTAAGCTTTCACGCTCTGTGGGTTGACTCCCATGCCATCTCTTGCTGGCCTCCTGGTTCTGCTGCTGCCATTTCTCTGCTGCTGCTTCTCACTGTTTGCCTGTCTCCAGCGTTACAGCTCTTCTCACTTCCTCCTGAGTCCTCACCAGAATTGTCTTTGACATCCATAATTCCAGCATTCTCTTCAAGGCAACTAGGCTTTTACTATTAGGCACTTTAAAACTCTTCCAGCCTCCCATTACTTAATTCCAAAACTGCTTCCACATTGTAGGTATCTATTAGAGCAGCACCTCTCTCTTCTGGTACCAAATTCTGTCTTAGTTATCTAGTGCTGCTATAACAGAAATAACACAAGTGAATGGCTCTAACAAAGAGAAATTCTAAGGAACTTCAAATCCAGCTGTGTTACCTTTCTTTTTCTCCTGAAAAGAAGGGAAAGTAATGAAAATTAATGAGCTGACCTTTTATGTATATGGTCCCTAGGTGATACAGATGGTTAACATTCTGGATAGCTAACCAAAAGGTTGGAGGTTTGAGTCCACCCAGAGGCACCTCAGAATAGAGACCTGGTGATCTACTTCTGAAAAAATCAGCTATTGAAAAAACTACGGAGCACAGTTCTATTCTGTCATAAATGGGGTTGCCATGAGTTGGGGTCAATTTGATAGCAATTGTTTTGGTTTACATATATGACTCATTGAACCCTTGCAATAGCTCTGAGGTGAGCCCTATTTCTGACTCTTATTTTATGATTAGGAAAAGGGTGCAGTCATTTGTCTGAAGTCACTGCTATTATGTGCAGAGCCAGAATTTAAGTCCAAAGCCATTGGTCTCCCCACTTTCAGCTGTAGGATACCACTTCACAAGATGTCAGATGTCTTCTTTTTGAAAACTGTTCTGCCACTTTATAGCTGGGAGATCTTTGAAAAATGTTGTAATCTCTCTCAACCTCAGTTTCCTTATCTATATGGCTTATAGTATTTACCTCAAAAAGTTTTTGGTGAGGGTATGTATGGAACATGTATGAAAGTTTCTGGCACATAAAAAAAAAATCAGAAACTAAATTTTGTTAGTTTCTTTTCTTTTGTGAACCAGTATCAAGAGAATCTGTAATGTGATTTTAAGTTTTAGAGCCCTAAGCAAGCTTGGCAAAGAGTTTTTTTTTTTTCTTCTTCAATCTGACAACCATTAGAAAAGCCTTCATTATGCGTTTGCATTTAGGGGTGAGGAGATGGCTTCTTACTTGAGCTGCAAGATTGAGGGATTTGTTTGCAGAGTATTTGTGTCTGGGAAGAGAGGTATTCTCAAGCAGCCTGGCCCATCCCACCCAATTCAGGTAGCAACAGGAGGGGGAAGAGGCACTTGTTTATATAAGGCATATACATGAAGACCTAAAATTCTATGGGGTCAATTTTGTGTGTCCTTTGGAGCTGAAATTAATGGATATTTCTCTTTGAAGGATCAACTCAACAGGCAATATCCAATAGAATAAAGGGACCTCACATTGTCTTTTTGTGAGGCGTCATATTTATTTTTCAGTCCTTGATGAGAACCAATTTGCCTTCCCTGAAACTAGATTTTTAAGCTTTGATGAGTGGACAAGAGGGAGAGTCAGAGACACTGAGAGAGAGACAACAACAATCTTCCAGTCTAGATTGGGCTCTTAAAAATAATGTGTGGGACAACAGTACCGCTACTTTTTCTATAAAAGACCCATTTTGTAGAAATATGGACAAGACAGGAAACTACCACCCTGGGCAGATAAAAAGGCCAAAGGTTGATCTTAATTACTGAACCATATTGGTGTTCAGAGTTCTTTCAGAGTGGATTGCGGAAGCCACATTTGGGGGAGATTCTCAGCCAGACTGGTTGTTGTCTGTAGTTCATTGAAATATAGGTGATTGCCAGATCTTTATTCTTCTTCCTGTAATGCTTTCTGCTTTGAAACAAGTCTTGTCTGATACGTAGAGGTACCCAGAGACCTTCTTAAACTACGCAGATATCTTTTGGTCCCTACATTGCTTCTCTTCCAGCTTTGGTTTCCTATAATATGATCTATTCCACGGCAAAGACCAAGTACTGGCAGTCTAATGAAGGCCCTGCAAGAGGCCCTAGCAGTATGTTCACGTGGTCACATATGTTTGTAAATTTTGCAAAAGCAAGATGTTTTAAATGCAGTAGCTCAAGATCATGCTGTCTTTCTATTCTGACTTGCCCTCCATCACACTTTCCCTCATGTTGGGTGGCATCTGAGTAGAGGACATTTTTTGGATCTGGCTAAGAGGAAGTTAAATTGGGGACATATGGTTTAATGAAGGAGCAGTAGTTACATGCTCCGCTGCTAACCAAAAGGTTGGTGGTTCAAATCCACAAGTCGTTCCCTGGGAGAAAGACGTGGCAGTCTGCTTCTGTAAAGATTACAGCCTTGGAAATCCTGTGAGGCAGTTCTACTCTGTCCTGTAGGGTCACTATGAGTTGGACTCGATGACAATGAATTTTTTTTTAGTAGTTTAGTGGGATTTTTTATGTAGTCTGCTGTTCTTTTTCATAGCCATCTGGGTGAGGAAGAGCTTTTAGGAATACCCCTCCCACCCACTGGCTGACTCACCCAGCAGGATGGTGACTGAAGGTGAAGGGCAGAGGTCATAAGGACATAAACCAGGTCTAAGGCACTTGTCGGAGCACTGGTGGTCCAGTGGTTAAGTGCTACGGCTACTAACCAAAAGGTCAGCAATTCAAATCCACCAGCCGCTCTTTGGAAACCCTATGGGGCAGTTCTCTGTCCTATAGGGTCACTATGAGTCAGAATTGACTTGGCCGCAACGGGTTAAGGCACTTGTCACTGCAAATATAGAGGTGTTATTTTTAGTTCCTGTCGAGATGGCTCCAATTCATGGTGACCCTGCGTGTAACAGAATGAAAAGTGGCCAGTCGTTGGTATGCTGAGTTCATTGTTGAGGCGACTGTGTGTTTTGAGTGGATACAGGGTACAGGGGTAGTGGAGAAGAAACAAGGTTTGAGACAAGGTTTGAGAATCTCAATGTAGAACGTTCTTACTTTAGCAGACATAAAATTGTGAGCAGAAGATTGATGCCTAGCCAAATATATTTTCTCCTACCTGAAATATACCTGATAATACAAAGTATACATTTTAAAAGCTCACTGTAAATTTTTTCTTTTTCCATGAAAACGGCAAGAAATAGATTTTATCAGAATTTCTGTGTTTGCAGGGCACAGGTCTCTGGGAGTACTATGGATAGCAGGGATGTCTTTGTGAGAAGACACATGTTTTCTGGATCACATCTGTTTTTTTCTTTATCCTAGTGAAAATATACACATCAAATATTCTCCAGCAATTTCTACATGTAAAATAGAGTGACATTGATTAAATTTTTCATATCATGGAACCATGATCACTACCTTTTTCTGAAATTATTGAACCACCATTAACATAAGCCCAGTGACCCCTAAGCAAAAATTCCCTCTTTCTGCCTTCTTCCCACCTCTGTTAACCACAAATAGCCTTTGTTTTCTATATATTTGCTTATTTCATGTAAGAGAAATCATACAGTATTTGCCCTTTTGTGACTGACTTATTTCACTCAACATAATATTTGCAAGTTTCATCCATGTTGTGAAGTATATCAGGTAGGTTGAGACCAATTGATGCATCTTAAGAGATGGTTCCTTGCTAGCGTTTAAGACCCCAGATGCCCCTCTTCAAAGTGGGATGCAGAATGTTTTCTTAATAGATTTTATTGTGCCAATTGACTTAGATGTCCCCTGAAACCATGGTCCCCAGACCCCTGCCGCCGCTACACTGGCCTTCAAAGCATTCAGTTTATTCAGGAAACTTCTTTGCTTTTGGTTTAGTCCAATTGTGCTGACCTCTCCTGTATTGTGTGCTGTCTTTCCCTTCACCTAAAGTAGTTCTTATCTATTATCTAATTAGTGAATGCCTCTCTCCCACCCTCCCTCCCTCCCCGCTCTCCTAACCACAAAAGAATGTTTTCTTCTGAGGTTAAACTATTTCTCAAGTTCTTATAATAGTAGTCTTATGCAATATTTGTCCTTTTGCAACTGACTAATTTCACTCAGCATAATGCCTTTCAGGTTCCTCCATGTTATGAAATGTTTCACAGATTCATCACTGTTCTTTATCGATGCGTAGTATTCCATTGTGTGAATATACCACAATTTATTTATCCATTCATCTGTTGATGGGCATCTTGGTTGCTTCCATCTTTTTGCTATTGTAAACAGTGCTGCAATAAACATGGGTGTGCATATATCTGTTCCTGTAAAGGCTCTTATTTCTCTAGGCTATATTCCAAGGAGTGGGATTGGTGGATCGTATGGTAGTTCTATTTCTGGCTTTTTAAGGAAGGGTTAAATTGATTTCCAAAGTGCTTGTACCATTTTACATTTCCACCAGCAGTGTATAAGTGTTCCAGTCTCTCCACAGCCTCTCCAACATTTCTTATTTTGTGTTTTTTTGGATTAATGCCAGCCTTGTTGGAGTGAGATGAAATCTAATTGCAGTTTTGATCCGCATCTCTCTAATGGCTAATACAAAAAACCAAAACTAAACCCAGTGCCATAGAGTCGATTCCAACTCATAGCGACCCTATAGGACAGAGTAGAACTGCCCCACAGAGTTTCCAAGGAGCGCCTGGCAGATTCAAACTGCTGATCCTTTGGTTGGCAGCCATAGCACTTAACTACTACGCCACCAGGGTTTCCTAATGGCTAATGATCATGAACATTTCCTCATATATCTGTTAGCTACCTGAATGTCTTCTTGAGTAAAGTGTCTGTTCATATCTTTTGCCCATTTTTCAATTGGGTTTTTTGTCTTTTTGCAGTTGAGTTTCTGCAGTATAGTGTAGATTTTAGAGATCAGGCACTGATCAGAAATGTCATAGCTAAAAACTTTTTCCCAGTCTGTAGGTAGTCTTTTTACTCTTTTGGTGAAGTCTTTGGATGAGCATAGGTGCTTGATTTTTAGGAGCTCCCAGTTATCTAGTTTTTCTTCTACATTCTTTATAATGTTTTGTATACTTCTTACACCATGTATTAGGGCTCCTAACGTTGCCCCTATTTTTTCTTCCATGATTTTTATCGTTTTAGATTTTATGCTTAGGTCTTTGATCCATTTTGAGTTAGTTTTTATACATGGAGTTAGGTATGCGTCTTGTTTCATTTTTTTGCAGACGGATATCAGTTATGCCAGTGGCATTTGTTAAAAAGACTGTCTTTTCCCTATTTAACTGTTCTGGGGCCTTTGTCAAATAACTGCTCATATGTCTGGATTCTCAATTCTGTTCCATTGGTCCATGTATCTGTTGTTGTACCAGTACCAGGCTGTTATGACTACTGTGGCAGTATAATAGGTTCTAAAATCAGGTAAAGTAAGGCCTCCCACTTTGTTCTTCTTTTTCAGTAATGACTTATTTATCTGGGGCCTCTTTCCCTTCCATATGAAGTTGGTGATTTGTTTCTCTGTGTCATTAAAGAACGTCGTTGGGATTTGGATCGGAATGGCATTAAATGTATAGATCGCTTTTGGTAGAATAGACATGTTTATAATGTTAAGTCTTCCTATCCATGAGCAAGGTATGCTGTTCCACTTATGTAATTCTCTTGGTTTCTTACAGAAGTGTACTGTAGTTTTCTTTGTATAAGTCTTTTATGTCTCTGGAAAGATTTCTTCCTAAGTATTTTATCTTCTTGGGGGCTACTGTAAATGGCATTGATTTGGTGATTTCCTCTTCGATGTTCTTTTTCTTAGTGTAGAGGAATCCAACCGATTTTTGTATGTTTATCTTGTATCCTGATACTCTGCTGAACTCTTCTATTAGTTTCAGTGGTTTTCTGGAGGATTCCTTAGGGTCTTCTGTGTATAAGATCATGTCATCTGCAAATAGAGGTACTTTTACTTCTTCCTTGCCAATCTGGATGCCCTTTATTTCTTCGTCTAGCTTAATTGTTCTGGCTAGGACTTCCAGCACAATGTTGAATAAGAGCGGTGATAAAGGGCATCCTTGTCTGGTTCCCGATCTCAGTGCAAATGTTTTCAGGTTCTTTCCATTTAGGGCAATGTTGGGTGTTGGCTTTGCATAAATCCCCTTTATTATATTGAGGAATTTTCCTTCTTTGCCTATTTTGCTGAGAGTTTTTATCATGAATGAGTGTTGAGCTTTGTCAAATGCCTTTTCTGCATCAATTGATAAAATCATGTGATTCTTGTCTTTTGTTTTATTTATGTGATGGATTACATTAATTGTTTTTCTAATGCTGAACCATCCCTGCATACCTGGTATGAATCCCACTTGGTCATGGGGAATTATTTTTTTGACATGTTGTTGAATTCTATTGGCTAGAAGTTTGTTGAGGATTTTTGCATCTACATTCATGAAGGATATATGTGTATAATTTTCTTTTCTTGTGGTGTCTTTACCTGATTTTGGTATCAGGGATATGGTGGCTGCATAGAATGAGTTTGGTCGTATTCCATCCTTTTTTATGCTCTGAAATACCTTCAGTAGTAGTGGTGTTAACTCTTCTCTGAAAGTTTGGTAGAACTCTGCAGTGAAGCCGTCAGGGCTAGGGCTTTTTTTTGTTGGGAGTTTTTTGATTACCTTTTCAATCTCTTCTTTTGTTATGGGTCTATTTAGTTGTTCTACCTCTGTTTGTGTTAGTTTAGGTGGGTAGTGTGTTTCTAGGAATTCATCCATTCTAGGTTTTCAAATTTGTTTGAGTATAGTTTTTCATAGTAATCTGATATGATTCTTTTAATTTCAGTTGGGTCTGTTGTAATATCAGCCCTCTCATTTCTTGTTAGGGTTATTTGCTTCCTCTCCTGTTTTTCTTTTGTCATTTTGACCAGTGTTTTGTCAATTTTCTTTATTTTTTAAAAAACCAGCTTTCAGTCTTGTTAATGCTTTCAATTGTTTTTCTGTTTTCTATTTCATTTAGTTCAGCTCTAATTTTCATTGTTTGTTTTCTCCGGTGCCTGTGTGTTTCTTTTGTTGCTCTCTTTGTATTTGTTCAAGTTGTAGGAATAATTCTTTGATTTTTGCCCTTTCTTCTTTTTGGATGTGTGCATTTATTGATATAAATTGGCCTCTGAGTACCGCTTTTGCTGTGTCCCAAAGGCGCTGATAGGAGGTCTTTTCATTCTCATTGGATTCTCTGAATTTCTTTATTCCATTGTAATGTCTTCTTTAATCCAGTGTTTTTTTGAGCAGGGTATTATTCAGTTTCCAAGTGTTTGATTTCTTTTCCCTGCTCTTCGTGTTATTGATTTCTATTTTAATGGCCTTATGGTCAGAGAAGATTGTTCGTAATATTTCAGTGTCTTGGATTCTTCTTAGGCTTGCTTTATGGCCTAATATGTGGTCTATTCTAGAGAATGTTCCATGTGCACTAGAAAAGAAAGTATAGTTGGTTGCTCTTGGGTGGAGTGTTCTGTATATGTCTATGAGGTCAAGTTGGTTGCTTGTGGCATTTAGATCTTCCGTGTCTTTATTGAGTTTCTTTCTGGATGTCCCGTCCTTCACCGAAAGTGGTGTGTTGAAGTCTCCTACTATTATTGTGGAGCTGTCTATGTCACTTTTCAATGCCGATAGAGTTTGTTTTATGTGTCTTGCAGCCCTGTCATTGGGTGCATAAATATTTAATGTGGTTATATCTTCTTGGTGTATTGTTGCTTAAATCATTATATAGTGTCCTTCCTTATCCTTTATGATGGGTTTAACTTTAAAGTCTATTTTGTCAGAAATGAATATTGCCACTCCTGCTCTTTTTTGCTTGTTGTTTGCTTGATATATTTTTTTCCATCCTTTGAGTTTTTGTTTGTTTGTGTCTCTAAGTCTAAGGTGTGCCTCTTGTAGGGAGCATATAGATGAATCTTGTTTTCTAATCCATTTGGCTACTCTCTGTATCTTTATTGGTGCATTTAGCATTTAGTTCCTTTACATTCAGGGTAATTATGGATAGGTATGAATTTAGTACTATCATTTTGATGTCTTTTTTTGTGTGTTAACAGTTTTTTTTTCCCACTTGATTTTATGTGCTGAGTGGATTTTCTTTATATATTTTGCTTTCCTCAAATTTGTTGTTATTAATTTTGTTTCTGCTGAGTCTGTATTTTTCCCTTGTATTTCTTTTGATGAGTAGGATAGTTTGTCTCCTTTGTGGTTACCTTATTATTTACCCTTATTTTTCTCAATTTAAAACTAACTTTTATTTTTTTGTATCGCTGTATCTTCCTCTCCATATGGAAGGTGTATGATTACATTTCTTAGTCCATCTTTATTATTTTAATGTTGTGTTCTTTTATATAGTAACTTTGCTGTTACCCTTTTTTGGGCTTTTTTTTTTTTTTTTTTAATAATCTTACTTTGTTTTTTTTTATTTTCCTCTCTGGGTTGACTTCTGGTTGCTCTGCCCAGTGTTCTAGTCTTGGATTGATACCTGATATTATTGATTTTCTAAATAAGGAACTCCCTTTAGTATTTCTTGTTGTTTTGGTTTGGTTTTTACGAATTCCCTCAACTTGTGTTTATCTGGAAATGTCTTAATTTCACCTTCATATTTAAGAGACAGTTTTGCTGGACATATGATTCTTGGCAGGCAATTTTTTTCCTTCAATTTTTTAAATATGTCATTCCATTGCATTCTTGCCTGCATGGTTACTGCCGAGTAGTCCGAGCTTATTCTTATTGGCTCTCCTGTGTAGGTGAGTTTTTATTTATCCCTCGCCACTCTCATAATTCTCTCTTTATCTTTGGTTTTGGCAGGTTTGATTTTAATATGTCTTGGTGACTTTCTTTTAACATCTACCTTATGTGGAGTTCAACAAGCATCTTGGATAGATATCTTCTCATCTTTCATGATATCAGGGAAGTTTTCTGCCAACAAATCTTCAACAGTTTTCTCTGTATTTTCTGTTATCCCTCCCTGTTCTGGCACTCCAATCACTCGTAGGTTATTTCTCTTGATAGAGTCCCACATGATTCTTCATTTTTAAAAATTCTTTTATCTGATTTTTCTTCAAATATATTAGTGCCAAGTGATTTATCTTCGAGTTCAGAAATTCTAGCTTCTACTTGCTCAATTCTGCTCCTCTAGCTTTCTATTGAGTTGTCTAATTCTGTAATTTTATTGTTAATCTTCTGAATTTCTGATTTCTGTTTGTCTATGGATTTTTCCAGCTAATTAAACTTTTTGTTATATTCCTGAATAATGTTTCTAATTTCTTTAGTTGCTTTATCTGTATGTTCCTTGGCTTGTTCTGGGTATTACCTCATTTCCTTCCTGATGTCTTGAAGGGTTCTGTATATTAAACTTTTGTATTCTGCATCTGGTAATTCCAGGAATGCAGTTTCATCTAGAGGATCCCTGGGTTCTTTGTTTTGAGAGCCTGTTGAGGTGATCATGGTCTGTTTCTTCATGTGACTTGATATTGACTGTCTCCGAGCCATCTATAAGTTACTGTATTAGTTTATGCTTGCTTACTGTGTCGTAGCTACTTGCTTTGTTTTGGTTGCTTGAGTGAGCTAGCTTGATTATTTTCACCTTTGGAGCTCTGGTGTCCTGTCCCCAGCTGGCTAAAGCTGTTATCAGGCATATCAGTCTAGGAGTCCATTCAGTTTTCTTGTATAGTTCAGCTCAGGTTTCCAGGTAGCTGATCATCAAGTGTGTGGTACAGGCTCTGTCCTACAGTGTTAGAGCAGCAGGGGTGATTGGCATATATACTGGTATCTGACTGCAGCGGTGGGGGGGGGTCACGCTCTGAACAAGGCAGGGGACTGAGAACCAACCCCCATGTGTCTCTGAAGAAAATGCGTCTGTGTTCCCTAGAGTGTGCAGGTGGGTGGTTTCTGCAGAGGGACCATGGTTGTAAGGATTGGGAGGTACCAGTCGTTTGGATCCCTTTTGCGGGTGGCTGGTTGACCTGAGTGGATCTTCCAGTACTTCGGTCCCTGATGTGGGTAGGTGAGGACCTTGTTTAATAGGCAAAGCAATGTCAAATGTCAAACACCCCCTCTCCACCACACAACTGAAATGGTTGGAGTCTGCCAACAAGGGCCTATTCTCCCGAAATCAGCCCACCTATGTTCATGCAGAAGGGAAAGGTGCTCATGGTCCACGGATGGTTTATGCCTGGGCAGGAGCACTTCTGTCCTGAGCTCCCCCAGTTAATGGAGCTAGCAAATTATCTTTTCCCCCCAGTTGCAAATGTTTTCCTTCCCCAAGGCCAGTAGGATGGCTGTAGGTGCTCCCAGCGTCTATCTCAGTCCCAGGGATTCAGCCGCTGAGGCCCGCTTGAGGGTGCGGGGACGGGTGCGGTAAAATATACCCAAGTGCTTAGCTTTTGCTGAGAGCGCAGTTCTCCTCAGGTTCCAGAGGTGTGAGTAGGCTGTGTGGCTTGCTGCTTCTCCCTGAGGAAACTGAGGCCGAACGCTAGTATGAGCCCACCAATGCCACCGCCGCTCTGGGGATGGAGCCTGAGGGCTCCCTGCGATTTAGGTCCGGCAA
This sequence comes from Elephas maximus indicus, assembly GCF_024166365.1. Lineage (NCBI taxonomy): Eukaryota > Metazoa > Chordata > Mammalia > Proboscidea > Elephantidae > Elephas > Elephas maximus. The sequence goes on along the minus strand of NC_064832.1, from coordinate 28,215,785 downwards.
CTCCTCTCCGCTTCTGAATGGTCTTTTCCTTCCCCTGCCCCTCAGTTCGTTGTCTAAGCTTGCCTTTGATGCTCAGGGCTCCCAGTTTGTCACAAATATACTCATTTCACTTGTTTTTTCGGATCTTTGTTGTAAAGAGGGCTTGCCAGAAGCGTCTGTCTATTCTGCCATCTTGGCTCCACCTCCGAAACGCTCTTTTTGACGATGAATGCAACACCATTTCTCTTCAAGTTGTCATTCCTAGCATAGTAGACTATATGATTGTCCGATTTGAAATGGCCAATACCAGTCCATTTCAGCTCACTAATGCCTAGGATATCAATGTTTATGCGTTCCATTTCATTTTTGACAATTTCCAATTTTCCTAGATTCATACTTTGTACCTTCTAGGTTCTGGTTATTAATGGATGTTTGCAGCTGTTTCTTCTCATTTTGAGCCTTGCCACATCAGCAAATGAAGATCCTGAAAGTTTTACTCCATCCACATCATTAAGGTCAGCTCTACTTTGAGGAGGCAGCTCTTCCCCAGTCATCTTTTGAGTGCCTTCCAACCTGGAAGGCTCATCTTCCAGCACTATATCAGACAATGTTCTACTCCTTTCCAAGTAGACTGCTGGGTCCTTCTTCCTAGTCTGTCTTAGTCTGAAAGCTTAGCTGAAACCTGTCCTCCACGGGTGACCCTGCTGGTATCTGAATACGGTGGCATAGCTTCCAGCATCAGAGCAACACGCAAGCCCCGACAGCAGGACAAACTGAGAGACACATGGGGGAATTAATCCATTGTATATATATATATATATAAAAAATTGTATGTACATACCATAATTTGTTATCCATTCTTCTGTTGGTGGGCTTTCTGTTGTTTATACCTTTTGACTGTTGTGAAAAGTGCTGCAGTGACCATTGGTGTACAGGTTTCTTTTTGTGTTCCTGCTTTCATTTATCTTGGGTATATACCTATGTTCAGCTTTTTGAGGAACCGCCAAACTGTTTTCCATAGCAGCTGTACCATTTTCCATTCCCACCAGCAATGGATGAGGATTCCAATTTCTCCACATCTTTGCCAACACCTGTCATTATCCAATTTTTTTTTTTTGATCATTACAATTCTAATGGGGGTGAGGTGATATCTTATTGTGGTTTTGATTTGCATTTGCCTAATGACTAATGAGGAAACCCTGGTGGCATAGTGGTTAAGAGTGAAGGCTGCTAACCAAGATGTCAGCAGTCCGAATCTACCAGGCGCTCCCTGGAAACCATATGGGGCAGTTCTACTCTGTCCTATAGGCTTGCTATGAGTCAGAATCAACTCGATGGTGACGAGTTTTTTAATGACTGATGACGTTGAGTATCTTTTCACAGCTTGTTGGCCATTTGAAGGTTCTTTTTGGTGAACTTGCTGTTCAGATTCTTTGCCCTTTTTTTTTTTTAAATAATTCTTATTGTGCTTTAAGTTTACAAATCAAGTCCGTCTCTCAACTATGAACTTATATACACCTTACTACATACTCGCGTTTACTCTCCCCCTAATGAGTCAGCCTGCTCCCTCCTTCGAGTTTCTCCTTCGTGACCTTTTTGCCAGTTTCTAACCTTCTCTACCCTCCCATCTCCCCTCTAGACAGGAGGTGTCAACACAGTCTCAAGTGTCCACCTGATACAAGTAGCTCACTCCTCATCAGCATCTCTCCCCAACCCATTGTCCAGTCCAATCCATGCCTGATGAGTTGTCTTTGGGAATGGTTCCTGTCCTGGGCCAACAGAAGGTTTGGGGACCATGACCGCCAGGATTCCTCTAGTCTCAGTCAGACCATTAAGTCTGGTCTTTTTATGAGAATTTGGGGTCTGCATCCCACTGATCTCCTGCTCCCTCAGGGGTTCTCTGTTGTGCTTCCTGTCAGGGCAGTCATCGGTTGTGGCCGGGCACCATCTAGTTCTTCTGGTCTCAGGATGATGTAAGTCTCTGGTTCACGTGGCCCTTTCTGTCTGTTGGGCTCATGATTATCTTGTGACCTTGGTGTTCTTCTTTCTCCTTTGATCCAGGTGGGTTGAGAGCAATAGATGCATCTCAGATGGCCGCTTGTTAGCGTTTAAGACCCCAGATGCCACACTTCAAGTGGGATGCAGAATGTTTTCTTAATAGAATTTATTTTGCCGATTGACTTAGTTGTCTCCTGAAGCCAGAGTCCCCAAACCCCTGCCTTTGCTCCGCTGACCTTCGAAGCATTCAGTTTATTCAGGAAACTTCTTTGCTTTTGGTCCAGTCCAGTTGAGCTGACCTTCCGTGTATTGAGTGTTGTCCTTCCCTTCACCTAGAGTAGTTCTTATCTACTAACTAATCAGTAAATAAGCCTCTCCCACCCTCCCTCCCTCCCTCCTCTCATAACCACAAAAGAATGTGTTCTTCTCAGTTTAAACTGTTTCTCAAGATCTTATAATAGTGGTCTTATACAGTATTTGTCCTTTTGCATCTGACTAATTTCACTCAGCATAATGCCTTCCAGGTTCCTCCATGTTATGAAATGTTTCACAGGTTCATCACTGGTCTTTATCGATGCATAGTATTCCATTGTGTGAATATATCACAATTTATTTAACCATTCATCTGTTGATGGACACCTTGGTTGCTTCCATCTTTTTGCTATTGTAAACAGAGCTGCAATAAACATGGGTGTGCATATATCTGTTCGTGTAAAGGCTCTTATTTCTCTAGGCTATATTCCAAGGAGTGGGATTGTTGGATCGTATGGTAGTTCTATTTCTGGCTTTTTATGATATATATATCATAAGTGCTAAATTGATTTCCAAAGTGGTTGTACCATTTTACATTCCCACCAGCAGTGTGTAAGTGTTCCAATCTCTCCACAGCCTCTCCAACATTTCTTATTTTGTGTTTTTTTTAATTAATGTCAGCCTTGTTGGAGTGAGGTAGAATCTCATCGTAGTTTTAATTTGCATTTCTCTAATGGCTAATGATCGAGAGCATTTTCTCATGTATCTGTTATCTGCCTGAATATCTTCTTTAGTGAAATGCGTGTTCATATCCTTTGCAAATTTTTAATTGGGTTGTTTTTCTTTTTGTGGTTTAACAGAATCATCTAGATTTTAGAGATCAGGCGCTGGTCAGAGATGTCATAGCTAAAAATTTTTTTCCAATCTGTAGGTGGTCTTTTTACTCTTTTGGTGAAGTCTTCAGATGAGCATAGGTGTTTGATTTTTAGGAGCTCCCAGTTATCTGGTTTCTCTTCGGCATTTTTGGTGATGTTTTGTATTCTGTTTATGCCTTGTATTAGGGCCCCTAACATTGTCCCTATTTTTTCTTCCATGATTTTTATCGTTTTAGTCTTTATGTTTAGGTCTTTGATCCACTTGGAGTTAGTTTTTGTGCATGGTGTGAGGTATGGGTCCCATTTCATTTTTTTGCAAATGGATATCCAGTTATGCCAGCACCATTTGTTAAAAAGACTGTCTTTTTCCCAATTAACTGACACTGGGCCTTTGTCAAATATCAGCTGCTCATATGTGGATGGATTTATATCTGGGTTCTCAATTCTGTTCCATCGGTCTGTGTGCCTGTTGTTGTACCAGTACCAGGCTGTTTTGACTACTGTGGCTGTATAATATGTTCTAAAATCAGGTAGAGTGAGGCCTCCCACTTTCTTCTTCTTTTTCAGTAATGCTTTACTTATCCGAGGCTTCTTTCCCTTGCATATGAAGTTCATGATTTGTTTCTCCATCACCTTAAAAAATGTTGTTGGAATTTGGATCGGAAGTGCATTGTATGTATAGATGGCTTTTGGTAGAATAGACATTTTTACTATGTTAAGTCTTCCTATCCATGAGCAAGGTATGTTTTTCCACTTATGTAGGTCCTTTTTAGTTTCTTGCACTAGTACCTTGTAGGTTTCTTTGTATAGGTCTTTTACATCTTTGGTAAGATTTATTCCTAAGTATTTTATCTTCTTGGGGGCTACTGTGAATGGTGTTGATTTGGTGATTTCCTCTTCAATGTTCTTTTCGTTGATGTAGAGGAATCCAAGTGATTTTTGTATGTTTATCTTGTAACCTGAAACTCTGCCGAACTCTTCTATTAGTTTCGGTAGTTTTCTGGAGGATTCCTTAGGGTTTTCTGTGTATAAGATCATGTCACCTGCAAGTAGAGATAATTTTACTTCTTCCTTGACAATCTGGATGCCCTTTATTTCTTTGTCTAGCCTAATTGCTCTGGCTAGGACCCTTTGCCCATTTTTTGATTGGGTTGTTTGTCTCTTTTGTTGTTGTAGAAGTTTTAAAATATATTTTGGATGTTAGACCCTTATCTGAGATATGGTTTCTGAATATTTTCTCCCAGCCTGTAGATGGTCTCTTCACTTTGTTGATACAGTGGATCATATCTTATTGTATCTGTGTTTCATCTTGTCCTGACAAAACCTGGTGATTTCAGAGGAAAACACATGCAAAATTGTCATCGAAGCAAGAGAAACACCCTGAGAAACAAGTGTTCCAGTGACAAAGGTCTCACGAACATTCATCAGTAAGTTACTGTATGTAGAGGAGGAATTCAGCTATCCATTTGTATAGCTCCGTACAGTTTTTGTACAGTGTAGCAACATTCAGATCGTTTTTGTGCATGCTTTAATTTCTAGTTAGTTTTTTATGTTTTTTTCAGAATTATTATTTATGCCAAAATTCAGGTATTATAGGAGGGAAGTATCCCTAGGGAAAGCCAAATCTGTAAATTGAATGAAAATATTTGTGGTATTCGTCAGCTTTAAAAGTTTTGTAAATTGTGATTTCTTTATTCATTTCCAATAAATATTCATTTTGTATTTAATTTTGTAATTTTTTCCTTGAGGGGCACAAAATTTGTATAAGCTTTGTTTGCTGTTGTGAGCTGCCATCGAGTTGTCCCCATCTCATGGCGACCCCATGCACAGTGGAGCGAAACACTGCCCGGATATGTGCCATCCCTGTGATTGGTAATAGATTGGACTCTTATGATCCATAAGGTTTTCCTTGGCTAATTTTCGGAAGTAGATAGCCTGGCCATTTGTGTAAGCTTCCGGCCCCCTAAAGCCCAGATTCACCCTGTTCCATACCTCCATGTGAACATACTCAGAAGCAGCCCCTGAGTCCATGTGTAGAGGGGAAACAGTGTGTGTAGTGGAAGGAGTATGGGTTTTTAGTAGGAGGAATCTGAACTCTGACCCTTATGCACTTATGAGCTATGTGGCTTCAGCAAGTTTTTGGACTCTCAGTTCCCTAGGCTTTGAAGTTTGGAAGGTAACACTTCACAAGTTTGTTGTCAGACTTAAAGAAGCACTTAGTATAGTGGTTGGCGGGTGATAAACATTCAATAAGTGTTACTTCCCTTTTTCTTTAACTTCTCTCTGACTGTTAGCAGGTTTATCATTAGTCATGGACTGAAGTAAGGAAACATTTTGTCTTTTCAAAATGAATTTTAATATAACGATATTAAGAAAAGAGACAGTGTTTTGGATTGAATTGTGTCCTCAAAAATATATGTTGAAATCCTAACCCCTCTACTGTGACCCTATTTGGAAATAAATAGGTTTTTCTTTTGTTATGTTAATGAAGCCTTACTAGAGTAGAGTAGGACTAAACAGAATCCCTTTTGAATGATATTTTATAAAAAGGAAAATCAGAGACAGACACAAACGTGCACGCGCGCGCACACACACACATACATATGCAGGAGGGAGATACCCTGAAGATAAAGGCAGATGAATCTACAATGCCAGGAATGCCAAGGATTGCCAGCAACTACTAGAATCTGAAAGAGACAACAACATCTTCTAGAGCCAGTGCCCTGAATTCAGACATTTAGCCTCCAGAACTGTCAGAAAATAAATTTCTGTTCTTTAAAGCCACCCACTCTCTGGTATTTTTTGTTATGCCATCACTATATAATCAAGACTGTTGGGGTTTCCCCTGTGATTCTTGTCTTTAATAAACCCTAGACAAAATGAATCATTATGGTATTTTCTCTGGATAGAAAGCAAGGAATGAAGTACTGTCTGCAGCCAAAAGTATCCTAATTCAGTGTGTCTACCACTACCGTACTCTCATTTTATTTGGCCCAAGGGTTAGATTATTCTGCAGTTTGTCTACACAGCTTCAGCTATCAATCAAAAAATATTTATGAGCAAAGACCAAGGCCAGGTGCTGTATTCCCGTGAGATGTAGAAATCTGGGAACTAGGTTTTGCCATCATGGGGCGTTCTAATAAGCCATAGTACCCTGGGACAGCAGGAGTGTTGGAAACACAATGTTAGCTAAATAATGACTGCTGTCGGGGTATGATTTAGTCCTCCTAGCAGGCTAGGCTCACACCTAAGGTGCTGGACCATGAAGTCTTTTCTTTGAGGGCAGGATTCAAGACTACGTGTTTTTCCAGTGCCTAAAAAAAAAAAAAAAAAAAAAAAATTTTTTTTTTTTTGCACAGTGGTTAAGAGCTACGGCTGCTAACCAAAAAGGTCGGCAGTTCGAATCCACCAGGCGCTCCTTGGAAACTGTATGGGGCAGTTCTACCCTGTCCTTTAGGGTCGCTATGAGTTGGAATCGACTTGATGGTAATGGGATTTTTTTTTTTTTTTGGTACTAGGGCTAGTACATAGTAAAAAAAAAAATAGTAGTTTGTAGTATTTATTGAATTGACTTATAATCCACATATAGTAAGAGTACAAAGTCTTTTAAGTGCCCGAAGGTTTTTCCTTTTGGAAAGCAAATTGCAGCTTTGGATTAATAAGCATGATAATTATGTCCCTTGCCCTGCCTTTTTTGAAAGGGAATGTTTCTGAAATGGGAAATCAGAAACAGTCTCCTTCACACACTTTTCCCTAAAGCTGTTCCTTCTCTGTGTGCAAGAAATCAAACTGAAGCAAAATTAAGGGAAATTCGAGAAAGCAGCATACTTGTGGAGCCCTGGCGGTGCAGTGGTTGAGAGCTATGGCTGGCTACTAACCAAAAGGTTGGCAGTTCGTATCCACTAGCCACTCCTTGGAAACCCTATAGGGCAGCTCTTGTCTGTCCTATAGGGTTGCTATGAGTCGGAATTGGCCTAATGGCAACAGGTTTAGTTTTTTTTTTTTGTAGCATACTCGTAAAGACAAAACAACCACAAGAAGTCTGTCCTGAGACTACCTCTTCCTCGCCTGTTGCTGGCGCATTTGACTGATTTCTAACGAAGAGGGATTATTGGCTAAATAAGAAAGCATCTGTGTAATATGTGTCATAATGAATTATGTATTTAACTATCATATGATCAAGAACCGATGGTACTGAAGGAAGAAGTCCAAGCCACACTGAAGGCATTGGCTAAAACATGTCTCCACTAATTGACAGAATACTAACTGAGATATTTCAACAAATGGGTGCAAAGCTGGAAGTGTTCACTTGTCTATGCCAAGAAATTTGGAGGACAGCTACCTGGCCAACTGAGTAGAAGAGATCCATATTTGTACTCTTTCCAAAGAAAGGTGATCCAACCAAATGCAGAAATTACCAAACAATATCATTAATATCACACACAAGTAAAATTTTGCTGAAGATATTTCAAAAACAGTTGCAGCAGTACATTGACAGGGAACTACTAGAAATTCAAGCCAGATTCAGAAGGGCACATGGAATGAGGGCTATGTATCCTTGCTGTTGTCAGATGCATCTTGGCTGAAAGCAGAGAATACCAGAAAGATATTTACTTGAGTTTTATTGAGTACACAATATAAAAATAAAGGTATGAAAACGTATAAATCATGCAAATATGTACCAAAACAGGTTTAATATTAAATTAATCTTAACAGAGTAAAATTTTTCTGAAGATAATTCAAAAATGGTTGCAGCAGTACATTGACAGGGAACTGCCAGAAATTCAAGCCAAATTCAGAAGGGGGCATGGGATGAGATGGATCTTGGCTGAAAGCAAAGAATACCAGAAAGATATTTACCTGTGTTTTATTTATTATGCAAAGACATTCGACTGTGTGGATCATAAGAAATTATGGATAACATTGCAGAGAATGGGAATTCCAGAGCACTTAATTGTGCTCATAACCTATTCGTAGAGCAAGAGGCCGTCATTCAAACAGAACAAGGAGGTATTGTGTGGTTTATAATCAGGAAAGATGTGTGCCAGAGTTGTGTCCTTTCATCATACTTATTCAATCTGTATGAGGAGCACATGATCCGAGAAGCTGGAGTATATGAAGAAAGAAATATCAGGCTTGGAGGAAGATTTATTAAAAACCTGCGGTATGCAGATGACACAATCTTGCTTGCTGAAAGTGAGGAGGACTTGAAGCACTTATTGATGAAGATCAAAGACTACAGCCTTCAGTATGGATTACTCCTCAGCATAAAGGAAACCAAAATTCTCACAACCGGACCAATAAACAACATTATGATAAATGGAGGAAAGATTGAAGTTGTCAAAGATTTCATTTTACTTAGATCCACAATCAATGCCCATGGAAGCAGCAGTCAAGAAATCAAACGACATATTGCATCGGGCAAATCTGCTGCAAAAGATCTCTTTAAAGTGTTAAAAAGCAAAGGTGTCACTTTGAGGACTAAGGTGCCCCTGACCCAAGCCATTTTTTTTTTTCATATGCATGCGAAAGCTGGACAATGAATAAGGAAGACTGGAGAAGAATTGATACATTTGAATTATGGTGTCGGCGAACAATATCAAATATACCATGGACTGCCAGAAGAAGGAACAAATCTGTCTGGGAAGAAGTGCGGCCAGAATGCTCACTAGAAGGGAAGATGGTGAGACTTTGTCTCACGTACTTTGGATATGTTATCAGGGCAGACCAGTTCCTAGAGAAGGACATCATGTCTGATAAAAGTAGAGGGTTAGCAAAAAAGGCGAAACCCCTCAACAAGATGGGTTGACACAGTGGCTCCAACAATGGGCCCCAAAACACAGTAGTGCTTGTGAGGATGGCACAGGACTGGGTAGTGTTTCGTTCTGTTGTATGTAGGGTTGCTATGAGTCAGCACCTAACAAGAGCATTTAACTATTAACTGTCTACAAAACCTGTGTACATGTGTTTTACCCATATTTTATTTTGGGCCATCTTGTTAATTCCTGGGCTTTCTTAACTGCTTAGTTAAATAAATTCACTAAGGTGTTGTCACAGTGAGCCCACCTAACCTGGACAAGGTCTGCTCAGGGTCAAGTCTGTTTGGCCAACACACACACACACACGCGTGCGCACGCGCACACACACACACACACACACACACTTGTTTGACATTGCAGCATTATTCGTAGTAGCTAAAGGGTGGAAACAACCCAAGCACCCATCAACAGATGAATGGATAAACAAGATGTGATATATCCATACAATGAAATATTACCCAGCCATAAAGAGAAATGATGTCCTCATACGTGCAACAGCATGGATGAACTTTGAAAACCTTAAGCTGAGTGAAATAAGTCAGACCAGTGTTGTATGATCTCATATAAAATATTTAAAATAGACAAGTACATAGAGACAATGGTTTATTAAAGGTTACTAAGGGCTGGCGGGGAGGGGAAATGAAGAGTTATGCTTAAAGGGTACTGAATTTCTGTTTGAAGTGATAAAAAAACATTTTGAAAAGAATAGTGGTGATAGTTGTATAACATGGTGACTGTAACTAATGCCACTAAATTGTATGCTTAACTATGGTTAAAATGGCAAATATTTTGTATTATACCACACAAAAAAATTATTGAGGCCTATGGTGTGCCAGGTGGTGTGCTGAGGACTGAGAAGATAAGGCAGGCACTATCCTGTCCCTCTTGGAGCTTGCGGTGGAGAACACAGCAGGCATGTCTCTCATTTGGGCACTGCACAGGACCTAGGGCTTAAAGCAGAATTCCAGCAGTATTTCCAGAGGTGGCTGGGCTTGCTACTTCACTCTGCTTGCCCTCCCCAAGGGTAATGCATGCAGGTTACTACTGAGACAGATGTCCCACCCATTGTCTTCTGGGCCACTTAAATTTTTTTTTTTTTTATTGTGTTGTAGGTGAACGTTTACACAGCAAATTAGGTTTCCATTCAACAATCCATACACAAATTGTTCCCTGAGATTAGCTGCTGTCCCCGCCATGTGTCATCACTCTCTCCTGCCTTCCCCATTCCCATCCCTCCAGTTTCCCTGCCCCTTCTTGCCTTCTTATTTTTGCTTTTGGACAAATGTTGTCCATTTGGTCTCAGTATAGTTGATTGTTCTAAGGAGCACATCCCTCACAGGTGTTAATGCTTATTATATATACCAAAAAAAAAAAAAAAAAACAAACCCACTGCCGTTGAGTCGATTCTGACTCATAGTGACCCTATAGGATAGAGTAGTACTGCCCCGTAGAGTTTCCAAGGAGTGCCTGTATTTTATATATATATATATATGTATATATATGCCAGTCTATTATTTGGCTGAAAGATGACCTCCGGGAGTAGCTTCAGTTCCAAGTTAAAAGGGTGTCTTAGGGTAATAGTCTCAGAAGTTTCTGCTATCAATTCAGTAAATCTGGTCTTTTTTATGAACTTAAGTTTTCTACATTTTTCTCACCTCCTAACCAGGACGTTTTATTGTGTCCCTGGTCAGAGCAGTCAGTAGCGGTAGGCAGACACCATCTAGTTCTTCTGGTCTCAGGCTAGAGGAGGCTGTGGTTCATGTGGGCCGTTAGTCCTGTGGACTAATTGCTTCCTTGAGTCTTGGTTTCCTTCACTTTCTGGGAAGAGACCAATAGTTGTATCTTAAGTGGCTGCTCCCAAGCTTTCAAGACCTCAGACGCTAGTCACCAAACCAGGATGTAGAGCATTATCTTTATGAATTATGTTATGCCAGTTGACCTAGATTTCCCCTGAGACTATGGTCCTTAGCCTTCAAGCCCAGTAACTGAGTCCCACGAGGTGTTTGAATATGTCTAAGAAGTTTCCATAACTGTGCCTTCTATATACTCTGATTGTTTATATGCATATGTATGCAACACATACAAATATGTATACACAAATGTCCATGACTAAACCTATATATGTTCGGAGCCCTGGTGGCGCAGAGGTTAAGAGGTCAGCCGCTAACCAAAAGGTTGGCAGCTCAAATCTACCAGTCACTCCTTGGAAACCCTGTGGGACAGTTCTACTCTGTCCTGTAGGGTCTGGGGTCACTATGAGTTGGAATAGACAGCAACAGGTTTGTTTTTTTTTTTATATCTATATATGCACGCACATGTACCCCCATACATCCTCCCACACCTGTATAGCATACACATCTACCTGTGTAACTGGTTGTTATTACTGTTGTTGCAGAATTGTATATGTTATAGCATTTACCATCCCCCCGTTGCTGTTGGGTAGATTCTGACTCATAGCAACCCTATAAGACAGAGTAGAACTGCTCCATAGGATTTCCAGTGAGCGGCTGGTGAATTCAAACTGCTGACTTTTGGATTAGCAGCCAAGCTTTTAACCACTGTGCCAGCAGGGCTTCAGCATTTACTGTAGGTGTCCTTATTCTTGAGTACCTCTCAGTGTCTTTTTTTGCCTTGGTCACATTGTGTTGACATCCCCCATATTGCATATTGCCTTTCCCTTCACTAGAATTAACATGTGTTTTTTTTTTACTATCTAGTAATTCTCCCTTCCACCCCTTCCCATCCCTAGTAACCATCGAAGAACATTGTTTTCTGTGTGTAAACCCATTCTTGACTTACAACATTTGTCCTTTGGTGATTGACTTATTTCACTCAGCGTAATGTCCTCCAGGTTCATTCATGTTATGTTTCGTGGACTCATCATTATTCTTTGTCATTGCGTAGTATTCCTTTGTATGTATGCACCACATTTTGTTTATCCATTCATCAGTTGTTGGACACTTTTAGTTGCTGGACAACTTAGGTTGTTTCCATCTTTTTATGGGCCACTTAAATCTTGATCCATTAATTAATTATATAAAACAACAAAAAGTTTAAGAGAAAACAAAATATTGAACATAAGTAAATTGATAGTCTTGAGACTCTTTGTAATAACTGCCCTTAGTTGCAGCAGTTTTGCTTTGGACAGAGATTATAGGGATAAATTTTAATTATGGTTGGATAATAGTATCAAAATAGCACTTGTCTTATTTTGTCAAATTTTAATACTTGGGTATTTGAAGTCATTGAGATTTACTTTTCATATATTCAGGAACACTAGTTGTTGCAGACTGAACTGTGGCTGGCTATAGCTAGTTGAATAAAATTCCTGCAGTTCATCCATTCTTCTCCTACCAGCAGGTGTCATTATGGAAATATGAAAATACTGTGAATTCCAAAGTTGTAGGAACTGGCTGTGAGAAAGAGAAGTAGCACTTTGGATATTAAAAAACAACAAAAAAGTGAAGAAATAATTTGACTCTCACCAAAGGATGATATTTGTAATTACTAATTTGGCAATGCCGTGTAATATGAAGTGACTGACACAGGATTTCAAGGTACATACTGACTTTAATTAGATTCAACAAATATTTACTAAAGCCCATCCTAGGCAGATAGGGATGTCAAAAGAAAAGTAAGACATGATTCTTACCCTTGAGGAGCTGGCATGGTATCTGGGGAGAAAGGGATACGTATGTGAAATAATTAGTTAACAGAATAAACCAGCCCTTTCTAACATGACAGATTGAAGGGCGTAGATACGAAAAGTTGCAGGAGTCCTACCTGGAGGAACTGGGTAGTAATGTCAATTATGGGCTAATCAAAGAATAATTTTTTAAAAAGACCAGACTTACTGGTCTGACAGAGACTGGAAAAGCCCTGAGAGTATGACCTCCGGACAACACCCTTTTAGTCAGTAATGAGGTCCCTCCTGAGGTTCACTCTTCAGCCAAAGATTGGACAGGCCCATAAAACAAAACGAGACTAAACGGGCACACCAGCCCAGGGGCAAGGACTAGAAGACAGGAGGGGACTGGAAAGCTGGTAATAGGGAACCCAAGGTCGAGAAGGAAAGAGGGTTGACATGTTGTGGGGTTGGTAACCAATGTCACAAAACAATATGTGTACTAATTGTTTAATGAGAAACTAATTTGCTCTGTAAGCCTTCATCCGAAGTACAATAAAAAAAGAAAAATTTTTACTTATTCAGGTAGAGAGGAAAAATTATTTGATAATTTGATAGCTTATTCTTTCCATTTTTGTTAACTGCCATCACCTATTTCTCTCTATGCATCTAAATAAATATAACAATTACGTATGTATTGGTTATCACAGTTTGCTATAATCAGCTAATACGGTCAAGCTTTTTGAAAAACTGTGGTAAACATGAGTTGGCATTTATACTAGGAGACTTACATCAGAAGTCTGGATAAGAGTATTAGTGGTTCCATGGTAGACCAAGGTCAGTGCTTGAGATTACTTTTTGTATGTTGAAGAACACTGGCTGTTTCAGACTGAACTGTTCGCACTGAACAGCTCGAGACTGTGAGCTCTTCCAAGGCATTGGGGTATGTGACGTTCCTCTCTGTGTTTTGGGGACTCTCATTCTTTATCTGGATCTTAGTGAATTCTCAGTACATGTTTGTTGAATGACTGAATGAGTGATAGGGTATTTGCAGTCATTCATATATCATGTTGTTAGAATGTATGTCAGTATTAGACTGAGCAACCTCAGATTGAATAGAAAACTGGATTGAAAAATCTGGTTGAAAAGTTGATAGAATAGATCCTAAATTTTTCTCTCTGCTGGTCTATCCAAGGATATTTGTCTTGAAAATTATGTCAGCATGGTGTGTGATTCCAGGATATCATACACAGAGATACTAAGGACATTAAAGTTCATCTAAATAGAATTTTGCTTTATTTTAGAGAAAAGGGTATGTATATTATTCTTTATTCCCTTACCTTTCTCAATAACTTATTAATTTTTTTTTTATTTCTGTAGTAGTAATCAGTCTTTTTCCATGAAGAAACCTTGTTTACTCTGCTTCTCATACTAATTCTTTCTATTTGAAAATCATTATTCATTCACCAACTGCAATGGTGAGACTGATATCCTCAGCCTGCCTTTGGTAGATTGAGCTACACTTTGTTCATCATTTTCTTACATCTCCAGCTGCCTGCTGGACATGCCCGTTTTGATCTTCTCTTGTCACCTTGAACCAGACATGTCAAAAAAGGGAAATCATCCTTTTTACCTATAAACCACCTCTTCTGTCTGGCCTTACTATTTCTTTTAATGATACCATCATTTTCCAGTCCCCAGGCTAAAAACTTTGATGTTTCTTCCCACATCAAATCAATCAATAAATCATTTATACATCATTTGTGACACCTTTTATATTTATTCTTTTTTTCCTTTCTGTTTGTATTACCATGACATTGGTTAGACCACGCATGAATGAAATAGCTTCCTGGATCATCCTGTTACAGTTTCTCCTCTCTTAACATGTCATACTAATTGCAAACAAATTAATCTTTCTGCAGCCCTACTTCAGCCATAGCACTTTACTACTCAGAAGTTTTCGGTGTGTTCCTTGCAGATAAGACCAGATGCAGCAGACATAGCCCTCACCTATACTGACTCCTGACCTGTGTATAGGACCTTATTGTCCATTATTAATTTTCAAGATTCATTCATGAAAAAACTATTCTTTGAGTGGCTGCTGTGTGTTGGGCCCTGGGATAAGTGTTGAGAATGCCACAGTAAAACAAATAGTTGTGGTCCTTTACCTCATTGGGACTGACTTTGGAGTTAAGTGATTCTCTTGTTCAAGCCAGAATGGTCTCCTCTTTCACCTTGGAAGCTGGATACTTCATCCAACATGAATTCCTCAAAACCAACTGGTGAATGGTCAATTTGCCAAAAGCTAATTCCAAATGATGAAGTTGCCGAGAATTGAGGAGTTTTTTTTTGTTGTTGTTGTGGTGAAAATACATACAAGACCTTCACAAGTCAACAGTTTCCACATGTACAATTCAGTGACATTGATCCCTGTCTTTGTGTTGTGCAACCTTTGTCTCTATTCTTTTCCAAATCATTCCACCACCATTCACAAAAACTTACTGCTCCCAAGCAAAAGTTCTGCCCTTTCTCTCTTCCTCCCACCCCTGGTAACCACTAATAATCTTTGGTTTACTTATTTCATGTAAGTGAGATCATACAATATTTGTCCTTTTGTGACTGACTTATTTCACTCAACATAAAGTTTCCAAAGTTCGTCCATGTTGTGGCATGCATCAGGACCTCATTTTTTTTTACATATTTAATTTTTTCCTTGATGTCACTATGGTTTTCCTGGGGATTTATCAGTCAAATGCTATTTAGTATCAACTTTGCCTGTGTTTCACATTCTAGACCCTGAGCATTTCTAGGATGTTCAACATTTTCTATAGAACGGTCAAGTGCTGTCTTAATTACTTGTGCCCTGTCCTTTTTTTTTGTCCTTGGTCTTGCTTCTACTTCTACCCTGTAGTAGCCATTGGTGGTGCAGTGGCTGTGACAAATTGTGCTAGACTCTGTCTACAGTATTTGTCAGCAAATTGTTCACTAGGGGGCTAATCTTTTGGCAAAAATTAGTTTCCAAAAAATTTAAACATTTCCCCTGTTCCTTGCAGTAAACCAAAGGGGAACATTTATTTTCTTCCATTTTTCATGTCTGTTTTCTCTTTTTGAACCATTATATCTTTTAGTAACTCTGTTTATTTGGTTGTCTTTAGCTGTCACCTTCTTGTATCTTGTCATCAGGACCTCTAATTGATTGGTTAATCAAAGAACTTGGTTAAACTGGGGAATCATAGAAAATGGTGCAGACACATCTTTTATTTTTTTTTTTTTATGTGCACACACTTAATTTTTATTTGACAAAAGCAACCCATAAGTATATGGGGAAAGGAGCATATATGAGTACAAAAAAAAAAAAAAACACCATTTAAAAAGCATTTGACAATGACTTTCATACTTTCTACAAAGCTTTCCCTGCTAACCAAATGAGCCAGTACTCTGAAGAGCTGTAATAGGTGGGGGCCGTATTTCCCATTCTTGTTAAATGTTTTTCTTGTCCATAGCATAGTTAGTGCTAGGAAGAAACTGATTTCTTTTTTGCCCTGGGCCTAAATATCTGTACTGATTTGGTTGGCTTGGTTCTTCCGAACAATGAAGTCGTTCCTTGGATAAGTAAAAGAATTTTGGTGGAAAACAAAATTGTGAAAGGAAAGCTATGATTTCCTAAAATGGGAAAAGAGAGATTATTTTGTGGGATTTTTTCCCAAAATGCAAAGGTGTACAACTAATGCACCATATTATGTTAGGCTCCGTCTTCTGATACCCTTTCCTCAGACAGCTCTCATCTTCACCTTAGTCCCAAAATTATATATGACATGGTCCCGGCCTTTTACAGATCTCCAATTCGTTACAAACCTGAAAGCACTGCACTATCTAGACTTTAGAGAACTTTCTAGATATGACATATCTATCCAGACCTTTGACTTGACCAAGGTAGCTTTCTGTGTCAAAGGCTTTCCTGCTGGGTAGGTTTGGGAGAGAAGCAATGAGTGAGAGAAAGAGATTATATGAGGCAAGTTGATCCCAGAATATTAATACGGATTGTCACTGAGGTAATACTTTTATGGATGGAGTGTCATTGTATCATTATTGCTATAAGTAAATTTTCATGAAAACTTTGAGGCAATTCATTGACCAGATACATATGGAAAGCGTGATAGAATATGGATAAGGGAATAGCTGGATAGGTCTTTCATCCTACAACCGATATCTGAGTGGTCGTCTCCACTGGTGTGTTCAGACCAGAACTGAGACATCTATCCCATATGTCAGGCTTTCAAGGCGACATTTACTCAAACGAATGCAACTGGTTGCATAGAGTGAGCACTAAAAATCAGGCTAACTATCGCAATGCTTTATGAGCTTTTGCTCGTTGCTTGAGGTTTTCTTCTAGTGCCATGGTAATAGCAAAATCTTCCTTTGCAAATCCAGACTTTCTGGTGCCATTGAGGCTGGATGAAACCCCAAAACGTTTTCCGTGAGAAAATCACTAAACTTTAAATCTTAAACCAAAACTATCTCCTGAAGTCTTCTTTGAACCAAAAAATAGTTTATCCTAATAAATATGTCTGCTTTGAGCACTGTGCTCTGTCAAATAATTACCCATGTGAGATCAAGTTGACAAAACCAACCCGAAACATCATATGAGAAGCCCAGAGGGCAGCGAGTCCAAGTCAATGGCGATGGGAAAAATCCGGAGAAAGATGGTGAGAATTCTCCCACACTTGGAGATAGTGATCAATGTCACCGAGTTGCACACGCAAAAACTGCCGAAATGCATATTGCTGTGTATGTTTTTACCCACATATACACATACACACAAAAGAAGCATTTCTACCTACACAATTCAGTGACATTGATTACACTCCTGGAGTTGTGCAACCATTCTCATCCTCCTTCTCCAAGTTGTTCCCTCCCCATTAACACAAACTCACTGTTCCCCAAGGCTCCTATCCAATCCTCTGAGTTGCTGTCGTCACCCTGATCCCACATAGATAGTTCCTGAAAGAGCACAGTGCTCAAAGCAGACGTTCGTTTTTACCAGTTAAGCCAAACCATTGTTCAGTTTTTTTTTTTCTTTTTGTGGCTTAAAACAGTAAGCATTTATTTTTGCTTCCAAGTCTCTGAATCAGCATGGTGTTTCTTCTGGTCTTGGCCGGGCTCACTTAGTCTACAGTCAGGTGTAGGCTGGGTGACTCTCCTGATCTTCACTAGGGGCAGACTATTGGCTAGTCTAGGATGGCCTCAGCTGGGATCACTGGCTCTCTTTTTTTTTGGATAATTTTTATTGAGCTTTAAGTGAACGTCTACAAATCAAGTCAGTCTGTCACATATAAGCTTATATACACCTTACTCCATACCTCCACTTATTCTCCCCCTAATGAGTCAGCCCTTCCAGTCTCTCCTTTCGTGACAATTTTGCCAGTTTCTAACCCTCTCTACCCTCCTATCTCCCCTCCAGACAGGAGATGCTGACACAGGCTCAAGTGTCTACCTGATACAAGTAGCTCACTCTTCATCAGCATCTCTCTCCTACCCATTGTCCAGTCCCTTCCATGTCTGATGAGTTGTCTTCAGGAATGGTTCCTGTCCTGGGCCAACAGAAGGTTTGGGGACCATGACTGCCAGGATTCCTCTAGTCTCAGTCAGACCATTAAGTCTGGTCTTTTTATGAGAATTTGGGGTCTGCATCCCACTGATCTCCTGCTCCCTCAGGGGTTCTCTGTTGTGCTCCCTGTCAGGGCAGTCATTGCTTGTGGCCGGGCACCGTCTAGTTCTTCTGGTCTCAGGATGATGTAAGTCTCTGGTTCATGTGGCCCTTTCTGTCTCTTGGGCTGATAGTTATCATGTGACCTTGGTGTTCTTCATTCTCCTTTGCTCCAGGTGGGTTGAGACCAATTGATGCATCTTAGATGGCCACTTGTTAGCATTTAAGACCCCAGACACCACATTTCAAAGTGGGATGCAGAATGTTTTCATAATAGAACTATTTTGCCAATTGGACTTAGAAGTCCCCTTAAGCCATAGTCCCCAAACCCCCACCCTTGCTCCGCTGACCTTTGAAGCATTCAGTTTATCCCGGAAACTTCTTTGCTTTTGGTCCAGTCCAGTTGAGCTGACCTTCCGTGTATTGAGTATTGTCCTTCCCTTCACCTAAAATAGTTCTTATCTACTAACTAATCAGTAAATAACCCTCTCCCACCCTCCCTCCCTCCCCCCCCGTAACCACAAAAGTATGTGTTCTTCTCAGTTTATACTATTTCTCAAGATCTTATAATAGTGGTCTCATACAATATTCATCCTTTTGCCTTTGACTAATTTCACTCAGCATAATGCCTTCCAGGTTCCTCCATGTTATGAAATGTTTCACAGATTCGTCACTGTTCTTTATCGATGCGTAGTATTCCATTGTGTGAAAATACCACAATTTATTTACCCATTCATCCGTTGGTGGACACCTTGGTTGCTTCCATCTTTTTGCTATTGTAAACAGTGCTGCAATAAACATGGGTGTGCATGTATCTGTTCGTCTGAAGGCTCTTATTTCTCTAGGATATATTCCGAGGAGTGGGATTTCTGGGTTGTGTGGTAGTTCTATTTCTAACTTTTTAAGAAAACGCCAGATAGATTTCCAAAGTGGTTCTACCATTTTACATTCCCACCAGCAGTGTATAAGAGTTCCAATCTCTCTGCAGCCTCTCCAACATTTATTATTTTGTGGTTTTTGGATTAATGCCAGCCTTGCTGGAGTGAGATGGAATCTCATCGTAGTTTTAATTTGCATTTATCTAATGGTTAATGGCTAATGATCGAGAGCATTTTCTCATGTATCTGTTAGCTGCCTGAATATCTTCTTTAGTGTAGTGCGTGTTCATATCCTTTGCCCACTTCTTGATTGGGTTGTTTGTCTTTTTTGTGGTTGAGTTTTAACAGAATCATATAGATTTTAGAGATCAGGCACTGGTTGGAGATGTCATAGCTGAAAATTCTTTCCCAGTCTGTAGGTGGTCTTTTTACTCTTTTGGTGAGGTCTTTAGATGAGCATAGGTGTTTGATTTTTAGGAGCTCCCAGTTATCTGGTTTCTCTTCGTCATTTTTGGTAACGTTTTGTATTGTTTATGCCTTGTATTAGGGCTCCTAATGTTGTCCCTATTTTTTCTTCCATGATTTTTATCGTTTTAGTCTTTATGTTTAGGTCTTTAATCCACTTGGAGTTAGTTTTTGTGCATGGTGTGAGGTATCGGTCCCGTTTCATTTTTTTGCAAATGGATATCCAGTTATGCCAGCACCATGTGTTAAAAAGACTATCTTTTCCCCAATTAACTGACACTGGGCCTTTGTCAAATATCAGCTGCTCATATGTGGATGGATTTATATCTGGGTTCTCAATTCTGTTCCATTGGTCTATGTGCCTGTTGTTGTACCAGTACCAGGCTGTTTTGACGACTGTGCCTGTATAATATGTTCTAAAATCAGGTAGAGTGAGGCCTCCCACTTTTTTCTTCTTTTTCAGTAATGCTTTACTTATCCGAGGCTTCTTTCCCTTCCATATGAAGTTGGTGATTTGTTTCTCCATCACATTAAAAAATGTCATTGGAATTTGGATCAGAAGTGCATTGTATGTATAGATGGCTTTTGGTGGAATAGACATTATTTTTACTATGTTAAGTCTTCCTATCCATGAGCAAGGTATGTTTTTCCACTTGAGTAGGTCCTTTTTAGTTTCTTGTAGTAGTACTTTGTAGTTTTCTTTGTATAGGTCTTTTACATCTTT
Source organism: Elephas maximus indicus (assembly GCF_024166365.1). Classification (NCBI taxonomy): domain Eukaryota; kingdom Metazoa; phylum Chordata; class Mammalia; order Proboscidea; family Elephantidae; genus Elephas; species Elephas maximus. The sequence goes on along the minus strand of NC_064832.1, from coordinate 28,195,463 downwards.
GGTAAGATTTATTCCTAAGTGTTTTATCTTCTTGGGGGCTACTGTGAATGGTATTGATTTGGTTATTTCCTCTTCGATGTTCTTTTTTTTGATGTAGAGGCATCCAAGTGATTTTTGTATGTTTATCTTATAACCTGAGACTCTGCCAAACTCTTCTATTAGTTTTAGTAGTTTTCTGGAGGATTCCTTAGGGTTTTCTGTGTATAAGATCATGTCACCTGCAAATAGAGATAATTTTACTTCCTCCTTGCCAATCCAGATGCCCTTTATTTCTTTGTCTAGCCTAATTGCTCTGGCTAGGACCTCTAGCACAATGTTGAATAAGAGCAGTGATAAACGGCATCCTTGTCTGGTTCCCGTTCTCAAGGGAAATGCTTTCAGGCTCTCTCCGTTTAGAGTGATGTTGGCTCTTGGCTTTGTATAAATGCCCTTTATTATGTTGAGGAATTTTCCTTCAATTCCTATTTTGGTGAGAGTTTTTATCATAAATGGGTGTTGGTCTTTGTCAAATGCCTTTTCTGCATCAATTGATAAGATCATGTGGTTTTTGTCTTTTGTTTTATTTATGTGGTGGATTACATTAATGGTTTTTCTGATATTAAACCAGCCTTGCATACCTGGTATAAATCCCACTTGGTCGTGGTGAATTATTTTTTTGATATGTTGTTGAATTCTATTGGCTAGAATTTTGTTGAGGATTTTTGCATGTATGTTCATGAGGGATATAGGTCTGTAATTTTCTTTTTTAGTAATGTCTTTACCTGGTTTTGGTATCAGGGATATGGTGGCTGCATAGAATGAGTTGGGTAGTATTCCGTCATTTTCTATGCTTTGAAATACCTTTAGTAGTAGTGGTGTTAACGCTTCTCTGAAAGTTTGGTAGAACTCTGCAGGAAAGCCGTCCGGGCCAGGGCTTTTTTTTTGTTGGGAGTTTTTTGATTACTGTTTCAATCTCTTTTTTTTGTTATGGGTCTATTTAGTTGTTCTACTTCTGAATGTGTTAGTTTAGGTAGGTAGTGTTTTTCTAGGAATTCATCCATTTCTTCTAGGTTTGCAAATTTGTTAGAGTACAATTTTTCATAATAATCTGATATGATTCTTTTAATTTCAGTTGGGTCTGTTGTGATGTGGCCGTTCTCGTTTCTTATTTGGGTTATTTGTTTCCTTTCCTGTATTTCTTTAGTCAGTCTGGCCAATGGTTTATCAATTTTGTTAATTTTTTCAAAGAACCAGCTTTTGGCTTTGTTAATTCTTTCAATTGTTTTTCTGTTCTCTAATTCATTTAGTTCAGCTCTAATTTTTATTATTTGTTTTCTTCTGGTGCCTGACGGATTCTTTTGTTGCTCACTTTCTATTTGTTCAAGTTGTAGGGACAGTTCTCTGATTTGGGCTCTTTCTTCTTTTTGTATGTGTGCATCTATCGATATAAATTGACCTCTGAGCACTGCTTTTGCTGTGTCCCAGAGGTTTTGATAGGAAGTATTTTCATTCTTGTTGGATTCTATTAATTTCCTTATTCCCTCCTTGATGTCTTCTATAACCCAGTGTTTTTTGAGCAGGGTATTGTTCAGTTTCCAAGTATTTGATTTCTTTTCCCTAGTTTTTCTGTTATCGATTTCTTGTTTTATTGCCTTGTGGTCTGAGAAGATGCTTTGTAATGTTTCGATGTTTTGGATTCTGCAAAGGTTTGTTTTATGACCTAATATGTGGTCTATTCTAGAGAATGTTCCATGTGCAGTAGAAAAAAAGGTATACTTTGCAGCAGTTGGGTGGAGAGTTCTGTATAAGTCAATGATTTCAAGTTGGTTGATTGTTGTAATTAGGTCTTCCGTGTCTCTATTGAGCTTCTTACTGGATGTCCTGTCCTTCTCCGAAAGTGGTGTGTTGAAGTCTCCTACTATAATTGTGGAGGTGTCTATCTCACTTTTCAGTTCTGTTAAAATTTGATTTATGTATCCTGCAGCCCTGTCATTGGGTGCATAAATATTTAATATGGTTATGTCTTCCTGATCAATTGTCCCTTTTATCATTATGTAGTGTCCTTCTTTATCCTTTGTGGTGGATTTAAGTCTAAAGTCTATTTTGTCAGAAATTAATATTGCTACTCCTGCTGTTTTTGCTTATTGTTTGCTTGATATATTTTTTTCCATCCTTTGAGTTTTAGTTTGTTTGTGTCTCTAAGTCTAAGGTGTGTCTCTTGTAGGCAGCATATAGACGGATCGTGTTTCTTTATCCAGTCCGAGACTCTCTGTCTCTTTATTGGTGCATTTAGTCCATTTACATTCAGCGTAATTATAGATAAATAAGTGTTTAGTGTTGTCATTTTGATGCGTTTTTATGTGTGTTGTTGACAATTTCATTTTTCCACGTACTTTTTTGTGCTGAGACGTTTTTCTTAGTAAATTGTGAGATCCTCATTTTCGTAGTGTGTGACTTTATGTTTGTTGAGTCGTTACGTTTTTCTTGGCTTTTATCTTGAGTTATGGAGTTGTTATTCCTCTTTGTGGTTACCTCATTATTTACCCCTATTTTTCTAAGTGAAAACCTAACTTGTATTGTTCTATATCGCCTTGTATCACTCTCCATATGGCAGTTCTATGCCTCCTGTATTTAGTCCCTCTTTTTGATTATTGTGATCTTTTACATATTGACTTCAATGATTCCCTGTTATGAGCATTTTTTTTTTTAATTAATCTTAATTTGTTTTTGTGATTTCCCTATTTGAGTTGATATCAGGATGTTCTGTTTTGTGACCTTGTGTTGTGCTGGTATCTGATATTATTGGTTTTCTGAGCAAACAATATCCTTTAGTATTTCTTGTAGCTTTGGTTTGGTTTTTGCAGATTCTCTAAGCTTGTGTTTATCTGTAAATATCTTAATTTCGCCTTCATATTTCGGAGAGAGTTTTGCTGGATATATGATCCTTGGCTGGCAGTTTTTCTCCTTCAGCGCTCTATATATGTCATCCCATTGCCTTCTTGCCTGCATGGTTTCTGCTGAGTAGTCTGAACTTATTGATTCTCCCTTGGAGGAAACCCTTCTTTTCTCCGTGGCTGCTTTTAAAATTTTCTCTTCATCTTTGGTTTTGGCAAGTTTGATGATCGTATGTCTTGGTGATTTTCTCTTTGGATCAATCTTAAATGGGGTTTGATGAGCATCTTGGATAGATATCCTTTCGTCTTTCATGATGTCAGGGAAGGTTTCTGTCAGGAGATCTTCAACTATTTTCTCTGTGTTTTCTGTTATCCCTCCCTGTTCTGGGACTCCAATCACACACAAGTTATCCTTCTTGATAGAGTCCCACATGATTCTTAGGGTTTCTTCATTTTTTTCAATTCTTTTATCTGATTTTTTTTCAGCTATGTTGGTGTTAATTTCCTGGTCCTCCAGATGTCCCAGTCTGCATTCTAATTGCTCGAGTCTGCTCCTCTGACTTTCTATTGTTTTGTCTAATTCTGTAATTTTCTTGTTAATTTTTTGGATTTCTGAACACTGTCTCTCTATGGATTCTTGCAACTTATTAATTTTCCACTATGTTCTTGAATAATCTTTTTGAGTTCTTCAACTGTTTTATCAGTGTGTTCCTTGGCTTTTTCTGCAGTTTGCCTTATTTTGTTTCTGATGTCTTGAAGCTTTGTGTAAATTAGCTTTTTATATTCTGTATCTGGTAATTCCAGGATTGTATCTTCATTTGGGAAAGATTTTGATTCTTTTGTTTGGGGGGTTGTAGAAGCTGTCATGGTCTGCTTCTTTATGTGGTTTGATATGGACTGCTGTCTCCGAGCCATCACTGGGAAACTAGAAAATCCGCTAAAAAAAATGCAGTCAGATCCCTATCAGAACTGCCTTTGGATTATAACCGCCACCTTGTTCCCTGTAAGGATGAAAGTCTGAGATTTGGATCATATATGCTTGGCTGTAGCTGTTTCTGTGTTTTTAGTCCAATTAGGGGTGGTTTTTTGGTCCCTGGGTTTTTTGTGTTTCCTTCTCTCAGGCCGGAAGAGTGGGTTAGGAAGACACCAAAAGAAAAAAAAAAAGGGTGGGGGGAAGCAAAGCCGCCACGGAGCCGGAGCCGTTCTCCCCCTGGCTCAGGAAATTCCAATGTTAATGAAGCCGCCTGGGGAGGGTGGGAGAGGGATCAGAGAGATAGGAGAGTAGCACCTCAGAATATAGCCAGAGTTGCTTGTCTTGCTTGGAATGACTATTTTATCTGAGATTCCCGAGGCGCGTGTCGCCTGTGTGTGCTGGCTGTGTGGAGATTGCCCCCGGGGATCTGGCCCACTGAAGCCGTGGTCAGATCCTCCGCTGCCAGTCCCACGCCCAGCGTCAAGGTTTCCCTGCTGGGATGGTGCACTCCCGACTCCAAAATCAGTCGCTGCCTTCCGGGGACTTCTCGTCCCGCCAGCCGCTTCGCCGCGCCGCCTCGCGGACTGGCTGGGCCCCTTCCTGAGGTTAGTTCAGGGGAGTGGAGCAGCTCCCTGTGCTTGCGCCGTGACAGTGCCCAGTCAAAAGCCCGGCGGCAAGATTCCCCAGCTGGGATGCTGCACTCCCAGCTCCAAGACCAGTCACTGCCTCCCGGGGACTTCTCCCACTGGCTGCGTCGCCACGCTGCCTGCGCGAACCGCTGGGCCCCCTCCCGGGGTGAGTTCAGGGGGGTAGGGCTACGCCCCTTGTTTGCGCCGTCAGCTCCCCTGGGCCCTGCCCTAAATCGGGTGCCAAGGTTACCTGACTGGGACGCTGGCTCCAGGCTCCGAAAACAATCGCTGCTTCCCCGTATTTGTTCGTTTTCCGTCTCTAAATCTGTGTTTGTTGTTCAGGGTTCGTAGATTGTTACGTATGTGATCGAGTCACTTGTTTTTCCGAGTCTTTGTTGCAAGAGGGATCCGAGGTAGCGTCTACCTAGTCCGCGATCTTGGCCCCGCCTCCCCAGTTTACTTTTTCAGAGAAGTAAAACTCTATGTGGTCATATTTCCTTCAGGTAACATACTATTTAACTGAGCTTTTTTTTATGTAATTATAATAATAAACACAGATGGTACAGCTTTACTACCAATTGACTCTTGGTAAGCCCACAATGTGGAGTCCCTGGGTGGTGCAATGGTTAATGCACTCACTACTAACCAAAAGGTTGGAGGTTTGAGTCCACCCAGAGGTACCTTGGAAGAAAGGCCTGGTGATCTACTTCCGAAAAATCAGCCATTGAAAACCCTGTGGAGCACAGTTCTACTCTGACACATGTGGGATTGCCATGAGTCTGAGTCAGCTCAATGGCATTTGATTACTGGGTAGGCCTACCATGCAACTGGGGGAAGCAGAAGTCTGCAAGCTCATGAGAGAGAAGCCTGCCAGTCATGAGCACTGAGTGTGCCATGGCATCAGTCAGTATGTTTTTCAGAGGATGTAGGGGCACTAGTTAAATAGATAGTCAGTTAGTGGAGGTTGGCTAGAAGGACGTTTGCTGTATTTGTTCACCCTTATAGACAAAGCTGTATGCTTGCCTACTGTCTTATAACGAAGTAGGAGTTCAGGTGGGATCTATCAGGAATTGATAGGGGAATTGTACAAATCCTTCAGGTCCAAATGATGGAAAAGGAAGCATTTACATTTTATATAAATTTACATTGCTGTATCAGAATCGGGCTGGAAGAATGATGAAAAAGCAGGGTCTTCAACTTCAAAGTTGCCACGTCTTCATAGCTGGCAACTTTATTTCTGAAGAAATGAATTTTTCCACATGGGCCACCTCGGCCAGACACTCTTCTCCTGTCTGTGTGGCCATGCAGGCAGCAGTCTAGGTGCAGCTGGTCTGCCTTTAGTTTGCTGCAGTCCCTCTCTGAGATAGCCCTGTGATGGGCTTCATGTGACTGCCCACCCTTTGGCCTGCCCTCACTGTTTATATAACGGTGCACTAATGGTATTCTGTCGGGGTCTCCTCCACCTACTTCTGTAGATGTGTGAGGGAAGGAATTGTGTGTGTGGTGTGGTGTGGTGGTGGGGGTGGGTGGGCTGGGGTCAGCCTCTGTGCCTCTGCGGTACATCCACCAGACAACGTTCAACCTTTGTGGCAGTACACACCACTCCTAGTGTCCAGTACTGATGCACACTTTTCCCTGTTTTTATATTCCATTTGTCATTTCCATGGAAATTCACATACAAGGATGGGAATCCTGTCATGTTTTACCTCAAAGCCCCTTTGCTCTTCACTTCAAACTCTGTACCTGAAGTTCTTGGACTGGTCTGTGCAATGCCTTTTTTCCTGCTGTGATCAGATGACTGAATAACTCTGGGCTAGAGTTAGCCAATCAGCAGTCATATATTGCTCAGTGTTTGTACCATGCACAGCTATTCTTCCTAATCAGACTCGGCAGAGTGGAATAATATTGATGATAATGATAATGATTTTGTACTGCCCTTTACGGCTTTGCCATGGCTTACCGCTTCATTTAACAAGATAAATAACTAGACTGCATGTGCCAGGTGTCTTTGGAACAAGGTATTACCTGAGGTGGGGGAGGAGTTCTCTTCTGCTTTTAGCTCTCTTCGTGCTCAGAGTTCTGGTCTGGGTACCTGTGGTTCTCTGTTCTCTCTCATCATTGCCTCACGTAGGGACAAGTGCAGCAGGACACTGGATTGTTGGTGTTTGCTGTTACTATTAAAAAAAAAAAAGACACAGCTTTTGACAGAAAAAGAAGAGGCAGTTGTTACTGACCAGTAAAGCAATGTCAGGGAGAACAAGCTATCTCAGTCTTAAGGATAGCTTTCAGAAAATAGTGGCTGTGATTTCCTTATCTATGATTTTTTTTCCTAACTGCCTAAATGTGCATTGTCACAGATGAGTACTTTTTTCCTAGATCAAGGAAAAGATGAACTCTGTGGCTTTGGAACAACGTTTTCTTCCTTCGTTTAACCACAGGCTGAATAAGGTCTTTTTGAGAAATGGAAACCGGAATGCAGGCATCTTTGACCCATCAGAAAATGAAATGGATCCTCAGTCAGTCTCACCACATACAACTCTTGCTTTATGTTAACTTGTGTTGAAAACTTACAGACTCTGTCCTCGATCTCTGAACTTGAAAATCTCTTGTAATACTGTAAATTACCCTCATTGGCTTCCTCTTTCAGCTCTAGTGAATAATCCAAGTGTTCTCAAATTTCTATTCTGAATATGTCCCTTCAGGGATGGGCAATGAAAACGAAGTGTTGTTTTACCACTGAACACTGCGTGAACCCTGTCGCTGCTTTGATTTTGGAAACCGACCGTATCTGAGGCAATTCTCCTGGCCCACAGCTGTGGCCAATTTCTTCTCTTCTTTCCATTGCCTCAAGAGGCGAAAGCCTGACTGCATGAAGTTGGAGTAAGTGGTGTGAACCTTCGTAAGGAAAAGCCCATGTTTACTTACCTGATGAAGCAGTGAGCCTCAATAAAGAAAGTACTGGAAACAATCCCCTTTAAGACAGCCTAACATGAGAAACGGGGGGCAGTGGTAGTTCAGTGCTAGAATTCTCACCTTCCATGTGGGAGACTCTGGTTCGATTTTTGGCCAGTGCATCTCATGCACAGCCACCACCCATCTCAATGGAGGCTTGTGTGTTGCTACGATGCTGAACAGGTTTCAGTAGACTAAGAGTAGGAAGAAGGGCCTGGCAATCTACTTCAGAAAATCAGCCTATGAAAACCCTATGGATCACAAGGTCTGATCTGCAACGGATCATGGGGATGGTGCAAGACTGGGAAGTGCTTCCTTCCATTGTATATGTGGTCACCATAAACTCAGCGGCAGCTAATACCAACAATGGCAAATGAGAAATGCACAGCAAAATGAGGTGCACATACCAGACACTCAGCATCAGTTGAATGAGTAGACGAATGCAGTCCTGCTATTTCTGGCTCAGCATCTCTGGCTGCAGCCTCCGTCTCTGTTTACCTCCTCAGAGCTGACTTCTGCTTCCCCTGCCCTCTCAATGTCACTGTTCCAACATTGCTTTGCCGGATCTTCTCTGGTCCACAGGGAAAGACAAGGGCTGGTCTGAGGGTCACATTCCTAGGTTGGGCTGGACTGATGGCAGTTAGAGGATAGAGAATGAAGATAATGGAAGTTTCAGAAACAGATCCTTGTACAGCTTCTGTCGACTATAGACAAGTTGTTGCTGTTGTTAGGTGCGACCCTGCGTACAACAGATCGAAACACTGCCGGGTCCTGGCCATCCTCACTGTCGTTGTTACACTTGAGCCCGTTGTTGCAACCACTGTGTCAATCCATTTTATCGAGGGTCTTCCTCTTTTTCGCTGACCCTCTACTTTACAGACATAGACACCTGCTTCTACCTAAAGGGCTGTCTTAGAAAAAGAATTTTCAATATCCACATTGGACTTTGAATGCTTTGTAAGTCAAGGTGTTTTAAATTAGCCGTGTTCATACCACATCTCCGTATTCTAGCATCCTTCAGATGAAGTGCATGGTTTTAACTCTGGAACTGGGAAATGTTCTCCTCTAACTTCTCACCTTTTTAAAGCATGGTTTGTGTCTGTTACCATGTCATTTCTGGTCTTCGTATGGCCACAGCTATCTACCCTGGTGGCTCAGTGGTTAAGCACTCGGCTGTTAACCGAGATTCGAACCCACTAGCCACTCCTCAGGAGAGAAATGTGGCTGTCTGCTTCCTGAAAGATTTGCAGCCTTGGAAACCCTATGGGGCAATTCTACTCTGTCCTATAGTGTCGCTGTGAGTCAGAATGGACTCAACAGTAGTGGGTTATCTGCTAAGTCGGTGGAGAACAGACTGTGGCTTTTCTTAGGTATTTTCTTTAGTTAAACTCACCTGGGACAGTGTCTACCCTGGAGGCAGTTTCTCCTTTCTCTGCCTTTAGGATATTCTGGAATCTAAGGAAAAAATGGCATCTTTTCTTTCAAGTGTATTTACTGGGGAGGCTAAATATCCAAAGCGAATTTAGAGTGAGCGACACTGGGTATTTAGTTCCAGAGTCAGTTCCACCGTTTTGAGGTGTTGTCTTTGCCGTTTTTTCCCCTTCCATATAAAATCCTATCAAATGTATGTTCAATGGAAACAGATACAATCATACTTAGATAATTTTGCTCTGCATTCCAACCAGTGAGTATTTGCCCTGGGGCATGCAGGAAATGATATAAAAGAACCTGTTGTCCCTTGTTTGTCTTAGTTTCCATGTACTGCTCATTGTGTGAACTTTTCATCATGCTGAGAGTGGGATTTTAATACTGATTAGTGTAACATATTATTACAACATAGTCTCTAAACAAAAGCTAGGTACCATCTCTGGTTTCAACCAAAGACATAGTTGTCTATTTCAGCTTTAAAGGAAAATCTGAATGTGTTGGACTTGATGGAGAGATGGTACGTCTCCAACGTGGAACATTCCTCAGGGATTTTCAAGGGTAATTTTGATGATATATAATTTTAGCCCTAAGTACTGGCTTTAGAATTGTAACTGCCATCTAAGATGTAATGCCAAAATAGTGTTTGATTCCTCTTTGATGGTGCCTTTTGTGACAGGCAATTCATAGACTGGTGACATTCTGCCTTCCTTTTTCATCTAAGGTGTTTTCTAGTGTCCTTAGGCGATGAGAATATAGTTTGAGCTGGTATTTATGACCATCTCTACATTTGTTGTGTAAGGTCTATGTAACCTTTCTTTTGATTTGGGACATTATAGAGGATACCTATAGCCATGCCTGGAGCCAAAAATGTTGGATGTACCCCAATTTGTTCTTTAAGAGTTAATTGATGGATGCTGTATGTCACAAGCTATTGAGTCATAAAAATAAGGTAAGGTTTCTGAGGATTGACACCAAAAAACACCAAAGCTCAACCCTTCTACCTTTTTTTTTTTTAATAGTTTTGTTGTTGTTGCGAATATACACAGCAAAACGTATACCAATTCAACAGTTTCTACATGTACCATTTAGTGACATTGATTACATTCTTTGAGTTGTGTAACCATTCTCACCCTCCTTTTCTGAGTTGTTCTTCTTTATTAACGTAAATTACTGCCCCCTAAGGTTCCTATTTTTTTTTTTTTTTGGGTTAAGGTTCCTATTTAATCTTTCAAGTTGCTATTCTCAATTTGATCCCGTGTAGATAGTTCTTGTTGTTGTTAGGTGCCGTCGAGTCGGTTCTGACTCATAGCGACCCTATGCACAACAGAATGAAACATAGTTCTTAAAAAAGCATAATACTCAAGGCAGGCATTTTTTTACTAGTTAAGGTAAACTATTTGGTTTTGAGAAGACTTCCGGGGATATTTTTGTTTTGAGGTTGTTCTTGTTTTGAGTTTCAGGGGTTCATCCAACCTTCATGGCTCCAGGATGTTTGGAATCCATGATAATTTGAAATTTTCTTCTGCATTTTACCCCTTTTGATCAGAATTCTTCCATGGAATCTTTGAGCAAAAGATCGATACTGGTAGCTGGGTACCATCCAGTTCTTCTGGTTTCATGGCACAGGAGGCAACTGTTCATGGAGGCAATTAGCCACACATCCTCCTCCTATTCCTGACTCTCCTTCTTCCTATGTTGTTCCAGGAGAGTAGAGACCAATTGTTATGGCTAGCTACTTGCAAGCTTTTAAGACCCCAGGCACTACACATTGAACCAGCAGGTAGAACACAAGCACTAAACATGTTATTAGGCCAATTAACTGGAATATCCCATGAAACCGTGACCCTAAACCTCCAAACCAAGAAACCAAATCCCATGAGATATTTGGTTGTACATAAGCAGTCTAGCAGCTACTCTTTCTGTCTTTTTAAGCTGTTGTTGTAAATGTATCTATTGCACAACTTTTTACCAGTTCAACTTTTTCACAGGTGTGCAACTTATTGACAGCAATTGTCATAATCGGCTGTGCTACCCTACTCTTAATAAATATAATATTTCCATCACCGTTAACCCCCCCTTCCCCTTCCTCCTGCCCCTGGTAACGACTAATAAATTTTGTTCTCTATACGTTTGCCTTTTCTTGTCTTTTTATGTACGTGAGGTCATACAATATTTGTCCTTTTTCGATTGCCTTATTTCCCTCAGCATGTCTTCCAGCTCCATTCATATTGTTGCATACATCAAGACTTCATTTCTCCTACTGGCTGAGGAGTATTCCATTGTATGTATGTTCCACGTTTTGTTTATCCATTTGTCTGTTGTTGGGCATTTAGGTTGTTTCCACCTTTTGGCTATTGTGACTAGTGCTGCAGTGAAAATTGGTGTACAAGTCTCTGTTTGATTCTCTGCTTTCTTTTGGGTATATACCTAGGAGTGGAATTGCTAGGTCATATGATAGTTCAGTTTTTAGTTTTTTGAGGAACCAGCATACTATTTTCCACAACGACTCTACCAGTTTGCATTCCTACCAGTAGTCAGTTGAGGGTTTGTTCCAATTTCCCCACATCCTCACCAACATTTGTTATTTTCTGTTTTTTTTTTTTTTTTTTTGTGTGTGTGTGTTAGACTTCCTAAACCATTACCATTGAGTCGATTCAAACTCATAGCAACCCTATAGGACGGAGTAGAACTGCCCTATAAGTTTCCAAGGAGTGCCTGGTGGATTCGAACTGCCAGCCTTCCGGTTAGCAACTGTAGCACTACGCCACCAGGGTTTCCTTAGACTTCCTAGCGGGAGTAAAATGGTATCTCATTGTGATTTTGATTTGCATTTTTCTGATGGCTAATGGCTCTGAGCATCTTTTCATGTGTTTGGGGACCATTTGATTGTCCTCTTTGGTAAAATATCTATTCAAGTCCTTTGCCCATTTCATGATTGAATTATTTGTCTTTTTGTTTTTAAGTTGTCAAAGTTTTATGTATATATTTTGGTTATTAGATTCTTGTTTGATATATAGTTTCTGAAGATATTCTCCCAGTAGGTAGCTTGTCTTTTTACTTTTTTGGTAAAGTCTTTTGACGAATAAAAGTTTTTAATTTTTAAATTTTATGAGGTCCCATTTATCTATTTTGTCTTTTGCTGTTTGTGCTTTTGTTATTATATTAGATAATCTGTTTTTAAAATTTAGGCCTGACAGTGTTGCCCTGCTTTTTCTTCTAAGAATTCTATGGTTTTAGTTTGTACATTTGGATCCTTAATCCACTTTGAATTTGTTTTTGTGTGAGGTATGAGGCATGGATCCTGTTCCGTTTTTTTTGCATGCAGAAATCCAATTTTCCCAGTACCATTTATTGAAGAGACTCTTCATTCCCCATTGAGTGGACTTAACACCCTTGTAAAAAATCAGTTGACTATAGATGATGAGTTTATTTCTGTACTCACAGTTCTATTCCTTTGGCCTATGTATGTATTTTTATACCAGCACCAGACTCTTTCGATTACTGTAGCTGTGTAGTATTTTTTAAAATCAAAAGCTGTGAGTCCTCCCTCTTTGTTCTTCTCTTTCAGCATTGCTTTAGCTATTCAGGGTCTCTTGCCACTCCAAATAAAGTTGAGGATTCGTTTTTCTATTTCTGTAGAGAAGGCTATTGGAATTTTGATTGGGATTGCATTGAGTCTCTAGACTACCTTGGGTAGTATTGACATCTTAACAACCCAAGAACATAGAACATCTTTCCATTTATTTAAGTGTTCTTTAATCACTGTCAGCAGTGTTCTATAATTTTTATTGTGTAAGACCTTCATGTCCTGGTTAGATTTATTCCTAGGTATTTTATTCTCTTGGAAACTATTATAAATGGAATTTTTCTTAATTTTCCTTTCAGGTTTCTCATTGTTGGTGTATAGAAACCCAACTGATTTTTGTTTGTTGACCTTGTACCATGCAACTTTGCTAAATTCCGCTATTAGCTCTGAAAGTTTTCTTGTAGACTCTGGCATTTCTCCTACCTTTCTTGATAATGACCCCACTGTTATTGTGTATCTGGGTTTTTATTATAATAGGAAAGGTCAGTGCTGACTGGGGTTTGGGCAGGATGTTGCAGTTTGGAGACGGGCTTTCTCTAAATGCATTGTAATCTACCCTAAAGCCAAGCTTCCTTGTATGGTCCAGTCTGTTTGTAGTGTAACATTCAAAGAAACCACAGTCCAACTCAAGAAACCTTGAAGAATATTGTGAATATTTACTCTAAGTTTTATTTTTATTTCCAAATGAGTTCGTTTAATTCTAAATGATAGAGAACTCAGCAAAGACCAATGAGCAGACTCTGGCAGGATTCTGGGCTGTGTTTAGCCTGACCTCACAGCTAAGATAGGAATGGCTGGTGAGAGGAACTAAAGAGTTGAACAATTGAATAATTTCTTCTTCTTCTTCTTTTTTTTTTACACAAAAGTTTATTCTTAAATGTACAACAGACTCCAAGACAACACTTCTTTCTAACTATATGCGACAACAGATGTTATAACAAGGAATCCAGATGTTTAAACAGAAATGGAGTCAAGGATTACTATTGCCTTAGTCTCAAAGAACAGCTTATATTTTTGCCAGATTTCTTTACCCACCGGTGACCAGAGGGCCCTTTCCCACAGCCTTTGCTTTTAGCTCCTCGAGTTTCTTTTGCTCTTCTTTTTGTTTCTACTTTTAAGCCTAATCTTCCTCATTCATTTCCTTGGTCTGCTTCTTGAGCTGTTTCAGAGACTTCTTTTTGCCACCTTCATGGCACCTGCCACTCTTTTATTTTTTAATGGATTTCACATAGTGCGCCACGAAGAAAGCTTCCTAAAAATTCCTTTACACCTCTTCCCTTCACCAAGAGTTTCCTACTCAGAACAACTGCAAAATTCTTTCTCTTGATAGGCCTGGAGTGCCCTGACTGCTGGGTGGCTCTGCCCTCCCCTGCTCCCTCCTTCTCACTTGCTCTCACACGCTCTGCCTTCACTCTTTCATTAAACCAGTGAGGCCACTATGAGGGAGGTCCAGGTGCCAGTTACAGTGTACAGCAGACAATGGACCCAGAGTCATACTCTCACTTCTCTTGGTCTCTTCTTAGAAGGGAAGTTGTTTAAAACAGACTTCTTCCGGTATGTTGTGTGAAGGTAGTGGATTTAGAAGTAAATGGTCCTTATTGCATGTGGCTGCCCTGAACATGGTGGTGGGATCTGGCTAGTTCCTTTGCCAGTCTGGGGTGACTTCCACCCTTACTTATTCCTGGAGTTACTGCCAGTGGCTTGAGAATAGGACATATGGCTATGGGGCTGGAAAAGGGTAAAAACAACTAAGACTATTTGATGTATCTTCATCCCTTTAACAACTTTGCTATAAAATTTATTGAAACAGCCATGAAAAAATTTAGGCATTCTGTTGTGAGTACATCTCAATTCAATTTCTATGCCTACGTGTGTGTGTATATATATATATATAATATATATATTACTTGATGGATATGATATTACTTGATGGATATGATAATGGGCTTTTAGAGTTCAGTGGAACTCTAAAATGAGAAAATTGTAATAAAATTATTTCTTTTGAGTATCTTTCTCAAAGAATTACCTAGATAACCTAGATCTCCTGCCTCATTTAACTCCTAGGGTATACACTTTATATTCCTACCCTTAGCATAGGAAATGATATGACAGTTCTATGTTCCATGAAAAGATAATGTCCTTTTTTTTCCTCTGTAGAAGATGATCATATTCACTTAGTAAAGTCTCCAACAGGTCCGCCCACCTCAAAAGGAACAGTTAGGCCAGAGTTTCTGCCAAAATGATAACTTGATGAAATCCTGTGGGTTTTTTTTTTTTTTTTTCCCATTAGCTTCATCTAACTTGGGTTGTCTCATAGAAGCCTGTTGGAGCTAACTCACTGTAATAGGGTGGATGCCTTTTGGGTTTTGTATCACTTTATCTGAGAATCTGACTGAGAGAGATACCTGTCAACAAATTATAGCTTGATGAGTTGGTGGAGTTATTTGGGTCACAAGACAGAGCACCATCTCTTGGCGGGGGGCCTTCTGGTGTGGGGCTCTTTTTTTCAGAGGTGATGTGTTGAAGAGGGGTAGAGATGTAGCTCCTAATTTTTTAATCCAGCAAAATATGCTATAATGGTGTTACTTCTGTGGCAAACCTTCTCAGAGGTGTTTGGCCCCATAACTGGCCCAAAAGGGAAGACCCTAGAGAAAGATTGGTTTTACTTGAAGCCTATGGTCATTTTTATTGCTGTCTTCTGTACATTCAAATCTGAGTCCTTGCTTGGTCTCCGCTGTCTTCCCCCTCCATTCCTCTCCCTCTGTGTGGCTCGTACAAGTTTGCCTAGTTGTTCTAGATGCTACTCAGTTCTGCTCCCCTTTTCTCAATTTATTCAACTTCTCAGGCTTGAGTTTTGTCTTTCCTTTCTAGCCTGTGGTTGCCTGTTTGCGTTGATGAAAATTTCAGCTTTTTCTCTCTTTGATTCTTCCTTGACTCTTCTCATTTCTAGCTCCTCTGATAGCCATTCCTTCCAACTCATAGCACCTTCCTGTGCTGACCTGCCCAGGCCTCCGTGGTGGTGGTGGGGGCGGGGGGAATCCAACAAATACCCTATGATATCTGATTTTTAAAAACCCTGCCACTTGTCACAGCTAATTTAAGAAGTAGCAAGCTCATTTTTTAGTGACTTGGACATATGTGTGTGTGTTGTGTTGTTAAGTGCCGTTGAGTCAGTTTCGACTCATAGTGACCCTGTGTACAACAGATGGAAACACTGCCCAGTCCTGCGCCATCCTCTTAATCATTGTTAAGCTTGAGCCTGCTGTTGGAGCCACTGTGTCAATCCTTTTCGTTGAGGGTCTTCGTCTTTTTCACTGACCTGCTACTTTACCAAGCATGATGTCCTCAAGGGATCGGTTCCTCCTGATAACCTCTCCAAAGTATGTGAGACAAAGTCTTGCCATCCTTGTTTCTAAGGAGCATTCTGGCTGTACTTCAAAGACAGATCTGTTTGTTCTTCTGGCAGTCCATGGTATATTCAATATTCTTTCGCAACACCATAATTCAAAGATGTCAGTTCTTCTTTGGTCTTATATAGTTGTTGTCCTGCTTTTGCATGCATATGAGGTGATTGAAAACACCATGGCTTGGGTGAGGCACACTTTAGTCCTTAGCTTTTCAACACTTTAAACAGGTCTTGTGTAGCAGATTTGGCCAATGCAATATGTTGTTTGGTTTTTGACTGCTGCTTCCATGGGTGTTGATTGTGGATCCAAGTAAAGTGAAATCCTTGACTTGGATGTTGTCCTGATGTTGCTTATTGGTCCAGTTGTGAGGATTTTTGTTTTCTTTATGTGGAACTGTAAACCATATTGAAGGCTGTAGTCTTTGAGCTTCATCAGTAAGTGTTTCAAGTCCTCTTCACTTTCAGCAAGTAAGGCTGTGTCATCTGCATATCTCAGGTCATTAAAGAGTCTTCCTCCAATCCTGATGCCCTGTTCTTCTTCATATAGCTCACCTTTTGGATTATATGCTCAACATACAAATCGAATAAGTATGGTGAAAGGATTCAACGCTAACACACACCTTTCCTGATTTTAAACCATG
Source organism: Elephas maximus indicus (assembly GCF_024166365.1). NCBI lineage: Eukaryota > Metazoa > Chordata > Mammalia > Proboscidea > Elephantidae > Elephas > Elephas maximus. Next base: position 28,178,975 of record NC_064832.1, on the reverse strand, counting down.
CAGCATCCCCTTGTTCTGTTCAAACGAATGCCTCTTGGTCTATGTACAGCTTCCTTGTGAGCACAATTAAGTATTCTGGAATTCTCATTCTTCAAAATATTATCCATAATTTGTTATGATCTACACAGTCAAATGCCTTTGCATAGTCAATAAAACATAGGTAAACATCTTTCTGGTGTTCTCTACTTTCAGCTAAGATCCATCTGACCTCAGCAATGATATCCCTCATTCCAGTTCTCTTTGGGTTGAACTTCTGGCAGTTTTTTGTTGGTGTACTGCTGCAACCATTTTTGAGTGGTCTTCAGCAAAATCTTATTTGTGTGTGATGTTAATGATATTGTTCAATAATTTCCACATTTTGTTGGATCACCTTCCTTTGGAATGGGCACAAACATGGATCTCTTCCAGTTAGATGGCCAGATATCTGTCTTCCAAAATTCTTGACAGAGACAAATGAGCATCTCCAGTGCTGCACCCATGTGTTGAAACATCCCAATTTGTATTCTGTCAATTCATGGAGCCTTATTTTTTGCCAATGCCTTCAGTGTAACTTGGACTTCTTCCTTTAGTACCATCAGTTCTTCATTATATGCTACCTCCTGAGATGGTTGAATGTTGACCAATTCTTTCTGGTACAGTGACTCTGGGTATTCCTTCCACCTTCTTTTGGTACTTCCTGTGTTGTCTAATATTTTCCTCGTAGAATCCTTCAGATTTGCAACTTGAGGCTTGAATTTTTTCTTCAGTTCTTTCAGCTTGAAAAATGCTGAGCGTGTTCTTCCCCGTTGGTTTTCTAGCTCCAGGTCTTTGCACATTTCATTATAGTACTTTACCTTGTCTTCTTGAGCTGCCCTTTGAAATCTTCTGTTCAGCTCTTTTACTTTGTTTCTTCCTTTTGCTTTAGCTACTGTATGTTCAAGAGCAAGTTTCAGAGTTTCTTCTGACATCCATTTTGGTCTTTTCTTTTTTTCTTGTCTTTTTAATGACCTCTTGTTTTCTTCATGTATGATGTCCTTAATGTCATTCCCCAACTCATCTGGTCTTCGGTCATTAGTGTTCAATGCATCAAATCTAATCTTGAGGTGGTCTCTAAATTCAGGCGGGATATACTCAAGGCCATACTTTGGCTTTCATGGAATTCTTTTAATTTCTTCAGCTTCGGCTTGAACTTGCACATGAGCAATTGATGACCTGTTCTGCAGTCAGTCCCTGGCCTTGTTCTGACTGATGATATGGAACTTCTCCATTGTTTCTTTCCACAGATGGAGTTGATTTGATTCCTGTATATTCTGTCTGGGTATGTCATCATTTATGTTGTTGAAACAAGGTATTTGCAGTGAAGAAGTTGTTGGTCTTGCAAAATCCTGTCATGTGATTTCCGGTATCATTTTTATCACCAGAGCCATATTTTCCAAGTATTGATCCTTCTTTGTTTTCAACTCTCGCATTCCAATCACCAGCAATTATCAGTGCATCTTGATTGCATGTTTGATGAATTTCAGACTGCAGAAGTTGGGAAAAAGTCATCATTTTCTTCATCCTTAGTGGTTGGTGTATAAATTTGAATAGTTGTCTTATTAACTGGTCTTCTTGTAGGTGTATGGATATTATCCCATTAGTGATAGCATTGTACTTCAGGACAGATCTTCAAATGTTCTTTTCAGTGCTTTTCCTCTTCAATCTGTCATTCAGTTTCCCTATGCGTCTGTCAGTTTGTTGTAATGTGCTTGCTTCTGTGTTGCTGTGATGCTGGAAGCTACACCACCAGTATTTCAAATGCCTGCAGGGTAACCCATGGTGGACAGGTTTCAGTGGAGCTTCCAGATTAAGACAGACTAAGAGGAAGGACCCGGCAGTCTGCTTCTGAAAAATTGGCCAGTGAAAACCTTATTGATAACAGTGGAACATTGTCTGGTACAGTGCTGGAAGGTGAGCTTCTCATGTTGGAAGGCTCTCAAAATATGACTAAGAGCTGCCTCCTCAAAGTAGAGTTGACCTTAATGATTTGCATGGAATAAAGCCTTTGGTACCTTCATTTGCTGAGGTGGCACAACTCAAAATGAGAAGTAACAACTGCAAACATCCATTAATAATCAGAATAGAGAATGTATGAAGTATGAATCTAGGAAAATCGGAGGTCGTCAGAAATGAAATGGAACACACAAAGATCAATATCCTAGGCATTAGTGAGCTGAAATGGACTCATATTGGCCATTTTGAATCAGACAATCATATGGTCTACTATGTCAGGAATGACTAATTGGAGAGAAATGGTGTCACATTCATCATAAAAAAGATCATATATATATAATTATTTCATTCCCAGATTATTTTTATCTTAGATTTCTGCTCATTCAGATCAGAGTTTTGCTCCTTTATTAATTTCATAGTAAATCTCTAACGCAAAACCTACCACTAATAAAACCAGCCTCTCTAAATAGTAGTTCAGTCATGTATACTAGACTAAATGGGCACACCGGCCCAAAAGCAAAGATGAAAAGGCAGGAAGGGACAGGAAAAACAGACAAATGGACACAGGGAATCCTGGGTGGATAAGGGAGAGTGTTGACACATCACGGGGTTGGCAACTGTTATGGATTAAATTATGTCCCCCAAAAATATGTGTATCAATTTGGTTAGGCCACAATTCCTGGTATTGTGATCCTCCACCATTTTGTCATGTGAAATGATTTTCCTATGTGTTATAAATCCTAGCTCTACGATGTTGATGAGATGGGATTAGCAGCAGGTATGTTAATGAGGGAGGACTCAGTCTACCAGATTGGACTGTGTCTTGATCCAATCTCTTTTTTTTTTAATTGTGCTTTAGATGAAAGTTTAGAGAACAACCTAGTTTCTCGTTGAACAGTTAGTACACATATTGTGTTATGACATTAGTTAACAACCCCATGACATGTCAACACTCTCCCTTCTTGACCTTGGGTTCCCTATTACCAGCTTCCAGTCCCCTCCTGCTTTCTAGTCCTTGCCCCTAGGCTGCCGTGCCCCTTTAGTCTTGTTTTGTTTTATGGGCCTGTCTGATCTTTGGCTGAAGGGTGAACCTGAGGAGTGACTTCATTACTGAGCTAAAAGGGTGTCCAGGGGCCATACTCTCAGGGTTTCCCTAATCTCTGTCAGTCCAGTAAGCCTAGTCTTTTTTTGGGAGTTAGAATTCTGTTCTACATTTTTCTCCAGCTCTGTCCAGGACCCTCTATTGTGATCCCTATCAGAGCAGTCAGTGGTGGTAGCTGGGCACCATCTGGCTGTACTGGATTCAGTCTGGTGGAGGCTGTGGTAGATGTGGTCCATTAGTCATTTGGACTAATCTTTCCCTTATATCTTTTGTTTTCTTCTTTCTTCATTGCTCCCAAAGGGGTGAGACCAGTGGAGTATCCTAGATGGCCACTCACAGGATTTTAAGATCCCAGACGCTATTCACCAAGGTAGAATGTAGAACATTTTCTTTATAAACTGTGTATTGCCAGTTGAGCTAGATGTTCCCTGAGACCATGGTCCCTACAGTCCTCAGCCCGGCAATTCCATCCCTCAGAGAATTTAGATGTGTCTGTGGAACATTCCATGACCTTGCCTTGTACAAGCTGTGCTGGCTTCCCCAGTATTGTGTATTGTCTTACCCTTCACCAAAGTTACCACTTACCTATTGTCTATTTGGTGTTTTTCCATCATCACCCCTCCCTTCCCTTGTAACCATCAAAAATTGTTTCTTATTGTGTGTAAAACTTTTCATTAGTTTTTACAGTAGCAGTCTCATAAAATATTTGTCCTTTTGTGATTGACTTATTTCACTCAGCTTAGTGCCCTCCAGATTCACTCATGTTATGAGAGGCTTCCACATTCATCATTGGTCTTTGTCGTTGCATAGTACTCCATTGTGTGTATGTACCATAGTTTGTTTATCCGTTCATCTGTTTATGGGCATCTAGGTTGTTTCTATCTTTTTGCCATTGTGAAGAATGCTGCAGTGAACATGAGCGTGCATATGTCTATTCGTGTGATGACTCTTATTTCTCTAAGATATATTCCTAGAAGTGGGATTGCTGGATCATATGGTATTTCTATTTCTAGCTTTCTAAGGAAGCACCATATCATTTTCCAAAATGTTTGTATCATTTTGCATTCCCATCAGCAGTGCATAAATGTTCCGATCTCCCCGCAGCCTCTCCAACATTTGTTATTTCCTGTTTTTTTGATTTATGCCAGTAACGCTGGTGTGAGATGGTATCTCATTGTGGTTTTGATTTGCATTTCTCTAATGGCTAGTACACATGAGCATTTCCTCATGTGTCTGTTGGCTGCTTTAATGTCTTTGGTGAAGTGTCTGTTCATTTCCTTTGCCCATTTTTTAATTGGATTATTTATCTTTTTGTTCTAGAGGTGTTGGATTTTCCTCTAAGTTTGAGATTAGATCTTTGTCTGATTTGTAAGAGCCAAAAAATTTTTCCCAGCCTGTAGGTTCTCTTTTTACTCTTTTGGTAAGACTTTTGGTGAGCATTAAGTGTTTAATTTTTAGAAGCTGCCAATTACCTAGCTTATCTTCTGGAGTTTGTGCATTGTTGGTTGTGGTTTGTATCCTGTTAATGCCATGTATTAGGGCCTCTAGCATTGATCCTATTTGTTTCTTCTATGAAATTTGTTGTTTTTGGCCTTATATTTAGGTCCTTGATCCATTTCGAATCAGTTTTTGTTTATGGTGTGAGGTATGGGTCCTGTTTCAGTTTTTTGCAAGTGGACATCCAGTTTTGCTGGCACCTTTTGTTAAAAAGACTGCCTTTTCCCCATTCGATGGACTTTGGGTACTTGTTGAAGATGAGGTGACCATAGGAGGATGGATTTACATCTGGGTTCTCAGTTCTGTTCCATTGGCCACTATATCTGTCATCGCACCAGTACCAGGCTGTTTTGACTGCTGTAGCTGTATAGTAGGTTCTGAGATCAGGTAGTGCGAGTCCGCCTACTTTCTTCTTCTTCTTCTTCAGTAGTGCTTTACTTATCTGGGGCTTCTTCCCTTTCTATATAAAGTTAATGATTAGTTTTTCCATCTCTAAAGAATGTTGTTGGCATTTGGATCGAGATTGCATTGTATCTGTAAGTTGCTTTGGGTAGAATTGTCATTTTCACAATGTTGAGTCTGCCTATTCATGAACACAGTATGTTTTTTTGTTTATGTAGATCTCTTTTGGTTTCTTGGGGTAGTGTTTTGTCATTTTCTTTGTAGAGGTTTTTTACATCCCTGGTTAGATTTATTCCTAAGTATTTTATTTTTTCAGGGGCTATTATAAATGGTATTATTTTCCTGATTTCCTTTTCACCGCTCTCTTTGTTGGTATATAGGAATCCAACTGATTTTTGTGTGTTGATCTTGTATCCTGCTACTCTGCTGAATCATTCTGTTAGTTCCAGTAGTTTTCTCATGGAGTCTTTTGTATTTTCTATGTATAGAATCATATCATCCACAAATAAGGACAGTGTAACTTCTTCATTACCAATTTGGATGCCCTTTATTTATTTATTTTTTGCCTTATTGCTCTAGCTTGAACTTCCAGCACAATGTTAAATGTTAAATCTTTTGAGATATAAAAGATTGAAGCAAGCAGAGAGACATGGAGACCTCATACCACTAAGAAGCAGGAGCCAGGAGAATAGCGCCTCCTTTGGACTCAGGGCCCCTGCACTGAGAAGCTCCTAGACCAAGGGAAGATTGATGACAAGGACCCTCCTCTAAAGCCAAAAGAGAGAAAGCCTTCCCCTGGAGCTGAGGCCCTGAATTTGGACTTCTAGCCTACTAGATTGTGAGAGAATGAACTTGTTGGTTGAAGCCATCCACTTGCGATATTTCTTTTATAGCAGCACTAGATAACTGAGACAGCAACAAGTGTCACAAAACAAATTGTGTATTATTCAATGAAAAACTAATTTTCTCTGTAAACTTTCACCTAAAGCACAATTAAAAAAATCCAAAAAACCAAAAACAAAGGAACAACAACAACAAAAAATGGCCTCTAAAATGAATGTGGTGGAGGACCCAACCAAACTGGGGGAAAAATGAGAAATTGCAGAAATAAGAGAAACTGGATGCTTCTTAGTTTATATATCTATATAGTAAACTCCCAGCATTTTAAGGGGCAGACAGGAATTTCTTGACAAAAGTGTTTTGTGGTTAAAACATACAGGAGGCCAAGCCTACTAATTTGCTCTGTTTAGGCATTGTAGGGTTACTTTGCTCAGGGATTCAAGCAAAAATTCTCTCTTTACAACTTTCCTAAAAGATAGAAAATTGTTGGAATTGAGTGAAATTTCTGTATTGCAAGAAAAATCTTCATTAGGAGGAATTAAGTATTATCCTCATCTAATCTGGTTTTTCTCATTAACGGTAAAAAAACTTGCTGCTTACATTGTTGTCCCTGGGACTAACACAATATAGTCATTATTGGTCATAAAGCGCTATAAAAACAAATTAATTTGTGAAGTTTGTTTTGACAAGAAGTAATACAAAGGTAGAGCTTAGTTTGTGTAGTACTGCTATCATGGCACTCTTGGGCATAATTTTTATGTATAAAGAAAACAAGAACAAATACAAATTTCAAACTGATTGCCAGTGAAGAACTTAATTGAAAAGAGTTTTCTGCTTTTAAAAAGTGATTTATTTTAAAAGTACTTTAAAAAAACAAAGGTCTTATTGGTAACCATTTTAAGTATATTATCTTAATGTGGGATTTAAGTAAAAGGTCAAATCTTGTAGAAGTATTTTTGGTATGACTCAGTTCTGATCATAGATAAACTTTATCAAGAAAATGAAATTAGTTAACATTTTCAAGTCTGAGCACTTGTTTAAAGAGACAGCAACTGTTTTTCGCAAATACAAACTTCAAGGAGGGAACTTTGGTTGAACGATGTGGGAAATGAAAAAATCAAAATGCTATTGTGCAAACATTCTATAACTAAGTTAATATTATATGAGCGGGAACAAACACTGGCTGTACTTCACTAGAAGAATAAATTTAATTCATATGCATGTTTTTTACAGTGTAAATAGATGAATCTCAGGTTTCTTTTGCTTGATATTATTTGTATGTATTCAATCAAAGGACCTAGTTTTTATCTCAGAAACAGAAATGTGTAGCTTTTCATTTAACATTTAATTCCTATCTAGTGACCACTCCTCCACGCCCTCCACCCCAATCCCTGACTTGCCTTTCTCCTGGATCTAGTATGACTCCTACAATTAGTTCATTGCCCAGATGATATTCACGGTAGGGCAGGCGCCATTTGCTAATGAGCTCTGGGACTCAGTGTCGACCAATGTTTAGTCATTCAGCTCCCTTTCTCAAGGAAGAAGCCTCAGAAGTTCAAGTAATTAACTCTCCCTAGTCCAGACATCCATCAGAGGCAGGGGAGGACCTTTCACACTTTATTTTTCAGTCCTACTGCTGTCCCCAACTTTATGAATACTGTCTGAGTGTGTCTTCCTGACAAAGGAAAGGGTAAGCAGGCCCCAGCTCCTTAGAAAGCACTGCTTGGTAAAAACTCTGAGCAATGGAAAGTATTAAGCACCAAGAGTCTGTTATTCCCTAATTTTGCTTGACAAGGAAACCTCTGTAATGTTGGATTTTATTATCTTTACCCCACTTCCTGTTCTTGAAGTGTCTAAAATGAAATGCCTCCCTCTAGGAGTCTGAGGGCAGTCCCTGGCTGGTGTAAACAGTTAACGTGCTCAGTTGCTAATGGAAAGGTTGGAGGTTTGAGTCCACCCAGAAGCATCTTGGAAGAAAGGCCTGGCAGTCTACTTCTGAAAAATAAGCCATTGAAAGCCTATGGAGCACACTTCTATTGTGACACATACAGGTTTGTCATGAGTAATAGTTGACTCAATGGCAACTGACAGGGCTCTGAGGGGACCACTGCCCAGTTAGCATGGTGGCCAGTGGGGCTAGGGGGTCTGGCAGCAGCTAATACCTCTTGACCTTGCCCCTCTTTGCACCCCTAGTAGCATTCTGTCATAGGTATGAGAGAGACTTTCAGGTTCTTCTTGCATTTCCATCTTACACTCTGGCCAACAGATGCCAGTGTTGGCTCTTTTCCATTTAAATTAGTCCTTCCACTTTGCTGTGTGAATTGGGGTCAGAAACATTGATTTACACCAGGCCAGACTGTGTTGCCAACTTGCCCATTCCCCATTACTCCCTTCTTCCTCACGAACAGAACCTTTATCTTGCCCATATATTGGCAGCAGCGTGCCCAGCTCAGGCAATGAATCCTGACTAGTCTAAGCCAATTGGGATATTTTTCTAGCCTTCCTTGCAGCTAGGGGTGGCTGAACCAGCTAGTTCTGACCAGTAATACCTAAGCAACAGAAATCTGCTGGGAGGAAAGAGGTGGGAAAAGCGTAGAGGAGGCAGATTTCTAGGAAAGCTTTTGTGCTCCTGGTGAAAGGATACAGAAACTGCTGGACTTCTTGCCCCTTCTGCCTTTATCTTGGCTTGAATGCAAACTTATTGCCTGGAGCTGGGAGATAACCAGCAGGAGCCCTGGTGGTGCAGTGGTTAAGTGCTCGGCTGCTAACCCACCAGCCGCTCCATAGGAGAAAGGCATGGCAATCTGCTTCGTAAAAATTGCAGCCTTGCAAACCCTATGGGGCAGTTCTGCTGTGTCCCGTAGGGTCGCTGTGAGTTGGAATTGAGTCCATGGCAGTGGATTTGGTTTTTGGTTTGGGGATAGCCATCTTGTGACCAGGAAGCAACAAGTGTTAGGACAAAAATTACAGTGTGCTAGGAATGGAAGAGCAAAGACATGAACAGAGTATAGGCTGTCTTGACTGTCTGTTATGTGAAAGCACTTCCCCAGCCACCTAACTCCTTGTTACTGGAAGAGTCCATCGTTTGGCCCAGAACTTCTAAGTGACAGTACTAAACTTGAGATATACAAAGAAAATAGAGCCCCTTTAACTTTTTGTAACTGATTTAATCTTCTTCCCCAGCCTTCAAAGTTGGAATGGTGATGGTGGAGGTGGTAGTAGACTCTTATATTTATCATTTCATGATAACAGTTTACTTTGGGGAAGTGACCCAGTTATTTAATTTTCCTTCCACATCCCTCTCCCAGATGATATTTGGGTAGAATAGATGGGGGGTTCTTAAGCAGTGGTGTGCTCAAGCCAGCTCATATTGGATTATGAGAGCTGATTGTTAAATTTTGGGGAACTTTGTAAGTCAATTGTTAAATTCGATCATCACTAAACACATGTATGTATTACATAAACTAACATACTATTAAAAAGAAGGATAATAATGCTCAAAACTTATCACTTCCTAATTATTTGACTACATTTTACTATTATCTATGGATTTGAGACTATGTCTATTGTGTCTGCCTGTGAAAATGCTATATAATGGTGTGCTAGTGAGTATCTCATCTCAGTGATGGAACATTGACAGCTTGAAACTGGCCATGGTGGGAGTATTCACACCATGGAAATCTGCAGTAATTCAAATCAGGGCTTTTCCTCTTCTCAAAAATTGAATTGTGCCCCCTTCCCTTGCTCCCTGATATGTGTTGTAAATCCTAACCCTATACCTGTGGATGTAATCTCATTTTGGGATAGTGCTTTCTTTGATATGTTAACAAGGCCATATTAGTGTAGGGTGTGTCTTAAACCTAACCACTTTTGAGATATAGAAAGAGCAAATTAGGCACAGAAGCAAGTAAGTACAAATGGGGGAAAGAGAGATGCCATGTGGAGATCTCCAAGGAATTCTGAGAAGAACATTAGTGAAGCTGAGACAAGAATTTTCCCCCAGAGCAGACAGAGAGTCTTCCCCCAGAGTTGGTGCCCTGAATTCGGACTTTTAGCTCCTTGAACTGTGAGAAAGTAAGTTTCTGTTCTTTAAAACCATCCATTTGTGGTATTTCTGTAACAGCAGCACTCAGAAACTAAGGTATCTCTCTGGAGAGCCAGTTGTTAAACATCTACCAGAGTACCACTTGTCCTAAGTGATCTCAAGTTGTGGGTAGAGAAGAGGCCTTGTTCCACACACTCAGGCCCCTGTGCTGTCCTCAGTTCTCCACAGTAGTGTCACTTTTCTGCAGGTCACTGATAGTCTTCTGGTATCTGCTTCTGGTGAATTTGGGTCTCTCCTCCTGTTCTGTGGAGCTCTGGTGGTTGGTCTTCCCTAGATGATTTGACCCATGTCATCTCTTGCTGTTGCTACACATGCTAGAATTTTCATTTATCCCAAGACTGGGAGATTTGCTCTGAAGCTGCTGGCCACAGGCTCTCTTCACCCCTGCCTTGGCGACTCTTTTAATTGCCTTGTATTCACTCCATTGATAAGGAAGGGACTCCTGCCCCAGGGCTATGGGGCTGGCCGAACAGATGACATCCAACACTAGATAGATGAGATTGACACCATGCAGGGCCACATGGGAGTTGCACATGGGAACAGAGTGAACAAGCAGGGGTTGTGGGAAGAAGGCTTTGTAGTACCAAGAGGGAGAGGTGACCTTTGGTTTCCACAAAACCAAACCCATTGCTGTCGAGTCGATTCTGACTCATAGTGACCCTATAGGACAGAGTAGAAGTGTCCCATAGAGTTTCCAAGGAACACCTGGTGGATTCAAACTGCTGATCTTTTGGTTAGCAGCCATAACACTTAACCACTATGCCATCAGGGTTTCCACAGGAGGATGTAATTATCTTGTTTGAATAATTTCACAGGCTGGCAGGTGACTGAAGCATGCCATTCAGGAATGGCACTGATGGAACTGCACCTGGTTTCTATGACAAGGAAGGTTTTTTGGCTAGGGGACCTTATCTGCCGGAGCAGAGTAAGAAGGAGAATTTAAATTGGCAGCAGCGTGCCCAGCCCAGCCGGATGAAGCCCTCCCAATCTCACCCCAGGTTTTAGGCCTGACACCACAGAGACTTTTCTGGATATCCACCAGGACTGCTTCCATCGTGCAGATGGGAATTTCTGGGTCCCTGCCATGCCACAGGGAGCTGAGGAGGACTTGGGAGTCCTACCTCAGACCTTTCTGTTAATCACACCATTTTTTCTCTCATGATACTCCTCCATATGAGTATGGAAGTCATTCTGGGATGAAGTTTCCTCCTGTGGGATGGAGTTCCAACAGGAAATGGGGACAAAACCCAGCTACTTTTGACTTTTTCCTCAACCTGTACCTAACAACTTCTTGCTTTGAGTTTTGAGCAAAGCAAAACAAAACAAAAGCCATGCCGTACTTATTTCTCTACTTATGTCTCTTTTATTTCTTCCCACCCTTCACTATGAACTACAGAAGTTTTTTTTAAATTTCCCCTTCTGTTTTGTAGGAAATCATCTTTTGTCATATCCTTTTCCTTACCGAGAAAGGAGTTGCCTTTTCCCTTAATCTGAGGCCATAGTGGTGGAAAGGCTACAGGGAACCTGATTTTTAGGAGAGAATGAATTAAAAATACATTTTAATGTATAAAAAAAATTATCTGCATCTTGCTTGTCCATATGACTTACATTTCCCAGCCTTTCACTCCTCAGACAGCTCCAAGATGCTATAGACCTGAGAGTAAGAACTGAAGTGAGGAATTCCTGGCAGACATTTGTCACTGAGAAAAACATCAGGTTTTTTACCTTAGTTGCATTACCCTTTATACGCCAGCTCTTAAAAAGGATATTTTGCAGTTAACAGAATCCTTGAATCCTTTTGGGTGGTAGAAATAAAAATAGGGGTAGAAGAATACACTGACCTTTTGAAGGGGCAAGTTTATGAAGTAGGGAGTGTTGTCACTGATTTATTATCTCCACTTTCAACAGCTCTCTCAGTGCCCCTGGCATTTCTGTGTCTCCTGCTGTGTCCCAGTCACCTGTTAACTAATCCCTCCCAGTATTAATTGCTAATGGATTAAAATGTGACAGGAGTTGCCGGGTGGTGTGAATGGATAACGCTCTTGGCTACTAACCTTAAGGTTGGAGATTTGAGTCCATCCAGAGGTGACTCGAAGGAAGAAAGACCTGGTGACCTACTTCTGGAAAGGCAGCCATTGAAAACCCTATTTAGCACAGTTCTACTCTGACACACATGGGTCGCCATGAGTCAGAGTTGACTTGATGGCAACTGATTTTAAGATGTGACCGCCTCCTTGATTGCATTTAAAACCTTAAATATACTTATGTTCTTTCTTGTTATAAGTAACAATTCCCGTTCATTTTACATAATACAAATAGTCATAATAAAACCTCCCCCCCCCGCCAAAAAAAAAAACCCACCAAACCCATTGCCCTCGAGTCGATTCCGATTCATAGTGACCCTATGGGTTTGGTTTTGGTTTTTTAGGACAGAGTAGAACTGCCTCACAGGGTTTCCAAGGAGGGCCTAGTGTGTTCGAACTGCGGCCTTTTGGTTAGCAGCTGAGCTCTTAACAACTGTGCCACCAGGGTTCCATCATAAAAAAAAAAAAAAATTATCATAAGTCACCTACAATTCATTTTCTGGAGAAAACCACTGTTAACACCTTGGTGTATGTCTTTCAATAACCATTCTTTTACAGAATTATTTTAAATTGCTGCACAGTATGGATCACATTTATTTTTACCTGTTGTAACTAAACTTATTTTTGGTTTAACAATATGAAACCTTACAGCCATTAACAGGCATGCGGACCTGTTGAGAAGAGATGGGAAAGATAGTTTTGTCAGGGAGGTCTTCTCGGTGTACCTCAAATCACTCCATGCCTTTGTTACTTTGCTTCTCAAACTTGGAAATATCCTTCCCCTCTTTTACATCTATCAAAACCTTCCACTTTATTTTATTTATTTACTTTTAATTTTATCGTGTTTTAGATGAACATTTACAGCACAAGTTAGTTTCTCATTAAAAAAGGTATACACAAATTGCTTTGTGACATTGGTTGCAGTCCCCGCAATGTGTTAACACCCTCCCCCTTTCCCTTTCCACCCTGGGTTTTTCGTGTCCATTTATCAGTTTTCTGTCCCTACGTGCCTTCTTGTCTTTGCTTTTGTGCATGTGTTGTCCATTTGATTTCGTATACTCGATTGAACTAAGAAGCATGTTCCTCACGTGTGTTATTTTCTGTTTTATAGGACTGTCTAATTTTTGGCTGAAAGATGGACTTTGGGAGTGGCTTCAGTTCTCGGTTAGCAGGGTGTCTGGGGGCCATAGTCTCAGGGGTTTGTCCAGTGTCTGTCAGACAAGTAAGTCTGATATTTATTTGTGAATTTGAATTTTGTTCTACATTTCTTTCCTGCTCTGTCAGGGACCCTCTATTGTGATCCCTGTCAGAGTAGTCGGTGATGGTAGCCAGGCACCAACTAGTTCTTCTGGGCTCAGGCTGGTGGAGGCTGTGGTTCATGTGATCCATTAGTTCTTTCAACTAATATTTTCCTTATGCCTTTGGCTTTCTTCATTCTCCTTTGCTCCAAACATGATAGGACCAAGAGATGTATCCTAGATGACCACTTACAAACTTTTAAGACCCCAGATGTTACTCACCAAAGTAGGATGTAGAACATTTTCTTTATGAACTATATTATGCCAGTTGACCTGGATGTCCCCAGAGACCCTGGGCCCCTGCCCTCAACTTCAGTAACTCAGTCCCTCAAGGTGTTTGGTTGTGTCTAGAAAGCTTCTATGACTCTGCCTCGGTCAAGTGTATTGATGTTTTGGTCAAAAATATCTCTAATATTGTGTATTGCCTTTCCCTTCACCAAAGTTAACACTTTGTCTACTATCTAGTGATTTTCCCTCCCCACTCTTCCCCTGCCTTGTAACTTTCCAAGGATGGTTTTTATTTTTTTTTTTTCTGTGTGTAAACCTTTTCTTGCTTTTTTATAATATTGGTCTCATACAACGTTGTCCTTTTGTGATTGACTTATGTCATTCAGCACAATGCCCTCCAGATTCATCCTTGTTGTGAGATGTTTTGCACATTCATCATTGTTCTTTATTGTTGCATAGTTTTCCGTTGTATGTATGTACCATAATTTGTTTATTCATTCATCTATTGATGGGCACTTAGGTTGTTTTCATCTTTTTGCTATTGTAAATAATGCCTCAATGAACATGGGTGTGCATATGTCTATTCGTGTGACGGTTCTTATTTGTTTCGAATATATTCCTAGGAGTGGTATTGCTGGATTGTAAGGTATTTCTATTTCTAGCTTTTTAAGAATGCGCCATATCGTTTCCCATAGTGGTAGTACCATTTTACATTCCTGCTAGCAGTGCATAAAATTTCCAATCTCCCTGTAACCTCTCCAACTGTCATGGATTGCGTTGTGTCCCCCCAAAATATGTGTTGACTTGGCTAGGCCATGATTCCCAGTATTGTGTGGTTGTCCTTCCATTTTGTGATTGTAATTTTATGTTAAAGAGGATTAGGGTGCGATTGTAACACCTTTACTAAGGTCACATCCCTGATCCAATGTAAAGGGAGTTTCCCTGGGGTGTGGCCTGTACCACCTTTTACCTCTCAGGAGATGAAAAGGAAAGGGAAGTGAGCAGAGAAGGGGGGACCTCATACCATCAAGAAAGCAGTACTGGGAGCAGAGCGCATCCTTTGAACTTGGGGTCCCTGCACAGAGAAGGTCCTAGTCTTGGGGACGATTGATGAGAAGGCTGCCAGAGAGAGAAAGCCTTCCTCTGGAGCTGACACCCTGAATTTGGACTTTTAGCCTACTTTACTATGAAGGAATAAACTTTTCTTTGTTAAAGCCATCCATTTGTAGTATTTCTGTTATAGCAGCACTAGATAACTAAGACACCAACATTTATTATTTTCTGTTTCTTATTTTTGGATTAGTGCTAGTTATGTCGGGGTGAGATGGTATCTCATTGTAATTTTGATTTGCATTTCTCTAGTGGCATGGAAACCCTGTTTTAGTGGCTAATGATGGAGAACATTTCCTCTTGCTCCTCTTAGCTGCCTGAATGTCTTCTTTGGTGAAATGTTGTTCAGTCCTTGGCCCATTTTTAAATTGGATTATTTGTCTTTTTGTTATTGAGGTGTTGACATATTACATAGATTTTAGAGATTAGACCCTTGTCAGATATGTCATAGGAAGAAATTTTCTCCCAGTCTGTAGGTTCTCTTTTTACTCTTTTGGTGAATCTTTTGGAGAGCTTAAGTGTTTAATTTTCAGGAGCTTACAGTTATCTGGTTTATGTTCTGGTGTTTGTGCATTGTTAGTTATGGTTTGTATTGAATTAATGCCGTGTATTAGGGAAAAAAAAAAATTTTTTTTTATTAGGGCCCCTATGATTGTTCCTAATTTTCCTTCTTTGATATTTATTGTTTTAGGTTTTATATTTAAGTCTTTGATGCATTTTGGGTTAGTTATTTTATATGGTGTGAGGTATGGGTCCTGTTTCATTTTTTAATAGATGGACATCCAGTTTTGCCAGCACTATTTTTTAAAAAGACTGTTTTCTCCCACATTTAATGGACTTTGATCCTTTGTGAAAGATCAGCTAACCATAGGTAGATGAATTTACATCTGGGTTCTCAATTCTGTTCCATTGGTCTATGGGTATTTCATTGTACTAGTACCAGGCTATTTTGACTACCGTGGCTGTATATTAGTTTCTGAGATTAGGTAGTGTGAGCCCTCCTACTTTGTTCTTTTTCTTTAATAATGCTTTGCTCATCTTGGGCCTCTTTACTGTCCATGTAAAGTTAGTGATTAGTTTTACCATCTTGATAAAGAATGCTGTTGGTATTTGGATTGGGATTGCGTTTTATCTGTAGATAGCTTTGGGTAGAATTGTCATTTTCACAATGTTGAATATTCCTGTCAATGAGCATGGTATGTTTTTCCATTTATGTAGGTCTCTTTTGCTTTCTTGCAATAGTGTTTTGTAATTTTCCTTGTATAGGTCTTTTACATCCCTGGTTTATTTCTAAGTATCTTATCTTTTTCGGGGCTATTATAAATGCTATTGTTTTCCTGATTGGCTTTTCAAAGTTCTCTTTTTTGGTGTTATAGAAATCCAACTGATTTTTGTATGTTTATCTTATATCCTACTACTCTGCTGAATCTTTCTATTAGTTCCAGTAGTTTTCTTGTGGAATCTTTAGGGTTCTCTGTGTATAGGATCATGTCATCTGCAAATAGGGGTAGTTTACTTCTTCTTTTCCAGTTTGGATTTCCTTTATTTCTTTTTCTTGCCTTATTGCTCTAGGTAGGACTTCCAGCATAATGTTAAATAGGAGTGGTGATAAAGGGCATCCTTGCCTTGTTCCTGTTCTCATGGGAAATGCTTTCAGTCTCTCTCCATTGAAAATAATGTTGGCTGTTGGTTTTGTATAGATGTCCTTTATTATGTTGAGTAATATCCCTTCTATACCTATTTTATTGAGAGTTTTATCAGGAATGGGTATTGGACTTTATCAAATGGCTTTTCTGCATTGATTGAGATGATCATGTGATTATTTTCTTTTGTTCTATTTATTTGGTGAATTACATTGATTGGTTTTCTAATGTTGAACCATCCCTGTGTACTTGGTATGAATCTCTCTTGGTCATGGTGTATTATTTATTTATTTATTTTTGATATGATGCCGAAGTCTGTTGGCTAGAATTTTGTTGAGAATTTTTGCATCTGTATCCATGGAAAGATGTTGGTCTGTAATTTTCTTTGGTGACTTTGTCTGGCTTTGGTATCAGGGTTATGCTGGCGGGAAGGGGTAGAGGTGGCATATGGGGGTAAGTAGGAGGGAGAAAGAAAAGGAAGAAAGGGAAAAAAATAGTGGGGTGGAAGCCAGTGGGTGGGGGCAGGGCGGACCTGGGGAGGTGGTGGGCTGGTGGCTCTCTATCCAAGGTGGTACAGCATGGCCTGGTGGGAAGGAGTGAGGGTGATGTATGGGGCAGAAGGGTGAGGCTGGGAAAGTGTGTTTCTCTGATTACCGGGTGCCCTGTCTCCTGTTTGCAGCTCTATGAAGTTGCCTTCCTGTATTCCCTGTTTGTGGTCATTGCTGGTTGTGTTCCAAGATGGCAATGCTGTGTTGTCTAGTTGGTAGGGGACCTCTACTCAGTATCGCTCCTCGCTCTTCAGTGTCTTCTCCCATTCGGTGTTTGATTTAGTTCTTTATCCCTTCATTTGATGCTTAGGGTTCCAGGCTTGACATTTGTATTTGGTTTACTTAGTTTTTCGGGGCCTTTGTTAAAGAGGGATGGTATGTTGTGTCTGTCTAGGGTGCCATGTTGGTGAAGGAGTTTATTAGGGAGATTTATGTATGAGGCAGTCCCTGGCAGCTGCAGGACCAAAGCAGATCTCTGTGGCCAGCAGTAGGAGGCAGAGGTTTTATAGTGGTTATGGACAATAGTGGCTACATACCAGGGATGTTACATAAAGCTGCCTCAGCAAGATCACATAATAGGGCTTGGAAAACAGCAATGAACTAACAGAAACAGCAGTGAACTAATGGAAAGCATGAGGGCAGCCATTTCAGCCTCGCAAAACCTGTATCCCCTTCACATGTCATGTGTCTTCCCCTATGTGTACATATCTCTGTTTAATCTGCTCTTTTTATAGCTCAGAAGTGATTAGACTTAGGACCCACACTACTGATTAACATAACAAAAGAAACCCTATTTCCAAATAGAACTGCATACACTGGTAAAGGGTTTAGGATTCCAGCACGTGTATTTGGGGGGGACACAATTTAATTCATTGTCATTGTTGTTAGGTGCGATCAAGTTAGTTCTGACTCACAGTGACTGTATGTACAACAGAACAAAACACTGCCCAGTCCTGCACCATTGTCAGAATCATTGCTGTATTTGAGCCCATTGTTGTAAACACTGTGTCAATCCATCTCATTGAAGATCTTTCTCTTTTTCACTGACCCTTTACTTTACCAGGCATAATGCCCTTCTCTGCAGACTGGCCTCTCCTGATAACACATCCAAAGTATGTAAGAGGAAGTCTTACCATCCTCACTTATAAGCAGCATTCTGGCTGTACTTCTTCTAAGACAGATTTGTTCCTTCTTCTGGCAGTCCAAGGTATATTTTGTATTCTTTGCCAACACCATGGTTCAAATGCATCAATTCTTCTTTCGTCTTCCTTATTCATTGTTCAGCTTTCAAATACATACAAGACAATTGAAAATACAATGGCTTGGATCATACACACCTTAGTCCTCAAGGAGACATCTCTGTTTTAACACTTTAAAGAGGTCTTTTATGGCAGATTTGCCCAATGCATGTGTGATAGAAGTGTTTAAGGCCAGAAAGGACTTTGATGATCACCGAGTCTACTTGAAAATGAGACCCAGAGATCTCGTTATCAAACAATGTTGTATTTGTTGTTGTTGTTAGTTGCCATTGAGCCAGCTCTAACTCATGGCAACTTTATGTATAACAGAACAAAATTTTGCCAGGTTCTGTGCCATCTTTGTGATTATTGGTGTATTTGTTAGCTGGGATTAAATTCCTGTTATCCAGACCCACAATCCAGTTTTTCAGTATCTCGTATTGTACTTCCTTGTCTACTTAGCTAGATAATAAACCTATTTTGGTAGAAGCTATTATTAGCATCATCTCCACTTTAAGTGTGAGGACACTGAGGTGCAAATAGGTTGAGTAATTTCACTCCAGGTCACACAACTTGTAACTGGTGAAAACTGGACTCTACCCAGACAGCTGATACCTGAGTCCTTGCTTTTAGCCCCACATTATCCCACCTCTTGTGTGTGTCTTACTTCGGAAAATTGAGTCAGATGACAACTAAAGATGGGGTTTGACAATTAGGAAAATCTTGACTTTTTCAGGGGAAGCTTCAGGGGGAGTAGGATTAGGAGCTTGATTATGTCAAGTTGAAGAATGAGTGAAAGGTGAGATAGTGGAGGGTATGAGCACCACAAATAAGCTTGGTGGTGAATGAAAGGGCAGCCACATGGTGGCAGTTTGAGGAGCAGGTAGAATTGAGGGAAGGGATGCTTTATCAAGTGATTGTTTGGATGAAGAAGACATGATAATTGATGAAAAAACATCATAGAAGAGGCAGGTTATGGATCAAGATGGACTGATTGGCTCTGGAAAGGAGTAGGTATTTATCTTTTTGGAAAAGTAAGAAATGGTGATGAAAGAGTGTAAATAAAAGCTGAAGGTAGAAAGAATGGAGGATGTGGGTGACTTTTTTTTTTTGAAGGTAGGGAGCTATGTTGTCTGATGAAGATAAAAGGGCTAGGGTTGGGGCAGGGGACTTGCAGAACATGGAGCAAATTTGGAAGCACTTTTATAAGGAAACACAGTAGAGGAATATTTAGTGCAAAGCTGAGGTTGGAGCTCTTAAGTTTGTAATTTAGGTGATCAGTGTGGCTTTATGATTGTGATGGTTAAGATTGTGTGTCATGTTGGCTGGGCCATGATTCTTAGTGTTTTGGCAGTCATATCATGTTGTGATCACTTCCCTCTTGAGATTTGATATGTGATCACCCTTGATGGGATCTGTTATGAGTAGCCAATCAGTTGAAAGAGTTTCTTTAGGTGTGTGGCCTGCATTAAATGTAAGTGGATATTCTGGTAAGGCTCAGGGGCTTTTGCTTTTTCAGGATCCTGCAGCTGGCCCCTGTTCGTTGGACCTCCAGTTCTTGAGACTTGAGCTAGCAGCTCACCTGCGGTGTTGCCCGCCAATTTTGGGATTTTTTTTATCTTCACAGCCTGTGAGCAACAGCCCTGCTCTCTGACCTGCCTATCTTGGGTTCACCAGCCCCTGTGGCTATATGTATCAGGAGAAACCTCTATCCTGACCCATGGACTTGGGCCACTGCAGCCTCTACAACTGCAGGAGCCATTTCCTTAATATAAATTTCTCTCTCTCTGTGTATATTTATATGCTTTGTTGATTTTGCTTCTTTAGAGAACATAGCCTAAGAAAGTGATCTTCTCCAGCAGTGCCAGAATGTTCAGAATTGAGAAAACAGAGTTGTTGGACATTGTTAGGGTGAGGGACAGAAAGACAGGACAAGAGGGCACGAGAAGGGATATGTTGATAAGAATGTTGTTGATGTGATTGGCTAGGTTAGGTTCTGAATTATTGACGACCAAAAGCTCAGAACTTGTTACAGATCTAACTCATATTCTTTTACAATTTTGTTATGCCTAATGATAAAGAACACATATGCATACAGATGCTGTCAGATTAAACTACAAAAGTCCTCTTTATTTCACCTCCCCCTCCCTCAGTCATCTACCCTGCAAACCTTTGCCCTGGGGAAGAGGGAAGGGAAGCACATTTTACTGTCCCGCTCTTTCAGTGGTAGTGGGTACATGTTGATGAAAGACAAAAGGTGTTAGAATTTTTTTTCCACCACCTGCGGGACCCCTAGGGTACTGAGTCATCTTCAAATTGTAGGGAGACAGCATGTCTTGCAGTGGATGCCAGCAGTGACGTCGCAGTCAGATTATGCTCCTGCTAGATCAAGCAGTCCCAGGAGGAAGCACAGTGTTTCATTTGTATGAGGCTAACTGGGAATAGCTATGGTTCTTATCAGTTGTCACTTGCCATCAGCTGTTGTCTCTCCACTTGATTCCAACCAATCTAACACACTTATCAAAAGTTCAAAACAACACTTACATCACCATCATAACAGTGTTTATAATTTTAGGCCTGCAGGATTTTGCTAATTTAATCAGTAGACTGGTGATCAAAAGGAGGTACTTCATTACATGGGCACTGAGCCAAGGAAACAATCCCATGATGGATTTTCCCTGTGTTTCCTTTGGCTACAGGTATGGGAGGAAGAAGTGTCAGGAAGGGTTAATAAACTGGAAGTAAAAGCAGGGATTGAGAGGTCGAACATTTGGTGAGGCTGAGGAAATGGCTTAGTGGAAGAGGTAGCAAGGAAAGAGTACATGGTCAGGGAGTAGGATTTCAGGTTTACATTTTAGATGCTTCTGAGGCAGTGTTATAAATAGAGGAGGGCATGAACTTGGGAGTCTGACTACTGTGGCTTAGGATCCCAGCCCTGCTATCTAAATTACTATCTGTGTGAGGTTGGGCAATCTCTAAACAGGGGGAATGTAACCTAACTTTAGGTTTATTGTAAGAGTTATAGATAATAATGTAAAGTTACTGGTGTGGTGTCTGGCACTTGGCGAGCTCTCAATAAATGTTCATGACCAGGGACAGATTACCCAATAAGCAAGGTAAGACATGCTTAGGGCATCAGCAAAACAGGGGCACCAGTTGTCCAAAGCAAAGACCCACAGATGCCAAACAGAGCACCCACAGTGGAATGTAACTGGCAGGACACTAAATGAAATTGATAGCGGCTCCAGTGCATGAGAATGTGCTGACCAGAAATAAGGTTCATGCAGGGTCACCAGGGGGTCCACGCACAAGGTTGTTTAAGCTGTGAGGTCCCTACCACTTCAACACCTTTGTTGACATCTGTCTCCTACAGTCCCATCCCATGTAATTGAAACTCCTTGTCTCAGCAGGTCTCTTAGGAGTTGTCTTAGACCGGGTTCTCTACAGAAACAAAACCAGTGAAGAGTATAAATATTTATATAGAGAGATTTATATCAAGGAAATGACTCACGCAGCTGTTGTTATTAGGTGCCATTGAGTCGGTTCTGACTCATAGTGACCCTATGCACAACAGAATGAAACACTGCCTGGTCCTGTGCCATCCTTACAATTGTTGTTATGCTTGAGCCCATTGTTGCAGCCACTGTGTCAGTCCGTCTTGTTGAGGGGCATCCTCTTTTCTGCTGACCCTGTACTTTACCAAGCATGATATTCTTCTCCAGGGACTGATCCCTCCTGAAAACATGTCCAAAATATGTAAGATGCAGTCTCGCCATCCTTGCTTCTAAGGAGCATTCTGGTTGTACTTCTTCCAAGACAGATTTGTGCATTCTTTTGGCAGTCCATGGTATATTCAATATTCTTCGCCAACACCACAATTCAAAGGCGTCAGTTCTTCTTTGGTATTCCTTATTCATTGTCCAGCTTTCACACACATATGATGCAATTGAAAATACCATGGCTTGGGTCAGGTGTACCTTAGTCTTTGAGGTGGCATCTTTGCTTTTCGACACTTTAAAGAGGTCCTTTGCAGCAGATTTACCCAATGCAATGTGTATTTTGATTTCTTGACCCCTGCTTCCATGGGTGTTGATTGTGGATCCAAGGAAAATAAAATCCTTGACAATTTTAGTCTTTTCTCTGTTTATCATGATGTTGCTTATTGGTTCAGTTGTGAGGATTTTTGTTTTCTTTATGTTGAGGTGTAATCCATACTAAAGGCTGTGGTCTTTGATCTTCATTAGTAAGTGCTTCAAGTCCTTTTCACTTTCAGCAAGCAAGGTTGTGTCATCTGCATAACGCAGGTTGTTAATGAGTCTTCCAATCCTGATGCCCCATTCTCCTTCATATAGTCCAGTGTCTCAGATTATTTGCACAGCATACAGATTGAATAGGTATGGTGAAAGAATACAACCCTGACGCACACCTTTCCTGACTTTAAACCACTCAGCTGTAGAGGCTAGAAAGTCCCAGGTCCCTGGGTCAGGCTGGAAGCTTCTCTTGACTCATGTAGCTGCAGGGGCTGGCAAACCCAAGATTCGCAGGTTACACAGTAGGCCTTTGGCCCACAGGCTGCAGAAGCTGATGAATTCTAAGATCGGCAGGTAAGATGGCAGGTCACTGGCTCACAGGCTGCAGAGGCCAACGAGTCCGAAGATTGGCAGGTAAGCCGCTAGCTCAGGTCTCAAGAACCAGAGGTCAGTTGAGCAGGAGCCAGCTGCAGGACCCAGAGTGAGGAAAAGCCAGTGAACTTTGCTATATTGGATGTAGGCTACACCCCCAAGGAAACTCCCTTTCAACTGATTGGCTGCTCATAACAGATCTCATCACAGAGGTGACTACATTATATCAGATCTCATTATGGATGCAGGTACATCATAACTGCCAAACTACATCATCACTGCCAAACCACTGGGCCAAACAACATGGCCCAGCCAAGTTGACACACAACCTTAGCCATCACAGGAGTATACTGTTTTCTTTCTAATAAACAAGAGGTTGTGGTGGGCTGTTGAGTCTAACTCTTGCTGCATTCATTCAATATGCAACTGGATACTACATGAGCAGTTGCTGGGCAAGGGTGGATTATATTAATAGATAACAGGTCTCTGGTCCATTTTGAGAGAACTGTCTTGTACATCCACATCTGCTGATCAAGCATCTCCAGCCAAGAGGGCCAGCAATGCTCTCTCTTTACCATGATACAAACACAAGGGTATGCTCATGTGCATGTCCTGGTAAACAGCAAGTGGGAGCTCCAGTTCCAGATGATGCACAAAAATGAAGGAAATCGAATAAGTTGATCATTGCAATGAATTCAATCAAGTTACTTTTTAACTATACAGCACTTACGTGCAGACTTAGGTACTAAGTTTGTAAATAATAGTATTTACAACTTTAAAATATGTTTGACATACATGTAGGTGTAATCCAGCATACATTTAATGTAATACTCACAAAAAAAAATACTAACAGGTAATAATTTAATGCTAACCTAGCAAATGTCCATAAATACTAGAAATATTAATATTTATCTAACATGAAAGGTTTTAATTTATGTATCAAGTGAGTTTTGTTTTTTATTTTCTGTTATGTGGGACACAGTCCTTGATACTACTCTATATATGCTAATAAACAAGGTATTAGGCACACTAAAAGGATGCAAAATTGAGTATTTCTCATGCAAAATATGTTTCTGTTTTGCAACAGTAAGCGTGTTTCTAAATTTGTCTTCCAAGAAAGAAGCGAGGGGCATTTATCAGAACATTATGTCTATATTTTATCAGAATATTTATGTATCTGTGTGTAAGGAAACTGAACAAATCCTTGAGGAAATAATTGAATATTTAGATAATGAAAGTTATATAAACGTATTTTATTTTCCATTTCCCTTCAGACTGACTTCCTTTTAAGAAATTGTGATTGGTGTTGTTATGACTCGCAAAACAAACTTGCTCATCGAGAAATGGTGCTATTGTTACATCAATTGTGTACGTATTTCTGAATATGGGAGTTGAATAATTCCACAAAGAAATAAAATGTGCATTTTATAAATTTTGTATATGATAACAATTATATTTTCCTTTTTGTTTCGGACCAATTGGGTATAATCTCACTTTCCGTTGCCTCTCATCGACCACATAACAACATGCCAGTGGCACTATAGTCACGTGACTCGTGACATTATCTGGTCCTGTCCTGCAAAAAGCAAACCAAAATGCATCTTCAGATTGAGCATACCTTTGTATGTGTATCATGCTCTTTGGAATCACTCTTTCCCCTATCGGGTATCAACAGTAGTCCAGTGAACTGTGAAGTTGCAGCATCAAATGACAAAAAGTGAGTGTGCAAAATAATACTTATATTTCGAGACAAAAAAAAAAAATGTGAAGGTCTCACGAACAAGCATCGTACAGCAAACGAATGAAATTTTCGACTGTCTTGCAAGTACTATTTCTTTTGACTGTCTCAGACCTGAAGGATAAAATTACATGTTCCAAATCAATTTCTTTTACTTACCAATTTTCAAATACAAATTTTTTTGTTAATGTCCAAATTCAAATGTAAATTTTATAAATTTCACTTGTTTTAGAAATTTTATTTATTTTCAATTATTCAAATTTATTTGCTATGGTAGAACACAATTTAAAAAGTGACATAATTTTATATCCAGGTAAAATGAAATGACAACTAAATGGAGCAGAAAAACAAAACCTTGAAGAAGATAAAAAGAAAAGGATTTGTGAATCCTTTTCAAAATTTAGATCCTTTTTAAAACATGAATCAGAAGAGGCTTTTTCAGTTGAATGCTTGAGTTTAATGGGTGCAAATTCTTATACTAGTATTGCTAGTGCTGAAATTAGTAATAGCTATACAAATATAACAGAATTTGTTCTAAATTCTGCATCCCTTCCTTGCTGTAGTAAAAAAATTTATAATGGTATAGAAAGTGAAACTTGTTTAGAATCTGAAACTGTTTCTTTTGCAGACTCCATAACTAACAGAAATACAGATCTTGCTTTGTGGAATAATTTTTCTTCTAATGACATAAATTACTGAATTGGAAGAAGGCTCGGGGATTATCATCATCACAGTGGATCATTTGAAAATCTGTGTCAAAATTTCTGGATGGTAAACAAACAAGGTTTTGTAACCAGAATATATTTCTAGGGTGCAGGGTAATGGTGACAATTGTAAGAGGGAATGGCTACTGTATTCTCCATCACCTGGTTACCCTTTCCTTTTCTTCATTGCTTCTGAAAATCAATAAATGCCATTTTCATTTTAAAGACTTCAGCACTACTCACTACAAAGGAGGAGCAAATAGAGAGCAAAAATAACAAGTGTACAAGTCAGCAGTGTAACTCCTGTGAGTCAGGGGCTCCACCTTTCTTACTTCTCAAGGTTGTATCTTGTCTACCTATCAATGAATGGGGAAGTGCACTTTTACTGTCTCTTATTCCCAAGGTTGGTGGGGGTGTCTTGGCTGCTGTAGGAATGTAGGTCCCCTCTTTTGCAGCTGGTGATACCCATGACTCCAGCTCTAATCCACAGAGTTGTCCATTCTTGAGAGCAGTCTTTTCCATGGATGGAGGGCCATGAACCACGATATGGTGATCACTGCCTCTTTCCCAGGGACCTCCTGCCTTGCTGGTCTTTCCCACATGAAATCCACACAGGGCCATGATGGATGGACTTACCTGTTTGGTACAGAAGGACTAAAGGTTGTGACTTTACCCAGCTTGCTCATCACCTCATTCCCCACAGATAAATTTCTTTGGGAGAAGACATACTACTCCCCTTGGATAGAGAGTAGGTGCTCTCACACTCCTGCTTTTCCTTCTTGCTCCCACTCAATCCTTTTGTCTCCTTTACTCAGCCCCCTCTTTCAAGCTCCCTGCCCAGGTGACCTACTCCTTCCTTAGGAAGTGCTGCCTCCGTCTCTGCAGGAGAAGGTTCTGCTCTTTGATCCTTTTTAGCATCTTGCACACTTAAACCAATCAGGTTTGTTGGCTGCTAACGAGTTCCCTTCCTGGGGAGACGGAGTGGGCTCTGGGCTTGTTGCATGAGGGAGGTTTGCTGGGCTCTAGAGATGGCAATTTAGCAAATCCGTCCTCCCTGTGGCTTGAGTGGGCCTGGTTGAGCACACCTTTGAGAAGCACTTGATTCGGAATCGACTCGACGGCAGTGGGTTAATGCAGCTCTCACAGGCCATCCCTGAAAGGCTGAGCTGGTCCTATTCTGGCAGTAGAACTGACCTCATAACACTGTATTTCATTTTTTATCACTAGGATCCCTCTATAAGAGAAGTGAGTGCGTGCGCGTGTGTGTGCGTGTGTGTGTGTGTGTAATTCTTGGAGTTGCCCTGTTTTTTGAGGAATAAAACTGAAAACCGTCTCTAGATTTATATTCTGAAATCACAGCCAGTCTGAGAGAACCACCCTTGGGTTCAACTTTTTTTTTAGTCAGGCATCGTTACACTTTACTTTTCTCTTACTGAAGTGAAAAGGCACAGGCAGATAAAGAATTTTTGGAAAAAAAATATCGGAATGATCATATTCCCTAGAATTTCACACATTTAATTTTGCTATTTTTACTTTCTTGTATCAGGCCTTTTAAATCCTGGAAGGAGAACAGACATTTGGGATATTTTTTTTAGTTCCTGTTCTGTTTGGAATTCGATTCCCTTAGCATGACAGTTTAGACAAGCTGTTTGAACTACCACTGTGGAAGGCTCCAGAGGTGGGCAGCGAGGGGGCCCCTGATTCCATGAGTAAGGGAGGTGGGCAGTGAAGGGCCCCCGATTCCATGAGTAAGGGAGGTAGGCAGTGAGGGGCCCCTGATTCCATGAGTAAGGGAGGTAGGCAGTGAGGGGGCCCCTTGATTCCGTGAGTAAGGGAGATGGGCAGTGAGGGGCCCCCAATTCCATGAGTAAGGGAGGTGGGCAGCGAAGGGACCCCCGATTCTATGAGTAAGGGAGGTGGGCAGTGAGAGGGCCCCCGATTCTATGAATAAGGGAGGTGGGCAGTGAGAGGGCCCCTGAGTCTATGAATAAGGGAGGTGGACAGTGAGGGGGCCCACAATTCCATGAGTAAGGGAGGTGGGCAGTGAGGGGGCCCCCGATTTCATGAGTGAAGGAGGTGGCAGAGAGGGGACCCCCAATTCTGTAAGTGAGGGAGGTGGGCTGTGAGGCAACCCCCGATGCCATGAATAAGGGAGGTGGGCAGAGAGGGGGCCCCCGATTCTATGAAACGTGACTGTTCAGTGAGCTCTGCTCAGTCATCTCCAGAAAAATCCAGAGATCAGGCACAGTTGGAATCTGACACACACCCGCCTGGGTTTGAATACTGGCTTCGCTCCTTATTATTATTAGGAAATTATTAGGAAAGTTACTTAGCCCTTTGAGGTCTTTGTTTTTCCCTTTGTAAAAGGGGAATAATATCACCCACTTTTTTTTAAAGGTTGTTGTAAAGATTAAATGCATCAATACCTAAGAAGTGATTAGGGTAGTGCATGAGATATTGAAAATGCTCGATAAGGCCATTATCATGACATCTAAAAGCACTTGAAAGGCAAAGTTCTTATTAAATTTTTTATTTCTGTGCTGGGTAGAATGTTAGGGCAGGCTAAATATGATCTTGAGTTCTTTCAGACATGTTGTCTTTTGTCACCCTCTTCTCTATGGCACCCCACCTCCACCCGTTAACATGAGATATTGACACTCTTCTCAGTAACATCAGAAGTGGCTCTCAGGAGAGACCAACCTCCCCTCCCTGTCCCCAGCTGTAAAATTCTCAGGGATATATGCATTTTAACCAAGGACAAAAGGATGAATGGGATTGACAAAGCACTGGGGGGGGGACTGGTTAGTGACTTCTTAGATCCCTGGCCAGGAATCCCACACTTTCAGAAGGGGAGGGTGGAGAGAAGAGTGGGGAAACTTGCCCAGAGTCATCAAGTAGCACCCAAAATACAACTTGCTAGCTATTTGCTCCACACATTCTGCCAAACAGAGATTCTTTGGTTTACGTACTGCTTTTAAATTGCAGTCAATTCTCTGAAGCTGTACTGTCATCAGTCATTTGCGTACCTTACATATACTTTGTATATATTGCTTTTGAATAAGGAAGACTGAAGAAGAATTGATGCATTTGAAGACGGGTTTAGGGTTCAGAAGAGAGGGGAAAGCCTGCTAGAGATAGTACATGATAGAGTGATTGAATAGGTCTGGACCAAACATTAGTTCTTCCACTTAGTAGCTCTGTGAGCAAGTTACTTCACTCCCCGGTAACTGACATTTTTCTCTCCTGGGCCCCAAACGTAAATATCTGATGCTATGACTTGTTTTAATATTTTATATTTTCTGTGGTTTAATATTTTTTATTTTCAAAGAGGACCATGATTTTGGAAAGTGAATTCCTTCATGTTTTACTGTTTCACACCTTTCTTCTTTCTGGTACTAATACTGTGAGAGTGGCGGCGTGGTGAGAGAGAAGTTTGAAAGAAGGAAAGGTAGTTTGGTCATTTTTTTTTTCCTCAGTCAGAAATGGGAAGATCATCTCTGAGCACCTGGGCTCATCCAGCATGACAAGAACCAAGTTTGTCCAGAGTCTTTTCCTCAGTTGAAGGCATATCAGCGTGTAATATGTTCTTCTCCTTCCCCTCAAGGTGTCTGTTTGCATGTCTGGCTACCCCTTGATAATTTTTCATGCTCGTGCATTTTGAGTATGCGGTGGCTCTGAGAATTCTCTCCGGATGGTGGAATGCCAGGCTTGCTAAAACCTTATCTGATGAGGATCGTAAGAATGATTTACTCATGAGCCGTTCTTCTTGGGCTAGTTGTATACTTTGAAGCAGAAAATTATTTGGCTAATTAATTTACAAACATAATTTAATACAGCTAAAGTCATCCACCAGCCTCTCTTTGGAAACCATATGGGGCAGTTCTTCTGTGTTCTAAAGAGTCACTCTGAGTTGGAATTGACTTGATGGCAGTGAGTTTGGTTTTCTTCTTTTTTTAATGTTAGATGGTAGGATGAATTTTGGGAAGCCTTTATTAGCATCTCCGTCATATGGACCAGTGTTGTAGACTGAATTTAGTGAGTCTAACACCATCTCTAGTGCACCGAAAGCAGCCATTTCTTTCTCACTTATACTTTTAACCTAGCAGTTCCTGATCTCATTCGCACACATAATTGTACATTTGAAATAAGGCCAGTAAGCAGACTGTGGTGGAAGGAAGGGCTTTTCAGTTTAGCCAGTGGTTCGTAGTTGTCTGAGGACATAGACTGCTCACAAGAACAGGGCACCTTAGTTGAGTAAACCTGGGGCTAGTCACCAAGCTTCTGACTTGAAGAAGTTTGGTGCCCACAAGAAACCAAACGAAGCCAAGCAAAACCCAGAACCCCCAGAAAACGTAAGTAAGGAAGGAAGGAAGCATGATATGATGCAGAAGAGAACATGGAAGAACCATTCAGAAAGTTAGCTAATTTAATCTTATTATAAACTTCTTACCGTCTTCTCAAGTTAGTGGAACACTGAAGATTTTAAAGAGCTTTGAAAATTACTTTGACTCAAGTATTGCACCTGGAACTTATCCCGAGGAGATAGCATTAGTGTATAAGGATGTTCATTTCAGTGTTCTTTATAATACCCAAAACACAGAAATGATTTAAATACTCAAAAGTAGGGGATCAATTAAATAAATTATGATGACATATCCATATCCTGGAATATTATGTAGTTACTAAAATGATGATGTAGACTCTATTGATATGGACATATGTTTATAATATATTGTTAAGGTTACAAAACAGTATGTGTAAATGAAGCCTTTTCATAGGAAAATTGTTTTCATAAGCATAGAAAAAGTCTAGAAGGATATACACAAAATATTGACAGTGGTTATTTTAGAAGGTTGGTTATTGATGATCTTTTATTTAAAAAAAATACTGTCTTAGTTTTCTAGTGCTGCTGTAACACAAATACCTGAAGTGGGTGGCTTTAAAGAATAGAAATTTATTTTCTCATCGTTCAGGAGGCTAGAAGCCTGAATTCAGGGTGTGGCTATAGGGGGAGGCCCTTCTTTGTGGGTAGTTCCTTGGCATTCCTTGGCTAGTAGATGATCCTCAGATGGGTTTGTCTTCCCCCATGTGTGTCTCTGTGTCTATTCTGCTCTTTTTATAACTCATCAATGATTAGCTTTGGGATCCACCCTACTCAGGTATGACCTAATTAATGTAACAAGGAAAACCCTGTTTCCAAACAGGATTATATTCACAGGTATAGGGACAGAACTTCAATAAGTATTCTTGGGAAAAAGAATTCAATCTGTGACAAATACTTTTTCTTATTTCCTGAAAATTTTTTGCAATAGGTGTATATTATTTGTATAGTAAAAAAAAAAGCAATGAATTAATATGAACATTGCTGTTGGAGGCTTTGGATGGCCACTTGACATTTAGAAAGTTGGCTTTTCCCAACTTGATAGTTCTCAAACAATTGGCCCCATTTCGATGACCTAACAACATCTCCACACTTTCGATCAAGGCTTACATTAAATAGTGCTGAATGGCTACCTCTTTCCATCAAGAGTGTTTAAAGCCCAATCTACCTAGTGAATTCTGATCTTCTCTGGATTGCTGACCTTGATTAACCTCATGGGTTTGAGTCCATCCGGATGAGTCCAGAGCAGAATCTACCCAGTTTTCAAAACAAAAAAATCAGTATACCACCATCTGCTTGTGAGGTTTCTAAAGCATATGGACAACCTCAGAGCCCAGCATTCCAGGCTTTTGCAAGAGCATGTCATCTCAAATTGTGCACTGTTCATCACCTTCATCAAAGCTTGGCTGAGAAAGGTGATATTTGTGAAAGACTATTTAGAATTCATCCTTTCCTATAGATGCTATAAGTTCTATGCTTGAATCAAACCAAATTAACAGAAAATTTCACTCTTGGAATATATTGTCTAAGCTAGTCATAAGCTAAGCTACAAGTATATTCTTTGGTTGCATTTTAATATTATTCAAGAAAAACAGGAAGCTTATTAAAGGGCCATAGTGCTCCAAGGTACAAAATTGGTCTCTAACTGCCTGGAGCAGCAGAGGAAGAAGGAAGGTTGGGAATCAAAGGAGGAACTGGAATGCGTGTCTCTTTGCCTCCATGAACAGCTGCCTCCTTTGCCATGAGACCAGAACTGGATGGTGCCTGGCTACCATTACTGAACGTTTTGATCAAAGATTCTATAGAAGAATCCTGATCAAAAGGAGGAAAATGTGGAACAGAATTTCAAATTCTTCCTGGAATTCAGACTTTCTGGAGCCATTAAGACTGGATGCCCACCCCTCAAAACTATTGCCCTAAGGAAATTTTTAAGCTTTAAACCAAAACTGTCTCCTGAAGTCACCTTTAAAGCAAACAGTTGTTTAGCTTAATTAGTAAAGAATATTTGCCTTGAATTTTGTGCTGTTTTTAAAAAATCATGTATATGTGATCAAATTGACAACAGCAACTCAAAAGTTTAGATGAGGAGCTTAGAGGGCAGTGATTTTATATTAATTAGGTCAAATAGTTTGGAAAAGGTTATGGTGCAACTTAAAGAATGTAACCAATGTTACCGAATTGTACATGCAGAAATCGTTGAATTGGTGTATGTTTTGTTATGTATATTTTTACCCGCCCCCCCCCAAAAAAGACCGCAGTGCTGTTGCCTTTCAGAACTCTATGGGAGAATGCCCCCCGGCCTCAGGAGGACCAGGAGCAAGATTGATGGCCAGATGGATGCTGTCTTCACTTCTTGTCTGCTTCTCACTGTATCGGTTTCTTTCTTTTCTCTCTGTGTAGACCTAGGCTTCGGAGCTTCTCTGATTCATGTAACCACATGTACTTAAGTAGAACAAACAAGGTGAGGAAACTAGAACACCCCTCTCCACCAACATAGGCCAAGATTGGGGGAGAGGAACAGGATGGGGAATTGGATAGTTTTCAGAAAAAGGGCATTTATTACCTTCTAGTTTTTTAGTATTTGTGAAGAAAAAAAGCACTGCCATATTTTTTCTCATTTATAGAGCAAAGGCTGAAATAAAACCTTATTTTACTTACTTTTGGGCCCATCGAGGTGGTATATGTTTTTATCACTGGAATTTCCTTTCCTAGAAATTTTTGCCTCTGACATGAACATTCTTATTCCCTTGATTTTTTTAATTGAAGAATGTGACAAGAAATAGGTATAGAAAATCATTTACTGATTTTTTTTTTAAGAAGTGGTATTGAAAGAACTGTCAGTGACATCACTAAATACTAAATCCCCTCAAAAAGTGTAACTTGATAAAATTATGTTAAATATTAAGGCGCTGTCGTTAGGTGCTGTCAAGTCGGTTCCGACTCATAGCGACCCTATGCACAACAGAATGAAACACTGCCTGGTCCTGAGCCATCCTTACAATCATTGTTATGCCTGAGCTCATTGTTGCAGCCACTGTGTCAATCCACCTCACTGAGGGTCTTCCTCTTTTCCGTTGACCCTGTACTTTGCCAAGCATGATGTCCTTCTTCAGGGACTGATCCCTCCTGACAGCATGTCCAAAGTATGTTAATACGCAGTCTCGCCATCCTTGCTTCTAAGGAGCATTCTGGTTGTACTTCTTCTAAGACAGATTTGTTCATTCTTTTGGCAGTCCATGGTATATTCAGTATTCTTCGCCAACACCACAATTCAAAGGCATCAGTTCTTCTTCGGTCTTCCTTATTCATTGTCCAGCTTTCACATGCACATATTAAGTTAGCATTAAGTAACTATAGGTAACTGTTATTTTTCTTTGTGGCGCAGAGATACGTTATATATTCTAAATCTCAACTGTAGCTATTATTCTAGGCTTCTGTATTGTGTATATTTGTGTTTTTCTTAGTCCAAAATCACCATTCTTCTTTATATTTTCCCTGGTCCTGATTCTTTTTTCTTATTCATATTTTATCAATTTATTGCACGAATTTTGATTGGAAGCACCTCAAATCCTTTGAGAGGCCAGTCGTAAATAGATACCTAGTTGTCAATAGCCAATAAGAACTTAATTTCCACTTCTCTCTCTCTCATCATCTGTCCATCCATCTATTTTATCCACACTCCATACATTAGTTTTTAAATTGCTGCTGCTTGTAATCTGACCTAAAGGAGGTGGTAATGTGGAAATGTCATACAGAGATGGACACTTGGGGACTACAGGGGAGCTTTTCGTATCACTTCACGTCTAACATTATGTAACAGTTCCCTACGTGTTCATAAGGCTGGTGCCCAGTATACTTCTGTGCATGCTCTTTACATGCAGAACTGTGAATCAATAGACAAAAGTTCTTGTATCACGTTGACAAAAGTCTACTTATGCATGTGATAAAATAAAATGGATTTGATGCTCAGTTCATTAACTCACAGAATGTCTTTTTAAGCTCTCTGTTATTTTTAATTGAAACTAAGTATGTGTGTGTATTTGTGACATATATACATACAGGTGAATATATGTACATACAGGTGAATATCTACACATATGTATGTATATGTCACATAGATGAGAGTCAGATATAATCTCGGTCTGCATAAGGATATACCTAAATGAGAAATCTCACACCCGGTGACAACTCTCAAATGATTTTTACCAACATTTTATTATAAACATTTTCAAGCTTATAGACAATTGAAACAAATTTTATAGTGAACCACCTGTATTAGTCTCCTAGGGCTGCTGTAACTATGTCCCACAAGCTGAGGGGCTTAAAACAACAGCAATTTATGATCTCACAGCTCTGGAGGCTACAGTCCAAATTCAGGGTGTCAGCAAAGTCATGCTCTCTCTGACAACTCTAGGGGGAAGATCCTTTCTTGTCTTCCCCAGATTCTGGTAGCTCCAGGCATTCCTTGGCTTGCAGCTGCACCTAACTCCCTTGTCACATGGCCGTCTTTCCTCTGAATGTCTTTCTGTGTGTCTTCTTATCCCTTGGATTGGATTAGGACTCACCCTACCCCAGTATGACCTCATGTTAACTTAATGATGGATAACATCTTCAAAGACCTTATTTCCAAGTAAGGTCTCTTCACAGGTATCGGGGGTTATGTTTCAGTCCATAACAAACCACATACCCACCACTTCGATTCTACAATTAACATTTTACTGTACTTATTTTGTCCCATATCGACCTCTATCTACCTATCCCTCATGAATATATCTTATTTTTTGGATACATTTCGAAGTAAGGTACAGACATCAGAACACTTCATCCCTAGACATTTCAGCATGCATACCATTAAAACAAACTCATTTCCATCAAGTTCACTCGGACCCACAGTGGACCTATAGGACAGAATAAAATTGCCACATATGGTTTCCAAGGCTGTAAATCTTTACAGAAGCCGACTGTCAAATCTTTTTCCAGCAGAGCGGCTGGCGGGTTCAAACCACTAACCATTCAGTTAGCAGCCAAGCGCATAACCACTGCACTACCAGGGCTCCTTTGCATATCATGAGCTCGAATTAAGTATTTTCTATGATTTTTTTTCCCTTTGAGGTAAAATCTACATACAATGAAATGTACAAATCTTAATTCTACCGCTGAAAGAGTTTTGATAAATGCGTACAACCGTGTAACCTGAACCACTATTAAGATAGAACATTACCATCCTTCCAGAAAGTTCCCTCCATGCCCCTTTCCAGTCCAACCCTACCTCCAGCCCCCAAACAACCATTCGTCTGATTTTTTTCTGTCACAGATTAGTTTTGCCTGTTTTAGAATTTACAACTAGAATCATACAACAGCTTTTGAGAATAAAAAGGTTTCCTTTTACTGTTAACACTATTTAAATTTCTGGAATGATGAAATATAGCCTCTGTGGTTCCATGGTACATGCTGAGCTGTTGTGCTGTCTGTCGAGTCAGTTCTGACTCTTAGTGACACTGTGTACACCAGAATGAAACACTGCCCAGTCCTGTGCCATTCTCACAATTGCTGTTATACTTGAACCCATTGTTGCAGCCACTGTGTCAATCCATCTTGTTGAGGGTCTTCCTCTTTTTCGCTAATGCTCTACTTTACCAAGCATGATGTCCTCCAGAGGTTGGTCCCTCCTGAATAACATGTACAAAGTATGTGAAATGAAGTCTCACAATCCTTGCTCTAAGGAACACTCTGTCTGTACTTCCTCCAAGACAGATTGGTTTGTTCTTTTGGCAGTCAATGGTATATTCAATATTCTTTGCCAACACCATAATTCAAAAGATGTCAATTCTTTGAGTTATAGATTATTATCTATAACTATTATCTATGGGTTATTATGCAGGGGAGGGCAGTGGTGGTTCAGTGGTGGAATTCTCACCTTTCCTGTGGGAGACCTGGGTTTTATTCCCAGCCAGTGTACCTCATGTGCAGCCACCACTCACTGTCAATGGAGGTTTGTGTGTTGCTAAGATGCTGAACAGGTTTCAGCGGAGCTTCCTGACCAAGACAGACTAGGAAGAAAGGTTTGGCGATCTGCTTCCAAAATTCAGCCGATGATGGGGTCGCCATGAGTCTGTGGCAGACTCGAAGACAGTAACAACATTATTCAGGGGAGAGATGTGCATTAACTCTGGGTCTGGGAGAAAGAGATAGCATTAAATATTCTCCTTTGTGGAATGAAAAAGTGAAAAGCATTCTGAAGGGAAGGAGCCCTAGTGGTGCACTGCTTAAAAGCTTGGCTGCTGACCAAAAGGTTGGCAGTTGGAACCCACCAGCCACTCCACGGGAAAAAGATACGGCAGTCTACTTCCATAAAAACTTGTTGTTGTTAGGCGCCATCAAGTCAGAACAAAACACTGCTTGGTCCTGTGCCATCCTCATAATCATTGTTATGTTCGAGCCCATTGTTGCAGCCACTGTGTCAATCTATCTTGTTGACGGTCTTCTTCTTTTTTGCTGACCCTCTACCTTACCAAGCATGATGTTCTTCTCAAGGGATTGATCCCTCCTGATAACATGTCAAAAGTACATGAGATGAAGTCTCGCCATCCTTACTATACTTCCTCCAAGACGGATTCATTCTTTCTTCTGGCAGTCCACAGAATATTCAATATTGCTCGTTGCTCACCAACACCATAATTCAAAGGCATTAATTTTTTTTTTATTTTGTTTTAAGTGAAGGTTTACAGTTCAAGCTAGTTTCTCATACATAGATTTTTACACACATACAAAGATTTATACACAAATATGGATCTCTTCCAGTTAGTTGGCCAGGTAGCTGTCTTCCAATAGATAAGCGAGCACCTGCAGTGCTGTAACCATTTGTTGAAACATCTCAGTTGGTATTCCATCAATTCCTGGGGCCTTGTTTTTTGCCGGTGCTTTCAGTGCAGCTTGGACTTCTTCCTTTAGTACCATTGCTTCTTGATTATATGCTACTTCCTGAAACGGTTGAGTATTGACCAATTCTTTTTGGTAGGGTGATTGTGTATTCGTTCTGTCTTCTTTTGATGCTCTCTATATCCTTCCATATTTTGCCCATAGAGTCCTTCGAAGTTGCCCCTCGAGGCTTAAATTTTTTCTGCAGTTTTTTCAGCTTGAGAAATGCTGAGTGTGTTCCTCCGTTTTGGTTTTCTAACTCCAGGTCTTTGCACATTTCATTATAATACTTTGTCTTCTTGAGCTGCCCTTTGAAGTCTGTTCAGCTCTTTTACTTCATTTCTTCCATTCACTTTCCAGAGCATGCTTCAGAGTCTCTTCTGACATCCATTTTGGTCTTTTCTTTCTTTACTGTCTTTTTAATGACCTCTTGCTTTCTTCATGTATGATGTCCTTGATGCCATCCCACAACTCTTCTGGTGTTCGGCCCTTAGTGTTCTGTTCAATGCATCAAATCTATTCTTGAGATGGCCTCTAAATTCAGGTGGGATATACTCAAGGTCACACTTTGGCTTTCATGGAATTGTTTTAATTTTCTCCACTTGAACTTGAACTTGCATATGAGCAATTTCTGGTCTGTTCCACAGTTGGCCCCTGGCCTTGTCCTGATTGATGATATTGAACTCTTCCATCATCTCTTTCCACAGATGTAGTTGATTTGGTTCCTGTGTTTTCCATCTGGTGAGGTCTACGTGTATAGTTGCCGTTTACAGTGTTGAAAAAGGCATTTGCAATGAAGAGGTCGTTGGTCTTGCAAAATTCTATCATTTCATCTCTAGCATCTTTTCTATCACTAAGACCATATTTTCCGACTACCAATCCTTCTTTGTTTCCAACTTTCACATTCCAATCACCAGTAATTATCAATGCATCTTGATCGCATGTTTGATCAGTTTTAGACTATAGAAGTTGGTAACAGTCTTCAATTTTCTCTTGTTTGGCATTAGTGGTTGGTGCTTAAATTTGAGTAATAGTCCTATTAACTGGTCTTCCTTGTAGGCATGTGGATATTATCCTATCACCGACTTCGTTTTACTTCAGGGTAGATCTTGAAATGTTCTTTTTGAGGATGAATGCAATGCCATTCCTTTTGCGTATGTCATTCCTGGCATAGTAGACCATATGATTGTCTGATTCAAAATGGAAAATATCAGTCCATTTTAGCTCCCTAATGCCTAGAATATCGATGTTTATTTGTTCCATTTAATTTTTGACGATTTCCAGTTTTCCTAGATTGATATTTTGTACATTCCATGTTCTGACTATTAATGGATGTTTGCAGCTGTTTCTTGTCATTTTGAGTTGTGCCACATCAGCAAATGAAGGTCCTGAAAGCTTGACTTCCTCCACATCATTAAGGTAGACTCTACTTTGAGGAGGCAGCTCTTCCCCAGTCATCTTTTGAGTGCCTCCCAACCTGAGGGGCTCATCTTCTGGCACTGTATCACACAATGTTCTGGCCAAGGTTTTCACTGGCCAGTATTTTCAGAAGTAGACAGCCAGGTCCTTTTCCCTAATCTGTCTTAGTCTGGAAGCTCTGCTGAAACCTGTCCACCATGGTTGACCCTGATGGTATTTGAAGTACTGATGGCATAGCTTCCATCATCACAGCAACACACAAGTCACCACAGTAGGACAAACTGACAGATGCGTGGTGGCGTAAAGACAGCCTTGGATACTCTATGGGGCAGTTTTACTCTGTCCTAAAAAAGAAAAAAAAAATTTTTTTTATAGGGTCACTGGAGCCCTGGTGGTGCAGTGGTTAAGAGCTTGGTAGCTAACCAAAAGGTTGGCAGTTCGAATCCATCAGCCGCTCCTTGGAGACTCTATGGGGCAGTTCTTCTCTTTTCTTTAGGGTCGCTATGAGTTGGAATCTACTCAATGGCAGAGGAATTGACTCTATTCTGAAGGGAATTTAGTGTGCTATCAATTCAACACTGGTGCTGGGTTATCAATTAAACACACATTTGTAGGTTTCTGGTCAGAGATTGGAGCCCTGGTGGCACAGTAGTTAAGAGCTCAGCTGTTAACCAAAAGGTCAGCAGTTCAAATCTACCAGCCACTCCTTGGGAACCCTATGGGGCAGTTCAACTCTGTCCCATAGGGTCTCTGTGAGTCTACAGCAATGGGATTGGTTGTTTTTGGTTTGGTCAAAGATTATTTATTAGTCAGCTAAAAGTACTGGCTGGCTTGCTGCCTCCAGGGACAAGGGACACATCCTGCAAAGAGGCCCTTAGCTGAGGTGGGGACAGGGGAAGAAAATTCGAACCCCTGGGAAGGGTAGACACTTGCCCAGTTCCCCTTGGGCACTTCTTTCTTTTCTATTCTCTTTCCTCTTGACCTTTAATTTCCTTCCTTTTCTTTCTTCCCTTGTGGCAGCTGTGAACATTTTGACCCCTCGAGTCTGAGGTTCTGCTTATAACTCCTACAGGCTGTCAGAGGCTCTGGGCTTAGGGGTGTTTCTTCCCACAGTTGTCTGGAGAGTGCACCAACAATTTCTCCACACCCACTGGTTTGCTGGGCTGCGTCCCACTTAGCAGGGCTGGGGAAGTGAGAGCTAAACCAGCCTGGCCATGAGTCAGCATTTCTCCCATGGACTCAGGCCTGTGGAGAGACCCTGGGAGAGGATGTGGAGGAGGTGCTTTCCTTTCCCAGACTGGAGAGCAGACATCCCCAGGGGCGGTGTGGGAGACAACCGGCTGAGGGGGATGGGCACCTCAGTGTTGTACATATTCATGCCTGTGTATACATCACTGCTTTTGTTTGCGGTGACTATTGTCACAATTCTAAAACTGTTTTTGCAGTTCTTTTTTAAGCACTTAAGAAATCATTTAAAAATAGATTTTATATAGATCTCACAAGTTTGAGAAAATAGACCTACTAAGTATGAGAAGGAAAAAAAAATGTTCAGAACAGTTAAATTTCTTTATTATGTCTGAAACATATAGTGTGATTTTTAAAACATGTGAAATACTTTAAAAATATTTAAGACCGATTTTCTCTTAGTTTTTCATCTCGCATTTAAATTTCCAGTTTGATGCTTATAGCAAACTTTACAGATAATAAATAAGGACATAATAGGTATTCATTAAGTTTTTGTTGGTCACAGGAAGTGCAATAAAATAGATAAGAGATTACTCTGTATTTAAGGGATTAAGATTTTCTACTATTTTTAGCCCAAGAACAATATGCATTTTTGAATTCAAAGATTCACTACTGCCGATTGGGAGTTTGTTTTGCAAAACTGTGGTTGTCATGTAATGTTGGATGGTGGCGAGTTAGTTTCTCAAAGTTTAGACTGAATATGTAGTGAATTATGTGACTTTCTCCAATTCTGAATAAACACGTTTAAAAAGTCCTCTGATTTATTATAACTTCATGTAGTTTCCTTGCTCACAAAATTTATTTCATTAGTCACCTTAAGTAAAATTCTTGAGTTCTTGCATTGTACAAAAATATCCTGGGTGCCCTTTCTGGGCTGAACAAGATTTTTTTTTATCAGTTCCTCAGGCATAATAATACACTCTTGAATTTGGTTGTGGCCATAGTCAGTTTGCAGTTCTGAGTATGGTGATATGATTTTTAATTAGTCACAGCCTCTAATGAGGACAGTTAACGTCTTTAAAAAATACTTGGCAAACACATGGGCATTATATCCTGCCAACAGTCTTCCAGAGATTATTCTTTTTGCCTAACCTAGATTTCTCTCGATGAGGATTAGACTCATTTCCTCTTGTTCTGCCCTTTGTGGTGACTAGGACCAGCTGCACTCCAGCCTTGGAATACTGCTGAGCTCTGAGAACCAGCCCAGCTCCTGTGTCCTTGTCTCCTGTATTGAGAACACAGAGTTTATTTTCCTGGGACCTTATTGTTTTGTTGTTAGGTGCGGTCGAGTCCATTCCACCTCATAGCCACCCTGTGTACAATAGAACAAAACATTGCCCGATCCTGTGCCATCTTCATGATTGTTGCTATGCTGGAGCCCATTGTTGCAGCCACTGTGTCAGTCCATCTTATTGAGGGTCTTCGTCTTTTTCTCTGACCCTTTACTTTGCCAAGCATGATGTCCTTCTCCAGGGATTGGTCTCTCCTGATAACATGGCTAAGTTAAGTGAGACCGAAGTCTCACCATCCTCCCTTCTAAGGAACATTCTGGCTGTACTTCTTCCAAGACAGATTTGTTCCTTCTTCTGGCAGTCCGTGGTATATTCAATATTGTTCGCGGACAGCATAATTCAAAGGCATCAATACTTCTTTGGTTTTTCTTATTCATTGTCCAGCTTTCGCATACATATAAAACAGTTGAAAATCCCATGGCTTGAATCAGGTGCACCTTAATCCTCAATGTGATGTCTTTGCTTTTTAACACTTCAAAGAGGTCTTGTGCAGCAGATTTGCCCAGTGCAGTATGTCATTTGATTTCTTGATTGCTATTTCCATGGGCATTGATTGTGGATCCAGGTAAAATGAAATACTTGACAACTTCAGTATTTTCTCCGTTTATCATGATGTTGCTTATTGGTTCAGCTGTGAGGATTTTTTTTTTCTTTATGTTTAGGTGTAATCCATACTCAAGGCTGTGGTCTTTGGTCTTCATCGTAAGTGCTTCAAGGCCTCTTTGATTTCAGCAAGCAAGGTTGTGTCATCTGCATATTGCAGGTTGTTAATGATTCTTCCTCCAATCCTGATGCTGCATTTTTCTCCATTTAGTCTAGCTTCTCGGATTACTTGTTCAGCATACAGACTGAGTAAGTCTGGAGAAAAGATACAGTTCTGAAGTAAACCTTTTCTGATTTTAAACCATGTGATATCCCTTTTTATGTTCGATTGACTGCCTCTTGCTCCTATGTACAGGTTCCTCATGAGCACAATGAACTGTTCTGGAATTTCCATTCTTTGAAAAGTTTATCCATAATTTGTTATGATCCATTACTGTATAGTCAATAAAACACAGGTAAATATCTTTCTGGTATTCTCTGCTTTCAGCCAAGATCCATCTGACATTTGCTATATGATTGATGAGGTGTTTAATGAGAAATGTGGGCTCCTTTCAGGGATGAATAGCAAACATATTGGCATCTCCCTTGGTACCAAGCACCACAAGGTAATAGAGTACTTCACCAATCAGACAAAAAACCCACTGCGATCAAATTGATGTCGACTCATCCAGATGTGTTCTATATAAAACCAGATTTTCGGCACTGGGACTCTTAATTAGTGCCATGTTAAGAGAATGTCTGTGGAAATGGTTTCTCTTTTCCAAATCAGGATTTTCTCAGTTTAACATGAGTATATATGTTAAGATGAGTCCCATGTTCTCAGTGGTTAAAAGCTTGCTGCTAGCCAAAAGATCAGCAGTTTGAATTTAACAGCTGGTCCTTGGAAACCCTATGGAATAGTTCTACTCTGCCCTATAGGGTCGCTATGAGTCAGAATTGACTCGATGACAACTGCTTTATATACGTTAAGAGACCATATTTTAGAAAGTGGCCTGAGACTAGAATCTATTTGAGTAACACAGAGAGTTTGAACATAGAATATTGGAAAGAGCTGTGTTCTAGGTCATAAATCGAGGTATCTTTGTTCTAAAATTAAACATCACCCAATTACAAAGAACCCCTTTTATTCTAAGAAAAAAAAAGGGGGGGGGGTTCTTTGTATTATTCTAGAACGATAAAAAAACCACTTGACATGGAGTCGACTCTGACTCATGGCCACCCTTTGTGTGTCAGAGTAGAACTGTGTTCCACAGAGTTTTCAATGACTGATTTTTTGGAAGTAGATCACCAAGGTGCCTCTGAGCAGACTTGAACCTCCTCCAACCTTTTGGTTAGCCATTTATACCACCTAAGACTCCATTCTAGAACAATATAATATTGTAAAAATTCTTTTTCTGCAAGTCTCCTTGTAGATCAGGATGTTTTTCAGCCTCAGTAAATGTTGCCTAGAGACTTTGATGGACAGTAAAGTAAAATTTTAGGTTGGTGTTCTTCAGGTAAGACCAACTTCTTTTGCCAGTAAAACATTGGGAAAATGAATGTCTCCTCTTGATTTTTAGAAAAACAATTTTCCCAGTATTATATATTTTTGTTCTAAGATTTCCTTACACTTTGATATTGGCAGCGTGGTCTATGGTAGAGTCTAGTGTAAGAGAGTGTCTGATTAAGCATAACACTTTAACTTTAAAAAAATCTAAGTGTATCATTGTTTCATAGTGTTTTGCAAAAATACTATAAGTTTCATATGACTCACTACCTAAGAAATTTCGGGAGCAACTGAAGAGCACTGAATTGAGTG
The DNA here is from genome assembly GCF_024166365.1 of Elephas maximus indicus. Lineage (NCBI taxonomy): Eukaryota > Metazoa > Chordata > Mammalia > Proboscidea > Elephantidae > Elephas > Elephas maximus. Next base: position 28,136,189 of record NC_064832.1, on the reverse strand, counting down.
TCAAGAGGATGAAGTTCTGTTTTTGCACTGCCATTAGCTAGCTGGGTGTCCTTGGGTAAATCTAGAGAAGCTTTAGGAAGCATGAAGGATTTCAGTTGAGTCCTGAAAGAAAGTCAGATTTTAGATAGGCAGAGAGGGAGAGGGGAAGATAATCCCAACAAGAGAGGAGGGTAGGGGAAGAAAGGCCTAAGAAGTGCAAGGTGTATGTGGGGGATAGAGAGTATATCTTCTTCCCACGAATTGTCTCGTTTTGGCTCAGGTGAGGAGCAGTGTCTCTGTTCTCTGCTGTGATCTCACCTGGAAATGTATGTCAAATTATCATGCCATGAGGGATTAAAAAAAAAAAAACCCACTGGCAGAAGTGAACCCAGAGCCCATAAGACTTATAAATCACAATATATTGTAGTTATTTTTATTTAAATAACAATTAAAAAAAAATAAATTCTAAAAAGGTCACATATGTGCTATCTTTGGTACTCTTCATTTCTTTGTATGGCTTGAATTTCTGTTTGCTCTCATTTCCCTCCACCTGAAGATCTGCTGGCAATGAGTTCTCTTAGCTTATTTTGTCTAAATATGCCTTTATTTAACCTTCAATTTTAAAGGATATTTGTAGAATTCTAGGTTGGCAGCTTTTCACTCAGCACTTTAAAGATGTTGCTCTTTTGTCTTTTGATTTGTGTGGTTTCTGATAAGGAGTCAGTAATATTCTTTATTATTGGTCCCCTATTTTTTTTTTTTTTAATTTTTATCAGTAGAGGGTCAGTAAAAAAGAGGAAGACCCTCAATGTGATGGATTGACACAGTGGCTGCAACAATGGGCTTAAGCATAACAACGATTGTGAGGATGGTGCAGGACCAGGCAATATTTTGTTCTGTTGTGCCTGGGGTTGCTTTGAGTCAGAATCAACTCAATGGCGCCTAACAACATGAATAATATGTCTTTTTCTTTTTTTCCTGACTGCTTTAAAGATTTTTCCCTTTACCTTTGGTTTTCAGCAATTTGATTATTATGTGTCTTGGTGTTTGTGTGTGTATGTGTGTATTTATTCTGTTTGTGGTTCATGGAGCTTTTTGGATCTATTGATTTATAGTTTTCATTAAGTTTGGGAAAAGTTGGCCATTACTTTTCCAAATACATTTTTTCTCCCCTTATGACTCTCTCTTCTTCTAGGACTCATGTGATATCCATATGTTAGACCAGTTGATATTGTTCCCATGTTACTGAGGCTCTGTTTATTTTTTGACTTTTTTTTTTCCTCCCTCTCTCAAGCTTCAGTTTGGATAATTTTTACTGGCATGTCTTCAGGTTCACTGATATTTTCTTCTGCAGTGTCTAATCAGCTCACAAGCCCTTTCAGGGACTTTCTCATTTCACATATTCTATTTTTCAGTTTTAGAATTTTCCTTTGGTTCTTTTTTTATAGTTTTCATTTCTCTACTGAGAATCCCTATTTATTAATTAATTATATTTATGGTTTCCTTTAAATTCTTGAAGATGTTTATAATAGATATTTTAATGTCTTTGTGACTTCACAATCTGTTATTTCTGTGTCTTTTTCCATTGACTTCCCTCCCCACCCCACAGGTTATGGCTTACATTTTTTCTGTCTCACCTCATGTCTCATGATTTTTTGTTATATTTTAAACATTATGGATGTTACACTGTTGATGGTCAGAATTTTTTTTCTTTAATAGAATGTTGAATTTTGTTCTGTAGGCAGTTAATTTACATGTCAGTCCAATCCTTCTAAGGCTTGTTTTTAATCATTATTAGAGCCGGCCTAGAATAGGATCTTGTCCAGGCTAGGGCTAGATTAGCTCTTCTGCTAAGATGTGGGCTTTCTGGGATCTCTGCTGAATGCCAGGAGTGTTCAATGAGGCCTCTCTGGATGGTCAGAAGTACTGGTACTGGATGAGCTCTAGTAGTTATTCATCTCATAGATCCCTGGTAGATGTTCTTTTCCCAATACTTGTTCTTTTCCGAGCCTCATGGAGTTTTGTTCTCTTCATGCACAGCTTATTATTAAGCCGAAGTTGCATGAGACGCCCTATGTATATTTCAGAGCTCCTTATCTCCACTGCTCATTTCTCTCTGGTAACCTTGCTCTACAACTTCCAGCTGCCTTAGTCGTCCCATACTCTTTCTGTCTTCCCAGCTCAGCACAGCTGTCATGTTTTTTTGACCAATACCTCTTTGTACCTTCTCTACCTTTTCAGGCAAAAACAAGCCTTGCCTGTGGGGGTGGTGGGGGGGCACATCTTTTCTGTTCTCTAAGAGATCAAGGTCCTGTTCTAACTGTTGACCTATATCTGAAAATAGCCATTTTGTGTATTTTGTAGTTTCATAGGGTTTTATAATGGGAGGGCTTTTTTTTTTTTTTTTTTTAAGAGATCAAGGTCCTGTTCTAACTGTTGACCTATATCTGAAAATAGCCATTTTGTATATTTTGTAGTTTCATAGGGTTTTATAATGGGAGGGCTAGTTTGTTACTCTACCACGTCAAGAAGCAGAAGTCCAGAATTGTCCATTGTTTGGCCGGGGGGGGGGGTGAAATTAACAGAATTATGTTTAGTTTACAGCTGGCTAGTCTTTCATTAGTGTGGTACATTCAATTCTAGTGCCTGCACTATTTTCTGTTTTTAAAAATTTAGTAATTCCTTTCAGTTTTTAACTTTTCAAAAGTTACATGAGGTTATACACACATATTTCTGTAACTTTTTTGCAATCACTTTTATGGCTTAGAGGTTTTTCTCTGTGGACACATAGAAATTACCTTATGTTTCTACTTGCTGCATATTATTTCAAAATATTACTGTACTGTAATTTAACAATTTCCTTATCAAAAGATAATTAGCTTGTTTCCAGTTTGGGGGACTATTATAAATATTCTGCAAAATACCTTTTTATATGTATATTTTTGCTTGTATGTATTTCTGTGGGAGAGATCCTTACAAATAGAATTATTGGTTCATTAGTTCAGGGGTTGGCAAACTATGGCCGTGGACAAGATCTGGCCAGTGGCTGTTTTTGTGCATCCCATGAGCTAAGAATGGTTTTACATTCCTGAAGGGTTATAAAAAGAAGAAGGATATGTGATAGAGACTGTATGTGGCTTGCCTGCAAATACTAAAATATTTGCCATCTGGCTTTTAACAGAAAAGTTTGCCAACTCCTGATCTTGCAATAAGATGGAAGAAAAAATAGACCATTAAACATCAGTAGACTATATTATGCACAAAAAACCCATTCAAGATGCATTAAAGAGCTCAATTTTAATAAACATTGTATAGAAGTATTGGAAGAAATCCAGGAGAATATTCTTGTAATCTTGGGGCAGGAAAACCTCCTGAGCAAGGTACAAAATTCGGAAACTATCAAGGTGAAAACTGACAGACTCAACAGTTTTTATGTAACACATGAGCAAAGGACAAGTGACATACTGAAAATATTTGTACCCTGCAAAGTGGCTGGAAATATATAACATGTATGGCACTGGGTTTTATAACCATATGTGTCCAAAATAGATTGTTGTCAATGTGTGCCATCAAGTCGATTCTGACTCAGTTACCCTATATGACAGAGTAGAACTGCCCCATAGGGTTTCCTAGGCTGTAATATTAAGGTAACATATCACCAGGTCCTTTCTCCTGCAGAGTACTGGTAGATTCCAGCTGAAGACCTTTTGGTTAGCAGCTGAGCACTTAACTATTGTGCTATCAGGGCTCCTTAAAATAGAGATAAAGTTCCTATAAATTACTAAGAAAACTATTTTTGAAACATTAGGAAAATAGCCAAAGGACATAGACTTGCAAAGCAGAAGAAATTAAAATTTCAATAAATATTTGATAAAATGTTTTACCTCATCAATAATACGAAAACTGGAAATTAAAACAATGAGATATCATTTTGCCTTGTCAGATTAACAAAAGATTAAACACTGTCATAAGATACAGAGCTGGACATAGCAAAATGGGCACTCTTATACTTGTTGATAGAGTTTAGTGAATATTAAAGATTTCTTTTGAAGTAATTAGCTAGTATCTTTCAAAATGTAAATGTACTTGAATTTTAAAAAAATGGTGAAGAGTTAGACTGTCCAAAAACAATAAAGAGTTTAAATAATGGACATTAGTTACTGTGAAAATGGTATGGGGCTGCTGTCTGACCTCCTCCAACCCCATAAAGGTGAAAGAGAACCAAGATCAATAGTGCAAGGCTGACTCCCATGAGGTGGAGGCTGGACAAGCCTCCTCTCTCTGCCATCTCTATCAATTCTGACACAAACTGTCCCTCCCACAGCACTTTCTACTGGTTTCAGTAGTTTATTGCTGTGGCCAGAGAACTCACAGATCATATTCACAATTATGGGGTTTATTAGGGAAGTAACAGTTACAATTCAGGCTCAGGAACACTCAGATACAGTTCTATCAGGACAGCCTCCTCCCAGCCGTGCTTGCAGGCATGCCTCTCCCTGGCCCTGGCCTCTGCCCAAAGGCCCTTAGCTTTCTCTCTCTGTAGGCTGAGAAGCCCACAGACCATCTCCTCCTGCCGGGTCTCTGCTGCCAGGTCTCTCCTGCTACTGCTTCTCACCGTCTTCCGGGTTGCAGCTCTGTCTCTCGGTCTCCTGCTTCCAGGAGCTTCTCAGCACAGGGATCCTGGATCCAAAGGACTTGTTGGCTCTTGGCTACTCTTCCTTGGTGGTGGTGGAAACTTGTCCTTCCCACCACTGGGGTAGCTCATTTCAAGCCCAGCAGGACGGTAAACCTGACCAATCCCTTTGATGGGCCACAATCACCCTATCACACCCAGTCACCTGGGTGGGAGTTACAAGACCATGGGGAGAAAGGCCACACAAAAGCAATTCATTACACCTCAGTTACTAAATGAAACATTAAATGAGTTGATGTAGTTTAGCTTGGAGAAAAGAGTGCTACAAGGTAATATTCTAGTTGCACTTAAATTTGTACTGAATGCTTATGGGGGAAAGAAGGGACTTGTTCTCTACTTCCATAGCATGTTGAACAACAAAAATTACAGGCCTTATGCTGAATGGGGAAGGTTAATTTAAGACAAAATTGCAATTTCATGACTGTTGAACTCTCATCACTGAAGGAAGATCTTTTAAAATGGAATAAAGAGGTGACATCAGTGAAAATGGCAGAGTAAGAATCCCTGGAAATCCTCTCATCCATAAAAGCAATGAGAACACTGGCAAAAACGGTCAGAATTGACTCTTCAGAACTCTTGACATCAACCAAAAGCGTGCAACAATCTGGGGAAAGTTTACTCAAGAAAAATGGCTGACTCTTGTTAATAACAGAGAGCTTTGTGATGTTTTAACTTGTTCCATTTCCATCTCTCCATTTCCTAGCACCGCCATAGCCTTCAAAACCAACAGCCCATAATCATGGTGAAAAACAGCAGTGCAGTAGCCTAGTAGCCTAGGTAGAATAGGATTGAGATGCTTTAAAATGCCTATTCCTAGAGAATTGTCATTATTTAACCTGTGTGATGGTTTCTTTGAAGACTATACTCACAAATGTTTTTATTTGACCTGACTTGAAGGTTCCCTAATGAGAACAGCCTTTTCTTCAGGCGAGTTTTTTTAAAAGTAATCAATGGCAAATGTTGAATGTTGCAGTCGTCTAAGGCAGTGGATAGCAGTTGGGGCAACAAGAGGCTAATTAAAAGGCTTAAAAGGAAAAGCTGGGGAATATCCATAAGTGGTTTTGAACAGCTCTGACCTACTCCTGTGAATCTAGAAGTTCATGAGTATATGTTGGGCTGTGCACATGCCCAGGGCTGTGCTTATGCTCAGGAAAGACTTGAGAAGGCCCTACACTCTCACTTCTGGCTAACCATGAAGCTCTGCACAAACAGGAAGTGAAGGCTAAGGCAGAGATGTTAATTGCCTGGCTGAGTGATAAAGATAAGCCCGAACATCAACATAATGTCTCTCATCAAAGACTGGAAGATTTATTGGTTCCAGACATCTAAGGAAACCTCTGTCTGTTCATTACCTGACCATTAAGTGAACAAAGCAAAGACTTCTGTGGCCATACATGGCCAAGAATACAGACTTTACAGAATTAGGTCAGAAAAGTCACTAAATAAACAACAAATAGCAAAAACAACAAAACCTAGGAATGAGAGGGTAATGGGGACTTATTGCTTAAGGGGTATTGAGTTTTTGTTTTGAGTGGTGAAAAACTTTTGGAAATAGTAGTGATGGTTGCACAATGTAGTGAATATAATTAGTGCCACTGAATTGTACACTTAAAAATGGTTAAAATGACAAATGTGTTGTTATATATATATTACCATAATAAAATAAAATAAAAAAGATATATAATGCAAACAGTGACCAAAAGAGAGCTGGAATAACTATACTAATATAAAACAATAGACTTTTAAGACAAAAATTGGTAATAGAGACAAAGAAGGACATTTTATACTGATAAGAGAGTCAATCCATCAAGAAGATAGAATTATAAGTATATATGCACCTAACAACAGAGCATCAAAATACATGAAACAAATACTGACAGAACTGAAGTTAGCAATAGACAATCCAGTAATATAATTGGAGACTTCAATAAGTGAAATAGAGAAGAGGAAAAACAATAAGATCAACAAAACCAAAAGCTGATTCTCTGAGAAGTGCAACAAAATTGATAAACCTTTAGCTAGACGGACCAAGAAAAAAAGCAAAGACTCAAGTTACTAAAATTAGGAGTAAAAGAGAGGACATTACTACCAGTCTTACAAAAATAAAAAGGAGTATAAGGGAATACTATGAACAGTTAGTTCTATACCAACAAATTAGATGGCCAAAATGAAATGGAAAAGTTCCTAATAAGACACAATCTCCCAAAACTGACTCAATTAAAATTAGAAAATCTGAGTAGAGTTATAACAACTAAAGAGACTGAATTACTAATGAAAAAATTTCTCACCAAGAAAAGCCTAGGCTCAAATGGCTTCACTGGTGAATTCCTCCATATGTTTAAAGAAGAATTAGAGTCCTTCATGAACTCTTTTAAAAATAGGGGGGGGAACACTTCTCAACTCATTTTATGAGCAAGCATTACCCTGGCACCAAGGCCATAAAAAGATGTCACAAGAGCAGAAAACTGCACACCAGTATCCCTTATGAATATAGATATAAAAATTCTCAGCAAAATACTAGCAAACCAAATCCAGCTATATATCTTTGTATATAAAAAGAATTATACACCATTACCAAGTGGGTTGTATCTCAGGAATGCAGGGTTGGTTCAACATACAAAAATCAATGACATAACTGTCTTAGCCTGGGTTCTTTAGAGAAGCAAAACCAGTAAAGCATATAAATATATATATAGACAGAAATTTATATCAAGGAAATGGCTCATGTGGCTGTAGAGGCTGGAATGTCCCTCTGGAATGTCTGTGGGTCAGGCTGGAGGCTTCTCCTGATTTATGTAGCCACAGGGGCTGGTAAACCCAAGATTGGCAGGCCAGACAGCAGAGCACTGGCTCACAGGCTGGGAAGACTGACGAATCCCAAGATTGGCAGACAAGACAACAGGTAAGCTGCTAGCTCAAGTCCCAAGAACCTGAGGTCAGATCAACAGGAGCCAGCTGCAGAATCCTGAGTGAGCAAAAACTAGCAAGCCTTGCCAGAAAATCTGCCTATATTGGTTGCAGGCCACACCCTCAAGGAAACTCCCTTTCAACTGATTGGCTACTCACAGCAGATTCTGTCATGGAGGTGATCACATTATATCAAATCTCATCATGGAAGTGATCACATCATCATATGACTGCCAGACTGCATCATTACTGCCAAACCACTGAGAATCATGGCCCAGACAAGTTGACACACAACCTTAACATTCATAGTCTGCCCCTTGTCAATTTGGCACCTGTACACGTCTCCTTCAATCATACATAAACTCTGAATAAAGCCATACTTGCACCTAACATGATACAGTTAACATGCGTACAACCCAAAATGCACTAGCCTTGTTTACATCTTATATAAGTGAAGAAAACAAAAATATTTGATGTGCACATACAAGGCAGAAATATTTCCAACAATTACAGTCCTCATTTCTGCAAGTGGTCACGTGGTTGTAACTGGTATTTAGAACTACCTCCTTCCACCACCCATTCAGTATTCTCTTTGTCCTCAGCAAGCACCTCAGCTGGTGGGGAGACACAAACCTAGCTAGCACTGTAATTGTGTCTTTAGAAGGCCATTCCATCGTTCTATCAAGCCAGCTGCTTCAGGATGATGAGGAACATGGTAAGACCAGTGTGCCTGGGCCCATTGCCACACTTCATTTGCTGTGAAGTGAGTCCATCGATCTGAGGCGATGCTGTATGGGATACCATGATGGTGGATAAGGCATTCTGTAAGTCTGTGGATGGTACTTTTGGCAGAAGCATTGCATGCAGGGAAGGCAAATCCATATCCAGAGTAAATGTCTATTCCAGTAAGAACAAAATGCTGCCCTTTCCATGATGGCAGCAGTCCAAAGTAATCTACCTGCCACCAGGTTGCTGGCTGATCACCTTGAGGAATGGTGCTGTATCAGGGACTTAGTGTTGGTCTCTGCTGCTGGCAGATCGGGCACTCAGCAGTGACTATAGCCAAGTCAGCCTTGGTGAGTGGAAGTTCATGTGGCTGAGCCTGTGCAATAATATACCATATTAATAGAAGAAAGTGCAAACATCACATGATTATCTTAATAGATGCAGAAAAATTATTTGGCAAAATTCAACTCCATTTCATAATAACACTCAATGAATTAGGAATAGAGGAAAATTTAGTCAATCTGATAAAGGGAATCTATGAAAAATCCACAACTAACATCGTACTTAATGCTGAAAGACTGAAAGATTTTCTCCTAATATTAGGATCAACACAAGGATGTCTGCTCTCACCACTTCTATTCAACATTGTACTGGAGATTCAAGCCAGGTCAATTAGGAAAGAAAAATAAATAAAATGCATCCAGATTGGAAAGAATGAAGTAAAACTTTATTTACAGATTACATGATCTTGTATCAAGAGAATCCATGAAGAATTCACAGAAATCTATTAGATTTCTATGAATTAGCAAGGTTGTAGGATACAGATTAACACACAGAAACCAATCATATTTCTATACACTAGCAACAAACAATCTGAAAATAAAATTAAAACAATTCCATTTACAATAGGATAAAAAATAAAATACTTAGGAATAAATTTAACAAAATAAGTGCAAAATTTGTGCACTAAATACTGCAAAACATTGTTGTAATAATTACAGAAGATCTAGGTAAGTGGAAAGATATCTCATGTTCATGGATTGGAAGGCTCAATATTGCCAAGATGGGCAATACTCCCCAAATTGAAATACAGATTCAATACAATCCTTATTAAAACCGCTGCTCGCTTTTTACAGAAATTGATTAGCTGATTGTAAAATTTATATAGAAATTCAAGGGACCCAAAACAGCCAAAACAACATTGACAAATACAAAGCTGGGGGGGGGGTCACCATTCTTAATTTTGAAGCTTAATACAAAATTATTGTAATCAAAACAGTGTGGTACTGGGATAAGTACAGACATGTATGGAATGAGATTAAGAGCCTAGAAATAAACCCATGCATTCTTGAAACTGATTTTCAAAAAGGGTGCCAAGACAATTCAGTGAGGGAAAAGAATAGTGTTTTCAACAATTCTGGAATGACTGGATATTCACATGCAAAGAATAAAGTTGGATCCCTACTTCATACCATATACATTAATTAACTTAAAATGGATCAAATATCTAACTGTAAGAGCTAAAAGTATAAAACTCTTAGAAGAAAACATAAGTAAATCATTGTGATCATTGGTTTCTCAGATAAGATACCAAAAGCACAAGCAAACAAAGAAGAAGTAGTTAAATTGGACTTCATCAACATTAAAATCTTTTGTGCTACAAAGGACATTGTCAAGAAAGTGAAAAGACAATCCACAGAATGGGAGAAAATATTTGCAAATTGTATATCTGATGTCTAGTATCCAGAATATATATAAAAAAAGTTACATTTCAACAATAAAGACAAATAATTCAACTAAAAAATGGGCAAAAGATTTGAAGTGACATTTCTCCAAGGAAATACACCAATAAAAATGGCCATTGTAAATACATGAAAATATGTTCAACATCATTAAAAAAAAAAAAACAGACCCATTGCCATCAAGTCGATTTGGACTCATAGTGACCCCATAGGACAGAGTAGAACTGCCCCGTAGGGTTTCCAAGGAGCACCTGGTAGATTTGAACTGCTGACCTTTTGGTTAGCAGATGTAGCTCTTAACCACTGCACCACCAGGGTTTTCTCAGCATCATTAGTCATTAAAAAAATGCAGATCAAAACCACATACCATTTCATACCCATTAGGATGGCCAGGATGTGGAGAAATTGGAACCCTTATACATTTCTAGGGAGAATGTAAAGTGGAGCAGTGGCTTTGGAAAACAGTTTGCCAATTCCTTAAAAAGTTAAAAGTAGAGTTACTATATGACCCAACAATTTCAATCCTAGGTATATACCCAAGATAATTGAAAACATATGCCCACATAACAACTTGTACATGAATATTCATGGAGTACTATTCATAATAGCTAAAAATTGGAAACAACACAAATGTCTATGATAAAATGTGGTGTGTCCATACGATAGAATAATAATCAGTCATAAAAAGGAATGAAGTACTGATTCATGCTACAACGTGGACGAACTTTGAAGATACTATGTGAAGTGAAAAAAGGCAGACACAGAAGGCCACATACCGTGTGATTCCATTTATATGAAATGTGCAGAACAGGCAAATCCATACAGACAGAAAGTAGATTAGTGGTTGCCAGGGTCTGGGGGTACAGGAGAATGAGAAGTGGCTGATAATGGGTGTCTTAGTCATCTAGTGCCGCTATAACAGAAATACCATAAGTGGATGGCTTTAATGAAGAGAAGTTTATTCTCTTGCAGTCCAGTAGGCTAGAGGTCCGAATTCAGAGTGCAGCTCCAGGGAAAGGCTTTCTGTCTCTGTCGGCTCTGGAGGAAGGTCCTTGTCATCAGTCTTCCCTTGGTCTAGAAACATCTCAGCGCAGAAACATCAGGTCCAAAGGGCAGGCTCTGCTCCCAGTGCTGCTTTCTTGCTGGTGTGAGGTTCCCAGGTCTCTCTGCTCACGTCTTTCTTTTATATCTCAAAAGAGACTGGCTTAAGACACCACCTAATCCTGTAGACCTCATCAATATAACTGCCGCTAATCCATCTTATTACAACATAGTGATAGGATTTACAGTATGTAGGGAAAACACATCAGATGATAAAACGGTAGACAATCATACAATCATACAAGAGAATCATGACCTAGCCAAGTTGACAGATATTTTTGGGGGACACAATTCAATCCATGACAGTGGGTATGAGGTTTCTTTTGGGGTGATGAAAATGCTCTGAAATTAGCTAATGGTGATGGTCGCACAATTCTGTGAACGTACTAAAAACACTGAATTGTATACTTCAAGAGAGTGGATTGTTATAGTATGGAATTATATCTCAATGGAAGAAAAATCCCAATTGAGACAGTCTACAAAATATCTGACCTGAGTACTGAAGGTAACCTGTTGTCTTGAATGAAATCTTGACAGAACATTAGGAAAACACTGAGGAATTCAGAATAAAGTATGGACTTTAGTTAGTAATAAATAATGTACCCATACTGGTTCACTAATTGTTGATGAAAGTACTATATTAATGTAAGATGTTAATAATAGTAAACGCTGGATTTGGGTTATATGAAAACTCTCAATTGTCTTCACAGTCATCTAAACTGTTGTGAAATAAAAAGTTTGCTAAGGAAAAAAAGTAAATGACAGGGAAAAAATGGAATAAAGAGCCTATTGGATTATTAGACATTATAACTCCTAGTGGCAAATAAAATCTTGAGTTTCTTTCTAACTTTAAAAAACTGTAATTCCTGCACATTTTGACCAGTTGAAGAGAAAAATCTGGGTTCTGAGTTTCACCAGTCCGGTTCTCCGGTTAATTGTTTGTTCTCGTCAGTGGATATCTTCCCTCTCAGACTTTCCTGATCAGCAATGTGTGCAACTTCATTTGTCCTTTTGAATGTTTATCAAAGCACTTACAGGTAACACACTCTGCTTATGGGAGGCACTTACTAAGTGCCTATTTTTTTTATTGCCTTAGGGATCTGGGAGAGGCCCCAGAGGACACAGGCCTCGCCTGGCACCAAACCAGACATTCAACAGCTAATCACATACATAACCAATTACAATTGTAATAAATAGTATGATGAAGAACAGGATACTTTGAGAATACATATGAAGAGTTTACCAGGGCTTGGAGAACCAGGGCAGTTTCCTGAGGAAGTAAGGTTTAAGCTGACAGGAAGGATAAGTAGAAGTTCTTCAGGTGAAGAGGTGGAAAGGACATTTCCAGCAGTGAGGATGACTTTGGGGAAGCCCCATGGCTGAAGAGGCATGGAAGCAGGAGGAGCCAAAAGAAGACTGCTGTGGCTCTAACAGGTGGGGGCAGGCTCTGGGGTGGGGCAGATGACAGATGGAGGGCCCAGACTGGTGTGAGAGTAAACTGGAGAGATAGGAAGGGGCCAGATTATGGTAAGCCGTTAAGAGATCATTGAAATCTTTTTTAAAATCTGTTTTATTCATTTTTTATAATTTATTTTATTTTTTGTTGTTGAGAATACACCAGTTCAATTGTTTCCATATGTACAACTCAGTGACATTGATTACATTCTTCAAGTCGTGCAATCATTCTCACCGTCTTTTACTGAATTGTTCCTCCCCATTAATAAAAACTCACTGCCCCCTAAGGTTCCTATCTAATCTTTTGAGTTGTCAATTTCATCCCACATAGATAGTTCTTAAAAGGTCACAATGCTCAAAGGAGACATTCTTCACTAGTTAAGCTAAACTATTGTTTGGTTTAAAGAAGACTTCAGGGGATATTTTTGGTTTAAGACTTAAGGATTATCTCAGGGCAGTAGTTTCAGGAGGTCACCCAGCCTCAATAGCTCCAGACAGCCTGGATTCCATAAAATTTGAAATTCTGTTCTGTATTTTCCCCTTTTTGATTAGGATTCTTCTATATAATCTTTGATCAAAACGTTTGGTAATGGTAGCTGAACACCATCCAGTTCTTCTGGTCTCTTGGCAAAGGAGGCAGTTGTTCATGGAGACAGCCACAGATTCCATTTCCTCCTCCTGTGCCTGACTCTCTGTTTCTTCCTCTGTTGCTCCAAGTCATTGAAAGCTTTTAAGAATGGAGGTATCCTGGTCAGATTTGTATTATAAACAGTACTCTGTGTGCAGTGTATAAGATGGATTGCAGGAGTGAGAGTGGAGTGAGGAAACCTGTGAGGAGACTAATACTGAAGGCAAAAGGGCCTGGGAACTCAGACTAGGATGAAGAGAGGTCAACTGAGTTAAGAAAAAGTTAGTAGGTCGAATCAACAAAAAAGTTAATGGAAGGCTGAATATCAATTTAGAATTACAGATAATATAAATACTCAGGTAGCTTTAATAAAAAAAAAAAACACACACACACAAAGTATTTGTTAAAAAGCAAAAGACAAACCAACCAACTAACCAAACCAAGGATAAATGAAAACTAACACCCAAGTCTCAGAAACAAAAGTGCCAGAGAGCAATTAAGCTCCTGGTATTTTCTTTTTTCACTAAATTTTTTTTTGGTTCAGGGTGGGTGGTGCTATGTATACATAAAAACCATTGACATCCAAGGAGTGGTTGGCAGATTTGAACTGCTGACCTTTTAGTTAGCAGCTGAGCTCTTAACCACTGTGTCACCAGTAGAAACCCTACACGGTAGTTCTATTCTGTCCTCTAGGGTCACTATGAGTCAGAATTGACTCGGGGGCAATGGGTTTGGTTTTACATATAGATATTTTTTTGTGTGGTGAAATGTACACAACATAAATTTTGCCATTTTTAACCATTTTCAAGTGTACAATCCAGTAGCATTAATCACATTCACAATGTGAAACCATAGCCATTACTTGTTTCCAAAACTTTTCACCACTCCATAATAGAAACTCTGTACCGGTTAAGCCATAACTTCCCATTCTCCCATCCACTCCCAGCCCCTGGTAACCACCAATTTACTTTTTGTCTTTATGCACTTGTGTATTCTAGATATTTCATATAAATGTCAGAGCACTGTTACCATATTTGTACTTTTGTATCTGGCTTCTTTCACTTAGTGTAATGTTTTTGAGGTTCATCCACGTTGGAGGATGTATCAGCGTTTCATCTATCTTTGTGGTGGAATAATATTTCACTGTTGTACACACCACATTCTGTTTATCCATTCATCTGTTGCACACTTGGGTTGTTCCCACCTTCTGGCTATTGTGAATAATGCTGTAATGAATATTGTTGTACAAATATCTGTTTGTGTCCCTGCTTTCAAGGTTTTGGGTATATCCCCAGGGGTGGAATTGCTGGGTCATACGGTAGTTCTGTTTAATTCTTTGGGGAACCTTGATATATTTTTTAAAAGCACAATAAGTCTTTCAAAATAGCCACTACAATCCTTTTTAAAAAAGTTGACACAGTCTTTATCAAATTATGTAAGATTTATGGCTGTTTTCCACTCTGCCAATGTTTGAAGGTTATTGATCTGTCTTAGGAAGTTAGACTAAAGAGAGTGTGGATTTGAGAGGGACTCCCCGAGGCAGGCCTGGCTGACGTATTGGTGGTGCCCAGTGAGATGGATTCAGACGCTTCCCAGCAAGGGTGCTCAGTGACAACAGGCCAGCGCCAGAATCAGCTGTGACTCCTCAGACAGACCCACACTCACGATGTCTACAATATGCACAGCTGCTGCCTGGCTGTATTACAAAAGTGTCACGGAAGAAGCAGTTTGACTGTCTGAAATACGGCCTTTGCACAGTCCTTAGCCTCTGTTTCACAAGTTCATTTTCTAACACACAGGCACACTTTTATGGCATCCAGAGCATTTTGCTGAATGACTTGGGAGTGCACTGCTGACCAGACAGCGCATTTCCAGATTTAGATTATAAGAGAAAAACAGCAAGTGGTAAGTTCAGCTGCAGGTCAGTGGATAGTTCCCTGACAGAGCACTGGGCTACTTTATCCCACCGGGCCCAATCTGCAAAGCATTTTCAACAGAGATGGCCCTAGGTGTTTGCTTTTATGGCTGTTAGCCACATTCACACTGGGAACGTGCTGTTATCACATTGTAAATGTTATTTGTAATATCAGGAAGAAAATTGGGGGAGTGTCAAGAATTGATATGCAAAAACTATGTTAGACTTGCCAATGGACGTCTTCATTATTTTCTGAGCATTCATGAGCTGCAGGAGGTAGGTGAAGCTTATAAAACAAAGGTAGAGAGAGACATTAGCCAATGTTTATTGATTTTCTTTTAAACTGTGTGCATCTTGCATATTTTAGGTTCTTGGTGATGTTGTAATAATTTGGCCGGGGGGGGGCGGTGTGTTTAGGGGGAGGGACATAATGATGTCCACTGACGGATAGCTTTCTGAAAGAGTTGAGAGTTCAGACATTATTCCACATGGGCCAAAGACTTCCAGACCTTTGCAAGTTATGATCACATTTGCCATTTAAAGTTTCTACTTGGTTTGTCCAATTTTACTTTTATGAATGATGGGAGAATTAAACAGTGTAGTAGTATTAAATACATAAAATCTTCATTTTAAATGACCATTGGTAAATTTGCCTGAATGAGAACAAAAATATAAAAACATTTTCACTAAAGGATTATGTTTTATGTTACAGAATCCCACCCTGTCTGTCCCTTTAACACCTTCCCTCAACCCCACCTTCCAAGCTACTAGACCAGGGTGGTTCTGGACTTCACATCCAGAGCTGTCTCAAGGCTGGATGACCAGTTACCAAGGACTTGTGTGCACTGGCCCACAAAGATGGGCCTTTCAGAATCAGAAGATGGGAAACTGAAGGACTGGGCAAGCTAGCACAAAGGTCATGTCCTAGACAGAGGGCCATGGCAGTCACTTTGGGTGGGCATAAGCTGCAGTTATAAGGAGCCCAGCTGGTAAAGGGGGAAAAAAAAAGAAACAAACATGTAGAGAGAAAAAGATGTGATTAAAGAGAGAATGAAGAGAGCAACTGCCCAGGGTCCTGATAGCTTCTGAGCCAGGTCTAGCCCATTTTAAAATAAATCTTATTTTTCCTGGAGGTAACCTGAAGGAGGCTCAGTATTTGCAACCAAACAGAAAAAATTCTTATCGGCTGGCAATGTGGCTGGTGAACAATCAAAACTGGCAGCAGCAAGTAATCCAACTGGGAATCAAGTTTAGCCATGCAATTCGGTTTCAAGTCATGGAGAATTTTTTAGATGGATACTTCTTTGTTCAGTCCTGGCTACTTTGGAACAACCAACATTGTATCCACTTATCAAAGGCATTGTTGTCATTAGCTGCCATCGAGTACGCCCTGACTCATGGCAGCTCCGTGCACAGTGGAACCAAATGCTGCCAGGTCCTGAACCATCCCCATGATCATTTGTGGTCTGGATCCTTGTGATCCGTAGGGTTTTTACTGGCTGATTTTCGGAAGTAGACCACCAGGGCTTTCTTCCTAGTATGTCTTAGTCTGGAAGCTCTGCTGAAATGTGTTCAGCATCACAGCAATCCACAAGCCTCCAGTGACAGATGGGTGGTAGCTGTGCATGAGGTGTACTGGCTGGGAATTGAACCCAGGTCTCCTGTATGGAAGGCAGGAATTCTACCACTGAACCATCAATGTCCCCTTCTTGTATATAAGTTTTGTCTCACTTGGAGTGAGATCCTCTTAAAAGAAAATACTGCAACTATTACTGCTTATTCTGTGGCTTTCACAAAACAAAACTACACCAAACCTACCTGAGTCCTCTGTGGTTGGACTGAAAAAAGGGGGGAGGTTGTGAAACTAAGCCAAGGACGTGACCACGTCTCTGATGACTAAGATGGAGCCCATGTAGGAGTTGAGTCAGTAATAACATGCCTCTTGTTGCAGTTCAAGTTGCCTGCAAAACCCCCACGCTTTTTAGCAAATATTATTTTGAATGTCAGAGTACACAGAGCTGTTCTTTAAGGTTGGGCTAAATTTGACTCTGTGGAGGAATAAACCTAGAATTCCAAATGTGGTGATTCCAACAGAGTATGTGATGCAAGACCAATTTTCCACTTGTGCCGGGTGGGTTTGTTCAAATCTCACATAGAAATGAGAGATGCCAGATGGGGTGTTCACTTGCCCCAAACATAAGGTAGTAATTTAGGTTTTATTTTAAATAGGCATTAGAGTCTGGGTAATCCAGAATTTTAATTTAGGAGGGAGCTTGGGAGGATGGCAGAAGACAGGAGCTAGGCAACCGTCTATTGACGAGTAGGGAGTGGAGGGGTGAGGCCACATGTGCTACATTCCAGTTCTGGGAGAGCCACCTTGCAGTAAAATAAAGGTCAACCCTAAGTCTTTGTCTGAACACGGTTCTGTAGACGGGTCTAAAGAAGATTCTGGGTCCTGTGATTTGAAGTAGCAGTTTTTTTTGTTTTCATGTGTAGATGATGTAAACTTGAATAACTGAAGCATATAAAGCTGACCTAGCTTCAGCAGTGACCTGATGAGGGCGGCCTGGGGAAAGGGGCTGGGGAGCGAGCGGTCTGGGAGAAATAGGTCAGAAGGATTTCTCCCAGTTCCTCTCAGGTGGACACAAGGGGCTATTGCATTCTTTATGCAAAGTCCAGAGGTTGCATGAATTTTCTCCTAAAATGTTTCTCTAAGCAACATACTGTTGGTTCAGATTGATGCTTGTGATATTGCCATATTCTCTTGGTTTGAGGAGGATGTTCAGTGTACTCATTCATCCAGTATTTATTGAGCTCACACGGTATCCCAGGTACTGTGTAGATGCTGAGGACACAGCAGTGAACACAACGAAGTCTCTGTCCCCCTGGATCTTGTGGAGAAAATCCTGAGTTCAAATTTTGGGTCCATTGGTTGTTAGCAAGTTATTTAACCTCAGGAAAATTAATCTTGCTGTGCCTTTGGATTTTGTATCTGTAAAACAGGATGACAAAGTTATATTTATCTTATGAAGTTGTTATGAGGATTAAATGAGGCAATGCATGTGAAGAGCTTACGGTGGTATGTGCATTATACCTCATTGTCATTGAGTCAATTCCAACTCATAGTGCCCCTACAGGACAGAGTACAACTGCCCCATAGGGTTTCCAAGGAGCGCCTGGTGGATTCAAACTGCTGACCTTTTGATTAGCTGCCATGCTCTTAACCGCTGTACCACCAGGGCTCCAGCATGCATTACAGTAAGCATTAAGTTAGCAATTGCAGTTAGCAAGTGAATGAGCTCTAGCTCTTGTCCGAGGACAGGGATAACAATGAAAACATTCATGTTTCTGTCAGTCTGGGGCAGGTGCTTCAGTGAGGCTTTCTGCGAAGTATGACTATCGGGGTGAAGTTCAAAACTCGTGAAAAGTAAAGGGCCCCCCCCCCAAAAAAACAAACCCAGTACTGTCGAGTCGATTCCGACTCATAGTGACCCTATAGGACAGAGTAGAACAGCCCCATAGAGTTTCCAAGGAGCACCTGGCGGATTCAAACTGCCCACCCTTTGGTAAGCAGCTGTAGCACTTAACCACTACGCCACCAGGGTTTCCAAAGGGACCCAGACGCCCTCATTTAAGCAAATGGTAGCCTTGGGGGCAGAAGCCTAAGGGGAAGCACAGTACAGAAATTTACTGACCATTCTTTCCACAGGCCTTTAGCTATCATGTTTATAATCTTATGCCAAAAGATTCTAAGTAGAATTAGTAAGAAAAAAAAAAAAAATTTTTTTTTTTTTATTAAAAATTTCACTACCCATCCGTCAGTTTGTTGTAATGTGGTGGCTTATGTGTTGCTATGGTGCTGGGAGCTATGCCACTGGTATTACAAAGACCAACAAACTCACCAATGGTGAAAGGATTTCAGTGAAGCTTGCAGACTAAGACAGACTAGGAAGAAAGGCCTGATGATATACTTTGAAAATTAGCCAATGAAAACCCTATGGATCCCAGCAGACTACTGTCTGATGGAGTGCTGGAAGATAAGCCCCCTACGATGGAAGGCACTCAGAATGCACAGTGGCCACAACAGTGGACTCGAGCATACCAACGATTGTTAAGACGGTGCAGGAGTAGGCAATGTTTTGCTCTGTTGTATGTAGGATCGCTTTGAGTCTGTGACTAACAGCAGCAACGATTAAAAATTTGGGCCCCTTTAAGGAAGAAAATGAAAAGCTACCCTTGCCCCAGTGGAGGACCTGCTATGTGGATTTGCTCATGGGCCCACTGGGCTTCTGAAACACTGGCACCACACTCGGCTTTGTGTGGGGAGAGTGATTCAGTAGCTCATTTTTTCTAAGAAACCTTGTGATTTCTAATCTCTACGTTAACATAAACTAGGCTGTTTGGGCTGACCTAAGTCACTCCACTCTAGCTCAGTTTTGTTATCTGCAAGACAAAGGAAGCTGAAAGAGTCATAGGGCCCTAGGAACCAGTCCTACACAAAAGAATGTCTGCATGGCTAGGCTTCCCGCAGTACTGTGAAGCAGATACCAAAGCCTGTGTCTCGCATGGAGGCGACACCCATACCTGGCGTGCCATGATAGGCACTGCCGGTGCTGTCGCGTTCATAGGCACGGCACTCTTTAAAGAGAAAGTTATTTGTTCATTCCAGATGCTTGTGGCTGTTATGGTCTGCTCCTTTGAAATTTCCAAATATGGGTCTGGAGGAAATGGGTACATATTCTTTCTTTTTGGAGCACAGGCTCTTTTACTGATGAAAATGTTATATTGGGTCTCCTGGCAATTCATTTATTGCTTTCTTGACCCCGTGTCATCCAGGGAGTGTCAAAAACCACATGGCGCTTCTGAGCCCTACATTTTTACATTTAGGTTTCTGATTTAGCTGACAGATGTTAAAACACAGACACGGCCTGATAACTCCCCAGTGACAACACAGATGCAGAAACTGAGAAGTGCAGTGACTCTAGCCTGGGGAGGGGTTATACTGATGCTCCTTCCCTCCTGACAGCCCTTATGTTTTTCTTTACAGGTAGTCTGATATGTCTTGGAGTAGAGGAATCTGAGCCTCTTTCCTTCTGGTTGAACCAGTCTCCCATCCATACCCCTAAGAAAATGTGCAAATCTGGGGCTCAGGAGGCCACGGAAATATCAGCAATAACACTGGGCTCATGTCTTTTTTATGGTTAGCAGGCTTCTGGCTGAGCAACTTTTGGCTCTGAAGTGAAAAAACAAAAAACAAAATGAAACAGAAACCATAAGATATTGGATCTGGAGGGAATTTTCCTTGGTGTTCACCCAGTTGTTTTATGGATTAGGAATTATGAGGCCCAGAATAACTTTCTGTGGGTCACAGGGGGCAGTATCAGAACCAGGTCTCCACCCAGGTCTCCTGATTCCCAGTAGGGTCTTTCCCAACCTGGTCTTGCTGCCTCTTGTGTGTCCTCTGCTTCTCC
The DNA here is from genome assembly GCF_024166365.1 of Elephas maximus indicus. Lineage (NCBI taxonomy): Eukaryota > Metazoa > Chordata > Mammalia > Proboscidea > Elephantidae > Elephas > Elephas maximus. The sequence goes on along the minus strand of NC_064832.1, from coordinate 28,115,572 downwards.
TCCAGCTCCCACCTCAGGTTTTCCCTTGAAATTGGAGTTGGGGACCAGGGACACACAATGGAGGTTGGGGTGGGCCTCGGCCTTGTCTTGTGCATGCCTCATCTCAGCCCGTCTCAGTCCATTTCCTCTTGGGAAGTGCTAGCCACAAAAATGATTAGGACAGAGAGAGTTCAAACCTGCCAATTGATAAACTGAATCTCAAAAAGGTGATAGGACTTGCTCAAGTTTCCACTGTTAGTGAGAAAATCAATTGATAAATACTTTTTGAGCACTTATGACATGCCAGGTTTGTGGAACTTGCTGGCAATTCAGCCAAAAATAAGAATAAGACATGTGGTTCTTGCCCTGGAAGAGCTTACTGTCCAGTATCATGTCCTCCAATTGCTGTCAAATAGACTCTGACTCATGGTGACCCCACGTGTGTCAGGGTAGAACTGTGCTCTGTAGAGTTTTCAATGGCTGACTTTTCTTCTGAGGATCCTCTGGGTGGACTTGAACTTTCAACCTTTCAGTTGGCAGCTGAGCACATTAACTGTTGGAAACACCCAAGGACTTCATTCAGTAGTGAGACAGACAAAAAACAAATGGCTGCAAGTGGGAGGAACTTGATGAAGAAATGTAGGGTCCTGCTGGAGAACTTAACCTGGTCTGACAGAATCTGGACCAGACTACAGTTTTCTTCTGAAAAGCTGGGGAAGATTACCTTTGAGGTGATCTGCTTCTTGACTTCTATTTAGATAGATGAAGTAATTAAAAAAAAAAAAAAAAATCTCTTTTATGCAAGGTTGTTCTGGTGCATGTCAGACCCTTTTGGTCATTACCCCACCATTTACTACACTGCAGTGTCTATTCAAATTCTGGCCTTACTATAGGCCACCCTCAGAGAAACTGAGGTAGAGGTGGGGTGGTTCTCAGGGCTCACAGGGAAACTAGCCCAACACACCCCTGAAGGGGAGCTGTTGCCTCTGTGGCGTTTGGTTGTCTCTAGAAAAAAATCTAAAAGCCTGATCATGGATTCCTCACATTTGCCAGTTGTCTGCCTTTGTCTAGGCTACTATGATGTGTTCTAGGACAGTCCTCCTTCCTGACCCACAGACCTCTTTTCTCCATGTAACTTTGGAACTTTTCTGTATAATAGCCATTTTTCTGGCTGGAAGAGCTTGCACTTTTCTCTGAGCCATGTTCCTCATCTCCCTTCTGTTTAAAGCCTGCTCTTCCTGGCCAACCACTTGCACTCTCAGCAGCCCCCACTACTCTTGTGTACCTGCCGCAGGTGCTTTGAGTATAGTTATGTATTTAAAACAATTCATGTCCCTGTCTCTTTTCATTATGTGTTTCCTCTCTTTTCTTCTGGATTACAAGTGTCCTGAGAAAAGGACTGGGGCTCCAGTTTCCCATGTGGGGCTTAGATTACTGGGAGCAGAGTTAGCTGATGGCTGGGCAAACTGAACCCACTGCTTCAAAAGCCAGATGGGAGAGCTGAGGTAGGGAGAGGGTGCCATGACTCCAGTGGAAAACAGCTGCTGTCCGAGGCAGAACACTAGGCTGTGGTACTGATTTGCTGTGTCATCTGTAAATGCACGTAAGCATACCGTTTCCTCACCTCAGGATGCAGTGGTAGAATGTCTGGGAAGCTACCCTGGAGAACGTACCACTTTAAGACTAGGTCATAATGTCCTGCTCTGGAACCATTCCAAGTATGTGGAGGGCCAGGAAATGTCATTCAGGTTTTTTTTTTAAATTGGGTCGGAACCCTGAACCATTAGGTTCCAATGCCAGAGAGATGGACAATGCCAGATGAGGACAGACTGAACTTGTGGCTGAAGGCACTGATGAAACAGGAGGCTCTCAAATAAAGCAACATTTTCCAAAAGTTTAATATTCAATACATATTTATATATATATATAAAATATTGGACATGTATAGGGAGTCCCTGTGTGGTACAAACTGTTAATGTGCTCGGCTGTTAACCAAAAGGTTGGAGGTTTGAGTCTACCTAGAGGTGCTTCACAAGAAAGGTCTGGCTATCTCCTTCTAAAAAATCAGCCATTGAAAACCCTAAGGAGCACAGTTCTACTCTGACACACGTGGGGTTACCATGAGTCAGAGTTGACTCAATGACAACTGGTTTTATATATATATATATATATATTTAAAGCATCAAGGTTGATAGCATGGGAAACCCAAAACTCAGCTCCCCCCCACCACTTCATTCACCACAGTTAGAGACCATACCTCAGTCTCTAACAACGGTTTGCTCTAAGCCTGCAGCCCTTGCAAACTGCAGCCTCTAACTGAGGTATTTGGCACCAGATCTTTGCCTATGCATGGCCAGGATCTCGATACATGGGCAGATTTGGAGAATCTGTCCTCAGCTGACCCTGGACCTGAGCGTCGCCAGAGGGGAAGATAGTCTCCAGGACACAGCACCACCCAAGCCCTTTTGCAAAGGGAGAAGTCCCACAATGTGGGCTTCCTGTGCAGCATGACTTAGCACCCAGATCTCCAAATCTGGGCATGGGAGGGCTCGGGGTGTAGGGTTTCAGGTGTCAGTCCCTGCCCCCAGAGACTCGAGGACATAAAAGGTCCCCATTCCCTGAGGGTGGGGAGTGAGTGATCTTTTGGCTGCTGGGCCCCATGTTGCTCCTTGTCTGCACAGACAATAAATTTCTACTTTCTGTTTCCCTTGCAATTGGCATCTGTCTTATTTTGATTGGCTAATAGGACAGGACAAGATCCCGAGGAGTTTGCTTACACCTTGGGATGGGAATGCTTGTTTCCTCTATATACATGAAGTCCTGGAGTGAGGTTGGGGGAGGGGGTGAGGTATCTTCAAATCACATCCAATTTGCCCACAGCTTCTTATGGATTAAAAGGTCAAAGATAGAAGATTGCCCAGTGGGCATTGTATGTTTAGAAGTGAACAATGTACCTAGTTTCTGAGGAACTTTTGGCAAAATTGTGAGGTTGGAAAGCTTTATTTGTGACAGTCCCCCACTTTCCCTCGCTGTTCTCCTTCCTACCTGAGAATATTCAACAGGCCTTCTCTTTCTCAAGATGCCATAAATCCTGTAGCCCTGTCCCTTTCCTCTTTGCAGGAAGCACAGTAAAAAAACTCACACTAAGGCGTTAGAAACTTCTCGAGCCACTTCTTCTAAAAACATTTGCATTTTTAAAAACAAAATAAAGAAAGCAATATTTAATGGAAAAGAATAAAACTTGCATGAAGATATTTCAAAAAGGAGAAATTTTAGACAAGATTGCTCTTCTCAGGTCTCTGGGAAGACCCTCTGTAAACAGTCCTGCTTAAGTGTTTAGGCCTAAGTGAGTGAGTTGGGGGCCCAGTGAATCACAGGGACCCATGGAGCAGAGTGGGCACTGGGAGGAGCTTCCTGAGTTACGTACTTGGTCCAGGCATGTAGATGGTAGGGAAAAAAGATGTGACAGTAACTATATCATGTTCCGGTATCACCGAATCATGTTTTCTAAGCACAGAGTAGCCATCACACACCACCCCATCCCCTAGTGGTCAGTGGACTGAGGAGTCAGACAAAGTCCCAGAAACTCTCCCCAGATGGATGTTTAGATAGTGGCATCACAGTGCCCGCAGGTGCATGTGATGATTTCAAGCCTTTGCCAAATTTATTTTGGACGTTTTAAGTAGGAAAGCCCGAGCTGCTACTAGAAGCAGGGAGAAGAAGAAAGTAAGGGGTTAGATAAAGCTCCTGAAAAGGCATGTAGACTTATTGGGCTTTTATCTAATTAAGCTTTTGTCTAATTCAGTGTCTTGCACTTAATAAACCAGTTGCCATTGAGTTGACGCTGACTCATGGCAACCCTGTGTGTGTCAGAGCAGAGCTGTGCTCCTTGGGGTTTTCAGTGGCTGATTTTTTGGAAGCAGATAGCCAGGCCTTCCTTCTGAGATGCCTCTGGGTGGACTTGAGCCTTCAGCCTTTTGGTTAGCAGCCAAGCGTGTTAATTGTTTGCACCACAGAGGGACTCCTAGGTATTGAATAAAAACTTGTCGGAAGAATGAAGGCTTAGTAGAAATAGTTTCCCTGTGATTAATTTTATGGTTACAGTCAGCTGTGCTGACTATGTGTGAGTGGCGTGTTGAGGGAAAACCCAGAAAGCCTGGATTCCAGTCCCAGTTTTTTCTTCTGTTAGCTCTGTGATGGCCCAGAAAGCCTGGATTCCAGTCCCAGTTTTGTCTTCCGTTAGCTCTGTGATGGCCCAGACACTGATTTCTCTGCTGCTCATTTTCGGCTCGTAAAATAAGGACAACGAAGCTCTCCTTCTCACTCACAGGGCTATTGTTTGGATGAAATGAGATAACGGGCATGAAAGTGATTAAATACTCCAACGTGCTCTGCAAATATAAAGTACAATCATTTTGAAAGCACTTGGCTTTGTAGAGGATTGTGTGAATTAATGTGTATCAATCAAGACATGAGCCTCATTAAGTAAAAACTGAAAGTAAAACTCAGACATTTAAAATGTGGAAATAAAATCAGCGGCTTGAGTAACACTGGTTTGAAGAAGTGGGATGTTAATTTCAAGAAAGAAATTTGTTAAAAGAGAAGCCAAAAAACTGAGCTAGGAAAAATGTCCAGCGCTGATGCCTGTGACTGAATCCTGAAGTCCAACGTGTTTACAGTTCTCCCTTAGAAATTTATATCAGGCTTAAAACCCGTCAGTACCTATGAACAAATCCTGAGTTTGTGCCATGTGCCAGGTACTGTTAGGCACTGGGTATCAGGGCTCTGTTTCTACAGCTGTTTTTAGCTCAGTTTACTTGGCCAGTGGTTGCTAACCTTCTAGGTGTATATGTGTGTGTGTTTCCTATCGCAACAGTTTCATTAGCTTGGCCAAGGGCAGTAACACTTAATTTACATGATAAATACCGTTTGATAAATATTAACAAACCTTTTATGAGTATAGGATAACTGTGTATATATTTTTTGCATCTCCAGTTCTGGTCTTAAGTATGTTCATTAATGGCCATTGAACATAAGTTTAATATTAGCTGGATGGATAAAGTATTAGTTACTGCATTCGCTTGAAAATAAAAATAACCTTGTTATAGCACAGAAAACTAAATTGACCCTTACTTGACTTTGGCTAAAATAAATTATGATTGAGCATTTTTGTGGCTTATAAAGTTTGGCTTCTCTATGGTATATTAGAGGATTTGTTTAAATCTTGACTACAAGTTTGGTGAGAATAGCAAAATATCTGGCAATTTTTGATTATGGTCATTTTTGCCCCCCCAAATAATCCTAAAGCTTTACTCATCATAGAGTTAGAAAAGGCAAACGACCACCTCTTTTTTAAACCAATGTATCCTTCACAGCGGCTTTCTTTATTACAATTTGTTAGGGCCATAATCTGGGAAAAGGTAGTAGTAAAACTCCTCAAATACAATGCAAGAACAGAGCGAGCCCACATGCGAATGATGATATTTCTATATTCTATACATATGCTACTTATGTACTTAAAGAAACTAAATAGGAAAATGTTACTCATCTCTGTAGAAAAACAGGGTAGCATTTACAACTTGGGGACTTCGTGATATCTTGTCTGTGTGCAGTTTGTCAAAAGGCAATTTATCTACAGCTGGGAAAGGATATGGTTTGGCTGACTAAACTGCGGAGTGATATGTAACGATAAAAATGCTGAGGGGAATTTTCGGGGCTCTCAAGTCAAGTGCACGGTACTGTGTAGGTGTAAAGAGCAGACGTCTCTCTCTCCCTCTTTTTTTTTTTTGCACAGTTTTCAAAGCTGTGAAATTTGCTGACGTTTTATATCGCACGCTGGACTGTTATATCACAGTTTACGTGGTCACTTGTTAATATGCTCGGCGGTAGAGTGCAGGCTTGTTTGTGCACACGTGGATGTTTATGGTATGGCTCTCCTCTTTCTAAATGTCACTATTTTTGTTCTGGAATCCGGGGCTCTCTAATCTGAGAGCAACTTGGGTGAGGACTCCAGAAATGACTTATTTTCGTAGGTGCCGCCCGAGGGGAGGTTTGAAGGATAATTCAGAAAAACAAGTCTCCCCATCCTCAAACAAGAATTTTCTTTCTAACCAGCTTGCCATGACTCTGAAATTCTGACGTGAAGGAATTTCTTCTTACACAGCACTGGGATTTGGAAGTCCCTAGAATATTTTCTCATAGCAACTCATAGCGACCCTGTATGACAGAGTAGACGTGCCCCTGCCCCACTGGGTTTCTTAGCCTGAATCTTTATGGGAGCAGATTGCCAGATCTTTCTTCCCACGGTGGATTTGAACCACCTCGGTTAGCAGCTGAGCGCTTAACCGTTGTGCCAGCAGGGCTCTTTGTGAGTCAGAATCAACTCAAGGGCATGCAACAACAGGATTTTTTTTGGGCAACCTCTGCAAATTGTTTCACCTCATTTTCAGTTTCTTCATAAGTAAGACGGAGGTACTTACCTAAGACGGTTTTTGTGGAGATTAAATGAGACAGTGCGTGTCAAATGCTTGATAGAACGCTCAGTGGTGATAGTTAACCATTTTTCTTTTTGTTAGGAGGAGGAGGGACAGGCCATCACCATGCTGGGAATTTGCTCTCAGGCCTGCACCTGGGGGATTACGGAATTGATGCTGAAGGGAAGACTGTAGTGTTCACCGGAGTCCCTGGGTGAAGGGAAGACTGTAGTGCTCACCGGAGTCCCTGGGTGAAGGGAAGACTGTAGTGCTCACCGGAGTCCCTGGGTGAAGGGAAGACTGTAGTGCTCACCGGAGTCCCTGGGTGAAGGGAAGACTGTAGTGCTCACCGGAGTCCCTGGGTGAAGGGAAGACTGTAGTGCTCACCGGAGTCCCTGGGTGAAGGGAAGACTGTAGTGCTCACCGGAGTCCCTGGGTGAAGGGAAGACTGTAGTGCTCACCGGAGTCCCTGGGTGAAGGGAAGACTGTAGTGTTCGCTGGAGTCCCTGGGCGGCACAAATGGTTAAGCGCGTGGCTGCTAACTGAAACATTGGTGGTTCGAATTCATGCCTCAGAAGTAAGGCTTGGAGATTGTCTTCCGAAAAACCAGCCACTGAAAACCCTATGAAGCACAGTTCTACTCTGACACATGTGGGGTCTTCAGGAGTAGAAATCGACTTGAGGGCAGCTGGTTTAGTTTTTTTGGTTTATAGTGTTCATTGCCTAAGAGAGCTTCTTTAGAGGAGCTCAGCAAGAGAAACCCCAGATGTTCCCAAATGAGATGTAGAAAGAGGGTGTGGGAGGGTACTGCATACTAAAATGTTTCATTTACAAGGTACTTTAAGCTTTCAAAGCACTGAAGAATGTACTTGTTTATTTTTATAATATATGAGTAAAGTTGGCACCATGGGTATCTCCTTCCCACAGGTGAGGAATCTGGAGTATATAGACACAGGACATAGGTTGTCTTTTGTCACACAGGGTAGTGGCAGAACTGGGACTTATGACCCATGTCTCAGACTCTGAGAACAGCACCCTTTCTACTGTGTGACACCCTCAGAGTCAAATGATCTAGTTTATAGGCTTGCGTTCAGACCTTGGGTTACCTTTTGCCGAGCCTGTCATTGGCATTCTGCAAAACAGCTGGTGTGAGAAAAGTTGTAGACTCAAGATCCAAAGGACTAGTTGCCGCCGAAGATGGCTGGAGTTACAGTAGCTGGCTCAGGTGAGTTTTACTTTAGGGACATGGTTGACGCCTTCTTTCTGACACTGGCCCAGCAGAACCACTGGCCAGAAAGGTCAGACTCTAGCCCGGAATCCTTTCTAATGCCATCTCTGCATTTCAGTAACTACACCTAAAGGAATGACAAGGAGATGCCAGTAATGTTGAGAACTCCTAGGAAAACATGATGCCTTTCCATCGTCCTCCCTCTTTTAACTTTTTTGATATGGAACGACACCAGAAGATCGGAGAGCGCTTCATAGATGTTAAGGTTTTGAGTTATGATTTTAACTACACAGTCTTTGGGGACATCGAGTGTCCTGATAATTTCGGATAGTTTTAGATTTTAATTTTAGGTAGAAAAGGTTTAACTGAGAGGCAATGACATTCCAAAATCATCAGTGTGCAAATCATCTAAGTGCGTGTGAAATACTCAGTGACATGAACAATAATTCTCTGGGAATCGCAAAAACAACGCACAGTTGTTTGGCCAGAAATAAGGACTTGGAACATTTCTTTATGTGTAGAGAATTCCTTAGTAGGCATATTTGGATTCTCAGTCATCATAAGTTACTGTGGAGTGTTTATAATTTAGGGATTGATTTTTGTCTACCTTTTTTACCTAAAGAAGATTTAAGGAGGTTTAGATAAGAACACAGATACACTAAGGCCTAAACAGATGAACTCAAGACAAAAGGTAGAAAGAGGAAAGGCAGAAGAAGGAGCAGATGAGAGAACAACAGAGAGAACAACAGAGGGCAACTGGTTTAGTTTTTTTGGTTTATAGTGTTCATTGCCTAAGAGGGCTTCTTTGGAGGAGCTCAGCTCTTGACTGAAAATAGCCAGAGTAGTGAGCTTCCTTGAAGCCTGAGGAAAGATGGTTCCAGAAGGAGACGGATAACTCTTGTTGTCTTATCCAGTAGAATGGCTATTTCATTAATTCCTTTATTTACTCCTTTATTTATTTATTGCTTAAATTGTTCATTTCACTAAAACTCATTTGATCTTTCTTGTGTTACCAGACACTATACTAAGTATCAGAAATACAGCAGTGAATATGATCCAGAGGTCCTCATCTTCATGGAGCTTAGTTGTCTTGGAAAGACACGTAGACAGATTATTACAGTATGGTAAGTTCTACAAGATGTACAGAGAGCTATGGAAGCATATAATAGGTGCACCTACCCAGACTGAAGGTTAGGGAAGTCTCTGTTACATTTCTACAGTGGATAGTACGCTGTGCGACTTTCTAAATAACCCCACCTTCCCAGTAACATAAATAGATTGCTATGGAATTTCAAGTTTATTCTTCAAAAGGGGAATCCAATTTATTTGTATCTGACTTTACAGTCAATGAATTAAGCCAAAGTCAGCAATCGCACTCTGTATGTACACTCTCCTAGTCTTGATTTGGTCATTTTAGGCTTAAAATAGGATCTACAATTTATATTTTTGTGTGTTTTCCTCAGCCTATTATTTCCGCCCTGGTTCTGGGTCCCTTTTTTGTCTCTTCAAATACGTTTTAATATCAGAACTTGAGTGATAGAATAGGATGAGATAATTAGAATATCAATACTCCTAAAGCTCTTTGGAAAAAAACTCAAGTTTTTATGAATTTTGAAATGTAGAGAAAGCTGAAAAGCTTTATGTTGAAAAAAAGATATTATTATATGATACATGTAAAATAGTTTTATCGAACCAGTCAAAGAGTTCTGGATTTTATAATACAGAGAATTCCTCTAAGGTGGAAGTGAGGGGTGGTGCGGTTAAGAATGTGGACTAAGGCCATGTTCTAATCCAGAAAGTCCTAGAAATTTTCCTAGCCATGTGAACTTGGGCAGGCTGTACAAACTCCTTGTGCTTTCTTTTTTCTGTCTGTAACAAAGGGATAGTAATAATAGCAATCTTGCAAGAGTTGTTATGAGCTCTATATGAAGGCACCTAAGATACTTAACCCAGTGCTTGGAACATTACTACAAGGGTTCACTAAATGCTACCTGTTTTAATATTAAAAAAAACCCAGTTTTTTTTCTTTTTTTTTTTTAGGGGAGAAGAAATGGGATTTGGAGAGTTAAGAAAATGTATTTTAATTAGCTATAATTCTTGAATGGGAATTTATAAAAAGGCACATCTTTTAAGAGGAAGTAGGGCCAACAAGGACAAATGGCCTTAACTTTTAATTTAAAAAGTCCATGGAGTCAATATGAGTAGGGAAAAGAGTTGTACAGTTAACATCTAACCAGTTCTTGTAACCCTTACCGTGATTTAGTTAGAGAAGCCCAGGATGCTGGTGATTTTAGGAAGGGGCTGGATTTGGGTTTGGTTTTTGTGGTGGGTTAGAGAGCCAGTAAGAGGGGCATTGGTGGTTCAGTGGTAGAATTCTGGTAATAACCAGGCATTGGAAAAAAAATTTTTCTTCCCTTTTTTGCTTCAGTTTTTGAAAGTAGACGGACATTTTCTATTACAACACTACTACACTGCTGTTGTTAGTAGTTGTTGTCAAGTTGACTCTGATTCGTGGTGACGTTTTGTTTAACAGAACGGAACTCTGCCCGGTTCTGTGCTATCTTTGTGATCTTCCAGCACTATATTGGACAATATTATGTTGTGATTTATAGCGTTTTCTTGGGCTGATTTTTTGGAAGTAGGCCTTTCTTCCTAGTCTGTCTTAATCCAGAAGCCTCACTGAAACCTGTCCAACATGGGTGACTCTGCTGGTAGTTGAAATACCAATGGCATAGCTTCCAGCATCAAAGCAACACAAAAGCCACCCCATTACAACAAACTGGCAGACAGATGGAGGACTATACTGCTAGAGACTGGTAAAACTGTGGTCCCCCCAAAATATTTGTTTCTCTTTGAAGGAATCTGATTCAAGAATTTCGGTAAAAATGGGAAAAGCTGATCTGCCAACCTGCATTATTCTTCCTTATCATCATCCTACCATCACAAACTCACAGAGCTGAGAGGAACCTTGAGATGAGTTTATCTCCCTCATAGAGGTAACTCAGATAGCCATCATCATTGTTCACTCCCTTTCAGCATTTTACCTGCCCCACATCCTTGCCCGCATTCCAGAGACCATGGCCCCCACCCAGCTTCTTAGCAGACTCATGGCCCCTGACTCAGTCATTCCTGCAGACCTTTCTGTCTTCCCTTTGGACTTCTGTCCACCACACTTCTCGACCTATTGGCTTCTCCTCTCGACTCTCCCTTCTTGTTTGTCCTATTCAGGTGTGATAACCCACCATGGAATATATGCCTTAGTCCAGCAGTGGCTCCTGGTAGGTGTAGCCTCTGTGAGCTGCCCTTGGCTCCTTGTATGAAGGCTTTCCCAGACAGCTTATTTATGTAGGGAACCCAATCTAGGCCCTGGGGTTGCTGGTGTCTGCTTCCTTCCAAGATGTCTTCCCCTTGGGGAGCATGATCTGATAAGCACCTTAAAGAACCCCATATTAATAGTGCTGTCGGTGGTAGAATTCTCACCTTCCATTCCGGAGACCTTGGTCAGTGCACCTCGTGTGCAGCTACCGCCTGCCTGTCAGTGGAGGCCTGTGTGTTGCTATGGTGTTGAACAAGGTTTCAGTGGAGCTTCCAGACAGAGACAAACTAGGAAGAAAGGCTTGCTGATCTCTTGTGAAAATCAGACTATGAAAACCCTGTGGATCACAGCAGTCTGATCTGCCACCAATCACAGGGATGGTATAGGACCAGGCAGTGTTTGGCTCTGTTGTGCATTAAGTTGCCATGAGTTGGGGGCCAACTTGATAGCAGCTAAAAATAACAACAAGCTAGGCTCTGCGGAAAGAAAACTCCATAGTCATGGTCCTTGCCCTTTAAAGGTGGGAAGCATGGAAACTCTTGTGAGCATTTGTGGTAACGTGAACCTTTTTAATTTTTTAAAATAGACTTTATATTATTATTATTTAAAATAATATTTAGTGTATCTTTGGTGGAAGTGTACACAGCAAAACAGGTCCTCATTAAATATTTTCCCCACATATTGTTCTGTGTTATTGGTTACGTTCTTCACATTGTATCGACATTGTCATTATTTCCATTCTAGTTGTTTTTCCGTTTAACCTAGTCTCACAGCCCCACAACCTTCTTATCTATGCTTTAGAGTATTTGTTGACCATTTGGTCTTTTATATATATATGTATTTTTAAGAGTTCAGTACTCAAGGGTGATAGTCCCTTCTTTATGAGCTAACCTGCTGTTTAGCTAAAAGATGACTTGAGAGGATAGTTTTGGCTCAAGGCTTAAAGAATATCTCAGGGCAATGATCTTAGAGATTCTTCCGGTCTCGGTGGGTCCAGTAAGTATGAATTTTTTGAAAACTTGAACTTCTGTTCCACATTTTTCTCCCATTCTGTCAGGATCCATATGTTGTGGTCCTGGTCAGAACATACGGTAGTGGTAGCTGGCCACCATCTAGGTCTTCTAGTCTCAGGGTAGAGGAGGCCTTGGTTCATGTAGACAGTCCTGTAGAATGCTTCCTTCTCTGTGTCTTGGGTTTTCTTCTTTCTCCTTTGCTCCAGATGTGTAGAGACCAATAATTGTATCTTAGATGGCTGCTCACAAGCTTTTAAGACTACAGATGCTACTCATCAGACCATGATGTGGAACATAAACTTTATGAACTATATTATGCCAGTTGGCTGAATTGTCCCATGGGACTATGAACCTAAGTCTTCAAACCAAGAAAATTAATCCTGTGAGGTGATTGGTTATGTCTAAGAAGTGTCAGTTTCTGCGACCCTTATTTGTTTTATTGCAGACACACACACACACGTATACATATATACATACGCACACTTATTTTGGTTGTTGTTGTTGGCACAAAATTATATATAACATAGCATTTATCAAAACATTTCTTGTGTGTGTGTGTACAAGCTAGTGGCATCAGTTACCTTGGTTAAGCTGTGCACACTTTTCCCACATTCACTACTACCTTTTCATCACCATAAAGTGGTGGCTATTATCTAGAGAGTGGTTCCCCTTCTTCCTCTCACCCCCCCCCCCCCCGGTAACCACCAATGAACGTTGGTCACTGTATATGCAGCTGCTCTTGTCACTTTATAAAAGTGCAGTCATACAATATTTATCTTTTTGTGACTGACTTATTTCATTCAGCGTAGGTTACCCATGTTTCAAAATGTTTTGGGAACTCATTTTTCTTTATGGTTGCATTGTTTGTATGTACCACATTCTGTTTATCCATTCATCCACTGATGGGCCTTAGGTTGTTCCCATCTTTTGGCTATTGTGAACAGTGCTGAAATGAACATGGATCTGCATATCTCTGTTCATGTCTCTTCTGTTAGATCTCTAGGAGTGGAATTGTTTGATCATAAGGTGGTTCTATTTCTAATTTTTTGAGGCATCCCCATGCAGTTTTCTATAATGATTGTACCATTTTACATTCCCATCAACAGTGAATAAGGGTTCCAATCTCTTCACTTCCTCACCAACATTTGTTGTTTTCTGTTTATTTTTAACCATTTCCATTTTAGCAGGGACAAGATGGTATCTCATTATACTTTTGATTTGCATCTCTCTAATGGCTAATGGTCATGAACATCTTTTCATGTGTTTGTTGGCTGCTTGAATGTCTTTAGTGAAGTGTCTGTTCATGTCCTTTGCCAATTTTTTAATTGGATTATTTGTCTTTTTGTTGAGTTGTGGAAGTTTTATATATATTTTTGAAATTAGACCCTTATCGGATATGTCATTCTTGAAGATTTTTTTCCTGGCCTGTAGGTTGTCTTTTTGCTCTTTTGATGAAGTCTTCTGATGAGCATAAATATTTAATTTTTATGGAGTCCCAGTTATCTAATTTGTCTTCTTGCTGTTCATGCATTTGTAGTCATGTTTGATAATCTATCTTTAAAAAAAATTAGGTCCCATAGTTTTGTCCTTATGTTTTCTTCCAAGAACTTGATAGTTTTAGCTTTAACATTGAGGCCTTTGATCCATCTTGAGTTAATTTGAGTACGGTGTGAGGTATAGGTCCTGTTTCATTTTTCTGCAAGTGATATCTAATTTTGCCAGCACAGTTTGTCAAAGAGACTATTTCTTCCTATTGAATGGACTTTGACCCCTTGTCAAAAATCAGTTGTCGTAAGTGGATGAATTTATTTCTGGATTCTCAATTCTATTTCACTAGTGTAGCATCTAGCATTGAATGAGTACCAGGCTGTCTTGATTACTGTAGCTGTATAGTATGTTTTGATATCAGTGAGTGTGAGGCCTCCTTTTTTTCTCTTTTTAAAAAAAAAATAAAAATAAAATAAAAATTATTTATTATTATTTTTTTTGGCTATTCTGGGCCTACCCCCCCCCCCCCCCCCACTTAAATTTGGTGATTAGTTTTTCCATTTCAGTAAAGAATGCTATTGGAATTTTGATTGGGATTGCATTGTCTGTATAGATCATTTTGGGTAGTATTGACATTTTCACAATATTGAGTCTTCCAGTCCATGAGCATGGAATGTCTTTCCACTTATGTAGATCTCTTTTAGTCTCTTATAGTAATGTTTTATAGCTTTCATTGTATAAGTCTTTTACATCCCTGCTTAGGTTTACTTCTAGGCATTTTATCTTTTGGGGGCTATTGTAAATGGTATCGTTTTCTTGATTTCCTTGTCAGATTTCTCCTTGTTAGTGTAAAGAAACTTAACTAATTTTCATGTGCTGATCCTGTATGCTACAATGTTGCTAAATTCTTCTATTAGATCCAGCTGTTTTCTTGTGGCATCTTTGTAATTTTCTATGTATAGGATCATGTCACCTGCGAATAGGGATAGTTTAATTTCTTCCTTTCCGATTTGGATATAATTTATTTCTCTTTCTTGTCTTGTTGCTCTGACCAGGACTTCTAGTACAATAGTGAATAAGCATGGTGACAGTAGGCATGCTTGTCTTATTCCTGTTCTCAAGGGAGGGCTTTCGGTCTTTCTCCATTGACTAGGATGCTGGTTGTTGGCTCTGCTGCATATGTGCCTTTAATTATGTTGAGAAATTTCCCTTCTATTCCTATTTTGCTGAGAGTTTTTATCAGGAAACAGTACTGAATTTTATCAGATGCCTTTTCTGCACCAGTGAAGACGATCATGTAGTTCTTTTCCTTTGTTTTATGTATGTGGTGAATTACATTGATTAATTTTCTATTGTTGAACTACCCCTGCATTCCTGGTATGAATCCCACTTGGTCCTAGTGTATAATTTTTTAAATATATTGTTGAATTCTGTTTGCTAGTATTTTGTTGAGAATTTTTACATCAATATTCATGAGGGATTTTGGTGTGTAATTTTCTTTTCTTGTAATGTCTTTACCAGGCTTTGGTATTAGGGTG
The DNA here is from genome assembly GCF_024166365.1 of Elephas maximus indicus. Classification (NCBI taxonomy): domain Eukaryota; kingdom Metazoa; phylum Chordata; class Mammalia; order Proboscidea; family Elephantidae; genus Elephas; species Elephas maximus. The sequence continues at coordinate 28,100,537 of NC_064832.1, read as the reverse complement.
ATGCTGGCTTCATAGAATGAGTTAGGGAGTATTCTTTCCTCTTCTACGTTTTGGAAGAGTTTGAGTAGAATTGGTGTCAAGTCTTCTCTGAATGTTTGCTAAAATTCCCCAGGGAAGCCATGGGGGCCAGGGCTTTTTTTTTTCCTGTTGGGAGTTATTTGATATCATCTTCAGTCTCTTCTTTTGTTATGGGTCTGCTTAGGTTTTTCTCTGTCTGTGTTAGTTTAGATAGGTAGTGTGCTTTGCAGGAATTTGGCCATTTCTGTTAGGTTTTCAAATTTGCTGGAGTACACTTTTTCATAGTATTCTGTTACGATCCTGTTTATCTCAATTGGATCTGTAGTATTGTCTCCAATTTAATTTCTTATTTTACTTGCATCTTCTTATTTTTTTCTTTTGTCGGTTTAGCCAGTGGTTAGTTCACTTTATTGATTCTTCAAAGAACCAATTTCCAGTCTTGTTGATTCTATTATTTTTTTTGTTTTCTATTTCATTTATTTCTGCTCTGATCTTTATCATTTCTTTTCTTCTGGTAGCTTTTGGCTTCTTTTGCTCTTCCTTTTCTATTTGTTCAAGTTGTCAGGTTAAGTTATTGATTTTGGCTCTTCTTTTTAATGTAGACATGTATTGCCATGAATTTCCCTCTGAACACTGCTTTTGCTGCATCCCAGTGGTTTTGGTAGGTTAGGTTTTCATTTTTGTTTGACTCTAAGTATATTGTAATTTCATTTTTGATCTCTTCTGACCCAGTCTCCCTATTCTGGGAGGAACTGGCTTCTCTCTTCTTTGTTCCAACATTATGCCAACACACATTAAAGCTATAGCATTTATTCTGTATTACTCTTTTTTTTGGCATGACTGTGTCATCTACTGAGTATTCACTGTGGGTCAGAATTTTGTGTTTTTAATTTTTATATTCTTAGGTATAGTCCAGTGCTCTCAATAAATGTTTTTGAATGAATGAATGAAAATATAATGATTTAATTTCTGGCATAGCACTAAAGATGTAAAAAAGTTACCGTATGTGTGTCTGAAACACTCTTTGAAATGGCTTTCTGGGTAGTGATGGAAGTGGAAGGTGAGGTCAGAGGATTCCTTGTGTCCTGTGGTGAATGTCTGTAGTTAGACATGGTATGAATCATGTTGCGTTTAGTTTAAATTAACTCATCTAATTAAGAGATGCTAATTAGATTGACCTGCCAGCAAGGGGATTAGGACTGGTGTTATGGTTACTGGTCTTCTGCACCGTAAAATGGTTAGCTTGCATAGTATTTTGACAGTAATGAAGTGAAATTTGTGCAGCAGCCCGGGGATGATTGAATTGGCAAAACTTCAAGTACATTTTTAAAAATGTGGCTCTCATGGCTTCTTAGTACTTCATAAATTTTAATTGAGAAAATAATTTAATATCAGAATTAAAGAAAGATTTAGTAAAGAAATAAAATCACTGATGAATCTGTCGTCCTAAGAAACAGGTATTTTCATTGCTGCCTATTACCATCACAGGCATACGTATTTTTATATGGTTGTCATCATGGTACGTGTTCATTTTTCTGTAGGCTTCATATATATGATTATTTTGAATGGAGGACGTATAGCAATATTTACCAAAGATATTTTACAGAACGCCAGTTTATTTGGATTTTAATTGATGTCCCTTGGAGAAAATAAAACATTTCAGAGATCAAATATTGTAGAAGTAAACAAATTCCATTGCTGTAGGATTTCTGGAGGCCTATAATATTATCAAATGCTTTTTAAAAAAGGATGGAAATATGATATATTTTCTGCAATTTAATTTTAATGTGAAACTTTTTTTTTTTTTAAACCCATGTTTAGAAAATACTTTGGGAACCAGTGATGTGTAGTATTCTGTGGTGTTGCTGTGACCTGATTTACTGACCCGTTCCTCTGCTGTTTGACAAGGATTTCAGTCACGCTTAGGATAAAGCCCAAGATTCTGACCAGTCCGAAAATCACTGAGTGGTCTGGTCCCTGTTGCCCTCCGTGGACCGTTTTCTCATCACTTTTGCCCCTTGCTCACTGTACTCTCACCACTCTGGTTTCCTTCATGTTCTTGAGCTCACTGAGCTCTTTCCCATTTCAGGCAGGGCTTTTGCACGTGCTGCTTTTTGGCCCTCATAGGTTAACAGTAACCAGTAATCAATCGGTTGCTATTGAATCAATTCTGATTCATTGTGACCCATGTGTGTCAGAGTAGAACTGTGCTCCTTAGGGTTTTCAGTGGGTGATTTTTTGGGAAGTAAATTGCCAGGCCTTTCTTGCGAGGTGCCTCTGGGTGGACTTGATACTTCAGTCTTTTGGTTAGTAGCCGAGTGTATTAACCATTTGCACCACCCAGGGACTCTGTAGATAACAGTACATTGATCATATTTCCTTTTGTTAAATCATTTTCCAATCTACCACCTGTTTCAGTTTTCTAGGGCTGCCATGACAAAATACCACAAGTGGGCGGCTCTAAAGAAAGGAAATTAATTTTTCTCACAGTTCTGGAGGCTAAAAGCCCAAATCAGGATCTTGGCCATGTCAGTTCCTTCCGTGGGCTTCTCTTTAGTTTCTGGTGGCTGCTGTCAACCCTTGGCATTCCTCTGCTGCTTGGAGATGCATCTGTCTTCATTGTCATTGTCAATGGCATCTACCCCTGTGTGTCTATGTCTGTTCTTCTCTTTTTATAAGATACCACTCAGAAGTAGCTAGGTTTAGGACCTGCCTTATTCTAGCATGCCCTCATTAATGTAATAAAAAAAACCCTGTTTTCCAACAGAGTCATATTTTAGAGGCACAGGGGTGAGGACTTCAACGTAACTTTTGGAGTACACAATCCAACCCATAACGCCACCCATTTTCAGGAGACATAATTAGTAACTTAGAGAAATACACTACTACTGGTTTCCTCTTCCACAAACATTATATGCTGTGTGGATTTTCCCTGTCTTTCCAGGAACAGCCAATCACAGTTCACTACTATGGATGTTAGCCTAAGGAAAACTGAAAGAGAAGGACAGTGCCTAGTGCTAGTGACTTTGAGACCAGTTATTCTATTCCCTTGGTTAATAAGAATGATTGTCAGCCAGCTTTCTTCTTTCCGGACTTTTCAGAATATGTTTCACGTTGGAACACATCGTAGCTCACGAAGATTTTGCTCAGTGTGAAAAGGAAGTGGCAATTTGCTTGCTCTCTTCCACACTCTTGACAGCCTCTGGTCTATAAAGGAAGTGAAGGATGACTGGTGACCTACTTATAGCAGCCTCCCAAGAATGCAAAATGAGACCCTGGTACACACATGCTTCTCTGCATTTTGCTCCCAGTCAATAATTTTATCAGTAAGTTGGATGAAACCATAGAAAGGATATTTATTAAACATATAAGTGACCCCAAATCATAGAATTTTAGGTTTTGGATCAACCCACTGATTTTACAGATGAGGAACTGCAGATCCAGAGATAGGACGACTGCAGAATTTTAGGAGGCGCCAGTGAGGTGTGAATGGTGCCCCCTGAAGTTGTTCACTATGGCATCCTTGTTCAGAGAAGTTAAGGGATTTGCCCAAGGTCACTTTGTAGTGTCAAGCTTACCAGTTGCTGACGAGTTGACTCTGACTCATGTGACTCCATGTGTGTCAGAGTAGCACTGTGACTGTTTTCAATCACTGATTTTTCTGCCGAGGCATCTCTGGGTGGATTCAAGCAGCCAAGCTTGTTAACTGTTTGCAACACTGAGAGACTCCAGGCTTCAAGCTTCTAGTCTTATATGTTTAATGATAGAATTGAGAATTAAAAATCTTAACAGGCTAGAAAGATAGTCTGAAATCAATGTAAAGCAAAAAGGATAAAGTACTGAATTTAGGTTTAGAAGTCAGTTGACCCAGTCCAGGTTGGGAAAAGCTTGACTTGACAGAATTTCAATTAAAAAGGTATTGGTGAGGAGTTAGTTGACCATAAGCACAGGGTGACCCAGTAACCAGCACAGGGTTAGGTAACCTAAAGGCTGCAACTGTGAAATTGTCTGTTGGATCCTGGGCTGAGGTAATAGAGATAGAGCATCCCAAACTCCTGCATTGGCCAGAACACAACTGAAATACCGTGTTTGGTACTAAGAGTCATAATTTTCAAATGAGCATTAACAAAACTTTGATCCCCAGGGTCATGTGCCCTAGTGGCAACTCATTGAATATTTATTAAGTTAGGTTGTTGTTGAACAAACTGTACTGTATGTAAAGCATCTGGCACATAGTAGGTGCTCAGAATTGTTCTTTCTTCTCTTTTCCCAAGGAGGGCAACCAGAATGCTATAAGATATGGCAAATGTGCTCACTAATGAACTTTTGCAGAGATTGAGAAATTTAGCCTGGAGACGAGAACACTTAGTGGGGATGCTGTATAATGTCAGTCTATTCTACTTCTCTGACACCAATTAAAACGAAATAACTGAATTCCAGTTCACATCTGTTCAATTCAGTTTCAGTTCAGCTGCACATGCTGTACTTCTTCATCCGATCCTAACCACCGGAGCTAGGTCAGATCTCACAAATTAAAAGGGCACAGCCTCCAAAGAGCCTAGCCTACTCAAGTCTTCCGATGCTGGTCATTAGCTTGGGGTTACCCATGACACCCTCACTTCTGACCTGCTGTTTATGATTCTGGGGTTCCCTCTACCTCCTCAGGATACCAGCTATAAGTGTGGGAGATCCCATGACCCCCCTCATTTCTGGCCTGCTGGCTCCTATTATGCCCTCAGGTTTGATAATTCACTAGAACAATTCACAGAACTCAGGAAAGAACTATGTTTATGATTACAGTTTTATTATAGCAAAAATGATACAAACTGAGATGCATATGATGAGGTCTAGGAGGGTTCCCAATGTGAAGCTTCCAAGTCCTAAAAAAGGTGTGCACTACCCTCCCACGTCCGTGTCTTTCATCAGCCAGGAAGCTTGTGGAGCTTCTGTGTCCAGAACCTTTATTGGGGCCTCCTATGTAGGTGTGACTGATTGAGTCAGCTCCTTCCTCCCCTGAGATAAGCTGATAATGCACAGTGACTTAGTTCACCCAAGTCACCTCATTAGGATAACCTCTTAGGTTAGGTGTGGTCTGGAGCCACCATCAGACACTTCAGTCACTGGGGAATTTCCAAGGTTTTAGAGGTTATTTCTCAAAACACAGGGACAAAGATGAAATTCTTTGGGTAAAGTTAAATTCTTTACCCCACAGGTGTCAATAGTTGGCTTCACGTATCTGGAGAGCTATCTAATAGAGGAGGTAAGAAGAGTATTATTTTCTAGCACCAGAGAAGGATCATCAAGTGAATGTTTTTTCAGTTTTTAATGTTAGAGTTCTGAGACTCTAGGGAGCCAGGGTTTCCTTTTCTGAAAAATAAAATGGATGGACTAAGCATCAGTTAGTATTGCACTGGGTTGCATGTTACAGAAACTAGCCTAATGAAATTGAGAATTTATTTTTCTCACATAACAAGAAGTCTAGAGGTAGCATCTGGTGGCTCTGTGATGACGTCAGGGGCCAGGGTCTTTGTAAATTTCTGCTCTAGCATCCTCAGTATGTGACCTTTATCGCTATGATCGTAAGATGACTATGATCTAGGAAGAAAGGGAGAGGGACAAAGGGCAAAAGGCATGAGCCAGCCCATTCTGCGCTTTTTATCGGGAAAACAATTGCTTTTCCAGAATCCTTACCCAGTAAACTTCTGTTCACCTCTCTGGTCAAAACTAAATCCATGGTATCTTAGTTATCTAGTCATCTCATGCTGCTATAACAGAAATACCACAAGTGGATGGCATTAACGAAGAGAAATTTATTTTCTCACAGTCTAGTAGGATAGAAGTCCCAATTTAGGGTGTCAGCTCCAGGGGAAGGCTTTCTCTTTCTTTCAGTCCTGGAGGAAAGTCCTTGTCATCAGTCTTTCCTTGGACTGGGAGCATCTCAGCACAGGAACCTCAGGTCCAAAGGACGCACTCTGCTCCTGGCACTGCTTTCTCTGTGGTATGAGGTCCCCATGTCTCTCTGCTGACTTCTTTCTTTTATATCTCGGAAGAGATTGGCTCAAGACACTGATCTTGTAGATCTCGTCAATATAACTAACAGTAATCCATCTTATTACATCATAGAGATAGGATTTACAACACATAAGGAAATCACATCAGATGATAAAATGGTAGACAATCATGCAAGGAAATCATGACCTAGCCAAGTTGACAGATATTTTTGGGGGACACAGTTCAACCCATGACAGCTGCTATAACAGAAATACTACAAATGGATGGCTTTAACAAACAGAAATTTATTTTCTCACAGTCTAGTACTCCAAATTCAGGGTGCCAGCTCCCAGGGAAGGCTTTCTTTCTCTGTTGGTTTTGGGGAAGGTCCTTGTCATTAATCTTCCCCTGGTCAAGGAGCTTCTCAGTGCAGGGACTCTTGCTCTAGCTGTTCATGTTTGGTGGTAATGAGGTGGTTCCCCCCTTCCTTGCCACCTCTTGTCTCTCTGCTGGCTTTTCTCTTATATATCTTAAAAGATATTGACTCAAGATACAATCTAATCTTGTAGATTGAGTCCTGCCTCATTCACATAACTGCCTCTCATCCTGCCTCATTAACATCATAGAGGTAGGATTTACAACAAATAGGAAAATCATATCAGATGACAAAATGAATCACTCAATACTGGGAATCAAGGCCTAGGCAAGTTGACAGACATTTTTGGGGGACATAATTCAATCCATGATACATGGCTAGGGCTAAAACTAGTTGCAGTGGAGACTTGGAGACTGAGAAGGTGGTTTTGTTTTTTTTTTCTTTATAATTTTTATTGTGCTTTAAGTGGAAGCTTACAAATCAAGTCAGTCTCTCACACAAAAACCCATATACACCTTGCTACACACTCTCAATTACTCTCCCCCTAATGAGACAGCCCACTCTCGTCCTCCACTCTCTTTTTTCGTGTCTATTTCGCCAGCTTCTAACCCCCTCCACACTCTCATCTCTCCTCCAGGCAGGAGATGCCAACATAGTCTCAAGTGTCCACATGATGCAAGAAGCTCACTCCTCACCAGCATCCCTCTCCAACCCATTGTCCAGTCCAATCCATGTCTGAAGACTTGGCTTCGGGAATGGTTCCTGTCCTGGGCCAACAGAAGGCCTGGGGGCCATGACCACTGGGGTCCTTCTAGTCTCAGTCAGACCATTAAGTCTGGTCTTATGAGAATTTGGGATCTGCATCCCTCTGCTCTCCTGCTCCCTCAGGGGTTCTCTGTTGTGTTCCCTGTCAGGGCGGCCATCGGTTGTAGCCGGGCACCATCTAGTTCTTCTGGTCTCAGGATGATGTAGTCTCTGGTTCATGTGCCCCTTTCTCTCTCTTGGGCTAGTAATTGCCTTGTGTCCTTGGTGTTCTTCATTCTCCGTTGATCCAGGTGGGTTGAGACCAATTGATGCCTCTTAGACGGCTGCTTGCTAGCGTTTAAGACCCCAGATGCCACTCTTCAAAGAGGGATGCAGAATGTTTTCCTAATAGATTTTATTATGTCAATTGACATAGATGTCCCCTGAAACCATGGTCCCCAGACCCCTGCCCCTCCTACGATGGCCTTCAAAGCATTCAGTTTATTCAGGAAACTTCTTTGCTTTTGGTTTAGTCCAATTGTGCAGACCTCCCCTGTATTGTGTGTGGGCTGTCTTTCCCTTCACCTAAAGTAGTTCTTATCTACTATCTAATTGGTGAATGCCCCTCTCCCACCCTCCCTCCCTCCCCCTCTCGTAACCACGAAAGAATGTTTCCTTCTCAGTTTAAACTATTTCTCAAGTTCTTATAATAGTGGTCTTAGGTGGGATACAATATTTGTCCTTTTGCATCTGACTAATTTCACTCAGCATAATGTCTTCCAGGTTCCTCCAAGTTATGAAATGTTTCACAGATTCCTCACTGTTCTTTATTGATGCATAGTATTCCATTGTGTGAATATACCATAATTTATTTATCCATTCATCCATTGATGGGCACCTTGGTTGCTTCCATCTTTTTGCTATTGTAAACAGTGCTGCAATAAACATGGGTGTGCATGTATCTTTTCTTGTAAAGGCTCTCATTTCTCTAGGATATATTCCAAGGAGTGGGATTGCTGGATCGTATGGTAGTTCTATTTCTAGCTTTTTAAGGAAGCACGAAATCAATTTCCAAAGTGGTTGTACCATTTTGCATTCCCACCAGCGGTTTATAAGTGTTCCAATCTCTCTGCAGCCTCTACAACATTTATTATTTTGTGTTTTCTGGATTAATGCCAGCCTCGTTGGAGTGAGATGAAATCTCATTGTAGTTTTGATCTGCATTTCTCTAATGGCTAATGATCGCGAACATTTCCTCATATATCTGTTCGCTACCTGAATGTCCTCTTTACTGAAGTGTCTCTTCATATCTTTTGCCCATTTTTTAATTCGGTTATTTGTCTTTTTGCAGTTGAGTTTTTGCAGTATCATGTAGATTTTAGAGACCAGGCGCCAATCAGAAATGTTACAGCTAAAAACTTTTTCCAAGTCTGTAGGTAGTCTTTTTACTCTTTTGGTGAAGTCTTTGGATGAGCATAGGTGTTTGATTTTTAGGAGCTCCCAGTTATCTAGTTTTTCTTGTACATTCTTTATAATGTTTTGTATACTGTTTATGCCATGTATTAGGGTTCCTAACGTTGTCCCTATTTTTTTTTCCATGATCTTTATAGAATTAGATTTTATGTTTAGGTCTTTGATCCATTTTGAGTTAGTTTTTGTGCATGGAGTGAGGTATGGGTCTTGTTTCATTTTTTTGCAGATGGATATCCAGTTATGCCAGCACCATTCGTTAAAAAGACTCTTTTCCCCATTTAACTATTTTGGGGCCTTTGTCAAATGTCAACTGCTCATATGTGGATGGATTTATGTCTGGATTCTCAATTCTGTTCCATTGGTCCATGTATCTGTTGTTGTACCAGTACCAGGCTGTTTTGACTACTGTGGCAGTATAATAAGTTCTAAAATCAGGTAAAGTAAGGCCTCCCGCTTTGTTCTCCTTTTTCAGTAATGCCTTATTTATCCGGGGCCTCTTTCCCTTCCTATGAAGTTGGTGATTTGTTTCTCCATCTCATTAAAGAATGTCGTTGGGATTTGGATCAGGGTTGCATTAAATGTATGGATCGCTTTTGGTAGAATAGACTTTTTTACAATGTTAAGTCTTCCTATCCACGAGCAAGGTGTGTTCTTCCACTTACGTAAGTCTCTTTTGGTTTCTCGCAGAAGTGTACTCTAGTTTTCTTTGTATAAGGCTTTTACATCTCTGTTAAGATTTCTTCCTAAGTATTTTATCTTCTTGGGGGCTACTGTAAATGGCATTGATTTGGTGATTTCCTCTTCGATGTTCTTTTTGTTGGTATAGAGGAATCCAACTGATTTTTGTATGTTTATCTTGTATCCTGATACTCTGCTGAACTCTTCTATTAGTTGCAGTAGTTTTCTGGAGGATTTCTTAGGGTTTTCTGTGTATAAGATCATGTCATCTGCAAATAGAGATACTTTGACTTCTTCCTTGCCAATCTGGATGTGCCTTATTTCTTTATCTAGCCTAATTGTTCTGGCTAGGACTTCCAGCACAATGTTGAATAAGAGCGGTGATAAAGGGCATCCTTGTCTGGTTCCCAGTCTCAAGGGGAATGCTTTCAGGCTGTTGGCTTTGTATAAATGCCTTTTATTATGTTGAGGAATTTTCCTTCTATTCCTATTTTGCTGAGAGTTTTTATCATGAGTGAGTGTTGAACTTTGTCAAATGCCTTTTCTGTATCAGTTGATAAAATCATGTGATTCTTGTCTTTTGTTTTATTTATGTGATGGATTACATTAATTGTTTTAATTAATTGTTTTTCTAATGTTGAACCATCCCTGCATACCTGGTATGAATCCCACTTGGCCATGGGGAATTATTTTTTTTGATATGTTGTTGAATTCTATTGGCTAGAATTTTGTTGAGGATTTTTGCATCTACATTCATGAGGGATATAGGTCTATAATTTTCTTTTCTTGTGGTGTCTTTACCTGGTTTTGGTATCAGGGATATGGTGGCTTCATAGAATGAGTTTGGTAGTATTCCATCCTTTTCTATGCTCTGAAATACCTTTAGTAGTAGTGGTGTTAACTCTTCTCTGAAAGTTTGGTAGAACTCTGCAGTGAAGCTGTCCAGACCAGGGCTTTTTTTTTGTTGGGAGTTTTTTGATTACCTTTTCAATGTCTTCTTTTGTTATGGGCCTATTTAGTTGTTCTACCTCTGTTTGTGTTAGTTTAGGTAGGTAGTGTGTTTCTAGGAATTCATCCATTTCTTCTAGATTTTCAAATTTGTTTGAGTATAGTTTTCATAGTAATCTGATATGATTCTTTTAATTTCAGTTGGGTCTGTTGTAATATCACCCCTCTCATTTCTTATTTGGGTTATTTGCTTCCTCTCCTGTTTTTCTTTTGTCGTTTTAGCCAGTGGTTTATCAATTTTGTTGATTTTTTTCAAAAAACCAGTTTTTGATCTTGTTAATTCTTTCAATTGTTTTTCTGTTTTCTAGTTCAGCTCTACTTTGTATTCTTTGTTTTCTTCTGGTGCCTGTGTATTTCTTTTGTTGCTCTCTTTGTATTTGTTCAAGTTGTAGGGATAATTCTTTGATTTTGGCCCTTTCTTCTTTTTGGATGTGTGCATTTATTGATATAAATTGGCCTCTGAGCACCACTTTTGCTGTGTCCCTAAGGTTCTGATAGGAAGTGTTTTCATTCTCATTGGATTCTCTGAATTTCTTTATTCCATCCTTACTGTCTTCTATAATCCAGTCTTTTTTTGAGCAGGGTATTGTTCAGTTTCCAAGTGTTTGATTTCTTTTCCCTGCTTTCTCTGTTATTGATTTCCACTTTTATGGTCTTATGGTCAGAAAGGATGCTTTGTAATATTTCAATGTTTTGGATTCTGCTAAGGCTTGCTTTATGACCTAATAAGTGATCTATTCTAGAGAATGTCCCATGTGCACTAGAAAAGAAAGTATAGTTGGTTGCTCTTGGGTGGAGTGTTCTGTATATGTCTACGAGGTCAAGTTGGTTGCTTGTGGCATTTAGATCTTCCGTGTCTTTATTGAGCTTCTTTCTGGATGTCCTGCCCTTCACCAAAAGTGGTGTGTTGAAGTCTTCTACTATTATTGTCGAGTTGTCTATCTCACTTTTCAGTTCTGTTAAAATTTGATTTATGTATCTTACAGCCCTGTCATTGGGTGCATAAATATTTAATATGGTTATATCTTCCTGGTCAATTGTCCCTTTTATCATTATGTAGTGTCCTTCTTTATCCTTTGTGGTGGATTTAACTTTAAAGTCTATTTTGTCAGAAATGAATATTACCACTCCTGCTCTTTTTTGATTGTTGTTTGCTTGATATATTTTTTTCCATCCTTTGAGTTTTAGTTTGTTTGTGTCTCTAAGTCTAAGGTGTGTCTCTTGTAGGCAGCATATAGACAGATCTTGTTTTTTAATCCATTCTGTCACTCTCTGTCTCTTTATTGGTGCATTTAGTCCATTTACATTCAGGGTAATTATGGATAGGTATGAATTTAGTGCTATCATTTTGATGTCTTTTTTTATGTGTTTTCAGTTTGTTTTTCCCACTTGATTATACGTGCTGAGTAGATTTTCTTTACATACTGTCCTTTCCTCATATTTGTTGTTGATTTTGTTTCTGCCGAGTCTGTATTTTTCCCTTGTATTTTCTTTTGTTGAGTAGGATAGCTTGTCTCCTTTGTGGTTACCTTATTATTTACCCCTATTTTCCTAAATTTAAAACTAACTTTTATTTCTTTGTATCGTTGTATCTTCCTCTCCATATGGAAGGTGTATGATTACATATCTTAGTTCCTCTTTATTATTTTAATATTGTATTCTTTTATATAATAACATCACTGTTACCCTGTTTTGGGCTTTTTTTTGGTTACTATTATCTTCCTTTTTTTTTTTGGATTTCCCTTTCTGGGTTGACTTCTGGTTGCTCTGCCCAGTGTTCTAGTCTTGGGTTGATGCCTGATATTATTGGTTTTCTATCCAAAGAACTCCCTTTGGTATTTTGTGAAGTTTTGGCTTGCTTTTTATGAATTCCCTATACTTGTGTTTATCTGGAAATGTCTTAATTTTACCTTCATATTTAAGAGACAGTTTTGCTAGATATATGATTCTTGGCAGGCAATTTTTTTCCTTCAATTTTTAAAATATGTCATCCCATTGCCTTCTTTCCTGCATGGTTTCTGCTGAGTAGTCCGAGCTTATTCTTATTGGCTCTCCTTTGTAGGTGACTTTTCGTTTATCCCTTGCTGCTCTTATAATCCTCTCTTTATCTTTGGTTTTGGCAAGTTTGATTATTAACATCTACCTTATGTGGAGTTCGATGAGCACCTTGGATAGATATCTTCTTTTTTCATCTTTCACAATATCAGGGAAGTTTTCTGCCAACAAAGCTTCAACAATTTCCTCTGTATTTTCTGTTATCCCTCCCTGTTCTGGTACTCCAATCACTCGTAGGTTATTTCTCTTGATAGAGTCCCACATGATTCTTCAGGTTTCTTCATTTTTCAAAATTCTTTTTTCTGATTTTGCTTCAAATATATTAGTGCCAAGTGATTTATCTTCAGGTTCAGAAATTTTAGCTTCTACTTGCTCAATTCTGCTCCTCTGGCTTTCTATTGAGTTGTCTAATTCTGTAATTTTTATTGTTAATCTTCTGAATTTCTGATTGCTGTCTGTCTATGGATTTTTCCAGCTTATTAAACTTTTCATTATGTTCCTGAATAATCTTTCTAATTTCTTCAGTTGCTTTACCTGTGTGTTCCTTGGCTTGTTCTGCATATTGCCTCATTTCCTTCCTGATGTCTTGAAGGGTTCTGTATATTAAACTTTTGTATTCTGCATCTGGTAATTCCAGGAATGCACTTTCATCTAGAAGATCCCTGGATCCTTCTTTCTGAAAGCCTGTTGAGGTGATCATGGTCTGTTTCTTTATGTGACTTGATATGGACTGTTGTCTCCGAGCCATTCATAATTTATTGTATAAGTTTATGCTTACTTAGTGTGTCATAGCTGCTTGCTTTGTTTTGTTTTGATATACCACTGTGGGTTGCTTGAGTGAGCTAACTTGATTACTTTTGCCTTTGAAGCTCTGTGTCCTGTCCCCAGCTGGCTAGAGCTATCATCAGGTATATCAGTCTAGGAGTCCATTCAGTTTTCTTGTTTGAATTCAGCTCAGGTTTCTAGGTAGCTGATCATCAAGTGTGTGGTACAGGTTCTGTCCTACAGTGTTAGAGGGGCAGAGGTGATTGGCATATATAGCAGTATCTGATTGCAGCAGGGGGCCACTCTGTGAACAAGGCAGGGAGCTGAGAACCAACTCCCAAGTGTCTCTGAGGAAAGTGCATCTCTGTTTCCTAGATCGTGCTGGTGGGTGGGTTCTGCAGAGGGACCATGGGCACCCAAAGTTTTTGGTTTTAAGGACTGGGAGGTACCGGTTATCTCTGGACCCCTGTTGCGGGTAGCTGGTTGACCTGAGTGGAGCTACCAGTCCGCAGGTCCCCGAAGTGGGTAGGTGAGGACTTCGTTTAATAGGCAAAGCAATGTCAAACATCAAACACCCACCTTTCCACCCCACAGCTGAAATGGTTAGAGTTTGCCAGCAAATGCCTATTCTCCTGAAATAGGCCCACACAGGTCCACGCAGATGGGAAAGGTGCTCAAGGTCCATGGACGGTTTATGCCTGGACAGGAGCCGCTTCTGTCCTGAGCTCCCCCGGTTAGTGGAGCTACCAAATTATCTTTTCCCCCCATTTGCAAATTTTTTTCTTCTCCAAGGCTGGAAGGGTGGCTCTAGGTGCTCATCAGGGTCTTTCTCAGGCCCAGGGATTCAGTCACTGATGCTGGTTTGGGGGTGGGGGGGGGCGTGGTGAAATACACTCAAGTACTTAGCTTTTGCCGAGAGCGCCGTTCTCCTCAGGTTCCGGAGGTGTGAGTAGGCTGTGTGGCTGGCTGCTTCTCCAGGAGGAAACTGCGGCCGAAGGCTAGTACCAGCCCACCGCCGCCCCTGCTGCCGCTCTGGGAATGGTGTCTGAGGGTTCCCTGTGATTCAGGTCCCGTAAGTCCTCTCCACTTCTGAAGGTCTCTTTCTCCCCCTGCCCCTCAGTTCGTTGTCTGAGCTTGCCTTTGATGCTCAGGGCTTCCAGCTTGTCACAAATACACTCGTTTCACTTGTTTTTTTGGGTCTTTGTTGTAAAGAGGGCTTGCCAGAAGCATGTGTCTATTCTGCTATCTTGGCTCCTCGAGAAGGTGTTTTTAACTGGGCAGATTGCTATCTCCTATCTCATCATGTTTATATCACTAGGGGTCAGGAGAGAATGGTTGCTGGGTAGGCACCTGGTGCTTTGCAGCTCTAATCATCTCTGAATCTTTGAGTCTTTTGGTACTGAGAACCTGATTCTCCATTTTTAAAACCATTTTTGCTGAGATTCTTTATAGACGTATGGGGTTGTTGTTATTAAGACTATATTAGAATTTTAGAAATGTCAAACAATGAGACCCTCCCTCCCTCCCTCCCTCCCTCCCTCCCTCCCTCCCTCCCTCCCTCCCTCCCTCCCTCCCTCCCTCCCTCCCTCCATCCCTTTCTTCTTCCCTCCCTCCCTCCCTCCTTCCCTCTCTTTCACTGTCCCTCCCTCCAGCATTTATTGATGGCCATGGCAATGTACTAGAGTCAGGGAATGAAAAGATGAATATTTGAAGATTGCTTTTAAGGAACTTGCTTAACAGAAATAGATAGACATGGAAACAAATAAATTACGATACATGTAATGGTAGCATCAGTACAAGCACGTGGAAGGTCCAGGTATAGCAATTTCATTCAGTAAATGCTGGCTTGGAAGGTCTGTGTACAAGGCACTGTGTTAAGCCCTGGGGATACCACTGAAAATCAGACAGACAGGTCTGTTGGGGAGACAGACGTTAAACAAGTAATTACACATTTGGTGACTGCTCTGGAAGGGGAAGCATAGGATACTATGAGAGTGAGTGTCAGGAAAGGCTTGAGCTGAGGCTGAATGAAGTTGTAGGAGTTGGCCAGCATAGCTGCCAGGGGAAAGCATTCCGGGCAAATGGCACAGATGAGCTAAGTGTTCTCAGGTTTTCCTTGAAATGTACATAATATCTTTCAAAACTGGTAACATTCTTTTTCAAAGGTAGTGTGTGATAATTCCTTCAAGTTGCACTCACATTTGCTACAAAGAGAAATAACCCAAGAAGCACATGCAGTTAGCAACCTCGGAAAGTCATGCTTGTTTTGGCAGGATTGGCCTTACTGCTAGGCAGAATAGGAGGCTGTCTGTTGCTGTGAACTAAAGGGTTTGGAGCAGACCTTCCATTCTTATATGGAGATTCATTTCTTAGGGTAGAGATTTCTCTCAAGGACTTGTTACAAAGTTCACCTAGTCTAAGAAGACATAATTTTAACACATCAGCAGAAGTAAGTGTAACATTACCTTTCTAAGAAAGGGAAAGGCGAGAATGGACAGAAGTCTTGGGGCGGCGAGTGAACAAAGTAAAGGAGAGTGAAAAGTTTAAATGATTGTGAGTCCATAGACAGGGAGGCCATGAAAGTGGGCAGCAGGGTCTCCAGATTCCAAGTGTCCAGGCCAGCTTTAGGGTTGAGTTAAAAGAAAATATTTAAAATGCAGGCAATTGTACAAATGCTCTGAATATAGGAATAGGTTAAGAGAAAGTAAAAGCAAAAAACCTGCCTTGTGACTGCCTACATAATGTAACTCCTCTGACTGCCCCCAGCTAGAGGGAGTTAATCATTTCTCCTGTGTTTGTCGACTGTCGTGGCTTTCGCGTTGCTGTGATCCCGGAGGCTATCCAATATCAGCAGAGTCATCCATAGTGGACAAGCTTCAGTGGAGCTTCTAGACTAAGACAGACTAGGAAAAGAGGCCTGAAGATATACCTCTGAAAATTTGCCAATGAGAGCTTTGTGGGTCACAACTGGGCATTATCTAACACTGCTTGCTTTGAGCATGTCTTTAAGAGGGATCAATCACTGGAGGAGGGCATCATGTTTGAAGAAGTAGAGTGCCAGCAAGGGCGAGGGAGACCCTCAGTGAGTTGGACTGGCATGGTAGCTGCAAAAATGGACTCAAACATGCCGGCAGTTGTAAGGATGACACAGGATGGGGTGACATTCTGTTCTGTTGTACATAAGGTCACCACGAGTCAGTCAGTTCAGCAGCTGTCTATCTGTCTGTCTGTTCATACATCTATCCATCTACCCATCCATCCATCCACCCATCCATCCATCCATCCGTCTGGCCATCCATCTGTCCGTCTGTCCATCTGTCCATCCATCCATCCACCCATCCACCCACTTACCCACCTACCTATCTCCTGTTGTCTCCCTTCTTTTATACATTTCTATTTTTGCAGGTGTTACATACTGTTGGAAGCCCTGGTGGTTAAGTGCTACAGCTGCTAGCCAAAGGGTCAGCAGTTCGAATCCACCAGGAGCTCCTTGGAAACTCTATGGGACAGTTCTGCTCTGTCCTATAGGGTCACTATAAGTTGGCATTGACTCGACGGCACTGGGTTGGGACTGGGTTACATACTGTATTGTAAATGACTTGCATGTCTCTGCCTCCTACTCTTCTCTGAACTACTTGAGGCAGGACCATGTCTTATTCTCTCAGGATCCTCACCGCCTAGCTCACTACCTGGGAGTTGGAAGCCCTCAAATATTTTTGGATGAATTAACGAACAATTTTGGGGACTGGTAGAGTAAAGAATGATTAAGGTAGAGGTTGAACAAAAGGTAAAAATGTGGAGAATGGAAGGGGAAAATAGTCTCAAGTGAAAAGAGTTATGATAGCACCTAAAGGGCCTTACTCAGTTGGAGCAGCAGCGGAGATTTCCCTGAGGAAGTGATATGGAGTTGAGATCTGAAAGATGAACAGGCATTAACTAAAGAGAGGGGAATCTGAGCAAGCAACTTGGACAAGGCAGCTGGAAAGGGATGGAGATGGTTTAAGAGATGGATAGAAGATATAATGAATAAAAAAACCCACTGCCGTCTAGTTGATTTCGACTTATAGTGAGCCTATAGGACAGAGTAAACCTGCCCCATAGAGTTTCCAAGGAATGTCTGGTGGATTTGAACTGCTGACCTTTCAGTTAGCAGCTGTCACACTTAACCGCTATGCCACCAGGGTTTCTGATATAATGAATAGGACTTCATTATTTCACTCAACAAATTTTATATTCCAGACATTCCTCCAGGCTCAGGAGACAGAATAGTGAATGAGAGAAATTCCGGCATTCGAGGGCCTAACATTTTAGTGGAAGGAGACAGATAACAAGCATACAGATAATTTGTTGATGAATCCAGAGAGGGAAGTGGCAAGGATGCCTTTCAGGTTTCTAAGATGGGCAACTGCATGGACGCTGATGCCATTCACGGAGGTAGGGCACACTGAAGGGGGTCCAGATTTGTCCAGAAAAGGCCTGCGTTAAGTTTTGAATGTGTCATTTAAGTGCTTTTGAGATGATCAGGTGGATCTGAAGTAGTCAATTGTACATGTGGGTTTGAGTTTCAAAGGTGTTGTCTGGGCCTGAGATATGCATTTTGGAGTCAGAAGTGTAAAGATGAAATCCCTGGGTGATGCAAATGGTTAACACTCTCAGTTGCTAACCAAAAAGTTGGAGCTTTGAGTCCACCCAGAGGCACCTTGAAAGAAAAGCCTAGTGATCTATTTCCGAAAAATCAGCCATTGAAAACCCGATGGAGTTACAGTTCTACTATGACATACGTGGGTTTGGCACAAGTCAGAGTTGACTCGACAATTGCCTTTTTTTTTTAATGTGTACATGATAACTAAAGTCACAGGAGAGGATAAGAGGATAGAGCTACCCTTATGACCACATAGCCATAAACTGTACAACTCTAAACCAAAACCAAAACCAAACCAAACCCGTTGCCATCGAGTTCTTCCAACTCATAGTGACCTTGTAGGACAGAGTAGAACTGCCTCATAGGGTTTCCAAGTCTGTATGTAAATCTTTACAGAAGCAAACTGCAACATCTTTCTCCCACAGAGTGGCAGGTGTATTCGAACTGCTGACCTTTCAGTTAGCAGCTAAGCACTTAACCACCGTGCCACCAGGGCTCCTCTGTACAACTCTAGGGAAAGCCATTTCACCGTGAGGCCCAGTCGACCCAGTGGCAACTAACAACAACAGCAAGAGCAACAGCAACAAGTGTCTCCTGGAATTACGCAGTGTTGGCCACAGGTGTGGAAAAGATGACCCAGAGAAAGGGGTATAGAGTGAGAAGAAAAGTGAGCTTTCAGTACCAAATTGTGAATAACTTCAACATTTAAGGGCCAGGCCGACAGGAAAGAGCTAGTGAAGGCGAGGAAGGAGGAGCAGCAGAGAGCTTGGAAGAAAACCAAAAGAGGGATGCCACGGAAACCAGGGAAAAAGATGGTTTCGAGGGAGGGCTGGTCAACAGCATCAGCCACTGCTGAGAAGTCTCCGAAGATGAGGACTGGACCTTTACTCAGGTCCTTGGTGACCTTAGTAAAAGCTGCATTGGTAGAATAACAAGGGTGGAAATCAGATTGGAATGGGTTGAGGCGTGAGTTGGAGGCGAAGAAATGTAGACAACTGATGTGTCCTGTGGTGTGATATTTGAAAAATGTCCTCATCTAGCCATGCAGGAGAGGAAGTCTAGCCCCATGTTGAGGCAATTCAGCTCAGAGAGAGGTGGCAACTTTGCAAGAGTCCTAATTTGGAGTTGTTGGGCTTGCAAGTGGTTATGTTTCTAAGGAATTGGCTTTTCTTCTTCCTCTTCTTATGCCATTTTATTCTCTGGAATATGATATTGATTAGAATGCCAGTGTCTGGGGTGATGACGAGAGTGTTTTTGAAAAGGGGCTGGAAATTCCATCACACACATTGAGTTGATTCTACTGTAATATTTGAACAGCATTAATAAATTGAGAAAACATGCTCCAGACCACACACAACTTTTGGAAGGTGCCAGATTGATGCAAGACCATACTCCCCAAACCCTTTTATTTAAATGCACTCTTCGCCATCCTTACCCAGTTCATCCATTGTTTGTGAAGAGTATCAACCTTCTGATCACTCCTAGGCTTGCCATGTTTCTCAGCCTCTTTAGATGGAAACACATGTGGGAACTAGTGTTCCCTAGGGTGTGGATTACTTTGGCGGGGGTGAGGGGTGTCTAGAAAATGCAGGGGAGACCCTGGATGGTGCAAATGGTTAATATGCTTGACTGGTAACCGAAAGGTTGGAGGTTTGAGTCTACCCAGAGGTGCCTCAGAAGAAAGTCCGGGTGAACCACTTCCAAACACTCAGCCATTGAAAACACTGTGGAACACAGTTCTGCTCTGACAGACATGGGGTCGCCATGAGCTGCAATCAACCTGACGGCTGGCTGGTTGGCTGCTAGAAAGCTCAGGAACTTTAGGGTAACTCGTTGGGGCCACAGGCCCTCCTCCTGCCCTTGTCATTACAGTCAGTGGCATCACTAGGGAGGGCGGGGCGTGCAGATTGAACCAGGTTACAGTGTCAAAGGGGGTGACACCAGGATGAGTGTCTATAAAATATTCGTGCAGTATTTCTGCAGAAATTTATTATTTTTTATAAAAATATCCCTGTAGTTAGTTATAATAACACAGAAGTTTTTCATAAGCCCGGCTTACATGTATCGATATACCTACAAGGCAAAAACTCTGTCGTAATTTGTTCTTTGAACCTTCTAATACACTCCAGTCGAAGCTGCCATTATTACCCAGTTACAGTAACCCTTCGAATCACATGGTTTCATCAGCGTGCGCTAAAGCACGTGCTCTTGTTTTCATTGCTGCTGATATTTTTATAGTCACTGATTTTGTCAAATTTTCTGTTGTTTTAGCTACCGTATTATGGTAATTATCATGGGGTGGTGATACCATGAGTTACCACACCAGGTGACACCAACCCTAGTGATGCCACTGTTCATGGTTTCTGAATTGTTGCGTTCTGTATGGGACCAGCACTCTGGATCTGCAGCATGGAGCTGCCTTCCACAATGCTCTTTAGAAAGAACTCCCAGGATTGGGATTTATGCGAGTTCAGAAAAGGGCCTTAGAAGAGATATTTCCCAGAAAATTGAAAAATATAGAAAAAATTGTCTTGCCCTTCATGTAGACTTGAGATAACTCACTGTCAAAATTCAGTGTATATTACAGTATAATTCACTGGAAGGAAAATATGCTAGCAACAGCATTTCCAGGGAAAAAAAGGGAGCCTCATACTAATTATTGCCTTCTCTTTAATGCCTTTATCTGCCAGATCTAACATGTTTTAACCTTATACAGCATAGCTCTACCATCAAACGTCAACTTATTCATACAAAACCCATGTACTCAGGAAATTACTAAGCACATCCAAGCAATGTTAAAAGAGTGAATGGACACATGTCTACTCATCTAATGTAACTTTGCACACAGAAAGAGCGGGTAACCTGTCAAAGTGGAGGATATATGTAATGGTTTTGCAAAACAAAATATTCATCCTGAGGGGAGTGTTGTTACGCTGTCCAAAAGGAGGGTAAGGGTCAGTAGAATCTCTAATCTCACACACAGGTTCATTGGAGACAGTTCTGCCCAGCTAGCACACCCTCAATTTGGAATGAATTGGTGTTGGCAAAAGTCATCAGGGTGGGACCCCCTCTGATACTTTTAGAGCAACCGGGAGGCTCCTGAGAAAGCGATAGCTCTTGCCTTGAAGGAATTCTGTTGACAATATACCTAATAGAATAAAGATCAACATATATTTAGTCTTGAGTCTCTGAATTTCAACTTCCATCTGTTTTAGACTCTGTATTCCTATCTGCATTCTCTATTTTTAGAATGGAAATTTCTCTCAAGGGTAAAGTATTTTTTATTTTTTTAAATGAAGGTTTACAGAGCAAATTAGTTTCTCATTAAGTACTACACATATTGTTTTCTGACATACGTTGCCAACCCAGCAATGTGTCAGCACTCTCCCTTTCTTGACCTTGGGTTCCCCATTTCCATTTGTTCAGCTTTCCTGTCCCCTCCTATTTTCTCATCCTTCCCCCTGGGCTGTTGTGCCCATTTAGTCTCGTATACATGGCTAAGATATATATTATGGTTTGTTTAATGGGTCTGTCTAACCTGTGGCTGAAGGGTGGACCTCAGGAGTGACTTCAGTACAGAGTTAAAAGGGATTCTGGGGGCCATACTCTCTTGGTTTCTCCAGTCTCTGTCAGAACAGTAACTCTGGTCTTCTTTTGTGAGTTATAATTTTGTTCTACATTTTTCTCCAGCTCTGTGTGGGACCCTCTATTACGACCCCTGTCAGAGCAGTTGTTGGTGGTAGCCAGGCACCATCTAGTTGTGTTGTACTCAGTCTAGTGGAGGCTGTGGTAGTCACGATCTGTTAGTCCTTTGGACTAATCTTTAACTTGTGTCTTTTATTTTCTTCATTCTCCTTTGCTTCAGATGGGGTGGGACCAGTAGACATATCTTAGATGGCCACCCACAAGCTTTTAAGACCCCAGACACTACTCACCAAAGTAAAGTGTAGAACATTTTCTTTATAAACTGTTATGCCAGTTGAGCTAGATGTCCCCTGAGACCATGGTCCCCAGCCCTCAGCCCAGTAACTCAGTCCCTCAGGGAGCTTGGATGTGTCTACGAATCTTCTATGACTTTGCCTTGTTCAAGTGGTGCTGACTTCCCCAATGTTGTGTACTGTCTTACCCATTACCACAGTCAAGGGTAAAGTATTCTTTCAAGGAAAATATCACAATAACCAGCATGATGGACCTTATTCTTGTTCTCACTGTTATTTGTACCACTTGCTGCTCTTGCATTCTCTTTTTGAATGGTCAGATATCAAGCATTGCAGGGAGTTTCCAGGGCAGGAAGACTCAGTTTATTATGTTTGTGACAGGCAGGCCATCAGTCAGCAGAACCTGGAACAACTGTTGCTAGTAGCTGCTGCTTTAATACTTTGGGGATGACATACCACTGATACCTTTAAATGGTGTCACAGCCACTTGAAACCACTCAGGACTGATATTGTGATCAAGAGATTCACTGACCTGCTTGGTCAGAGCTATTAAGGGATTTTTTTTTCTTTTTTGGTCTTTTTTAAAAAGAGCTGAGAAGTCGAAGAAACAAAGAGGGAAGACCCATTCAAAAATTAAAAAAATTTTTTTTCTGTTTACAAAAATGATACTTGGTTATTGGAGACAACTTGGAAAAGTGTTCCTTTTATGGAAACCATGTTTTTTTTTAAAAATAGTGTGCGTATATTCTTGGGGACTTGACTGTGTGCCAACAGAGGACAACAGTGTCTCATGACACTACTGCCCTCTCTGCTTTGCACCTCTGCTCCAGTTTTCCTTCCTTTCATATTGTGATAAACAAAACCACACATTCTTTGCGTGGTCAAGTTAAAGGAAAGAATATCTCACCAAAATAAAAGAAGTACAAGTGAAATATAATAAACCCAGCCTTATTATGACTTTTCTCTTCTCTCTGTTAAGATTTCTTATAGCAAGCTTGAAGTAGCAGTGTGAGCCTGTGGTCATATCTCCAGCCATCTGTTTTCTCTGTGGCCTGCCCCCAAGGCTGACTTCCAACCCACTGAATAAAATCTATTCCCAGCAACAGGACTTGTGATTTTCTAAGCTCATTTTTAACTTCAGCTTGGCTGTATTGATGTCAAATAGATTTCCTCATAGTGTTTGCACTGTGTTGGAGCTGTCTATGTGAACAGACCTAACCACGTTTTGAATTATACATTACTCATTCTCCACAATTTCTCGATAGCCATTTTCTCTTCCTAAATCCAGTTTATAGAATGCAAGTGTACCCAACCACATCACCTGTCTTCACATATATTTAAATCTCTTCTGTGTCATGCACACACACACACACACACACACAAACACACGCTGTACCTTAGGAAGACCCTTTGGCTAATGTTTTATTACCTTTTGTATTTCCTTCTTGGGACGCAACAGAATAAAAATTATTAGTGTAAATATTTCCAGTTTTAAACCTGCTCCCCTTCTTGCTTTTCTGGATCTGGAAGTGGGGAGGCGAACTATCCAAAGAGCACCTGGGGACAAGGGCTAGAAGAGCATTTGGAGGCTGAGTTCTGGTGAGAGAGCTCAGGAAATACTCTGGCTATACAATCCAAGTAGTCACCATTCCTGCCTTCTGAGAGTTCATAGTTAATGTGTGAGCCAATGTGGCCTCCAAACACAGGGCTCCTCATTCAGTCCTGTTCATTCTTAGGTCACTTTTTGCCACCAACACCAAGATTCCAGAGGATGCGGTGACTGTCCTTAGGTGGCAGTCTCCTCCATCTTTAAATCCTTTGAGGCACCCCTCTCTTCCCTCTCCATTAGGTTCATTTGTTGAGGCATACTTAGTTAGCTGTTTAAAAGAAGAAATGATAAAAATTTCTACAAAACTTTTCAGTATGGTACACCTATACCAATGAAATCACATTTACAATTCTGTTGCATCCCCAAACTCTACTAAAATAACAAGAAAACTTTTTTTTTAAAGGCGTAAATCTGTCAGGGTAAATGTGAGAAGAGAGGGGAGGAGACAACAGCAACAAAATTTTGGGAGCTAGAAAGCTGATGAAAAAGGTAACTGACACAGTAGACCAAAGAAAGCTGAATCCTAATCTGTCATTTGGGGAAAGCCTGGAAGCAACTCAGCTTATACCTTGAAACTTCAAAAGGCTCAGCTATGTCTGGAAAAAGGAAGAAGGCCAGGCTAAAATAGGCTTATTTGGAAGTCTGATTAAAAAACTATTGGATGTGCAGGCTTTCCACATCTCCTCCTCCCCCGCCCCCAGATGGCAAAGGTTTATTCACTAGAGATAAACAGAAGGTCTCTGGATTGCAAGACAACAGGCACAACTGAGGGTGAGTGTATCATATTGAAAACATGAAGATGAAGTAAAGTACAAGATATCCGAAAGTCCTAGACTTCTTCTCTCAGCTCCCGTAACACTAGCAGTCAGACTTATACCCTCTGACAGCCGGTTGAAAGGACTTTCTCTAGGGAATCCAACTAGCCCAAGAGAAAATACCCAAGGTTATTTACAACAGAAATTCACCCATCAGAACAGCTCAGCCAGATCACCTTCAGGTGAGCCGCATGTGCACACATAGGAGTTTTCACTCTGATTTTTATGCTCCACTCTTGCATATAAGCAAACAATTAAGGATACCAGACATTTAGAAGAGCCTCAGTTATGAGAGACAAATATGAAAATAAACTAAAAGAAAAAAGCAACTTGGAAGAAACAGAGTATGCAGGAAAAAGAAAGCTTCAGAAAAAAATCTATGAGTAATAACCTCAGAGAGATAAGAGAAAATGTTGCACTTACTAAAAAAAAAAAGCATGATTTTTTTAAAACGCATTTGAAGAATAGGAAGAAAGTCTTATAGATTAAAATTGTGATAACAGAAGTGAAAATTTCATTAGAAGAGCTAGAAGTTGAAGTTCAGGTAATCTGCCCTCCCAGAAAGTATAAAAAAGATTAAAAATATGCTACAAAATTTAAGAAAAATTGAGAATTGATCAAGAAAGTTCAATATCCAAGTAATAGACAAAAAGAAGCTAAAACACAGGAGAGAAAATCATCAGCAAAATAATTCAAGAAAATCTCCCAGAAATGGAGGACATGAGTTTCGTGATTGAAAAGATCCACTGAGTGTCCAGTGCAATGGATGAAAGCCCACCCACACCAAAGCACATCACTGTGGAAATCTAAAATACCGAGGAAAAGAAAAGATCCTGAAAAACTTACAGACAGGAAAAAAAAAAATCATATAAAGAAATAAGTCAGAAGGATATCAGACTTCTCAGCAGAGACACTGGAGGCAAGTAAGCAATGGAATATTACCTTCACAATTTAGAGAAAATAATTTCTAACCTAGAATTTTATTCTGTAAGGTGTTTAACGTCTCAAAAAAAAATTTTTTTTCTTCCATGTATTCTTTCTGGGAAATCTGCAGAGGACATGTTCCATCAAAATGAAGAAATAAACTGAGAGAAAGACATGAGCTCTAGAAAACAAGTTATCCAATACAGGGGAAATTAAAAAGAAATCTCCGGAACAATGGTGAATGAAGATCCCCAAGATGACAGCCATACAGCAGACCTAGCTCAGACTGGAGCAGTTTATAGGCTCCGAAGAAACATCTTCAAGAAAATGAATTGATAGAATACTTAATATTTTTGAACATAAAAAGAGAAGATTTAAACAACTAGAGTATTTTTCGGGGGTAATTTAGTTATTGATGCATAGAAAACAAATAAATAATAAAACTGGAGAAGACAATTAACTCCAGAGAAAACACAAAGTAATTTAGGAAAGGAAATACAATCATCATGTGCTCCACGAATGTGCATTCAGCTATGAACAGCATTTACATGGACTATGACCTAAACTGGTCTTCTTTGTAGGCGTATGGATATTATTCTATCACCGATAGGGTTGTACTTCAGGATAGATCTTGAAGTATTCTTTTTGATGATGAATGTGACACTATTCCTCTTCAATTTGTTATTTCCTCTATAGTAGACCATATGATTGTCTGATTCAAAATGGCCCATACCAGTCCATTTCAACTCACCAATGCCTAGGATATCGAACTTATGTGTTTTATTTCATTTGTGATGACTTCCAATTTTTCTAGATTCATATTTTGTGAATTCCATGTTCAGATTATTAATGGGTGTTTGCAGCTGTTCTCATTTTGAGTCGTGCCACATCAGCAAATGACTCTACTTTAAGAAGGCAGCTCTTCCCCAGTTGTATTTTGAGTGCCATCCAAACTGAGGGGCTCATCTTCCGGCACTATGTCAGACAGTGTTTTGCTGCTATTCATAAAGTTTTCATTGGCCAGTTTTTTCAAAAGTAGACCACCAGGTCTCTTATTCTGGAAGGTCCTCTGAAACATGTCCATCATGGGTGATCCTGCTGCTATTTGGAATACCAGTACCATTATCTTCCATCATTACAGCAACACACAAGCCACCACAGTACAACAAACTGATAGACAAGTGGTTGGTTGTTGGTTGTGTAACAACCAACCGCTAATGCCCAAGATGAAGAAATTGAAGATTTTTACCAACTTTTGCAGTCTGAAATTGATCAAACATGCAGTCAAGATACATTGGTAATTACTGGTGATAGGAATGTGAAAATTGGAAACAAAGAAGAAGGATCAGTTGTTGGAAAATATTGCCTTGGTGATAGAAATGATGCTGGAGATTGCATGATAGAATTTTGCAAGACCAATGACTTCTTCATTGCAAATACATTTTTTTCAACAACATAAATGGCAACTATAACATGTGGACCTCACTGAATGGAATACACAGGAATCAAATTGACTACATCTGTGAAAAGAGATGATGGAAAAGCTCAATATCATCAGTCAGAACAAGGCCAGGGGCCGACTGCGAAATAGACCGTCAATTACTCATGTGCAAGTTCAAGTTGAAGCTGAAGAAAATTAGGGCAAGTCCACAAGAGCCAAAATCCAACATTGAGTATATCCCACCTGAATTTGGAGAGCATCTGAGGAATAGATCTGATGCATTGAGTGCTAATGACTGAACACCAGACAAGCTGTTCATCAAGGGCATCATACATGAAGAAAGCAAGTGGTCATTAAAAAGACAGGAAAGAAAGAAAAGACCAATGGCATGTCAGAAGACTCTGAAACTTGCTCTTGACCATAGGGTAGCTAAAGGGAATGGAAGAAATGATGAAGTAAAAGAGCTGAACAGAGGATTTCAAAGAGTGGCCCAAGAAGACAAAGTAAAATATTATAATGAAATGTGCAAATACCTGGAGTTAGAAAACCAAAAGGGAAGAACATGCTCAGCATTTCTCAAGCTGAAAGAACTGAAGAAAAAGTTCAAACCTCAAGTTGCAATTCTGGAGGATTTTGTGGCTAAAATAATGAACAACATAGGAAGCATCAAAAGAAGATGGAAGGAATACACAGTCACTGTACCAGAAAGAATTGGTTGACATTCATCCATTTCAAGGTAGCATATGATCCAGAACTGATGGTGTTGAAGGAAGAAGTCCAAGCCGCACTGAAGGCATTGGCGAAAAACAAGGCTGCATGAATTGACAGAATTCCAACTGAGATGTTTCAAGAAATGGATGCAATGCTGGAAGCACCAATGTGTCTATTCCAAAGACAATTTGGAAGACAGCTACCTGGCCAGCCAACTGGAAGAGATCCATATATGTGCCCATTCCAAAGAAAAGTGATCCAACAGAATGTGAAATTATTGAACAATGTCATTAATATCACACACAATTAAAAATTTTGCTGAAGATAATTAAAAAAATGGTTACAGCAGTACATCTACGGGGAACTGCCAGAAATTCAAGCAGGATTCAGAAGAGGATGTGGAATGAGAGATATCATTGCTTATGTCCGATGGATCTTGGCTGAAAGCAGAGAACACCAAAGATGTTTAACTGTATTTTATTGGCTATGCAAAGGCATTTGACTGCGTGGATGATAACAAATTTTGGATAAAATTGCAAAGAATGGGATTTCCAGAACACTTAATTGTGTTCATGAGGAAGCTGTCCATAGACCAAAAGACAGCCTTTCAAACAGAACAAGGGGATACTGCATGGTTTAAAATCAGGAAAGATATGCGTATCTTTATATCCTTTCACCATACTTATTCAATCTGTATGCTGAGCAAATAATCGGAGAAGATGGACTATATGAAGAAGAACGCACCATCAGGATTGAATGAAGACTCATTAACAAGCTGAGATATGCAGATGACACAATCTGCTTGCTGAAAGTGAAGAGGACTTGGAAGCACTTGCTGATGAAGATCAAAGACTACAAACTTCAGTATGGATTACACCTCGACATAAAAAAACAAAAATCCTCACAACTGGACCAAAAAAAAAAAAAAAAACATGACAAACAGAGAAAGTATTGAAGTTGTCAAGGAATTCATTTTATTTGGATCCACAATCAATGCCCATGGAAGCAGCAGTCAAGAAATCAAACGATGTATTGCCTTGGGCAAATCTGCTGCAAAAGACCTCTTTAAAGCTTTAAAAAGCAAAGGTGTCACTTTCAGGACTAAGGTGCGCCTGACCCAAGCTATGGTATTTTCAATTGCCTCATATGCATGTGAAAGCTGGACCATGAGTAAGGAAGACTGAAGAATTGATGACTTTTAATTATGTTGTAGGCAAAGAATATAGAATATACCATGGACTGTCAGAAGGATGAACAAGCCTGTCTTGGAAGAAGTACAGCCAGCATGGTCCTTGGAAGCAAAGATGGCAAGGCTTAGTCTTACGTACTTTCCAGTCCATACAAGGCTTAGTCTTACGTATTTTCCAGTTCCTGGAAAAGGACATCATGTTTGGTAATGTAGAAGGTCAGCGATAGGAAGACCCTTGATGAGGTGATTGACACAGCGGCCACAATAATGGGCTCAAACATAGCAAGGATTGTGAGGACAGCGCAGGACTGGGCACTGTTTTGTTCTGTTGTACATAGCATTGCTCTGAGTCAGAACCAACCCGACGGCACCTAGCAACAACAACATCTAAACAACATTCCAGGATGTAACTCCACACGGACATGGATCTTTGTTTTATTCACTGATAGATCCCAAGTGCCAAGAACAGTGTATGGTTCATAGTAAGTGCTCAATACTTTTAGCTTAATGAATGAATATTATAACAATTTTAGCAGGATAGGGGTATAAGAAGTATATGTCTGCATGGTGCATGCTTACATTTATTCTTTTGGGCTTACTTTAAAAAAGATCTCTTGTTATTTCAGTAGTATTTTGGGATGTCACAGAATCTTAAGTGTGAGTTAATTTTTTTTTATTGTGCTTTAAGTGAAAGTTCACAAATCAAGTCAGTCTCTCATATGAAACTTTATATACACCTTGCTATATACTCCTAGTTGCTCTCCCTCTAATGAGGCAGCACACCCCTTCTCTCCACCCTATATTCCCTGTGTCCATTTAGCCAGCTTTTGTCTCCCTCTGCCCTCTTATCTCCCCTCCAGACAGGAGCTGCCCACATAAGTCTCATGTGTCTACTTGAGCCATGAAGCTCACTCCTTACCAGTATCATTTTCTATCTTATAGTCCAGTACAATCCCTGTCTGAAGAGTTGAGTTTGGGAATGGTTCCTGTCTTGGGCTAACAGGAGGTCTGGGGACCATGAACTCTGGGGTCCTTCTAGTCTCAGTCAGACCATTAAGTCTGGTCTTTTTACAAGAATTTGAGATCTGCATCCCACTCCTCTCCTGCTCCATCAGGGATCCTGTGTTGTGTTCCCTGTTAGGGCAGTCATCGGTTGTAGCCAGGCACCATCTAGTTCTTCTACTCTCAGGCTGATGTAGTCTCTGATTTATGTGGCCCTTTCTCTTGGGGTCAAAATTACCTTTTGTCTTTGTGTTCTTCATTCTCCTTTGCTCCAGGTGGGTTGAAACTGTGTGAGTTAATTTTTACCAATTTTTTAAAACAGAAAGCCTTTATAGAATTTCTATTCCCCCCCCCCAACACTTTTTTTCTTGCGGTGACACCAGGATGTGTCCTTTAAGACAGGGATATTGATGTCGGGCCAGGCTCATGCATCTCCCTTTTACCTGAGGGTGAATTATTTTCAACTATTTTCTCAGGTCAGCTGTGTCAAACCAATACCTTCTAGTTGAGTTGCTCCTCTTATCTTTCAGACATGCCCCCCACAAGTTTGAATTCTAGCTCTGGACACAGATCAGGCTCAAACTGGAATCCCTTTCCCTCGTCATAGCCTTTTCTCTCAGTAGAGGGGTAAAGGAGTGAGCTGTTCAAATCGGTCATGCTACTACCCTCCTGGTTCATCAATAGAAGTATGTTTCTCCCTTGTGTAAGCCTTATAATCCTAGTTATGGGGCACTGCACAGATTTTACATATCAGAATAGTCCTTAAAATTGAGGATGGTGAGACTTCAATTTGCTTACGTAGGACACGTCATGAGGAAAGACCAATGCTAGAAAAGAACATCATGTTTGGTAAAGTAGGGCCGACAAAAATGAGGGAAACCCTCAGTGAGATGGATTGACGCAATAGCTGCAACGATGGACTCAGACTGGCACAGGACTGGGTGAGGTTTTGTTCTGTTGTACATAGTGTCGCCATGAGTTGGAGCCAGCTTCATGGCAACTAGCAACAACATGGGGCACTGCACAGATTTTGTGTATTTTGGGGCTCACCAGTAGATGCTAGTTGGAAACATCCTAATTTTCTAGAATGTTTGTTTCAAAAGATGCTTTGCTCTGATAGGGGCAAAAAAGGGCAAAAAAAGACATCACATTAAACATTGAATTACAAACTATGGCTGTAAGTGCAATTATTTGTTGAATTTTACTTAAAAAAAATACTTGATGAGATGAATGTTTTTCACTTGGATGGGTGATGAAATAATACAGTATTAAGAAAACCAGTAATGTGATATCTAGAGAGCTCTGAATAAGAAATTAAGAATATCAAGCCCAGTACAAGTAGCCTGCAGAATCTTGGTCCTTTGCGTGAGATGAAATCCCCGAAAAGATGTCCAGAAAATTTATATTTTAATGTTTTCACATGTACAACAGAAGGATATGAATGCTTCCAAGATGTTAGTCTGTTTCATTGAATTTCACAGCTCTGCATCCCAAGTCAGGAAGCCGCAGTGAAGCTGTGCTTATGCGCAAATGCGGAATGCCAGCACGTGCACATGCTGACACGTGTGCTGGCCCAGGAGCCAGGACTCCAGCACTCAGACGCATCCCAGACATTCCTTGTCTACATTCAGAGCCGAGGTGGCCCCTGCAGTACTTGCCTAAACCTTCCCTCTGGCTACGGTTCAAGATTGATCATTTCACAATCACAGGTTAAGAGCACTGCTTATATAGGTGAGAAATGACACTTGATTGATTTCTAAAGCCTAAGGCTACAGTCTTTATTACCA
Organism: Elephas maximus indicus; assembly: GCF_024166365.1. NCBI lineage: Eukaryota > Metazoa > Chordata > Mammalia > Proboscidea > Elephantidae > Elephas > Elephas maximus. The sequence continues at coordinate 28,069,371 of NC_064832.1, read as the reverse complement.
GAGTAGTAAACCCAGGACAAGTCATGTGGCGGACATGCTTTTTTGTCTGTCTGGCATCTCTGTGGGTACTGTTTCTTCCCAGTTCTAGAACTTTGTGGTTCTGAAGGGGTCAATTCCAGCCTCTGGATACAGAGGCAGCACACAGCCCAGATCTGAACTGTCAAAGTGCTCCATCCAATTGACCACAGAAATAGTTCAAGAGCAGACACCTGTCTTGGCCGGCCAATCTGAGCCTGCCCTGGGCTCTTGCTAGGGCTATCTGAGGTGAGGTTGCTGAATTCATTAGCTGTAAGGACAATATGGAGTCCCTGGTGGTGCAAACAGTTAATTGCTTGGCTGTTAACTGAAAGCTTGGAGGTTCAGGTTCACCCAGTGGCTCTTTGGAAAAAAGGTCTGGTGATCTACTTCTGAAAAATCAACCACTGAAGACCCTATGGAGTACAGTTCTACTGACACAAATGGGATCTCCATGAGTTGAAACTGACTTGACAGCACAGGTTTTTTTTTCCCTTTCCCCTAAGGACAATGTAAGTCTAAAGCTGCTAGTGGCCATCTTTGCTACTCCTGGGGAGAGATAGCCTGAGAAAGGAGTCAACACAGAGGTGGCAGAACCAAGGGATGGACAAAAAAGGGCAGAATCCTGATGATGGTATCATACTGTGGTGGCTTGCATGTTGCTATGATGCTGGAAGCTATGCCACCAGTATTTCAAATACCAGCAGAATCATCCATGGTTGACAGGTTTCAGCAGAGCTTCCAGACTAAGACAGATTGGGAAGAAAGGCCTGGTGATATACTTCTGAAAACTAGCTAATGAAAGCCCTGTGGATCACAAGAGAATATTGTCCCATATAGTGCTAGATTTGAAGGCACTCAAAACACACAGTGGCCACAGCAATGGACTTGAGCATACCAACTGTGGTGAAGATGATGCAGGACTTTCATTCTGTTTGTTGTACATGGCGTCATGACTCAATGGCAACTAACAACAACAACATTACTAAAACAGACAGGTAGAAAGAAAGACAATAAGAAAGAAAGAAAGAAGTAAGCCACATTTTAAGGAATAGTCTTCAGTTTCCTTACTGAAGTTGTCTATCTTGTCAGTTATAGAACTTTGCAAGTAGATCCCATCACTAGAATGTCGTAGGGTCACCAATCCCAGAATTGCAGCCCCAGGATCACCCAAGTCATGTCTATGTGCTTTCCTTTCCCTGAGAGGAGCCAGAACAGGACTATGAGATGGGGCAGGGCAGAGCTGATGCTTAGCTGAGAAGTACCTGATGTCTGTGCTCTTTCTTGGTCGGGTGCCCATTCTGATTGGTTGGTACTTCTACTGGTTGTTCAGTGTTTTCAGTATCTCCTCTTGGTGTACTGTTGGCAAAGAATATTGAATATACAACCAGGAGAACAAACAAATCAATCTTAGAAGAAATATAACCAGAATGCTCCTTAGAAAGTAAAGATGACAAGACTTCAACTTCCTTACTTTGGACATGTCATCAGGAAAGACCAATCCCTAGCAAAGGACATCATGGTTGATATAGTAGAGGGTCAGCAAAAATGAGGGAGAGCCTCAGTGAGATGGATTGACACAGTACCTGGAACAGTGGACTCAAACATCATGAATATGATGCAGGACCAGGCACTGTTTCATTCTGTTATACATGAAGTCACCTTGAGTTGGGGCTGATTTGACTGGCAACTAACAACAACAGGCAAAGCTACCCAAGCACATTCATTGACAGGCCAACCAACCACATATACACGCAGTTGCAGGTCCAGGATCAACTTGTACTTCAGCTGATAATTACAAAGAGAGGGAGAAAAGAAGAGAATTGTGGGTTCAAAGGGACAGTACCTTTTTTTGTGGTCAGTTAGATCAGTGTGTGTACTCAAGAATTTTAAGTTGGAAAGTGGCCCCACATGTCATGGTGCTCCTGGTGTCTGTGTGCTCAGCTCTATTCTTCCAGCATTTCGTGATGTGAGATGTGTCCCTACTTCTTGTCTCTGCTGCTTGTTTTAGACACATAGTTCAGATGAAAAAGATTTCTGAAGAGAGGAAGTAGAGAGATGATAAAACGCCCTTTAATGAATTTACCTAAATATAGAACCAGGCATCTGGAGTGGTCCTTAGAAAGCTCCCAGTCAGCGCCCTCACTAGCAGACTCCAGTCAGGCCCTGAGGGGTCGAATATCTTGCTGGGCTTCACAGCTTTCCCCTCAGTGGCAGGTCATGGCCAGTGGCCGGGTCCCCTGACTCCTATCCCTTCAGGCTTTCCATGACACCACAGTGTTTGCAGCATGTTTTACATGGAGAGAAATATGGCTTGTAAACGTTCTAATTATTATTTCATGAGTTTCATACTGCCTAATTTCAAAGCATTTACAAAGTTGTAATACCCAAAAATAAAGGAAAAAAAATAAAGAGATCAGAAACCATTTGGAGGTAAGAAGCTGGGATGAGTTGGTGTATGTTATTGAGCACTCAGTTTATTTCTGGGTATTTTTTATCCTAGTATTCAAGGCGAGTAAAAGTTGGGGTGTATCTGCATATATATATGTATGTCAAAAAATAGTGAAAACATGCAGAAATTCAAGAACAGTCAAGGCTCACTTTACCTAACAGAAATATTACTGAACAGTTGTCTAAATGTCGAAACAAATCCTGTTTTGTATGGATACATATCCAGAGTCCTCAGACTTTGAAAAGAGAATTCTTGTTTAAGTCCTCCAATCCTGGCAGTCTCAGGGTTCAGGGCACTGGGGCATCTGATAGGGAAGTCTTCGTAGTGTCTAGTGTCGTACTGTCGTGCGTGCATGGGAGACGCTGTAAGATGGAAAGAGGAAGTGCTAATTGCAGACGCTTTTCCTTTAATAGGCTAATACTAGTGGAACTGTCTGCATACCCTCCTCCCTTGTTGTGGAGACTCACTGCAAACCTGTAAGAGAAGAACATTAAGGGAGGAAACACACAGTTGACGTTTACAAGATAAAACCATGAGATGTGCTTGTAAGTGGTGGAAACTGTGATGTTTGCATATAAAGTGTTTTATTGAAGTGGTATTTGCTGTTGCACTGGGCTTCAACCTGTTTTCTGCCTTCTCTAGTGAACAAGCTAGTATAAAGGGCTAGTAGGGTTGTTGTGGTTTGCTATCGGCTGCTAACCCGAAAGTCAGTAGTTCAACCCCATTCAGCAGCTCCATGAAAGAAAGAAAGGCCTGGTGAACTGTTGCCATAAAAATTACAGCCAAGAAAATCCTATGAAGCACTTCTGCCCTGTCACATGGGGTCACTATCAATTGGGATCGACTTGACTATAGCTAACAACAGTAACAGAACTGCTGTGGGGGCAGTAGTGGTTCGGTGGTTGAAGTCTCACCTTCCATATGGGAGACCTGGGTAAATTCCCAGCCAGTGCACCTCACATGCCAACACCTATTTGTCATTGAAGGCTAGCATGCCTCCATGGTGCTGAACAGTGGAGCTTCTAGACCAAGATGGTCAAAAAACAAAGGCCTGGTAATTTATTTCTGAAAATTAGCCAGTGAAAACTCTGTGGATCACAGTTACCTGATCCACAACTAACCATGGATATGGTGCAGGACCGGGCAGCATTTTGTTCCATTGTGGGTGGGGTCACCATGAGTTGGGATGGACTTGACAACAGCTCACAACAACACAAGGCTGTTAATATAGTATATAGGGGTGCACTAACCCAGTGCCGTCAAGTTGATTCCGACTATAGCGACCCTATAGGACAGAGTACAACTGCCCCATAGAGTTTCCAAGGAGCGCCTGGCAGATTCAAACTACCAACGCTTTGGTTAGCAGCTGTAGCACTTAAACACTGTGCCACCAGGGTCTCCAGGGGTGCACTAGAACTGCTTTATTCTTAGAGTAACATTAGCCTTTTACCCCTTCTGAATCTTTGATAATCAGTGGGTCTCTTCCCTGCTTAGTAACACAACCTAATTAAATTTTTTTAATTACCTGACCTAATTAATTATTTTTTTTTTGACCTGTGTTGTAATAGACAGTATTACCTCCTTGGTCTAATTCTCCAAAGTAATGTTTACGTCTTAACGGTGACTTTTGTGAGTCTTATTCCAAACGGGAGAGTGATATAGGAATTTCAAACTGTTTCAGGATAATGGAGGAAGTATTCTATGGGAAGGAACCTTTGAGACATGCCAAGTAGTTCTTGGCTTCTTCTACTTAGGCAGAAAGCATTCTCGGGAGAGAGGCTCTGACTGTGCATGCTCCCGATAAGGTGGTCTTGTTCTCTTTACGTCTAGGTTAGTGTTCTTTGAAAATCATAGTTTCATGTTAATAGTCTTTTTATACATTTGTAGAAATCTCCAAGGTTTGGATTATGCCAAGGTGTTAGCTTCTTTACAGGCTGAAGTTGAGCTGAGTTGGGAGAGACCCCTGGAACACTATCATTACCTCTTTCTCTGTTAACATGATGTCAATGTAATGTTAACTCTATACCATGAGGTTATCAGTCTCTGATAAATCAGTCTTAGAAGAAATAAAACCAAAATGTTCCTTAAAAGCAAAAATGGTGAACTTTGACTTGCTTTTGGTCACATCATCAGGAAAGACCAATCCTAAAAAAGGCATCATGTTTGGTAAAATAGAGGGTCAGCAAAAACGAGGGAGACTCTCAATGAGATGGGTTGACACGATAGCTACAGTAATGGATTCAAACACACCAATAATCATGAAGATGGCACAGGGACAGGCAATGTTTTGTTCTGTTATACATAAGGTTCCCGTGAGTCGGAGTCAACTGGTCAGCAAGTAACAATGACCACCAGTCTGTGGACCATCGTACAGAGCCACAGGGATCTTGGAGAAGATCCACACCTTAGATGGATTTGGTTGTTCTGCTTGGGCATGCCTGGAGTCCTGCCCAGTGCTTCTTGCAGTGTGTCTGAGGTGTGCTCCCCTAAGAGGCCCTGGAGAGCAGAAATTATATTTGCAGCCAAAGAATTTGTAATTTGCTACATATGGCCAATCTTTTTCAGCAGCTTTCCTTCTTTCTTGTGCATTTTCCCACGCCCACTCCCATTTACTGCTGGCTGCCCTCCCAGTACCTTTTCACACTAGGGACTTATATTAATAGATCTGTGAGCTCTGAGATAGAGCCCCCGACTGCACTGCTTGCTCCTCTTTTTTTTTTTTTAGTTTTTACATTACTATTCCTTTACACTTGTAGATTAAAAATTAAACACAATCCGTCTGCAAAAAAATGAAACAAGACCCATACCTCGCACCATGCATGAAAACTAACTCAAAATGGATCAAAGACCTAAACATAAAGTCTAAAACGATAATAATCATGGAAGAAAAAATAGGGACAACGTTAGGAGCCCGAACACATGGCATAAACAGAATACAAAACATTACTAAAAATGCCGAAGAGAAACCAGATAACTGGGAGCTCCTAAAAATCAAACACCTATGCTCATCCAAAGACTTCACCAAAACAGTAAAAAGATTACCTACAGGCTGGGAAAAAGTTTTCAGCTATGACATTTCCAACCAGCGCCTAATCTCTAAAATTTATATGATTCTGTTAAAACTCAACCACAAAAAGACAAATAACCCAATTAAAAAATGGGCACAGGATATGAACAGGCACTTCACTAAAGAAGATATTCAGGTAGCTAATGGATACATGAGGAAATGCTTTCAATCATTAGCCATTAGAGAAATGCAAATCAAAACTACAATGAGATTCCATCTCACTCCATGAAGCTGGCATTAATCCAAAAGACACAAAATAATAAATGTTGGAGAGGTTGTGGAGAGACTGGAACATTTATACACTGCTGGTGGGAATGTAAAATGGTACAACCATTTTGGAAATCAATTTGGCACTTCCTTAAAAAGCTAGAAATAGAACTATCATATGATCTATCAATCCCACTCCTTGGAATATATCCTAGAGAAATAAGAGCCTTTACACAAACAGATATATGCACACCCATGTTCATTGCAACACTGTTTACAATAGCAAAAAGTTGGAAGCAACCAAGGTGCCCATCAATGGATGAATGGATAAATAAATTATGGTATATTCACACAATGGAATACTATGCATTGATACAGAACAATGTTGAATCCATGAAACATTTCATAACATGGAGAAACCTGGAGGACATTATGCTGAGTGAAATCAGTCATTGAAAACCACTATTATAAGAACTGGAGAAATAGTTTAACCAGAGAAGAAAATACTCTTTGATGGTTATGAGAGGGGGGAGCACAGGAGGGAAGGAGAGAGGTATTCACTAGATAGTAGATAAGTTTCGTTTTAGGTGAGGGGAAAGACGATACACAATATAGGAGAGGTCAACACAATTGGACTAAACCAAAAACAAAGAACTTTCCTTAGTAAACTGAACACTTCAAAGGCCAGCATAGCAGTGGCGGGGTTTGAGAACCATGGTTTCAGGGGACATCTAAGTCAATTGGCATAATAAAATCTATTAAGAAAACATTCTGCATTCCACTTTGGAGAGTGGCATCTGTGGTCTTAAATGCTAGCAAGCGGCCATCTAAGACACATCAATTGGTCTCAACCCACCTGGAACAGGGAGGAATGAAGAACACCAAAGATACAAAATAATTATGAGCCTAAGAGACAAAAAGGACCACATAAACCAGAGACCACATCAGCCTGAGACCAGAAGAACTACATGGTACCCAGCCACAACTGATGGCTGTCCTGACAGGGAACTCAACAGAGAACCCCTGAGGGTGCAGGAGAGCAGTGGGATGCAGACTTCAAATTCTCATAAAAGGACCAGACTTAATGGTCAGACTGGGACTGGAGGGACTCCGGAGGCCATGGACCCCAGACTTTCTATTACCCCAGGGCAGGAACCATTCCCAAAGCCAACTCTTCAGACAGGGACTGGACTGGAATAGGGGATGGAAAATGAGACTGGTGAAGAGCAAGCTTCTTGGATCAAGTGGTCACATGAGACTATGTTGGCATCTCCTGTCTGGAGGGGAGATGAGAGGGCAGAGGGGGCCAGAAGCTATCCAAATGGATACGAGGAGAGAGAGTGGAGGGAAGTACTGTGCTACCTCATCAGAGGGAGAGCAATTAGGAGTGTATAGCAAGATGTATGTAAATTTTTGTATGAGAGACTGACCTGATTTGTAAGCTTTCACTTAAAGCACAATAAAAATTAATTAAAAAAAAAAAAGAACCAATTAAAACTTTCAAACTACAAAAAAAAAAAAAAAAAAAAAAATTAAACAAAAGTCAAGGATATGCTCATGGGGCCAGGAAGACGAGCCTACATTTCTGACTGCTGTAGGATGGGATGGGTTTAGGACAGGGAAGCGAATGGTTAAGTTTGCAGTTGGTGGCGTGGACAGAGAAGCAGCGTGGAATGGAGGGCGGAGGCAAGAGGCAGAGTGATGTCCGTGAGCTGGACAGACCTGAAGCGGGATTCCAGCTCAGCCACTTTACTGGTTATGTGGTCTTGGCTGGTTACCTGACATTTTCAAGCTTTACTTTTTGCCTTATCTATAAAATGGATGAGCAGAGTTGTTAGGATAATCAAATGGGATGATGGAAATACAAGTACTTAGTGTCACATATAAGGCAGTTCATACTATTGCTTTCTCTTTCCTTCATTATGAGGGAATTGGAAAAAAAAACAAACCAAAGACATGAAAATCCCCATGTTCTATTAATTACAGCTCCCATTTTTCTTTTCAATAATATTTTCATAATACTTTAAACCGTGTGCATAATTGTTTCACCATTTAATTTTTCCACTGAGTTATTTAATTACATTTATGACAGGCATATATTTATTTTGAATATGTCAGTGGAACCATTAATTTATTCTAATGGATTTCCAACATGGCCAGATCCTTTTTCACCGTTAACTTTGTGGTGATAGAAAACTGTGCCGCCTGCCATAAATTTATCTTTATTAAATCATATTTTAATCAAAATGAATTCCTTAGAAGTCTAGATAAGGGTCCCCCTAGAGGAAAGGAGTAAAAAGATTTTCTCTGAAAACTGTATTTAAGCGTGATAGTTTATCAGCTCGGATGACTCCCACTTTTGTCCTGAAGAGTTAGCAGAGAAAGCTTGGTAGGCGTTTGGTTTTTGGAGCGGCGGGCATAGTGGTGGATGAGAAGTAGGAGATTCGAGATTCCTTTCTCTAAAGAAAACAGTCATTTTGTACATCTGGAGAATGGTACAGTCATTTGTTTGCTGCCCAGATGGGTTTGCAGCCCATGTTTCTGTGAAGACCCTCTGCCTGGAGCGCCTTCACTGGCTTCAAAGGAATTTCTTTCTGAGCGAGGTAATACTGTCCACATCCACAGCCTTTCCTGATTAATGCTTCAGTCCCGACGGGTGGACAGGTACTGAATTCCCCACTTAGTCCTCGAAGTTTTTAAGCATCCAAAATGCCAGTAGGTAACACACTTGCCTTTTGTCACCTTTATTTTCCCACCAGCTCATGGCTTGGGAGTTTAAGTTACCCCTTCAATTCTAACCAGGGTTTGAAATGAACAATTAAAGCTTCCTAACGCTTCCTTCCGTAACTTGTTTCTTGTTAAAGTTTTAAAATTTTCTTTTATTTATGAGGGGGAGTGAGGCTTGACTATGAACAAGAGTTGCTAAAGAGAATTCTAAGCATACCAACCAAAACCAAACCCACTGCCGTAGAGCCGATTCCGACTCATAGCGACCCTATAGAACAGAGTAGAACTGCCCGATAGAGTTTCCAAGGAGCGCCTGGCGGATTTGAACTGCCGGCCACTTAGTTAGCAGCCGTAGCACTTAACCACTACGCCGCCAGGGTTTCCAACTTTAGCAATTAGTGTTTTCCACCTAATGTTTAAAACTTAAGCATATATATAATCTCCAGTTGCTGTAAGATGTAACAAAATAAGGATGGGCTGATCTTGAATAAAAAAAATTCCCTCTGGATATAGCCTCACCATTCTTGTTGTTGTTCTTAGGTGCTGCCGAGTCAGTTCCCACTCCTAGTGACCCCACGTGACGGAGTAGAACTGCTCTAGAGGGTTTTCAGGCTGTAATCTTTATGCCAGGTCTTTCTCCCACGGAGCAGATGAGTGGATTCGAACCGCCAACCTTTCAGTTTTCAGTTAGCAGCCAAGAGCTTAACCATTGTGCCACAAGGGAAGGCAATAACATTTTTAATTTACATGCACAGTGACATAAATTTCTCCATGAACGTTTTTCAAAATCTGCTATGTAAACACATGGAGTGCTATGAGAATTCTAGCCTGACATATTAAACATACAATTTGGATCAATCTATCATATAAATCGAAGTTCCTGGGTGGTGCAAACTGTTAACACCCTCAGCTGCTAACCAAAAGGTTGGAGGTTCAGGTCCACCCAGAGGCACCTCAGAAAGAAGGCCTGGTGATCTACTTCTGAAAAATCAAGCACTGAAAGTCCTGTGGGCACAGCTCTACTCTGACACACATGGGGTCGCCTTAAGTCGGAGCTGACTCCATACCAACGGGTTACCATACAAATCAAACATTCCTCAGGAGAAACAGCTACATATTTATAGAGCTCGAAATGGGACTGTTTATGTTAGGATGAGATAAAGATTGACATTAAAAAAGGTTAATTAGCCAACATTTATCTCCCTTTCTATGGACCCTACCTAATAAGAATGGTTTTGACACTTAAAAATTGAAGAGGCAATATGAACGGCATGAACTCTTTTGATTATTGTTTTGCCAAAAAAAGCATCATTTTTCTTTATGTTTATGATTTCAAAAGGTTTGTCACATTCTCTAATCCAGCTGTATGTCTTATATACAAGATGGTTGTTTCCTGGGAATATAATGTAATGAAAATCAAGGGGAATATGATTTCATTCCTAGAAATGTGCTTTTTTTCCTTCAAAAACAGTGAGTTATACCTCCACATTCTTCATTCACTCCAGACTGGGGGTGAACTTTGGCTGTCTGAGTTCTGAAGGACAAAGCTGTCTGTTGTAGGGAGAATCCCCTCACTTCTCAAGCTACGGGAGATGTCCAGGACGTCTTTGTCAGCCCCAGAATACCATTCTGTGGTCCAGCTATGGAGCTACATCAGTATGTAGGACCCAACAGCACTCTTGCTAACACTGTCCCCTCAGTGAGCCATGGTCATGTGCGTGGCTTAGAGGGAAAGCAAGCTTTCCCAAGCCCTAAGGGAAAAACTCTCAGGGGATCCATGGTGAAACCACAGCCTGGAATATTAGGCTGCACCCAAAATCAAAACTAGTCTTCTCAGAGCATACTATGTCTACAGATCTGAGGGCTTAGAGTAAGAACAAAATAACAGGAAAGCTTGCAAACAGGCAGTTGTCCTTAAGCTAAAACTTCCGGATGTACTTTAAGTCAGTCTGAACTATCAAAGTTATGGGGGCCACTGCAACAGTTTCTGTCTTTATAGAAGTTTTTTGAAGAGCAAAAATTCAAAGGCCATGCCGAAGGCAGTCTAGTGAGTCTAATGATTCTGTCCACAAATTGTAAAATACTGTGAGCCGTTAGTTTAAGCGGGTAAAACAGAGTGCTTCTTTGAATTAATTCCGGGCTCTTTAAAATAGTGATTTTTGGGGTCATGGGCGGGGGAAGGAGACAAAATGCTCTTCTGCTTTGTTTCAGTAGGAGAGGAGAGAAGACATGTTCGCCCAGAGGCCAAAGGGTGGGGGATAAAGGGCGGTCGAGGGCACAGAGGGGTAACTGCCTCAAGGAGAGGGAAACTTAGAGATGGAAAAAATGAGAGTCGGCCTCCTGGAGGGAATTTATTTTGTTTTTTTTTCATCTTTGTGGGATTCTCTCCTACATATCCACCAATTTCCAAAAACGATTTGAGACTGATTGTTTGTATGCAGGCCAGAGTTGGAGCAGGGTAGGACATGAATGGCCATCAGGAGCCAGGGTCTAAAGCTGCTGTCTTCTGCCCTGAGACCAGATAATTGGAGCTGAGTGACGAGTCCTGGGGGTGGCGGGGGAGGAACTCGTGGTGGTATGGTAGAGGAGAAGGAGATGGCCCCACTTACCTGTTACTCACCAGCCCTCCGGGGTAGGGAGGAGAGAAGTGTGGGCCACATTGACACGTGGGCTATACTCTCGGTCACTTTCCACATTGTTAGACCGACCGCACATATGAAAGGACTAACTGCTTAGCATTACTAGTTTAAATGGCCAAGTTTAGTGGTGGGCTAGGTTATCTATTACTGAAAACAAAGTTATCAGACTGTCCGTTTCATGCAGAGGTAAATGTTGGTATAGAATTCAACCTACTAAATATTTACTAAGTGTAAAGGACTGCATTCAATGTCAACAGAAAACAGAACACAGATGAATTGCATCAGTTCTTACTCTCAAGAAGTGAGGGAGACAGATGTGTAAACACCTAACTGTAATATAAGGCTGAATGAAATAAGGGCTGTCATACTGGGAACTTAACAGAAAGAACAGGTGATTTCAAAGCACAGATTGAGGAAAGTTTCATAGAGGAAGTGGAAGGATGACTAAGACTCCAGTGAGGTGGGAGAGCATCACAGGGTAATGACTCTCTCATGCCCGCCCAGGCAGGATGCACCGCTGGGCTGAGCTGGCCTGAATTTGTGGCCTAACTTGACTCTTAGGGAATGTAAATGCTACCTGAGTCCCTGGGCGGTGCAAACGGTTCATACATTTGGCTGCTAAATGAAAGGTTGTGGGTTCAAGTTCACCTAGAGGTGCCTTGGAAGAAAGACCTGGTGGTCTACTTCTGAAAAAATCAGCCATTGAAAACCCTATGGAGCACAGTTCTACTCTGACACACTTGAGGTTGCCACGAGTTGGAGTCGACTCAACCACAGATGACAACTGGTTTGTTTTTTTGTTTAGGTTCAGCTGGGTCCTAGCCCTGGCTTTGCTACTATACATCTTAGCTGTGGGTCTGTCTCTTTACCTCTCCAGTTGTTCTATTGCCATCTTTGAAATGATACCATTGAACCAAATTAGAGATTCCAAAGCAATTTTGCAATCTGTTTCGGGTATAATCAGTGAAAACAAAGTAAGATTGTTATTTCCTATGCTTTGGGCTCTTGTGAGTTTATTTAGTAACACTAAGTAACCCCACCCCCCCCTTTAAAGTAGGCATTTCTCATTATCGCATTCTGGTGAGCTTCTGATTAATTAGAATTTCTAGATTATTAAAATTGAGCTGCTGTTCCTATTCTGTGATTCTGTTGTTTTCTTTTTGAGACCTAAAAAGGGGTCTTCACAATTATCCAGTTAAATTTAATCTTGTTAGTTTTAGCGTAGCATTTGGCTAGTTGTGATACATTTGAACCTTGAATATATATTCTAACATTTTAGTTATCCTGCTCATTTTCAGGTCATCTGTAGATCTGATAAATGTGCTTTGTATATTTTCATCTAAGTCATTAACTTAGAATGTTAACTGGAGCAGGTATGGAGCCCTGTTGTACTCTCTCAGAGACTTTCCTCCAGGCTGATAACAAGTGATTAATTAACGTTCTGATTATGCTTGTTTATAACTTGCTGCAGATCTTTCCTACTGAATGAATCATCATTCAACCATCCGTTTACAAAGATTTTACTTTTTACCTGGCCCTGAAGTTCCAGGGGACTTACTGGGTTGAGATGACTTTATTTATTTTATTGAACTTTAGACGAAGGTTTACAGAACAAACTAGTTTCTCATCAAACAGTACACACATTGCTGTGTGACATTGGTTAACAACCCCACAACATGTCAACATTCTCCCTTCTGTAGCCTGTGTTCCCTATTACCAGCTTTCCTTTTCCCTCCTATCTTCCAGTCCCTGCCCCAGGGCTGGTATGCCCCTTTTTATTCCATGGGCCTGTTCAATCTTTGGCTGAGGGGTGAACCTCAGGAGTGGCCTTATTACTGAGCTGAAAGGGTGTCTGGGGGCCATACTCTCAGGGTTTCTCCAGTCTCCGTCAGGCAAGAAAGTCTGGTCTTTCTTCTTGAGTTAGAATTTTGTTCTTCATTTTTCTCTAGCTCTGTCCAGGACCCTCTATTGTGATCCTTGTCAGAGCAGTCAGTGGTGGTAGCTGGGCACCATCTAGTTGTACTGGACTTAGTCTGGTGGAGGCCGTGGTAGATATGGTCCATTAGTCCTTTGGACTAATCTTTCCTTTATGTCTTTAGTTTTCTTCATTCTTCCTTGCTCCCGAAGCGGTGAGACCAGTGGAGTATCCTAGATGACCACGTACAGGCTTTTAAGACCCCAGATGCTACTCACCAAAGTAGAATGTAGAACATACTCTTTATAAACTCTTTTATGCCAATTGAGCTAGATGTTTCCTGAGACTGTGGTCCCCACAGCCCTTAGCCTAGCAATTCGGCCCCTCAGGGAGTTTGGATGTGACTATGGAGCTACCATGGCCTTGCCTTGTACAGTTTGTACGGGCTTCCCCAGTATATTGTGTCTTACCCTTCAACAAAGTTACCACTTATCTTTTGTCTGTTAAGTGTTTTTCCATCCCCACCACTCCCCTCCCTCGTAACCCTCATATATTGTTTCTTTTTGTATGTAAACCTTTTCATGGATTTTTACAGTAGTGGTCTCATACAGTATTTGTCCTTTTGTGATTGACTTATTTCACTCAGCATAATGTCCTCCAGTTGCATCCATGTTATGAGATACTTCACGGATTCATTGTTGTTTTTTAGCATTATGTAATACTCCATCATATATATGTACCACAGTTTTTCCATTCGTCTGTTGATGGGCATGTAGGTTGTTTCCATCTTTTTGCTATTGTGAACAATGCTGCAGTGAACATGGAGGTACATATATCTATTCGTGTGACTACTCATATTTCTCTAGGATATATTCCTGGGAGTGGGGTTGCTGGATCATATGGTATTTCTATTTCTAGCTTTCTAAGGAAGTGCCATATCATTTTCCAAAAAGGTTGTATCATCTTGCATTCCTATCAGCAGTGCATAAGAGTTCCGATCTCCCCACAGCCTCGCCAACATTTGTTATTTTCTGTTTTACTGATTTGTGCCAGTAATGCTGGGGTGAGATGGTATCTCATTGTGGTTTTGATTTGCATTTCTCTGATGGCTAGAGTTCGTGAGCATTTCCTCATGTGGCTGTTGGCCACCTGAATGTCTTCTTTGGTGAAATGCCTGTTCATTTCCTTTGCCCATTTTTTAATTGGATTATTTGTCTTTTTGTTGCAGAGGTATTGGATTTTCTTGTAGATTTTAGGGATTAGACCTTCATCTGATTTGTAATAGTCAAAAAATTTTTTTCCAGTCCGTAGGTTCTCCTTTTACTCATTTGGTGAAGTCTTTTGATGAGCATAAGTGTTTAATTTTTAGAAGACGCCAGTTATCTAGCTTATCCTCTGGAGCTTATGTGTTGTTGGTTGTGATTTATATCCTGTTAATGCTGTGTATTAGGGTCTCTAGTGTTGATCCTATTTTTTCTTCTATGAACTTAATAGTTTTTGGCTTTGTATTTGGATCTTTGATCCATTTTATGTTAGTTTTTGTATATGGTGTGAGGTTTGGGTCCTGTTTCATTTTTTTGCAGATGGACATCCAGTTTTGCCAGCACCATTTGTTAAAGAGACTGTCTTTTCCCCCATTTGATGGACTTTGGGCCCTTGCCAAAGATCACATGACCATAGGTGGATGGATTTACATCTGGGTTCTCAATTCTGTTCCATTGGCCACTGTACCTGTTGTTGTACCAGTACCTGGTTGTTTGGACTACCATAGCTGTATAGTAGGCTCTTAGGTCAGGTAGTGTGAGTCCTCCTACTTTCTTCTTCTTCTTCAGTAGTGCTTTACTTATCTGGGCCTTCTTCCCTTTGTATATAAAGTTAGTGATAAGTTTTTCCATCTCTTTAAAGAATGCTGTTGGTATTTGGATTGGTATTGCATTGTATTTGTAAATCATTTTGGGTAGAATTGTCATTTTCACAATGTTGAGTCTACCTATCCATGAGTGTGGTATGTTTTTCCATTTATGTAGATTTCTTTTGGTTTCTTGCAGTAGTGTTTTGCAGTTTTCCTTGTTTAGGTCTTTTACATCCCTGGTTGGATTTATTCCCAGGTATTTTATTTTTTTAGGGGCTATTATAAATGTATTGTTTTCCTGAATTCCTTTTCATTGTTCTCTTTATTGGTGTATAGGAATTCAGCTGATTTTTGTATGTTTATCTTGTATCCTACTACTGTACTGAATCTTTCTATTAGTTCCAGTAGTTTTCTCGTGGAGTCTTTTGGATTTTCTAAGTGTAGTATCATATCATCCACAAATAGGGACAGTTTAACTTCTTCATTACCAGTGTTGATATCCTTTATTTCCATTCCTTGCCTTACTGCAGAAACCCTGGTGGTGTAGTGGTTAAGTGCTACGGCTGCTAACCAAAATGCCGGCAGCTCGGATCCGCCAGGTGCTCCTTGGAAACTCTATGGGGCAGTTCTACTCTGTCCTATAGGGTCGCTATGAGTCAGAATTGACTCGACAGCAGTGGGTTTTGGTTTTTGGTTTTGCCTTACTGCTCTAGCTAAGACTTCCAACACAATATTAAATAGGAGTGGTGATAAAAAGTTAGCTAATAAGGGTATGGGAAAGGAGAGAGAAGAGAGAGAAACAGGAGCCAAAAACAAATGAGCAAACAAAGTGTGCTAAGGGAGCTTGCTATTGGAGTGGATAGATGAGAAATGGAGATATGGAGAAAAGCAGAGGGGTAAGAGAAAAAGAAAGAAAAAAATAACTAGATAAAAATTTGGAAAAGAAAAAAGAAAAGTCCCCAGGAGTCCTGGAGTGGGGGAGGGGGGGAGCTGCTAAGTCTGCGGAAGTGGCTCCCAGGCTTCACAGTATAGCCTGGCTAGAGTGGGTATAGGTGTCACACAGCACCAGGTATTCAGGAGACAGGAGAAGATACGCGTAGAGAAATGAGAAATGAAGAAAGGCAGAAAGGGAAAAAGAGAGAGAAAAGAAAAAGAAATGCCCCCAGGGATTTCACCTAGAGGCTGTACAGATTGGGGGATTGGCTCCTAAGCCATGCAATGCATCCGGCCTACAAGGGGCTCCCAAGCCGCTAAAAGAAAACAAAAGAGAACAAAGCAAAACAATTAAAAAAAAAAAAAAGCCCCAGGGATCCCATCAGCGTGGTGTTGCAGGCCGGGGGAGTGGTTCCCCAGTTAAACGTGGCTTCACAGCCTTTCAAGAAACAGCAAAGATGGCACACGGAGCCAGGTGTTCCAGAGAAATGAGGGGGAGGTGGTAGGAGGCATAGAAGAAACCAAAAGTTGGAAAGAACCAACACCAGCTCAGGGGCCCAGCCAGCGTGGTCACGGCAAATCCAAGCAGCCGGAGGCCAAAGCAGTTGCCTCCCAGGCAAGAGACTGACTGTGGGTCACAGGAAGCAGAGGAGGCTGAGGATGGAGAAAAGAGGCGGGTTAGGAAAGCGTATATAGCTTGTTACTGGGTGCTCTGTCTCCTGCTGGGAACTTCGTGAAGCTGCTTTCCCTTACTCCCTGTCGGCTGATCTCCGACGTGGGTGGGGCGAATCCAAAGGGCTGGGACGCTGCACTTCCCAGCTGGCCGAGCAGCCACAGACAGCAAGCAAGCTCAGAGGTAAAGCAGCGGAGAGGAAATGGGGGGTGGGAAAGTGTGTATCGCTGGTTACTGGGTGCCCTGTCTCCTGCTGGGAGTTCCACGAAGCTGCTTTTCTGTGCTCCCTGTCTGTCAATACCTGACAGGAGTCCAAGATGGCGGATCTTTGCTGTGTTAGGGATGGAGCCCTCAGCAGGTATCTGTCCTCGCTGTCTGTCTTCTGTCAGTTTCTTATTTCATTCAGTGCTTTGCTGAGTTCTTTATCTCTTCATTTGACACTTTAGGTTCCAGGAATGACGTTTGTCTCTGTTTTTCTTAGTTTTTCGGGTCTTTGCTGTGGAGGGACGGTGTGGTGCTTCTGTCTATGGCGCCATGTTGGCTGGAAGTTTGGGTTGAGATAATTTTAATTTGTACTGGCTGACAGTCCAAAGCGAATCTAAATGTGGACTCCTTCCACAGAGGTAACTAAGACTCCTGAGGGGGCCCTGGAGCCCCTCCCTTTGTCCCAGAAGATATTCTGTAAGATGGAAGCTGCCTTGGCTAGGGGTGTATCTTTACTGTATGTATATGTAGGTCCTTGAAAGACTCACTTCAGGTCCAGTCATGTTCATTGGAGCAAAGCTGGCTTTAGGGCAAATTAGAAAGTAGACCAAAACTACTTCATTCCAGTTTGGGGCAGCTTTACGGTCTTAATTACTTAGTCTTCCTATAGGGTCGCTATGAGTTGGAATCGACTTGATGGCACTGGGTTTGGTTTGGTTTTGGTTTACTGTAACAGAAATCGCACAAGTAGGTGGCTTTAATGGACAGAATTTTATTTTTTCAAATTGTAGGAGATTAGAAGTCCAAATTCAGGGCACCAGCTCTAGGCGAAGGCTCTCTCTGTCTCCCTCTCTCTGCTCTGGGGAAAGATTTTTGTCTCTGCTTCTGTAGCCCCGGCATGCCTCAGCTCTTGAACCAGTTACTAGTTATTCTGCTCAGTTTTAGGTCATCTGTGGATCAGATAACTGTGATTTCTATGTTTTTATCTAAATATTAACTTAAAATGTTGAATAAGACACATTTAAGGATGAATGAAGTCTCAGACTGCTTTTATTCCAGGGCATTTCCATGTTGGATGGAAAGTTAAGCCATTAGTTCACTTTGTTATCAAGGGTGCTTTGATTATGTTTCCTGTGTGCAGCACTTCACTAGGAGTTGGGTGTCATTTTAGAAGAAGTAGAAGCTGCAGTACTTACTCCTTTGATCTACTGAAGAAGTCAGAATAGAGCCAAGGAAAGGTAAATGCATCCACAAACCACAGAGATACATGCATAACCAACTACAGCTGTACATGCCCAAGGCCAAAAGGGATGTTAGAATCACTGGGGCCAGATGGCATCAGTCTACATGTGCACTGAATTTTTCTACCCTGTTTCAAGCTAACCTTCTTGTTGTTATTATTGGCAGTGAAGTTGGCTCCTGACTGATGGCCACACAGTGCACTGTTGAACGAGATGCTGCTCAGTCCTGCATGATCTCTGTGATCGGTTGGGGATTGGACTGTTGTGATCCATTGGGTTTTCACTGGCTGATTTTCAGAAGTAGATGGCCAAGCCTTTCTTACTGGTCATCTTAGTCTGGAAGCGCCACTGAAAACCATTCAGCATCATAGCAACATGCAAGCCTTCACTGACAGGTGATATCAGGGGTAGATTAACTAGTAAGCAAGGTACTCACAGTCTTAGAGTAAACAAGGTAGATATGGGCTTAATTGTGCTTACTTACTAATCTCTCATGCACAATTTCACATGGGTTTCACCACATTTGTGCCATCAACCTTAGACATTGTCTCTTGATTCCTTGTTATGTTAGACAAGGATATTCACTTTCTTTCCCTTCCTCCTGCCTCTTCTGTATTATCCCACCTCCTGTCTTCTGACCACTGAACCTTTGTATATTATCAAAGTT
The DNA here is from genome assembly GCF_024166365.1 of Elephas maximus indicus. Classification (NCBI taxonomy): domain Eukaryota; kingdom Metazoa; phylum Chordata; class Mammalia; order Proboscidea; family Elephantidae; genus Elephas; species Elephas maximus. The sequence goes on along the minus strand of NC_064832.1, from coordinate 28,050,779 downwards.
GTTAACATTTACACTTTATAACAATATTTAAATCTTGTGCAGTTGATTTATTCTAAAGTTTTAAAGCTATGTTTTTATTATCATGGGTATGTTTCTTGCCATTTTACCGCCAAAAATTATATTTTCTTAGATTATATTTCCACAGCCTACAATTATATTTCTTTCTCTTTATGTCTAATATCACAAGCTCTTGACCGTTAATAGAGACTGTTCCCACTGTGCAGGTCAACTATTTGAAATTATGCAGTATTTCAGTTTGTATTATATTTGGATCATGATTTTTTAAGGCAGTTTTTCCTTGGAGTTTCTAGTTGTTGAGAGAGGAAATTATGTTTTTCTTTTGCTTGTTTGTTTTGTTTTAACCATGTCACTAATATCAGGCATTTTTGTCACTTCATCCATTGCTTGAAATTTATAAAATTTTTTCCTGAAGATATTTTTTAATGAAATGTACTGTCATTCAATTCTAGTCGAGTCAATTGGTTCCTCACCCCGATGCACAACTGTTATCCTAGAATTTCTTTTTATTGGATACTTGATTTAGTTCTATCCATTTTTTTTCAGTTTCACTTCTGTGTTTACGTTTTGTTTTCCTGGAGTTCATCCTCAAATAACTTTCTCATAAAAGTTGCAAAGGAGGTAAACATTCTATATATTTCCAGTCTGAAACTGTTAAGGTGATGTATCTGGTTTGGGTAGGCCATTTTCCCATTAATGCTGTTATATATGTTAGATGGTTTTCCCTCTGTAGTTACTTGCTGTAAAGGAAGGCTAACTGGGAGGTCTGTGTATGAGGGTAGAGCATGTTAAGTGGCAGACTCCAGTTTAGGTGAGCTGGTAGAGAGCCAACATTTAGACAGAGAGGGGATTGACATTCCAGAAGGAGACCATATTACCATAATCATTTTTTTCTTGTTTGACTTGATTGAACAGTAAAATAAGCATTGGAAGCATTTTCAGATTGTTGTAAAACATCAGCCCTTGAAATTGCTTTTTTTTTTTTTAGTTTAGTTTTTTGTGGCTTTGTGACAAAATTACAAGGAAGTAGAAGTGAGTTTTTGCTTTAGAAAAAAAGAAAGTTTTATTCACATGTGCACACACTGGAAAAGCTTAGTGAGGAGAGAGAATTTAACTGAGATACTTTGCACCAAATGGTTAAACATGTTAATTGGATTAAATGGGGGACACATTTGTTTTATAATAGGGGCTGAAAAATAGACTCTATATCACCAGGATAGAAATGGGAGAATAATAGAATTGCAGTGTGCATACTGTACAGACTACCACCTGTCAGTTTGTTGTACTGTGGTGGCTTGCATATTGCTGTAATACTGGATACCAGTATTTCAAATAACAGCAGGGTCACCTATGCTGGACAGGTTTCAGCAGAGCTTCCAGACAAAGACACACTAGGAAGAAAGGCCTGATGATCTACTTCCAAAAATTAGCCAATGTAAATCTTATGGATCACAATAGAACATGGTCTGACTCCCTTGCTTTGGACAAGTCATCAGGAAGGACCGATCGCTGGAGGAAGACATCATTTTTGGTGATGTCCTTGGTGAGATGGATTGGTACAATAGCCTCCGTGATGAATTTGAACATGTCAGCAATTGTGAGGATGACGCGGGGCAGCGTTTTGTTCTGTTGTACATAAGGTCGCCATGAGTTGGAGTCAGCTTGACAGCAGGTAACATCAACAACAATGCTCAACAGGAGGAGCTTTTCATTCTGAAGAAATAAGGCAGAGCAGAGCGGGAGTTTCATTCCTGTTGTCTTAGGTGGGTGACTTCAAGGTAGAGCCAGGTATGTCTCAGTGCGTGAGAACAGCTGTCTCTGATAAAAACTAGTACTTCTGGATTTCTCCTTCCCCGCCAGTCTATGGAGACATGAACATTCTGAAAAAGTTAGATGTAGCTCTCTCTGTTTATTTCCTCAGGGACAGTTTTCTACCTCTTTCTCGCTAGGACAGAATTGAAAGGCAGTTTCTGAAAAGGATGAGTAAGGAAGAACTTTTTCTGATTTGACTTTCCAGTTCCTGGGAGCAACAGATTAAGTGGGAGTAGAGAGAATCATAGAAAACCAATGTTGGTAGTCAGTCTCCTGGTCCTCGTTTTACATGCATCTGCTCTTGTGAATTGCTTAATCTAGGATGTAATTGTGCTTTGCCTAGGTTTTATCCTGTGTGGAATTTCAAAGTAAACCTTGAATGGTAGATGTGAGTAAAACTTCATTCTTCAAATTGCACCTATTGAGCTTTCTCATTTGCATATTTTAAATTATCTCCTTTGACTCTATAGCTGGATTTGCTCTAGTTAAAATATAGCTCTAACTTGATTGTGATCAAGCCATGACTGCTAAGTTCCTCAGCAGCAGTGTATGAGCCTCTTGTGAATTGCCTCCTCTCAGTCTGCCCAGCCTCATTTCCTGCCCCTCCCTACTTCACACTTGCCATTTTATACTGTAGTGACCCCTTCATACTCTTTTCTGCTCCACATCTCACAACGATCCTTCTCTCTGGGTTGCCCTGTTTTTCTTACCTGGCTCACTTTCAGTAGATGAGTCAGCATTCCTCCAGAAAGTCTTCCCTTAACTGTTGTTGGTGGTGGTAGCTGCCATTAAGCTGGCCCCTGACTCGTGGCGACCCCATGTGTTACAGAGTAGAAATGCTCCATAGGTCTTTCTTGGCTGTAATCTTTACACAGGCCATTCACCAGGTCTTTCTTCTGTAGTCCTTTAACCTAGGGTGGGACTAAAGGCACTTTCTCTAGACTCTGCAGAATTTTGGTTTGCTACTTAAAATTTTTGTTTAGGTGTAGTTGACCTTTTGGGAAACGCTGGCGGCGTAGTGGTTAAGTGCTACAGCTGCTGCCCAAAAGGTCAGCAGTATAAATCCACCGTGTGCTCCTTGGAAACTCTATAGGGCAGTTCTACTCTGTCCTATAGGGCCACTAGGAGTTGGAATTGACTCGATGGCAACTGGTGGGGTTTTTAGTTGACTTTTTGGACTATCAGCATCTTGTGGGAGCAGACTATGCCTTACTCATTTAGCATGCGCTGGGTTCAGTGCCGGAAACCCTGGTGGTGTAGTGGTTAAGAGCTATGGCTGCTAACTAAAAGGTAGACAGTTTGAATCTACCAGGTGCTCCTTGGAGACTCTATGGGGCAGTTCTACTCTGTCCTATAGGGTCGCTATGAGTCGGAATCGACTCGATGGCAGTGGGTTGGTTTGGGTTCAGTGCCAAGAACATCATATGTGTTTAGTGTTCACTGAGCTGAACTGGATCCTGCTTCTATGCAGATAATTTCTACATAGAAAGTGAGTTTTTAGAACACAGCGCTGATACTTTTCTTTAATGAACCTCGGTCTTTTTGTTTGTTTTTTGCTTTTTATTTGTTGGCTCTGTTGCATACATACTTGTTGCCTTAGCCCCCTTAACTCTCAAGGTCTGCAACTTCTAAATATTATGTATTTAACTCAACTAATATTTCAGTTACTTTCTATTTAGTAATAAGATTGAACTGAAAACCACAAGCTAGTTTCGTAATGATAAGTGGTAAATAGCAGTTATGTCAGGAAGTGAGTAATAGATTATTATTTTTCTCCCAGTGACAGGATCACACTATTTTTAATGAGTTTAGATAAATCTGCCACCTGTATAAAGTATACGCTTACATACAGGATGTGTACTAGGGCTCACAGATAATACATGGAATCAAGGGCTCACAGATAATACATAGAATCAAGGGCTATGAGAATTGGGAAAGGCACTTAGATGCTGTTATGGATTGAATTGTGTCCCCTAAAAATATGAGTTGTAAATCCTAAACCTTACGTCTGTGGATGTAATTCCACTTGGGAATAGGGTTTTTTTTTTTGTTGTGGTTGTTGTTGTTATCTTAATGAGGCCATATCAGTGTAGGGTATGTCTTAAGCCAATCAATTTTGAGATATAAAAGGAGCTGATTAGGTATAGAAGCAAGCAAGAATCAATGGGAAAGACAGATGCCAGGTAGATCTCCAAGGAATGCCAAGAACATCAGAGAAGCTGAGACAAGGATTTTTTTCCAGAGTGAGAGAACCTTACCCGAGAGCCATGCCCAGAATTCAGACTTCCAGTCTCCTAAACTGTGAGAAAATAAATTCCTGTTTGTCAAGGCCACCTGCTTTTGGTATTTCTGTTACAGCAGCACTAAGAAACATAAAACAGATGTCTTCCAGGCCAACCATCTGTTTGGTGCAAGAATCCTTTCTATAATATTTCTGGGGGTCAAATAATTTCTACCTAAACACCTGCTGTAATGGCTCCTCTTTATTTCACTAGGCAGCTCATTCCATGTTTGGACCACTTTAATTTTCAGAAAGCTCTTTATATTAATTCAAATCTACTGTCTTATAAATTCTATCCATTGGTCCTAATTTTTCATCTTGAAGAAGTGAAGATACAATAAACTAATCTCTCTTCTTCCTTAAGCCTGGTGAGTTATCAAGTGTCCCATAAGACTTCTCCCCTCCAGGTGAAGTTTTCGTAAGTCTTGCAATTGTTCTTCATGTGTTCAGGTCTCTGTTCCCTACTCTATGCCAGTCACTCCACTCTGGCTGTGCTTCGGCTCTTCCATGCTCTTATGTCCAGAAGTGAGCCTAATGGTCCAGGTTTCCTTAGCACCACAAGTTGGGGCAGGATTCTGGCAGATGCTAGACAGAACGCTGTTTTCAGTTCCTGCAGCCTAAGATTGCATTAATTTTTTGGTAAATGTGATGCTTTGCTGACACATAGGGAATTTTCAACCAACAAAAAATCTCTAAAACTGTCCCTCTTATACCACTTCAGAACTTTTTTGGCATCTGGCTATGCTCCTTATGCCTTCTGAAGGAAGCTACACAAGAAGCTTTCAAATCAATAAACATTGACCAAGTATTGATAATATGAGTAGACCAAAACCAGAATGAGACAGTGTCCATGCTGGAGGTCTAGAAAGGACTTCCTAATAGTGGTTATTTTATTTACTTACTTTTTTCTAGACTTGGAGACAAAGTGATTGTAAAGTAATCAAATGATTGAAAGACTAAAATTTCCAGAATTCATCTATTCAGATGGGTATTCTTTGAAACAGTGACCTTGCAAGGTTATGGACTTAGTCCAGTGATGCCTCCTTTTTTGAGTGGTTAATAGAATAAAAAAAATTTTGAATGTCTATGCTGAGCTTGGCATTCAAACCATGTTTTAAACTTCAACTTTAAATTGTTTTGAGAGAGTGAATGAACCACACAGGGAAGTTATTCTCACAGTTTTCACAATCACATTTTTTACTTTTGACTCCAAAGTTCTCATTCAGTGGACTTGGCTCCATATGCCCTTTAGCAGTCTCCAAGATCAAACATATCCTTGAGAATGGCGATTTTCCTCTTTGAGGATACTAACAAATGTCCCTGAGTGGAGCCCTAGGGTGAGCTGACCTCTGGGGTAGCCTAAAGGCTTCACCAATGTCTTTTCTACATGCTATATATTTGAAAACAGGACTCCAGAAATTGTCCGGAGCCCCTAGCTCCTGTCAAAAAAAAAAAAAAAAAAAGGATTTTGTTTCCTTCTCTGTTCTTAGACCAATTACCAAAGAAAGCACTCTACAGAGAATCCAGATGAAATATTTCTCTACCCAGTCAGTAAGAAAAGTAATTAAACCCACGTGCTGCTCTGAGCGGGCCTGCAGCAATGTAACAGAACAACCGTAATAGATACAGACTCAGATGAAAGCTCATGTGTGAGACCAAACCCACTGCCATCGAGTTGATTCTGACTCATAGTGACCCTATAGGACAGAGTAGAACTGCCCGATAGAGTTTCCAAGGAGCGCCTGGCGGATTTAAACTGCCGACCTCTTGGTTAGCAGCCGTAGCACTTAACCACTGCGCCACCAGGGTTTCCCATGTGTTAGACAGGTCTGTGCATTTCATAACCACTGCAGTGGGTTGAGGCTTGGTTTTTGGTCCTTAGCAAAAGGAGGCCTGGTGGTGCAGTGGTTAAGTGCTTGGCTGTTAACCGAGAGGTTGGCAGTTCAAACCCACCAGCTACTCTACTGGAGAAAGATGTGACAATCTGCTTCTGTAGAGATTAAACCAAAAAAACCAAACCTGTTGCTATGGAGTTGATCCTCCATAAAGATCACAGCCTTGGAAACACTAAGGAGCATTTCTACTCTGTCCTATATAGTCGCTATGAGTTAGAATCAACTCAGTGGCGACGGGTTTGGGTTCGATTTTGGTTCATAGCAACGTTAGCGATGAGCCCTTTTTTAGATTCAGACAGGCAGCTCACAGTCCTCATGGGTGTGGTGTGAGGTAAAATTTATATACTTAATATTTTATTAAATATTTAAAAGTACATATTAAGTTTGTGTGGCTGTAGATATGAGGTTAGCAGAGCTTCGATAAATAAGTTGAAGGGGCTACCTAACTTAATCTAGGATTGTTTTGCTTTAAGAGTTGCAGTGGCTTCAGATAAATGGAGAAAAGATTGACGTCAAGGGTCTTATTTTACTTGAATCCACAGTCAATGCCAATGGAAGCAGTAGTCAGGAAATCAAATGATGTATTGGGCAGTCTGCTGCAAAAAACCTCGTTAAGGTGTTAAAAAGCAAAGTTGTCACCCTGAGGACTAAGGTACCCCTGACCCAAGGCATGATATTTTCAGTTGCCTCATATGCATGTGAAAGCTGGGCAATGAATAAGGAAGACTGAAGAAGAATCGATGCCTTTGAATTATGTTGTTGGTGAAGAATATTGAATATACCATGGACTGCCCAAAAAAAAAATATATTTTTTTTTCTTTTTTTTGCCAGAAGAATGAACAAGTTTATCTTGGAAGAAATACAGCCAGAGTACTCCTTTGAAGCAAGGATGGTGAGACTTCGTCTCACGTTCTTTGGACATTTTATAAGGAGGGATCAGTCCCTGGAGAAGGACACCATGTGTGGTAAAGTAGAAGCTCAGCAAAAAAGAGGAAGACCCTCAACGAGATGGATTGACACAGTGGCTGCAGCAATGTGCTCAAGCATAAAAACAATTGTGAGGATGGCGCAGGACTGGGCAGTGTTTTATTCTGTTGTACATGGGGTCACTATGAGTCAGAACCAACTTGAATGGTACCTATCAACAGCAACAACAGTGACTTGAGTACAAAGGTAGCCTTTGCTGTTATCAGCCCCTGCCCCCCAGCGCCTCCAGCCTTTGTAAGCACCATCAACTTCAGGAAGTATATGACTTACTCCTAATAATAAAAATCACCAGGTGGTCTGCAACCTACATTCCTTGTTCAGAGCAATCCAGATCTCTCTAATTTCTTTCCAGTTCCAGATCTTGCTGAAATTCTGGAAAATTATAGAATATTTTCTGTTTTTGAAAAATGAGACAAACATTTTCTTTCAAAAGGCAGGCCAAATAAATTAGATATAATTCATTGTCCTATGATATTGCATGAAACTTGATTTAAAAATCTGTTGAATCTTCTCAGATTATGAGGAAACAAACAAAAAGAAGGAAGAAATACCAAGGTGAAACAAGGTGTCCAACTGAAATTATTGACTAGGTTTCATTTAGTTAATGATAGTAAAAATCGTGCTGCTGATGATGGTAATGATACCTTGGATTTCTCTAGCTGTGAAAATTGGTGTAGTTCCATTCATCAGCAGTAATTAAGAAGTTAGTCTGAGTAATATAATTTTAAAAATTAGTGAAGCAAGAATTTTAATGATTGTAAAAAGTGTAATACTAACACCTTGCATATATGTGAAATTTATAAAGCATTTTTTCATTTCAGTATACATTATCTTATATAGACTTCAGAGCAACCTGGTGAGTTAGAGACTTTATAGGTGAGGGAGTAGGACTCAGATGGTTTAAGTGGCAGCAACTGGACTTGGCTGTTCTGTGTCATCCATTGTGAATTCAGTACAACTCAGTCAATCCAAGTGTTCCTGCTTGGATAGACTTATAAAACCCTGCGTGTTGATTTCATTTGTGGCATGTAGACCCTTGACTCTAATAGTGACAAAAATATTTGTAATAAGGATGATTATTAAAGTTTTTTTTTTTTTTAGATGTATTTCCATGTATTGCAAATCTTGGTATCCTGGGGCTTCCCATTCATTGAAATGATGAGTTTAATAGAACAATGAAAGAACATTTTCTAAATTTCCATAGCCTGCCAAGAATCTGGAAACCCTGGTGGCATAGTGGTTAAGTGCTACGGCTGCTAACCAAAGGGTCAGCAGTTCGAATCTCCCAGGTGCTCCTTGGAAGCTCTATCGGGCAGTTCTACTCTATCCAGTAGGGTCGCTATGAGTCGGAATCGACTCGACAGCACCGGGTTTGGTTTTTTGGTCTTACCAAGAATCTGGTCTGGAGGGCTCAGATCATTCTTTTACTTCCCTGTGGGTTCAGAAGATTCCTGTTCTGAGAACAAGACCCTAAGTTAAGGGTCTTGCTGCCCATGAGTAGAGAATGATGTGATATAGAAGGAAAACAACAAAGTTTACCGTTTTAGTCTGGGAGGATTATGGGAATAAGAAGAAAGAGCAGGAATCAGGAAGTCATGTGTCATGGTCCTCGCTCTTCTTCTTTTAGGGCCCACAACTTGGGATAGGGAAGGGGGGTTCGCTTTCAAAAGTAACACCCATATTGGAATGGGGAAGCTGAAGAAACATTCTTTCTTTGAGGCTAATGTGAATACTGAAGACCTGTAGGAAAACCGTAGCCGTGGGTTTGTTACAATGGCCAACGTGGAAGTGAGCAAACCAGGTGGAGCTGGAAGCACAGTTTAGCAATTCTGAACCCCCTCAGCTTGAGCGTGGTGTTCAGAGGATTTTTAAGTTACGTCATGCTCCAGTGAGGGGAAGTGTAGATGTTGAGGGTCCTGGTGAGCCAGATGAAGCCCTGATATGGGACAGAGTTTGTTTTGAGTGAGAACTTAAAGATGAGCATAAACAGTCTGGGACATAGTGGTGCCAGCATATGGCCTCTAATGGCTAGCAGGACCATTTGTACCTCTGTGGTCCTTAGTTCAGGACCTGCAACAGTCTGTGGTCACCAGTCCTGACATTGTGCAGCAGAGCCCCAGTGAGACTTCAGATGACCCCATGTGGCTCTGAGGACCCCCTTTCCTCCTCTATGACATCATCATCTTTTTTCTGTCTAACCAGCCACCATCCTGGGTTGAAGGATGGGAAGGAGAGAAGATTTTACTCCACTAGATCAAGCAATTAGTTAAAAGACTGCTGTAATTATTCCATTAGACCAATTACTTAAAGTCAACTGATTATGGACTTTAATCACATCTACAAAATACCTTCACAGCAACACCTAGATTAATGTATTTGATTGAATAATTGGGGACTGTAGCCTAGGCAAGTTGACACATAAAACTGATCATGACAGCTACCAATTAAACTATGGTATGCCATTGATTGGGTGGTACAAGTGGTTAACACACTTGGCTGCTAACCCAAAGGTTGGAGGTTTGAGTCCACAGAGACACCTTGGAGAAAGGCCTGGCAATCTACTTCTGAAAAGTCAGCCACTGAAACCCTATGGAGCTCAGTTCTACTCTTATACACGGGAGGTTGTCATGAGTTGGAGCTGACTCGACAGCAACTTGTGTTGGTGAATGCCATTGACTGTAAGAGATATCTCAACTTTAGAAGTGTTAAAATGTAACAAAAAAGTACTTCCTAGACTCTATGAGATATGGTATGTTTTTTGGATGTAGTGTGAGTAAATGTGGAACGCTACTACATAACTTCATTTTTTAATTCTGGAAATTAGTAGTGATTTTGACTACTCATTTGCAGACAGAGGTCTGAGGTAAAAAGAAAGAGGTTTTGAGGATCACTTCAGGTAAGGCTAGAATTAGGATCCAGCTCTTCCCATCACTGTTCTTTCAGTTCACATCCCTCCATTTTATCAGAACCACATGCAAAGCAGATTAGTGAAATGGCAAAACGTGAATTATGATTCCCAAAGTGGTATCCCTGAACACTTAAAGTTTTCAAAGGATATAAAAAATATCTCAAAGATCCTAATGGAAAACATACATTTAAACTGAAGTAAGGCTGCCTGGGCTAAATAAAATGTTAAGTTGCTTTGCTTTTGTTTGGAGTTTTGTCTGATCCCTTGGTCACTTTGTTGTCATAAGCTAATTAGAAGCTCTGATTACCAGTTGAATAGGTTGTATGGGCTATTTACCTGTTTGCTCTCAAATTTGTTCTCCACCTTCCCCTGCTCTGCACCGCACCAAAGGGAACACATTTCCCAGGTTTTCTTGTCAGCTGACTTCTGAGTAGGTCCATCTAATGGGAAACCCTTGAGGAAGACTGGAGGGTGGGAGTGGGGAGAAGTGAGGAATTTCTCCCTTCTTGTACTGCCTGGGGTTGTGTCTCCTTCATTGGATGTGTTCCCTCAGTGGCTCTAACTTCCACTGGGCAGTCCCTCCCTCCCTGGTCTCATCCCACCAGACAACCTCCACTGTGGTCCTGGTTCCCTCCAGAGTGTCTTTAATAGCAGCATCTCCTCTCATTGTTTCTTCAGCCATAGAGGCAGTAATGGCTTCCTGCTGTTGCTACTGTCTGGGTTGGGTCTGAACCAATGGGTCTCACCATTCCCCAGGTGCTCTTTGAGCTCTCCCATCACCTGTCGGTGTTCCTCGTACCAAATTCCCTCTGTCTGAAATACTTAGAGTGGTTTCTCTTTTTCTGTCTGGACCCTAACTGCCACATGGGATTTTTTGTTTGTTTTTACTTAATTGTAGTGGAAAAGTAAATCAGTTATTACTTGGAAAATACAACTTTGGGTAGATACCATCATTCAGAACATGACTTCCAAGAAGAAAAATATGAAAAAGAAGGACAGGGTCCTTGAGAGTGAAAGGGTTGGGAATCACTGAGCAGGAGCTACTGACTTGGTAACCACCATTTTCATATGAAGAAAACAAGTACCAAAGACATAGGGTGACTTGTCTGTGGTCACACAGTGAGTTAGTTAATGAATAACCAGGACCAGAACTCAGTTGTTTTTTCTTCCAGGAACATATTACAGAGCAGAATTGGCAGGGCATTTGGAATCAGGGAGAGCCAAGTTAGAATCCCAGCTCTACCACTACTTGCTTTGTGACTTTGGGAAAGTTGCTTAATAGTTCTGAATCTCAATTTTCTTATCTTTAAATTAGAGATAAACTTCACATGGTTTATGACACTTAAAGGAGATATTGTAAAAGTGCTCGGCAGGGGGCCTGGCCAGAGTAGTCACTGAATACGTTATCTTCCTTCCTCCCAGGCATGATTTTTCTGTAATGTTGTCCTGAACAATCAAAATTGCCAAGAAAGGAGGTTTTTTTTTTTTTGTTTTTTGTTTTTAAATGTTCTTAAAATTTCTGTGATAAAAAAAGAAGGCCCTTTAGCTAACTTGCAACAAAACAAAATAAAGGAGTGAACAAAATTCTTCAATAATATAACTGAATGTTTTTTTTAAAACTACGTGCAGTTATTTAAAAAAAAGCAGAGTTGACTGTCATTTGAAAGCTTGTAAATGTTTTGAGAGAAGGCCCAGAATTTGCTGTTTAGTGTATAGCATACTCTGAAAGCCCAATAAACAGTCTCCATGAGCCCAAGCCTTCCAGGCTTGCAAGCCATTCATGAGTTAAGACAAGCCTCCTTTGAAGTGCTTGGAACATCCTGCTGTATGGTCTCTGTAGGTGTATTTTTGCTCCTGAAGACATTAGAGTGAGAATTACATCTGTATGAAGTTATGTACGCCGTGGGCCTGTTCTATGATCCTTGGCAATCAGCGATCACTTAGGCCTGCTTTACTCCACTTTTCTTATTGGTTCCAGACGAAAAATAGATCCTTTTACCCTAAGAAATGACTCTTTCAGGGGCCTGCGCATATGGGCCCATGCTCTTGGAACCTCTGACTTTTTAGCCAAATTGAGAAACAGTCACACGGGAAGGAGACAGCCTCATGGTCAGCAGTGCTCCAGCCCCAGTCCAGTTACATTCCTCTGTCTTGGTGTAAAGAAGCAGTTATGTATCCTCCTTGATCCCGTTCTCTATTGAGAGGGTACTGGATTGGAGAAGGCTTGAAAGGTCAAGGTTGCTTTTGCTTTCGCAAGTGCGATGCCTGGAGTTCAGGGAGCCGCTTTCCCTTCTACCTTCTAACAATCCCATCTTTTTGAGATGGTGTTGCACTAATCTTTTATTACTTGCTATTGGATGTTGTGCGTTCCTCATATATTGCACGTTGGATTTTTGGCTACGGATGGAAAACATCTTCACTTTGAAGTGAGTTTGGATTTAGAAAGTTAACGCTTTTCTTGCAGATTCATTTCAAGCAGTTCCACTGTGTGTAACAATGATGTGATGCAGGCAGAGAGCTGTCCTAAGAAATGGATTCTTCTGCTCAATGCTGTAGGGTTGGTTTTGTTGAATAAATGAATGAAATAGGCTGGGGAGGTAGGTTTCGGAGTCCATACTCGCCTAGCCAGGGCCACCAGCAAAGGCGAAGCGTTTGGTTATATTCAGAGGAGTAATCAGAAGGGTTGAAATTCTGTGCAGATTTGTTTTCAATTCCTAATTTTAAAATGCTCATTTTTCTTTGCTAGCAGAGCACCAGAAACAGGGGCCTCAGGGATGAAGTTCTAAGCATGACCTGGAGTGATGAGACACCTCTATTTATGGCAAACGGCTTTGACTTCTGTGGGATTGGGTCATATTGTTACAGCTGCAAGACTAAAAAGGATTTGAATGATTATATTTTGACTAGAATTCTTCCTACACTTTTAAGGAAAAGGGAAACTTTAGTTTCTCTCTTTCTCTATACCTTCCCTCATTCCATCTCTCATCCTCATCCTTCAGATCCCAGTTTTTTGAGACTGTTGAATTAATCTTTTATTAATTATCATTAAATACTGTGTGCTGCTCAAATATTGCACTCTTGGCTACATATGGAGAATTTCTTCACTTTCAAATGAGTTTGGGTTTAAAAGGTTATTGTTTTCCTTGCCCTTTCCTTTCAGGCAGTTCCATTGTTTGTGACAATGATGCAAATCAGGCAGAGAATTGATTTAAGGCAGCTCTATGGAAATGGTTATTCTCCAATTAATGCTATACGTGTGCCTGACCTCAGTGTTATCACAGTGACATAGCTGATTGTCCTCAACAAAGAGAAATAGTAAACAAGAAAGAATAAAGGAGTAGCAAATGATTAAGGTCAAAAAGAGAAAATGTTTGTAATAATTAGATGCCAAGAACATGTCTGAGCATATCAATTTTCTATTGTAGCTATTATTTTTGTTTTCAAAACACAATCATTACAGCTCAGTGTACTTTATTATGCTCAGTAGTGGGAAAGGAAACTAATATTTACCAATGTTTTCAGTTTACCAGGCACTCGGAAACCCTGGTATTAAGTGCTACAGCTGCTAACCAAAAGGTCCTATAGGGTTGCTATGAGTAAGAATCAACTCAACGGCAGGTTTTTTTTTTTTTTTTTTTGGACCCTTATTTCCATTATCTTATTTAACCCTGTCAATAGCACTTTTGGATAAAAATTTATAGTAGCCTATTTGGAGCCCTTGTGGCGCAATGGTTAAGAGCTTGGCCAAAAGGTTGGCAGTTAGAATCTACCAGCTACTCCTTGGAAACCCTGTGGGGCAGTTCTTCTCTGTTCTGTAGAGTCACTAGGAGTTGGAATCAACTTGATGGCAATGGGTTTGGTTTTTTATGGGACATAGTTCAAGTGTTTTGTGTGTGTGTGTGTGCATGTGCGTGCACACACACACACACACGCCTGTTGCAAAACTGGGATAGCAGTGACATAGCCCCAAATTTTAGCTTAAAAAGCTGTAGGAGATTTTGATTGTGGCATGGCAGAGTAGGTCCAATACAGCCTAACTCTCCCACTGATTACGACTAAAAATGCTCAACAAAATACAAGCCAAGCCAAATACTATCTGAAGACTCTGAAAAGTAAACAAACAAAAAAAGCAGATTGTTGAAGAGAGGCAGAGCTTTCTCTTCTCTCTTGTGGCTTTACCTGAAGGTTGGTTCTCTGTCATAGAACAGGGAAGGAATGATGGAGGTATGGAGAGAGAAAATTTCAGCAGAAATCTGTTTCTTCTAACTAGAGGAGCCAGGATAAGGAGCCATTGTGGGCTTGAGAGTGAGGGAAAAATATGAGTTGAGGGAACTGGAAAAAGGTATATCATTATATGGATCTGCACAAGTCTCAGGCTCATTTCTGAAGAACAAGAGGGAGTGGTAGACCTAACCAGCATAGCACAAGCCTTGACAACTGAACTGAAGTTTGAACCACTCTCCACAGGTGGAGAGGCAGAGCTTGCAGTCTGAATCTAACCAGTTTATTGCTTGCTAAAAAAAAAAAAAAAAAAAAAAAATTTTTTTTTTTTTTTTTTTTTAAAACAAGAACATCAGTATCGTCCAGAGGATTATAACAGGACCCAGTGTCTACAAAACATAACATTCGTGATGTCCAGATCCAATAGAGAAGTTATTTTACATTAAAAAAAAAGAAAGAAAAATGTGTTCTCATATCAACAGAAAAGATAATCAGCAAATACCAAACGCAAGATGATCTGGATGTGGGAATCATCAAAGACTTTAGAGCAGCTATTGTAAATATGCACCAAGACATTAAAAAACACAATTGGACGGATAGAAGCTCCCAACAGAGCAATAGAAAAAGAATCAAGTGAAAGTTTTAAAACTGAAAAGGAATCAAATGGAAAGCTTATAACTAAAAAAATTTACTATATCTAAAAACTGGATAAGCTCAATAGGAAAATGGAAATTACAGGGAAAAGAGCCAGTGAACTTGAGGATAGATAAGTAGAAATTATCCAGTGTGAAGAACAGAGGAAAAAAGATTGGGGGGAAAAAATGGACAGAACCTCAGGAGCCTCTGGGGCAAAATCACTAGCTGTGACTGGAGTTCCAGAAGGAAAGGAGAAAGAGATCAGGTTATAAAAAATAGTTGAAGAAATAATGGCCAACCTCCCCCCTCCCAAATTTGGCGAAAGCCGTAATTTAATGATTCAAAAGTTTAAAGAGCCCCAAACAGGATAAAATAATGCATAACTACAACTTTTCAAGATCAAACTGCTGCAAACCAATGATGATCAAAAAAAAAAAATTCTTGAAAGAAGCTGTAAAAAACAGTGAATTACCTACAGGCAAACAAAAATTCAAATGACTGCAGATTTCTCATAAGAAACCATGGAGGCCAGAAGACAATGGAGCAATATCTTTAAAGTGGTGAAAGAAAATAATTGTTAGCCCAGAATTCTATATCCATTGAAAATATCCTTCAGGAATGAAGGTGAAATAAAGACATTCTCAGATTAAGGAAAATTAAGAGAATTTATTGCCAGTAGATCAGTTCTACAGAAATGCTAAAATAAATTCTTCAGGCTAAAGGGTAATGATACCAGAGGGAAACTTGGATCTTCAGGAATGAAAGAAGAGTGACAGAGTTGGTAAATATCTGGGTACATGTAAAAAAAACTTATTTTAAAAAAAATTTATTATATACGACTATTCAAAACAAAAATTATAATACTTCTGAAGAGATTTTCAATATATGTAGATGCAATATGTATGACTATAGCACAGAGGTCGGTTGAGGGAGTAAAGTAATATATACATAAAGTGGTAACCTATTAACTGCGTAGACTGTAAAGGTCAGGAATATATATTTTAATCAGTAGAGAAGTCACCCAAGAACAAAAAGCAAAACAGACTGTCATACCAAGTGTTGAGGTCACCAACAAAAGACACACCCATGCTCCAGTTGTGCATGGTCTACTGCTTTTCACACATAGAGAATGGACAGCAAGATCAGCTTCCCTACTGGGCATTAGTCTCCCATGGCAGTGGGTTCTCCTGTGTGGCTGGTACAGGGCAGATGGTCTATGTGAACCCCTCTTGTGCTATAGTTGAGAGAGATCCTGTTCCCTCCCTGCTGGGAACAGATATAGAAGTGGGGCTGGCCAGGTGCCGTATGGTGCCCATTTATGTACAAGAGACAGAGAAAGTTACTGTGTGCCCAGGACAGGGGAAAGCCTTCTCCAATAAGAAGAAGGAACTGGGAGAGAGAGTGACCCAGTTCCCAGCCTCCTTACCAGAGAATGTTCTGGGCCCAAGTCCTCTGTTTAGGCAGCCTGGATGGGAGTTGTAGAGGCAAAGCATTCCTCCACTACAAACAAAAAAACAAAACAAAGAGATACAGTCCCAAGGCCATAAATTAAAATGGAAAACTAAAAAAGGGTTAAAATAATGCAAAAGAAGGCAAAAGGGGGGAGGGAGAGGAAGAGACAAGCAAAACAAAAATTAAAAGGAGACAAACAGAAAACAATAAAATGGTAGATACGAATTCAGCCACATACAAAATTACATTAAATTTTAATGCTCTTAACACACCATGAAAAGGCAGAGATTAATAGAGTGGATAAAAAAAGGCAAGCTCCTGCCATATGCTGTTTACAAGAGATACACTTTTAAATATAAAAACACAAAAAAGTTGAAAGTAAATAGATGGAGAAAGATATACCATACAAACTGTAGGTGTGAAAAAGAATGCAGGGTCTATTTTAATATCAGATAAAGTATACTTAAAGACAAAAAATATATTCCTAGTGATAAAGAAGGGTATTTAATAATTATAAAAGGTCCAGTTAATCAGAAAGACACTACAGTTATATGTGTATATCCACCTAATAAGAGAGCCTCAAAATAAATGAAGTAAAAGTTGACCAAATTGTAGCAAAAAATATAAATTCCATAATTAGGATAGATTTTCATATCTGTCTCTCAGCAATTGACAGAACAACTAGAAAAATTAGAAAAGATACAGATAATTTGAACACTATTAACCGCCTTAATTTAATTCACATTTATCGAACATCCAACAACTGTAGAGCATATATTCCTTTCAAGTGTACATAGTACATTCACCAAGATGAAGAAGTAATGGCCAAAAAAACAGATGCTGGGCAATTAAACAGGTCTCAAAAAATTTAAACAGATTAAAGTCATGCAAAGTGTATTCTCTGACCATAGCAGAATTAAATGAGAAATGACAAAGCCTCATCCAATGAGGAACAATATGGGACTTCCTCAATTTGGTAAAGGGCATATACTGCTTAAATATTGTTCTATAATTTCCACATTCGGTTGGATCACCTTTCTTGGGAATAGGCATAAATATGGATCTCTTCCAGTCAGTTGGCCAGGAAGCTGTCTTCCATATTTCTTGGCATAGGCGAGTGAGCACCTCCAGCACTGCATCTGTTTGTTGAAACATCTCAACTGATATTGCATCAATTCCTGGAGCCTTGTTTTTCACCAGTGCCTTCAGAGCAGCTTGGGCTTCTTCCTTCAGTACCATCAGTTCCTGATCACATGCCACCTCTTGAAATGGTTGAATATTGACTAATTCTTTTTGGTATAATGACTCTGTGTGTTCCTTCCATCTTCTTTTGATGCTTCCTGCATCGTTTAATATTTTCCCCATAGAATCCTTCACTATTGCAACCCAAGGCTTGAATTTTTTCTTTAGTTCTTTCAGCTTGATAAACGCCGAGCGCGTTCTTCCCTTTTGGTTTTCCATCTCTAGCTCTTTGCACATGTCCTTATAATACTTTACTTTGTCTTCTCGAGAGGCCCTTTGAAATCTTCTGTTCAGTTCTTTTACTTCATCAATTCTTCTTTTTGCTTTAGCTGCTCAACGCTCAAACAAGTTTCAGAGTCTCCTCTGACATCCATCTTGGTCTTTTCTTTCTTTCCTGTCTTTTCAGTGACCTCTTGCTTTCTTCATGGATGATGTCCTTGATGTCATCCCACAGCTCATCTGGTCTTCAGTCACTAGTGTTCAATGTGTCAAATCTATTCTTGAGATGGTCTCTAAATTCAGGTGGGATATACTCAAGGTCATATTTTGGCTCTCGTGGACTTGCTCTGATTTTCTTCAATTTCACCTTGAACTTGGATATGAGCAATTGACGGTCTGTTCTCAGCCCCTGGCCTTGTTCTGACTGATGATATTGAGCTTTTCCATCATCTCTTTCCACAGATGTAGTCAGTTTGATTTATGTGTGTTCCATCTGGCGAGGTCCATGAGCATAGCCGCTGTTTATGTTGGTGAAAGAAGGTATTTGCAATGAAGAAGTTGTTGGTCTTGCAAAATTCTATCATTTGATCTCCGGCATTGTTTCTATCACCAAGGCCATATTTTCCAACTACTGGTCCTTCTTCTTTGGTTCCAACTTCTGCATTCCAATCGCCAGTAATCATCAATGAATCTTGATTGCATGTTCGATCAATTTCAGACTGCCTATTCCCAAGAATTCCCAAGAAAGGTGATCCAACCGAATGTGGAAATTATAGAAAAAAAAATTTTTTATCATTAATATCACACGCAAGAAAATTTTGCTGAAGATCATTCAAAAACGGCTGCAGCAGTATATCGACAGGGAACTGCCAGAAATTCAGGCCGGTTTCAGAAGAGGAACTGGAACCAGGGATATCATTGCTGATGTCAGATGGATCCTGGCTGAGAGCAGAGGATACCAGAAGGATGTTTACCTGCGTTTTATTGACTATGCAAAGGCATTCGACTGTGTGGATCATAACAAACTATGGAAAACACTGCAAAGAATGGGAATTCCAGAACACTTAATTGTGCTCATGAGGCACCTTTACAAAGATCAAGGGGCAGTTGTTCAGACGGGATACTGATTGGCTTAAAGTCAAGAAAGGTGTGCGTCAGGGTTGTATTCTTTCACCATACTTATTTAATCTGTATACTGAGCAAATAATACGAGAAGCTGGAGTATATGAAGTAGAATGGGGCATCAGGATTGGAGGAACACTCATTAACAACTGTGTTATGCAGATGACACAACCTTGCTTGCTGAAAGTGAAGAGGACTTGAAGCACTTACTAATGAAGATCAAAGACCACAGTCTTCAGTATGGATTGCACCTCAACATAAAGAAAACAAAAATGCTCACAACTGGACCAATGAGCAACATCATGATAAATGGAGAAAAGATGGAAGTTGTCAAGGATTTTATTTTCCTTGGATCCACAATCAACAGCCATGGAAGCAGCAGTCAAGAAATCAAAAGACGCATTGCAAAGATGTCACCCTGAAGACTGACCCAAGCCATGGTATTTGCAATCGCATCATATGCACGTGAAAGCTGGACAATGAATAAGGAATACTGAAGAATAGTTGACGCCTTTGAAATGTGGTGTTGGCAAAGAATATTGAATATACCATGGACTGGCAAAAGAATGAACAAATCTGTCTTGGAAGAAGTTCGGCCAGAATGTTCCTTAGAGTCAAGGAAGGAGAGACTGCGTCTTACATACTTTGGACATGTTGTCAGGAGGGATGAGTCCCTGGAGAAGGACATCATGCTTGGCAGAATACAGGGTCAGCGGAAAAGAGGAAGACCCTCAACAAGGTGGATTGACACAGTGGCTGGAACAGTGAGCTTGAGCATAACAACAATTGTAAGGATGGCGCAGGACCGGGCAGTGTTTTGTTCTGTTGTGCGTAGTGTCGCTATGAGTCGGAACCGACTCAACGGCACCTAACAACAACAACAACACTGCTTAAATCACTGTAAATGGTGAAAGAATAAATTTTTTCCCCCTTGAGATCAGGAACAAGGCAAGAATGCTTGTTTTTATCACTTTTATTCAACATTGTTCTCAAGATCTTAACCACTGCTCTAAGGCAAGAAAAAAAAGAAACAAGTAAGATTAGTAATATACAAATATCCCAGGAAGTCTATAAAACAACTAAGACTTAATACATGAATTTATTAAGTTCGCAAGATACAAGATTAATACACAAAATTCGGTTGTATTCTTATCTACTAGTAGCATACAATTGAAAAGTGGAATTTAAAAAGCAATCCAACTATCCATAGCACCATACCATAAATGTTGTTGTGTTGTTCTTGGGTGCCATTAAGTAGATTCTGACTCATAGCAACCTGAAGTACCTATCATTAGCCCTTCCTGAAGAATGTTAAATTAAAATCCTTGTGTCTTTCCTTTTGATTTGTAAAAAGAACAGTTTAAATGGTAATGCAGTGCAAACAGCTGACAGTAATCTTGATTTATAAATTCTTAAGCCATTCACTTAGGGCACAAAGGGCATTAAGAGCATTTAGTAAAAGCTACTTTTTTTTTACAGCTAAGGAGCCCTGGTGGCCTAGTGGCTAAGAATTATCGCCGTTTACCCAAAGGTTGGCAGTTGGAATCTACCAGCTGCTCCTTGGAAACCCTATGGGACAGTTCTACTCTGTCTTATAGGATCACTGTGAATCGGAATCAACTCAACGGCAATGGGTATGTTATGGTGGAGCTGAGGAAGGCAAGATACTAGCTAGCCAGGAGGGTGTTTTTCCGTTTTCCCTCACAGAAGAAGATCATTTATGTGAGGAAAAAGATCACTGAGGCAAAAGTTGTCAAAGAAAAATGTTAAACGTAAAATCATAGACGAATTTGAGGTATTAACAGTTAATCATTTAGAGTGATAGACTATAACTGGGTGAGTGTACAGTGTTATCGTTTGACGAGTTTGCAGGTGATCCAAATGGTTAACATGCTTGACTGCTAATTGAAAAGTTAGTGGTTCGAATCTACCTAGAGGTGCCTCAAAAGAAAGGTCTGGAGGTGGAGCCAAGGTGGTGGAATAGACAGACGCTTCTGGCGAGCCCTCTTTACAACAAAGACCTGAAAAAACAAGTGAAACGAGTATATTTGTGACAAGCTGGGAGCCCTGAGCATCAAAGGCAAGCTTAGACAACGAACTGAGGGGCAGGGGGAGGAAGAGACCATTCAGAAGTAGAGAGGAGTTACTGGACCTGAATCGCGGGGAGCCCTCAGGCTCCATTCCCAGAGCAGCAGCAGCGGCAGGCTGTTACTAGCGTTCGGCCGCAGTTTCCTTAGGAAAAAGTAGCCAGCCACACAGCCTACTCACACCTGCGGAACCTGAGGAGTATGGTGCTCCTGGCAAAAGCTAAGTACTTGCGTATATTATACCGTGCCCCGCCCCCCGCCACCCCCAAGCCGGCTTCAGCAACTGAATCCCTGGGCCTGAGATAGACTCTGGTGAGCACCTAGAGCCATCCTCCCGGCCTTGGGGAAGGAAAAAATTTGCAGTTGGGGGGAAAATATAATTTGCTAGCTCCATTAACCAGGGGAGCTCAGGACAGAAGCGGCTCCTATCCAGGCATAAACTGTCCGTGGATGTTGAGCACCTTTCCCTTCTGCATGGACCTGTGTGGGCCTATTTTGGGAGAAAAGGCCCTTGTTGGCAAACTGCAACCATTTCAGCGGTGCGGTAGAGAGGAGGGTTTTTGACGTTTGACATTGCTTTGCCTATTAAACAAGGTCCTCACCTACCCACATCAGGGACCTAAGGACTGGTAGCTCCACTGATATCACCCAGCTACCCACGACAGGGGTCCAAAGATAACCGGTACCTCCGAGTCCTTACAACCAAAAACACTGGGTGCCCATGGACCCTCTGCAGAATCCAACCACCAGCATGGTCTAGGGGACAAAGACGCATTTTCCTAAGAGAAACTTGGGGGTAGGTTCTCAGGCCCCTGCATTGTTCAGAGCATGACCCCCTGCTGCAATAAGATACTGGTATATATGCCAATCACCCCTGCACCTTTAAGACTGTAGGGCAGAGTCTGTACTGCACACTTGATCAGCTACTTGGAAACCTGAGCTGAAGTCATAGAAGAAACCTGAATGGAATCCTAGACTGATATACCCGATAACACCTCTAGCCAGCTGGGGACAGGGCACCAGAGCTCCAAAGGTGAAAATAATCAAGCTAGCTCACTCAAGGAACCCATAGGGGTATACCAAAACAAAACAAGGCAAGCAGCTACGACACAGTAAGCAAACATAAACTAATACAATAACTTACAGATGGCTCAGAGACAACAGTCAATATCAAGTCACATAAAGAAACAGACCATGATCACCTCAACAGGCTCTCAGAAAAAAGGATCCAGGGATCTTCTAGATGAAAGTGCATTCCTGGAATTACCAGATGCAGAATACAAAAGTTTAGTATACAGAACCCTTCAAGACAACAGGAAGAACAAGCCAAGGAACACACAGTTAAAGCAATTGAAGAAATTAGAAAGATTATTCAGGAACATAATGAAAAGTTTAATAAGGTAGAAAAATCCATAGACAGCAGTCAGAAATTCGGAAGATTAGCAATAAAATTACAGAATAGACAACTCAGTAGAAAGCCAGAGCAGTGGAATTGAGCAAGTAGAAGCTAGAATTTCTGAACTTGAAGGTAAATCACTTGGCATTAATATATTTGAAGAAAATTCAGTAAAAGAATTAAAAAATGAAGAAACCTTAAGAATCATGTGGGACTCTATCAAGAGAAATAAGCTACGAGTGATTGGAGTACCAGAACAGGGGGGGATAACAGAAAATACAGAGAAAATTGTCGAAGATATGTTGGGAGAAAACTTCCCTGATATTGTGAAAGATGAGAAGATATCTATCCAAGATGCTCATCGAACTCCACATAAGGTAGATATTGAAAGAAACTCACCAAGACATACTATAATCAAACTTGCCAAAACCAAAGATAAAGAGAGAATTATAAGAGCAGCAAGGGATAAATGAAAAGTCACCTACAAAGGAGACCCAATAAGAACATGCTTGTACTACTGAGCAGAAACGATGTAGGCAAGAAGGCAATGGGATGACATATTTAAAAAATTGAAGGAATACAATTGTCTGTCAAGAATCATATATCTAGCAAAACTGTCTCTTAAATATGAAGGTGAAATTAAGACATTTCCAGATAAACACAAGTTTAGGGAATTTGTAAAAACCAAACCAAAACTACAAGAAATACTAAAGGGAGTTCTTTGGTTAGAAAATAGATAATATCAGGTATCAACACAAGGCTAGAACACTGGGCAGAGCAACCAGAAGTCAACCCAGACAGGGAAATCCAAAATACCAAAGCAATATTATTATAAAAAAAAAAAAAAAAGAAGCCCAAAGCAGAGTAACAGTGATGTTATTATGTAAAAGAAGACAACATTAAAGTAATAAAGAGGGAGTAAGAAATGTAGTCATACACCTTCCATATGGAGAGGAAAATACAGCGATACAAAGAAATAAAAGTTAGTTTTCAATTTAGAAAAATAGGGATAAATAATGTAACCACAAAGGAGACAAACTACCCTACTCATTAAAATAAAATACAAGGGAAAAATACAGACTCAGCAGAAACAACATTAACAACAACAAATATGAGGAAAGGACAATATATAAAGAAAATCTACTCAGCACATAAAATCAAGTGGGAAAAAGAAACTGTCAACAACACACACAAAAAGACATCAAAATGATAGCACTAAATTCATACCTATCCATAATTACCCTGAATGTAAATGGACTAAATGCACCAAAAAGGAGACAGAGAGTGGCAGAATGGATTAAAAAACAAAATGCATCTATATGCTGCCTGCAAGAGACACACCTTAGACTTAGAGACACAAACAAACTAAAACTCAAAGGTTGGAAAAAAATATATCAAGCAAACAACAATCAAAAAAGAGCAGGAGTGGCAATATTCATTTCTGACAAAATAGACTTTAAAGTTAAATCCACCAGAAAGGATAAGGAAGGACACTATATAATGATTAAAGGGACAGTACACCAAGAAGATGTAACAATATTAAATATCAATGCACCCAATGACAGGGTTTCAAGATACATAAAACAAACTCTATCAGCATTGAAAAGTGAGACAGCTCCACAATAATAGTAGGAGACTTCAGCACACCACTTTCAGTGAAGGACAGGACATCCAGAAAGAAGCTCAATAAAGACACGGAAGATCTAAATGCCACAGCCAACCAACTTGACCTCGTAGACATATACAGAACACTCCACCCAACAGCAGCCAACTGTACTTTCTTTTCTAGTGCACATGGAACATTCTCTAGAATAAACCACATATTAGGTCATAAAGGAAGCCTTAGCAGAATCCAAAACATTGAAATATTACAAAGCATCTTCTCTGACCATAAGCCCATAAAAGTGGAAAAGATTAAGAGGAAAAGCAGGGAAAAGAAATCAAACAATTGGAAACTGAACAATACCCTGCTCAAAAAAGACTGGACTATAGAAGACATTAAGGATGGAATAAAGAAATTCAGAGAATCCAATGAGAATGAAAACACTTCCTATCGGAACCTTTGGGATACAGTGAAAGCGGTGCTCAGAGGCCAATTTATATCAATAAATGCACACATCCAAAATGAAGAAAGGGCCAAAATCAAAGAATTATCCCTAACACTTGAACAAATAGAAAGAGAACAACAAAAGAAACCCACAGGCACCAGAAGAAAACAAATAATAAGAAATGAACTAAATGAAATAGAAAACAGAAAAACAATTGAAAGAATTAACAAGATCAAAAACTGGTTTTTTGAAAAAATCAACAAAATTGATAAACCACTGGCTAAAACAACAAAAGAAAAACAGGAGAGGAAGCAAATAACCCTAATAAGAAATAAGATGGGCGATGTTACATCAGACCCAACTGAAATTAAAGGAATCATTTCAGATTACTATGAAAAACTATACTCAAACAAATTTGAAAATCTAGAAGAAATGGATGAATTCCTAGAAACATACTACCTACCTAAACTAAGACTAACAGAGGTAGAGCAACTAAATAGGCGCATAACAAAAGAATAGATTGTAGACATAATCAAAACACTGAAAACAAAAAAAAGCCCTGGTCCGGATGGCTTCACTGCAGAGTTCTACCAAACTTTCAGAGAAGAGTTTACACCACTACTACTAAAGGTATTTCAGAGCATAGAAAAGGATGGAATACTACCAAACTCATTCTATGAAGCCACCATATCCCTGATACCAAAACCAGGTAAAGACACCACAAGAAAAGAAAATTATAGACCTATATCCCTCATGAACGTAGATGCAAAAATCCTCAACAAAATTCTAGCCAATAGAATTCAATGACATCTCAAAAAAATAATTCCCCATGACCAAGTGGGATTCATACCAGGTATGCAGGGATGGTTCAACATTAGAAAAACAATGAATGTAATCCACCACATAAATAAAACAAAAGACAAGAACGACATGATTGATGCAGAAAAGGCATTTGACAAAGTTCAATACTCATTCATGATAAAAACTCTCAGCAAAATAGGCATAGAAGGAAAATTCCTCAACATAATAAAGAGTATTTATACAAAGCCAACATCACCCTAAATGGAGAGAGCCTAAAAGCAAACATCACCCTAAATGGAGAGAGCCTGAAAGCATTCCCCTTGAGATCCGGAACCAGACAAGGATGCCCTTTATCACCACTCTTATTGAACATTGTGCTGGAAGTCCTAGCCAGAGCGATTAGGCTAGATAAAGAAATAAAGAGCATCCAGATGGGCAAGGAAGAAGTAAAAGTATCTCTCTTTGCAGATGACATGGTCTTATACACAAAAAACCCTAAGGAATCCTCCAGAAAACTACTGAATCTAATAGAAGAGTTCAGCAGAGTATCGGGATACAAGATAAACATACAAAAATCAGTTGGATTCTTCTACACCAACAAAAAGAACATCAAAGAGGAAATCACTAAATCAATGCCATTTACGGTAGCTCCGAAGAAGATAAAATACCTAGGAGTAAATCTTACCAGAGATGTGAAAGACTTATACAAGGAAAACTTCAGTACACTTCTGCAAGAAACCAAGAGACTTACGTAAGTGGAAGAACATACCTTGCTCGTGGATAGGAAGACTGAACAGTATAAAAACGTCTATTCTACCAAAAGCGATCTATACATTTAATGCAGTTCCAATCCAAATCCCAACGACATTCTTTAATGAGATGGAGAAACAAATCACCAACTTCATATGGAAGGGTCAGTGGCCCCAGATAAATAAGGCATTACTGAAAAAGAAGAACAAAGTGGGAGGCCTTACTTTACCTGATTTTAGAACCTATTATACTGCCACAGTAGTCAAAACAGCCTGGTACTGGTACAACAAGAGATACATGGACCAATGGAACAAAATTGAGAATCCAGACATAAATCCATCCACATATGAGCAGTTGATATTTGACAAAGGCCCCAAAACAGTTAAATGGGGAAAAGACAGTCTTTTTAACAAATGGTGCTGGCTTAATTGGATATCCATCCACTTTGGAAATCGATTTGGCGCTTCCTTAAAAAGCTAGAAATAGAACTAGCATGCGATCCAGCAACCCCACTCCTTGGAATATACCCTAGAGAAATTAGAGCGTTTTCATAAACAGATATATGCACACCCATGTTTATTGCAGCATTGTTTACAATAGCAAAAAGATGGAAGCAATTGAGGTGCCCATCAAAGCATGAATGGATAAATAAATTATGGTATATTCACACAATGGAATACTATGCATCGATAAAGAACAGTGAGGAAGCTATGAAACATTTCCTAACATGGAGGAACGTGGACGGCATTATGCTGAGTGAAATTAGTCAGTTGCAAACGGACAAATATTATATAAGACCACTAGTATAAGAACTTGAGGAATAGTTTAAACTGAGAAGGAAACATTCTTTCGTGGTTACGAGCGGGGGGAGGCAGGGATGGTAGGAGGGGGACTTTCAGTAATTAGATAGTAGATAAGAACTACTTTAGGTGAAGGGAAAGACAGCCCACAATACAGGGGATGTCAGCACAATTGGAGTAAACCAAAAGCAAAGAAATTTCCTGAATAAACTGAATGCTTCGAAGGCCAGCATAGCAGGGGCAGGGGTCTACGGACCATGGTTTCAGGGGACATCTAAGTCAATTGGCATAATAAAATCTATTAAGAAAACATTCTGCTTCCCACTTTGGAGAGTGCTGTCTGGGGTCTTAAATGCTAGCAAGCAGCCATCTAAGATGCATCAATTGGTCTCAACCCACCTGGATCAAAGGAGAATGAAGAACACCAAGGGCACAAGGTGATTACGATCCCGAGAGAGAAAGGGCCACATGAAGCAAAGACTACATCATCCTGAGGCCAGAAGAACTAGATGGTGCCCGGCTACAACCGATGACTGCCCTGACAGGGAACACAACAGAGAACCCCTGAGGGAGCAAGAGAGCCGTGGGATGCAGACCCCAAATTCTCATAAGACCAGACTTAATGGTCTGACCGAGACTGGAAGGACCCTGGTGGTCATGGCCCCCAGACCTTCTGTTGTCCCAGGACAGGAACCATTCCTGAAGCCAAGTCTTCAGACATGGATTGGACTGGACAATGGGTTGGAGAGGGGTGCTGGTGAGGAGTGAGCTTCTGGGATCAGGTGGACACTTGAGACTATGTTGGCATCTCCTGCCTGGAGGGAAGATGAGAGGGTGGAGGGGGTTAGAAGCTGACGAAATAGATGCGAAAAGAGAGAGTGGAGGGTCAATGCGGGCTGTCTCGTTAGGGGGAGAGTAATTGGGGGTGTGTAGCAAGGTGTATATGGGTTTTTGTGTGTAAGACTGACTTGATTTGTAACCTTTCACTTAAAGCACAATAAAAATTATATATATAAAATAAATGAATCAAAGGAAAAAAAATAAAATTAAAAAGAAACTTCTGACAGTCTACTTCTGAAAAATCAGCCATTGAAAACTGGAGAGAGCACAGTTCTGCTCTTACACTCATGGGTTGCCATGAGCCAGAGATGACAAGATGGCAACTGTTTTTTTTTTTTTTAATATCATTTCTGAGAAGTAGGACACATCTACTGAGAAGCATCTGGGAATGAACTAAGCATCAGCCTGCAATCGTTTTGCTGATATTTTTCCATGACATTTTCAGTGATGCATAAAAAATATTGTACAGGAATCAGATGGTCTAATAGCTGTAGTCTCCATCCAAAGTATGACAGTGTCTGTTTCCCTATTCTAAGAATTTAATACCTCCTGAGCATACCGTTTTGCCCATAACAGAGGACAAAACTGACAGCCATCTCTAGGGTGCAGCAGTGTCCATGATGGGGACTCATGGAGTAACAAATGCTGGAGGAAGCTAGGGTGAAGGGGATAGCTCTGCCAGCAAGTATCTAAGTCTTTGGCTGATCTGAAGGGAAACCTTTCTGCTTTCACCATCTTAAGGCAAAGGAGGGCTGCTCTGTCCTCCCTCACATGTAGGCCCTGGATCTCTTTTCTGGCCTTCCTTTCTTTTTGCATTTGCCCTTAATCAAGTTTATGCTTAGTGAGTTTGTACTCTTTGAACTAAGGAAAATGCTGGGTGATGGTGGAGCTGAAGAATGTGGAGATGGGATGGAAGAAAGGAACTGAGGAGGAGAAGGGGGGTGATTTTCTTCATCCTGCCCTGGATCTAGTTTCAGGATATCTCCTGGAGAGTCCTGGACACCCTGAAGTCTACCTACTTAGGGCCACAGTAAATGGGAGAAAGAGGAGTCCCTGGGCAGTGCAAATGGTTAATGTGATTAACTGCTAACCAAAAGGTTGGCAATTTGAGTCTACCCAGAGGCACCTTGGAAGAAGGTCCTGGAAATTTGATTTTTTCAGCCATTTAAAACCCTATGGATCACAGTTCTGCTCTGATACACAGAATTGCCATGAGTTGGAACTGGTCCAGTGATAACTGGTTCAGTGAGTGAAAGTCTTCATACTCTAGACCCATGAAGGTATCGGGTACACTTTCTACTCTTTAGTTAGGAAGCTACAAGGCATTGGCAGTTGACTTCGTATAGGACACGACAGAGGGCAAGAGTGCTGGGCTAGGAGTCAGAATTAATATGGTAATTCTGACCCATTCACTTAATCTCTGTGCATCAGCTTCTCATTTGTAAAACGGGAAAAATACTTGCCATTTATAGGATCATCCTGAGAATCTCAAGACATGATGTATGTGAAAGTCCCTGGAGGACTATACAAATTTATAGGAAGATTAAATATAAAATATAGGGAGAAAACTATGGGACCTAATCTTTTTTTAAAAAACAGGTTAACAAACATAACTACAAATACATGAGTGGCAGAAGATAAGTTAGATAATTGGGACTTCATAAAAATTAAATACTTATGATCATCAAAAGACTTTATCAAAAGAGTGGAAAGACAACCTACAGACTGGGAAAAATTCTTTGGAAAAAGATAAGGTCTAATCTCTATATAGAAAACTTCAACAACTCAACAATAAAAAGATAAACAACCCACTTAAAAAATGGGTAAAGGACATGAACAGACACTTTATCGAAGAGAACATTCAAGTGACCAACAAACACATGAAAAGATACTCATGATCATTAGCCATTAAAAACAACAGCAAAAAAAACCCCAAACCCACTGTCCTTGAGTAGAATTCCAACTCATAGTGACTCTATTAAAAAAAAAAGAGGTGCAAATCAAAACCACAATGAGATACCATCTCACACTGGCTGAAACAGCACTGAGAAAAAAAAAAGTTAATAAATATTGGTGAGGGTATGGCAGATTGGAACCCTTATCCATTGCTGGTGGGACTGTAAACTGGTACAACCACTATGGAAATGGGTGTGGTACTTCCTCAAAAAGCTGGAAATAGAAATACTATAGTCTAGCAATTTTCACTCCTAGGTATATACCCTAAGGATCTAATAAAAAGTCAGGCTTATTGGCTCAGTTGACACTAGAGGACTCCCTGAGACTGTCATCCTGAGATATTCTTTAAACTTTGAGCCGAAACTATCCCCTGAGGTCACCTTTCAGGGAAATAACAGATTGGTACACAAAATAAAGGATATTACCCATGAATATGGTACTCCTTTAAAAAACTATTCATGTGAGACCAACTGGTCAACAATTACTCTAAAGCAAAGATGAAAAGATAAGGGGGCAGGGAAAATAGCAGACTCAAAATGGAACAACCAGAACAAAATTAAATATTGACACATTGTGAGAAATATATCCAATGTCACTGAACAATTTGTATAGAAATTGTCAAATGGGGACCTAATTTGCTGTGTAAACTTTGCACCAAAAACACAATAAAATATTATTTAAAAAAAGAAGATTAAATATAAACGCTCTTAAAGGTTATATTCAGAATATTTTAAAGATTTGAAGTCCATTAGGGTAGTTTCATCTTGAAACCCCATGATGATTCTTTCGTCGTTTGAAGGAGAGTTTAAGCGTGCCCTCCGTAAAAACTCAGTGAGGTGGAGGCATTTAGGCAGTGGAGGGTTAAGGGATGACATGGCATAGGTAGAGAGAGGTTGTTTTGACTGCAGGAACTAGAATGTGTGTAGTGAAGGAAAAACCAGACTCAACTTTGGAAAGAGGTTCATGCAGTTTGTGATCTTCATCTGGGGCAGAACTTTCTGGTATGTGGGCTGTGAATAAATTGTTGCTGTTAGCTGCCCTTGAATTTTCCCCCAAATCGTGGTGACCCCAGGCACAACAGGATCAGCTCGCTGTGATACATAGTGTTTTCACTGACTGATTTTCAAAAGTAGATTGCCAGGCTTTTCTTTCTATCCTGTTTTAGTCTGGAAGCTTCACTGAAACCTGTTCAGCATCATAGCAAGCCTCCACTGAGAGATGGGTGGTGGCTGCACACGAGGTGCATTGACTGGGAATTGAATGCAGTCTCCCACATGGAAGGGGAGAATTCTAGCACTGAAACACCACTGTTATTGTTGTGTGCCATCCAGTCAATTTTTGACTCATAGTGACCTCATGTGACAGAGTAGAACTGCCCGTAGGGTTTTCTAGGCTATAATCTTTACAGAAACAGATTGCCAGGTCTTTTCTCCTATGGTGTTTCTGGGTGGGTTCGAACCGCAACCTATTGCTTAGCAGTTGAGTGCTTAGCCACTGCACCACTGAGGTTCCTCACAGGTATGAAATATTGGTCCCTCTTAGCCCTTAGTGGAGGGAGCAGCTCCAGGTGGCCATCCCAAACCTTTGCCTTCACATATTGATAAATCTGTTCATGTGCTATTATACGCTCTTTTCAGTGGTGTTCACCTTATCTTTAAGAGGACTGCCTTAACAACTCGTGTTAATTTTGCCAATTACAATTTCATCATCTTGAAAATTTTTTTTTTTACTCAAAAAAAATGGTAAATATGTATGTAACAAAGTTGTTTAGAGGACACTGAGCTTCTGTTAAGGGTGATAGAAAAATTTGGAAATGGATAATGGTGATGGTTGAATAACACGATGAATGCAATTCATGTCAATGAATGGTACATGTAAAAATATTAAAATGGCAATTATTTTGAAATTCTTGGTATGAAAAACTGGTTGATTTCAACATGTACTTACACTATCACTAGAGATTTCAATACAGAAGAGGAAGAGCTTATATTCTTTAAATATAGCTTTAATGATTGTAAATTTTCAAATGATTATAAAAAGTTTAAAATTTCTTTATCACCTGCTTGTGCAGTTTCTCACTGATGGTGACCAAGAAGTTCAAAGAGATCATGGTTTAAAAATCCTGTGTCAGAAAGTACATGTAGTCTTTTTATTCATAAAATCTTATATAAAAAGTTATCATTCAAGGGAGTAAGCTCAAATTTCTTATTAAAAATCTGAAAGGTTTTATTTGGGAGTTTTAAATAACTCAATATTTCAAATATTCCCTAATACTTTTAATTATTCAGTTATAAATATATAACATAAGAAAACTTAGGGATTTTCTCCAGATCTCCTTCAGTTTACCCTGTTGTGCCAAGACATGACAAATGTTGGGTAGCCGTGATCTAAAGAAGGGCTTGTTGCAGTCATTGGCTCCATATCTTTCTGGTGTACTGGCTGGTACCTTGTCTTTATCAACTTAACCCACTCCAGTGGAGCTGTGATTTGTAAAGATAGTTATGCCATTCATTTGTATTATGAACAAATTTACTCTAATGCCCTTAAGTACCTGTAAGTCAGGTGGGTGTTAGGGCATATGGGTACAGAGATTATCAATGGCAACTCCAACCTCAACTCCACCCATGGGATAACAGCCCAAAGCATACGGCCCATAGAGAAGGTGAATGTTCTTTGTAGATAAAAGACAGAATGTTTTCCCCCTTCTAGCTTGTTAGCTTGTGTTTTAGAAGCTTCTCTTGATTTTGTGGGAAATGGGGCGGTTGCCTTGGACTGGGAATTCAGGGCTCTTCTGGCCCGTGAGGAGGTGACAGTTGTACAGAGCACACTCCCCCAAAGCTGCTGGGGCATTCAGTTCCTGCAGTGAGCAAACCCTTCTATAGTCCTCGGGGCTGGAGAATGTCTGTGGTGGGAATTCTAGGTACCTTTCTGGCACAGTAAATTGCTTCATCTTTGACTTCAAGTTCTTACATCAGAATTTTTAAGTACTAGTATTGGGTAGTATTGGTAAAGGTAAATTTGGTAATTTACTGTTTGCTTACAAATAATTTTTCTTACTGTTTTCTTACAAATAGCACTTAACTCTGTGTGGCACAGTTGGGGCTTTCTATGTTGACTTTCGCGATTTGTGGCAGCATGATCTAGGGGAAAGAACATAGCCTGAAGAGTCACACAGGCCTCAATTAAAGTCCTAATCTACCGCTTACTAGCTGCGTTTCAATTTTCACGTTTGTGTAATGGCAGCAATATTCCTTATCTCATGGAATTGTTACAAGAAATAAAACGGGAAAACATACGGCAAGCACCCAGTTTAATGCCTGGCGCATAATTTTCAGTAAAGGATAAGTATTACTATTATTGTTATCTGGCTAATTATATCCAAAAGGACATATATTTAGACAAAGATTGCTAGCAGCTTTATTGAGGGATAGCTCATTTGTAATTTAATTTGTGTAATTTAACATGTGTGATGATTTCAGGCTCAAAAATTGGTTACCTTATCTAATCTAACTCAGAACTAAGTCAGATGACTTCTTTCTCCCCTCCCCCCAATAGGAGATAGAGCTGGAGGGGTAGAGGCCTAAGGGGTGGGGGATAAGGAGGTGGGGAGCAGGGAGAGAGGATGGGGGAGTGTTTTCACTAAGCGTTTGTGGGTAAAAACCAAATAAAGTTTTTTTTTTTTAATTTTATTTATTTTGTTGAGAACATACACAGCAAAACCCATCAATTCAACAGTTTCTATATATACCATTTAGTGACATTGATTATATTCTTTCAGTTGTGCAACTGTTCTCACCCCCTCCCTGAGTTGTCCCTTCCCCATTAAGATAAATTCACTGCTCGCTAAGGTTCCTATCTAATCTTTCAAGTTGCTGTTGTCACTTTGATCCCATACAGATAGTTCTTAGAATAGCATAATGCTCAAGGTAGACATTTTTTACTAGTTAAGCTAAACTATTGTTTTAAGAAGACGTCAGGGGATATTTTTGGTTTAAGGTTTAAAGATTATTTTAGGGCAATAGTTTCAGGGGTTCATCTAACCTTCATAGCTCCAGGAAGTGTGGAGTTCATGATAATTTGAAATTCTGATCTGAATTTTCCCCCTTTTGATCAGGATTTTTCTGTAGAATCTTTGATCAAAACGTTCAGTGATGGTAGCCAGGCGCCATCCAGTTCTTCTGGTCTCCTGGCAAAGGAGGCAGTTATTCATGAAGACAATTAGCCACACATTCCATATCCTTCTTCTGTTTTTAACTCTCCCTCTTCCTCTATTGCTTCAGGGAATCGAGACTTTGGAGGGCTGCTTGCAAGCTTTTAAGACCCCAGGCACTATGCAACATACTAGGAGCTAGAGCAGAAGCACTAAACATGTTATTAGGCCAATTAACTGGCATATTCCATGAAACTATGACCCTAAACCTCTAAACCAAGGAACCAAATCCCGTAAGGTGTTTGAGCAGCCTGAATAGCTACTCTTTTTTTGTTGGAGTTGTTGCTGTAAATATCTGTCACACAATTTTTATAAATTCAACTTTTCACAGGTGTACAACTTATTGAGAGAAATTACAATAATCATCCATACAATTATTGTAATTTCTACCTACCCTACCCTTAATACAATTTTTCTATCACTGTTAGCCCCCTTTTTCCCTATCCCTACCACCACCCCTGGTAACCAGTAATGAACTTTCTTCTCTGTACATTTGCCTTTTGTCTTTTTATATAAGTGAAGTCATACAACATTTGTCCTTTTGTGATTGAGTTATTTCACTCAGAATAATGTTTTCAAGCTCCATCATATTGTAGCATGTATCAAGACTTCATTTCTCCTACTGGCTGAGTAGTATTCCATTGTATGTATGTACCACATTTTGTTTATCCATTCATCTGTTGATGGGCATTTAGGTTGTTTCCAC
This sequence comes from Elephas maximus indicus, assembly GCF_024166365.1. Classification (NCBI taxonomy): domain Eukaryota; kingdom Metazoa; phylum Chordata; class Mammalia; order Proboscidea; family Elephantidae; genus Elephas; species Elephas maximus. The sequence goes on along the minus strand of NC_064832.1, from coordinate 28,016,392 downwards.
CTTTTGGCTAATGTGAATAGTACTACAGTGAACATTGGTGTACAAGTCTCTTCCTGAGCCTCTGCTTTCAAGTCTTTTGGGTATATACCTAGGAGTAGAATTGCTGGATCATATGGTAGTTCTACAGAGCCCTGGTAGCTCAGTGGTTAAGAGCTTGGCTGCTAATCAAAAGATTGGCAGTTTGAATCCACCAGCTGCTCCTTGGAAACCCCATGGGGCAGTTGTACTCTGTTCTATAGGGTCGCTATGAGTCGGGATCGACTCAAACGAGATATCATTTTTTTTAGTTTTGTTTTTATGGAAGTTCTGTTTTTTGATGTACTGCCACACTGTTTTTCCCAATGGCTGTACCATTTTGCATACCTACCAGCAGTGGATAAGGGTTCCAATTTCCCCATATCCTCTACAACATTTGTTATTTTCTGTTTTTCCTTTTTTTTTTCTAGTTTTATTCTTAGCTGTCTTAACTAAAAAAAATGATATCTCGTTGTGTTTTTTTTTTTTTCTTTTTAAGTTGTACTTTAGATGAAGGTTTACAGAACAAACTAGTTTCTCATCAAAGAGCACACATGTTGTTCTATGACATTGGTCAACAACCCCATGACATGTCAACACTCTCTCTCTATTCTTAACCCTCAGTTCCCCCTTACCAGCTTTCTTCTTCCCTCCTGCCCTCCAGTCACTGCCCCAGGGCTGGTGTGCCCCTTCAGTCTTGCTTTGTTCCATGGGCCTGTTCAATTTTTGGTTGAAGGGTGAACCTGTGGAGCAACCTCTTTACCGAGGTGAAAGGCTGTCTGGGGGCCATACTCTTAAGGTTTCTTTAGTCTCTGTCAGGCCAGCAAGTCTGGTCTTTCTTTTTAAGTTAGAATTTTGTTCTCCATTTTTCTCTAGCTCTGTCTGGAACCCTCTATTTTGATCCCCGTCAGAGCAGTCAGTTGAGTTAGCCAGGCACCATCTCGTTGTTCTGGACTCAGTCTGGTGGAGGCCATGGTAGATGTTCATTAGTCCTTTGGACTGATCTTTCCCTTGTATCTTTAGTTTTCTTCATTCTTCCTTGCTCCTGAAGGGGTGAGACCAGTGAATTACCCTAGATGGCTGCTCACAGGCTTTTAAGGCCCCAGACGCTACTCACCAAAGCAGAATGTAGAACATATTCTTTATAAACTATGTTAGACCAATTGAGCTAGGTATTCCCACGAGATCATGGTCCCCACAGCCCTCAGCCCAGCAATTCGGTCTCTCAGGGAATTTGGATGTGTCTGTGGAGCTTCCATGACCTTGCCTAGTATAGGTTGTACTGGCTTCCCCAGTATTGTGTACTGTCTTACCCTTTACCAAAGTTTCCACTTACCTATTGTCTATTAAGTGTTTTTCCATCCCCCTCCCCTCTCGTAACCATCAAAAAAAAATTTTTTTTGTATGTAAACCTTTTTATGAGTGTTTACAGATTTTTGTCCTTTTGTGATTGACTTATTTCACCCAGCATAATGCCCTCCAAATTCATCCATGTTACGAGATGCTTCACAGATTCATCGTTGTTCTTTATTGTTGCATAATACTCAATTTGGAAACTCTGGTGGCATAGTGGTTAAGTGCTACGGCTGCTAACCAAAAGGTCAGGAGTTCAAATCTACCAGGTGCTCCTTGGAAACTCTGTAGGGCAGTTCTACTTTGCCCTGTAGGGTCTCTGTGAGTCAGAATCGACTCGACAGCAACAGGTTTGGTTTGGTTATTTGTAATACTCCATCGTGTGTATGTACCACAGTTTGTTTGTTTACCCATTCATCTGGTGACGGGTATCTAGGTGCTTTCCATCTTTTTGCTATTGTGAACGATGCTGCAGCATACATGGGTATGCATATGTCTGTCTGTGTCACCACTCTTATTTCTCTAGGATATATTCCTAGGAGTGGGATTGCTGGATCACATGGTATTTCTATTTCCAGCTTTCTAAGGAAGCAAAAAAGAAAAAAAAAAAAAAAAAAAAATTTTTTTTTCTTTTTAAGGAAGCACCATATAGTTTTGCAAAATGGTTGTATGATTTTGCATTCCCACCAGCAGTGCATAAGAGTTCCTATCTCCCTGCAGCATCTCCAACATCTGTTATTTCCTGTTTTATTGATTCGTGGTAGTAATGCCAGGGTGAGATGGTATCTCATTGTGGTTTTGATTTGCATTTCTCTAATGGCTAGAGATCATGAGCATTTCCTCATGTGTCTGTTGGCCGCTTGACTCTCTTCTCTGGTGAAGTGTCTGTTCATTTCCTTTGCCCATTTTTTAATTGGATTGCCTTTTTTTGTAGAGTTGTTGAATTTTCTTGTAGATTTTAGAGATTAGAATTTTGTCTGATTTGTAAGAGCCAAAATTTTTTTCCCAGTGTGTAGGTTCTCTTTTTACTCTTTCGGTGAAGTCTTTTGAATCTAGCTTATCCTCTGGAGCTTGAGTGTTGTTGGAGATGGTGTGTATACTGTTAATGTTCTGTATTAGGGCCTTTAACATTGATCCTATTTTTTCTTCTATGAACTTCATGGCTTTTGGCTTTATATTTAGGTCTTTAATCTATTTTGAGTTAGTTTTTGTATATGGTGTGAGGTATGGGTCCTGTTTCATTTTTTTGCAGATGGACATCAAGTTTTGCCAGCACTATTTGTTAAAAAGACCGTCTTTTCCCCATTTGATGGATTTTGGGCCCTTGTTGAAGATCAGGTGACCATAGGTGGATGGATTTATATCTGGGTTCTCAGTTCTGTTCCATGGGTCAATGTGTCTGTCGTTGTACTAGTACCAGGTTGTTCTGACTACTGTAGCTGTATAGTAGGTTCTGAGGTCAGGTAGTGCGAGTCATCCTACTTTCTTCTTCTTCTTGAGCGGTGCTTTATTATCCAGGGCTTCTTCCCTTTCCATATAAAGTTAATGATAAGTTTCTCCATCTCTTTAAAGAATGTTGTTGGCATTTGGATCAGGAATGCATTGTTTTTGTAAATTGTTTTGGGTAGAATTATCATTTTCACAAAGTTGAGCCTACCCATCCATGAGTGTGGTATTTTTCCATTTATGTAGATCTCTCTTGGTTTCTTGCAGTAGTGTTTTGCAGTTTTCTTTGATAGGTCTTTTACATCCCTGGTTAGATTTATTCCCAAGTATTTTATTTTTTTAGGGGCTGTTATAAATGGTATTGTTTTCCTGATTTTCATTGTTCTGTTTATTGGTGTATAGGAATCCAACTAATTTTTGTATGTTTTCATTGTGTTTTTTTTTTCATTGTGCTTTAAGTGAAAGTTTACAAATCAAGTCAGTCTCTCACACAAAAACTTATATATACCTTACTACATACTCCCAGTTGCTCTCCCCCTAATGAGACAGCCTACTTCCTCCCTCCACTCTCTCTTTTTGTGTCCATTTTGCCAACTTCTAACCCCCTCTACCCTCTCATCTCCCCTCCAGGGAGGAAATGCCAACATAGTCTCAAGTGTCCACCTGATCCGAGAAGCTTACTCCTCACCAGCATCCCTCTCCAACCCACTGTCCAGCCCAATCCCTGTCTGAATAGTTGGCTTTGGGAATGGTTCCTGTCCTGGGCTAACAGAAGGTCTGGGGGCCATGACCACTGGGGTCCTTCTAGTCTTAGTCAGGCCATTAAGTCTGGTCTTTTTACGAGAATTTGGGGTCTGCATCCCTCTGCTGTTCTGCACCCTCAGGGGTTCTCTGTTGTGTTGATGACTCAGGGTAGTCATCGGTTGTAGCCAGGCACCATCTAGTTCTTCTGGTGTCAGGCTGATGTACTCTCTGGTTTATGTGGCCCTTTCTGTCTCTTGGGCTCGTAATTACCTTGTGTCCTTGGTGTTCTTCATTCTCCTTTGATCCCAAGTGGGTTGAGACCAACTGATGCATCTTAGATGGCCGCTTGCTAACGATTAAGACCCCAGATGCCTCTCTCCAAAGTAGGATGCAGAATGTTTTCTCAATAGATTTTATTATGCCAATTGACTTAGATGTCCCCTGAAACCATGGTTGCCAACCCCCCACCCCTGCTATGCTGGCCTTTGAAGCATTCACTTTATTCCAGAAACTTCTTTGCTTTTGGTTTAGTCCAGTTGTGCTTACCTCTCCTGTATTGTGTGTTGTCTTTCTCGTCAGCTGAAGTAGTTCTTATCTACTGTGTAATTAGTGAATACCCATTTCTCACCCTCCCTCCCTCCCCGCTCTTGTAACCATCAAAAATATTTTCTTCTCTGTTTAAACTATTTCTTGAGTTCTTATAATAGTGGTGTTATACAATATTTGTCCTTTTGCAACTAATTTCACTCAGCATAATGCCTTCCAGATTCATCCATGTTATGAAATGTTTCACAGATTCATCACTGTTCTTTATCTATGTGTAGTAATACACTGTGTGAATATACCATAATTTATTTATCCATTCATCCATTGATGGGCATCTTCGTTGCTTCCATCTTTTTTGCTCTTGTAAACATGCTGCAGTGAACATGGGTGTGCATATATCTGTTCTAGTAAAGGATCTTATCTCTCTAGGATATATTCCAAGGAGTGGGATTGCTAGATCGTATGGTAGTTCTATTTCTAGCTTTTTAAGGAAGCACCAAATTGATTTCCAAAGTGGTTGTACCATTTTGCATTCCCACCAGCAGCGTTTAAGTGTTCCAGTCTCTCCACAGCCTCTCCAACATTTAGTGTTTTGTGCTTTTTGGATTAATGCCAGCCTTGTTAGAGTAAGACGGAATCTCATTGTAGTTTTGATCTGCATTTCTCTAATGGCTAATGGTCGTGAGCATCTCCTCATGTATCTGTTAGCTACCTGAATGTCTTCTTTAGTGAGGTGTCTGTTCATATCTTTTGCCCATTTTTTAATTAGGTCATTTGTCTTTTTGCAGTTTTTGCAATATGTAGATTTTAGAGATCAGGCGCTGATTGGAAATGTCAGAGCCAAAAACTTTTTTCCCGGTCTGTAGATAATCTTTTTCCTCTTTTGGTGAAGTCTTTGGATGAGCCACAGGTGTTTGATTTTTAGGAGCTCCCAGTTATCTAGTTTTTCTTCTGCATTGTTAGTAATGTTTTGTGTACTGTTTATGCCATGTATTAGGGCTCCTAATATTGTCCCTATTTTTCTTCCATGATCTTTATCATTTTAGATTTTATATTTAGGTCTTTGATCCATTTTGAGCTTGTTTTTGTGCATGGAGTGAGGTATGGGTTTTGTTTCATTTTTTTCAGATGAATATCTAGTTATGCCACTACCATTTTTTAAAAAAAAGACTGTCTTTTCCCCACTTAACTGTTTTGGGGCCTTTGTCAAATATCAGCTGCTCATACGTGCATGGATTTATGTGTGGATTCTGAATTGTGTTCCATTGGTCTATGTATCTGCTATTGTACCAGTACCAGGCTGTTTTGACTATTGTAGCAGTATAATAAGTTCTAAAATCAGGTAAAGTAAGACCTCCCACTTTGTTCTTCTTTTTCAATAATGCTTTACTTATCCGGGGCCTCTTTCCCTTCCATATGAAGTTGGTGATTTGTTTCTCCATCTCATTAAAGAATGTTGTTGGGATTTGGATTGGAATTGCATTAAATGTATAGATCACTTTTGGTAGAATAGACATTTTTATAATGTTAAATCTTCCTATCCATGAGCAAGGTATGTTTTTCCACTTACAGAAGTGTATTGTAGTTTTCTTGTAAAAGTGTATTGTAGTTTCCTTTGTATGTCTTTTACATCTCTGGTAAGATTTATTCCTAAGTATTTTGTCTTCTTGGGGGCTACTGTAAATGGTATTGATTTGGTATTTCCTCTTCAATGTTCTTTTTGTTGGTGTAGAGGAATCCAGCTGATCTTTGTATGTTTATCTTGTATCCCGATACTCTGCTGAACTATTAGTTTCAGTAGCTTTGTTGAGGATTTCTTAGGGTTTTCTGTGTATAAGATCATGTCATCTGCAAATAGAGATACTTTGACTTCTTCCTTGGCAATCTGGGTGCCTTTATTTCTTTATCTGGCCTAATTACTCTGGCTAGGACCTCCAGCACAATGTTGAATAAGAGTGGTGATAAAGGGCATCCTTGTCTGGTTCCCGATCTCGAGGGGAATGCTTTCAGGCTCTCTCCGTTTAGGGTGATGTTGACTGTTGGCTTTGTATAAATGCCCTTTATTATGGTAAGGAATTTTGCTTCTATTGCTGTTTTGCTGAGAATTTTTATCATGAATGGGTGTTGAACTTTGTCAATGCCTTTTCTGCATCAATTGATAAAATCATGTGATTCTTGTCTTTTGTTTTATTTATGTAATGGATTACTTTAATTGTTTTTCTAATGTTGAACCATCCCTGCATAGCTGGTATGAATCCCACTTGGTCATGGGGAATTATTTTTTTGATACATCCTTGAATTCTATTGGCTAGAGTTTTGTTGAGGATTTTTACATCTAAGTTCATGAGGTATATAGGTTTATAGTTTTCTTTTCTTGTGGTGTCTTGGTTTTGATATCAGGGATATGGTGGCTTCATAGAATGAGTTTGGTAGTATTCTGTCCTTTTCTGTGCTCTGAAATACCTTTAGTAGTAGTAGTGTTAACTCTTCTTTGAAAGTTTGGTACAACTCTGCAGTGAAGCCTTCCGGGTCAGGGCTTTTTTTTGTTGGGAGTTTTTTGATTACCTTTTCAATCTCTTCTTTTGTTATGGGTCTATTTAGTTGTTCTACCTCTGTTTGTGTTAGTTTAGGTAGGTAGTGTGTTTCTAGGAATTCATCCATTTCTTCTAGGTTTTCAAATGTGTTAGAGTACAATTTTTCATACTAATCTGATAATGGTTCTTTTATTTTCAGTTGCGTCTGTTGTAATTATCACCCCTCTCATTTCTTATTAGGGTTATTTGCTTTCTCTCCTGTTTTTCTTTTTTCATTTTGGCCAGTGGTTTATCAATTTTGTTGATTTTTTTCAAAGATATAGCTTTTGGTCGTGTTAATTCTTTCAATTGTTTTTCTGTTGTCTATTTCATTTAGTTCTGCTCTAATTTTTATTATTTGTTTTCTTCTGGTGCCTGTGGGTTTCTTTTGTTGCTCTCTATTTGTTCAAGTTGTTGGGATAATTCTCTGATTTTGGCCCTTTCTTCTTTTCGTATGTATGCTTTTATTGGTATAAATTGACCTCTGAGCACTGCTTTCACTGTGTCCCAAAGGTTCTGATAGGAAATGTTTTCATTCTCATTGGATTCTATGAATTTCTTTATAGTATCCTTAATGTCTTCTATAATCCAGTCTCTTTTGAGCAGGGTGTTGTTCAGTTTCCAAGTGTTTGATTTCCTTTCCCTCCTTTTTCTGTTATTGATTTCCACTTTTATTGGCTTATGGTCAGAGAAGATGCTTTGTAATATTTAAATGTTTTGGGTTCTGCTAAGGTTTGCTTTATGACTTAATATGGGGTCTATTCTAGAGAATGTTCCATGTGCTCTAGGAAAGAAATTATATTTGGTTGCTGTTGGGTAGAGTGTTCCGTATATGTCTGTGAGGTCATGTCAGTTGATTGTGGCATTTAGATCTTCTGTGTCTTTATTGAGCTTCTTTCTCGATGTCTTGTCCTTCACCGAAAATGGTGTGTTGAAGTCTCCAACTAGTATTGTGGAACTGTGTATCTCACTTTTCAATGCTAATGGAGTTTGCTTTATGTATCTTGCAGCCCTGTCATTGGGTGCATATTTAATATGGTTACATCTTCTTGGTGTATTGTCCCTTTAGTCATTATATAGTGTCCTTCCTTATCCTTTGTGATGGATTTAACTTTAAAGTGTATTTTGTCAGAAATTAATATTGCCACTCCTGCTTTTTTTTTTTAAATAATTTTTATTGTGCTTTAAGCGAAAGTTTACAAATCAGGTCAGTCTCTCACAGAAAAACCCATGTACAACTTGCTACATATTCCCAATAACTCTCTCCGTAATGAGACAGCCCGCTCTCCTCCTCCACTCTCTCTTTTCTTGTCTATGTCGCCAGCTTCTAACCCCCTCCACCCTCTCATCTATAACTCGTTTCACTTGTTTATTTTGGTCTTTGTTGTAGAGAGGGCTTGCTGGAAGCGTCTGTCTATTCTGTCATCTTGGCAATGCCTTCATTGAGGTTTTGATTTGCATCTCTCTGATGGTTAACGATGCTGAGCATTTTTTCGTATGTCTGGTGGCCATTTTTATATCCTCTTTGGTGAAATAACTATTGAAGTCCTTTGCCCATTTTATGATTGGAGTATTTGTCTTTTTGTTGTTAGGGAAGTTTTAAATATATTTTTGTTTTTAGATTCTTGTCTGTTAAATGGTTTCTGAAGATATTCTCTCAGTTAATAACTTGTCTTTTCACTCTTTTGATGAACAGAAGTTTTTTAATTGTTGTTGGGTTCCATTTATTTTGTCTTTTGCTGTTAGTGCTTTTGTTATTATATTAGATAACCCATTGTTAAAAGCTAGGCCTGACAGTATTACCGTGCTTTTTTTTTCTAAGGATTTTATGGTTTTAGTTTGTACATTTAGGCCCTTACCCCATTTTGAATTTGTTTTTGTGTATGGTATGAGGCATGGATTCTGTTTCATTTTTTTGTATGTTGAGATCCAGTTTTCCCAACGCCATTTATTAAAGAGAATTTTCTTTCCCCGTTGAATGGACTTAGCACCCTTGTAAAAAATCAGTTTACTGTAGATTCGTGGGCTTATTTCTGGATTCTCAACTCTGTTCCATTGGTCTATGTGCCTATTATTATAGCAGTGCTAGTCTGTTTTGATTGCTGTAGCTGTATAATATGTTTTTAAAATCAGGAACTGAGTTCTCTTACTTTGTTCTTCTCTTTCATCATTGATTTAGGCATCTTGCTGTTCCATGTAAAGTTGAGGAATGATTTTTTTTAGTTCTGTAAAGCAGTCTGTTGAAATTTTGATTGAGATCGCGTTGAATCTGTAGAGTGCTTTGGATAGTTTTGGTAGCTTAACAATATTAAGTTTCCAATCCATGATCATGGAATATCTTTCCATTTATTTAAATCTTTTTTAATCTTTTTCAGCAGTGTTTTATAGTTTTTCTTGTATAAGTCCTTCATTTCCCGGTTAGATTTATTCTTAGGTTTTTTATTCGTATAGATAGTGTTGGAAATGGCATTGTTTCCCTGATTTCCCTTTTAGATTTCTCATTGCTGGTGTATGGAAACCCAACTGATTTTTATTTGTTGAAAATGAAGAGTTTTTAAAAGCAAAATGCTAGCCATGGCTCTTCCTCGGTAGTGGGATTTCAGTTGATTTTTCTATTTTTTCACTTTTTTGTCTGAACTAAAAAAAAGAAAAATGAAAAAATTGCTATTTTCATTTTCTTAACATAAGCCAGAATAACCAAAGTAAATGTATTTTACAATGGTAAGATTTATTGTCTTTGACAACCTGCACTGGTGGCTGCCCACCCTCTCCACCTCCCAGAAGCTGCACACTGAGGAAGCCTTATGGTCAGATCCCCCTTGATCCTGTCAGGCTGGGGCTGGCATGACCTGGATGATGGTGCTGGAAAGATATTTATTTTTCTCCCTGACAAGAGGACACATGATCTGAATGGCAGGCAATCAATCAGTGGAAAGCAGGAGCAAATAATCTGGTTCATGTTTAAAAAAACCGCCAGCAGTAAATTGTAGTGCAGGTGTAAGAATCTGGGTAACCAACTGGAGAAGAGAGAAGGAAGGAGGGGAGCAGTTCAGAGAAAAATATAAAAACAACGAGCAGGAAATGGAAAATAAATAAAGGTAATTTCTTTATCAAAAGTAAGCTCCTTGAGGATGGTTTGTTAGAATGAACAATAGGCGTGTGTGGATAAAATTCATATAGGACTGTGGGAATTCATATAAGAATTAGTGGGGGATTCCTCTAAAAATGATTGGGAAAGGACGGCCTAGCAGATTCATACAGGACTCATCTGAGCTTACTGCACTCCCTAGTAGCTCTACCTACACTTTCCGAACATGTAGATTTACCCGTTTTAGATCATATGTTTCCCATCTCACTGAGGTAAATAGCTCAGCCCTGTTGGTGCATTTATTTTTGTTGTGCAGAGGGTGGCAACTGATGAAGTACTGCTTTTAGTTTGTCTTTTTGCCAGAAAATGTATGGTTCTCTAGCAGTTTGCCTTTTAATCTGTTATACTTTCAGTTTTGTTGCAGGCGTAGTGCAACTGGTTCTAATCCAGGAAGGTGCAGCAGTCTGATAGAGAGGCCCAGAGGTTGGGCTTATGCATTACAGTGGCCACTGCCCACGTGGAATACAGAGTACTTGACATGTGGTCACATCAATTGAGACGTGCTCAAGGGGTAAAATGCATACTGGATTTCAGAGACTCTATGAAAAAAAGAATGTAGACTAGCCTTCTTATCTTTTATATTAACTTACATGCTACAATTGTAGTGTTTTGAATATATTGGAATAGATAAAATGTTATTAAAATTAATGTTATCCTTTTCTTCTTTTTTTATTGTGGTTAAAGTGAAAGTTGATAATTCAAGTTAGTTTCTTATGCAAAATTTTATACACACAATGTTATGTGACCTTAGTTGCTCTCCCTACAATGTCACAGCACACTCCTTCTCTCCACCCTGTATTTCCTGTGTCCATTTAACCAGTTTCTGTCCTCTTCTGCCTTCTCATCTTGTCTCTGGAGAGGAGTTGCCCATTTAGTCTCTTGTGTCTATCTGAGTCAAGAAGCACACTCTTCACCAGTATCATTTTATGTTTATAGTCCAGTCTAACCTTTGTCTGAAGAGTTGGCTTTGGGAATGGTTTTAGTTCTGGGCTAACAGAGTCCTGGTGCCATGTCTTCTGGGGTCCCTCCAGTCTCAGTCAGACCATCAAGTCTGGCCTTCTTACTAGAATTTGAGTTCTGTACCCTCCTTTTCTCTTAACTCCATCAAGGACTCTCTGTTGTGTTCCCTGTAGGGACAGTCATTGGTGGTAGCTGGGCACCATCTAGTTCTTCTGGTCTCAGGCTGATGGAGTCTTTGGTTTATGTGGCCCTTTTTGTCTCTTGGGCTCATATTTTCCTTGTGTTTTTGGTGTTCTTCTTTCTCCTTTGTTGCAGGTGGGCTGAGACCAATTGATGCATCTTAGATGGCCACTTGCTAGCTTTTAAAACCCTAGACACCGTTCACCAAAGTGGGATGCAGAACATTTTCTTAATACGCCATTATGGCAGTTGATCTAGATGGCCCCTAAAACCATGATCCCCATATCCCCTCCCCTGCTGTTCTGTCCCTCGAAGTGTTTGGTTGTATTCAGGTCACTTAGTTTTTGGTTTAGTCCAGTTTTGCTGACTTCCCCTGTATTGTGAGTTGTTCTTCCCTTCATCTAAAATAATTCTTGTCTGCTATCTAGTTAGTGAATACCCCTCTCCCCCGCTCCCCACCCTCATAACCATCAAAGAATGTTTTCTTCTGTGTTTAAATCTCTTCTTGAGTTCTTCTAATAGTGGTCTTCTACAAGTGTCCTTTTGCAACTGCCTAATTTCACAATTTCATAATACCTTCCAGATTCATCCAGGTTATGAGATGTTTCATGGATTCATCGTTGCTCTTTATCATTGTGTAGTATTCCATCGTGTGAATATACCATAATTTGTTTATCCATTCATCTGTTGATGGGCACCTCAGTTGTTCCCATCTTTTTGCTATTGTAAACAGTGCTGCAGTGAACCCGGGTGTGCATGTATCTATTTGTGTGAGGGTTCTTCTTTCTCTTGGATATATTCCGAGGAGTGGGATTGCTGGATTTTTTTTTAATGGTAGTTCTATTTCTAGCATTTTAAGGAAGTGCCAAATTAATTTCTAAAGTGGGTGTACCATTTTGCATTCCCGCCAGCAGTGTATAAATGTTCCAGTCTCTCCACAACCTCTCCAACATTTATTATTTTGTGGTTTTTGGATTAATTCTAGCCTTATTGGGGTGAGATGATATCTCATTGTAGTTTTTGATTTGCATTTCTCTAATGATCATGAGCATTTCCTCATGTGTCTGTTAGCTGCCTGAATGTCTTCTTCGTTGAGGTGCCTGTTCATATCTTTTGCCCATTTTTAAATGGGGTTATTTGTCTTTTTTTTGTTGAGGTTTTACAATATCTTGCAGATTTTAGAGATTAGATGGTGATTGGATTTGTGCTGGCCAAAAATTTCTTCCAAGTCTGTAGGTTGTCTTTTTACTCTTTTGGTGAAGTCTTTGGATGAGCATAAGTGTTTGATTTTTAGGAGCTCCCAGTTGTCTAGTTTCTCTTCTGGTGTTTGTGCATTGTTAGTAATGTTTTGTATGTTGTTTATGCCATGTATTAGGGCTCCTAGCATTGTCTCTATTTTTTCTTCCATGATATTTATTGTTTTAGATTTTATATTTAGGTCTTTGATCCATTTTAAGTTGGTTTTCATGCATGGTGTGAGGTATGGGTCTTGTTTGATTTTTTTGCAGATGGATATCCAGTTATCCAGCACCATTTGTTAAAGAGACTGTCTTTTCCCTCATTTAACAGACTTTGGGCCTTTGTCAAATATCAGTGGCTCATAAGTGGATGAATTTTCTTCTGGATTCTTAATCCTGTTCAATTCATTGGTCTATATATCTATTGTTGTACCAGTACTGGGCTGTTTTGACTACTATGGTGGTATAATAGGTTCTAAAATCAGGTAGTGTGAGGCCTCCCACTTAATTCTTCTTTTTCAGTAATGCTCTACTTATCCGGAGCCTATTCCCTTTCCAAATGAAATTAGTGATTTGTTTCTCCATCTCATTAAAAAATGCCATTGGAATTTGGATAGGGATTGCTTTGTATCTTTAGATATAGCCCATCTCATTTCTTATTTGGGTTATTTTCTTCATCTCCAGTTTTTGTTTTGTTAGTTTGGCCAGTAGTTTATGGATTTTGTTGATCTTTCCAAAGAACCAGCTTTGGATCTTGTTAACTCTTTCAGTTGTCTTCTATTCTCTATTTCATTTAATTCTGCTCTAATTTTTATTATTTGCTTTCTCTTCTGGTCCCAAAGGCTTCCTTTGCTGTTCTCTTTCTTTTTGTTTGAGCTGTAGGAATTATTCTTTGATTTTGGCCCTTTAGTCTTTTCAGATGTGTGCTTTTATTGCTATAAATTGGCCTCTGAGCACTGCTTTTGCTGTGTCCCAAGGGTTCTGGTAGGAAGTGTTTTCATTCTCATTTGATTCTATGAATTTCTTTATTCTGTCTTTAATATCTTCTATAACCCAGTAGTTTTTGAGCAAGGTGTTGTTCAGTTTCCATGTGTTTGATTTTTTTTTTCCTTGCTTTTTCTGTTATTGATTTCTACTTTTATGGCTTCATGATCAGAAAAGATGATTTGTAATATTTCTATGTTTTGGATTCTGTTAAGGCTTGCTTTATGACCTAATATGTGGTCTATTCTGGAGAATGTTCCATGTGCATTGGAAACGAAATTATAATTGGCTGCTGTTGAGTGGAATGTTCTGTATATGTCTATGAGGTCAAGTTAGTTCATTGTGGCATTTAGATCTCCAGTGTCTTTATCGAGCTTCTTTCTGGATGTTCTGTCCTTCGCTGAAAGTGGTCAGTCTCCTACTGTTATTGTGGAGCTGTCTATCTCTCTTTTCAATGCTGTTAGAGTTTGTTTTATGTATTCTGGAGCCCTGTTGCTGGATGCTTAAATATTTATTATGGTTATATCCTCCTGTTATATTGACCCTTTAATCATTATATAGTGTCCCTCGTTATCCATTGTGGTGGATTTTACTTTAAAGTCTACTTTGTCAGAGCTTAATATTGCCACTCTTGCTCTTTTTTGGTTGTTTGCTTGATATATATTTTTTCCATCCTTTGAGTTTTAATTTGTTTTTGCCTTTAAGTCTAAGGTGTGTCTCTTGTAGGCAGCATATAAATGGATAGGTGTTTTTTTTTTTTTTTTTTATCCATTCTGCCACTCTCTGTCTCTTTATCCGTGCATTTAGTCCTTTTACATTTAATGTAATTATTGATAGATATGAGTTTAATGCTATCATTTTAATGTCTTTTGTGTGTGTGTGTGTGTGTTGTTGACAGTTTGTACCAATTAATTTTCTATGCTGAGTTGTTTTCTTTGTATATTTTCTTTTCCTCTCTCGTTGTTGTTTATTTCGTATTTGCTGAGTCTTTGTTTTTCTTGTTTTTTATTTTGATGTGTAGGATTGTTAGTTTCCTTTGTGGTTACCTTCATATTTACCCCTGTTTTTCTAAGTTTCAAACAATCTTTTATTTCTTTATATGGCCTTGAGTTCCTCTCCGTATGAAAGATCTATGACTACATTTTTTATTCCCTCTTTTTGTTTTAATGATGTCATCTTTATATAATGGTGTCTCTCTTTCCCTGTTATGAGTGTTTTAGCTTTGATTTATTGTTGTGATTTCCCTGTCTGGGCTGATATCTGGTTGCTCCATCCTGTGTTCTAGTCTTGGGTTGTTATCCGATGTTATTGATTTTTCTAACCTGAGGACTCCCTTTAGTATTTCTTGTAATTTTGGTTTGGTTTTTGCAGATTCCCTAAACTTCTGTTTATCTGGAAATGCCCTAATTTCACCTTCATTTTTGAGAGATAGTTTTGCTGGATACTAAGTCTTGGCTGGCAGTTTTTTTCCTTCAAGGCTTTGCATATGTCATCCCATTACCTTTTTGCCTACATGGTTTCTTCCGAGTAGTCTCAGCTTAGTCTTATTGACTGTCCTTTTTAGGTGACTTTTCATTTATTCCTAGCCACTCTTAATATTCTCTTTTTATCTTTGGTTTTGCCAAGCTTGATTATGTCTTGGTGACTTTCTTTTGGGACCTACCTTGTGTGGGGTTCAATGAGCATCTTGGGTCTATATCTTCTTGTGTTTCACGATATCAGGGAAGTGTTCTGCCAACAAATCTTTAACAATTCTCTCTGTATTTTCTGTTATCCCTCCTTGTTCTAGTACTCCTGTCACTCACAGGTTATCCCTCTTGATAGAGTCCCACATAATTCTTATGGTTTCTTCATTTTTTTAAATTATTTTATCTGATTTTTCCTCAAATATGTTGTTGTCAAATGCTTCATCTTCAGTATTACTAATTCTTACTTCCATTGCCTCAATTGTGCTCACATGACTTTCTGTTGAGTAGTTTAATACTGAAATTTTATTGTTAGTCTTCTGGATTTCAGTTTGCTGTCTCTCTATGGATTCTTGCAGCCTATTAAATTTGTCACTATCCTCTTCTCTAATTTTCTTACCTTCCTCTAATGCTTTGTCTGTGTGTTCGTTGGCTTGTTCTGCATTTTCCCTAATCTCCTTATGTTTTGAAGAGTTCTATATATTAATCTTTTGTGTTCTACCTCTGGTAATTCCAGGAAATTCTCTTCATCCAGAGGATTTCTTGATTGTTTTGGGAGCTTGCTGAAGCCATCATGGTCTGTCTCTTTACGTGATTTGATGTTGACTGTTGTCTCAGAGCCATCAATAAGTTATTTTATTTACTTATTTTATGTTTGCTTACTGTGTCCTAGCTTCTTGTTTTGTTTTGATATGCCCAAATAGGCTGCTTGATTGAGGGGGTTTGATTATTGGCTCCTTTGAAGCTCTAATGTCCTGTCACCAGGTGGTTAGAGCTGTTACTAGGCATATGAACCCAGGAGTCCTTTTACTTTTCTTGTATGGATTCAGTTCAGGTGTCCAGGTAGTTGATCTCCAAGTGTGTGGTGCAGGCTCTTTTCTAAAGTCTTAGATGAGCAGGGATGATTGGTGTAGGCACAGGTATCTGGCTGCAGTAGGGGGTCATACGCGGAGCAAGGCAGGGGGCTGAGAACCACCCCTGAGTGTCTGTGAGGAAAGTGTGTCCTTGTTTCTTAGAGCACATTGGTGGGTGGGTTTTGAAGCTGGACTGTGGGCATCCAGTGATGTTGGCTGTAAGGACTGGGAGGCACCACTTATCTTTGGACTGCTGTTGTGGGTTGCTTGGTGGTGTGGATGAAGCCGTCAGTTCCCATGCCCCTGATGTGGTCAGAGTGGTGTCAAACGTCATGAATCTGCCTCTCCACCATGTAGCTGAAAAAAGTTAGACTCCAGGTATATACCCTTTTGTACTGTGCTAGTTTTTTTTTTTTTAATGAGGGCCTACACTGTTGTAATGGGCCTACACAGGTCTCTGTAGAGGTGAAAGGTATTCGAAGTCCGTGGACCTCTCATGCCTGTGCCTAGGCAAAGGAGCTTTTTTTTCCCTGAGTTCGTGGCTTAGGGGAGCTGGCAGATTATTTTTTTCCTGTTTATTTATTTGTTCCCTCTCCAAGGCTGGGAGAATGGCTCAGGGGATGCAACAAGTCCTACTTCTGGCCCAGCGAAAGCTGCTATCACTGAAGCTGGCTTGGGACTCGGTGCAGAGCAGGAAGGTTCAGGTAAATGGGATGAAGTTTTTTTTCCCCAAAGGGATGTTCTTTGATCCGCTGGGTAGATTAGACGCACGCACTTATCTTTTGTTGATTGAGCGCTGACTTTTGCTGACTCTGGAGGTGTGAGTGGACTCACTGCCACTCAGTCTCTGCCAGTGTGGAAAATTCCTCCTGAACCCAACTGCTTGCCTCACCGCACTTGTGCCGGTGAATCTAGCCTTTGCCGTGCCAGTTCCCACTGGGACAGTTCTGATAGCTCCTTGTTGCTCCTGAACCATCCCTCCCTCTCCCTGCCGTTCAGTCTGACCCCTCAACTTTGCCCTTGTTGTTTAGGGCTCCCAGACTGTCATATATAATCGATTCACTTGGGTTTTTTTGGTCTTTGTTATAAGAGGGACCACAGGAAACACCTGACTACTCTGCCATCTTGGCCCGTCTCCTGTCTTCTTATTTCTTAATTAAAAAAAAAAAAAATTTTTTTTTTTTATTTTTTATTGATGGGGTGTAACAAAACTTCAGATTACGTGCATGGCTCTCATTGGTGGCTTCCAGCCCTGTGAGGGAAATGACCTTGGAAGTTGCAACAAGACAGACAAATAGATGAGGTATATCTAGAATTCAGAGGGGCATCATTTTAATATGTATTCAGTGTGTATGGTCAAAGATACAGGAAATATATGAAAAGAATGCAGGAATCCTTCAAAGTTCTTTAGGTGAAAAAATATATATCTGAAGAGTCAATACCATAGATATTAAAAAGGATAAAAATATATATTATAAGCAACTCTGTGCCTGTAAAAAAAAAAATAGATTTGATAATTTAGATGAAATGGACAATTTCTTGAAAGACACTACCAAAACTCTCAAAAGGAGAATGGATCCCTAGGTCTGTTAAAGAAATTGGATCAACGATTAGTAACCTTATAAAAAAGAGAGTACCAGGTCCAGATGGCTTCACTGGTGGATTCTACTGAACATTTAATAAAAAAGGGATACCAAGTCTCCATAATCCCTTCCAGAAAAATAGAATTGGAGGGAACACTTCCTAACTCATTCTATGAAACCAGCATTACCCTAGTACCGAAACCAGATAAAGACATTTAAGAAAGGAAAACCACAGACCAGTATCTCTAAAGAACATGGTTGGAGAAATCTGTAGCAAAATACTAGTAGATAGATTCCAGAAATGTTTAAAAAGAATTGTACACCATGATCAACTGGGATTTATTGCAGATAGGCAAAGCTGGTTCAATATATGAAAATCAGTCAATTTGATCTGCCACGTCAACAGGATAAATAAAGAAGAAAAATTGTATAATTATACTGTTCGATGCAGAAAAAGCATTTGATAGAACACAACACCCATTCATGGTAAAAACTTTGCAAACTAGGAATAGGGGGAACTTCCTTAGCTTGATAAATAACATCTACAGAAATCCTTCAGCTAATATATTCACCGATTGGAATTCAAAAGTTGGAAACAAAGAAGAAGGATTGGTAGTTGGAAAATATGGTCTCGGTGATAGAAACAATGCCGGAGATCACATGATAGAATTTTGCAAGACCAATGATTTTTTCATTGCAAGTACTGTTTTTCATCAACGTAAACAGCAACTATACATGTAGACCTCACCAGATGGAATACACAGGAATCAAATTGACTACATCCATGAAAAAAGAAGATGAAAAAACTCAGTATCATCAGTCAGAACAAGGCCAGGGACCGACTGTGGAACAGACCATGAATTGCTGACATGCAAGTTCAAGCTGAAACTGAAGAAAATTAGAACAAATCCATGAGAACCAAAGTATGACCTTGAGTATATCTCACCTGAATTTAGAGACAATCTAAAGAATAGATTTGATGTGTTGAACACTAATGACTGAGGACCAGGAGAGTTGTGGATGCCATCAAAGATATCATACATGAAGAAAGCAAGAGGTCATTAAAAAGACAGGAAAGAAAGAAAAGACCAAAATTGATGTCAGAAGAGACTCTGAAACATGCTCTTGAACGTCGAGTAGCTAAAGTGAAAAGAAGAAATGATGAACAGAAGATTTTAAAGAATGGCTTGAGAAGACAAAGTAAAGTATTATAATGACACATACAAAGAGCTGGAGGTAGAAAACCAAAAAGGAAGAACACACTCAGCATTTCTCAAGCTGAAAGAGCTGAAGAAAAAGTTCAAGCCTCAAGTTGCAATAGTGAAGGATTCTTCAGGGAACATAGCAAACGATGCAGGAAACATCAAAAGAAGATGGAAGGAATACAGAGAGTCACTATACCAAAAAGAATTGGTCAAAGTTCAGCCATTTCAGGAGGTAGCATATGATCAGGAACCAATGGCGCTGAAGGAAGAAATCCAGGCTGCACCGAAGGCATTGGCAAAAAAACAAGGCTTTCAGAATTGATGAAATATCAATTGAAAGATGTTTCAGCAAACAGATGTAGCATTGTAAGTACTCACTTGTCTATATCAAGAAATTTGGAAGACAGCTACCTGGTCGACCAGCTGGAGGAGATCCATATTTATGCCTATTTCCAAGAAAAGTGATCCAACCAAATGTGGAAATTATGGAACAATATCATTAATATCAGATGCAAGTAAAATCTTGCTGAAGATCATTCAAAAGCAACTGTGGCAGTATATCGACAGGGAACTGCCAGAAATTCAAGCCGGGTACAGAAGAGGACATGGAACCAGGGATATCATTGTTGATGTCAGATGGATCCTGGCTGAAAGCAGAGAACATCAGAAAAATGTTTACTTGTGTTTTATTGACTATATAAAGCATTAAACTGTGCAGATCATAACAAATTATGGATAACATTGCAAAGAATGGGAATTCCAGAACACTTAATTGTGCTCATGAGGAACCTGTACATAGATCAAGAGGTAGTTGTTTGAGGAGAACAAGCAGATACTGCATGGTTTAAAGTCAGGAAATGTGTGGGTCAGCATTGTATCCTTTCACCAAACCTATTCAATCTGTGTGCTGAGCAAATAATTCGAGAAACTGGACTATAAGAAGAAAGGGGCATCAAGATTGGAGGAAGACTCATTAACAACCTGTGTTATGCAGATGACACAACCTTGCTTGCTGAAAGTGAAGAGGACTTGAAGGACTGATGAAGATTAAAGCCTTCAGTATGGATTACACTTCAACATAAAGAAAACAAAAATCCTCACAACTGGACCAATAAGCAACATCATGATAAACAGAGAAAAGATTGAAGTTGTCAAGGATTTCATTTTACTTGCATCCACAATCAACACCCATGAAAGCAGCAGCCACGAAACCAAAAGACGCATTGCATTGGGCAAATCTGCTGTAAAGGACCTCTTTAAAGTGTTGAAAAGCAAATATGTCACCTTGAACACTAAGGTGCGCCTGACCCAGGCCTTGGTGTTTTCAACCACTTCATTTGCATTCGAATGCTGGAGGATGAATAAGGATGACGGAAGAATTGATGCCTTTGAATTGTGATGTTGGCGAAGAATATTGAATATACCATGAACTGCCAAAAGAACAAACAAATCTGTCTTGGAAGAAGTACAACCAGAATGCTCCTTAGATGCAAGGATGGCAAGACTATGTCTCACATGCTTTGGACATGTTGTCAGTAGGGATCAGTCCCTGGAGAAAGACATCACGCTTGGTAAAGTAGAGGGTCAGTGAAAAAGAGGAAGACCTTCAATGAGATGGATTGACACAGTGGCTGCAACAGTGTACTCAAGCATAACAACGATTGTAAGGAAGGTGCAGGACTGGGCAGTGTTTCGTTGTGTTTTACAAAGGGTAGCTATGAGTCAGAACTGACTCTACAGTGTCTAACAACAACAACCTGAAGCCACAATAATGAAGAGAAGACATCATGGTGTTGGCAAAAAAAAGAGAGGCATAGATTAATGGAGCTGAATAGGTGGCCCAGAAACAGTCCCATACAAATATGGTCAACCGATCTTTGATAAAGGAGTAAAGGCAAGTCAATAGAGAAATATAGTCTTTGTTACTTCAACAAATGGTTCTGGAACAATTGGATATTCATATGCAAAAAAATGAACATAGACCTAGACATTACATCTTTGAGTAATTGATATTGAGCTGTGATTTTTAAGTTGAAATTTTAGTTTGTTTAGTACTGAAATACTTAAAAATTCAAAATTCATCTTATTTATAAGTTAATTATTAGATACGTAAAAATTGCTTAAAGTTCTTAGGAAAGTTTATTGGTTAAATATAATTGATATACTTAAAGTAAATTTAATATACTATATTTATAAATTTAAATATTTGAACATTCAAATCAATCTTTTCTAAAAACTCTTAAAAGTGATTTTTAAAATTTGGTGGGGTTATGAATTGAATAGCCATACTGGTAAGCTGAACTGAGAGTTAAGAAGTAATGAAGTTCCTGTATTCTTATGTATTTTTCTTTCTAAATTTTTTTGCTGTTTTTGAGACTATACACAGGAAAACATACACCAATGCAATAGCTTCTACATGTACATTTAGTGACATTGATTACATTTTTTTGAGTTGTGCAACCATTCTCATCCTCCTTTTCTGAGTTGTTCCTCCCCCATTAAGAAAAATTCACTGCCCCCTAAGGTTCCTATCTAATTTTTCAAGTTGCTCTTGTCACTTTGAACCCATATAGATAGTTCTTGGAAGAGCATAATGTTCAAGGTAGACATTTTTTACTGGTTAAGGTAGGTAAACTATTGTTTGGTTTTAGGAAAACTTCAGGGGATGTTTTTGGTTTAAGTTTAAAGACTCTTTTAGGGCAATAGTTCATCCAACCAGCATGGCTTGAGGAAGTGTGGAGTCCATAATAATTTGAAAATTCTGATCTGAATCTTCCCCCTTTTCTGTAGAATCTCTGATTAAAATGTTCAGTAATGGTAGCCGAGCATCATGCAGTTCTTCTGGTCTCATGGCAAAGGAGGCAGTTGTTCATGGAGATAGTTAGCCACACATTTCATATCCTCCTTCTATTCTTGATTCCCCTTCCTTTTCTCTTGCCCCAGGTGAATAGAGACCAATTGTTGTGCCTTGGATGGCCACTTGCAAGCTTTTAAGACCCCACGCACAGTGCAACCAACTAGGAGATAGAACAGAAGCACTAAACATGTTATTAGGCCAATTAATAGGCATATCCTGTGAAACCATGACCCTAAACCCCAAACCAAGGAACCAACTCCCGTGAGGTTTTTGGTTGTACAGAAGCAGAATCTGCAGCTACTCTTTTTTTGTCGTTGTAAATATATCCCACAATTTTTGCCAGTTCAACTTTTTATGGGTGTACAGCTTATTGAGAGCAATTACGATAATTGTCTGTGCAACTCCACCCTTAATAAATGCGTTTTTTCCCATCACCTTTAACCCTCCTTCTTCCCCTGGCAACCACTATAAACTTTGGTCCCGGTACATTTGCCTTTTCTTGTCTTTTTATATAAGTGAGGTCATACAATATTTGTTCTTTTGTGATTGAGTTATTTCACTCAGTATAATGTCTCCAAGCTCCATCCATACTGCAGCATGTATCAAGACTTCATTTTTCCTACTGACAGAGTAGTATTACACTGTATGTATGTACCACATTTTGTTCATCCGTTCATCTGTTGACAGACATTTAGGTTGGTTCCACTTTTTGACTAATGTGAATAGTGCTGCAATGAACACTGGTGTTTGCTTTCAAGTCTTTTGGGTATATACCTAGGAGTGGAGTTCCTGGGTTATATGGTAGTTCTATTTTTAGCTTTTTGAAGAACTGCCACACTGTTTTCCAAAATGACTGTAGCATTTTGCATTCCCACCAGCAGTAGATAAGGGTTCTAATTTCCTTACATCCTTGCCAGCATTTGTTATTTTCTGTTTTTAAATCTTAGCTGTCCTAAAAACCCATTGGCCTCCAAGTCCATTTGCCCCTCCAAAATCAAATCAAACCGATTACCATCAAGTTGATTCCGACTCATTTGCCCCTAAAAACCAATCAAACCAAATCCATTGCCATTGAGTTGATTCAGATTCATAGCGGCCCTATAGCCCCTCGTGGGAGTGAAATTGTAGGTATCTCATTGTGGTTTTAACTTACATCTCTCTGATGGCTAATGACGCTGCACATCTTTTTATATGTTGGGTGGCCATTTGAATGTCCTTTTTGGTGAAATAGCTATTCAAATCCTTTGCCTATTTTATGATTGGGTTATTTATCTTTTTGTTAAGTTGTTGAAAATTTACATATATTGTATCTTTTTTAAATGGTATCAGGTGATCAGAATTAATCAGAATCCTTGGTCATGCCACATTTTCATCATTGGTTCATGCCTGGTGTTTGGTAGCTTTAATAAATTTAATATACTTTATATTAATTTTTAAAACAAAGTAAACCTTTGAGTAGTTTTTTCTTCGTCCCAAAGCTGCCCTTGAGCACATACAAACCCTTACATATTCACAGGACAAAGGTGGAATGCATAAAGGTTTTTGGGTATTAAAATGACTGTTTAGAAATATTAGCATTTAATTTGTTTTTTAAAGACAGGATATTTGAGCAATAAAAAATAAATCAAATGGAAAAAAACACTGCCCAGATGACACCCCTATTGTGAAAGACCAAAGGATAGGAAATTTAAAATAAAGAATCCTATTCTTGCAAAAGGAACTGAGTAGATAACAAAGTTTAATGGGGTGGTTCTTGACACATAGGAAGCCCTGAGAGCGTTATTGCTGGAGTTTAAGTTAGTGAGAGAGGAGCGCAGCCATCTAAGTGAAAGTATCCAGTAGGGAATTGTAAGTATAGTACTGGCTCTTGGGATTGAGAATGTGGGAATGTTTAGAGTTAAGAGCTGAAGCTGTGAGAATAGTGGAGACCTCCCTGGTAAGGATTGTGTGTAGGGGGAGGGGATGGTACAGACTAGAAGAAAAGTCTATTTTTGTCCAGATCTTCTCCACTTTGTCTCGCCTTCCTCCCTTTTCTTTCCTTTTCCCTCCTGAAGGAGGGTGGGGATGACTCCTCTTGGTTCATGAACTCATCTAGAGACCAAAAGAAATTTTGTAGAAGACACAGAGGGGTTCCCTGAGGACCCCAAAGCTGTTACAGACACACCCAGAAGAGAGCACACCTGTGGAGCTGTATATATTCAAGGGAAATTTACTACAAGATCAGTTTGTAGGACCAAATTTTTATCTCCAGGTGGATTTGTGGTCCAGACTAGTTTTCCTGTGCAAGAGATAAAGAAGGAAAGGGAAAGACAGAACCTATGGGGCTGGGAGAAGCCCAAGAGGATCCTAGGATCAAGCTTTGAGCACTCTGAGACCAGGTTGGGCAGGGCCGTCTCAGAGTCACTCTGTTTCCACTTATGCAAACTTTCCTATGCTGACAAATTGTGTCGTGTGATAACTTTACTGCTGTTTATAAAAACTCTCCCTGAAAGATTCATAGAGGAAAAAAGTTGCCAGTAGTCAAGAAATGGCACTAACAATATAAGGGCTTTTACTCCCAGGCCATTACAGAACACACACTTCTTCCACGTTTTTAACTTCTAAATTGTATGACTTTCTTCTTGACCTCTGACCCAGAGAAACCTTCTGAGACATATCATTTTCTGGGTTAAAAATGTTAATCTGAGATTTGTTTACTGTGGGCTTCCTGACACACAGTAAATACTTTAGAGATGTTTCTAGAATGAGTGATGGTTGTGACAAGGGGACTCATTTGTAGTTAATTCTCATGAACTTCAGTCAAATAAATTTTCATTGGCCAAAGGGGTGGGAATGAGGTTGGAATAACTTAATAAATGGGATAAAATAAACCAGTCTTTGACACAGACCCTAGCGGGTCAGATCAACTCATAGTGTAAAACCCTAGTAGATTCAGTTCCTTTCTTTTACCAAAGTGATGTACGTGAACAGCACTGCTGTGAAGGTTTAAGGTTATTGATTACTGCTGTTCTTGCTGAGTGCTGTGGCATTGATTCTGACTCACAGTCTCTTAGAGACCCTACAAGACAGAGTAGAACTACCGCATAGGGTTTTCTTGGCTATAATCTTTACGGAAGCGGGTGGCCAGGTCCTTCTCCTGCAGAGCCAATGGATGGGTTCAAACCACCAACCTTTGGTTCAGCAGCCAAGCACTTAACCATTGCACCACCAGGGATGATTAGATGGTTGTATAAACTTTCAGGATGACATATGTTATGGGAAAGTAAACATCTTATTCCCTTTTTACAAAAGAAAAACCGGATTCAAGGGGTTAAGTAACTTGCCCAAGGCCTCATTGTAAATGATGCCAGAGTTGGCACTCACTAGATTAGAACCTAGGGAAGTGTGACTCCAGAGTGTTGCTCTTCTGCCACACATTGTTTAACACTCTTAGCCAGAGAACGCAAAGATCCAAGAAGAGGCGTTTCATCCCACTGTTAAGGCAACTAAGTTTTGTCTTGAGGAAATCTGTTCAGGTACATTCAGGTGTTTTTGATGAATTGAATATGGGTGGAGTCCAAGAATAACATTGTTTAAATTGATGAAATCTACTGTACTTATCAGTTTTTGGATTACATATCATTCACATGCAAAACACAGTCTTTGCCAGTATTTACCAGCATTGCCACCTGAAAATCCTGAACTACGCATACACTTAACTGGTACTACAAATCAAGTAACAAGTCAACGGTTCAGGGATAAATTCAGCCAACAGTGACAGGCTTAGATCCAATGCCCTGAAGTGACCACCATATTTTATTTAAAAAAAAAAAAAAAAGCACAAAAAGTACAATGCTTAGCACTCCCAGCAGACCCAACCAACACCAGTTAATAATTTTCATAATTATTCAGTGAGGTAAGTGTAACTGTCTTCATTTGCTGTATACAGCTGGAATCCTGAAAAGCAAA
This sequence comes from Elephas maximus indicus, assembly GCF_024166365.1. Taxonomy (NCBI): domain Eukaryota; kingdom Metazoa; phylum Chordata; class Mammalia; order Proboscidea; family Elephantidae; genus Elephas; species Elephas maximus. The sequence continues at coordinate 27,991,073 of NC_064832.1, read as the reverse complement.
TTATGCCTCTTACTTATCTAAGGGCTACTGTAGATGGGGCAGAATTGGAGGTATTTTACTGAATTCGCAAATATTTTTTTCTTGAATAGAACATAATTTCTTTTGTTTAACAGCTTTATTGAGGTAAAATAGACATAATAAATCACACGTATGTATACCAAACCAAACCCACTGCCGTTGAGTCGATTCCAACTCATAGCGACCTATAGGACAGAGTAGAACTGCCCCATAGTGTTTCCAAGGAGCGAGCACCTGGCGGATTCGAACTGCTGACCTTTTGGTTAGCAGCCGTAGCACTTAACCGCTACGCCACCAGGGTTTCCCACGTGTGTATAGTGTACGATTTTATAAGTTTTAGCGTATTTTTATACTTTTTTATTAAAACTATCGCCACAATCAAGATAATGAATATGTCTGCCCCTCCAAAAAGTTTCTTGGGCCCCTTATAATCCTTCCCTCCGACCCCTCCTGCTGTCCAGTCCCTAGGTAATTACTCATCATCATTCTGTCATTACATATTATTTGCATTTTTATAGAATTATATATAAATTGAAACAAAGTATGTATCCTTTTTATCTGGCTTGTTTCACACAGAATAATTATTTTGAGATTCATTGATGTTCTATGTATCAGTAGTTCATTCCTTTATATTGCTGACTAATATTCCATCATATAGTTATACAAAATTTGTTTATCCTTTTACCTATTGATGAATATTGGATTGTTTCCAGGTTTTGCCTATTATAAAAAAAAGCAGCTATGAATATTTATGTACAAGTCTTTGTATAGACATACACTTTTTTTTTTCTCTTGAGTGGAATGACTGCATCATAGGGTAGGTATATGTTTAACTCTTCAAGAAATTGCCAAACCTTTCTAGAGTGATTGTACCATTTTACATTCCCGTCAAGAGTATATGAGAGTTTCTGCATAGGACAGCCCACAGCAAAGAATTATCCATTTCAACAAGTCAGTGGTGCTGCTGTTGAGAAACTTTGCTCTGAGGTAATGTAGCTTTGTTTGACTTATTTGCTATTGATTAGATCTCAAGAATGTCAGTTTATAGAAAATGAACCTGTAAATGATGCCGGTGATTCTCCCCTAGGAAGATAACTCTAAGGGTTATGGTTATAGTTTTATATATTTGTAGGACACTAACTATGAGTTGGAATCGACTTGAGGGCAACAGGTTTTTACAGGTTAACCAATTGTGTACCTAATTTAGCAATCCTACTGCAGCATTCTTTTTGTATCACTGACTGTATAGATCAGCTTCTTCTAGTTTCGTCTAAACCAGCTTTGCCTTCCTCTGTAAATCTCTGATTAAATCTTTGGCACAGGCTCACTAAAAAAAAAAAAAAAAAGAATATACGAGAATCTCAGTTACTCCACCTTTTTTCCAACACTTGGTATGATCAGCCTTTTTAATTTTAGCCATTTAATAGGTGTGTGGTGGTACCTTGGAGCCCTGGTGGCACAGTGGTTAAGAGCTCGGCTACTAACCAAAAGGTCAGCAGATCGAATCCACGAGCCACTCCTGGGAAACCCTATGGGGCAGTTTTCCTCTGTCCTAGAGAGTCACTATAAGTTGGCATCGACTCAACGGCAATGGGTTTGTTTTGGTTTTAGTGGTACCTTGTTGTGATTTTAATTCACATTTTTCCAAAGACTAATAAGGTTGAGCATCCTTACATGTGCTTATTTGCCAACTGTGTATCAATACTTTGCCCCTTTTTTGGGGGGTGGGGGTTGTTCATTTTCTTATTATTGAGTTCTTTATATGTTCTTTATCAGATATGTGATTTGCAAATATTTTCTCCAAGTTTGTGATTTGTCTTTTTATTCTCTTAACAATGTCATTTGAAGAGCAGAAGTTTTCTTTTGATGAGCTCCAGTTTTTTTCTTTTATGGATTGTGCTTGTGGTGTTATATCTAAGAAATCTTTGTTTAACTCAGTGCTACAAAGATTTTCTCCAGTGTTTTCTAATAGAAGTTTTTAATAGCCTGAGTTCTTACATTGAGGTCTATGATGCATTTTGAGTTAAGTTTTGTATATGGTACAGGGTATGGATCAAAGTGTATATTTTTGCGTATAGATGTTCAGTTGTTTCAGCACCTGTAACTGTGGAAAAGTCTGTCATTTTTTCCACTGACTTCCCTTTCCCCTTTAATCAAAAATCAATTCTTTGTATATGTTTGAATCTATTTCTGTATTCTATTTTGTTCTGTTGGTCTTTATGCCAATGCTTAATTTTTATGCCAATACTACATTATCTTAAAATCAAGAAATGTGAATCCTTCAACTTTCTTCTATTTCAAAGTTGTTTTATCTGTTCTAGGTACTTTGCATACCCACATGATTTTTGGAATCAGCGTCTCAATTTCTAAAGAAAAACCTGCTGGAATTTTATTGGGATTGCATTGAATCTATAAATTAATTTGGAGAGAATTGAGATCTTAACAAAATTGTGTCCTCTGATTGGTAAATTTTATATTTCTCCATTTACTTAGGTTTTCTGTAATTATTCTCAGCAGTGTTTTGTAATTTACAGTGTATAGATCTTTGATACCTTTTGTCAGATTTATCCTTATTTAATAGTTTTTGATGATATTGTAAATAAAGGGCATCCAGATTGGAAAATAATTAAACTTGTCTTTACTTTTAAATATTAATTTATGATTGTACATTGCTAGTATACATGTAAGCATACAATTGATTTTTATATATCGATCATGTATCCTGAATTACTTCTAGTACTTTTAAAATGTTTTTGGTAGATTCTATCACATTTTCTGCATTGATGGTCATGGTGTCTGTGAATAAAGACAGCTTTACTTCTTGTCCAATCTGGATGACTTTTATTTCTTTTTTTATTTTATTGCACTAGCTAGAACCTCTGTTGTTGTTGTTAGGTGCCATCGAGTCGGTTCTGACTCATAGTGACCCTACGCACAATAGAATGAAACACTGCCTGGTCCTGCTCCATCCTCACAATCGTTGCTATGCTTGAGCTCATTGCTGCAGCCATTGTGTCAGTTCACCTCGTTGAGGGTCTTCCTCTTTTCCGCTGACCCTGTACTCTGCGAAGCATGATGTCCTTCTCCAGGGACTGATCTCTCCTGACAACGTGTCCAAAGTATGTAAGACGCAGTCTCGCCATCCTTGCTTCTAAGGAGCATTCTGGTCGCACTTCTTCCAGGACAGATTTGTTCATTCTTTTGGCAGTCCATGGTATATTCAATATTCTTCACCAACACCACAGTTCAAAGGCGTCAACTCTTCTTCAGTGTTCCTTATTCACTGTCCAGCTTTCACATGCATATGATGCGATTGAAAATACCATGGCTTGGGTCAGGTGCACCTTAGTCTGCAGGGTGACATCTTTGCCCTTCAACACTTTGAAGAGGTCCTTTGCAGCAGATTTGCCCAATGCAATGCGTCTTTTGATTTCTTGACTGCTGCTTCCATGGCTGTTGATTGTGGATCCAAATAAAATGAAACCCTTGACAACTTCAATCTTTTCTCTCTTTATCATGATGTTGCTCATTGGTCCAGTTGTGAGCATTTTTGTTTTCTTTATGTTGAGGTGTAATCCATACTGAAGGCTGTGGTCTTTGATCTCCATTAGTAAGTGCTTCAAGTCCTCTTCACTAGAACCTCTGAAAAAAACTCTAGCACATGTCAAATAGAAGAGGTCAGAGCAGACTTTCTTTCCTTGTTCATTACCCTAGGGGGAAAACATTCAGGCTTCCACTAATAAGTATGATGTTTGCTGTAGGTTTTCCATAGATGTCCTTTATCAAAATGAGGAAGTTCTCTTTTATTCCTACTTAGCTGAGAGTTTCTATTGGGATTGCATGCTGGGTTTTATCAAATGTTTGTCCTGTGTCTATTGAGATAATTCTATGTTTTTTTTCTTTCCTAGTTTGTTAATTTGGTGACTTACATGGATTTATTTCTGAACGCTAAACAAAGCTTGCATTCCTGGGATAAACTTGACTTGATTGTGATTTATTATCCTTTATATTTGTTATTTTAATAATGTTTAACATTTTTGCAAAGATATTCATGAGGGGTATTGGCCTGAAGTTTTCTTTTATTATTATATCTTTAGGTGATTTGATATCAATGTAATGCTGGCCACATAGAATGAGTTGGGAAGTAGTTCCTCCTCTTCAAATTTCTGCCAGAGTTTGTGTACCTCTGGTATTATTTCTTACTTGAATGTTCTGTGGAATTATTAATGAAGACATTCATTCCTGGAGTTTTCTTTGTGGAAAGGTTTTTAAATACAAATTTAATTTCTTTAATAAATATAGGCCTTTTAAGATTATCTATTTTTGTATGATTTTGGTAATTTTTTTCAAGGAATTTGTCTATTTCATCAACATTGTCAAATCTTTTAGCATAAAAAAAAAATTTTTTTTTTTTTATAGTATTCACTTCTTTTTCTTTTATACCTGAGAATCTATAGTGATATTACTTCTGTCTTTGCCGATATTGGTAATTCATGTATTCTTTCTTTTTCTTTTCCTGAATAATCTGTGTAGAGATTTATCAATTTTATTGATCTTCTCAAAGAACCAGCTTTTCGTTCCATTGATTTTCTCTACTGTTTTTCTTTTTCTGTTTTATTGATTTCTGTTCTGATTCTTCTTCTGTTTCCTTTGGGTTTGATTTACTTTTCTTTTTCTAGTTGCTTAAATTGGAAACTTATTATGACATTCCTTTTTTTCTAATATAAGTCTTAGGGTTATAAATTTCCCTAAAGTATTGTTTTAGTCAAGTCCCACAAATCTTGGTATGTTGAGTTTTTATTTTCATTCAGTTAAAAATAATTTCTAATTTCACTTTTGATTTCTTCTTTGACCCATGGGTTATTTGGAAGTAATTTAATTTCCAAATATTTGGACATTTCCCAGATAGCTTTCTCTTATTGATCTATAATTTAATTACATTGTGGTTGGAGAACATGCTTTGTATTACTTGAGTTCTAAATTTTTTGAGTCTTGTTTTATGGCTCAGAATATCGTTATCTTGGTAAAAGTTCCAGTATATATTCTGCTGTTTTTGGGTGGAGTGTTCTATAAATATTAATTAGATGAAGTTTGTTGATAGTGTTGTTCAAGTCATCTCTAAACTTACTGATTTCTGTCTACTTGTTCTACCAGTTACTGAGAGAGGGGTATTGAAATCTTCTGTTAAATTGTACATTTTTGTTCATTTCTTCCTGAAGTCCTATTATTTCTTGCTTCATGTATTCTGAAGGTTTTTATTAGACGCATAGATGTTTTGGACGTCATGTCCTCTTGATGAATTGATTTCTTTATCATTATGAAGTGACTTTATCCCCGTTAATATTCTTTATTCTGAAATCACGTTTATTTGATGTTACTACAGCTATATTAGAGCTTTCTTTTGATTAGTGTTAGTATGGTGTAACTTTTTCCTTTTACTTCTGTGTCTTTGTATTTAAAGCGTGTGGTTATTATTATTATTTTATTTTTTTGCCAGATATAATTGGGTTTTGACTTTTTATTCAATCTGACAATCTCTGTCTTTTAACTAAATTGTTTAGATCATTTACATTTTATGTGATTTTTAATGTAATTAGGTTTAATTTTTGTCATCTTACTATTTTTTTCCCATTTATTTTTTTCTTTCTCCCCTATCTTTCCACATGGTTTTAGATTGAGTATTATGATTTCCTTTTTCACCTTGGATGGCTTTTTAGGCATAACTTCCTTTTGTTATTTTGGCCCTTGTTTTAGAATCTATAGTGTATATTTTTAACATTGCAGTCTACCTCCAAGTGATATTTATCACTTCTTGCGTAGTACAAGATTCATAAAACAGTATACTTTCATTTCTGTCCTTCTGGCATTAATGCAATAGTGTTCCTACATCTTACATCATATTTTATAAGCCTCACTGTACATTACTAGCTTTGATTAAAAGGGTTTTAAATGATAAGAAAAAATCATGTATTTACCTACATGGTATCACCTTCAGTGTTCTTTATTCCTTTGTCTAGATCCATGTTTTCATTTGGTATCATTTTCCTTTTGGCTAAAGGAATACTCGAGGGTGACCCTCTGCAAATTTCCAGATTCTGTCTTTGTGCAGCTTTCTCCTCTCTAGTGCTCTTCTGTGTAAAGTCTATCTAATGTGTTCTCCCTGGATCTTAGATCTGTTTCCTTAACTCTGGGAGTCTGCTGGGAATCTGCCTAGATTCCCCTTTCTGCTCCATGGTCCGGAAATCCTCTGAAGCAATAAGTTGAGGTAATCATTAGCCTCAGCTCATTTGCTCCCCATCCCTGGATCACTGTCCTTTAATGCCCAATGTCCAATATCTTGAAAACTGTGGTTTTATGTATTTTGTCTGTTTTCTCATTTTTCTTTTTGGCTTTTCAGGTGGAAGGTTAAATCAGGTTTCAGTGTCTTCATCTAGACAGGAAGCAGAAATACTTATTTTCTTTTAAAGTATCAAGATTTTTGTGAAGACTCAAGGCTGTTTCTGAACCATGATTTAAAAAGAGTTTGTGTGTCTAGGAAAGATGGGTAACTTGCCACTGTGGATTTTCTCGTGGCTAAAACATAAATGATATTTAGTGATAGCTAATTTTTTTAAGCAAGAAAAAAATTTTTTTTTTTTTTAAGCAAGATGGTACAGGTTGAAATCAGGGAGTAATATTAGCTCTTAAGAGAATTATATTTTCTTAAAATATACCTTTTATTTAAAATGAAAATTTAACCAAGAAACTTTATTGATTTTAGTGGGAATAAACCGTGTATATCAAATTTACTTTATATGATATCATAACTAAATGTAGTGTTGCAAGTAAATAAATTTTCCTGAAAACTGGAGCTTCTTAAAGTGCTCTAATTTGTCTTATTTCAACCATTTGTAGATGACAAATGCTAAAATATATAAGAAACTTCTACCCCATTCTAAATAGACTATGCCAGATATTTAACTTAAAGTTGCAATCATGATTTCATGTCATTGTTATGAATTTCATTATTGTTCTGTCATGCCATAAAGTTAGCAGGATTATTTGCGCTTCTATGAAATGGCCCTGACTGTTATATTTTAGAATGAAGTATTTCTTTTCTCTTTGTCACACTATGAGTGGTCATTTTATTAGCTTTTGTTAATTTTTTTCCTACACTTAGCACGTTGCTGCTTCTAATGTGCCAAGGACTGGGAAACGTATATACCAAGTTTGTTAGGATGGTGTGTATGGTAGTCATTACTAATGACTGGCTCAGACCAATGAACTGTGAGTGTGAAATGTGTGTTAGTTTTTGAATGAGACAGTGAAAAGCCCATGTACAATTTTCCAGTCTCCCTTTTTCCCTGCAGTGGGGATAAAATGCATTGTCATTAAGTCAGTTCCGACTCATAGCAACCCTATAGGACAGAGTAGAACTGCCCCATAGGGTTTCCAAGGAGTGGCTGGTAGATTCAAACTGCCCACCTTTTCGTTAGCAGCCTAATGCTTAACCATCGTGACACCAGGAGATAAGGAAGTCTTATTTTTAGATGGTGGAGCTATCTTAAGTTAGAAGCAACCTGGGTCAATGAGACACTTCATGGAGGACAAAAGCCCTGGAGAATGTTAAACCACTGTAGCGTTAAGCCACTGCTATTTGTAATTCTTTGTTATAGCAATATAATCTAGCGTATCCTGACTAAAACAGAATATAAAAGTGATAGATTCTCAGGAGATTATTTTGAGTATATTGCATGAATGTTGGGGAATAAAACTAAATGGTACTCAATTTGGATGCTCAGAAGTTTTTTTTTTTCCCCCTTAAGTCTGGAATCTCAGTATTCTGAATACTTGAGGTTCCCAGATAAGCAAAGCATTCCTCCATCAGAATTAGAAACTTTGTGACTGTATCTATTCCATTGTAATCCATCATGGCGGAATGAGATACTTGGTGAGGTGATGGTGTTTTCTTTGGAAGGCTTAAAAAAAAAAATGGTATTTAAGAATGGTCTTAAGTAGTGTGAATGGCCTATCAATGATCTTTTCCTTTTGTCTTTTTTTTTTTTTTTTGGTTACACACTCTCATATAAAAGGTTTTTGAGTACAGACCTCAAAATATGGGTATTTATGAATTATATATATGTATAACGTATAAGTACATTTTGTGCTTTATAAAAAATGCAAAAGCCAGAAAATCATAAACAATCAAAGTTGAAACAATATTTTTAAGCAATTTAAATTTTCATTTATTACCAATACAAGAACTGTTTTGCTTTCACTAAAATTCATTATTAAAAATAATTTTGAAAATCAGAATAAAGTGATTTTATATGTGAATCAAATTAGACTATAATATGCCTGATGAAGAGCTCTCACTAGGAACTGAAGAAGGCTTGGCTGGGCCATTTTCTTCAGGTTTATGAGTGCTTGCCATCATTAGTGTTATCTTCAATTAGCGTTATCTTTGGAAACTCTTGAAAGATATGTATCCATTTTGTGAAAGTTTGATTATTTAAAATTAGATTATATTACTTATACATCTACTTGGCCCGACACATGGTAAGAGAGAGCACCACTGCCAAACCTGCTGTATTGTGGAACTCCCATTCATTCCTCAGTGAGTGACGTTTGACATCTCATATTTTGACTGAGTGAGATGTCCATGTGGATTCATGTAATAAATTCAATACCAGTGGGGGGGGGGGCAAGATGGCTGACTAGGTAGACGCTACCTCGGATCCCTCTTGCAGCAAAGACTCAGAAAAACAAGTGAATCGATCACATGCATGACAGTCTACGAACCCTGACCAACAAACATAGATTTAAAGAGCTGACCTGAGTGACAGAGACCCAGAACGAACAACTACAGGGAAGCGGTGACTGTTTTCGGAGCCTGGAGCCAGCGTCCCAGTCAGGTAACCTTGGCGCCGGGCTTTGGACTGGGCGCAGGGGAGCTGAGCATGACATCTGTGATGGTGCAAGCACGGGGCGCAGCCCTACCCCACTGAACTGACCTTGGGAGGGGGCCCAGCTGGTCTGCGTGGGTCGCGCGGCGACGTGGCTGGCGGGAGGAGAAGTCGCCGGGAGGCAGCGACTGTTTTTGGAGCTGGGAGTGCAGCGTCCCAGCCGGGGAACCTTGATGATGGGCTTTGGATTGGCAGCGGAGGAACTGACCATGGCTTCTGAGACAGAGCAAGCACGGGATGCGGGCCTGACCCTCGGGAGCAATCTCTACCAAGCCAGCATGCACAGGCAATGTGCCCCTTGGGAATCTCAGATAAAACAGTCATCCCAAGCAAGATAAATAACTTTGTCTATATTCCGGGGTGCTACTCTCTCCTGTTTTTCTGAACCCTCCTCTCACCTTCCCAGGCGGCTTCATTAACATTGGAATTTCCTGAGCCAGAGGAAGAACTGCTCCACGGTTTTTCTTTTCCTTTTTGGTCTTTTCCTAACCCATTCTTCTGGCCTGAGAGAAGCAACCACAAAAAACCCAGGGACCAAAAATCCTTCCCTAATTGCACTAAAAACACAGAACCAGCTCCAGCCAACCATATGTGATCCACAGTCTCAGGCTTTCATCCCTACAGGGAACAAGGTGGCTATTATAATGCAAAGGCATTTCTGATAGGGATCTGACTGCATTTGTTTTAGCGGATTTACTTGAAAGACAAGTTTCCCTGTCTGATATCTCTGCGTATTCAACAGAGCCCTAACTGGCCCACAACAGGGAACTGAGGGCTGAAGCTCCCCCCAGACCACCTAGCCTCCTGCCTTAGGGGTCTAAGGAAGGTGACACCTACCAGTCTGTAGAGGTATTTATGTGGGGGGCCTAAGGTACAGCTGCAGAGCCCACCCACCAAGGTGCTTTAGGAATAGAGACACACCTACTTCACTGACACTTGGGGGAAGCCTGTCAGCATCCTGCCCCCCTCTGGAGTGTGAACCCCAGCTGCTACTAGAATCTGGTGCACACAGCTATCACCACTACTTCTCAAGGTGAATAGGTGACAGTGTGCATCACACACTTGATGACCCGAAATCAGATTCTACTCAAGAATAGTGAATGGACTCAGGCATATATATCTGGTAACAGCCCAAACCAGCTGGTAATAGGTCATAAGTAAGTCAAGGGCTCCAACAATCAAGACAGCACAATCTAGTAGCCCATCCACGTATATTGAAAGAAAACAAAACAAGATAAGACTCAGTGAGCAAATATAGAATAAATCACTATAATATCTTAGTGACGGCTCGGAGACAGCAGTCGATATCAAACCACATAAAGAATCAGACCATGACTGCTTCTACAACCCCCCAAACAAAAGAATCAAAATCTTTCCCAAATGAAGATACAATCCTGGAATTATCAGATACAGAATATAAAGAACTAATTTACAGAATGCTTCAAGACATCAGGGATGACCTCAGAAATGAAATAAGGCAATCTGCAGAAACAGCCAAGGAACACACTGATAAAACAGTTGAAGAACTAAAAAAGATTATTCAAGAACATAGTGGAAAAATTAATAAGTTGTAAGAATCCATAGAGAGACAGCATTCAGAAATCCAAAAGATTAACAATAAAATCACAGAATTAGACAATTAGGAAGTCAGAGGAGCAGACTCGAGCAATTAGAATGCAGAGTGGGAGATCTGGAGGACCAGGGAATTGACACCAATACAGCTGAAAAAAAATTAGATAAAAGAATTAAAAAAAATGAAGAAACCCTAAGAATCATGTGAGACTCTATCAAGAAGGATAACTTGCGTGTGATTGGAGTCCCAGAACAGGGAGGGATAACAGAAAACCCAGAGAGAATAGTTGAAGATCTGCTGACAGAAAACTTCCCTGACATCATGAAAGACAAAAAGATATCTATCCAAGATGCTCATCGAACCCCATTTAAGATTGATCCAAAAAGAAAAACACCAAGACATATTATCATCAAACTTGCCAAAACCAAAGATGAAGAGAAAATTTTAAAAGCAGCCAGGGATAAAAGAAAGGTCTCCTACAAAGGAGAATCAATAAGAATAAGTTCAGACTACTCAGCAGAAACCATGCAGGCAAGAAGGCAATGGGATGACACATACAGAGCACTGAAGGAGAAAAAGTGCGAGCCAAGGATCATATATCCAGCAAAACTCTGAAATATGAAGGCGAAATTAAGATATTTACAGATAAACACAAGCTTAGAGAATTTGCAAAAACCAAACCAAAGCTACGAGAAATACTAAAGGAAATTTTTTGGTCAGAAAACCAATAATATCAGATACCAGCACAACACAAGGTCACAGAACAGAGCATCCTGATATCAACTCAAATAGGGAAATCACAAAAACAAATTAAGATTAATTAAAAAAAAATGCTCAAAACAGGGAATCATGTAAAAGATCACAATAATCAAAAAGAGAGACTAAATACAGGTGGCATAGAACTGCCATATGGAGAGGGATACAAGGCGATATAAGACAATACAAGTTAGGTTTTTACTTAGAAAAATAGGGGTAAATATTAAGGTAACCACAAAGAGGTGTAACAACTCCATAACTCAAAATACAAACCAAGAAAAACGTAATGACTCAACAAACATAAAGTCAAATACTATGAAAATGAGGAACACACAATTTACAAAGCAAAACGTCTCAGCACAAAAAAGTAAGTGGAAAAATGAAACTGTCAACAACACACATAAAAAGGCATCAAAATGACGACACTAAACACATAAAAAAAAACATCTATAATTACTCTGAATGTAAATGGACTAAATGCACCAATAAAGAGACAGAGAGTCTCAGACTGGATATAGAAACACGATCTGTCTATATGCTGCCTACAAGAGACACACCTTAGACTTAGAGACACAAACTAAAACTCAAAGGATGGAAAAAAATACATCAAGCAAACAATAAGCAAAAAAGAGCAGGAGTAGCAATATTAATTTCTTACAAAATAGACTTTAGACTTAAATCCACCACAAAGGATAAAGAAGGACACTACATAATGATAAAAGGGACAATTGACCAGGAAGATATAACCATATTAAATATTTATGCACCCAATGACAGGGCTGCAGGATACATAAATCAAATTTTAACAGAACTGAACAGTGAGATAGACACCTCCACAATTATAGTAGGAGACTTCAACACACCACTTTCGGAGAAGGACAGGACATCCAGTAAGAAGCTCGATAGAGACACGGAAGACCTAATTACAACAATCAACCAACTTGACCTCATTGACTTATACAGAACTCTCTACCCAACTGCTGCAAAGTATAGTTTTTTTTCTAGTGCACATGGAACATTCTCTAGAATAGACCACATATTAGGTCATAAAACAAACCTTTGCAGAATCCAAAACATCGAAATATTACAAAGCATCTTCTCAGACCACAAGGCAATGAAGCTAGAAATCAATAACAGAAAAACTAGGGAAAAGAAATCAAATACTTGGAAAATGAACAATACCCTCCTGAAAAAAGACTGGGTTATAGAAGACATCAAGGAGGGAATAAGGAAATTCTTAGAAAGCAACGAGAATGAAAATACTTCCTATCAAAACCTCTGGGACACAGCAAAAGCAGTGCTCAGAGGCCAATTTATATCAATAAATGCAACATACAAAAAGAAGAAAGAGCCAGAATCAGAGAACTGTCCCGACAACTTGAACAAATAGAAAGTGAGCAACAAAAGAACCCATCAGGCACCAGAAGAAAACAAATAATAAAAATTAGAGCTGAACTAAATGAATTAGAGAACAGAAAAACAATTGAAAGAATTAACAAAGCCAAAAGCTGGTTCTTTGAAAAAATTAACAAAATTGATAAACCATTGGCCAGACTGACTAAAGAAATACAGGAAAGGAAACAAATAACCCAAATAAGAAACGAGAACGGCCACATCACAACAGACCCAACTGAAATTAAAAGAATCATATCAGATTATTATGAAAAATTGTACTCTAACAAATTTGCAAACCTAGAAGAAATGGATGAATTCCTGGAAAAACACTACCTACCTAAACTAACACAATCAGAAGTAGAACAACAAAATAGACCCATAACAAAAAAAGAGATTGAAACGGTAATCAAAAAACTCCCAACAAAAAAAAGCCCAGGCCCAGATGGCTTTACTGCAGAGTTCTACCAAACTTTCAGAGAAGAGTTAACACCACTACTACTAAACGTATTTCAAAGCATAGAAAAGGACGGAATACTACCTAACTCATCCTATGAAGCCACCATTTCCGTGATACCAAAACCAGGTAAAGACATCACAAAAAAAGAAAATTACAGACCTATATCCCTCATGAACATAGATGCAAAAATCCTCAACAAAATTCTAGCCAATAGAATTCAACAACATATCAAAAAAAAAAATCCACCATGAGCAAGTGGGATTTATACCAGGTATGCAAGGTTGGTTTAATATTAGAAAAACCATTAATGTAATCCACCATGTAAATAAAACAAAAGACAAAAACCACATGATCTTACCAATTGATGCAGAAAAGGCATTTGACAAAGTGCAACACCCATTTATGATAAAAACTCTCACCAAAATAGGAATTGAAGGAAAATTCCTCAACATAATAAAGAGCATCTATACAAAGCCAACAGCCAACATCACTCTAAATGGAGAGAGCCTGAAAGCATTTCCCTTGAGAACAGGAACCACACAAGGATGCCCTTTATCACTGCTCTTATTCAACATTGTGCTAGAGGTCCTAGCCAGAGCAATTAGGCTAGACAAAGAAATAAAGGGCATCCAGATTGGCAAGGAGGAAGTCAAATTATCTCTATTTGCAGATGACATGATCTTATACACAGAAACCCCTAAGGAGTCCTCCAGAAAACTACTGAAACTAATAGAAGAGTTTGGCAGAGTGTCAGGTTATAAGATAAACATACAAGAATCACTTGGATTCCTCTACATCAACAAAAAGAACGTCGAAGAGGAAATAACCAAATCAATAGTGTTCACAGTAGCCCCCCAAAAGATCAAATACTTAGGAATAAATGTTACCAAAGATGTAAAAGACCTATACATAGAAAACTACAAAGTACTACTCCAAGAAACTAAAAAGGACCTACTTAAGTGGAAAAACATACCTTGCTCATGGATAGGAAGACTTAACATAGTAAAAATGTCTATTCTACCAAAAGCCATCTATACATAGAATGCACTTCTGATCCAAATTCCAGTGACATTTTTTAATGTGATGGAGAAACAAATCACCAACTTCATATGGAAGGGAAAGAAGCCTCGGATAAGTAAAGCATTACTGAAAAAGAAGAAGAAAGTGGGAGGCCTCACTCTACCTGATTTCAGAACCTATTATACAGCCACAGTAGTCAAAACAGCCTGGTACTGGTACAACAACAGGCACGTAGACCAATGGAACAGAATTGAGAACTCAGATATAAATCCATCCACATATGAGCAGCTGATATTTGACAAAGGTCCAATGTCAGTTAGTTGGGTAAAAGATAGTCTTTTTAACAAATGGTGCTGGCATAACTGGATATCCATTTGCAAAAGAATGAAACAGGACCCATACCTCACATCATGCACAAAAACTAACTCAAGTGGATCAAAGACCTAAAGATAAAGACTAAAACGATAAAGATCATGGAAGAAAAAATAGGGACAACCTTAGGAGCCCTAATACAAGGCATAAACAGAATACAAAACATTACCAAAAATGACGAAGAGAAACCAGATAACTGGGAGCTCCTAAAAATCAAACACCTATGCTCATCTGAAGACTTCACCAAAAGAGTAAAAAGACCACCTACAGACTGGGAAAGAATTTTCAGCTATGACATCTCTGACCAGCGCCTGATCTCTAAAATCTGTAGGATTCTGTCAGAACTCAACCACAAAAAGGCAAACAACCCAATCAAGAAGTGGGCAAAGGCGATGAACACGGACTTCACTAAAGAAGATATTCGGGCAGCTAACAGATACATGAGAAAATGCTCTCGATCGTTAGCCATTAGAGAAATGCAAATTAAAACTACGATGAGATTCCATCTCACTCCAACAAGGCTGGCATTAATCCAAAAAACACAAAATAATAAATGTTGGAGAGGCTGCGGAGAGATTGGAACTCTTATACACTGCTGGTGGGAATGTAAAATGGTATAACCACTCTGGAAATCTATCTGGCGTTATCTTAAAAAGTTAAAAATAAAACTACCATACAACCCAGAAATCCCACTCCTCGGAATATACCCTAGAGAAGTAAGAGCCTTCACACAAACAGATATATGCACACCCATGTTTATTGCAGCTCTGTTTATAATAGCAAAAAGGTGGAAACAACCAAGGTGTCCATCAACGGATGAATGGATAAATAAATTGTGGTATATTCGCACAATGGAATACTATGCATCGATAAGGAACAGTGAAGAACCTGTGAAACATTTCATAACATGGAGGAACCTGGAAGGCATTATGCTGAGTGAAATTAGTCAGAGGCAAAAGGACAAATATTGTATAAGACCACTATTATAAGATCTTGAGAAATAGTATAAACTGAGAAGAACACATAATTTTGTGGTTGGGGGGGAGGGAGGGAGGGTGGGAGAGGGTTATTTCTGATTAGTTAGTAGATAAGAACTACTTTCGGTGAAGGGAAGGACAATACTCAATACATGGAAGGTCAGCTCAACTGGACTGGACCAAAAGCAAAGAAGTTTCAGGGATAAACTGAATGCTTCAAAGGTCAGCGGAGCAAGGGCGGGGGTTTGGGGACCATGGTTTAAGGGGACTTCTACGTCAATTGGCAAAATAATTCTATTTTGAAAACATTCTGCATTCCACTTTGAAATGTGGCGTCTGGGGTCTTAAATGCTAACAAGCGGCCATCTAAGATGCATCAATTGGTCTCAACCCACCTGGATCAAAGGAGAATGAAGAACACCAAGGTCACACGATAACTATGAGCCCAAGAGACAGAAAGGGCCACATGAACCAGAGACTTACATCATCCTGAGACCAGAAGAACTAGTTGGTGCCCGACCACAACCGATGTCTGCCCTGACAGGGAGCACAAGAGAGAACCCCTGAGGGAGCAGGAGATCAGTGGGATGCAGACCCCAAATTCTTACAAAAAGACCATACTTATTGGTCTGACTGAGACTAGAGGAATCCTGGCGGTCATGGTCCCCAAACCTGTTGGCCCAGGACAGGAACCATTCCTGAAGACAACTCATCAGACATGGAAGGGACTGGACAGTGGGTAGGAAAGAGATGCTAATGAAGAGTGAGCTATTTGTATCAGGTGGACACTTGAGACTGTGTTGGCATCGCCTGTCTGGAGGGGGATGGGAGGATAGAGAGAGTTGGAAGCTGGCAAAATTGTCACGAAAGGAGAGACTGGAAGGGCTGACTTGTTAGGGGGAGAGCAAGTGGGAGTATGGAGTAAGGTGTATATAAACTTATATGTGATAGTCTGACTTGATTTGTAAACGTTCACTTGAAGCTCAATAAAAGTTAAAAAAAAAAAAAAAAAGAAGTAAATGGCAGAGCAGGAAATTGAACCCAGAGAACTGACAATTTAATATAAACAATATGAGATTTTAAATCAGAGGACCTGGCATAAATAAGCTTTTAACTGTGGTCAAGTCACTTCTCTCCTCTGGATACGTATTAAAAATATATGAATTGTGCAGCATTTAAAGATATCTTGCATATTATTGAAGACCTGGTGGCACTGTGGTAAAGAGCTATGGTGAGCTACTGATGCTAACCAAAAGGTCTGTGGTTCCAACACACCAACTGTTCCGTGGGAGAAAGATGTGGCAGTCAACTTCCATAACGGTTACAACGTTAGAAATCTATGGGGGCAGTTCTACCCTGACCTGTAGGGTCGCTACCAGGCAGACTCAACCGTAAGGCAACAGGTTTGGTGTTTGTTTTTGCATATTACTACTGAAAATAAGAATACTTGTTCGAATATGAAATGTCTAAAGAATATTCTGTTTCATTGAAATGTAAACTTTTTTTATTTGTTGTAAGCATTCATTTTTAGTTAATATGTGTCATTTCTTTCTCTTTTAAAGAGGTACTTTTAAAATTCTTAAATTAACTGCTTCAACTTGATTGACACAGTGGCTGCAACAATGGGCTTAAGCACCATCGTGAGGATGGTGCAGGATCGGACAGAGTTTTGCTCTGTCGTACATAAGGTGACCGTGAGCCGGAACCCACTGTTGGCACCTAACAACAGCAACAACTTGATTTTGTTAAGTGCCTTTAAACATAGAGTTTAGCCATAAATTTAAATAGAAATTTTATGTAAAGAGTACAACTTTAAAAAGTAAAGTTCAGTAATGTAGTTTGAACTTTAATTAAATCATATTTTGGCTTATGAAAAAAAATTGAATACCGGTAAAGCTTAATTCCTTCATCTGTAAAAATTAAAAATAAATTGAAAATGAAGTTCTAACATTGTCTTTCTGGACTCCAATGGATCATTTTCTTCTCTGCTTAGAAGGCCACTGGAAAAATGCCTTTCTATCTCTGAACCAAAAGAACAAACCGGTTGCTGTCAAGCCGATTCTGACTCTCGGTGACACTGTGTCAGAGTAGAACTGTGCTCATAGGGTTTTTATGACTGTGATGTTTTGAAAGCAGATTACCAGGATTTTCTTCCCAAGATGCCTCTCAGTGGTCTCGAATTGCCCACCTTTTGGTCAGTAGCCAAGTACTTAAAAATTTGCGCCATCCCGGGACTAATTCTGTCCCTAAGGGGCTGTAATAGAAAGAAACACATTGCACCTTTCTCATCGCAGTGATGTAAACTGTATTGCATTCTGTGACAACTGCATTTGGTCTCCAGGGCAGCAGCCATTCTATCTCACTTAGCTCATACCCTGCATGACTTGGGGGAGAGAGGAGATAATGGACAGCATTTTATGGCTAACAAGTAGAGCATGACGTAGGGTTAGAAACAAGACATGACCATTACTTCTTAGCCATATTCCTCTGATTGTTACTTGTTTATGAACGTCGTGGGAGGAAATGACAATGCATATAAACAGGAGAACTTCATTTGTAATTTATGCTTCTTTTGAAAATGCCAGCAGCAAACCATTTACAAAGTATTCAAACCACCTATGACTAATCACAGGATGACCTGTGTTACCCTTGTGAGGTGGTGAGGAAACAGATTGAAGACATGTTCCTCTAATTTTGAGCATTTCTAAAGCAACGTTACACCCCAATTCCAATTTCCCCACTGCAGGTGTCCACAGTGTCTTCAAGCTCATGATATTTTGAAGCCTACATATTTTCCCCCATGGGTGTTAATGGCCCACACTAAATAGAATTAGCTAAGTAGGGCCTTGAGTTGCTAGGCAGTCTTTACCCGTATCCTTATCGGCTCGCTTTCTCATTTGCTGTGGCAGCTGTTTCAAACCTTTACATTCGTTAACATCCAATAAATATTGAGTGAAGCTTTCTCTGTAGTAGGCACTATACCTTCTTCTCGTATGCAGATTTGCTTCACTCTCAGCAAATAAATCAATTTTCTATTTCACCTTTTCAACTAAACTTCCTTCCTTTACTTCCAAATATGTCTACCTCCTCACATGTTTACGTCTTTCCTCACTATCTTTGAGGAAGAGACATCTTTCCCAAATTTATCCTCACCCCTCACCCCCTACTTTCATTCCTGTTGATCTTCCTACATCACGTGGAACAAATGATGTCTGCCTTAGTCGTCTAGTGCTGCTATAGCAGAAATACTACAAGTGGATGGCTTTAACAAAGAGGAATTTATTCTCCCACAGTTTAAGAGACTAAAAGTCCAAATTCAGGGGCCAGTACCAGAGAAAGTCTTTCTTTCTCCGTTGGCTGTGGGGGAAGATCCTTGTCATCAATCTTCCTCTGGTCCAGTAACTGCCCAGCGCAGGGACCCCGGGTCCAAAGAATGCACTCTGCTCCTGGCTTCTCTTGCTTGGTGGTACTGATGTCCCTATCCCTCTGCTTGCTTCTCTCTCCTTTTACCTCTTGTAAGATAAAAGGTGATGCAGGCCACACCCCAGGGAAACTCCGCTTACATCAGATCAGGGCTGTGAGCTGAGTAAGGGTGTTCCATCCCGCCCTAATCTTCTTTGACATAACCTAATCTTGCCTCATTGCCCATAGGCAGAAATTAGGATTTACAACACATAGGAAAATTACATCAGATCACAAAATGGAAGATAACCACATAATGCTGGCAGTCATGGCCTAGACAAGTTGACGTGTATTTTGGGGAGACACGATTCAGTCCTTGACAATGTCCTAGTATCGTTTATCCTGAAATGATCCTAGTATCATTATCCTAACATCGAATATCCTGCTTCACCTCTGTCTTCCTTCTCTCCAAATGGACTCATTTTTCTAGAATGCAAATCTGATAATTTTCAAATCTGCCTTTTACCCTCGCTCCCTATACTTAAACCCTTTAGTGGCTACTATTATCCTTAGGATATCCTAAGGACAAAACTTTTCAATGTGGCCTCTAAAGCCCTATACTGTCTGGCTTCTGTCTACCTCTCCATTCTCACCTTTCACTCACTCCTCCTCTGCTCAAGACATATTGTATTTTCAGACTCAAACACATCTTAGCCTTCTTCCCACCATAGGGCCTTGCACAAGTGCTTCTTTCTCTAGTTAAGTCCCATTCACCTTTCCACCACCACCTGTCTGTGGTAGCTTGCATGTTGCTGTGATGCTGGAAGCTATACCACTGATATTTCAAATACCAGCCGGGTCACTCATGGTGGACAGGCTTCAGCAGAGCCTCCAGACTAAGCCAAATTAGGAAGAAAGGCCTGGCAATCTACTTCCAAAAATTAGCTAATGAGAACCCTATGCATCACAACAGAAGATTGTCCAATATAGTGCTAGAAGATGAGTCCCTTAGATTGGAAGGCATTCAAAACATACAATGGCCACAACAGTGGAGTTGAACATACCAACGATATTGAAGTGGTACAGGACTGGGCAATGTTTTGTTCTGTTGTATAACAGAGTCGCCTAGCTCAAGCATAATTTCTGTAGGGAAGCCTTCCTTGACAAGGTACAATGCTTCTGTGGACTCTGATGGCCAGACATATGTCTTCTTAGCCCTTGTCATTATTGCCAATTTACATTTGTTTTCTGTGATTATTGATTAATCTCTGTCTCCTTCACTAAGCTATAAGTTCCATCAAGGGAGGGACTTGTCTGGTTGTGCTCACTATTTATTGCCAGAGGCTGGCCCAATGTCTTTTACTTCAGAGTTGCTCGGAAAATAGTTGTTGGATGAAAAGAAATCACAAGTCCTCTCTCAGAGGCTACTGGTCACCCCCAGATTGTCACATTGAACAGTTCCCTTGTCTCTGATCTTATCCTTTTAATTCTGCCATAATATTTGACACTGTTAACCATCCCATCCTTGAAACTCCTCCTTTCCTAAAGTTTTGTTTCTTAACTCACCTTTTTCTTTTATTACCTTTGTCTCTTTTACTATCTTTTTACTGTTTCATTGTAGATAATCAGTAGATATTTGTGGGATGGATGAATGAAATATTGGTTTTTCTTAGGGTTCTGTCACGGGTCTTTTTTCCTTCTGCCCTCTTTTCCTTGGTGATCTTATCTATTACCATGGCGTCACTGTTATCCACATTCTGGTTCAGACCTGTATTTCCAGTTGATTTTGTTCATGGTGTTGTCCTATAGGTATTTTAAACTAATGCGATCCAAACCAAACTGGTTTTCTTCCTTAAATGTTCTCCTTCTCCTTTATCCTTTTCTCAGTAAAGTTACTAACACCCAGTTTGGAGGCCCTGAAACCACTAACTGAGGTCATACTCAACTCCTGTCATTCTTCTCCACTAATTTCAAATTCTGTTGATAAAAATCAAGTATGATTCCACAATATCACCATTTGTGAGTTTCTAGCCACTATTGCCTAGTTCTGTAGTTCTCAAACTTTTATTTAGAAAAAGAACCCTTTTAAAAATGAACTACTAAAATATTATAGACAGATGAAGGGGAGCTGCTCTGGTGGAAGATGGGGGAAGGGATCTATCATGGATTGAATTGTGTCCCCCCCAAAATATCTGTCAACTTGGCTAGGTCATGATTCCCAGTATTGTATGATTGTCTGCCATTTTGTCACCTGATGTGATTTACCTATATGTAGTAAATCCTATCACTGTGATGTAATGAGTTGGATTAGTGGCAGTTATATTGATGAGATCTAAAGATCAGATAATGTTCTAAGCTAATCTCTTTTGAGATATAAAAGAGAGAAGTGAGCAGAGAGACGGGGACCACATACCACCAGGAAAGCAATGCCGGCAGCAGAGCACGTCCTTTGGACCTGAGGTTCCTGCACTGAGATACTCCCAGACCAAGGGAAGACTGATGATAAGGACCTTCCTCCAGAGCCGACAGAGAGGAAGAGCCTTCCCCTGAAGCTGGTGCCCTGAATTCAGACTTCTAGCCCACTGCACTGTGAGAGAATAAACTTCTCTTTGTTAAAGCCATCCACTTGTGGTATTTCTGTTATGGCAGCAGTAGATGACCAAGACAGGATCCTAGTGTACCCCCTTGTGCAATGAGGTGGTACCAAAAGATGTCATGGAACAGAGTTTCAAAACCACTGGCCTATGTGACTGCAACACCTTTTAAAAAACTGCTTTCAAATTTTTCTTCATATGAAAAACACAGAAATAGTACTTACCTGAGAGAGTTATTGTTAAAATTGAATTAAGGACCTTGGCGTGTGGTACTCACTCAGTAAATGATACTTGTAATCTTTATAACCTTTCTCCAAACTAACTTCTTATTTATACCTATTGATAAACAACATCATGATAAATGACGTAGAAATTGAAGTTGTCAGTGATTTCATTCTACTTGGATCAACAATCACGTCCATGGAATTAAAAAAAAACATGGAATTAGCAGTCAAAAAATCAAATGAGCTATTGCATTGGTCAGATCTGCTACAAAAGACCTCTTTAACGTTTTAGAAAGCGAAGATGTCATTTTGATGACTAAGGTGCATCTGACTCAAGCTGTGTTTTTTCAATTGCTTTATATGCATGTGCAGGTTGGAGTGAGAAAGGAAGACAGAAGCAGAATGATGTGCTCATGCTGTAGTGCTGGTAAAGAATATGGAATATGCTGTGGACTGCCAGAAGAACAAACAAATCAGCCTTTGAAGAGATATAACCGGAGTGCTTCTTAGAGAAGTGAGGATGTTGAGACGTCAGCTCATTTACTTTGGACACATAATCAGGAAAGACCAATTGCTAGAAAAGAACATTTTGTTTGGTAGAGAGTCAGTGAGAATGAGGGCAACCCTCAATGAGATGGATTGACGCAATAGCTGCAACAGTGGACTCGAGCATACTCACGATCGTGAGGATGGTGCGGGACTGGGCAACATTTCGTTCTGCTATACATAAGGTCGTCATGAGTTGGAGCCGACTTGATGTCAGCTAACATCAACAGTTTCTCTCAGATATGCATAATTAATCACCTAGTCTGGACACTGCTTAATATTATATTGTCTCCTTTTTCATTTCTATTTTTACCTACTTAGCCCAGGCTCTCATTGCATCATATGCAAACCATTTCCTAACTAGCCCTCATTCCTCCCATCAAATCTCCCATAGTTCATCCACACGTGTTATTCTTGGCTCAGGTATAATCCTTGGCTCTATACTTACTACAGAACAATGTTCAAACACTTAGCTTGCTGACTGCCTTGCACCATAACTGGTTCTTACCTTCATCCGTGTTTTTTTTTTTTTTGCTTCCTCACACAGACCCTCTGCTGAGGGCAAGTTTAGGTTCTTCATCGCTCTCTGAACAACCCAGACACCTTCCTACTACCACTCCACATTGTTTCCTCATTTACAGTGGGACGAGTACTCTGCTCTTCTAAGTCCTTGTTGTTTGTTGCTGTTGAGTTGGCTCCGACTCATGGCAGCCCCATGTACAACAGAATGAAATGTTGCTTAGTCCTGTGCCATCTTTAATATTGTTGGTATGCTCAAGTCCATTGTGTATTTTGAATGCCTTCCGATCTAGGGGACTCATCTTTCAGCACTATATTGGACAATCTTCTGTTGTGATCCCTGGGGTTTTCAGCAGCTGATTTTTAGAAGTAGATCATTAGGTCTTTCTTCCTAGACTGTTTTAGTCTGGAAGCTCTGCTGAAGCCTGTCCACCATGTGTGACCCTGCTGGTATTTGGAATATTGATGGCATAGCCTCCAGCATCATAGTAACGTGATAACAACACAGTATGAGAAACTGATAAATGGATGGTGGTCTGTAAGTCCTAGGCATCATTTAAGGGCTATTATAAAACACGGTGTGTCTCATCAGCTCCCAGAAGACTCCAACTAAGTCCACTTTGTTTGAATGGAGCTTTCTCAGATGTACCCTGAACTTTGAGCTGTTAGGAACTAATATGCATTGGTCCATTCATTCACATGATGGATATTTATGAAACATCTAGTGTGAGCTAGGTACTATAGGAGCTGCTGGAATACAACAGTGATGAGTAAATATAGCACCTTTTCTCAAGAAGGTTATATCTAACAGGGATGACAGAAAAAAAGCAATTATGATAGAGTGAAGTAAACGCTATAATTGGGAGTGCAGGGACCTGTGAGTGTATATAGAGGAGGACCTAAAATATTACAGGGGCAGATTGTGGTGTGCCAAGGATGTTTCCTTCGGGAAGAGACTCTTAGGCTGAGACTTAGCGGATGAATGGAGTTACGCAGGAGAAGAGAAGGGAAGACTGTTGCAGGCAGAGGAAACATCTCTGTCATTTGTCTTGAGGCAGGTCAATCACTGGAAGGCAGGAAGTGGAGTGGGTATTTATGTCAGGGTTCATCTTTAGCTTCAAAAGATCCAGGGAAACTGAAGACTCTGGCTTAGCATGATAAAGCATTCCCCATCCCTTCCTCGCCCCCTTCTGTCCTCCCTAGTGCCCCAGATGCGCATACACTCCCTTCTTTCTGTTTAGGAACTCTTCAGAATTAATGCCTCATTTCTAAGCTCGAAATTGTAGTCCCTGGGTGGCACAGATGGTTCAATGCTCAACTACTAGCCAAACGGCAGTGCAAACACACCGAGAGGCACCTCGGAGGAAAGGCCTGACGATCTGCTTCCTAAAGGTCACAGCCTTGAAAACCCTGTGGAACAGTTCTACCCTGCACACGTAGGATTGCCATGAGTCAGAATCAACTCAACTGCAACTAACAACAAGCTTGACATCAATAGTTTGATCTGAAGCAGACGACTTTTAGCAAACCACCAGGAGCTTGCCCCCTCCCCATCTCCATGTGACAATCCAAAATAATTCCGAGCTGCATAAACCTTGAAACCACCTAAGCCCCTCCTAGAGACCTCATAACTCTTTGAAAATCTTCAAACAGTGGAATTTTGTGGGTTTGTTTGATCTTTTTATGTTGCTGTTTTCAGAATATAACTTTTCTCTTTTCCTCTCAAGCCTGGGCTGTAGGCACTTGTCCAAGAGAAGAAAGGTCTGGAGTCCTGAGCCCGTCCCAGAGTACACATCAGGGTAGAGATGAAATGTAGGCAAGTGGTCTGGGATGACTTTATGAAGACTGCTCGAATGACTTGGCTGAAGTCTTCCTCTTACATCAGAAGTCAATGGTTTTAACAGCACAGTTTGATAAAACATTTTGCTTCAGCAGTCGTGTTAGAGTCATTAAGATGTAACCTTGGGAATGCTATACATGATTTAACTCCTCTTTGAACTAATTTCTCCTGGTTTTATAGACATATACTAGGTCTCTTTCCAGGCATACAAGGAGTTTTAAAAACAACCGTCATCTGGATTCTCTGCCTAGCCAAATTTTCTACTAATTTTTGAATATCTTTACCCATAGGTTAGTATCAGACACAAGGAGGAATAAAAATTATTTTGAGACAGAGTCATTTTCTAACTTTAAAATGAAGGTAGTAATAAAACAACAAAAAAACCTAAACTCAATGCCATCGAGTCGATTCCGACTCATGGCGACTATATAGGACAGGGTAAAACTGCCCCACAGGGCTTCCAAGGGGAGGCTGGTGGATTCAAACTGCCAGCCTTTTGGTTAGCAGCCAAGCTCTTAACCACTGCTCCAGGGCTCCAAAGATAGTAATATAAGCCGACAACTTCTTATTAGAAACTCTTATTGGCAGATATATTTAAGAACTCAAAATTTTGGTGATATTAGAAAGATAATGTGGTATCTGTATTACATAATATCCCAAGCAGGATCTGGGACAGCACCCTATAATCAAGCATAATATTTCTGCTGTGGGACATTTGAGTATTCACACTACATGGCATAGCCTCATACTAGTTCACCAAACAAGTTTTGGTGTCAAATTTAGGATTTTGGATTTTGGGATTGCTGATAAGGAATTGTGTACCTGTCCTCATCTTGCTTCGTTGAAAGAGTTCCTGTACAAATGCGATATTAGTCAGAAAAAGGATATTTCAACATAAAATAGTCTAGATCAACAGCATTAAAGTATCTTTGTCCTGTTTTGGCACATGTGTGTTTGCAAAATCCCTTTTGATGACAAATGAAGTAAGTTCTGAATCTGGAAATTCAATATACTACTCTCTAATCTTACTCATGAAAGAAAGGCCTGGTGATGTACTTCTGAAAATTAGCCAGCAAAAACCCTATGGATCGAAACGGTCTGATCCGAAATGGATAACAGGGATGGTGCATTCGTTCTGTTGTACATTGGGTGGCCATGAGTCAGGGGCTGTTGTTGATGGCAGCTAACAACAGCCTTACTCATAATCATGCTGTCAGTTGCTCTTTGCTGAGCTAGTTGCTTTTCTAATATACATTTCCTTCTTAGCAAATTACAGGAATTTCTCTTCCTTGTTGGCCTTTTAAGCACAGCCCTTTCTATTTTTATCACCTGTTTTGAGAACCTTTTCTAAAATTAGGGCTGGGCCTGTGATTAGTTGATTGTGTTAGTGTCATGGGCATTTTGGATTTGTTTAATTTCTAGAAATCATGCTACTGTGGGGTCATGCAAACAGTAAAGTACTTGAAATACTTAGAACTCCTGGATTAGCACCTCATTTCTGCTTTCTAACCACCAAAAACCAAAAACCCACTGCCGTCGAGTTGATTCCGACTCATAGCGACCCTAGAGGACACAGTAGAACTGCCCCGTAGAGTTTCCAAGGAGCACCTGGTGGATTCAAACTGCCGACCTTTTGGTTAGCAGCCATAGCAGTTAACCACTACGCCACCAGGGTTTCCTTTCTAGCCACATGGACAATAATTTCATCTAATTTGACTGAGCCTTAATTTCTCATCTTCTAAATGGGGATAATAATACCAGTCTTTGCTACTTCTCAGGCATGGTGTGAAGTGATATTAGATAATGTCAGTGCAAGCAAAAAGATAAACTGAAAATCACATTCAAGGAAAGTGAACTATCTAAATCCCAGGTCTATAGATATTTAAAGGACCATTAGTTGTTACTGTTAGGTGCCATCAAGTCAGTTCAGACTCATAGTGACCCTGTGTACCACAGAACGAAACACCGTCTGGTCCTGTACCAGCCTTACAATTGATGTGGTTGAGCCCATTGTTGCAGCCACTGTGTTAGTCCATCTTGGGTCTTCCTTTTTTCCTCTGACGCTGTACTTTACCAAGCACGATGTACTTCCCCAGGAACTGAACCCTCGTAATAACATGTCCAAAGTACGTAAGACACAGTCTCAGCATCCTTGCTTCTAAGGAACATTCTGGTTGTACTTCTTCCAAGATGGATTTGTTTGTTCTTCTGGCAGTCCATGGTATATTCAATATTCTTCGCCAGTACCACAATTCAAAAGCATCAATTCTTCTTTGGTCTTCCTTATTCATTGTCCAGCTTTCACATGCATATAAGGCGATTGAAAATACCATGGCCTGGGTCAGGCGCACCTTAGTCTTCAAGGTGACATCTTTGCTTTTCAACACTTTAAAGAGGTCTCTTGCGGCAGATTTGCCCAATGTGATGCATCTTTTGAGTTCTTGACTGCTACTTCCATGGCTGTTGATTGTGGATCCAAGTAAAATGAAATCCTTGATAACTTCACTCTTTTCTCTATTTATCATGATGTGGCTTCTTGGTCTAGTTGTCAGGATTTTTATTTTCTTTGTGTTGAGGTGTAATCCATACTGAATGCTATGGTCTTTGATCTTCATCAGTAAGTACTTCAAGTCCTCTTCACTTTCAGCAAGCAAGGCTCTGTCATCTGCATAATGCAGGTTGTTATTGAGTCTTCCTCCAACACTGATGCCCCGTTCTTCTTCATATAGTCCAATTTATCAGATTATTTGCTCAGCATACAGATTGAATAGGTATGGTGAAAGGACACGACCCTGACACATACCTTTCCTGACTTCTGTTCGAAAAACTGCCTCTCGATCTATATATAGGTTCCTTATGAGCCACAATTAAGTGTTCTGGAATTCCCATTCTTCGCAATGTTATCCATAATTTTGTTATGATCCACACAGCCAAATGCCTTTGCATAGTCAATGAAATACAGGTAAACATCCTTCCGGTATTCTCTACTTTCAGCCAGGATTCATTGGACATCAGCAATGATACCCCTGGTTCTACATTGTCTTCTGAAAGCGGCGTGAATTTCTGGCAGTTTCCTGTTGATATACTGCTGCAGCTGCTTTTGAACGATCTTCAGCAAAATTTTGCTTGTGTATGATATTAATGATATTGTTCAGTAATTTCCACATTCAGTTGGATCACCTTTCTTGGGAATAAGCGTAAATACGGATCTCTTTAGTCATTTGGTCAGGTAGCTGTCTTCCAAATTCCCCGGCACAGGCAAGTGAGCACTTCCAGTGCTGCATATGTTTGTTGAAACATCTCAACAGATACTCTGTCAATTCCTGGAGCCTTGTTTTTCACCAAATCCTTCAGTGCATTTTGGATGTCTTCCTTCAGTAACATCGGTTCTTGTTCATATGCTACGTCTTGAAAATGGTTGAACGTCGACTAATTCTTCTTGATGCGATGACTCTGTGTATTCCTTCCATCTTCTTTTGATGCTTCCTGCATTGTTTAATATTTTCCCCATAGAATCCTTCACTATTGCAACTCGAGGCTTGAATTTTTTCTTCAGTTCTTTCAGCCTGAGAAATGTGGAGATGTTCTTCCCTTTTGGTTTTCCGTTTCTAGCTCCCTGCACATGTCATAATACTTCACTTTGTCTTCTCAAGCTGCCCTTTGAAATCTTCAGTTCTCTTACTTCATCATTTCTTCCTTTTGCTTTAGCTACTTGACATTGGAGAGCAAGTTTCAGAGTCTCCTCTGACATCCATCTTGGTCTTTTCTTTCTTTCCTGTCTTTTCAGTGACCTCTTGCTATCTTCATGTATGATGTCCTTCCACAGCTCATCTGGTCTTCAGTCATTGATGTTCAGTGTGTCAAATCTATTCTTACGGTGGTCTCTAAATGCAGGTGGGATATACTCAAGGTTGTGCTTTGGCTCTCGTGGACTTGCTCTGATTTTCTTCAGTGTCACCTTGAACTTGCATATGAGCAATTGTTGGTCTGTTCCACAGTCCGCCCCTAGCCTTGTTCTGACTGATGATATTGAGCTTTTCCATCGTCTCTTTCTACAGGTGTATTCAATTTGATTCCTGTGTGTTCCGTCTGGCAAGGTCCATGTGTATAGTCACCATTTATGTTGGTGAAAAAAGGTGTTTGCAATGAAGAAGTCATTGGTCTTGCAAAATTGTATCATTTGATCTCCAGCATTGTTTCTGTCACCAAGGCCATATTTTCCAACTACTGATCCTTCTTCTTTGTTTCCAACTTTTGCATTCCCATCACCAGTAATTATCAATGCATCTTGTTTGTATGTTCAATCAATTTCAGACTTCAGAAGCTGGTAAAAATCTTCAGTTTCTTCATCTTTGGCCTTAGTAGTTGGTGCATGAATTTGAATAACTGGTCTCTCTTGTAGGCATATGGATATTATCCTATCACTGACAGCGTTGTACTTCAGGATAGATCTTGAAGCGTTCTTTTTGATGTTTCAAGTTGTCATTCCCAGCATAGTAGACTGTATGATTGTCTGGTTCAAAATGGCCAGTACCAGTCCATTTCAGCTCACTAATGCCTAGGATATTGATGTTTATGCGTTCCATTTCATTTTTGACGATTTCTGATTTTCCTAGACTCATACTTTGTACAGTCCGTGTTCCAATTATTAATGGATGTTTCCAGCTGTTTCTTCTTATTTTAAGTCATGCCACATCAGCAAATGAAGGCTCTGAAAGCTTTATTCCATCTGCTCCGTTAGGGTCGACTCTACATTGAGGAGGCAGCTCTTCTCCAGCCTTCTTTTGAGTGCCTTCCAACCGGTGGGGCTCATTTTCCAGCACAATATCAGACAGTGTTCTGCTGCCATTCATAAGGTTTTCAACTGGCTGATGCTTTTCAGAAGTAGACTGCCAAGTCCTTCTTCCTAGTCTGTCTTAGTCTGGAAGCTCAGCTGGAACCTGTCCTCCATGGGGTGACCCTGCTGGTATCTGAATACCAGTGGCATGGCTTCCAGCATCACAGCAACATGTAAGCCCCACAGTACAACAAACTGACAGACACATGGGGACTTAAAGTATTATCTATGGATAAACGTCAGATTATTTGACTTCATTGTTGGTCAGATCTAGATGTTGTTAGGTGGTGTTGATTCGATAGTGGCCTCATATGACAGAATGGAACTGCCCTATAGCATTTTCTAGGCTGTAACCTTTACGGGAGCTGATCTCCAGATCTTCCTCCCTCAGAGCCACTGGGTGGGTTCAAACGGTCAGCCTTTCCGTTAGCAGCTGAGTGCTTAACCATTGTACTACCAGGGCTCCTTTCAGATTTAGGTGGTGGTGTTGTGTGCCGTCAAGTTGATTCCAACTCATGGTATCCTTAACAGAATTGCCCCATAGGGTTTCCTAAGCTGTAAATTTTTATGGGAACAGATCAACAGGTCTTTTCTCCTGCAGAGCCACTGATGGGTTGGAACCACAGACCTTTCAGTTGATAGCCAAGTGCTTAACCATTGTGCTACCAGAGCTCCTTCAGATCTGGTTAGGGTCCATTTATTAAGTGTCAGCTGTATCAGGTGCATGAGGTTATCCTCTTTCAATCCTAACAGTACTCCTGTGAGATGACTGGCATTATCTCCATTTGAGAGATGACAGAGACTTGGCCAAGGTCACATCAGCAGTTAGTGCTCAAGCCAGGATTGAAAAACAGATTTACTTAATGGTAAAGTCAGCACTCTTTCTAAATAAAAAAACTATTTTGCAATAGTGAAAGTTTTTCAGTTGTTATTTTGTGTATTGCGAATTTAGAACAAGATGGGGTCCACGAAAATTTAGATAGTTCATTTTCCTTTAATGTAAATTCCAGATGATATTAAAAAAAACTACACACTTTGGAAACTCAGAGGAAATTAGTCATTATTTGATGCTTTGGAAAATTAGTTCATCCCTCTTTGTGGTAGAATTTACTCTCATACAATTTTCATAAACAAGCAAAAATGTTTTACTTGTTTAAAAAAGGTTTAACAACCTGTTCTTCCCTCAGGCAGCTCAGAGAAAGTAAAACATTTTTCTTTACTATCCCCTCAGCCTAGTGGTTCGCTTGCCTTGAATAAATTGTTGACTTGAGAAACCCAGGTCAGCCTCCCAAATCATTGTCTTTTCTTATTTCCATTAAGCATTCTGCTCCACAATGCTGTCCTAGCCGTCAGTGATTACTTTTACTGAGACCCTGGGTGTACTCACCCATGGACAAGGAAGCACAGATGAGGTGATGGGCTGGGGTTGAAGAGTGACTAGTAAGGTTCTCTTTATTTTAGTCTCTGGCTCTCGTGCGTGTGCATGCACATATACACACACACACTCTCTCTCTCTCCCTTACCTTTTCATTTCCTCTTTTTTCCTCCTCCCCTCCCTTTCCCCTCTCTCAGATCCCCTCTTCACTCTCATTTAAGAAGATCTGAGAAGTATTTGCTGGCTGTGGGAAACAGAGAGCCCAAGGGATGTTAGAAGACCTGCAGCCCACAAAGGCCTTTCCAACGCCTCATTCTGCCAACTGTGGTTTCATTATGGAGAGTAAAAGTCTCTATAGATTCAGATACTTCCTGATGACATATAGCCAATTATTAATTTATGTCTAGGTGTCAGCGGCTTTAATTAGATAAAATACCCAGAAAGAATTGTTGTTAGCTGCCATCAAGTTGGGCCCCCAACTCATAGCAACCTCATGCACAATGGAACAAAATGCTGCTAGGCCCTGTGCCACAATCAGTTGCAGATTTGGCCATTGTAATCCATAGGGTTTTCATTTACTGATTTTTGGAAGTAGATTGCCAGGACTTTCTTCTTACAGAAAGAATTAGTTTTGGTGAAAAGGAGTTTAAGTGAGAGTGGATTTGAGGGCAAGGTAGATTCCAGCTTCATATGATTTTCGTCTAAGCAGAGGCCATGGGGTACTGGAAAGTAGAATGTGAGAAGTGAGGCTCTGAGTGATCCATGTTTGATACTTTCCTACAATTTTGTCAGAATGAGAAGTAGAGGGAAGCTAGTTGGCTGCTCCTATTTTTGCTAGACAAAGTGATGAAAGAAAGAGATGAGCTCTGGGCTTCAGAGTCAAAGCTCAAGTACCACATAAAAAACCTCAGAGTTGTCACTTATCCCCTGAATTATTTCTTGTAGTAACAGCTGATACTGCTGAAAACCAAA
This sequence comes from Elephas maximus indicus, assembly GCF_024166365.1. Lineage (NCBI taxonomy): Eukaryota > Metazoa > Chordata > Mammalia > Proboscidea > Elephantidae > Elephas > Elephas maximus. The sequence continues at coordinate 27,959,251 of NC_064832.1, read as the reverse complement.
CTCAGAGTCTTATTGTAAGAGTGGCTGAATTACAATGCCAACTGAATTCCCAGCCTCAAATGGTGTCTGAAGTTAAAGTAAGGGCATTGATTAGGAAGAAATAGGATCCTGAAACTTGGAATGAGGACATATGTGCGGATAATCAGGAAGCTGGGGACAGTAGCCCCTAAATTCCGTTGAATCACTCCTGCCAACAGAGCCAGCCCTCTCACTCCCATATGAAGAGATTACTTTACCCTCCCCAGTAAAACCATTAGCCCCCCCACACCCATCTGATGAGATTAACCCAGCTGTGTCTGAAGAGCCTTTGTCTGATACCTCACCCAGGGCAGTGTCTGAGTCATTGACTGGGGGATGGCCTGGGGCAGTTGCCCTACAAGACATTGCTGAATGTTCCCAGGACCCACCACCATCACCCATATTTGCTTCTAGACCTATAACTTAAGTCCCTGTGAACCCCAAAAGGTGAAGTACAAAGTATGTCCGAGGAGGAGGTACACTACACTCCAAAAGAACTGCTTGACTTTTATGTACAAACAGAAGCCTGGGGAATATGTGTGGGTATGGCTGTTAAGGCTGTGAGATAATGGTGCAAGGAAAGTAAAGATGGATCAATCTGAGTTTATTGATGTGGGCCCACTAAGCACAGATTCTTCATTCGGTGTTTCAGCTCAGGAGGTTATTTAATTGGGCCACTGAAGCATGGATTATGCAGTGGCCTACCCTAAATCAAGCTGAAGTACCAGACCTGCATTGGTATACTGTAGAAGAAGGTATCCAAAGTCTTAGGGAAATTGGCATGTTAGAGTATATTTATCAGGTTAGACCCACAGACCCACACATGGATACACCTTTTACCACAGTGGATACACCTTTTACCACAGTGGTAAGGAAAAAATTTGTGAAGGGAACCCCAGCATCCTTGAAGACTGCTGTGATTCCGATTTTGTGTATGTGAGATTTCACAGTGGGAACTGCCCTAACCCAATTAAGACACCTAACTGCAATGGGGTTGATTGGACCCTGTGGAGGTAGGGGCCAAGTGGTCGCACTAAATTGACAAAGACAAGGTGGGTATGGCTACCATGATGGACAACAGAGTCAAGGCAGTAATCAGAATAGGCTGTCTTGTATGGACTTAAAGCATTAGCTGCTTAGTCACGGTATCCCTAGGGGTGAAATACATGAGAAATCTACTAAATATTTACTTGATCTGTATGAATGGAAGAATTCTAGGTCAAGGGAACAGCAGTCTAACACTAATCACCAGAATAGTCACAGACGTTCAGTCAATTCCCAGACTTGAGTGAGTTTACAGACCAACAATGCCTTGAATAAAGGGGAGGCCAAGTCCCATTGAGGAAGGACCCCACCACATTGCCAAACATTTATACTGTTAATCTTTCTTCCAGCCTTCCCCAAAGGGATCTGCTGCCTTTTATGAGAATGACTGTTCATTGGAAAAAAGAAAATAATCAGACTTTTTGGGGATTACTGGATACTGGCTCTGAACTGACACTAATTCCAGGAGACCTAAAACATTATCCAAAACCAGGGGACCCACTAGTCATAGTGGGGGTGTATGAAGGTCAGGTTATTAATGAAGCCTTAGCTCAGGTTCATCTCACAGTGGGTCCAGTGAGTCCCTGAACCCATCCTATAGTGATTTTCCCAATTCCAGAATGCATAATTGGAATAGACATATTCAGCAACTGGCAGAACCCCCACAGGATTCCTGACAAGTAGAATAAGGGCTATTATGGTAGGAAAAGCCAAGTGGAAGCCATTACAACTGTCCCTACCTAGGAACAGAGTAAACTGAAAATACTGCATTTCTGGAGGGATTACAGATATTACTGCCATGATCAAGAACTTGAAGAATGTAGGGGTGGTGATTCCCACCACATCCCAATTCAGCTAGCCATTTGGCCTGTGCAAAAAACAGATGGATCTTGAAGAATGATAGTGGATTATTGTAAATTTAAGCAGGTGGTGACTTCAATTGCAGCTGCTCTTCCATATGTGGTTTTATTGCTTGAGCAAATTAATACATCTCCTAGTATCTGGTATGCAAATATTGATCTGGCCAATGCCTTTTTCTCCATTCTGATTTGGGAGGAACACCAGAAGCAGTTTGCCTGGCAAGGCCAGATATACACGTTCACTGTTCTACCTCAGAGGTATATCAACTCTCAAGCCCTATGTCATAATTTAGTCCACAGGGAGCTTGATCAACTTTCCCTTCCACAGGAGGTCACACTGGTCCATTACATTGATGACAGTATGCTGACTGGACCTAGGAAGGAAGAAGCGTCAGTGACTCTAGACTTACTGGTAAAACATTTATGGGATAAGCCTGTTGCCATCAAGTCCATTCTGACTCATAGAGACCCTATAGGACAGAGTGGAACTTCCCCATAGGGTTTCTGTCTTAGCTATCTAGTGCTACCATAACAGAAATACCGCAATCGGATGGCTTTAACAAAGAGAAATTTATTTTCTCACAGTAAAGTAGGCTTTAGAAGTCCAAATTCAAGGCGTCAGCTCCAGGGGAAGGCTTTCTCTCTCTTTCAGTTCTGGAAGAAGGCCCTTGTCCTCAATCTTCCCATGGTCAAGGAGCTTCTCAGGCACAGGGACTCTGGGTCCAATGGATGCCCTTTGCTCTGGGTGTCTGCTTTCTTGGTGGTATGATTCCCCAACTCTCTGTTTGCTTTCCTTTCCTTTTATCTCTTGAGAGATAAAAGATATTGCAGGCCACACCCCAGGGAAACTCCCTTTACCTTGGATCAGGGAGGCGACCTGAGTAAGGGTGGTGTTACAATCCCACCCTAATCCTCTGAACATAAATTACGATCACAAAATGGAGGACAAACACACAATACTGGGAATCATAGCCTAACCAAGTTGACATATTTTTTGGGGGACACAATTCCATCCATGACAGTTTCTAAGGAGCAGCTGGTAGATTCAAATTGCTGACCTTTTGGTTGGCAGCCATAACTCTTAACCACTGCACCACCAGGGCTCCATTTGCAGGATAAACCAAAAACTAAACCTAGTGCTGTCAAGTCGATTCCGACTCATAGTGACCCTATAGGACAGAGTAGAACTGCCCCGTAGAGTTTCCGAGGAGCACCTGGCGGATTCGAACTGCCGACCCTTTGGTTGGCAGCCATAGCACTTAGCCACTACGCCACCAGCATTTCCTAGTGACCCTACAGAGTGTGGAAAATTAATCCTACAAAAATTAAGGTGCCTTCCACCTCAGTGGATTTTCTAGGAGTCCAGTGGTATAGAACATGTTGAGATATTCCTTCTAAAGTGAAGGATAAGCTATTACATCTGCTCCCTCCTACAAAAAAAAAGGGAGGCACAGTGCCTGGTGGGCCTCTTTGGATTTTGGAGGCAACATATCCCTCATTTGGATGTGCTATTCCAGCCTATTTATCAAGTGACTTCAAAATCTGTTAGTTTTGAATGGGGCCTAGAGCAAGAGAAGGGTCTCTAACAGGTTCAGGCTGCTGTGCAAGCCACCCTACCACTTGGACCATGTGATCTGGCAGATCCAATGGTGCTTGAAGTGTTCATGTCCTTTGGAGAAGCAGTTTTTGGCTTGTTGCCAGGCCTTCATAGCTACTGAACATTTAACCATGGGCCACTAAGTCACCATGCAGCCTGAGCTGCCCATTGTGAACTGGGCGTTGTCTGACACACACAGCCATAAAGTCAGATGTATACAGTAGCACTCCATCAATAAATCAAAGCAGTATATACGAGATTGGGCCTGAGTAGGACCTGAAGGCACAAGTAAGTTGTATGAGGAAGTGGCCCAGATGCCCGTTGTCTCCACTCCTGTCACATTACCTTCCCTCTCCCAGTCTACACCTATGGCCTCATAGGGAGTTCCTTAGGATCAGTTGACCAAGGAAGAGGAAGCTCATGCCTGATTTACAGATGGTTCTGTGCAATAGGCACCACTCGAAAGTGGACAGCGGCAGCACTACAGCCCCTTTCTGGGACCTCCTTGAAGGACAGTGGTGAAAGGAAATTTTCTCAATGGGCAGAACTTCAAGCAGTGCACCAAGCTGTTCACTTTTTGGGGGAGGAGAAATGGCTAGATGTGTGATTGTATACTAATTAATGTGCTGTGGCCAATGATTTTGCTGAATGATCAGGACCTGGAAGGAATGTGATTGGAAAATTGGTGACAAGGAGGTATGGGGAAGAGGTATGTGGAGAGACCTCTCTGAATGGGCCAGAGAAGTGAAGATGTTTGTGTCTTATGTGAATGCTCACTAAAGGGTGACCTTGGCAGAGGAGGATTTTAACAATCAAGTGGATAGGATGATGTGTTCAGTGGAAACCAGTATCCTGCTTCCCCATCTACTCTCATCATTGCCCAATGGGCCCATGAACCAAGTGACCATGGTGGCAGGGATGAAGGTTATGCATGGGCTCAGCAACGTGGACTTCCACTTACCAAGGTCAACTTGGCTGCAGCCACTGCTGAATACCCAATCTGCCAGCAGCAGGACCAACTCTGAGTCCCTGATATGGCACCATTCCTCAAGGCGATCAGCCAACAACCTGGTGGCAGATTGATTACGTTAGACTGCTTGCATCATGGAAAGGGCAGCATTTCATCCTTACTGAAGTAAACGCTTACTCTGGGTATGGATTTGCCTTCCATGCTTGCCATGCTTCTTCCAAAACTATCATCCATGGACTTCTGCCAAACTGCCATCTGTGGACTCACAGAATGCCTTATCCACCATCATGGTATCCCACACAGCATTGCCTAGGATCAAGAAACTCACTTCACAGCAAATGAAGTGTGGCAATGGGTCCAGGCTCATGGACTTCACTAGTCTTACCGTGTTTCCCATCATCTTGAAGCAGCCGGATTTATAGAATGATGGAATGGCCACTTAAAAACACAATTAAAGCTCCAGATAGGTGGCAGTACTTTGCTGGGTTGGGGCACAGGAGGCTGTATATGCTCTAAACCAGCGTCCAATATATGGTGCTGTTTCTCCCATAACCAGGATTCATGGTTCCAGAAATCAAGAGGTGTAAATGGGAGTGGCGCCACTCACTATTACGTCTAGTGACCTGCTTGCAAAATTTTGCTTTCTGTCCCCACGACCCTATGATCTGTGGGCATAGAGGTCTTAGTTCCAAAGGGAGGAATGCTTCCAGCTGGAGACACAACGTGGATTCCATTGAACTGGAAGCTAAGAATGCCACCTGGCCTCTTTGGACTCCTCATGCCTCTGGACCAACAGGCAAAGAAGGGAGGTATCATATTGGCTTGTGTGATTGATCCTGACTACCAAGGGGAAATCAGATTGATGTTGCATAATGGAGGTTAAGAAGCTTATGTCTGGAATACAAGAGATCCTTAGGGTGTCTCTTAGTACTACCGCATCCTGTGATTAAAGTCAATGGAAAACTACATCAATCCAATTCTGACATGGCTACTAATGGCTCATATCCTTCAGGAATGAAAGTTTTGGTCATCTCACCAGGCAAAGAAGCACAACCAGCTGAGGTGCTTGCTGAGGGTAAAGGGAATACGGAGTGGGTGATGAAGAAGGTAGTTCTAAATATCAGTTATGGCCATGTGACCAGTCACAGAAATGGGAACTGTAATTGTTATGAGTATTGCTTCCTTGTATGTGTGCATCAAATATTTTTGTTTTCTTCACTTACAAAGTATGTAAACAGGGCTAGTGCATCTTTGTTGTATGCATGTTAGACGTATCATGTCAGGCTCAAGTATGACTTTGGAATTTTCTTAATTTAGGGATTATGTATGGTTTTAGGAGATGTGTACAGTTGCCAGGTTGACAAGGGGTGGACTGTGATGGTTAAAGTTGCGAATCAACTTGGCTGGGCTGTGATTCTCAGTGGTTTGGCAGTTATGTAATGATGTAGTTTGGTAGTTATGTAATGATGTCATCCTTCGTGATGTGATCAGCCAATCAGTTGTAAGGGGAGTTTCCTAGGGTATGTGGCCTATATCATGTATATGTATGTTCTGGCAAAGCTCACTTGCTTGCTCTGGATCCTGTATCTCGCTCATCATCATCTTATCTCTGGTTTTTGGGACTTGAACTAGCAGCCTGTCATATTGCCTACCGATCTTGGGATTTGTCAGCCTCTGCAGCCCATGAGCGAGCGGCCTGCCTGTAGTGTGATGGATCACTTTTTTTACAAGACTCACCAGGGTCTTGTAAATCCCACCCAAGTAATTGAGTAAAAAAAATAAACCCACTACTGTCGAGTAATTGGGTAGAACTATGAAAATAAGGTAATTGTGGTACACCAAGGGGACTGGTCAATTTTGCCATCCTGCTGGGCTTAGGGTGAGCTGACTCAGAGGTGGGAGGGAGGATCTCACTACCACCAAGAAAGAAGAGCCAGGAGCAGAGCATGTCTGTTGGGCCCATTATCCCTGCCCTGAGAAGCTCCTGGAACCAAGATACGAGAGAGAGAGAGCTGTAACACTGAAGACAGCTAGAAGCAGTGGCAGAGAAATGGCAACAGGAGAGACTGACAGGAGATGGCGTAGCGGGCTTCCCAGCCCACGGATCAATAAAGCTGAGTGCCTTTGGGCAGGAGGCTTGCTGGTGCAGTATTGTGCCTCTGGGTACTTGGTGGAGCTAGGTTTGCAGACCCACAGAGCTAGAACTGAGCACCTTCAGGTCAAGGCTTACTGGCTGAGTGGGGTGTCTCTGGGCACTTATTGGCAGAGCTAAAGGAGTTTTTTAACACTTGGTCAAGCAGGGCAGAGGCTGAGGGCCTGAGAGAGGCATAACTGTGGGCATGACTGAGGAAGAGGCTGTCCTAATGGAAAAACTGTATCCTGAGTGTTCCTGAACCTGAACTGTAATCTGTTTCTTCCCTAAGAAACCCCTTAACTGTGAGCATGGTCTGTGAAGTCTGTGTGGCCGTTGCAACAAATTATCAAATCCAGCAGAGAAGTAGAGAATGCTGTGGGAGGGACAGTATGTGTCAGAACTGGTAAAGATCTCAGAGAAAGGAGGCATGTCTGACCTCTGCCTCATAGGAATCAGCCATGGGCTGTTAATCTTGATGCTCCTACCCTCTTGTGAATTTAGAGGAGGTGTGACCATCCCCATGCCATTTTCGCATTGCCTGCTGATCCTGGGATTCGTCAGCCTCTACAGCCTGTAGGCCAGCACCCTGCTGGCTTACCTGCTGATCTTGGATTCCTCAGCCTCCATAGCCCATGAGCCAGTGACCTGCCAACTGACCTGCTGATCTTGGATTCATCAGACCCTGCAGCTATGTGAGTCAGGAGACGCCTCCAGCCTGACCCCTGACCCATAGACTTGGGACTTGCCAGCCTCTAACAACCACATGAGCCATTTCCTTGAGAGAGATCTCTCTCCCTCTCTGTGCATATGCTTCCCTGGTTTTGCTTCTTTAGAGAACCCAGCCTAAGACACACATTAATGATGCTTCCCATTTTGCTACCATAAATAATACTGTGAAGTACATATTTCCATAATTTATGAGAATTTTCTTAGGCTAGATTCTGAGAAGGAAAATAATAGGGTCAGAGAGAATGAAATTTTAAGATGTGTATATGTATTGTAAAATTGCTTTACAGATAGATAATATTAATCTAGCTCCCATTAGCAAAGTATGAGAGCAATTATCTTACTGGTTACCCTTATCATCACTGAATATGATCAATTTATAATTAGATGGTTGAAAAATATTATCTTCTTTTAATTTGTTCTAGTCTATTGGTAGGATTAAACTCTTTTCTTAAATGTTTGTTAGCCATCTGTACTTGTTTTGTGAACCTCAGTTCATGTTCTTTGCTCATTTTAGTGCTTTTCTTATTTTTGGTAAGAGCCTTTTTCTTGGTTAGAGCTTTTTGCTTATTAAGGATACGAACTGTTGTCATATGTAAAATTTTCCAAGTCTTTAAAAATTTTTTAATTGATTTTTTTAAGCTTTAAATTTTTATGTAGCCAGATATACTTGTTTTTTTCTTCATGATTTCTTCTGTTGCTTTTGTGCTCGGAAAGACTTTCCATACTTAGAATCTAATATTTTGTCTATGTGTTTTAAAGCTGGATAGATTTTTATTATGGTGTTTATAAGTACTTCAGCAGCTGAGTGTGGTGCCCAATATGGCACTTCTGAACTTGATATGTGGTTACTACATATTCACCTAATAGTTTGATCTCAATAGTCAGTGGTCATTGGAGGTAGGTGTCTTTTAAGACATGTTTTTAAAGAAGACTCTTACCCAGCCTGGAAACCCGGGTGGCATAATGGTTAAGAGCTACAGCTGCTAACCAAAAGGTCATCAGTTCAAATCTACCAGGTGCTCCTTGGAAATTCTGTGGGCCAGTTCTACTCTGTCCTATAGGATCGGAATCAACTCAACAGCAATGGGTTTGGGCTTTTTTTGGTTTTTGTTATCCAGCCAAACAAAGGAAGGAGGATATTGAGATAAGGAGACCAGCACATGAAAGTGTGTACAAATGTGAGAAACAAAAAGCAGGGTATGCAAGGAATGCTTACAGTTGGAGCCCAAAGTGCATGTTGGAGAGAATGGAGAGTTAAACATGGTCAGATCTTAAAGGGCCTTCTGGCCATGCTTAGAAGTTTAAACTTACATCACAAAGAATGGGAACCATCTATAGGTCTTACACAGGATAGTGATGTTGATCAAATTGACATTGGGGAATTTAGGTAAATTATTCCAATTTATTCCCAACAGCAGAGAGAAGGATTGGAAGAGATGAGACTTGAATCTGAGCAATCTATTAGGAAGGAAATTAAGTTAGTCTTATCAACAATATTTAAGAAATTTGGGAGACAGAATCCTTTGGGATAGAGAGGAACAGACCTAAAAGACATTTAGATAGTAGACTTTGTCTCCCCCCCTCTGGCCCTTTATTGACTATAAAGGAAATGTGGACAAAGGAGGCAGCACAGGGAATCAGGAGCCTGGCTCTGCTACCAGCACTGTGATCTTTACTAGTTATTTCCCCTTTTAGGGCCCTTATTTTCATATCTGTATAAGAACCATCTGGGCCAGATGATCTTTAAAAAAATTTGTGTACTCAACATGTCTGTTCTACCCAAAGCCATCTATAGATACAATGGAATCCCTATCCAAATACCAAAGACATTTTTTGATGAGATGGAGAAACAAATCACCAACTTCATATAGAAGGAAAAGAGGTCCTGGATAAGTAAAGCATTACTGAAAAAGAAGAACAAAGTGGGAGGCTTCACACCACCTGATTTTAGAACCTATTATACCGTCACAGTAGTCAAAACAGCCTGGTACTGGTACAACAGATACATAGACGAATGGAACAATTGAGAATCCAGACATAAATCCATCCACATATGAGCAGCTGATATTTGACAAAGGCCCAAAATCAGTTAATTGGGAAAAAGATAGTCTTTTTAACAAATGGTGCTGGCATAACTGGATATCCGTCTGCAAAAAAAATGAAACAAGACCCATACCTCACAACATGCACAAAAACTAACTCAAATCTAAAACATCAAAGATCATGGAAGGAAAAGTAGGGACAACACTAGGAGCCCTCATACATGGCATAAATAGTATACAAAGTGTAACTAACCATGCACAAACACCAGAAGAGGAACTAGATAACTGGGAACTCCTAAAAATCAAACACTATGCTCATTCAGAGACTTTACCAAAAGAGTAAAAAGACTATTTACAGACTCAGAAAAAGTTTTTGACTATGACAAATCTGATCAGCATCTGATCTCTAGAACCCACATGATATTGTAAAAACTCAACAACAAAAAGACAACCCAATTAAAAAATGGACAAAGGATATGAACAGGCACTTCACCAAAGAAGACATTCAGGCGGCTAGCAGATATGTGAGGAAATGCTTATTACAATCATTAGCCATTAGAGAAATGCAAATCAAAACTACAATGAGATACCATCTCACCCCAGCATTAATCCAAAAAACACAAAATAATAAACGTTGGAGAGGTTGTAGAGAGACTGGAACAATTATACACTGCTGGTGGGAATGTAAAATGGTACAACCACTTCGGAAATTGATTTGGCACTTTCTTAAAAAGCAAGAAATAGAAGTACAATACGATCCAGCAATCCTACTCCTGGGAATATATCCTAGAGAAATAAGAGCCTTTACGCAAACAGATATATGCACACCCATGTTCATTGCAGCACTGTTTAGAATAGCAAAAAGATGGAAGTAACCAAGGTGCCCATCAATGGATGGATGGATAAATAAGATATGGTATGTTCACATAATGGAATACTATGCAACAATTAAGATGAATCTGTGAAACATCTCGTAACATGGAGGAATCTGGAAGGCATTATGCTGAGTAAAATTAATTGTAAAAGGACAAACAATTGTTTGAGACCACTATTATAAGAACTCAAGAAAAAGTTTAAACACGGAAGAAAATATTCTTTGATGGTTATGGGGGTTGGGAGGGAGGGAGAGGGGAATTCACTAATTAGATAGTAGACTAGAACGATTTTAGATGAAGGGAAAGACAATTCACAATACAAGAGAGGTCAGCAAAACTGGACTGAACCAAAAGAAAGAAGTTTCCTGAATAAACGGAATGCTTCCAAGGCCAGAGTATTAGGGACAAGGGTCTGGGGACCATGGTTTCAGGGGACATCTAGGTCAACTGGCATAAGAAAATGTATTAAGAAAACGTTCTGCATCACACTTTGGTGAGTGGCGTCTGGGGTCTTCAGTGCTAGCAAGCAGCCATCTAAGATGCATTAATTCATCTCAACTCACCTGGAGCAAAGGAGCGTGAAGAACACCAAGGACATAAGGTAATTATGAGCCCAAGAGACAGAAAGGGCCACATAAACCAGAGACTGTATTAGACTGAGACCAGAAGAACTGGATGGTGCCACTGATGACTGCCCTGACAGGGGACACGACAGAGAATCCCTGACGGAGCAGGAAAGCAGTGGGATGCAGATCTCAAACTCTCGTAAAAAGACCAGACTTAATGGTCTGAATGAGACTAGAGGGACCCCAGAGGTCATGGTCCCTGGCCCCTCTGTTAGCCCAAGAGTGGTACCATCCCCAAAGCCAGCTCTTCAGATGGATTGGACTGGGCTATAAGACAGAAAATGATACTGGTGAGGAGTGAGCTTCTTGGCTCAAGTAGACACAGGAGACTATGTGGGCAGCTCCTGTATGGAGGCAAGATGAGACGCCAGAGGGGGACAGGAGCTGGTTGAATGGATACAGGAAATACAGGGTGGAGAGGAGGAGTGTGCTCTTATTAGGGGGAGAGCAGTTAGAAGAACAGCAAGGTGTGTATAAGTTTTGTAGGAGAGACTGACTTGATTTGTAACTTTCACTTAAAGCACAATTAAAAAAAAAGATAAAAGAATATACTGGAAAAATATAGAACAAAAGTGCTATCCGAATGAGTTTGGCAATTAACTAATAAAAGGGAATTGAATTGAACTGACATTTAAAAAAAAATTGTGTATTCATAGCTTTATGTACCAACTCAGGGCTTTGAAACTGCAAAATAGCCTGAGAAATCTGGTGAAAACAGGAACTTGCATTTTTCTAGGATTTTTACTGTCTGTTTTTTGTAAAATTTGAGCTAGAGAAGACTCTAAGAAACAATCTGGATGAGCCCCCTGCTTGCCAGTTGATAGGCTCTCTGCCCTGTCCTGTATCAGGGAGGTCTCTGATGCCCAGACGTGAGGCAGCTCGTGGAAGGGGAGTTAATAACAGAAGCACAAAACTCGGACCCAGTGCTCTTACCTCCCCAGTGTGTCTCTGTTGATATCATCATTGCATGCTTCCAAATTGCGGACATACTAAACAATGACTTTCATGTAGCCAAATAAATGCAAGTACTGGAAACTCAAAAACCATGGTTCAAATTTATTGGCAATTTAGGTAAAACTTGGGGTTCAGTTCATTCAATTTGAAAATGCTCTGTGGCTAATTACTTAAGGAAGTCTTTTAGCTTGTTGTCATTGTAAGTCTTCAGCAGGGGCAGAAGAACCGAAGGCTGTCAAGGAGAAACGCCTCACATTTCAGGAGCTCCATGCTAGTTGGTATTTAGTTTGCTATTTTCTGTCATTTTTGTCTTGAGGCATTAGAATTGCGTCTGCATTCTGCTGTCTGCTCTGCAGTCTTATCTAAGGAATCTATAAGCAGCTTAACCCTGTCAAAAGAAGACTGTACTAAAACAGGCTCTTCAGGAAGCACCAGCATTCCACTCTCCAAGCCATTAGCTGTGTCTTGCTTACATGAAGCTTATCATGCTACCCTCAGAAAATTTCCATCTTATCACGGGCTGCATCGTAAATAATGGAAAGAGCTGTCTGAAACCATTTGAGTGTTTTCTTAGATTATTTGGAAATTTCTAGCTTCATGTACCAGACAGAAGACCTCTGACCTCTGGGATAACAGCATGGGGGGGAGGTATGGCTTCTCGTTGTCCGCCCAGGAAAGCCCGTAATTACTCTGCAGATGCTTTCTATTATTTTTGTCATGGAAATCTCTGGGTGTAGTCATCAAGTGCATGGGAAATGAATTCATTTTGGGAAGAAAGCTAGCTAGGAGAATTCATTCCTCAAGTGGAAACTTTTAAAGTCTTTTATTTATCTACCTATCATCTTAAGAGTGAGTTTTTAATTCAATTTTACTTTGAAAAATGTATAAGTTTCTTTAGGAAGTAATTTTAGGAAAGCCTTAGGTTAATACCTAATTCTTTATATACTTAAAATTCTTCCAGGTAAATTTAAAGATAAGGTTGTGTATCAGCTATTTTAAATTGGTGAAGACTTAAAAATGAAATTTTCTTGGGCCTACTTGTTTTTGATTTCTAACTATTAACTATCTTTCCACATTATGAAGTCTCCCTCTCCACCTTTGTTCTGTGGTCTAAAACAGAAGCAGAGAGATGGTTAGTACAAAGCCATGTACTTTCATTCCATTTCAGTTTCTGTTCATTCAGCCTGAAATGTTCTTTCCTCTAATTTCTGGCTGTAACAGTTGTTTGTCTTTTAAGGTTCAGAGCAAATATTACCTTGTACTATCTCCTAGGACAGATTTCTAAAAAAAAAAGTCTGTAAACACTGGAAAGAGGAAGCAGTGATCACCAGTGACCTGCATGGGCTGTTGGTAAAGAAGGCATTCTACACTAACTTTTATCTTTTTTGACATTATTACTCATCTGGTGATAAAGGAATGCAATAGACACGGCATTTCTGAATTTCAGTAAGACTCTGATAAAGTCTCTCATGGTAACTTTGTGATCTATTTGATAGCATAAAATACTATTACATTACTGAATAATAATGGCTTTTGACATATGAAATTACTTCCTGGGGAATTCTGCCAGGCTTTTTTCTTTTGCCCTGTCTTAGAGAGAAAAAAAGAAGTAGGTAATGACGTATTAGCGCGGTCATGCTGTGCTAACAAACAACCCCTCAAATTTTAGTGGTTTAAACAGTAACAGTTGATTTCTTTCTCACACTATACATCTTTGGCTAAAGAAATGAATACATTTAGTTACATTAGTATGTGAGGAGATGGGAGGGACGGGAGAGTTGTCTTTGCTCTGTGCCATTGTCAAACGCATGATCTGGAACACTGCTGGCCACCAAGGCAGACGGGAAGTGAGAAGGTGGGGAGGCCTGCATGGACACACGGCCACTCCTAGCCTCAAGTGAAGAAGCCCTGGTGACACAGTGGTTCAGTGCTTGGCAGCTAACTGAAGGTCAGTGGTTAGAACTTACCAGCTGCTCCTTGGGAAGAAAAGACATGGCTATCTGCTTTTGTAAAGATTACAGACTAGGAAACCATATGGGACAGCTCTAGCCTGTCCTACAAGGTTGCTGTAGGGTTGCTATGAGTCATAATGGCACACCACCACCACCACAACTTCAAGTAGGTAGAAATGTAAGTCAGCCACATGCCTGGAAAGAGAGAACAAACAGGCAAGTTTGTAAACAGCTGTCATGACCACCACATCAGTTTGGATGGAAACAAGATATTAAGTGGATGACATGAAGTTGGGAATATAGTTAATAGAGCTTGAAATTTCTGGTTGGAAGACCTGGTAGCATGTTCTGGACTCTTTCACTTATTATTTGTATGACCCTGGAAAAATGATTTAACTTTCTGAAGTCTCAGATTTCTAATCTAAAAATAAGACTATAATGATATCAAAACTTCACAAGGATTTTGTGAGGTGCTACCTGGATGGTACTGGTGTCTCTGAGCTCGGAGTCAGCTTTATATATTGGTGCTTTATTCTTAGATTCTTACTGTAAAATCTTTGTTATGGATGGTATCATTTATCAGTTTTAAAAATTGGCTTCTAAGTTTAATGCCATGTATTTTGAATTGTATTGTGTATTTGCCTACTGTACACCAACCATCATGAAGATGGAACAGGACCAGACAAAGTTTCTTTCTGTTATACCTGAGGTTTCCATGAGTGGAAGGCTGACTTGATGGCAACTGGCAACAACATCTTTTTTTTTAATTTTGGTGAAAATATACACAGAAAAAGTTGGTCCCATTCCAAAGTTTCCAGACATGATGGTCAGTGACATCCGTTACATTATTTACATTGTGTCAACATTCTTCTTATTTCTGTTCTAGTTTCATTTCTTTGTTCTGGCGAATTGTGGCAGGTACTTTATTTAGGAAGAAAGGAGATTTTCCGAGCCCCTGTATCCCAGGATGGCTTTCTGTTGCCTTTATACAAGGACTATGGCTGTGTATAGAATTCTTGGGTCAGAAATTTTTTTCTCTCTAAACTCTGGAGAAGTTAATGCCTAGTGTCTGATAGGAAGTTGGCCTGGTATGCCAAGCTTAGTTAAAGTTAATGTTGTGGCAGATAAGTCTGAGTTAATGTTTGATTCTCTGTGGGTATGGTAGCTGCCTTGGATTCTCTTGACCTCACCAGCGTCTGGCGCTCTTGGCACTTGTTCTCCCCACAGCATGACTGCAATGACCATCTTTGGGTGGACTGTGGCTGACCTGACATGGACGCAGCCGACAGTGCTTTGTCTCCTGCCAAACTGCACATCTCTTGTCTTCTGGCCTGGCACTTCCCTGCTGATGCTGAGGCTTGAGACATTTTGGGACCTCTACATGGCTTTGCGGATGTGCAACCCAGAAATGCGTGGAAGCTAACACCTCGAGAGGCAAATGTTTGGCCAGTGGGAGCTGGGAGGCAGTGGTAAATCCTTTTCCCTTCCTCATTTGGATGGACTGTTCTGAGTTTCAATAGCTCAGCAGGCCTCTCGGAAGATGGTACTGTGAGACTGAGAAATCAGTTGTGCTTGATATTAAGGGCACCTTGCATTTGCTTTCTTGGTCTCTTTCCATCCTCTCTTCTGTTTCCCAGGGATGCACTTTCCACCAAAACAGTAGTACAGAAACTTTTGCCTCAGGCTTTGCCTTCAGCGAAACCCAGGCTAAAACACAGGTGATGTGAAGTTTTTGCTTGAATACTTCCAAAATTCTTTATTTTTGGGACTTAAAAATTGTTTACTAAAACAAGGTAGGTGTAAACCTGTTTTCAAAAATGTTGCCTGGATCATTGTGAGAACTCTGTATGTCCAGGCTTGGATTTTTAAAAACTCAGGATGGTTTCTTCTAGTATTATATCTACTCATATTGTTTTATTACTTATTTCATAAATGCTTATATATATATTTTTGGTTGAATCCTTACTCTTTCATTCACATCTCTTATTTAATTTTTTCTTTCTTCATATTTGGGGGTGTTGTTCAAATTTGCCCTTCACTTCATTAAGTTTTATCCACTACTAATCTGATACTTTTTGCCTCAAAAGCGGCTTTTACTTGGGTAATCATAGTTTTACTTCCCATGCAATTCTGAGACTCACTGCCCTCGAAAGTGTATGTGCTGCAAGGATGGAAGAAAAAAAAAATATTTTAACAGGTGCTTCGTGTTGCCATTAAAATATTAGAGTACATAATCTCTATGGAAAAAAGGATGTCATGATAAAAAGACAATTAAAAACAAAAAATGAACCAAACCCACTGCTATCAAACCCATTCCAATTCATAGCTACCCCATAGGGCTTTCCAAGACTGTAAGTCTAGGGAGCAGACTTCCACATCATTCTCCTATGGAGCCGTTGGTGGTTTTGAACCCCCGCCTTTGCCTTAGCAGTCAAATGCTTTAACCACTGTGCCACGAGGGCTCTTTATCTAGCAGCCAAAACAAAAATAACCCATTGCCTTCTAATTGATTCTTACAGTGAGCCTATAAAACAGAACTGCTTTATAAGGTTTCCAAGGAGCAGCTGATGGATTTAAAATGCCAGCCTTATGGTTAGCACTTGGTATCTTAAGGAGCCCTGGTGGCGCAGTGGTTAAGAGCTATAGTGTACTATCACTGTTAGCCAAAATGTTGGCAGTTGGAATCCACCAGCTTCTCCTTGGAAACCCTATGGAGCCATTCTACTCTGTCCCAGAGGGTCTCTATGAGTCGGAATTGACTTCAGGCAATGGGTTTTACGGAAGACAATCTGGCCTCAGGGCAGTGTAGGATGTAAGACCCCCTGCAGGGCATGAAGTGGAGATGGCACAGATACTGGTCTCTGTGGCTTGAAATAACCCCAGTAGTGACTGAGTCACTGCGACTCATGAAGACTCCACGTGTGTCAGAATAGAACTCTGCATAGGGTTTGCCATGGCTGATTTTTCAGAAGTAGAGGACTTTCTTCAGAGGTGCCTCTGGGTGGATTCCAACTTTCCACAAGTCGGTTAGCAGCTGTGTGCCTTACTCATTTGTACCACCCAGGGACTCCCTGTGGAGTAAGGAGGATTTGTTAATTTTCTGATAGAATCCAGGGTGCTGAAATTTCTAAGGTTTTATTTTATTGCATGGACAGTTTTTCTTATTTTATGATATTTTCTTCATTCATTTAGGTGGTTTTGGTGGGAAGGTTTTTAGAATGTTCTTTAGTATCTGCCAGAAGCTGAGGGGAGCATCTCTTTGTCCCAGAGGACAGTGCTCCAACTCCAAGGACTTGTGCTTAGGAATTTCAGGCACCAGTTGGCAGGCAGGGAAACCTGTCAGTCAACTCTCCACTCTGAAATCAGGATGGATCTAAGAAGCCATTTTAGGGCACAACCTTAGGTGCGATCTCCATGTTAGTTTCTGACAAATGGTTGCCCCGCTGAGACAGATAGGGTTAACTGTGGTGGCTGAACAAAAGAGTTTTTAAAAGATTACCATCTAGAAGTTGGATAAACAGGAACCCACCCTGTCAACATGAGATAGGATTGGGGCAGCCCCTGAATTACTATCTCCTTCTTAGTGTCTTTCTAGTCTCCTCCTCCTTTGCAGGCTCTGGTAGAGTGTGACTGCTGTTTGACCTTCCTTAGCCCTCCGAAGATGATGGCAGTGGAGTGCTGGAGATCAAGTGCGCTTGCACTATATCCCGTAGTAAGTTATACCAAGGACTCCGTCTTGAATATCAGTGGGTTCCATCTTAGATTCCAGGTGCCAACGCAACCTAATTAACATACACCGCCATTCTGAGAAGTACCCGCCCCTTGAAAGAAGACCAGTAAATATTCATTAATCTGTTGTCTCCACCAAACCCATATAAGTCCTAGCTTTGCTTCCCTTTTGGAGAGGCTTAGATTCCCCTGACTCCTGCTTGACTCAAGCAAAATAAAGCTTGCTGAAGATAAAGTTTGTCTTCTGAGTGTATTCTTACTCAGGAAAAGACAAGGACCCTTTGTGTCAGATTGGCAATTGATAACACCAGGTCAGTTCCATCTCGGGACCAGTGAAAAACCTTTGCAAAATTCAAGCGCTCTAGTGAACATAAATAAAATTATGTAGCAAAGGGAATTGGGTCATGCGGAGGAAGCTAAGGCACTTTAAAAAATAACCCGTGATCCTAATTAAAAACAAACCAAACTCGTTGCCTTTATGTTGATTCCAACTCATAGCTACCCTATAGAACCGAGTAGAACTGCCCCACAGAGTTTTGAAGGAACAGCTGGTGGATTCCAACTAGCAGCCGCAGCTCTTAACCACTGAGCCACCAGGGCCCCATGATCTTAATAGCTGGGCACAGCTTCAGGATATGTGAGCAGCAGCTGCAGCATTTAAATAAACACCTACTCCCTGCACAGAGGCGTAGAAGGGTAACAAGTGTTCGGGGGGGAATCTCTAAATTGCTCCCCTGTCCCACCGCTCCCCCGACCTTGTCGACGTGGGGGAGGGGTGTGTGATTCCCCCGTAGGCCTTGTCTGGCGCCCCCTTGTACTTGCACCCCGGGGCCAAATGCCCCCCTTGCTACGCCTCTGCCGCTGCACGTGCGTGCGTAGAGAGGGCCTGTCAGTGTCGCTTTTCAGCCACACCTGCTTTTCCAGATGCTACCCCTGAGAACAGCCTCTGCTCCTGGAGGAAGGACAATCCCAGATCATTTCACAGAGGTTTACAGCGGGGGAGATAACTAGAGATCACCTCAGGCCAACACTGGGAACATTCTTGTGCATTTCCTTTATCATGCATTCAAAAAGTCCCACTTTTTTTTCTTTTTTTGTTCTTTAAACAGGAGACACCAGTTATGAGAACCTTGCCTTTTTGCAACAAGCCCATTCATTGTATCAATGTGGCTTTGCACAGTCTCCTTGAAAGATGCCAGGGGCTAGGTGGTATCGTGATGACACTGGGCAGAGGCACTGACCCAGAGCTGGCTCTGGGATTTGAAATTTCAGCCACTTCTCGTGCTGTTTGGGCTGAACCTAATAGGGTCCTTTAGTGGCAGACGCTCTTTGACTTGGTAAAACTCCTCCACACCGCTGCCCTTGCACAACCCAGTCGGCTCTAGCCCTCCGTGACTTCTTTCTCCATCTGCACTCTCTAAGCTGTTCCTGAAATGCCATCTTTCAGAGTCAAGTCCTTGGTCATCATACCTTTTTCCTCTGCATATTGTGGGTCACCCTGACTTCAGCCCCATACCCACACTGCCGCCTCTTTTTGGGATACCCCTGCCTGTGTCTCCTCTGAGCCACTCCCTTGTCCTGTGTGCTCTGTCTCTGTCACTAAGGCCCAAGTCTCCCAGTAGTCTGCCTCATGCCTGCCTAGGATCTAGGAGATCACATTTCTCCTGTACCAGCCGTGGTTGTTCTCTCCCCTGTGTTTGTCCTGTTTGCAACGCATTACTGCTGCTTTTTCATCTAGATGAATCCTCATTCAAAAAAAAAAAAAAATACTGCTCCTGTGGTACCTTACCCAACTCTCCTCCACCGCTGGAATTAATTGCTGCCTTCATTGGTAAAATAAACATTACTGAGCACCTGCTGGGTGCCCAGGTACAGTGGGAAGCCCTAAGCCCTGGGTGTGGGAAACAGACAAGTGGCTAGTTAGCATTTGAAGTGTTGCAGTAAAGATACAGAAGCCTTGTTGTTGCGCTTCAGTTAGTCGGAAGGTTGGAGGTTTGAGTCCAGCCAGAGGCACAGCAGAAGAAAGGCCTGGTGATCTACTTCTGAAAAATCAGCCATGAAAACCCTATGGAGCACAGTTCTACTCTGACACACAGGGGGTCACCATGAGTCAACTTGATGGCAACTGGTAAAAAAAAAGGTATGTGGGAGCCCATAGAAAGGGGCCACTCACACTCCATTTTAGGAAATCCCCAAGGTCCATAACGGAGCTGGGAGCAGTGTGTGCCCCTGGGTGGTCCTTCCAAGTAGCCATGTTGCGTATGCAGATGCGCACTTGCCAGATTTTTCTTCTCATTTGCTCACTTTGCCTCCAATACTGGCTTACTTCTTCCAAACTCATTTTCGTCTATTACTCCCACTGGGAATCTCCACAGAGTGAAGACAGCTTCATTTCTTCTTTTCCTCTTTCCAGATCTCAGAGAGAACTTACTCTGGCTTTAATGTCTAACTCCTTCAACATGACATGGTGATGTTGGGAAGAAAAAAAACAAAAAACTGGCAAGCTATGGCACATTACAGCCGTAAAAAGGTACGAGACGTTGTGTGACATGGGTCAACCTGGAAGACATTGACTGGTTGCACTGGAGCTGACTCTGACTCATGGCAACCACATACTTCTCAGAGTAGGACTGTGCTCCGTAGGGTTTTCAGTGGGTGATTTTTCAGAAGTAGATCAGCAGCCCTTTCTTCCAAGGTACCTCTGAGTAGACTTGAACCTCCAGCCTCTAGGTTAGCAGCCAAGCATGTTAACTGTTTGCACCATCCAGGGACTCTGAATCAGGCTTTAACCCAGTGCCGTCGAGTCGATTCCGACTCATAGTGACCCTATAGGACAGAGTAGAGCTGCCCCATAGAGTTTCCAAGGAGCGCCTGGAGGATCTGAACCACCGACCTCTTGGTTAGCAGCTGTAGCACTTAACCACTACGCCACCAGGGTTTCCTAGTCAGGCTTTAGGTAGATGTTATTATTAAGGAGGTGTTCAGTACCAGCCTGGCTGGAAGAACGACCCAGCTAAGTATTTTCATCGCCAAGCCTTATCTCTGTGGAGATGGGAATAAGACCTTTCTCAGCTTTCTGGAGACGGTGTACAGCTCTGGTGCAGGCAAACTTATACAGCTTGAAAGTGGCCCCATTTGTAAACAATTAGGATAAGCTTGGCTGTCTGGAAAGCATGATGAAAACCATAGTCAGGAGAACACCAGCAACTCAGATGTACAGCAGAGCCTCTGGGAGAGAGAACCTGGAGAGCCGCATGGAATTTCATGCCTTCTCTTCTTTTTCTGCCATGTCACACTTTAACAGCAACTTAAAAAAAAAAATTTTTAAACCTTTCCAGGATAGCAATCACAAGCTGAATGTTGAGAATGCTTGTCATAGGTTTGAAGGACTGATAAGCTAATTATCTATATTAGTCTGGCAAACTTATTCAACTTAGAAATGCTTAGTATCACCAGCAATTTTCTGTCACCAGGACTGTCTGTTCTTTGAGACACAGTTTTCCTCAAAAGCAAGGAGGTTCAATGAGCAGGTGGCCTGTGCAGGAAATTGTATCCTAATATGACTAGCGTGGTGAAGACGCTTTGACTTTGGACCTTTGCAAGCACTCACAAACAGGAGTATCACCTTGTTGGTGTTGTTAGTTGCCATCGAATCAGTTGGACTCATGATCTGGTGTAGAACAAAACGTTGCCTGATCCCGTGCCTTTTCCATGATCTTTGATATGTTTGAGTCCATTATTGAGGCTGTTGTGTCAATACATCTCATTGAGGGTTTCCCTCATTATTGCCGACCCTCTACTTTATCAAACATGATGTCCTTTTCTAGCGATTAGTGTTTCCTGATGGTGTGTCCAAAGTAAGCAAGATGAAGCCTCACCATCCTCGCTTCTAAAGAACATTCCAGTTGTATTTCTTCTAAGACTGATTTGTGCATTCTTCTGGCACTGTACGGTATATTCGATATTTGTTGCTGACACCACAATTCAAACGCATCAGTTCTTTTTCTGTCTTTTTTTGTTATCCGTCTTTCACATGTATATATGGCAGTTCAAAAGACCGTGGTCTGGGTCAGATCCACTTTAGTTATCAAAGTGACGTCTTTGCTTTTTAAGATTTTAAGAAGGGCTCAATTGGCATAATATAGTTAATAAAGAAAATGTTCTACATTCTGCTTTGGTGAGCAGCATCTGGGGGTCTTAAAAGCTTGTGAGCGGCCATCTTAGATACTCCACTGTTCTTACCTGGTCGGGAGCAATGGAAAATGAAGAAAACCAAAGACACAAGGGAAAGAGTAGTCCAAAGGACTAATGGGCTACTACTACCACAGCCTTCACCAGACTTGAGTCCAGCATAACTAGATGGTGCCCAGCTACCACCACTGACTGCTCTGACAGGGATCACAGTAGAGGATCCTGGACAGAGATGGAGAAAAATGTAGAACAAAATTCTAACTCAAAAAGAAAGACTTGCTCGCCTGACAGAGACCGGAGAAACCCTGAGAGTGTGGACCCCGACACCCTGTTAGCTCAGTAATGAAGTCAGACCTGAGGTTCACCCTTCAGCCAAAGATTGGGCAGGCCCATAAAACAGAACGAGACAAAAGGGGCACACCAGCCCAGGGGCAAGGACTAGAAGGCAGGAGGGGCCAGGAAAGCTGGTAATAGGGAACCCAAGGTCAAGAAGGGGAGAGTGTTGACATGTCCTGGGGTTGGTAACCAGTGTCACAAAACAACCTATATACTAATTGTTTGATGAGAAGCTAGTTTGTCCTGTAAGCCTTCATCTAAAGTATGATTAAAAAAAAAAAAAAAGATTTTAAAGAGGACTTTACAGCACATTTGATCATTGTTTGATTTCTTGCCAGCTGCTTCCAAGGGCATTGATTGTTGATCCAAGTAAAGTGAAATCCTTGAAAGCTGCAATATTGTCTCCATTATGTTGCTTATTGGTTCAGTTGTGAGGATTTTTGTTTTCTTTACACTGAGGTGTCATCCATAGTGAAGTTTGCAACAGTACAACACACTGACAGATGGAGGGTGGGAGAACCATTTTAGGGAGGCTGATAAACGAAAAGAAAGAAATAACAGGCCCAATAACCACTACTGACTCTCTTATTCTCTCCTCTATCTCCTGTCTCTCTCTCTCTCATCAGTTCCTTTTAAGCACAGCCCTGTTTTGTTGGTATGTTATTTCAGAAAACAACCGGTCTGGGTGTACAGTATCTTGCAGTAACCCTGGAATTTGAAGGTGTGAGTGTGTTTCTGTGCATTGGCGATAGCGTGGGTGGTGGGACTGCGATGTAATTGAGGTTAGATGAAGACCTGAAGAATATAACATGGGGCTCTTATAAGACTGATTTTTTCCTCAGGCTAAATCTGGTGTTAGGTCTATTCTGGAATGGAAATAGGAGTCAGGTGCATTTCAGACTACAGCAGAATAGACTAATGTACTCCTTTGAATGAAGCTTGGAGAATAGAGTCACTTGGGGAGGCTTCAGATTAGGGATGAACTAGGTGTTATGGGTTGACTCATGTCCCCCCAAAAGATACGTTGAAGTCTGAGCCCCTGCACCCAGGGACGGATTATCCAATAAGCAAGGTAGACGCAGGCTTACTTGTGCTTACTTACAAATCTGTAGTGCACAATTTCACCTGTTTTTCACCACATCAAGCCCATGTGAAATTGTACACTACAGATCAGTAAGCAAACAGCTGGCACATACGGTGCTTACTGGTTAACCTGCCCCTGCAGGGCTGCACCCGTGGATGTGACCTGGACGTAGGGTTTTTGTTTGTGCTATCAGTTAATGAAGTCATACTGGAGTAGGGTGAATCCTAGTCCTAATCCCTTCTGAGTGGCATCTTACAAAAGAGCAGAACAGGCGTGGACACAGTCACACTCAGGGGGACGACAGATGCCATGTGACGATGGAGGCAGCAAAGGAACGCCGAGGATTGCTGGCAGCTACCAGAAACTAGGAGAGCGGCATGGGGCAGTTCTCTCAAAGCCTTCAGAAGGACTCAACACGACTGATGTTTTTATTTGGATTTCTAGCCTTCAGAACTGTGAGAAAATAAATTCTGTTCTTTAAAGCCACCCACTTGGTGGTGCTTTTATGTGAGTCCTAAGTAGTAGTCTGGGAGAGACTTGCAAAGACCGCTCTGAAGCGCACGATGTGCCTGAACTCAGGCAGCAGGGGAGTGTGGGAGCCAGAGCTATCCTCGTCTTCTCTGATGCTCTTCTGAGAGCGGCCTTCACCTGACCAAGTAAACTGAGTTTGGGGCATTTGTGATCCCGACCAGTCCCTGGGTCTCTCTGTGCCTTAATTTCTCCTCATGGACACAGATCCCTTAATACTCTGCTCCCTCCATCATTGGGCTGCTCAGAGGTTTAACTGAATCCTAAGCATTTTCACACATAAAATGCTTTGTGGGTGCTTAGGAACCACGCTGTCTCAGTGGCATGTCATCTCTAAATGTTAATTTAATATATATGTTCTCTACTGATCACTATAGTTCTTACGACAACTACGTGGCAGGTTTAACGCAAGGGAAAAAGTCTCTGCCTGCAGTTGAGCCCTTTTGGGCCCTGCGTGTACTGAGGCTGGGTCATCATGGTGTCAAAAAGTTAGATGCAAAGGGTTAAGTGAATTATTTAAAAAAAAAAAAAAGAGAGCCCCAAATTCTGGCTTCTTGATATCCTGCAGACAGATTATCCAGATGATTAAGTCAACTGTGTATTTTTCAGCGCCGTGTTTTGGAATGTGCTTGTGAATGCATAACTGTGTGTAGTGTTTTGGCGAAGTGTGAGTTGTTAAAAATCCTTTTGGAAATATTTCCAGGCTCAAAGTTCCGCTTTATGGCAAATTCTGGCTTCTTTGCTCTAGAGTATCGGGTGCTGATTTCTGTTTTTCATTTTCCCTTCTGATGCCAGATTACTTTCTATTCTTGGACCTCTCACCATGTGGCTGGAGACGGGTGGGCTGAAGTGATTAGGGCCCACAGAGCCCTGAGCTCCAGCCCTACTTCAGCAGCACCTGCTATTCCTTTATTTCGTGTTTCCGTCAACCTCTGATATTGCCCTTTTACTCATCTGCCATCTGGCAGCCACCCTACATTCCATCCCATCACCATGGGGATAAGACCAGGGGCAAACCAGAAATGGCAGTTGCCTTGGTTCCTTCTATAGGCCAGCTTCCAGGAGGCCACAACCAGAAACTCAGGATATGACACAGCCAAGGAGTAGCAGGTCACCTGTGATTTACTGGGCTGTGTTTGGAAGTCTAAAAGTAGATTTCCTTTGTGCCACCACTAAGTTCCCCTTGCCCTGGTTAGTATCCTGATAAAGACATGAAAGTTTTATTTTAAGTGCAGTATTTGAGGAGCCAAGTGTGTGTGTGTGTGTGTGTGTGTCTGTGTGTGTCTGTGTCTGTGTGGGTAAGTATGTATGGCGGGTATGGGAAATAACAAAAATACCATTATCTTCGTGGTCAGACTTAGGTTCCAATTGTGCCTGTTACTTATTAGTATGACCCTGAAAAAGCTCCTTAGCCTTTCTTAAAAAAAAGTGCTTTTAAGAATTTAAAGTATATCCTAAATACAAAAGAGGGTATAAGCTTATATGGTTTGAATAATAAAAATATAATAATACTAAAATAGAACAAGCCAGAATTTAGTAACTACTCAGGCTAAGAAATTGAACATTACCAAACCTTTGAAACCCTGCAATGTCTCTCCCAGCCATCCTTATATAAATGGAATTTCACTTATTTTTCTTCCTTCACCCGTGTTGAAGTATGTAGCTGTAATTCATTCGTTTACATTGTCATAAAATGTTCCACTTCCATTGATGGGTATTGAGTTGGTTTCACTTTTTTTTTTCCTACAAGCTATATTAATATGAACTTTCTTGCACATATTTCCTGGTACACATGTGCACAAGCTTCTCTAGAGTGTAAGCATACAAGTGGATTATTTGGACACAGGGTGGCATAACAGTTAAGTGCTTGCCTGCTAACCAGAAGGTTGCTGGTTCCATCCCACCAAGAGACTCTGTGGGAGAAAGACCTGGTTATCTGTTCCCATCAAGGTCACAGCCTAGGAAAACTTATGGGGCAGTTCTGCTCTGTTACGTGGGGTCACTATGAGTTGGAATTGGCTTGATGGCACCTAACAACAAAATCAACAACAGGGTATTTGCATGTTCAACTTTTCTAGTTGCGAAAGGGTAGTAGTAGTATCAGTACCTGTCTGACTTCAGGGGGATAATGGGAACCATCATCAACACAAAACTGATTACTATGGTTACCCTCCAAACTTTTTACCAATTCTGACACCAGCTGTCCTTCCCGTGGCACTCTCTACTTCTCTTCTGGGTTCAATTATCCATTGCAATAGCCACACAGAATTCACAGACCATACTTAGTTATGTGGTTTATTAAGGAACCAACAGGGGACAACTCAGTATCAGGACCAACAAGCTGCAACTCAGGGTCTGGATCAGGAAGCATGTAGGCAAAGTCTTCTTCAATGCAAGACAGCTCTCTCAGCTCCTCTCAGCCATGTAGGCCTCCTCTCAGCCACCTGAGGACAGGGTCCTCTTGGCCCTGCCATCTGTCACCTCTGACTGTGCCTCTGGGCCCTTTTTGGGTCTGTCGCTGCCAGCTCTGCTGCTGGGTCCCTTCTGGGCTTCTCACTGTCTTCAGTGTTGACCTGTGTTACAGCTCTTTTAAGAGGTTCCTTGCCTTCTCTCTCTCTGCTGCTTCTCTTTCTTCCTGCTGCTTCTCTTCCTGCTTCTGTCTATCTTAAAAACCTCTGTGGGGTTGGCTGCATATATACACAATTCCTTGTCAATTTCAAGGTACGGCCCCTCCCAGCAGGGTCCACAAACTGACCAATCTCTTCTTGGTAGGCCACAGATACTTCATTGCATAATAGGTTATAGTCACCTCATTTACGTAGTCTATTGACCAATCCCTGCAAGATGCATACCAGTTTCATGGCAGGCTGCAGCCCAGGGCCAGACAAAAAGTACCAAACCATCAATTGTTTATAGCTTACCCAGGAAACGTCAGTCAACCTGGACAATGTATGTGGTATACAAAAATAGGAAACTAGGGCAAAGGTAACTCCTCAGGGCTTAGGGGAAAAATCTTTCAAGCTGGTTTTCCAAAGGACCATGGCAAGAGGCCATATAAAGGAACTCATTTCGCCACACTACATAATGCTCAATTGTTTCCTAAAGTGGCTCTCCCAAGTTGTACTCCTACCAGGTGAATATGAAAGTTCCCATTGCTCTGTATCTTTGTCAGTATATGACCATGTCATTTTTACATATTTGTCAATCTGGTGATGTGAGATGATTTTACCCTCCATTTCCAAATGCTTGATCTCAGCTATCTTTATTTGAACACTTATGTGGTAACAAGTATAAAATATGTAGTGCACAAATGAGAGTATTTTAAAACAAGACTTACATGGATGTGGACTTGGTAGAGCACAGCGATAATTAGAGCACAGGCAAATGCTAACTCTCTATAGAGATGACTTATTATTAATGGGAATCAATACTGATATAAATATTGATCAATCCCTAACATAATTTCTTGACAAGCAGGAATGGAGGCTTTTTCCTGGCCCCCAGCTCCAAACCATGGTATCGGCCGTTCAGAAATATCAACCAAGTTTCTACCTGGGGCATAACAAAGGATGTACACAAATCAGGTCTTAATCTAATAGTAAAGGGGAAGAGAAACATGAGAGTTGGCTGAGTTCTTGGCTGGGCGATAGGTACTTTCCTTTATGTTAATCCCCACAATATACCCTTCAAGGCAGATGTAAAAACTTGGTTCTTACAGATGGATAACCAGACCCAGAGAGGTTGAGTCAGTCAACTAAAAATATATTTTGAGCTCTGATTGTGTTCCAGACATAGTCCTTGAATAGAAAATGAATATACGAGACTCCTGCATTCAAGAATTTTATACCCAGCCTGGCAGAGAAAACAGGTATGAATATATTTGTAATTGCACTTTAGTGTGTTAAGGGCTATAATAAAGGAATATTCTACACACAGTGAAGGCTTCTCAAAAGAGGAGACACTTGAACTGAGTCTTGAAGAATTAATAAGAGCTTGTCAGGTAGCAAGAAGGGACATTTCAGGCAGGGAGGACCATGACCAAAGTAATGGGTGTACAAAATAGCATTCCCTTTCTGAGGGAAGTGCAAGGAGTCTAGTAGCTGTTGCAGAGATTACAAGGGGTAGGGCATGGATCAGGAAAAATAGGGATTTTTTGGAGACATAGATAGGGGTTAGAACTTAGAGGACTTACGGGAGTCTAACGAAAGGAGTTTGAACCTTCCAGGAATCTTGGGCAAAGCAGGCTAATAACATGGTTAGGTTTTGGCGTTAGAAAATCCCTCTGATGACTATGTAGATTGGAGGGACAAGGCTAAGAGCACAGAGGTTAGGATATGGTAATGGTAGTTTAAGCAAGTGATGAGGAAGCCCTGAATTAAGGCAGAGGCAACGAAGATACCTTTGGATTCTGTTCAGGTTTTGGTGACTAATGGACATGGTTGCTGAGAGAGTGGTAGGTGTTCAGGATGTCTTCAGGGTTTTAGTTTCAGTTAGACTGGATGATGGTATCATTTACCAGATTAGTGAATAAAGAAAGATGAGTGGGTTTGGGGTGGGATGTGACAATGATTTCAGTGGTAGACATGTTGAGTTTATGGTGTCTGCAGGACATTGATATGAAAATGTCTCATAGGTGCTTAGATGTACAAGGGTGACCAACTTGTTTTAGCTTGCCCAGAACTTTCCTAGTTTTAAAAGTGAAAGTCTTGCGTCCCAAGAAATCCCTCAGTCTTGGGAAAACCAGAATGGTCTAGAATGCACTAGAGTAGTCTGGGTTAGAGAGGCTGATTTAGAATTTATGAAATCCACACACGGATAAGCATCTGTGGGGAATGAGGAGAGTGGGAGGAGAAGAAGGCCAAAGATGGCTTGTGGGCAAACCAGCCTTTGACGGGTAGCAGAGGAAGAAGAGTTCATGAAGGAGCCTCACAGAGAAAGGCAGGAGAGACTGTGAAACCCGAAGGAGGAAGAGTCTGCGAGGGAAGGGGTGGCCAATTGTGTCTAAGACGGCAGAAAACTGACGAGTGGATTGGCATTTAGAAGTGGTTTGGAATTTTGCAAAAACAGCTTCATTTTGTAATAGGAATCAAATCAGGCAGCAGAGGGGTGGCATGAAGGCAGAGAAGATTATACACATTTAAGAAGTTATATAGTGAAGGGACAAAGAGAGAAGTGCCATCTAGTATGGAAAATAGGGATGAGAGAGGATTTGAAAAAAAAGAGAAATGTGAGCTCGTTTGTATGATGAGAGGAAGAAGTTAGTGGAGAAGGAGACTGACTACAAAGGGAATATAACTGTTGGAGCAAGTGGGAGGTATGGAGTCAGATGAGGCTGGACCGGAGCAGACCCTTCTTTTCAGACCAAAGATATGGGTGTGCAGAGGGGTATGGCAAGGTCATGTAGCCAGTAGGCTGCAGAGTTGGGGTTTGAATCAAGGTTGGCCAGACTTCAAAAACCATATTATTTTCACCTCATCATAGAAAACACATATAAATTCAGTGAAAAATGTATACACATATGTGTAATCACTTAATGCTATACACAGACAGACACGTGCTGTGGGTGAAATTGGGAAGTGATTAGAGCAATTGGAACCAGGTGTAGTTCATCTGGGAGCTTAACAGGAATGGTGGACTTTGAACAGAATTCTTGGAGTGTAGAAGAATGTGATGAGGTAAGAGTTAGTTTTAAAAAATTTTTTAATTAGTTCTCTAAGGCAGATTAGTCTCTGCCTCTCCCATATCTATCTTTCTTCTTCTTCCATAGTAATAGAATTTTTAACTGAGATCATGGCCACTCAGCTAACAACTACATTTTCTAGCCTCCCTTGCTAATGTTCTTGGCCAGGTTGAGGCCAGTGGGATGTAAACAAGACTGACAAGTGCAGCTCTTGCATTATGCCTTTAATTTAAAGGGAGAAACTTGTCTTTCCTTACCCACTTTCTTCCATCCTGCTGTCTGGAATGCAGAGTAGTAACAGTGAGCCATCTTAGACATGCAGATGAGGACAACATCCTAGAGATCATGGAGCAACAATGTAAGTGAAGCAGTGACCCCATGTGTTTCAGAGTAGCACTGTGCTCCATAGGGTTTTCAGTGGCTGATTTTTCAGAAGTAGATCACCAGGCCTTTCTTCCAAGGCTCCTCTGGGTAGACTCAAACCTCCAACCCTTCACTTAGCAGCTGAACATGTTAACCATTTGCACCATCCAGGGACTATGAAAACTAGTGCCCTTGTATAAAAGTGTCATGGTATCCGACCTCACCTAGCTTCAGGAGGAGAGAGGAAAATCAAAATCAGATCAGCCCAAGACTGATTTCTATGAGGTAGAAGTCAAACATCCTTCCACCCTCCAAACTTTTTACCAATTTTGACACCAGCCACCCCTTCCATGGCACTCTACTTCTCTGCTGTGTTTGATAATTTGTTGCAGTGGCCACACAGAACTCACAGACCATACTCACCATTATGGGGTTTATTAGGGAAGGAAGTAACAGGAACAACTTCGGAGAGAGGATACAGTTCTTCAATCAGGACAGCTTCTTCTCAGGCCTGGCCTTTGCCTTCAGCCTTGACCTCAACCCTCAGTCTTGGCTCTTGCTCTGACAAGTGTTAAAAGCTCTTTACCTCTGCCAGTAAGTGTCCAGAGGCTCCCGACTCTGCCAGGAAGCCTCCTGCCTGAAAGTACTCAGTTCTTTTGCTCTGCTTTGCTCAGTGGGGTAGGAAGCCCACCGTATCATTTCATGCCGGTCTCCTGGTTCTGCTGCCATTGTTTCTCTGCTGCTGGACTCTGCTGTGCTTGCTACCACATCTGGCTGCTGCTGTGCCATCTCTCACTGTCTTCAGTGTTACAACTCTTTTTCTCAGTCTCCTGGGTCTAGGAGGTTCGCAGAGCCGGAACCTTGGGTCCAAAGGATGTACTCTGCCCCTGGCTCTTCTTCCTGATGGTAGTAAGGTTCCCCTCCAACCTCTGGGATTGGCACCCTTTAAACCTAGTAGAGTGGCAAAACCAACCATCCCCCTACAAGGATTCCATGCACGTGATCTGCTTTAGTAGGCTGTGCACAAGCACCTTATTTGCGTAATCCCACCTAATCATTTTGTGGGCATTACACACCGTGGCTGGAAGAGCCATGTAATAGCAGTTCACTGCACTGTACCTTGAGTCAACTGTGACTCATGGCAACCATATGTAGGACATTGCCATTTTAGGTTTATGTTATGGCAGTTGAACTATGTACCCTATTGCTGGTATAGACGATTAACAAAAATTTACTTATTTTACTTGCAGGATTTA
Organism: Elephas maximus indicus; assembly: GCF_024166365.1. Taxonomy (NCBI): domain Eukaryota; kingdom Metazoa; phylum Chordata; class Mammalia; order Proboscidea; family Elephantidae; genus Elephas; species Elephas maximus. Next base: position 27,928,283 of record NC_064832.1, on the reverse strand, counting down.
TACACTTTTCCAGGATTATACTGATATCTGAATTCTTTATGTCTGTTCAGTCCTGTATTAAAGGCTTCTTGGAATTTAAATTCCTTTGTCTGAAACCTAACTCAGAGTCATGCCTAGGTAATAAATATCAACCAGGAGGGATATGGCAGGCTCAGCCTTAGTCCTGATCATACTTGTCTATGATCTTTATCCTTGGTCATCATGTGAAATATGTAATTTCTTCTTCATCTACCTCATTTTTAAGGATGCTGCTGAGGAATTGATTTATCAGTTAGCATTGCATTCAGCTGCAAGTAATGGAAAACCAGACTAGTGGCTTAAGTCGGGGTTTTTCTTTTTCTTGTGTAACAAGAAGGCTGCAGGTAGGCAGTACAGACCTTCCCAGTGCACTCAAAGATCCCTAGGTTCCTTCTGTTTTTCTGCCCAGCAGTCTTTAGCATGTGGTTTTTGTTCTCATGCATGTCACTTCATGGTTCCACTTGAGGCATCAAATTTGTGTTCCAGGCAGGAAAAAGGGAAAGGTGAAGGAGAAAGTGCAAGCCATCTGAGTCATCTCCCTCATCTTTATAAAAATTTTATAGTGATATATAACATACATACAGAAAAGTGCACAAATCATAAGAGTAGAATTTGATGAAATTTTACAGCACAAATATTCCCAGATAATTGGCACACAGAACAAAAAACAAAATATTGCCAGCACGCCAAAAGTGCTATTTTATGCCCAAAGTAACAGCGTAGATTAATTTTGCTCAATTTAGAGCTTTACGTAAATAGAATCATACATCATGTGCTCTTTTGTGGGTGGTTCCTTTTGCTCAACGTAACGTTTGTGAGATTCACTCATGTTTCCGCAGTTGTGGAACGTTTATTTTCACTGTTGTAGTATCCCAATGTGTGAGTGTAATTTTTCTTTAATCCATTGCAATATTGGTGGGCATTTGGTAGTTTCCAGGTTTTAGCTATTAGGATTAGTGTTATAACAACTATTCCATTACGTTTTTTGGTGAAGTATGTTCACATTTCTGTGGATATATTCTTAGATGAAGCATTGTTGGGTTATAGATTATGATTATGATCAGTTATGATACTGCCAATTTTCCTAAAATATTGTATCGATTTACTATACCACTAAAAAATATACCCCTAGCACTATATAAATGTTCCAATTGCTCCACACCCTTGTCAGCACTTGATATTATCTCCTTCTTTCATTTTAGCTATTTTTTTTTTTAGTGAATGTGTAGTACTATCTTATTGTGTTTTTAATTTGAATTCCCCAGGTAACTAATGAATCAACTGAAGTATAGCAATTTTTCACATGCATGAGCTTTTTGGCTATTTGTATAACCTATCTTGTGAAGTACCTGTTCAAAAGAAAAATTTTTTTTTTCTGTCCTTTCCTCATTATGTTATCTGTCTTTTGCACATTGTTGTGTAGCGTCCTCTATATCTTCTGGATATATATCCTTTGTTGCATATATATATTGTAAACACTTCCCCACTTTGTCAGTTGTCTTTTCATTCTCTTAACAGTGTCTTTTGATGAATACCAAAAACCAAACCAAACCGTTGCCATTGAGTTGATCCCAACTCGTACCAACCCTAGTTTTTAATGTTGTTTAATTCATCATTTTTTCCCTTATGGTTAGCAGTTTTGAGGGCCCATTTAAAATCCATTACTTACTCCAAAGTCATGAGGATGTTTGTTCTCTTCTGTTTTCCTCTAAAAGCTTTATTGTTTTACCTTTTACATTTGGATCTAAAATACAACTGGAGTTAATTTTTGTATATGGTGTGAGGTAAAATTTATCTTTTTCTGGGTGGAACCTACACTATTTATTGAAAAGACCATCATTTCCCTACAGCACTGCTGTGCCACCTTGTCAGTCGGGTGTGGATCTATTGTTGGACTCTGTACTGTTTCTTTGGTCTATTGTGTCAACACCATACTGTCTTATTTAATAAAATGGGTCTTTTAGTTTAAGCCCTCCTGTTTTTGTTTAAGCCAAGATTGCCTTGGCTATACTTGGCCCTTTGCATTGCCATATACATGTTATAACCAGCTTAGCATTTTCCACATGCAAAAACCACTTTAGTTGTCTTTTAAAGAGTTTTCCTGGAAGTCCCATTAAGCCTTCTGATTATATGTAGGCAATTGTCTAGAATTGTGTCACATGACCATCCCTAGCTGCAAGAGTGATTGGAAAATATAGTATTTTAACCTGGGCATATTGCCACCCTGAACAAAAATCAGGTTTTCTTAGTAAGGAAAAAGGAGAGAGTGGACGTTGGGCAGGCAACTAGCAAGGTCTGACACAGTCGATAATTCTTGTACAACTAGTGGGCGAAGGAGACAGAAGGGGCATGATACCCGACCTGCTAACCAGATGAGGAGACTCCCAGGGCCTTTGCTGCTGCAGCTGGAATCACATTGGAGCAGCTTAGGGGAAGTGATAGTTCCTTTTACCCCTGGCCTTCTGGGATGGGGCAGAGCAGGAGTGAAGGTACCATTATGTTTATGGTAAACCAGTGGGGTAGCCCATGATGGTTCCCATTGAAAATAGATAGGCCAGAGATAGTTTCTCCCCTATAACCATACTTGTTGTTTGATGGACCTGGGAATCCCCAGAGAAGCATTCCATGGTGTTCCAGCCTGATATATCCACTGGTGAAATAAAATTCTTATGTTAGTTTTACCTATATTTGATATTTAAGACCATGACCTCTCACCTTTATTTTAAAGGACCAAGAATGAAAAAACAAACTGTGTTAGTCTGTATTCTCTGAGAAGCAGACACGGGATGGAATTAAATGTACAAGGATTTTATTAGGGGAAATGTCTGTGTGAGAGAAAATGGAGGGGGCGGGGGGAGCTGGGAGAGTCAGCAGACTATGAGGCAAGTCTCACCACAAGTGAAGGCCAGAGGGAAGGAGGGTTGGGTGGAACTGTCCTAGACTACCGTGGAGCCTAAGGAAGGCCCTCCGGCCAAGGTCAGCCATCACTGACTAAACCAGAGGATTTCTTAGTTTCCTAGTCTGCTGTAACAGAATCACCACAAGTGGGTGGCTTTAAAGAACAGAATGTATTTTCTCACAATTTAGGAGGCTAGAAGTGCAAATTCACGGCACTGACTAGGGGAAGGCTCTCTCTGTCCTCTCTGGGGAAAATCCTTGTCTTGGCTTCTGTAAACCCGGAGTTCCTTGGTTCCATGGAGATCTCAAAGTGGCATCTATCTTTCTCCCATTCGTGCTTCCTTGTCTCTGTGCCTAATCTGCTCCTTTTATATCTCAAAAGTGATTAGGTTTAAGACATACCCTATAATGTTATGGTCTCATTGGCATAACAGATAAAACCCTATTCCAAATGGGATTATATCCACAGGTGTAAGGGTTAGGATTCCAGCATGCATTTTGGGGAGACAAAATTTATTCTACAGTAGAGGAGTCCCCAGAAACAAGCCTGCATTAGTATCCGTGCCACATCCAATATTGGCTGGGGACAGCCCATGACGAGTGCAGCCTTGGCACAAAAGTGACAATGGATTTGAGCACAACACTGTTGCCCTTGGTCAATTACATTCCCTCTAGTTGAAGACCTGCATTCTCATGGCAGCCTCATAAGCTTAGTCAGCTTTTGCTAGAAATTAAAGAGCATGCAGGGGTGTCCCTCACTTTTGTGAAATATCAAAATCCAAGCTGGTCAACATATGTTGACAGGAATGAGTTTAGGAAGGTAGTGAAAGAAATGTGGTGAATCAGAAGAGAAGGGATAAAATATATTACTGTATTTTTATGCAAATAACGTGTGTTATATGTTTTCTTTCCAACCGTGTCCTCCCCTTCCAATGGTATTTTTGTAAAAAAAAAAAAAAAAAAATCAGCACAGCATGCTTACAAAAATACCTGGAAGGGGAGGGCGCAGTTGGCAAAACAAAAAACAAAAAAAAACATTTAACGCATTTATTATTTGCTTAAAAATATGGTAAACGTCCCAGAAGCCTATTCTATTAGAACTGAGCATTTTATGAAGTGTTTTCTTTTCAAGCTGTATTGGATGTTCTTGTTTGGATGCCGTGAATAGTTTTCTTCAGGATTAAGCAAAGCCTTTGTAAATGTGTTGCCTTCTCAGGTCTGTGAAGATTTGGGTGGAGCATTCGGAGGGCAGTGCCATAGCAAACGAGGGCAGGGCAGGGCAGGGTCCTGACCTACACCTGGTCAACGGATTCACAGATGAGCTTCTTTGTATTATAAAAACAAGCAACCTAGGCAGATAAGGCACGATATCAGATAGCTGAGCATCAGCTTTTTGTCACTAGTTTTATTTTTCACAGTATCAAGTACTAGAATGGGCAAGCACTAGAAAGCACCAAAACTAACTTCTGAACTTGGCCCAAGGACAGTGTCATCCAGACAGGCATATAAATAACATCCACAGCAGAGAGGCCTTCAAACCTGGTTTATTCTTCTGCCTTCTCTGTAAATTACAGTTTATGCTGATAAAAAAAAAAAAAATTTGATTGTAAGGAAAAAAGGAAATTAGGTCACCCATAAAAAAATTTTTTTTTTTATGGGTGACCTAATTTCCTTTTTTCCTTACAATCAAAATGGAGAAGCTCAAGTGGAAATTGAGTGAATCCCAAGTTTATGTGTTGAACACCTCCCTCAGCAGCAGTTCAGGAGGCAAAGGGGGTGGGAGCCATACAGCCAGAAACAGGTGTTTACGCCGAACAAGATTAAGAGATGGGAAGGCTCATCTCATTGCTTTTCTGCCTAAAAGATCTGGGAGAGAGGCAAGAGACTTTGAGTAATCCATCTTCTGATTCTCTTTCCGTCTGTGTTGTAAATGATTTAGCTGATGACTTTCCTGCCATTTCGTTCAGGCAGATAGTCCTCAAAAAAAAAGAAAAAGTCATCGGCATTAGGAAGTGTCTTGCCAGGCGATTTTCATTTTTTAAAAGATTTTCTTATTGCATTTGATCTTCCTTGAACAGTCCTGAAATTCTTTTCCTCCTTGGGTTTGCTCTCCTCAGCTACCTAGGAACCATTAGTCATCATTTTAGCTGTAATGCAACCTGGTGATGGCTATTATTTCTTTTCTCACATGAGGGGGTTTGCCACACAAATGATTTTATCAATGGCTCCTGGTCTCCTCCGCTTTTCACTTAGGTCTCATGGGGTCCCAAGGCTCTCATGGGGTCCCAAGGCCTGCGACCAAATGACCAAATGAACTGTTTTCAAAGGAATTCATTCAACAGAATTTCCTTCTACATTTGAGTCTAATGCTGTAGCAACTTGAAGCTGTGAGCCCTACCTCTATGAAAAGGAAGGTTAGACTTCTTCACAGCCTGCAAGGCTCAGAAACATTGCGAGACATTTGGTAAACAGGAGAGCCGACTTGGGAACATCTTCAGCATATGGGGAGTTTCTAACACATTTCACTAGTGGAAAAAGCAGTGCAAAAAAAGGGTAATTTCCGTCCTCTCTGTTGATTACTCTCCTCAAACTCTCCCTGCCTTCACCACAAGTGAGGTTAGCAAGGGCAGCTGGTCGCAAGCCTGCAGCTGTTCTTAACTGTTGACTTTAGCTTTGCAGTAGTCCCTTGTGGGAAAAGATGCCGTACCTGCACCCTGGGGTGGACTTACAGGTGTTTGAGAAATGTTTTCTTTCCTACCAGTTACATGACACTCTGCAACAGACAAGCTATTATGACATACCAGCTGACGTCGGAGAAGCCTGGACTTTAATTGCCTGGATCCCGCCCCTCCCCCATTCCTCTTTCACAGAGAGCCACTGAAAAGGATTTGCATTTCTCTGTAGTTCTTCTCTCCCTGTTTCCTGCCCACCAGGCTGGATACTTCAACAACAAAAGAGAATATCAGGTCTCAGATCTTTAGGAACCTGCTCAGAGTAGGCCCAGATCAAAATGGGTTCCAAGTTGAAATGCCATGTTGTTGTAAAAAAAAAATTGGTATATGAGAAGTATTAACTTTTTTAAATTTAAAAAGACTACTTGAGTAAAAACAATGAAATCTGGTTTTATTTCTCTTTTGATTTCTAAGAATGGAAATGCTAGAGCTTGGATTCTGTATTAGGGCTGGGCCTGCATTCAGGTTTGTTCTGTTGATGTATTGATGGGGTTTCATTAGCTGGCTGTGGGTGGCTGTCACATGGGCATTACATGGGCGATAATAGTACACTGAGTGTATTAGTTTGAATGTACTGGTACTAGCACAGCACTGGCCCCTCCAAACCCCTTAGACTGGGCAGCAAGAGCTCCTTGCCTGGACCCTACCCTGCCTCTGGCCCTCCTCTGACCACTCAACCCCCCTGTCTTAGTCATCAAGTGCTCCAGAAATACGACAAGTGAATGGCTTCAGCAAACAGAAGTTTATTCTCTCTTAGTCTAGGAGGCTAGCAGTCCAAACTGAGGGTGTCAGCTCCAGGGGAAAGCTTTCTCTTTCTGTTGGCTTTGGAGGAAGGTCCTTGTCATCAGTCTTCCCCTGGACTAGGGACTTCTCAGCGCAGGGACCCCAGGACCCCCCAAAGGACCTGCTCTTCTCCTGGCACTACGCCTGGCCTCTCTGCTCGCTTCTCTCCTTTATACCTCAAAAGAGACTGGCTTAAGATACAACCTAATCTTGTAGATTGATTCCTACTCCATTAACATAACTGTCTCTAACCCTGCCTCATTAACATCGTAGAGGCAGGATTTACAACATATAGGAAAATCACATCAGATCACAAAATGGTGGACAGTCACACTAGCCAAGTTGACAGATATTTTGAGGGGACACAATTCAATCCATGACACTCACACAGCCTTCTTCTAGGGTATGCTCTGAGACCAGGACCTGGACTTCCTGCCCAGACAGCCCTGCACCTGTGTCTATCCTGGTATGCAGACCCCTGGTCTGAGGGTGGCTATATTTGGAGGTGGAGACAGGGGCAGCCTCCACATGTGTTCTTGTCTGGACCTCACAAATATTAGGGATGGGCTTGTACTCCATACTACCTTTCCCTCTATTGACTGGTGCGATACTGCAAAAAAGGCAACTCAACATGGGTTTTAGTAATTATAATTAAAAAAAAAAAATACAGGCACAATTTCTTACTCATTCTAGATCTTAAGGCGGATGCATAGAAAATTAGTCTCAATGGAAACAGAAAGTAAAATTGACCAGTTTGGGTGCCCCTCTTTAGTTAAACGAATTGCCTCCCTCAGCAGACAATGCATGTATTCAGATGTTAATTTGAATGTTTGAAAGTTATTGATATTTTAGTAAAGTTCATCCAAAGTCAGCCCCGTTGGCAGTAGCATTTTTTTGCAGTGCAACCAATGTTGGACAGTATTTAAGAAACCTTACAAGTTGTGCCAGGGTCTTGAAGGTAGCTCAGGCTCAGGGTTATGGTTACAAGCATAACCATAATTTTGATATTCTATTAGTCCAATCAAAAACGTGGACTATTCAACAAATATATTGCCCTGCCTAGTAAGTCCCTCAGTCAATATTTACTGTATTTTAAAAATCAACCCAATATCTGGAATTGTTTGGTCACAGTAGTTGATCCAATAGCCCAAGATAGAGTTAACCTAAATTCCTTCGTGCTTCAATGGCACGGAAAACCAATCCTTGCTTCCAAAGCCAACAGCTTTGATTTGTCATACATAATTTAATGTGATAAAGTGGAGCTCACTTTGCTTTTAGTGTGCAAGCAGATGCATGTGAGTGATGTAAGGAAATGCAAGTGGGTAGAGTGTGCTCACATCAATGTGGTTTGACTCATGTCCTGAAAGGTGACCCACTACAGTCTCACTGTTCAGAATGGTTTCAGTCCAGTTATTGGTCATCGCCCCTTTGATCTTTGGTTCATTGGTTTGAACCAGCTTCAGCTAAATAGTGCACAGTGATTTCCACTAGATTTTATCCAGCAGGGTGTATTGTCTTTCTGTGATTGTGAATGAGTTTGGAAATGGGTAGCTAGAGGACGAGTTATATAGCCAGAAGAAGGCTAGGCTCTGAGCAGGGTCTCCATGGGCAGTCCAAGGTGATCGAGGTGGTAGAAGCTGGCCTTCAACTCCCTCCAGCTTCCCACTTCTTAATTTCACCTTGCCTGAAAGCAATATGAGTTTCTTGGTTTTGTTTTGTGTTTTCCCCCTGGGGACCCTTTTTTCCTACCTTGTAGACCCTGATTAGTATTTTATCTGTTCCATTCCTAACCAGAAACTAGTTGCCGCGGAGTTGGCTCTGACTCACAGCGACCCCATGTGTGTCAAAGTAGAACTGTGCTCCCTAGCGTTTTTAGTGGCTGATTTTTCAGAAGTAGATTCCCAGGCCTTTCTTTCAAGGTGCCTCTGGGTGGACTTGAATTCCCAACCTTTTGGTCAGCAGCCAAGCAGATTAACTATTTGCACCATTCATTCTGTTCCTAAATGGCCTTAATTCTCAGTGTTTTCAACTTGTGAATATTGACCCATTGGTGGGTTGTGAAATTAATGGGCAAAAATCAGCGCGAAAAAACAAAATAGGATGAAATAGAGTACAAAGATTCAGAGCGCCTCTTACGCAGTTCTTACTGTTAGTTGCCATCCAGTGGACTCCGGCTCACAGCAACCTTATCATTAAACAAAAAAACCCAGTGCCTGTCGTTACAGAGTGCTAAGTTTCCTGGTCCTGCACTATTTTCGCGATTGTGGCTGTGCTCCATTGTTGCGATCACTGTGTATTTTGAGTGCCTTCCAACCTAGGGGGCTTGCTTTCCAGCTTTATATCAGATGGACAGTATTTCATTGTGATCCATAGGATTTTCATTAGCTAGTTTTTGGAAGTAGATCACCAGGCTTTTCTTCCTAGTCTGTCTTAGTCTGGAGACTCTGCTGAAACCTGTCCACTATGGGTGACCTGACTCGTGTTTGAAAGACCAGTGGCATAACTTCCAGCATCATAGCAACATGCAGGCCACTGCAGTGTGACAAACTGACAGCTGGGTGGTGGTCTTCCTCAGTAGAGATGTTTTATTTTTTTCAAAACTCTTGTTTCAGTTGTGTGTCTATGACAGAGTACTGAGCTGTGCTGTGAAATATATTCTTTACATGGGTTGTGGTGAAAAAAAGTTGAAAAGCACTAGCCTAAGGCAAGCTGCTTGATGGCACATGACAGGCATTAGGAGAGTTTAGAGCCAAGAGACCCTCTTTGTGGAACTTCTACCACTCTGGGTAGGCAGCTAGCCTCCCGCTTGGCCTACCCATTAAGGCCCTAATCCCTGTTGATGTTGCCCCTTTGTCCTTGCTTTGTAGAGAGGACCATCATGAAGTTAAAATATCCTTTAGTGAATAGCACATTCAGCCTGTAAGGCACTTTTATCCACGCTGTCCCACTTGATTACGTATTCTGGATTCCAGATTCCAGGTTCATTCCAGGCCCAACTCCCTTCTCTAAAGAGGTCTCTAGCATGATATTATCTACCTGTTTCTATAATTCAGTGTTACCATGGGCACTGCCTTAAGGAAGATACATTTATCTGAAAGTATATTCCATGTATGATTAAATAGCCTTCTTTTAACTTTTGAAGTTCATGTCGCTAATACTTTGCCTAAGCAAGGTGTAATTGGCTTTGTGGCTTCCCCAGTAGCCAAGGGTTAGTATTAAGAAAAACCAAACCTGTTGCCATTGAGTCGATTCCAACTCATAGCAACCCTACAGGGTTGGTATTAGAAGGAGAGAAAACCAGCAAGTGTGGCAGTGACTCTCAAGAATTATATTAACGAGTAGAAGATGGTGCCTCATTGCTAAGCAGCTCAGTGGAGGGGCAGCCCAGCATCTCACTGCTTCCTGGCTCCTGGTGTACTCCATTAAAATCACAGGCAGACTCAGGCACCCCACTGCTTTTCAGAAGGGCTGTCTGTTGCAGTGTGATTCCACCACCATCCAACGGGTCCAACCAACTATTGCCTCTCTGGGGCCCTGCTATTGATGATTTAATTCCATTTACTTTAATTCAATTGCTGTTTATTAAAAGCCTCCTGTACATTTCCAGCAGCCTCCCTGGGTCGTGCAAATGGTTAACATACTCCCCTGCTAACCAAAAGGTTGGCAGTTCGGGTCCACCCAGGGCACCTTGAAAGAAAGTCCTGGCAATCTACTTCTGAAAAATCAGCCATTGAAAGCCCTGTGGAGCACAGTTCCACTCTGACACATGTGGGGTTGCCTTGAGTTATTTTTTTTTTTAGATATACGTATACATTTACCTGTTCTGAATGTCATGTAAGTGGGCTCACACAACATTCACCTTTTTGCCTGACTTATTTCATTCAGCAAAGCTTATTAATGGTTACTGGAGGTGGGAGGGAGGCAGAAAGAGGTGTCCTTGCTAGAGGGCACTGAGTTTCTGTGCAGGGCGATGAAATAATTTGGAAGTGGATAGTGGGAATGGTGAACTTTATTAACGTCACTGGATTAATTGTACACGTAAAAAATGTTGAAATGGCAAGTGTTTTGTTATATATATACTTACCCCAATAAAAACACACAGCAAAGCCTATTAGCAGTATTCCTTTGAGAATCTATAGAGACAGAGTAGAACCCCTGGGTAGAAGGGTGAGGGCTTACCTCTAATTTGGTTAGTGAAACCTATTTATTTGCAGGCCTCTTCCAGCGAGTAAGACCTGCTGATGCCAAGGACAGTGGGAGTCATATTGGCTTTGTTGTGCCTGTGGCGGGGGGGGGGGACCCCATTGCTGTGGAGTCGATTCTGATTAGTAGCAACCCTATACATTCACCAAAAAAAAAAAAAAAAAACCACTGTGGAGAGATCCAAATGCCCAGAAAGAGTTAAGCTGTGTGTCTGCACAGGGCGGCTTGGTTCTGGCAATGTCCCATCAGTTTAGGTCATTTCTGATGACTTCACTCTCCTGGTGACATCAGCCTCTAATCTACTGAAGGTGAATTCATGTGCAATTGCTTTAAAATACTCCCTGAGTTCCAGGCCATTCCCGGTGATATATGGACAGGCTCGTCTTTCCCAGGCCACAGTCTGGTTTGTGCACTGCGTTTGTGCTTCCCGTATCGTATCACCATGTGGATATTATGTCACTAACTGGCACAGCCCAGCTCACAAATGGAATGTGCTTGTTGCAAGCAAAAACAGCTAACATCAACTCTTCCCTCACCCCACCGCAGGTACAAAATACAAAAGGCCTAGAGGCATGGCTTGATTGTATTCTGGTTTTCTTAAAATGTTCTCTCTCTCCTCGCCTTTTATGTAGCTTGAATGTTGATCATTATCTTTATCATGGTTTCCAACCCATTAAAAAAGCAAAAACAATTGCTGTTTAGTTGATTCCAAGCCGTGGTGACACATGTGTGTCATAGTAGAACTGTATTCCATAGAGTTTTCAGTGGCTGATTTTTCGGAAGTAGATCACCAGACCTTTCTTTTGCAGTACCTCTGCATGACTGGAACCTCTGACCTTTTGGATAGGAGCCAAGGTGTTAACCGTTTGCACCACCCAGGGACATTATAGTAGAAACCCTGGTGGCGTAGTGGTTAAGTGCTACGGCTACTATCCAAAAGGTCAGCAGTTTGAATCCATCAGGCGTTCTTTGGAAACCCTGTGGGGCAGTTCTGCTCTGTCCTGTAGGGTCACTCTGAGTCAGAATTGACTCGACAGCAATGGGTTTGGTTTTGGTGGGACATTATACCCTTTAATTCTTGAAGACGTTTGGTGACTGATGGCACAAATTAAATCTAAGACTGAGATAATTTAGCTTGGCCTTGGTTTTAAATATCAAGACTGTGAAATAAAGTAACCTGTTTACCTTCTAAGACCATTTCCTTTCCTTTGCCTTTGAAGTGTCTTGAAAGAATGGATATGAAAGCAACCTTGGGTTACTGGGTGGGTGGCAGGACTTGGCCTTGACAAAGATGGTGTTGCTGGGTACATGCTCATAGCTTACAGGGATACAGATGTCTCTAGGGACTGTGGGACCTTGGTCTGGAAGAATCCCCTCAATTTGTCCAGACCCCAGGCCAATGTAAGCACATTTTATGACCCGTACCAATCCTCTACTGTATCCACAGACTGTGGTGACACCCAGCTGTGTCACTGGAGATTCAGCGGGCCATAGTGGTTCCCTGATCCCTATTCCCTTCCTGTGGCCCCCAGCTCTAGGGGCCGGGAATGTTCTCTGCTCTGGGTCCTGTGTCCTCAGCTGGGACCTAAACAAAAATGCAGAGAAGGGAAGCAGAGTTCCCTCAACACAATTTCCAGGATCCTGAGAGCCCATTTCTTCATCTGATTAATAGCTCTTGGCTCTCAGCAGTCGCTTCTGGAGTCCAGAACCAGTAGGATACACCCTGAAGTTTAAAATCATGTCAGGAAAATGTTGTACTTACACAGTATTGTTAAGAAGAGAGACTGGTGTTTAAACAAGGTAATAAAATGCTACTCTCACTTTATCTTCATTTCATACCTAAGGTAAAGAAGAGAAATGAATAGAGCTATTCACCCTTTTAGAGTGCAGCAGCGCAGTATCAAATAATCATTACCATGTATCCTCAGTTTGGGGTCAACTCACAGACCACAGGGGTACTGAAAAGATACTCTTGTTTTTCTCTGCTTCGTCACAAAATAACTGTTGAGGCTCTCATTTTCTGAGGAAGGAAATAAAGTCCCTGGATGACTTGCAAATATTTGGTTAAATGCAGGGATGGGCAGACTTGCTGAGTTTCAGATCTGTTTTAGCCGGGCGTGGGGGGTTGGCTACATCAGAGGAAACTGGTGGGATCAGTCCAGGATGCTGGCACCGTTACCAGTCACATCTGCTCAGGATATAAAAAGATACCAGACTTTTTAAAAGGTCTGGGATGAAGTAAACCAGCTTCCTTTCCCCTCCTGCTACATCTCCAAGGAGGTGAAAATATTGGGAAAGCCTACTTACAAACTTGTTCTCAACCCCATTCTCTCCCTTGGTTCATGGAGAGAAAAAAATAGACAAGGGGGGGAAAAAAACCCAACAAACCTGAAAACCTAACTAAGTGAAATTTAAAAATTAAACTTCCCTTGTGCCCAAATGCCCACTTGTTCTCTTCTGCAACAGCTAACCCACATGCCGACTCCACTTCCTCCTCAAATAAAGACACATCACTTCCGTACCCCCAAGGAGCTGGAATTTCCCTCTTCTCTGTTCCCTACTAGCCTCTTAAAAAGGTCAGTTTCATTGAGCGGACTCTGACACATGGTGACCACGTGTGTCAGAGTGGAGCTGTGCTCCATAGGGCTTTTAATGACTGATTTTTCAGAAGTAGATTGCCAGGGCTTTCTTCCAAGGCACCTCTGGGTAGACTGGAATCTCCAACCTTTCTGTTAGTAGCTGAGCATGTTAATGTTTGCACCACCCAGGGACTGCGACAGCTCCTTGGAAACCATGAAAGTAGACTTCTTGTTTGGCTGAGGAGACTAGAGGAACTCCTTCTTAGCAGTGAAACACCTCGTGTGGAAAGTTGGGCTGTAGTAATTTTGGGATGAAAGGAGTGTGACGTGTCTGCCTATGGGGGCCTGTGTAAAGGAGTGGAGCAATGGATGAGCCCTGTATCTTTCCCACGTGCACTATTGGGGTGGTCGCTGGGGAGGGCGGCTTGCTTTCCTTTTCTGAGGGGGTGTAATGCTGTTTACTTTTGCAGTTGGAGAGGAAAGGCTGGCAGCATCTGTAGCAAGGTAGGTTTGTTGTTAGTTGCTGTCAAGTCAGTTCGGATTCACGGAGACCTTATGTACAACAGAATGAAAAGTTTGCCCAGGCCTGTGCCATCTTCATGATCTTTGCTATGTTTGAGCCCGTTGCTATGTAGCTAGTGCATAATATCATCACCACCACTTCCCCTCTTGCCTGTAATTTGTCATAAATCACTTTGTTTGGACTGATTCCTTTATTCTGCAGACTAGAGTGTTCTTTGATAAGCCTGCTTTGCCCTTAGTTTGCTGAGAATTTTTCCTCAGGATTGGATTGCTACACCACCAGTGGGTCACATGCCTTCTAAATTTGGTATCAGAGGCAGACTTCATAGTGTCCACTGTCTGACCAACTTCTCTAGCCCCCCAGCCCACTCTCAAGCACAGCAGAGCACAGCACAACCCCAAGGGCACTGTCGTAGTCATCTAGTGCTACTATAACAGAAATACCATAAGAGAACAGCTTTAACAAACAGAAAATTATTCTCTCACAGTCTAGGAGGCTAGAAGTCCAAATTCAGAGCACCAGCTCTGGGCCGAAGGCTTTCTGTCTGTATTGGCTCTGGGGGAAGGTCCTTGTCATCAATCTTCCCCTGGTCTAGGAGCTTCTCAGTGCAAGGATCCTGGGTCCAAAGGACATGCCCTGTTCCTATCTCTTCTTTCTTGGTGGTATGAGTTCCCTCTCCTCTCTGCTCAATTCTCTTTTTTATATCTCAAAAGAGATTGACTCAAGATACAACTTAATCATGTAGATTGAGTACTGCCTCATTAATATAACTGCCTCTAATCCTACCTCATTAAGATTATAGAGGTTAAGATTTACAACACATAGGATAATCACATCATATCACAAAACGGAGGACAGCCATGCAATACTTGGAATCATGGCCTCGCCGAGTTGACACACATTTTTGGGGGATACAATTCAACCCATAACAGGCACCAAAGAGAGAAAACCTCTCACTCCCTCCCTGTCTCCTGGAATCTCCTGCTTAAATTAGGCTGGTGCCACTCTCAGGTCCAGCAGTGCCATTACAGTAAGTGGAGACTTGGAAAGAGTTCTGGTATTTGGAAGTGTAGGGAAGAGGGAGGCTACCCCAGAGGCAATCACAAAAAGGCCTGTGTGCCCATGTGCGTCCACCAAAGATTGTGATGGAACACCCATGTCAGCAGACCTTTCATCCCAGCTCTGCCACCTACTGCTTGTTGACCTTGGCAAGGACCCCAACCACACGCAAGATGTTTAGCATTTGTCCTGGGGTACTGACCTCTGTGTGGTGACTTTGAAGGGAAGACGTTCTTTGCTGGACCCACCAGCCCCTGCTGCAACTGGGGTGGTAAACACTGATGTAGTAGGTGCTGTGTAAGTATTGGTTGAATTAATTGTATAACCAACATGGACAGAAATTTTTTTTTTTTTCTTTTTTTGAGAGGTCATCCCTACCTAGAAGGCCAACTCCTGATTATGTGTGCACAGGACTATCCTACCTATCCCATCCCTATCGTGTTCCTTTGAATCTGTGATCTAGTCTGAGACTACAGACATCATTACAGTGACATTCTCATCTAGGGACAATCATCCCAAGAGGACCTCATGTCATCCCTGGTGGTCAACCAAACCCTGTGAGCTCCTTGAGTCATGGGGCAGTATATGTCTGAACTTTGTATCCCTAGATTCAACTTTGTATCTAGAGCAAAGCCTGTCATATGCAAACACTCAGTAAATACTTGATGAGTTGAGCTGTTGAAATCAACAGAAGTTCGCTGTCCAAAATAAACTCTTCAAGAAAACAAAAGGATATAGATAAGAGATAAAATAGTAAGTTTCAAAACAGGGAACAAAACATACAGTGCTTTGAAAGGACCCATCTTGATATGTATACAGAAGTACACCTGGTTTTCTCCATCTTACATGCTTTAATAGTGTGGTCATGGGGGGTTTAAATAAAGGGCTAAGATGAGGAATCTTAATATAGCATCTTTCTGGCCTGCTGTTTAACTTCTCTATTAAGGAATTTAAGGACTACCTTCCATAGAGGTGGCTTCTCAAGTTATTTTTTCCTATAATATTCCTGTTCAGTCTCTTTTTGACAAAGAAGCAGTAGCATTTGTTCATTCGCTCCGTACGATTTTTAATGATGTTTGTTTTCTTATTTATTCTCCCTACCTCCCTGAATTGGAAAAGTTCCATGAGGACAGTAGTGCCTGCCTCTTAATGTGATGTTAGATGCGAGCTGCTACTATTTTATTTGAGATTTTTTGCATCTGTATTCATAAGGAATAGTGGTTTGTAGCTTTCTTTTTTGTGTGGTTGTCCTTACATAAGGGTATCAGGGTAATGCCCGTGTCATGATGAGTTAGGAAGTATTTCCTCCTCTTTGATCTTTTGGAAGCATTTGAGAAGAATTGAGGTTAATTCTTCTTTAAATGTGTGGTAGACTTTACCAGTGAAGCCATCTGGTCCTGGACTTTTCTTTTTTGTGAGGCTTTGATTATTGGCTGAATCTCTTCGCTTGTTATAGGTCTGTTGAGATTTCCTATTTCTTCTTGACTCAATTTAGGTAGTTAATGTGTTTCTAGGAATTTGTCCATTTCATCTAGGTTGTCTAATTTGTTGGAGTACAGTTGTTCACAGTGTCGTCTTGTAATTCGTTTTAGTTTTGTAAGTTGGTGTAATGTCTACACTTTCTTTTCTGATTTTAGTTGTGTCTTCTCTCTTTTTTTCCTTGTTAGTCTAGCTAAAGTTTTGTCAATTTTATTAACATTTTTAAATCATCAAAAATTTTTAAAGGTAATCTGGGCATGTAGGTGAATTTTTTTTTTTTTTTGGTGGTGGTTTTATTGTGATAAAAAATATGTAACAAAGCATTTGACAATTCTACATTTTTTTATGTGTACAATTCTGTGACACTGATTATGTTCATCATATTGTACAACCCTAACCACTATCCATTTCCAAATTATTCCACCACCATGAACAGAAACTCATTCCCCCCTAAGCAAAAACTTCCCCTTTCCCTCTCCCTGGTAACCACTAATAAGCTTTGGTCTCTATACATTTGCCTCTGTACATCTCTCATATAAGTGGGATCATACAGTATTTGTTTTTCTGTGACTGATTTATTTCATTCAACATAATGTTTTCTAGGTTCATCAGGACTTCATTTCTCTTCATGACTAATATTCTATTGTATGTGTATACCACATTTATTTATTCATTTTTCTGTTCATCATGGGCATTTAGGCTGCTTTTCCCTTTTGGCTATTGTAAATACTGCTGTAATGAACCTTGGTGTACAAGTTTCTGTTCGTATTCCTGCTTTCACTTCTTCTGGGTATATACCTAGGATTGGGATTGTTGGGTCATGTGGTAGTTTTATGTTTCGCTTTTTGAGGGACTACCAAACTTTCACAGAGGCTATACCATTTTACGTTACCACCAGCAATGGATGAGGGCTCCAAAATCTCTAAATCCTTGCTGAAACCTATTATTTTCCTTTTTTTTGATCATAGCCGTTCTAGTTGAGGTGAAGTCGTAGTATTTCATTGTGGTTTTGATTTGCATCTCCCAAATAACAAAACCCTGGTGGCGTAATGGTTAAGTGCTACGACTGCTAACCAAAAGGTCGGCAGCTCAAATCCATCAGGCGCTCCTCGAAAACTCTATGGGGCAGTTCTACTCTGTCCTACAGGGTCGCTATGAGTCAGAATCAACTTGATGGCAACAGGTTAATAACAAATGAAGGAGCCCTGGTGGCACAGTGGTCAAGCACTCGGCTGCTAAAGGAAAGGTGGGTGGTTCAAATCCACCAGCCACTCCCCCGAGAGAAATATTTGGCAGTCTGCCTCCTTGACGATCACAGCTTTGGAAACCACACAGGTAGGTCCACTCTGT
This sequence comes from Elephas maximus indicus, assembly GCF_024166365.1. Taxonomy (NCBI): domain Eukaryota; kingdom Metazoa; phylum Chordata; class Mammalia; order Proboscidea; family Elephantidae; genus Elephas; species Elephas maximus. The sequence continues at coordinate 27,910,659 of NC_064832.1, read as the reverse complement.
CTCATAGGGTCGCTGTAAGTCAGAATAGCACCATCGTTTGATTTTCTTGATTCTCTCTATTGTGTTTCTACTCACTGTCTGCCCTAATCCATATGATTTCTTTCCTTCTGGTAGATTTGGGTTTAGTTCTTTTTTTGTCTAGTTCCTCAAGATTTATACCTTAGGTTATTGATTTGAGATCTATCTTCTTTTTCAATATAGACCTTCACAGTTATCGTTTTCCCTCTGAGCAGTGCCTTCACTGAATCCTGTGAGTTTTGGTATGCTGTACTTGCGTTTTCACAGCATTGGTCTGTAAGTATTTTCCCTTGTGATTTCTTCTTTGACCCATTGGTTGTTTAATAATGTGTTGTTTAATTTGCATACATTTGTGAAATTTTTAGTTTTCTCCCTGTTATTGCTTTCCAGTTTCATTTCATTGTGTTTGGAGAAGACATGTATGATTTCAGTCTTTTAAAATTTGTCGATACTTGTTTTGTAACCTAACTTATGGTCTATCCTGGAGAATGATCCATTTATATTGAAGATGAATATATATTGTGCTCTTGTTGGGTGAAACGTTCTACATATGTCTGTTAGGTCTAGTTGGTTTATAGTGTCATTCATGTCTTCTATTTACTTACTGATCTTCTGTCTAGGTAGTCTGTTCATTGTTAAAAGTGTATATTTAAGTCTCCAGTTATTATTAGAGAACTGTCTCTTACTCCGTTCATTCTGTCAATGTTGGCCTTGTATATTTTGGGATTTGTGTTAAGTCCATATATATTTATAATTGTTATATCTTCTTGATGAATTGACCCTTTTGTCATTAGACAATGACCTTCATTATTTTTTGTAACACATTTTCACTTAAAGTCTACATTGTCTGATATTAATATCGTAGTCTGAGCTCTCTTTTGGCCGCTATTTGCGTGGAATGTTTTCTTATTCTTTCACCTTCAACCCACCAGCGTCTGGAACTAAAGTGAGTCTCGTAGACAGCATATAGTTGGATCATGTTTTCTTAGCCAGTCTGCCAATCTCTGCCTTTAACTGGAGGTTTAATCCATTTACATTTAAAGTATTTTCCAACAAGGAAGTATTTAGTTTTGGCATTTTGCTATTTGTTTTCTGTGTGTCTTACACATTTTTTAAAAATAATTTTTATTGTGCTTTAAGTGAAAGGTTAGAAATCAAGTCAGTCTCTCACACAGAAACCCATATACACCTTGCTACACACTCCCAATTACTCTCCCCCTGATGAGACAGCCCGATCTCTCCCTCCACTCTCTCTTTTCGTGTCTATTACGCCAGCTTCTAACCCCCTCCTCCCTCTCACCTCCTCTCCAGGCAGAAGATGCCAACATAGTACCAAGTGTCCACCTGATCCAAGAAGCTCACTCCTCACCAGCATCCCCCTCCAACCCATTGTACAGTCCAATCCATGTCTGAAGAGTAGACTTCAGGAATGGTTCCTGTCCTGGGCCAACATAAGGTCTGGGGGCCATGACTGCCAGGGTCCTTCTAGTCTAGTCTCAGTCAGACCATTAAGTCTGGTCTTATGAGAATTTGGGGTCTGCATCCCACTGCTCTCCTGCTCCCTCAGGGGTTTTCTGCTGTGTTCCCTGTCAGGGGAGTCATCGGTTGTAGCTGGACACCATCTAGTTCTTCTGGTCTCAGGATGATGTAGTCTGTAGTTCATGTGGCCCTTTCTATCTCTTGGGTTCGTAATCGCCTTGTATCCTTGGTGTTCTTCATTCTCCTTTGATCCAGGTGGGTTGAGACCAATTGATGCATCTTAGATGGCTGCTTGCTAACGTTTAAGACCCCAGACGCCACTCTTCAAAGTAGGATGCAGAAAGTTTTCTGAATAGATTTTATTATGCCAGTTGACTTAGATGTCCCCTGAAACCATGGTCCCCAGACACCTGTCCTTCCTACGCTGGTCTTCGAAGCATTTGGTTTATTCAGGAAACTTCTTTGCTTTTGGTTTAGTCCAATTGTGCTGACATCCCCTGTATTGTGGGCTGTCTTTCCCTTCACCTAAAGTAGTTCTTATCTACTATCTAATTAGTGAATGCCCCTCTCCCATCCTCCCTCCCTCCCCCCTCTTGTAACCACGAAAGAATGTTTTCTTCTCAGTTTAAACTGTTTCTCAAGTTCTTATAATAGTGGTCTTATACAATATTTGTCCTTTTGTAACTAATTTCACTCAGCATAATGCCTTCCAGGTTCCTCCATGTTAGGAAATGTTTCACAGATTCCACACTGTTCTTTATTGATGCGTAATATTCCATTGTGTGAATATACCATAATTCATTTATGCATTCATCCATTGATGGGCACCTTGGTTGCTTCCAACTTTTTGCTATTGTAAATAGTGCTGCAGTAAACATGGGTGTGCATATATCTGTTCATGTAAAGGCTCTTATTTCTCTAGGATATATTCCAAGGAGTGGGATTGGTGGAGTGTATGGTAGTTCTATTTCTAGCTTTTTAAGGAAGCGCCAAATCGATCTCAAAAGTGGTTCTACCATTTGACATTCCCGCCAGCAGTGTATAAGTGTTCCAATCTCTCCACAGCCTCTCTAACATTAATTATTTTGTGTTTTTTGGATTAATGCCAGCCTTGTTGGAGTGAGATGAAATCTCATTATAGTTTTGATTTGCATTTCTCTAATGGCTAATGATCATGAACATCTCCTGATACACCTGTTAGCTACCTGAATGTCTTCTTGAGTGAAGTGTCTATTCATATCTTTTGCCCATTTTTTAATTGGGTTGTCTTTTTGTTGTTGAGTTTTTGCAATATCATGTAGATTTTAGAGATCAGGCACTGATCAGAAATGTCAAAGCTAAAAACTTCTTCCCAGTCTGTAGGTAGTCTTTTTACTCTTTTGGTGAAGTCTTTGGATGAGCATAGGTGTTTGATTTTTAGGAGCTCCCAGTTATCTAGTTTTTCTTCTACATTCCTTATAGTATTTTGTATACTGTTTATGCCATGTATTAGGGCTCCTAACATTGTCCCTATTTTTTCTTCCATGATGTTTATTGTTTTAGACTTTTTTAAGGTTTTTTTATTTAGGTCTTTGATCCATTTTGAGTTAGTTTTTGTGCATGGAGTGAGGTATGGGTCTTGTTTCTTTTTTTTGCAGATGGGTATCCAGTTATGCCAGGACCATTTGTTAAAAAGACTGTCTTTTCCCCCATTTAACTGTTTTGGGGCCTTTGTCAAATATCAACTGCTCATATGTGGATGGACTTAATGTCTGGATTCTCAATTCTATTCCATTGGTCCATGTATCTGTTTTTCTACCAGTACCAGGCTGTTTTGACTACTGTGGTGGTATAATAGGTTCTAAAATCAGGTAAAGTAAGGCCTCCCACTTTGTTCCTCTTTTTCAGTAGTGCCTTATTTATCTGGGGCCTCTTTTCCTTCTGTATGAAGTTGGTGATTTGTTTCTCCATCTCATTAAAGAATGTCATTGGGATTTGGATCGGAATTGCATTAAATGTATGGATCGCTTTTGGTAGAATAGACATTTTTATAATGTTAAGTCTTCCTATCCACGAGCAAGGTATGTTCTTCCAGTTACGTAAGTCTCTTTTGGTTTCTTACAGGAAGGTACTGTAGTTTTCTTTGTATAAGTCTTTTACATCACTGGTAAGATTTATTCCTAAGTATTTTATCTTCTTGGGGGCTACTGTAAATGGCATTGATTTGGTGATTTCCTCTTCGATGTTCTTTTTGTTGGTGTAGAGGAATCCAACTGATTTTTGTTTGTTTATCTTGCATCCTGATACTCTACTGAACTCTTCTATTAGTTTCAGTAGTTTTCTGGAGGTTTCTTTAGGGTTTTCTGTGTATAAGATCATGTCATCTGCAAACAGAGATACTTTTACTTCTTCCTTGCCAATCTGGATGCCCTTTATTTCTTTATGTAGCCTAATTGCTCTGGCTAGGACTTCCAGCACAATGTTGAATAAGAGTGGTGATAAAGGGCATCCTTGCCTGGTTCCCGATCTCAGTGAGAATGTTTTCAGGCTCTCTGCATTTAGGGTGGTGTTGGCTGTTGGCTTTGTATAAATGCCCTTTATTACATTGAGGAATTTTCCTTCTATTCCTGTTTTGCTGAGAGTTTTTCTCATGAATGAATGTTGAACTTTTCTGCATCAATTGATAAAATCATGTGATTCTTGTCTTTTGTTTTATTTATGTGGTGGATTACATTAATTGTTTTTCTGCTGTTGAACCATCCTTGCATACCTGGTATGAATCCCACTTGGTCATGGTGAATTATTTTTTTGATATATTGTTGAATTCTGTTGGCTAGAGTTTTGTTGAGGATTTTTGCATCTACATTCATTACGGATATAGGTCTATAATTTTCTTTTCTTGTGGTGTCTTTACCTGGTTTTGGTATCAGGGGTATAGTGGCTTCACAGAATGAGTTTGATAGTATTCCATCCTTTTCTATGCTCTAGTGGTGTCAACTCTTCTCTGAAAGTTTGGTAGATCTCTGTAGTGAATCCTTCCGGACCAGGGCTTTTTTTGTTGGGAGTTTTTTGATTACCTTTTCAATCTCTTCTTTTGTTATGGGTCTGTTTAGTTGCTCGACCTCTGTTTGTGTTAGTTTAGGTAGGTAGTGTGTTTCTAGGAATTCATCCATTTCTTCTAGATTTTCAAATTTGTTTGAGTATAGTTTTTTGTAGTTATCTGATATGGTTCTTTTAATTTCAGTTGGGTCTGCTGTAACATCGCCCCTCTCATTTCTTATTAGGGTTATTTGCTTCCTCTCCTGTTTTTCTTTTGTCATTTTGGCCAGTGGTTTATCAATTTTGTTGATTTTTTCAAAAAACCGGCATTCGGTCCTGTGAATTCTTTCAATTGTTTTTCTGTTTCCTATTTCATGTAGTTCAGCTCTAATTTTTATTATTTCTTCTGGTGCCTGAGGGTTTGTTTTGTTGTTCTCTTTCCATTTGTTCAAGTTGTAGGGATAATTCTTTGATTTTGGCCCTTTCTTCTTTTTGGATGTGTGCATTTATTGATATAAATTGGCCTCTGAGCACTGCTTTTGCTGTGTCCCAAAGGTTCTGATAGGAAGTGTTTTCATTCTCATTGGATTCTCTGAATTTCTTTATTCCATCCTTGATGTCTTCTATAATTCAGTCTTTTTTGAGCAGGATATTGTTGGTTTCCAAGTGTTTGATTTCTTTTCCCTGCTTTTCCTCTTAATGTTTTCCACTTTTATGGCCTTATGGTCAGTGAAGATGCTTGTAATATTTCAATATTTTGGAGTCTACTAAGGCTTGCTTTATGGCCTAATATGTGGTCTATTGTAGAGAATGTTCCATGTGCACTAGAAAAGAAAGTATAGTTGGCTGCTGTGGGGTGGAGTGTTCTGTATATGTCTACGAGGTCAAGTTGGTTGCTTGTGGCATTTAGATCTTCCGTGTCTTTATTGAGCTTCTTTCTAGATGTCCTGTCCTTCACTGAAAGTGGTGTGTTGAAGTCTCCTACTATTACCGTGGAGCTGTCTATCTCACTTTTCGATGCCGATAGAGTTTGTTTTATATATCTTGCAGCCCTGTCACTGGGTATGTAAATATTTAGTATGGTTATATCTTCTTGGTGTATTGTCCCTTTAATCATTTTATACTGTCCGTCCTTATCCTTTCTGATGGATTTAACTTTAAAGTCTATTTTGTCAGAAATGAATATTGCTACTCCTGCTCTTTTTTGATTGTTGTTTGCTTGATATATTTTTTTCCATCCTTTCAGTTTTAGTTTGTTTGTGTCTCTAAGTCTAAGGTGTGTTTCCTGTAGGCAGCATATAGACGGATCTTGTTTTTTAATCCATTCTGTCACTCTCTGTCTCTTTATTGGTGCATTTAGTCCATTTACATTCAGGGTAATTATGGATAGGTATAATTTAGTGCTATCATTTTGATGTGTTTTTTTGTGTATTGACAGTTTCTTCTTCCCACTTGATTTTATGTGCTGAGTAGATTTTCTTTATATACTGTCCTCTCCTCCTATTTGTTGTTGTTGATTTTGTTTCTGCTGCGTCTGTATTTTTCCCTTGTGTTTTATTTTGATGAGTAGGATAGTTTGTCTCCTTTGTGGTTACCTTATTATTTACCCCTATTTTTCTAAATTTAAAAATTACTTTTATGTCTTTGCATCGCCGTATCTTCCTCTCCATATGGAAGGTGTATGATTACATTTCTTAGCCCCTCTTTATTATTTTAATGTTGTCTTCTTTTATATAATAACACCGCTGTTACCCTGTTTGGGCTTTTTTTTATATATATATAATCTTTGTTTTTTTGAATTTCCCTTTCTGGGTTGACTTCTGGTTGCTCTGCCCAGTGTTCTATTCTTGGATTGATACCTGATGTTATTGATTTTCTAACCAACGAACTGCCTTTAGTATTTCTTGTAGTTTTGGTTTGGTTTTTACGACTTCCTTAAATTGTGTTTATCTGGAAATGTCTTAATTTCACGTTCATATGTAAGAGACAGTTTTGCTGGATATATGATTGTTGGCAGGCAGTTTTTTTCCTTCAGTTTTTTAAATATGTCATCCCATTGCCTTCTTGGTTGCACGTTTTCTGCCAAGTAGTCCGAGCTTATTCTTACTAGCTCTCCTTTGTTGGGTACTCTTCGTTTATCCTTCGCTGCTCTTATAATTCTCTCTTTATCTTTGGTTTTGGCAAGTTTGATTATAATATGTCTTGGTGACTTTCTTTTAACATCTACCTTATGTGGAGTTTGATGAGCATCTTGGATAGATATCTTCTCATCTTTCGTGATATCAGGGAAGTTTTCTGCCAACAAATCTTCAGCAATTCTCTCTGTATTTTGTCTTATCCCTCCCTGTTCTGGTACTCCAATCACTTGTACACATATACACACATACCTGTGAAAGCCAGAATCTATGTAAGACAGAAACATGTCAAAGAAGGAAAACTCAAATATTTTCCACAAAAACAAGTGATATAAAATTGGAAATACTCTACCCTGTCTAAGGTGAAACACTTCCAAGACCCAGAAAATCAAGGTAGTCCTATTAAGTTCTGCCTCTCACAGGTTTCACTATATATTAATCTTTCTATCTATATATGTATATACCTACTCCTCAGTTATCGACTACCTCATTATCTGACATTTGGTATTTACAACAATAGTAAAAAATCTAACATCTGACTTTTTTGCACATTAATGAGGCAGTGGGCATGGCGGCAGTGGTTGCAGAGCGTCCCCTCCTTGGAGGAGGGTCTGTGAGCAGCCTCCAGGAAGCTGGGCTGTGCTGCCTTGTACCCTTCACTCCTTCCTGCTGGTGGGGGTGCCATGTCTAGCTGCTGCGCAGAGCCAGTCTCCTCTTTGGCCACCGCCTCTGGGCAATGCTCAGGCAGCACTGAGCCAGTAGGCTCCTGTTCTGGGTTCCCAGCTTCTAGGTGACCTGAGGTCCTGCAGTTCAAAATTGCTGTGGGGTAGGAAGGGAGGAAAGAAAGAGACATCAGAGACAGTGTTTGAAAGTAATGTGTATGAGTTTAATGACATCCCAAAATTAGACGAACTGGGCCTGAAGCCTCCGCTCATTGGGCCTGGGTGCACTGCCAGGCTCCCAGACACCTCTCAGGAAGCCCCAAGTCTCGGTGACTTGGCAGGCGTAGAGGGCAGAGCAGGCTCAGAGTCAAGAATGCAGGGCTTGCAGGGGTAGGAGTGGAGACCTGGAGGTGGCTCTGAGAGGGATGCTCTGACCCAGCACAGGAGGAAGGTGAAGTGGTTAAGCCATGGGTGCTCCAGTCTGGCAGCCCAACTTTATCCAGCTTTGTCCCTCCAAGCCACCTTCTCTACAGAGGAATAATCCATAAGTGGACTCGTCACAGTGATGAGCATATCAGTAAATCTTAGCTATTATTACCTCTGTGATCATATTTTCTAAATTAAAAAATTTGACAAATGGATGGTCTGAAAACAGGAAAAAAATCTTCCATTTTCGCATAATGCCGATTTTTGTATAACAATCTGGTCTTTGGAACCGAATCATGTTCGTAAGTAAGAAGTGGGTGTGGGTGTGTGTGTGTGTGTGTGTGGTGTGTTTATTATCGGTAATATATAGTTGCAACTTGCTTTTTTTTATCCTATCTGAAAATATCTGCCATTTGATTGAAATGTTTAGACCACTTACATTGTGATTATTGATGATAAGTTTAAATATATCACTTTTCTATTTGTCTCATTGCATTTCTGTTTCCCTTCTTTTCTGCCTTTTCTTTGATTGAATTTGTCTTAGTTAGGGTCTCTAGAGGGGCAAAACCAGGGAGACATATATGTAAATATATATTTACTTCAAGGAAATGGCTCATGCTATTGTGGGGACTGGCAAGTCCCAAATCTTAGGTCAGGTGGCAAGCTGGAGACCTCTGATGGCTCATGGGATTGCAGGACCTGGTGAATCCAAAAAATGCAGGTCAGGCAGCAGGCCAGAGACTTCTACAGGCTTATGTCCCAATATCCAGGGGTCAGGTGACGAGATGAATGTAGGGCCCAGAGAGAGAGAGAGCGAGCGTTGCCAGAATATCAGTTTATATCCTGGAGGCAGGCCATACCTCCAAGTAAACCCCCATTTCAACTGACAGGTTGAACTCAACAGATCACATACATCACAAAAACAGCAACCAGTCCAGTATCTGGCTGAACCACTGAGAACATAGCCTAGTCAAGCTGATGCATAAAATTAACCATCACAGAGTTTTTTCTGTTTTTATTCCATTTTATTTCCTATCTTGACTAACCATATTTCTTTTATTATTTTCATGGTTTCTTTATAGTTTGGTATGCACATTTAACTGATCACTGTCTGCTTTTAGATGATATTATACTGCTTCACATGTAGTATAGGAAACCCTGCAATAATGTACTTCCATTTCCCCCCTCTTGGCCTTCCTCCTATTGTTGCCATACATTTTTATTTAATCATATATTACAAGCCTCACAGTACCTTACTATTAGTTTCGTTTAAACCATGGATTATGTTTTACAGAGATTTAAATGTTAGGAGAAACATCTAGTATACTTACTAATATAGCTGCCATATATAGTGCTCTTCATTCCTTTGTTTAGATCCATATTTACATCTGGTATTATTTTCCTTCTGCTTCAAGGACATCTTTAATATTTATGTAGTGTGGGTTTGCTGTTGATGAATTCATTCAGTTTATATCTGAAAATGTGTATACCTTTGTTTTTGAAAGATATTATCACTGGGTATAGAATTCTAGATTGATAGCTTTTTTTATTCTGTTTTAAAGATGTTACTTCAGTGTCTTCTCACTTTCATTGTTTCCAACAGGAAATTTGCTGCCCTTCTTACCTTTCTTCCTCTGCACATAGCATGTCTTTTTCTGTGACCATTCTTATAATTCTCTATCACTGGCTTTGAGCAGTGATTATGATGTGTTTTGGTGTAGTTTTCTTTATGTTTCTTGTTCTTGGGGTTTGTTGAGTATCTTGGGTATGTGGATTTATGGTTTTCATTAAGTTAGGAAAAATTTTTGTCCATTATTTCTTTGGCATTATTTTGGAATTATTGCCTCCTCTCTCTGTTCTTCTCTGGGGACTTCAATTTTATGTATATTAATCTTTTTGATGGGACATTAGTGGCTCAATGGTAGAATGCTGACCTTACATGCAGGGGTCTCAGCCAGTGCCCTTCATGCGCAGCCACTGTCCATCTATAATTGGTAACTTGTGTGTTGCCATGATTCTGGTTTCACTGGAGCTTTCAGACTAAAGTGGACTAGGAAGAAAGGCTTGGTAATCTACTTCGAAAAACTAGCCCATGGAAGCCCTGTGAATCACAATGGTTTGATCTACAACTTATGATGGGGATGGCACAGGACTCAGCAACCTTTTTCCCATTGTGCATGGAGTCGCCATGAGTCAGCAGCCAACTCAGTGGCAGCTAACAACAACAACTACAGAGTGTTTGAAGTTGTTCTGGAGCTTACTAACACTCTGTTCTTTTTTTTTTTTTTGGTTTTTTGTCTCATTCATTTCAGTGATATTTTATTTTACAATGTCTTCTATGCTGTTAATCCTTTTCAGTGTACTTTTCATCTCAGACATCAATTTTCAACTCTAGAAGGTCAGTTTGGATCTTTTTTTATATCTTCCATGTCTATACTTAACTTTTTGAACATATGGAATACAGATATAATAGCTTTGTAAATGCCCTTGGCTGCTAGTTCTAACATCTGTGACAGTTTTGAGTTGGTTTCCACTGGTTTTTCTCTTCACTCTTTTCGTATTTCTATGCATGCCCAATAATTTTTGATTAAAGGACAGGAGTAAATTTTACCTCATTGGGTGTTGGTTATTATTTTATTCCTATAAATTTCTTGAGCTTTGTTCCAGGATGCAGTTAAATTACTTAGAACCTGTTTGATCCTTTTACGTCTTTTAAGATTTGTTAGGTGGGACCAAAATATTGTTTAGTCTAGGGATAATTATGTCTTACAACTAAGGCAAGACCTTTCTGAATATTCTGTCCAGCTCCCTGTGAATTATGAGGTTTTCCTATCCTGGCTGGTGGCAACTGTCAATTTTCTTGTCCTTGTATGAGCTCCAGGCAATGTTCCTTGTAATTCTTTTAGATAAATTTTTCCCTGGCTTCTACTAGTTTCCTCACATGCATGTACTTAGTCAGTATTCTGCTGAATGTTCAAATGAACCCCTCTACAGATATCCAGTATTCTCTGTCCCTGCAGCTCTTTCTTCTCTAGTACTCTGTGATTCCAACTTTAGTCATGTTGGTTTTTCCAAATTCTTAGCTTCATCTCTTCACTATAGGAAGTCTACTGGGCTCCATCTGAATATTTCCTTACTGTGCTATGGCCTGAAACTCTTTCAAGTCAGTAATCTGGGGCTATTGTAGGACTCTTCTCATTTTTTTTTTTTTTCTGCTTATGTCTTCTCTTGGGTTCTGTTATGATAATTATTTTCTACCGTATTAATTTTCTTATGCCATTTTTTTTTTTCAGAAGTTGAAAAAATGTTTTAAATATTTTATCCAGTTTTTCTAGTAGTCTTTAGTAGAAGGTTTGGTAGGAATTACCTAATATGCAATTATTAGGATAAAAAGCCCCAAAATGTTGAATTTCAACCAAGTTTTTTCAGAGGAGTGAGCAGTTATTTCTAGTACAGTCTAAGTGTGATTCAGAACAGGCTGTCTGGTATATCTGACAGTTCTGTGGAGGGGTCTACTGAAAACCTCTTCTCTGAGAACTGAGGAGATACTTGAGTGAGAGCTCATCCTGAGGAAAGAACTGCAGAGCATGATGAGCTTGACCCAAGAACAGAATCTTGGTTATTAGAGAGGAAGGGAAGTAGTGGACATGATCTCAGTCACTGATATTTGTTCCTTTCCCAGCTCCCACTGGATTTATGTATTTGTCTATTTACAACTGGAAGTGTACTTTTACTAAAAATTGAAGCCAGAGGTCTTCTATTAGCAGGTGGGAGCAAGAGCTAGTGTTATTTGAGTTATTACTGTTAATGTGACCTTTTAATCACACTCTGGCTGGTAAGGCTTGGGGAAAATCAGGTTACACAGGGACCAGGCTAGCCTGGACCCAGTTGAGCCTCTAGGGAGCTTAGCTAATAGATGGGGTCCTTGGCACAAACCCATTGTCCATCAGAAACTGACCTGAGGCCAGAAATTCATTTACCTTGACCTTAGAATGTCCGTCAGGTGGTGAGGGCTCTTGCCTGGAACTGATATTTTTCTGTGCTGGCACTCAGAGAAATTGACTTAAGGGTCCTTAGAATTTTGCAATGAGTCGTACATAGGGTCAGGTTTGCTGAAACTTAATGTGTTAGAACTGCCTCGAGGCAATTTGTCAGTAACCTGTAGGCATTGAGAAGATATAAAGAAGATTAATACAATGCATAAAATGAAAGGCAAGTAATCGGGGCAAGGAGGTGGGGAAACTACTTCCAGTGAGCATGGCTGTAGTTTCGATGAAATCTGTATTTCACTTAGCAGAAGGTACAAATCTGTATCACATTAACTCAGCAATTCTAACCAAAACAAAGACAGGATGGCAAATATTTAAACAGTGATTAAAACATTGCCCAGGCAATAGGAAATGTCTGCTCTCGCCAACTGTTTGCTTGGACAAAATAAAATAAATGAAGGGCGCATAAACCATGTCTTACTGGTTGCTCACAGGGACCTTTCTCTGGCATGGGGCAACTCCTTCAATCATTAACTTGAACCCTATGGATTCCATTGAAAATAGCCTAATGAGAAAGAACTCCAAAAACAGCTAGATGGGTACGTAATATATATATTCCTTTTAACACATTTTACATACATAAATTGTTGTTATGTGCCGTGAAGTTGGTTCTGACTCATAGTGACCCTATGTACAACAGAATGAGATGCTGCCCAGTTCTGCGCCACTCTCACAATCATTGCTATTTGAGCTCATTGTTGTAGCCACTGTGTCGATCCATCTCGTTAAGGGTCTTCTTCTTTTTCGTTGACCCTTTACTTTACCAAGCATAATGTTCTTCTCCAGAGACTGGCCCCTCCTAATAACATATCCAAAGTAAGTGAGATGAAGTCTCTCCATCTTTGCTTCTAAGGAGCATTTTGGCTGTACTTCTTCCAAGACAGATTTGTTCATTCTTTTGGCAGTCCATAGTATATTCAGTATTCTTTGCCAACATCATAATTCAAATATGTAAATGGCAGGGTACAATTAGAGCAGATTTCTTTACCAGAAGGTTGAATGCTTAATTCAAATCAAATCCCTATTTGATTTGCTAGTAGAACTCTCCACTTCCTATCCCCTAATTTGTTTTTTAGCCAGCTGTTAGTCTAATTGCAGGGATGGCAGACAGAGATTCTACAACCTTTGAGGACAACTTGAAGAAAACGTTGACATTTTTAATTATAGCTGTACTGTGATTAAAAGTACAGTAATACTTTGTCCTGTGAAAGACCTACAATGATATCATAGCAGAGAAGCACCTGAGTATAAGCCTCATTAACCTATATTCTATTTGATATATTATAAAACATGTCTTTGGGAGGGACCAGTTACTGGGGAAGTACGTCCTACTTGTAAATTAGAGGATCAGAGAAAAGAGGGAAGCCCTCCAAGAGATGGATTGACACAACAATGGACTCAAACATACCAATGGTGGTGAAGGTGGCACAGAACCAGGCAATGTTTTGTTCTGTTCTACATAAGGTCACCATGAGGCAGAGCTGATTTGACGGTAACCAACAACAACGTGATATTCAAACTCAACATTGCAATTGTTTTATAAGTGACAATGAAAAATTCTATTTCATGCTTTTGGTAAGGTTGACGACTAAACTTTGGTAGAAAGCCATTCATCATTTTCTCCAGCCATTTGGTGTGTTGACACAGGGTAGTAACTGTGCTACTGTGCTCTTCTTCAGTAAATAGCATTTGCTGTCACATTCATAGACCGAATGGAGAAAAAGTCATTTGCCAGTTCATTGACCGAATGTTGCAGGAAAGCAGCCAAGAGAAGTCAGGAGTGACTGCTGTCCTTGAGCAACATGGAACCTAGTGTACACAGCATGCACTCGGCATGAAATGTGGAATGGAGGGAAGGAACTGCGAAAACAAAGTTGTTAGAGGACCCGTTTTTTAAAGCTGGTTTCAAAGTGTTCTGATGAGGGTCCTCATCAGACATCGATATTAATTTTTTTTCCCTGTGAAGTCTGGATTTGAGAGAGTGATTTGTAATCTGGCCTCAATGACCAAGCCTTTCTCTTTCTGCCACACAGAATACACTCATTCAAATAATATGAACTAGTCCCAGCTTAATAGACACCTACTTTGTTACTAGTGGGTCAATTAAAGTATAGGCTAGGACAGTTACATAGATAAAAAGGAATTTGAAATGTGGAATGTTAAGGCCTGAGTCGAATAGCTAATTATTCCATATCCAATGTAAGTATCCTAACCCAAGTAGCTGTTCTAAAACCCAAATGATCAGAACCCTGATAAAACCTTCTTTAAAAGTGTTAGACCAGAGATCGAGAATCTCCGAGTTTGTTAATTTCATGCAGCTTTTTGTTTCTAGTTCCCGTTTAACCCTCATCACACAAAGACAGAATGCTTGGTTTCATGCCCATAGTGAGTGTGCTCCAAGGTTCCTTTTCTGACTTCCTGCCATGCCAGGGTCATATCAACTCTCTAAAATGAATATCCAGCCATGTCCCATCCCTGTGTAAAATCTTTTAGTGGCTTCTACTGCCTCTAGAATAAAGCCTAAGCATGACGTTTTAACAAGTCTCCATCATCTCTCCCCTCTCTGGCTCCTCTCCTGCCACGCTCTGCCGTTGACTTTCCATAATACAACTTTATGTGTCCTACTTCTGGAACTTTATTATCCCCTTTCCCTCTTTTTATATGGGACAAACTAGTTATTTTCAAAAATTTGTAAGGGACCCTTTCTTATGAAACTGACCAGTACCTCCAGATAGATTTAATAATTCCTTTATTGTAGGAGCTGTTGGCACAGTGGTTAAGAGCTACAGCAATCTACGGCTGCTAACCAAAAGGTCAGCAATTCAAATCCACTAGCTGCTCCTTGGAAACCCTATGGGGCAGTTCTACTCTGTCTTGTAGGGTTGCTATGAGTTGGAATTGACTTGATGGCAACGTGTTTGGGTTTTTTTTTTTTTTTTTGGTTTTAATTTTTTATTGTGCATCTCACACTATATTTAATAATTTGTTTATAAATCACCTTCTAACTAAACTGCAAACTTCTTGAGGGCGGGAACTATGTCTTGTTTACATTGGGGTGCCCAGTAATAAGCACAGTGCCTGTAGTGTTATGGATTGAATTGTGTCAGCTCAAAGATGTGTTGAATTCCTGGCCCTTGTACCTGTGGATATGATCCTGTTTGGAAGTATGGTTTTTCTTTTGTTATGTTAATGAGGCCATGCCAGTATAAGGTGGATCCTAAACCTAATCACTTCTGAATTATAAAAACACCAGAATAGACATAGAGACACACACATGGAGGGGAAGACAGATGTTATGGGACAACTTAAGGAACACCAAGGAACCAAGGAATGCCTGGGGCCACTGGTGAGGAAGTAATCAACACAACTGAGACCCTGATTTGGACTTTGAACCTCCAGAACTGTGGGAAAATAAATTTCTGTTCTTTAAAGCCAGTTTTTTTTTTTTTAGGTAACTAAGACAGTTGCTAATTATTTTAATTAATTCGTTCACTCAAAAGTATTTATTGAGCCTTTATATAAGCCAGGGATTGGTCTGGAAATTGCTGATATGGTAATAAACAGGATAGACAAGGACTTTGCCTGCGTGGAGTTTATGTTCTGATGGGAAAAAGACGTGATAAACAAGGAAAAAAATAAACATGGTTTATACTTCCAGGTAATGACAGATATGTACTATCAAGAAGAACAAAACAGGGTAAAAGGTTGTTGGTGGATGGGGATCCTCTTAGATTCACAAGTCAAGAGGTAATCAAATGACACTAAGTGCCTTTACAAAAAATGCAGGAACTTCTCTCTGATCAACCTTGATTACTGATAGTCTTCTTGTTCAGGTCAGTTTAACATGCTGTCAGAGGGAATCAGAGAGGAAAGAAAAGAACATGGAAGAGACTCCTATGTGTAGACACTGGGTTGCAAGCTTTACATACATCATCTTTTTGGGTTGTTACAATACCCTATTACAGGTAAATGATAACCTGAACTACAAGGGGATCAAGTCATATATCCATGGTACGGTGTTTGAGTGTGTGAGCCAAGGTTCAAACCTAGGCCATGCAGGGCCACTTGGTCAACACCATGTCTACAGTTACATTCAGTAAATACTCATATAGTGCCAACTTCATGTCAAGCCCTGGACTAAGTGGTTGGGATACACCAGTGAATAGAACAGACAAAATTCCTGCCCTGTGGATTTATTGGGGGAAGACAATGAACAATAAAAAGAATAAATACACAAATTATAAACTTTGTTAGAAGGAAATGAGTAATAAAAGAAAAAAAATACAGCAAGTTTAAGAGGCTGGGGACAGGCAGAGAGTATTTTCAGTTTTAAACAGGATAATGGGTTGCTCTGTTTCAGCTAAAGTTAACAATTTGCCAGTGTCTTGGGCTGGGTTCTCTAGAGAAGGAAAACCAGTGAATCATACATATACATATTCAGAGAGATTTATTTCAAGGAAATGGCTTACATGGTTGTAGGGTCTGGCAAGTCCCAAGTCTGTGGGTCAGACATCAGATGGGAGACTTCTCCTGACTCATGTAGCTACAGGAGCGAATGAACCCAAGATCCACAGGCTGATGAATCCAAGATTGGCTGGTAGGACAGCAGGCTGCTGGCCCAAGTCCCAAGAACTGGAGGTCGGATGCTGACGAGCCAAATAAAGGATCCAAAGCAGAGCAAAAACCCATAAACCTTGCCAGAAAGCTCACCTGTATTGGATGCAGGCCACATGCCCAGGGAAACTCCTTTCAACTGATTGGCTACTCACAGCAGTTCCCGTCATAGAAGTGATCACATTATATCAGATCTCATCATGGAGGTGATTACATCATTACATGACTGCCAAACTACATCATAACTGCCAAGCCACTGAGAATCATAGCCCAGCCAAGTTGACACACAACCTTAACATTCACAGTCCACCCCTTGTCAACTTGACATCTCTATACGTCTTCTTAAACCATATATAATCTCTGAATAAAGGAGATTATAGTCATACTTTCGCCTAACGTGATACAACTTCTACACGTACAACTGAAAATGCACTAGCCCTGTTTACATCTTATATTTTATAAGTGAAGAAAACAAAAATTTTTGATGCACACATAAAAGGAAAGAAGTACTCAAAACACTTACAGTCTTTGTTTCTGCTACTGGTCACATGGTATTTGGAACTGGTACTTAGAACTACCTTCTTCTGCCACCCATCCTGAATCCCCTTTGCTCTCAAAAAACACCTCAGCTAGTTGTGGTTCTTTGCCTGGTAGAGTGGTTCAAACTGAAGGGTCTGGGCCATTACTAGTCGTATTGGAATTTGGTTGTGGAAGTTTTCCATTGACTTTAATCACAGGGCATGGTAGAATTAAGGGACGCCGTAAGGTATCTCTTGCATTCCAGACATACTCCTCTTTACGCCAATTATGTAATATCAATCCGATTTCTTCTTGGTAATCAGGATCAGTCACACCAGTCAGTATGGTAACTCCCTTCTTTGCATGTTGATTCAGAGGCATAAGGATGCCAAAGCAGCCAGGTGGCCTTCTTAACTTCAGTTCAGTGGAATCAGTGATGTGTTTTCTGGTGGGAGTGTTCCTCCCTTTAGAACAAAGACCTCTAGACCCACAGAGCATTGGGTCGCAGTGACAGGAAGCAAAAATTTTTTGAGTGGATCACTAGGGGTAATAGTGAGTTGTGCCACTCCCATTTTCACCCCTTGATTCCTGGACTCATGAATCCTGGCTATGGGGGGAACGACCATATATTGGACCCTGGTTTAGAGCATATACAGCCTCCTGGAGAATATTGCTTCAACTTGGCAAGGTATTTGCATCTTTAGAAGGCCATCCCATTGTTCTGTCAAGCCAGCTGCTTCATGATGGTGGGGAACATGATACGACCAGTGAATTCAATGAACCTGGGCCCATTGCCACACTTCATTTGCCGTGAGGTGAGTCCCTTGATCCAAGTTGATGCTGTGTAGAATATTGTTATTGTTGTTGCTAGGTGCCGTTGAGTCGGTTCCGACCCTTAGCGACCCTGTGCACAACAGAACGAAACACTGCCCGGTCCTGCACCATCCTTACAATCGTTCTTATGCTTGAGCTCATTGTTGCAGCCATTGTGTCAATCCACCTTGTTGAGGATCTTCCTCTTTTCCACTGACCCTGTGCTCTGCCAAGCATGATGTCCTTCTCCAGGGACTCATCCCTCCTGACAACATGTCCAAAGTATGTAAGATGTAGTCTCTCCATCCTTGCCTCTAAGGAGCATTCTGGCTGCACTTCTTCCAACACAGATTTGTTTGTTCTTTTGGCAGTCCATGGTATATTCAGTATTCTTCACCAACACCACAATTCAAAGGTGTCAACTCTTCGGTCTTCCTTATTCATTGTCCAGCTTTCACATGCATATGATGTGATTGAAAATACCATGGCTTGGGTCAGGCGCACCTTGGTCTTCAGGGTGACATCTTTGCTCTTCAACACTTTGAAGAGGTCCTCTGCAGCCGATTTGCCCGTTGCAATGTGTCTTTTGATTTCTTGACTGCTGATTCCATGGCTGTTGATTGTGGATCCAAGTAAAATGAAATCCTTGACAACTTCAATCTTTTCTCCGTTTATCATGATGTTGCTCATTGGTCCAGTTGTGAGGATTTTTGTTTTCTTTATGTTGAGGTGTAATCCATACTGAAGGCTGTGGTCTTTGATCTTCATTAGTAAGTGCTTCAAGTCCTCTTCGCTTTCAGCAAGCAAGGTTGTGTCATCTGCATAATGCAGGTTGTTAATGAGTCTTCCTCCGATCCTGATGCCCCGTTCTTCTTCATATAGTCCAGCTTCTCATATTATTTGTTCAGCATACAGATTAAATAGGTATGGTGAAAGAATACAACCCTGATGCACACCTTTCCTGACTTTAGTCCAATCAGTATCCCCTTGTTCTGTCTGAACAACTGTCTCTTGATCTATGTAAAGGTTCCCTATGAGCACAATTAAGTGTTCTGGAATTCCCATTCTTTGCAGTGTTATCCATAGTTTGTTATGATCCACACAGTCGAATGCCTTTGCATAGTCAATAAAACACAGGTAAACATTGTGGAATGACATCAAGGACATCATCCATGAAGAAAGCAAGCGGTCACTGAAAAGACAGGAAAGAAAGAAAAGACCAAGATGGATGTCAGAGGAGACTCTGAAACTTGCTCTTGAGCGTCGAGCAGCTAAAGCAAAAGGAAGAATTGATGTAGTAAAAGAACTGAACAGAAGATTTCAAAGGGCCTCTCGAGAAGACAAAGTAAAGTATTATAATGACATGTGCAAAGAGCTGGAGATAGAAAACGAAAAGGAAACAACACACTCGGCGTTTCTCAAGCTGAAAGAACTGAAGAAAAAATTCAAGCCTCGATTTGCAATAGTGAAGGATTCCATGGGGAAAATATTAAACGACGCAGGAAACATCAAAAGAAGATGGAAGGAATCACAGAGTCATTATACCGAAAAGAATTAGTCGATATTCAACCATTTCAAGAGGTGGCATATGATCGGGAACCAACGGTACTGAAAGAAGAAGTCCAAGCTGCTCTGAAGGCATTGGCGAAAAACAAGGCTCCAGGAATTGATGGAATATCAGTTGAGATGTTTCAACAAACAGATGCAGCGCTGGAGGTGCTCACTTGTCTATGCCAAGAAATATGGAAGACAGCTTCTTGGCCAACTGACTGGAAGAGATCCATATTTATGCCTATTGCCAAGAAAGGTGATCCAACCAAATGTGGAAATTATCGAACAATATCATTAATATCACACGCAAGCAAAATTTTGCTGAGGATCATTCAAAAACGGTTGCAGCAGTATATTGACAGGGAACTGCCAGAAATTCAAGCTGGTTTCAGAAGAGGACATGGAACCAGGGATATCACTGCTGATGTCAGATGGATCCTGGCTGAAAGCAGAGAATACCAGAGGATGTTTACCTGTGTTTTATTGACTATGCAAAGGCATTCGACTGTGTAGAATATTATGATAGTGGCTAAGGCATTCTGTGAGTCCACGGATGGCAGTTTTGGCAGAAGCATTGCGTGCAAGGAAGGCAAATCTGTATCCAGAGTAAGTGTCTATTCCAGTAAGAACAAAATGTCCTTTCCGTCACAGAAGCGGTCCAATGTAATCAACCTGCCACCAGGTTGCTGGCTGATCACTTCAAGGAATGGTACCATATTGAGGACTCAGTGTTGGTCTGTGTTGCTGGCAGATTGGGTGCTCAGCAGTGGCTGTAACCAAGTCAGCCTTGGAGAGAGGAACATGTTGCTGAGCTCATGCAGAACCTTCTGCCACCGTGGCCAATTTATTCATGAGCCCATTGGGCAATTGATGGGAATGGCTGGGGAAAGAGGATGACTTATTTTCCACAGAACGCCTCATCCTATTCACTTTATTGTTAAAATCTTTCTCTGCTGAGGTTGCCCTTTGGTGAGCATTCACATAAGACACAAATATCTTCACTTCTTTGGTCTATTCAGAGACCTATATCCATATACCTTTTTCCCATATCTTCTTGTCTCCAATTTTCCAGTTATGTTCCTTCCAAGTCCCTTACCATCCAACACATCTGGCCATTTCTCTCTCCAAGCAAAGTGAATAGCCAGGTGCACTGGATGAAGTTCTCCCAATTTTGGGAGGATTTCCCTTCACCACTATCCTTCAGGGAGTTTCCAGAAAGGGCTGTAGTATTGGCACTGTCTACTTATGAGCGGTTTCTGCATGTCATGCAGAACCATCTGTAAAACAGACACTAGTTTTCTCCTCCTCAGTCAACTGATCGTAAGGAAATCCCCATGAGGCAGACTGGGAGATGGAAGATAATGTGACAGGAGTAGAGACCATGGGTATTTGAGCCACTTCCTCATGTAACTTACTTGATCTTTCAGGTCCTGCTCAGACCCAATCTTGTATATACCATTTCCATTTAATGATAGAGTGCTGCTGTACACATCCAACTTTATGGCTCTGTGTGAAACAACACGCAGTTCATGATGGGCAGCTCAGGCTCCGTGGCAACTTGGTGTCCCACGGTTAAGCATTCAGTCTTTACTAAGGCCCATTACAAACCAAAAGCTATTTCTCAAAAGAACAGCAGTTATCTGCAGAGGATGGTAGGACTTTGCTCCCAAACCCTAAGGGTCTGTGCTGTGATTCACCAATAGGGGCCTACCAGAGACCCCAAACAACATCTCTATATGCTGCTGACACTTCAAGCACCATTGGATCAGCCAGATCATATGGGCCAAGTGGGATTGCTGCTTGCACGGCAGCCCGAACCTGTTACAGAGCCTTTTGTTGTTCTGGGCCCTACTCAAAACTAGGAGCTTTTCAAATCCCTTGATAAATAGGCTAGAGTACCACACCCAAATGAGGAATATGTTGCCTCCAAAATCCAAAGAGGCCCACCATGCATTGTGCCTCCTTTTAGTTGTGTGTGTATGTTGATGGGGTGGGGTGGGAGGCAAGTCAGATGCAATAAGTTATTCTTCACTTTAGGATGAATATCTCAACATGTCCCACACCACTGGATCCCCAGAAATTTCACTGAGGTGGAAAGCACCTGAATTTTTGTCAGATTAATTTCCCACCCTCTAGCACACACAAATGGTTTACCAATAAGTCAGATCATTGACAGTTCTTCCTTACTAGGCCCAATCAGCATAATGTCATCAATGTAATGGACCCATGTGATGTCTAGAGAAAGGGAAAGGCAATCAAGTTCCCTGTGAACTAAAGTATAATGTAGGCTGGGGAGTTGATATACCCTTGAGGTTGGACACTGAAAGTGTATTGATGGCCTTGACAGCTGAGGGCAAACTGCTTCTGGTGGTCCTTTATAACAAGTATGGAGAAAAAAGCATTCGCCAGATCAATAGCTGAATGCCAGGTACCAGGATATATATTTATTTGCTGTAGCAATGAAACCACAACTGGAACAGCAGCTGCAATTGTAATTAACCACCTGGTTACATTTTCAGTAATTCAGTGTCATTCTTCAAGATCTGCCTGTTTTTTGCACAGGCCTAATGGCAAGTTGAATGAGGATGTAGTGGAAATCACCACCCGTGCATCCTTCAAGTCCTTGATGGTGGCAGTAATCTCTGCAATCCTTCCAGAAATGCAGTATTGCTTTTGGTTTACTATTTTCCTAGGTAGGGGCAGTTCTAATGGCTTCCACTTGGCTTTTCCTACCATAATAGCCTTTATCCCACTTGTTAGGGATCCAGTGTGGGGGTTCTGCCAGTTGCTGAGTATATCTATTCCAGTTATGCATTCTGGAACTGGGAAAATGACCACAGGATAGGTTCAAGGACTCACTGGACCTACTGTGAGACAAACACGAGCTAAGACTCCACTAATAACCTGACCTCTATCTGCCCCCACTCAGACTGTTGGGCTACAGTGATGTTTTGAGTCTCCTGGATTTAGCGTCAGTTCAGAGCTGGTATCCAGTAATCCCCATAAAGTTGGATTATTTCCTTTCCCCCATTGAACAGGCACTCTTGTAAAAGGCTGTAGATCCCTTTGGGGAGAACTGAAAAAAGGTTAACATTATAAATTTTTGGATGTGGTGGGATCATTCCTCAAGGGGACACAGCCTTCCCTTCATTCTAGGTGTTGTGGGTCTGTAAACTAACTCAAGCCTGGCAATTGACTGAGCGGCTGTGACTGTTCTGGTAATTCAAGTTAGGCTCCTGTTCACTTGACTTAGGATTCTTCCGCTTGTACAGATCAAGTAAATATTTAGTAGATTTCCCATCTGTTTCACTCCTAGGGACACCATGACTAAGCAGCTAATGCTATAAATCCATACAAGTCAGCCTATTCTGATTACTGCTTTGACTTTCTTGTCCATTTTGGTAACCATGCACACCTTGTCTTTGTCAGTTGAGTGCCAGCACTTGGTCCCTACTCATAGCAACCGTATAGGAGAAAGTAGAACTGCCCCCTACAGTTAGGTGTCTTAATTCAGTTTGGCCAGTTTCCACTGTGAAATCTGACTTACATATATTAGCAATCACAGCAGTCTTCAAGGATGCTGGGGCCCCATTTCACAAATATGTTCCTCAACATTGTGATAAAAGGTATGTCTTCTGGGCAGTCTGTGTGTGGGTCTGTGGGTCTAACCTGATAAATCCACTCTAACATGCCAGTTTCCCTAAGCCTTTGGTTTGGATACCTTCTTCTACAGTGTACCGAGGCAGGTCTGGTACTTCAACTCGATTTAGTGTAGGCCACTTTGTAATCCATGCTTCAGTGACCCAGCCAAATAAACTGTTAGATCCTTTCCTAACCTCTTGAACTGAAATACTGAATGAAGAATCTGTGCTTAGTGGGCTCTTATTAATAAACTCAGAGTGATCCATGTTTATGTTCCTTGCACCATTTTCCCACACCCTTATTAGCCATTCTCACACATATTCCCCAGGTTTCTGTTTGTACATATTAAGAAAAATCAATCCGTTCTTTTGGAGTGTAGCATACCTGCTCCTGGGTCATGCTTTGTACTTTACCTTTTGGGGCTCCCTGGGACTTAAATCTAGTTAATGAGGGATTGTGTACTGGTATCTGTCTCAAAAACCAAACAAAGTCCAAACCCATTGCCTTCCAGTCAATTCTGACCCATAGTGACCCTAGAGGACAAAATGGAACTGCTCCATAGGGTTTCTAAGGATTGGATGGTAGATTTGAACTGTTGACCTTTTGTTTAGCAGCCATATCACTTAACCACAGTGTCACCAAGACTCCACAAAAAAGGAGTTGGGAAATAATATTTGTGAAGATGGCTTGCACTAGAGAGCTGAATGTTGCAGAGCAGTAGCCTTCAGAGCAGGAATTACTTAGTGGTCTGCAGTATTCAAGGGCACAGAGGTGGCATCTCAACCTCCACCTCTGGCCTAGGTCTTGAAGGCTCTAATCACAAACTCTTCAGGCAAGTGATACTGTTTGTTCAGAGCTCTTTGAAAAGAGGAGAAAGAAACTATTGCCTGAGACACTTTAAACCTTAAACCAAAAATATCCCCTGTAGTCTTAAAACCAAACAGTAGTTTAGCTTAACTGGAAAAAAGGTCTGCCTTGCGCATTAAGTTATTTTAAGAACTATCTTTGTGGGATGAAATTGACAACAGCAACTTGAAATATTAGATAGGGACCTTAGCGGGCAGTGAATTTATCTTAATGGGGGAAGAACAACTCAGAAAAGGAGAGTGAGAACGGTTGTACCTCTCGAAGAATGTAATCAATGTCATTAAATGGTACGTGTAGAAACTGTTGAATTGGCATATGTTTTGCTGTGTGTATTCTCAGCAACACAAAATAAATAAATTTTTTAAAAAAGAGGAGCAAGAAGACATATGGCTGAATGAATTTTCACTTCCAGAGAAACTAAGGGGATAAGGATGAGGGATAAATAGAGATGGTAGGTGCATGGAGGGCAGGCCAGTTGGAACTCAGGAGTTTTAGCCGAGATGACTTCACAAACACCGCTGGATACATCTAACCAACCAGAAATGCATTTATGTTAATATGCTTTGTGATTAAAGTATCTAAGAGTCATTACATTTTATTATCACTTACAATGTAGTGAGGGGAATCCCTGGGGGGTGCAGATGGTTATACACTCGGCTGCTAGCTGAACGGTTGGAGGTTCGAGTCCCACCCAGAGATGCCTCAGAAGAAAGGCTTGGCGATCTACTTTCAAAAAATCAGCCAGTGAAAACTCTGTGGAACACAGTTCTCCTCTGACACACATGGGGTCGCCATGAATTGGGGTTGATTTGATGGCAGTTGTTTTTGTTTTTTATACAGTGAGGTAAAGTGACCGATACCCAAATGGGATCAACAATTCTGAGGGACTAGACTGTCAGTAGTCGTACTGTGGGGCTTGCACGTTGCTGTGATGCTGGAAGCTATGCCACCGGTATTCAGATACCAGCAGGGTCACCCATGGAGGACAGGTTTCAGCTGAGCTTCCAGACTAAGACAGACTAGGAAGAAGGACCCGGCAGTCTACTTCTGACAAACATTAGCCAGTGAAAACCTTATGAGTAGCAGCGGAACGTTGTCTGATACAGTGCTGGAAGATGAGCCCCCCAGGTTGGAAGGCACTCAAAAGATGACTGGGGAAGAGCTGCCTCCTCAAAGTAGAGTCGACCTTAACAACGTGGATGGAGTAAAGCTTTGGGGACCTTCATTTGCTGGTGTGGCAGGACTCAAAATGAGAAGAAGCAGCTGCAAACATCCATTAATAATTGGAACCTGGAACGTACAAAGTATGAATCTAGGAAAATTGGAAATTGTCAAAAATGAAATGGAACGCATAAACATCAATATCCTAGGCATTAGTGAGCTGAAATGGACTGGTATTGGCCATTTTGAATTGGACAATGATATAGTTAGTCTACTATGCTGGGAATGACAACTTGAAAAGCAATGATGTTGCATTCATTGCCAAAAAGAACATTTCAAGATCTGTCCTGAAGTACAATGCTGTCAGTGATACGATAATATCCATATACCTACAAGGAAGGCCAGTTAATATGACTTAGAAGCAAGGATGGTGAGACTGCGTCTTACATACTTTGGACATGTTGTCAGGAGGGATCAGTCCCTGGAGAAGGACATCATGCTTGGCAGAGTACAGGGTCAGCGGAAAAGAGGAAGACCCTCAATGAGATGGATTGACACAGTGGCTGCAACAATGAGCTCAAGCATAAGAACGATTGTAAGGATGGTGCAGGATCAGGCAGTGTTTCATTCTGTTGTGTGTAGGATCGCTATAAGTCGGTAGCGACTCACCTGCACCTAACAACAGCAACAGACTTCGTTGGGGAGAAAAGGGGATTCTTGAAGCTATAAACTACAGAAGACAATTTAAGCAGGCCCAATCCAGGCAAGATGGGTTTTCTGAACAGTGAAAGGTTAGCATTGAATGTTGGGATGGGTGTGAGACGACGGGGAAGAAGTGGAGATTGACATGAGCCATGATACAGAGGTGAGAGGACACCAGAGACTTACCATATACTAGACACTGAGTGCACAAGATGAATAAAACATGGTTCCTGTCCTCTGGGCTTCCCAGCCAGTGAAATAGGCAAACAAACAAAGAATTTGTGCAGGAACTATTTAATTAAAGGGTTTACAAAAACTTGTGGGAACAAGGGGGGCTAATACTAACACTCATCGAATACTTTTGTGGCAGACTCAGTGCTGAGTGCTTTGTACGTGTTATCCCAAGAGCCTATGGTGGACACTGTCATTATTTCCATTTTTATAGATGAGGAAACTTAGACTTCTTAGCAGGGTAAATAACTTGCTCAGAGGCACAAATTGCCTTTTGTGCGAACACAGGTTTTCGTTTCTCTGGGTTAAATGTCCAGGAGTGCAATTGCTGGGTGTTATGGTTATCGCATGTTTAGTTTTATAAGAAACTGCCAAACTGTCTTCCAGAATGGCTGTACTATTTTACATTCTTTAAAAACAATATAAAGATCTCCTACAAATCAATAATTAAAAATATCAACAACCTGGAAGAATTAGCAAAGGGCAAGCAGTTCACAGAAAAATAAGTCCCAATGACTCTTTAATATGAAAATATGCTCAGGCTCACTCGTAACATGAAGTATGCAATATAAAATTATTACTGTCTTTTCGCTGATCAAATTGGCAAAGATAAAAAGTTTGAGAACACACTTGGTAACTGTATGAGGAAACAGGCAATCTCATAGATTGTGGGAATATAAATTAGTAAGGCTGTATGAAGAACAGTCAGTATTGATGAAAAATTTTAATGCCGATACCCTTTGACTCAGCATTTCCACCTCAAGGAGTTTATCTAGTAGATATGTGCATACATGTATGAAATTTACTAATTTATTCAACAAGTATTTAGTGCCAAACACTTCTAGATGCTTGGGCTATATCAGTGAATAAAACAGAAGAAGGTCCCTGGCGGTTATTATCTAGCAAGGGAAAACAGGCAATAAACAATAAACATAACGAATAAGTAATGATGGAATATATTAGAAAGTGGGAAGTGCTCTGGAAAAATGGAGCAAGATAAGGGAGATGGCTGTGCTGATGGAGCCATTAGATGAGAGTGGCCTGAACTCTTTGGCTACTACTTGAAAGGAAGGTGTCCTTATGAGCCGCTTGCATAGAACTTTAATGTGTA
Source organism: Elephas maximus indicus (assembly GCF_024166365.1). Classification (NCBI taxonomy): domain Eukaryota; kingdom Metazoa; phylum Chordata; class Mammalia; order Proboscidea; family Elephantidae; genus Elephas; species Elephas maximus. The sequence continues at coordinate 27,883,661 of NC_064832.1, read as the reverse complement.
TAAGTCACAGAGATTTTGCGGCTTCTTTGAAAATGCAGCCAATCCAAATTTTACTAATCCAAGAGGTGAGGGAGTCAGCCATGTGGATATCTGGGGGAAGAGTATTTGAGGCAGAGGGAACAGCCAGGGCAAAGCCCTCAAGACAGGAATGTGCCTTGGCTATTCCAGTGATTTATGTACAAGGTTGTTTATGGAGCATTGTTTAAGTCTGGTGGTGCAGTGATTAAAGTTCTCAGCTGCTAACCAGAAGGTCGGTGGTTAGAACTCACCAGTCACTGTGGGAGAAATGGCAGTCTGCTTCAGTAAAGATTTACAGCCTTGGAAACCATATGTGGTAGTTCTACTCTGTCCTGTAGGGCCACTATGAGTCGAAATCAACTCGATGGCAGTGGGTTTAGTTTTCAGGTTTGGTTTAAGAAGCAGAAAATTGGAAACAAACTAATTGTTCTTTGATAGGGGACATTTAAATAATATGGTATCCATTCAAGGAAATATCAGGCAGCCATTACAAATAATTAGGCCACCCCTTATGTAATGAGGAGTCCCTGGGTGGTGCAAAGAGTTAACACACTCAGATGCTAACTGAAAGGTTGGTGGTTCCAGTCCACCCAGAGGCACCCTGGAAGAAAGGCCTGACAATCTACTTCCAAAAAATCAGCCTTTGAAAACCCTGTGGAACACAGTTCTACTTTGACACACGTACGGTCACCATCAACTCGAAGGCAACTGGTATACTGGTATATTATGTAACGATAGGAAATGCTCTCCAAGAGGGACATTGTTAAGTAAAAATTGCAAGATAAGAATAGTGCATATAGCATAATATGGTTTTAAATAAATGCTCCATTTTTTTTTTTTAAATAAGGGCATATATCAAAATACAATAGCTAATTAGGGATCAATCATAGATTCAATAATCTAAGCATGTATATGTATGTGTGTGTGTGTATATATATATATAGTTGTTGCTGCTGCTGTTAGGTGCTGTTAGGTGCTGTTGGTTCTGACTGATAGCAGCCCCATGCACAACAGAATGAAACACTGCCTGGTCCCACACCATCCTCACAATTGTTGCTGTGTTTGAGCCCATTGTTGTAGCCACTGTGTCAATCCATCTCGTTGAGGGTCTTCCTCTTTTTCACTGACTCTCTACTTTACCAAGGATGATGTCCTTCTCCAGGGACTGGTCCCTCCTGATAACATGTCCAGAATACGTGACAAAATCTCTCCATCCTTGCTTATAGGGAGTATTCTGGCTGTACTTCTTCCAAGACAGATTTGTTTGTTCTTCTGGCAGTCCATGGTGTATTCAGTATTCTTTGCCAACACCATGATTCAAAGGTACCCATTCTTCTTCCGTCTTCTTGTTCATTGATACATATATATATATGCTTATTTAAGAGCAAGGTTATGAGTGTTATTTCATAGAACGATTAAGGTGTGTTGTGTGCAAGAAACGGAAGAGTGTCTAGGTTCCCAACTGGGGGAGATTTTGCCCCACAAGGCACATTTGACAATGCCTGGGGACATTCTGGTTGTCATGACCGGCGGGGAGGATCCTACATTACACAGGCTAGCCCGCTACAACAAAGAATTATCCAGCTGAGAACATCAGTAGTCCTGAGGCAGAGAAACCCTGGTCTTGGGTGCCTTGATTGGAACATTTCACTTGGGCTGCTCTGGAATGGTGAAATGGACTGATGAGTTGTGACGGTGCTTCACAGCATCAGCTTTCCCCTCACGTGAGCTACAGTCTCTCCAGCAACCAGCTGCCAGGGAAAGACCAAGCAAATGAGACATTTTCATCAACTTCCTTTGATCAAATTCTTCCTTTTTGCTGGTTACAAAGAAAATATTGGCTTTCTATCTTTTAGCAAAAGATCCATTTGTATTCAAACATAAGTTTTGGTTATAACAAATATTGTGCTTCAACAAATGGAAAAAAGATCCTAGTGGAAAGCAGCTGTCCTGTAGCGCAGACTGTGGATGGAAAGGCCTCCTATAGGACAAGCAACGTTACATACTTTCCACTCGGAGCCATCAAACGAAACACTTACAAATCCGCAAGTAATGACCACTGCCTTGCTTGTTAGGATAAACCAGAAAAACAGGCTTTGGTTTATTGAATCTATTATTGAACTCTAATTAGCTGTGGTGTTTGGACATTCTTAGGCCTATGGTAAGATAAATAATATTTATGGTTTCTTCAATGTATCAAATCATTGTTTACCAAATGCAGCATAGTACTAAATGCTCTGTTCTCCTGGAGTTTAGACCACAGAGTGACCAGGCACTCATTCTGGGGTTGTGACTGAAACACTGGAGCCCAGCATGGGTAATCTTCACATAGACACTCCTAACCGCAGATGTCAAAGAGCTTAGCAACATCTCAGGCCCATGCAGACTCCTCGACGGTTTCTTAACCAGTGCCCTTAATATCTCCAGGTCAGCTTTGGGTGGAGTTGAGGAAGGGTAGCATTAAATACACTGAGTAATCTGACGATGAAGGCGAGGGTGGGGGGGTGGGGGTGTTGAAAACGAGTTCAGTCGGGTTCAAGGAAAATTTCTGAAGATGTCAGCATTTTCCATTTTGGGGAAAAAAGATGTTTTTGAAAACTTTTCCATAAGAGAACTTGCTAAAATCTCATCAGTGAATTGAAATAGTACAGAGGAAAATTTTAAACTTTCCACAAAAAAGTAAAGTCCCAAAACCCCAAAATAAAACATCAGGATAACATATCGATTAAGGCAGACAGACCTGGGCCTCAGTTTCTTCGTCTGTAATATAGGGAGAAACAATTCCTTATCCAAAACTCATTGCAACCAGATGGGTTTCAAAATTCAGGATTTTTAGGAATTTAGAAAGGTAATAAAGTGCATATGTCACTTATGTAGACCCCTAAGAGGACATTAGGGCGCATCCCCTAATGAAACACATTGATATTTCTGTAGTGAAATGTGCACAAAATGGGTTAAATGAAGACTATAAATAGCCTCACATCAGGTCAAGTTGGTTTTGCTGCCAAAGGAGTTTGCTTAAGATTTATTTTAAAAAAGTTCAGTTTCCAGAGCTTTTGGATTTCCAAATTGCAAATGAGAGATTTTGTACTTCTGTCTATCCCAAAAACCAAACAAAAACCAAACTCGTTGCCATTGAGTCCGTTCTGACTCAAAGCAACCCTATAGGACAGAGTAGAACTGCCCTATAGGGTTTCCAAGGAGTGCCTGGTGGATTTGAACTGCTGGCCTTTTGGTTAGCAGCCGTAACACTTAACCACTACGCCACCAGGGTTTCCCAACCGTGCATAGTGCTCGTATATAGTGCTGGCATACAGTCAGCGTCCAGTGACACCGGCTATTGTTGTTATTGAGGCTGAGCCATATGGAATTGCTGTTTGTATAGGTCAAAAATGGTAAAATATAATATTATTATCACAGCTATAATATTCGAATTCTTTCGGGTTGTCATTTTCTTGAGGGGGAGGAGCACATTTGGTTCCTTTTCTTTCTTTCCTCTCTTTTTCTGTCCTTTCCTCCTTCCCCCAACCTGTCTGCTAGCCAGCCTCTCTCCTCTCTCCTTCCCTCCTCCCCTCCTCCCTCCCTCCTCCCCTCCTCCCTCCCTCCTCCCCTCCTCCCACAGGACTTTCACCTTAAAATCCTTGCATATTAACAGTGATGTGAATGGTTATCTTTAACCTGGTTTGCTTAACTGAACCAGCTCTTTAAGCTTCATCTACTTGGATATTGGTAGAAGGTCTTTGTTTAAAAAAGATAAAAACCAGTAAAACAGGCAATAAGCATCTTCCTCGTCTTAGATTTCAATAAGCCCCAAGTGTTCCAACCACAATGACTCTGATGACCAGGAATTCCAGAGCTGGCCGTCTGGGCTGTCTCAAGAAATTTGAGTTGGGTCAGCATGGAGTCCAGGCCAAAGTCATGGTGAACTGGCATGAAAAGAAAACAAACAAACAAACAAGCAAACAAAAAACCCCAGAAACACAAAATAACCGCTAGCCACCTCCCTCAGAACTGTACCTAAATGACCTGTTACTCATAACTCCATTTCCTGGGGCCCATTTCTCTGTATCCCCTTCTGACTGAAGACCCCTTAGCCCCTCTCTCAACTCACTCTAGATCTCTGCTTCTCCTTTGTCTTGCCTTTGACTCTGTCTCTTTCTTTAGCTTCAACTCCCTTCTCTTAAATATTATTTATTGACTGTCCACCGGGGGAGAAAACCTAACAAACCCATGAACTACGTTCTGTTTACAAGTTCATTTCCAAAGATGGTTATTTATTTGTTTAATGAAGAAGTTCTAGATCTCTGAAAGGACCTCAGTAATAGCTGCTTTTATTTTACCAATATATTTAATGACTCCTGAATTGTATAGTGAGAATGAACCTAGCCTCTTCAAATACTTCCATGATGATTCCTCTAATGAAGATGGGAGATCTTAATTAACTAATTTATGCTGAGAATAAAGACATAGAAAAATGGGATAAATATCATTGTTAATTGCTCTTTCTGTGATGACTGTTTCGTCTGTAGCAACAATTCTTAAACTGGGTGCCGTGATTAACTGGTGTTAATAGGTGTTTTAGGAAAAAGAAAAAGGATTCTGCTCAAAAAGCTTTGGGAGACATTGCTTTGAACAAACTCAAGAACGTTAGTTACTGTACAAGCCCTCATAGCTTTTAATATACTAAGTGGTATAAATCTCTGAGAGGGGACTGTGTTTGTAGAGGGGACTTCCTGTTGCTGGCAACTTAATATCTCATGGGACACCAGTGTTGCTGGCAGTACAGCTTTTGAAATACTGGCCCTGGTCTTTTGGCAGGTCAGTTGTGAAGCCTTCACACTCATACTTTTCTTTAAGAAAAGGAAACAATAAGCCATTTTTCTTTGTTGTTGTTTTTAGGTGCTGTCAAGTCGGTTCCGACTCATAGGGACCCTATGCACAATAGAATGAAACACTGCCTGGTCCTGCGGCATCCTTACAATCGTTGTTATGCTTGAGCTCATTGTTGCAAGCACTGTGTCAATACACCTCGTTGAGGGTCTTCCTCTTTTCCACTGACCCTGTGCTCTGCCAAGCATGATGTCCTTCTCCAGGGACTCATCCCTCCTGACAACATGTCCAAAGTACGTAAGATGCGGTCTCTCCATCCTTGCCTCTAAGGAGCATTCTGGCTGCACTTCTTCCAGGACAGGTTTGTTCGTTCTTTTGGCAGTCCATGGTATATTCAATATTCTTTGCCAACACCACAATTCAAAGTCATCAACTCTTCTTTGGTCTTCCTTATTCATTGTCCAGCTTTCATACGCATATGATGTGATTGAAAATACCATGGCTTGGGTCAGGCGCACCTTAGTCTTCAGGGTGACATCTTTGCTCTTCAACACTTTGAAGAGGTCTTTTGCAGCAGATTTGCCCGATGTAGTTTGTCTTTTGATTTCTTGACTGCTGCTTCCATGGCTGTTGATTGTGGATCCAAGTAAAATGAAATCCTTGACAACTCCAATCTTTTCTCCATTTATCATGATGTTGCTCATTGGTCCAGTTGTGAGAATTTTTGTTTTCTTTATGTTGAGGTGTAATCCATACTGAAGGCTGTGGTCTTTGATCTTCATTAGTAAGTGCTTCAAGTCCTCTTCACTTTCAGCTAGCAAGGTTGTGTCATCTGCATAACACAGTTGTTAACAAGTATCCCTCCAATCCTGATGCCCCGTTCTTCTTCATATAGCCCAGCTTCTCATATTATTTGTTCAGCATACAGATTAAATAGGTATGGTGAAAGAATGCAACCCTGATGCACACCTTTCCTGATTTAGTCCAATCAGTATCCCCTTGTTCTGTCTGAACAACTGCCTCTTGATCTATGTAAAGGTTCCTCATGAGCACAGTTAAGTGTTTTGGAATTCCCATTCTTCGCAGTGTTATCCATAGTTGGTTATGATCCACACAGTTGAATGCCTTTGCATAGTTAGTAAAACACAGGTAAACATCCTTCTGGTATTCTCTGCTTTCAGCCAGGATCCATCTGACATCAGCAATGATATCCCTGGTTCCATGTCCTCTTCTGAAACCAGCCTGAATGGCAGTTCCCTGTCGATATACTGCTGCAGCCATTTTTGAATGATCCTCAGCAAAATTTTGCTTGTGTGTGATATTAATGATAAAAACATTGTTCAATAATTTCCACATTCCGTTGGATCACCTTTCTTGGCAATAGGCATAAATATGGATCTCTTCCAGTCAGTTGGCCAGGAAGCTGTCTTCCATATTTCTTGGCATAGACGAGTGAGCACCTCCAGCACTGCATCTGTTTGTTGAAACATCTCAATTGATATTGCATCAATTCCTGGAGCCTTGTTTTTCGCCAGTGCCTTCAGAGCAGCTTGGACTTCTTTCTTCAGTACCATCGGTTTCTGATCATATGCCACCTGTTGAAATGGTTGAATATCGTCTAATTCTTTTTGGTATAATGACTCTGTGTATTACTTCCATCTTCTTTTGATGCTTCCTGCGTCGTTTAATATTTTCCCCATGGAATCCTTCACTATTGCAACTCAAGGCTTGAATTTTTCTTCAGTTCTTTCAGCTTGAGAAATACCGAGCATGTTCTTCCCTTTTGGTTTTCCATCTCCAGCTCTTTGCACATGTCCTTATAATACTTTACTTTGTCTTCTCAAGAGGCCCTTTGAAATCTTCTGTTCAGTTCTTTTACTTCATCAATTTTTCCTTTTGCTTTAGGTGCTCGACGCTGAAGAGCAAGTTGCAGAGTCTCCTCTGACATCCATCTTGGTCTTTTCTTTCTTTCCTGTCTTTTCAGTGACCTCTTGCTTTCTTCATGGATGATGTCCTTCCACAACTCATCTGGTCTTTGGTCACTAGTGTTCCATGCGTCAAATCTATTCTTGAGATGGTCTCTAAATTCAGGTGGGATGTACTCAAGGCCATATTTTGGCTCTCATGGACTTGCTCTGATTTTCTTCAGTTTCAGCTTGAACTTCCATATGAGCAGTTGATGGTCTGTTCCACAGTTGGCCCCTGGCCTTGTTCTGACTGATGATATTGAGCTTTTCCATTGTCTCTTTCCACAGATCTAGTCAATTTGATTTCTGTGTGTTCTATCTGGCGAGGTCCATGTGTATAGTCGCCGCTTATGTTGGCGAAAGAAGGTATTTGCAATGAAGAAGTCATTGGTCTTGCAAAATTCTATCATTCGATCTCCAGCATTGTTTCTATCACCAAGGCCATATTTTCCAACTACTGATCCTTCTTCTTTGTTTCCAACTTTCACATTCCAATTGCCAGTAATTATCAATGCATCTTGATTGCATGTTCGATCAATTTCAGACAGCAGCAGCTGATAAAAATCTTCTGTTTCTTCATCTTTGGCCCTAGTGGTTGGTGCGTAAATTTGAATAATAGCTGTATTAACTGTCTTCCTAGCCATTTTTCTAGGCAGCCATAATTTGACCTTTCTCTTCACAGCTGTTAAGTAGAAGTGGGTGCCTGATCCCAGGGTGGCCAAGTCAGGGACTGTCCAGAACTAAGAAACATGTAGGAACCCGACAATTAACAGACACAGAAAGAGGAGCCATGAGGCAGCAGGGTCCTTGAGGGTCCCTGAGAAAACCAAAGTCATGGGTAGTGTTATGGAGTGAATTGTGTTCGCCGAAAATCTGTGTTATAAATCCTAACTTCTATCCCTGTGGCTATAATCCCATTTGAGAATGAGTGTTCTTTGTGATGTTAATGAGGCAGTATTAGTATAAAATGTGTCTTAAGTTAATCTTTTTTGCCTATTAAAAACAAAAAAAAACATTGCCTTCAAGTCAATTCTGACTCATAGCAACCTTATGGGACAGAGTAGAACTGCCCCACAGAGTTTCCAAAGAGCACCTGGTGGATTCAAACTGCTGACCTTTTGGCTAACAGCCGAGCTCTTAACCACTATGCCATCAGGGGTTCCCTTTAGGCACCTTAAAACTCCACCCATTACCCAATTCCTAAACCACTTCCACGTTTTGGTATTTGTTAGAGCAACACCCCACTTTCTGGTTCCAAATACTACTGATATAAGAAAAATTCCACAAGTGGCTTTAACAAAGAGAAATTTGTTTTCTCACAGGAGGCTCAGAGTCCGAGTTCAGCGTGCCAACTCTAGGAGAAAGTTTTTTCTCTGTTGGCTCTGGAGGAAGGTCCTTGTGTCTTTTCGGCTTCTGCTCCTCGGCGATCTTCATGTTGCTTGGCATCAACTTCCCCTGTCTCTGCTCTTTTGCTGCTTGGTGGCACAGTAGTTAAGAGCTCAGGCTGCTAACCAAAAACGTCAGCAGTTCAACTCCACTACTGGAAACCCAAAGGGACAGTTCTGCTCTGTCCTTTAGGGTCACTATGAGTTGAAATCAACTCAGTGGCATTGGGTTTGGTTTTTGTTTTTTAACAGTAAAAGCCTAGATTGCCTTGAAGAGACTATTATTAGAATTATGGACATCAAAGGCAATTCTGGTGAGGGCCCAGAAGGAAATGAGGAGAGCATAAAGAAAATTTCTATCATCTTAGAGAATACATGTTGCTATCAACAGAATGTTGCTAGACATGTAGACATTAAATGTCTGGCTTTGACAGGAAGTGATGTACATGTGACTGGACAATGGAGGAAGAGCAGTGCTTTTTATGAAGTGTCAAAAAACTCATCTGAATTATGTTCAAATATTTGGTGGAAGGCAGAACTTACAAGTGATGAACTTGGATATTTGACTGAGGAGCTTTCTAAGCAAGATCTTAAAGGGGGCTGCATGGTTTCTCCTTGCCACTTACAGTAAAATGTGAAAGGAATGGACTTAATAATGAACAGTGCAAAATGAAAACCAAACTTAAAAGATCTGGAAAATTCTTTTGTACAAACTAAGGACACGTGCTCTAGAAGGTTCACCACAGGGGTGGCTACACAATCTTTTGTTAAAGAGATTAAGCCTGTGACTGATGGATCTAACCAGTTACCACAGCAGAAAACCTATCAGCTTAGACTGAAGGAGATAGAGACAGGATGAAAAACTCTCTGCTTCTTGGAATTCTACATGCAGGAAACAAGTCAAAGGAGCTATATCTGTTGTCCTCCGAGAAAAGAAAAGAAACATCCCTGGAGCAGCTTGGAGATCAGCAGAACTATGGACTGAACATGGGCAGCAGAGCTGACTTGGTTTCAAAGGGTGGAGCCGTGGTCTCCTAGATTGCCACCAACTCGATTCTGGCTCTGGATTGTGGGGCTACTGTTCATATGCACCAAGAGAATGAAGCCGTAGCCCTAAGCTCAGGGAGCAGAGCTGTCATGCCCAAGGGGCAAGGGAACGGGGCCTGTGAGGGTTAAGGGGATTGGGTTGTCACTGAGATGGACTGGTAGAATGGGGCTGCCCAAAGCTGAGGGAGCAGAGTTGCTGTCCCAGTGGGCCTGGAAGGCAGGGCTGAAGTCCAGGGCCAAGGGGCCTCCACCCAGAATCCAGAGAGCATGGTCAACACCCAGAGTCTAGAGGGCAGGCCATTGCCCAGATTGTCTCAGAGAGCAGAGGATTATTTTCAAGCCTTGAGAGCTAATGAATTTGTTCTGCTGGGTCTTGGACTTGCTTGGTGCCCATTATTCCTTCTTTTCCTCCAATTTTTCTTATTTGTAATGGAAATGTTTACCTTGTCCCTGTTCCACCATTGTACTTTGGAAGCAGATAACTTGTATTCTAGATTTCACAGGTTCACAGATGAAGAGGAATTTTGCCCCAGGATTGAATACACTTAAAGTCTCAGCCATATTTGTTTGATTTAGATGACCCAGAAGATGAAATTTTGGACGTGGAATTGACTGAAGACTTTTGGGATGATTGATGCGCGAATGTGTTTTGCATGTGGGAAGGACATGAAACTTGGGAGGTCAAAGGGGGAATGTTATGGATTGAACTGTTTCACCCAAAAATATGTGCTGTAAATTCTAACCTCTAATCCCTGAGGCACTTACTGATGAAGAACAAAGCCTACAGCCTTCAATATGGATTACACCTCAACATAAAACCAAAAAACCAAACCTGTTGCCGTCAAGTTGATTCAGACTCAATAAGCAACATCATGATAAACAGTGAAAAGAATGAAGTTGTCAAGGATTTCATTTTACTTGGATCCACAATCAATGCCCATGGAAGCAACAATGAAGAAATTAAACAATGCATTGCATTGGGCAAATCTGCTGCAAAAGACTTCTTTAAAGTGTTAAAAAAAAGATGTCATTTTGAGTACTACGGTGCGCCTGACCCAAGCCATGGTGTTTTTAATCACCTCATATGCCTGCGAAAGCTGGACAATGAATAAGGAAGACTGAAGAATTAATGCCTTTGAACTATGGTGTTGGTGAAGAATATTGAATATACTGTGGACTGCCAAAAGAACAAACAAATCTGTCTTGGAAGAAGTACAGCCAGAATGCTCCTTAGAAGCAAGAATGGAGAAGCTTCGTCTCACATACTTTGGACATGTTATCAGGAGGGATCAGTCCCTGGAGAAGGACATCATGCTTGGTAAAGTAGAGGGTCAGTGAAAAAGAGGAAGACCCTCAAGAAAGATGGATTGACACGGTGGCTACAACAGTGGGGCTCAAGCACAATGATTACGAGGATGGTGCAAGACCGGGCAGTGTTTCGTTCTGTTTTACATAGGGTTGCTCTGAGTCAGAACCAACTCGATGGCATCTAAGAACAACATCGTATCTGTGGTTATATCCTATTTGAGAATGGATTTGCTTTGTTATGTTAATGAGTTGGTATTGCAGTTGGGTATGCCTTAAGTCAATCTCCTTTTAGATATGAAAGAGCAGATTGAACAAGCAACCAAGCAAGAAAGCAGAGATGGGGGAAATAGACGCCATGCCACATGAGACCTCCAAGGAATCAAGAAACGAGATCAAAAGAGACAAGGACCTACCTTTCCCCAGAGCCAACAGAGAGAGAAACTCTTCCCTTCGAGCTGGTGCCCTGAATTCAGACTTCTAGTCTTCTAATTGTGAGAAAATAAATTCCTGAAAGACAGGTAGGCAGAAAGAAGCCTTGAGGTCCAGCAAAGACAAGCAGAGTGGAGGATGAGGTGGCCGATGGGCTGTGTCAAGAGCTGTGGAAACAGAGACAAGGAATGAGAATCACCAAAAGGGAGGTGTCTTAGTTAGGTTTCTCTAGAAAAACAGAACCAGTAAGATAGATTTCTCCCTCTCTCCCTCTCTCTCTGTGTTTCTAGAGAAAGAGAGAGATTTATTTTGAGGAACTGGCTTATGCAATTGTAGGGGCTGTCAAGTCCAAAATTTATAGGTCAGGCAATAGGCCAGAAATTCAACAGTCTTACATTCCAAATAGGTAGGTCAGGTGGTGGGAGATAGAGAAGAATTCTGGCAGAATGTCTGTTTAGAGGTGGAATCCTCCCTTGGGAAACCTCCAGTTTTCCTCTTAAGACTTTCAGCTGATTGGATAAGGCCCGCTCTTATTACAGAGGGTAATTTGCTTACTTAAGACCAGCTGGTTTAAATACTAATCACATGTAAATACTTCATAGCAACACCTAGACTAATGTTTGATCAAACAACTGGGCACCATAACCTAGCTAACTTGACGCAAAATTAACCATCACAGGAGGTGAATTGACCACCTGCTCTGAAGTGGCAGCGTGGTAACCCATTTCCAAGATTAACTCTTGGGCCTTCCGGTTGGTTTCTGCCAGGCTGGGCTGTGGACTTCCTGGATGCCGTAAGACATTGCTGTCATTTTCAGCGAATTCTCGTGACAAATACCCTCAGTATCCAATGTAGTCTCATAGTAAATTCCATCATAATTTAAGGTAACTCGACAAGTCTGTACCTTACAACTAAAAAAGTCCAACTAATGCTCTGGTTTGTTCTGAAGACTATTTTTTCTTTCTTTTAAAAATAGCTTTTTTTCCCTATAGAAACTATTCATGATCATTGCAGAAAATTTTAAAAATCCAATAGCGTAAACCAAAAAAAAAAAAAAAAAAACCCATTGGCATCGAGTTGATTCTGACTCATAATTTCACCCTATAGGACAGAGTAGAACTGCCCCATATGGTCATAAAGCAGGCATAAAAATTACCTGTAATTTCCAACTCAGAGATAATCACTGTTAAATTTTGGTGTATATCTCTCTAGCCATTTCTCTCTCCACAAAACTAGGAATACATTGTGTATTCTTCATGGCCCAGACTGCAGAAGAGGCAGCTCAGCCTGCCTTCTCCCAAGACACTTTTGGGGAACCCTGGTGGTGCAAGTGATTAAAGACTCGACTGCTAACTGAAAGGTCAGAGGTTCAAACCCACCAGCTGCTCTTCAGGAGAAAGATGTGGCAGTCTGCTTCTGTAAAGATTACAGCCTTGGAAACCCTATGAGTCAATTCTGCTGTGTCCTATAGGGTCGCTATGAGTCGGAACTGATTCGATGGCCCCTAACAACATCAACAGCATAAACAAGTCTGTGATAAATAATTTTGTAACTAAATCTTCGCGCACGTATGTGATTATTTCTCAGTATAAACTTGTAGAGGTGGAATTGTTGGGTCAAAATATATTCACAGTTTTAAGGATTTTGATACTTACGGACAAATTACCCTTCAGAAAGTTTGTGCTAATTTGCATGTCAATCCAGCAGTCTCTGACAGCCAAGTTTTCCTTTCTGTGGCTTCTCTCCAGGGCTCTTCCCCCTTCCTGTAGAACCTTCTGGATTTTTTTTTTTCTTTGCTTCTGCAATGAAATTACACACCCTGCACTTTTCAGTGCTGGCGCTGGCTGCTTTGTCTCAGAATACTATGGCAATTATCTCTTTCTTTTTCTGCCACCAGAATTAAAACCTCTATTCAACTGCCTACTGAGCAGAGGAGGAGGAAAGCGAACCCCTGTTTTATTTGCACCCCATCCGGTCTTGGGGAAGCAGCAGCAGAAGCAAATTAAACTTGAGCCTCAGAAGATTTGCTTCCATTGCCAAATGAAAGGCCACAATGCTGAAGAAGCCCATTAGTGGCAAGTAAATTAAGAGCATAAACCCAAAGAATGTCTGCAGCTTGCATCTTGGTATTACATGGGTGCTTACAATTCATATAATCTCTCATTGCGGAAATGTGTTTAAAGACAGTGACATCTCAGATTACGTTCTCACACACTAACTAGGGTCAAGCACCTGTGGCCTAATCAGTGATCAAAGGCAATCGTGACAAATGCTGTGTGAGACAACAGTAAACCCCAGTGGAATAAAAACATCGGTGATGCTTGTTACTGTGTAACCGTTCATCTTACACACTCGGGGAACAGGGCCTGAGATCTATTTACGGGCTGTTAAGACACGTTTTCTTTTGCCCTTGCTGATCAAAAGGACGGTTGGGAAATTTTGCCGTTAGTTGGCAGTTCCACTGCACCAAGCAAAGGCAGGTTGAAGAGGTGAAACCTGAGCCGGTTCTTTTTACTGCCTATCTGCCTGTCTGGTAAAAGCGTTCAGTAGGTAGAAGTTTGAGACTTTCTATTAAGATGTGTACTTTGGGCTTTTGTGTGGTACCTATTTCAGTTACATGTTCTCCCTCGCGAATTAGTCCATGACATTGAGCATGCATTGTAGTCTTTCATTCATTTAGTCACTTATTTCCTTAATCGTTCATTTGTTCAAAAGACATTTATTGAGCAGCTCTTTTCATCTAATCAGTTACCAACCAGCTGCTGTCGAGTGGCTTCCAGCTCACGGCGACCGCGTGCGCGAGTGGCTTCCGGCTCGCGGCGACCGCGTGTGTGTCAGAGGAGAGCTGTGCTCCACGGGGTTTTCAGTGGCTGGTTTTTCAGACGTAGATCACCAGGATTTTCTTCTGAGCCACCTCTGGGTACACTTGAACTTCCAACGTTTTGCTTAGGAGAAGAGTGTGTTAACCATTTGCACAACAGCAGGAACTCCATTATGTTCTAGACTCTGCATATGTATTTTAAAAATATTTTAAGATTCATAATAAAAGGATTGTAGATTTTTTAAGTTGTGCTTTAGATGAAAGTTCACAGCTCAAGTTAACTTCTCATGTAAAAATTCATACACATATTGTTATTACATGTTGCATTATGTATTATGCATTATGTTGCAGTCCCCACATTGTGAAGGCACGTCCCCCCTTTCCATCCTGGGTTTCCCGTGTCCATCCCTTTCTGCCTTCTCATCCTGCCTCCAGATAGGAGTCACCCATTTAGTCTTGTGTATCTGCTTAAATTAAAAAGCACACTCTTCGTGAGTATTATTTTAGGTTTTATAGTCCAGTCTAATCTTTGTCTAAAGAGTGGTCTTCGTGAATGGTTTTAGTTCCGGGTTAATAGAGCGTCCAGGGGCCATGGCTTTGAGGGTTCCTCCAGTCTCAGTCAGACCATGAAGTCTGGTCTTTTTACATGTATTAGAGTTCTGCCCCACACTTTTCTCCTGCTTTGTCAGGGACTCTGTTCCCTGTCAGGGCTGTCGTTGGTGATAGCCATGCACCATCTAGTTCTTCTGATCTCAGCCTGATGAAGTCTCTGGTTTATGTGGCCCTTTTGTCTCTTGGACTAATATTCCCCTTGTGTCTTTGGTGTTCTTCATTCTGCTTTGCTCCAAGTGGGTTGGGACCAGTCGTTGCATCTTAGATGGCTGCTTGCGAGCTTTTAAGAACCCAGATGCCACTCACCAAAGAGGGATGCAGAACATTTTCTTAATAAACTTTGTTATGCCAGTTGACCTAGATGTCCCTCAAAACTATGGTCCCCAGACTCCAGCCTCTGCTACTCTGTCCCTCAAAGTGTTTGGTTGTATTCAGGAAACCTCTTAGCTTTTGGTTTAGTCCAGTTGTGCTGACTTCCCCTGTATTGTGTGTTGTCCTTCCCTTCATCTAAGATGATTTTTGTCCAGTGTCTAGTTCATGAATTCCCCTCTCCTTTCTTCCCCCCCTTGTAATCATCAAACAATGTTTTCCTCTGTGTTTAAACCTTTTCTTGAGTTCTTGTAATAGTGGTCTCATAAAAATTTGTCCTTTTGCGACTGCCTAATTTCACTCAGCATAATGCCTTCCAGATTCAACCATGTTGTGAGATGTTTTCCAGATTCATCATTGTTCTTTATCGTTGGGCAATATTCCATTGTGTGTATGTACCATAATTTGTTTATCCATTCATTTGTTGATAGGCACCTACGTTGCTTCCATGTTTTTGCTATTGTGAACAGTGCTGCAGTGAACATGGGTGTGTATATATCTATTATTGTTATGGCTTTTATTTCTCTAAGATATACTCTAAGGAGTAAGATTGCTGGATCATATGGTATTTCTATTTCTAGCTTTTTAAGAAAGCACCAAATTGATTTCCAAAGTGGTTGTACCATTTTACATTCCCACAAGCAGTGTATAAGTGTTCCGTTCTCTTCACAACCTCTCTAACATTTCTTATTTTGTGTTTTTTTGGATTAATGCTAGCCTTGTAGGGGTGAAGTGATATCTCATTGTAGTTTTAATTTGTGTTTCTCTAATGGCTAATGATCGTGAGCATTTCCTCATATGTCTGTTAGCTACCTGAATGTCTTCTTTGGTGAAGTGCCTGTTCATATCCTTTGCTCTTTTTTAAATTGGCTTTTTTGTCTTTTTGTTGAAGTTTTGCAGTATCTTGTAGACTTTAGAGATTAGACCTGATTGATTATGTCATAGCCAAAAAGTTTTTCACAGTCTGTAGGTTATCTTTTTACTCTTTTGGTGAAGTCTTTTGATGAGCATAAGTGTTTGATTTTTAGGAGCTCACAGCTATTTAGTTTCCCTTCTGGTGTTTGTGCATTGTTCATTATGGTTCGTATTCTGTTTATATCATGTATTATGGCTCCTAGCATTGCCCCTATTTTTTCTTCCATGATCCTTATAGTTTTAGATTTTATATTTAGGTCTTTGATTCATTTTGAGTTATTTTTTGTACATGGTGTGAGGTATGGGCCTTGTTTCATGTTTTTGCTGATGGATATCCAGTTATGTCAGCACCGTTTGTTAAAGAGACTGTCTTTTCCCCGTTTGAAGGACTTTGGGCCTTTGTCAAATTTCATCCTCTCATACATGGATGAATTTTCGTCTGTATTCTCAATTCTGTTCCATTGGTTGATGTATCTGTTGTACCAGTACAAGGCTGTTTTGACTACCTTGGCAGTATAATAGGTTCTAAATCAGGTAGTGTGAGGCCTCCCACTCTGTTCTTCTTCTTCTTCAGTAATGCTTTACTTATCCGGGGCCCCTTCCCTTTCCATAGGAAGTTGGCGATGTGTTTCTCCATCTGATTAAAAACTGTCTTTGGAATGGTCTGACTGAGACTAGAGGGACCCCAGAGGTCATGGTTCCCAGACCTTCTGTCAGCCCAAGACAGGAACCATTCCCAAAGCCAACTCTTCAGACAGAGATTGGACTGGACTATGGGATAGAAAATGATGCTGGTGAAGAGTAAGCTTCTTGGATCAAGTAGACACATGAGACTATGTGGGTAGCTTCTGTCTGGAGGAGAGATGAGAGAGCAGAGGGGGTCAGAAGCTTGCCGAATGGACACGAATAGAGAGAGTGGAGGGAAGGAGTGTGCTGTGTCATTAGAGGGGAGAGCAACTAGGAGTATACAGTAAAAAAAAAAGTGTATATAAATGTTTGTATGAGAGACAGACTTGGCTTGTAAACTTCCACTTAAAGCACCATAGAAATTTTTTAAAAATGTCTTTGGAATTTGGATCAGGACTGCATTATATTGGTAGATCGCTTTGGGTGGAATTGACATTTTCACAATATTGAGTCTTCCTAGCCATGAGCAAGGTATGTTTTTCTACTTATGTAGGTCTCTTGGTTTCTTGCAGTAGTGTCTTATACTTTTCTTTATATAGGTCTTTTATGTTTCTGGTTAGATTTATTCCTAAGTATTTTATCTTCTTGGGGGCTATTTTAAATGGTATTGATTTGGTGATTTCCTCTTCGAAGTTCTGATTTTTGTACATTTATGTTGTATCCTGATACTTTGCTGAAATCTTCTAGTAGTTCCAGTAGTTTTCTTGTGGATTCTTTGGGATTTTCTGTGTATAAGATCATATCATCTGCAAATAGAGATAATGTTACTTCTTCCTTACCAATTTGGATGCCCTTTATTTCTTTTTTCTTGCTTTATTGCTCTGGCTAGAACCTTGAGCATAATGTTGAATAAGAGTAGTGATAAAGGGCATCTTTGTGTGGTTCCTGTTCTCAAGGGGAAAGCTTTCAGGCTCTCTCCATTTAGGATGATGTTGACCATTGGATTTGTATAAATGCCCTTTATCATGTTGAGGAATTTCACTTCTATTCCTATTTTGCTGAGAGTTTTTACCATGAATGGGTGTTGAACTTTGTCAAATACCTTTTTTGCATCAATTGATAAGATCACGTGTCTCTCGTCTTTTGTTTTATTTATGTGATGGAATACATTGATTGTTTTTCTAATGTTGAACCATCCCTGCATACCCAATATTAATTGCACTTGGTCACAGTGAATTATTTTTTTGATATGTTGTTGAATTCTATTGGCTAGAATTTTGTTGAGGATTTTTGCATCTATGTTCATGAGGGATATTGGTCTATAATTTTCTTCTTTTGTGGTATCTTTAACTGTTTTTTGTGTCAGGGTTATGCTGCCTTCATAGAACAAGTTCGGGAGTATCCCATGGTTATCTGTGCTCTGAAATACCTTCAGTAGTACTGGTGTTAACTCTTCTCTGAAAGTATGGTAGAATTCTCTAGTGAAACCATCAGGGCCAGAGCTCTTTTATTGTTGGGAGTTTTTTTTAAATTACCTCTTCAATCTCTTGTTATAGGTTTATTTAGTTTTTTTTCACCTCAGTTTGTGTTAGTTTAGGTAAGTAGTGTGTTTCTACAAATTTGTCCATTTCCTCTAGTTTTTCAAATTTATTGCAGTATAGTTGTTCATAGTATTCTGTTATGATTCTTTTAATATCATTTGGGTCTGTTGTGATATCGTCCTTCTCATTTCTTATTCAGGTTGCTCCCTCTCCTGTTTTGCTTTTGTCAGTTTGGCCAATGGTTTATAGATTTTGTTCGTCTTTTCAAAGAACCAGCTTTTGTTCTTGTTAACTCTTTTCAATTGTTTTTCTATTCCCTATTTCATTTAATTCTGCTCTAATTTTTATTATTTGCTTTCTTCTGGTGCCTGAGGACTTCTTTTGCACTCTCTTTCTATTTGTTTGAGTTGTAGGGTTAATGTTTTGATTTTGGCCCTTTTTTTTTTTTTTTTGGATGTGTGCATTTATTGCTATAAATTAATCTCTGAGCACTGCTTTTGCTGTGTCCCAGAGGTTCTGGTAGGGTGTGTTTTCATTCTCAGCTGATTTTCCTGTCCTTGATTTCTTCTATAGCCCAGTAGTTTTTGTGTTGTTCAGTTTCTATGCATTTGATTTTTTTTTTTCCCTTGCTTTTTCCGTATGGATTTCTACTTTTATGGCTTTATGAAGACTCCTTGGAATATTTTGATGCTTTGGATTCTGTTAAGGCTTGTTTTATGGCCTAATATGTGATCTAGTCTGGAGAATGTTCCACATGTGTTGGAAAGGAAAGTGTACTTGGCTGCTGTTGGGTGAGGTATTCTGTATATGTCTGTGAGATCAAGTTGGTTGATTGTGGCATTTAGATCTTTTGTGTCTTTACTGAGCTTCTTTCTAGATGTCTGTTCTTCACTGAAAGTGGTATGTTGAAGTCTCTACTATTATTGTGGAGCTGCCTATCTCACTTTTCAATGCTGTTAGAGTTTGTTTTATGTATTTTGGAGCCCCTGTCATTGGGTGCATAAATCTTTATTATGGTTATGTCCTCCTGGTGTATTGACCCTTTAATCGTTATATAGTGTCCTTCCTTGTCCTTTGTGGTGGATTTTGCTTTAAAGTCTATTTTGTCAGAGATTAATATCGCCACTCTTTGTCTTTTTTGATTTTTGTTAGCTTGATGTATTTTTTTCCATCCTTTGAGTTTTTGTTTGTGTCTTTGAGTCTAAAGCGTGTCTCTTATAGGCAACGTATTGATGGGTCTTTTTTTTTTTTTAATCCATTCTGCCACTCTCTTTCTCTTTATTGGTGCATTTAGTCCATTCACATTCAGTGTAATTATTGATAGGTATGAGTTAAAAAAAAAAAAATTTTTTTTATGAGTTTAGTGCTGTCATTTTGGTGTCTTTTTTTGTGTGTTGTTGACAGTTTTTTTGTTCCACTGAATTTGCTGTGCTGAGTCGTTTTTCTTGATGTATTTTCTTTTAATCTTTTTCATTGTGGTTGATTTTGTATTTGCTGAGTCTTTATGTTTTTCTCGTGTTTTATTTGATATGTAGGATTGTTAGTTTCCTTTGCAGTTACCTTAATATTTACTTCTATTTTTCTAAGTTTAAAACTATCTTTTATTTCTTTATATTGCCTTGACTTCCTTTCCATATACAAGATCTATGACTACATTTTTTAGTCCCTCTTTTTTGTTTCAATGTCATCATCTTTTACATATTGATGTGTCTTTTTCCATATTTTCAGCATTTTAGCATTGATTTATTTTTGTGACTTGCCTGTCTGGGTTTATATCTGGTTGCACAGTCCTTTGTTCTAGTCTTGGGTTGTTATCTGATGTTATTGATTTTCTAACTGGAGGACTGCCTTTATTTTTTCTTGTAATTTTGGTTTGGTTTTTGCAAATTCCCTAAACTTCTGTTTATCTGGAAATGCCCTAGTTTCACCATCATATTTAAGAGATAGTTTTGCTGGATATATATAATTCTTGGCTGGCAATTTTTTGTCCTTCAAGGCTCTATATATGTCATCCCATTGGCTTCTTGCCTGCATGATTTTTGCTGAGTAGTCTGACTTAGTCTTATTGACTCTTCTTTGTAGGTGACTTTTTGTTTATCCTTAGTTGCTCTTAAAAGTCTCTCTTTTTTGGCAAGTTTTATTATAATACGCCTTGGTGACTTTCTTTTGGGATCTACCCTGTGTGGGGTTCGATGAGCTTCTTGGATAGATATCTTCTTGTTTTCCAGGATATCAGGGAAGTTTTCTGCCAACAAATGTTCAACAATTCTCTTTTTATTTTCTGTTATCCCCCCCTCCCTGTTCTGGTATTCCAGTCACTCATAGGTTATTCCTCTTGATAGAGTCCCTCATAATTCTTAGGGTTTCTTTATTTTTTAAAATTCTTTTATCTGATTTTTCCACAAAGAAATTGATGTCAAATACTTTATCTTCAGTTTCATTAAATCTGATTTCTCTTGCCTCAATTCTGTTACTATGACTTTCTGTTGTCTAATTCTGAAATTTTATTGTTAATCTTTTGGATTTCTATTTGCTGTCTCTCTATGGATTCTTGAAGCCTGTTAAATTTGTCATTTTGTTCTTGTGTAACCTTCATAAGTTCCTCTGTTGCTTTGTCCGTGTGTTCCTTGGCTTGGTCTGTGTTTTACCTGATTTCCTTCCTGATCTGTGTATTAATCTTTTGAATTCTACCTTCAGTAATTCTAAGACCTTATCTTCCTCTGGGAGGTTTCATGGTTCTTTGTTTTGGTTGCTTGCTGAAGCCATCATGGTCTGCCTTTTTATGTGATTTAATATTGACTGTTGTTTCCAAGCCATTAATAAGTATCATATTTATTTATTTTATGTTTCCTTACTGTCTCCTAGCTTCTTGTTCTGTTTTGTTTTGATATGCCCAGATAGGCTGGTCCTGTGAGAACTATTTTGATTATTGGCGCCTTTGAGGCTCTCATGTCCTGTCACGAGGCGGTTAGAGCTGCTACTGGGTATGTGATCCCAGGAGTCTGTTTACTTTTCTTGTGTGGATTCAGCTCAGGTGTCCATGGTGTCAGTCACTGAGTGTGTGGTTCAGGCTTTCTTCTACAGTCCTACATGGGCAGGGCTACTTAGGGGTGATTGGAGCAGGCAGAGGTATCTGGCTACAGTACGGGGTTATGTGCTGAGCAAGGTAGGAGGCTGATGGCTGCTCCTGGGTGGCTGGGTGAAAGGCGTGTGCCTGTTCCCTAGAGTGCATAGGGGGGTGGGTTTTGCAGCTGAACTTTGGGCACCCAATGCTGTTGGCTGTAAAAACTGGGAGGTACCACTTATTCTCAGACCTCTGTTGTGGGTGGCTAGGTGGAGTGGGTTTAGCCACTAGTCCTTCAGCACCTGATGTGGGTAGAGGAGGACCTGCGTAATGGGCAGGGTGTTATCGAATGTTGTGAATCTGCCACTCCTCCTTAGCTGTTACAATTGAAAATAGTCTTCAGGTATATACCCTGTTGTAGTATGTTAATGAGGGCCTAAAATATAACCTGTTGCCATCAAGTTGATTCTGACTCACAGCAACCCTGTAGGACAGAGTAGAACTTCCCCATATGGTTTCCAAGGGGCATCTGGTGGATTCGACCTGCTGACCTTTTGGTTAGTAACCATAGCTCTTAACCACTATGGCTACGCTGTTGAAATGGGCCCACACAAGGCTAGGCCGAGGTGAAAGGCATTCAAAGTCTGAGGGAGCTGTTAAGCCTGTGCCTAGGCAAAGGGGCAGTGCCTGCCCTGAGGTCTTGGCTTAGGGGAGCTGGCTGATTATTTTTTCCTGTTTGTTATTTGATAGTTTATTAGGTCCCTCTCCAAAGCTGGGAGATTGGCTCAGACACGGGTGATGGGTTCCACTTCCAGCCCGGGGGCACAGCAATTGCTGAAGCCAGACAGGAACTGGAGTAGAGTGGGGAGGGGATGGGTATAGGGGAGAGACCCCGCAAGGTAGGTTAGACCCTTGCACTTATCTTTTGCAGATCCAGTGCTGCTTTCCCCTGGCTCTGGAGATTTGAACAGACCCTCCACCACTTGATTTCTCCCAGTGTGGAAAATGCAGCCTGAGTGCTCTGCTTGCCTCAGCCCTTGAGTGCTAGCCGATCCAGCCTTCAGGTTGCCAGCCAGGTCAGGACTGGCAAATCCTCGCTGCTTCTGAACTGTCTCTCCCTCCCCCTGCCACTCAGCCTGACTCCTCAACTTTGTTTTTGATGTTCAGGCTCCTAGATTGTCACATATAATTGATTCACTTGTTTTTTGGGGTCTTTGATGTAAGAGGGATCACAGGAAGCATCTGATTATTCTGCCATCTTGCCCTTGCTTCCTCGGATTTTAGATTTTTATATATTATTATGCCTGGTATTCCACCACTCACCTGTCAACTTGTTGTACTGTCGTGGTTTGCATACTGTTATGATGCTGGAAGCTGTATCCAATACTAGCATGGTTGCCCATGGTAGACAGGTTTCAGCTGAACTTTAAGAATAAAAGAGACTAGGAGGGAAGAGCTGGTGATTTACTTCTGAAAATAAGTCCATAAAAACCCTATGGATCACAAAAGAACACTGATGTTGTGCTTGAAGATGAGCCCCTAGGTTGGCAACAATGGACTCAAACATACCAACGGCCAGGCAATGATTTGTTCCATTGTACATGTGGTCACCATGAGTTGGAGCCAACTTGATGGCAACTGATAACGACAATATGCCTGGTGTTATTAAAACTAAATAATCTAACTCCTGAAAGCCTTCAAGTTCTCCAGTCTTATCAGTGGGGTAGAAAGATTGGGAGATTACTTTTTAATTAAATAAAAAAGGCATGAGTTATCCTCTCATACATGACAGAAGCATTGTAACCTCATCCAATATTTCCAAGAAGTTTGTGTGTGTGGGCGGGGGGGGTGGAAGTTTAAGCTGCAGTCTGTTTCACTTGGGTACCATGGTCTCGCTTGCTTACTGAGTAGGTGTTCCTATTTTTGCAGTGCTTTCTTCCATGCTGGATATGTCCTCTTTTCTATTATCCTCCCAAAACACCACTCAAGTAACACTGCTGGGTAAAACAGGCTTTTTTTTGTTAAAGGTTTTGGGGTTACAAATTTGTAGGATAATCATTAATGAGAGATTTCTAAAAACTTATTGGTAATTCCTCATTTCACTTACTGGGTTCTTTATCCCCCACCTCCTCAATTTTCTACCATGTTTTTTGGGGCTTGTCATGGATTGAATTATGTCCCCCCAAAATATGTGTCAACTTGGCTAGGCCACGATTCCCAGTATTGTGTGGTTGTCCTCCATTTTGTGATCTGATGTAATTATCCTCTATTTTATAACGAGTTGTAAATCCAGACTTCTAGATGTTAATGAGGTAGGATTAGGTTATGTTAATGAGGATTAGGTTATATTTGTTATGTTCATAATGCAGGATTAGGATGGGATGTAACTCGAGTCCTACCATGCTTACTTAAGTCACACCCTCTTTTGAGTCACATCTTTTATATTACAAGTGATAAAAGGAGAGAGAAGTGAGCAGAGAGAGAGAGAGAGACCACATTACCACCAAGAAGAGCCAGGAGTGGAGCACATTCTTTGGATCCAAGGTCCCTGTGCCGAGAACCCCCTTGACCCAGGGGAAGATTGCTGCCAAAACACATGAAGATCTGCCAGGAATGCCAAGCCCACTGATGTTGAAAGGAGACAAGGACCTTTCCACAAAGCTGACAGAGAAAGAAATTCTCTTAGAGCTGGTGCCCTGGATTCGGACTTCAAGCCTCTTAAACTGTGAGAGAATAAATTTCTGTTAACGCCATCCACTCATTATAGCAGTGCTACATAACTAAGACAGAGCCTCTCTTTTTCTGGACCCTCTTAATATCTCCCTTTTACTTGCATTTCTGAATATCAAAAACCAATTGTCATTGAGTTGCTTCTGACTCATGGTGACCATATGTGTGTCAGAGTAGAACTGTGCTCCATGTGGTTTTTAATGGATGATTTTTTGCAAGTAGATTGCTTTTCCAGTCTTCTCTTGGGTTTGCTGTAGTCCAATGAGATTGAGGCCAGAAAGCTTCCCCTTTCTTGTCCTAAAAGGCCCATCAAAACTCACGAAGGTATTTTCCTCAACAAAAGAACCTTGTATTCCTGCTGTACACCACTCATTTAGAAGACAAATATTGAACAGAAGTAACCATCAACCATAGACTTTTATACCTGGTGAAACTATCTTCACAAATGAGAGGTTTTACTGCCAAAAGTCCTTCATTAAAGGAACTGTCAAAAAAATGTGCTTCAGGAAAAAGGGAAATAATCCCAGAAGGAAGATCTGAGATACAGGAGAAAAGTTGAGCAAGCAAATAAACAAACAACAAACAAAAGGTAAATGTGGATAAATCTTTTAAAAAACAGCCTCAATTGGTTTTTGGTCAAAATAAGAATACTTTTTTTTTCTTAATTCATGTGCTATTTTTATTATTATATTGCAGGGAAATCTCAGTTTAAAAACTATTGGTGACTTTTTTTCATTGTCTCACAAAGTATGTTCCCCTTCTATTAGAAAAAATTTTGAAGAATCCAACCCTCCTATCTGAGTCATTAAATCAAGCATTTCTTATTTTTCAACTGGGTAGAGACAAAACAGGTTATTTATTAGTAAGGCAATGAGCATTGAGCAACAATGATAAAATAGTGCAAATCAGAGATTATTTATGTTGAACAAAAATACGTTACAAAATCTCTATCCAACAAGGGCATTCTATTAAATATTTGTAATGAACAGATTCCTGGTGTGACTGCTTAAACTTTAAGTTTTAGAGAACTACTATGGATGGGGTGGTGGGTTGAATGTTGTTGTTTCCTGTTGAGTCCGTTCCAACTCATAGCAAACCTACATGACAGAGTGAAACTGCTCCATAGTGTTCCCTAGGCTGTGATCTATACGGGGGTAGATCACCGGGTCTTTTCTCCTATGGAGTTGCTGGTGGTTCAAACTGCCAACCTTTTGGTTAACAGCTGAGAACTTAACTGTTCTTCCACCAGGGCTTCTTGCAGGATGTATAGTGTCCCTCAAATATTCACGTCCACCGAGGACCTCAGAATGTGGCCTTATTTGGAAATACGGTCCTTGCAGATGTAATTTAGTTAAGATGAGGTCATACTGGATTAGGATAGGCCCTAAATCCAATAACTGGTGTCCTTATGAGGGGAGGACACAGAGGCATACATAGACGTGTGAAAATGGAGGCAGAAATTGTAGTGATGTAGCTATAAGCCAAGGAATGCCCAGGATTGCCGGCAACCACCAGAAACTATGAAGAGGCAAGGCAGGATCTTACCCTGGACAGTTCAGAGCGAGCATAGCCCTGCTGACTCCTTGGCTTCAGAAGAACTGTGGGAGAGTAGATTTTTGTTTTAAGCCAGCGAGTTTGTAATTAGCTATGGCAGCCCCAGGAAACTAAATGTTGTTAGCTCCTGTGGAGTCAGCCCCCAACTTATGGAAACTCCATGCGCAATGCAACAAAACACTGCCCAGTCCTGTGTCATTCCCATGACTGGGTGTGGATTGGACTGTTGTGATCTATAGGGTTTCCACTGGCTGACTTTTGGAAATAGATCACCAGGCCCTCCTTTCTAGTCCATCTTAGTCTGGAAACGTCCTTGAAACCTGCTCAGCCTCGTAGCAACACACAAGTCTCCAATTACAGAGTGACAGTGGCTGTGCGTGAGGAGCACTGGCTGGACATTGAACCAAGTCTCCCACATGGAAAGCAAGAATTCTACCCCTGAACCACCACTGCCCTCAAGAAACTAATACAGATGGTAAAACAAACTGTGCTGTGCGGTTTAGTAAATGAACAAATAAGATCACATGGATCAGGCTTTATTTAGAACCTAGTTTTTTGAACCGGAAGGCCCCTCAGTGCTCTGCTATCCCAGGTAAAGAGAGACTTTCAGAGAGCATGAGCAGTAGTGATCTGAGACCCCAGAGGCAGACAGCTCAAGAGCTCCGTCAGACACACCCGCTGGCAGGGCTGCCAGGACTGTGGAGCTTTTCAGACTGACAAAGCTGACTTGTCCTCCCAACTTGGACTTCACCTCTGGGGAACGCTTGCGAAGCCCTCTCTCCCTCCAGTGCATGTTCATTGCTGCCAAGCGACAGCCCGCAGCTGCCGTCATTTCCGGCTATAGTGTGTTCTTCCTCCAGTAAAGTTCTGTGCTCATGTAACAATCGTGCCTAGACAGAAGGATTTTGGGAAACTTGAAGTCAAGGCAAATTCACCTGAAATTATTATTTTTAAGCTAGTGGCCCACCTTACAAGAGGGCCTTATTTTATGGTTTGGTTACTCGAGCTTGTGCTTTGTGATGGCTTTTTGTTGACAGATTAACAATGGGGAAGAAGAGAAAGGACAAAGGCCACACTCCAAGGAAGAGTTATGGGGTGTTAAAAGGAGTGAGTGAGTGTGTGTGTGTGTGTGTGTGTGTATGAAGTGTTGGAGAAAGATGAGGTCCAGTGTAGGAGAAAACGAATGACTGCCACACTTTTATATTTGAAAGCAATTCCCAGATTTTTGTGTAGAGATTCTCTTTTGTTATTTAGAGACATGACTAGAAAAAGCTTCAAAAAAGTTGAACGCCTTAGACCTCCAATGTTTATTTCTTCTAAGAGAAAGCCTATTTGGTTACAATAAGGAGCCTGTAGGGGTACAGGATGCAGGTGTATTTTTCTCCTTTTCTAGGGGCTGAACCTCACACTGAG
The DNA here is from genome assembly GCF_024166365.1 of Elephas maximus indicus. Classification (NCBI taxonomy): domain Eukaryota; kingdom Metazoa; phylum Chordata; class Mammalia; order Proboscidea; family Elephantidae; genus Elephas; species Elephas maximus. Next base: position 27,857,031 of record NC_064832.1, on the reverse strand, counting down.
TGCAGGTGTGACTGCAATGGTGGGTGGGTGGTGCAGGGATTGTAGGGGTGTGGGAGACCTCATGAGTGACCTAATCTCTGTCATTTCTAGAATGTTCATATGGGCTATGTGCCCTTTGCTGTAAAATAGTTGTTGTGTCAGCAGTACCATAGCTACACAGCCCAGACCCTACAAAGTCCCAGACCCTTACCTGTCACTGCTTGCCTGGTGGGCTTTTTCAGGGGAATAGTTTCATTTCCCTCTTCTAGGTGACAAAGTTGTGATAGTGTGCGGGTTCAACTGAGATGTTTTATTGACTTAGGGGAGTTTTAGTTAGTGTCTGTGATGGTTAAGATTGTATGTCACCTTGGCTGGGCCATGATTCTCAGTGTTTATATGTGATCACTCCCATGATGCGATCTGCTATGAGTAGCCAATCAGTTTGAAAGAGAGTTCTTTGGGGGTGTGGCCTGTATCTGAATATAAGCAGACATTCTGGCTTTTTGCTTGCTCTGGGTCCTGCAGCTGCCTCCTGTTCATCTGGCCTCCAGTTCTTGGGACTTTAGCTATCAGCTCTTTTCTGCCAGTCTTGGGATTTGTTGATCTTCACAGTCTGTGAGCTGGAGCTGTGCTGTCCAACTTGTTGATCTTGGGTTCACCAGCTCCTGCGGCTACGTGAATCGGGAGAAGCCTCTATCCTAATTCACGGACTTAGAACCTTCCAGCCTCTATAATCTTGTCAGCCATTTCTTTGATATAAATCTCTCTTTATATATATTTATATGCTTTACTGGTTTTGCTTCTCTACAGAAGCCAGCCCAAGACAGAGTCTATTTGGAAATGGAGATTGTGGAGGTTTTTTTTTTTTTTTATTGCCTAGTTTTACAAGTGTATGTTGGTACATAGGAAGAAGAAGGAAAGCAGTCCATGCACCAGTTCTTATAATCTCAGATCCTAAGCCAAGTCTGAGTGAGGCATGAGCAAAAGAAAATGGGAATATTTTATTAGAGAAATGAATAACTGAATGAATTAATGAACAAATAATAAAACTTGAACCTTGAAGCATTTATAGATTTCTAGAATTGAAAATATCTTAGAAATAATTTTGTGACTCATTGTCTTACAGATGAGAAAAAGGAGTGGTCATCCAGCAAATATGGCCTGCTGTCTAGGCTAGGGCACATAGCTAGAAAGCCTGGGAAATGGGCCATGATTCTAGGACTCTTGACTGTGAGAGATCTGGGGGTTGCATAAAAGCCTCTAGCTGTATGTACCAGCCTTGGGGACTTCAGGGTGAGGGCTTTGTTTTGCATCATCAAGGGCGTTTTTCTTCCCATGGGGTAACTGTCTCAGGTTCTCTGCCCAGAAGATCCTCCTGAGAATGCATCTTCTGCCTTCTGTTGTTTTTTCTTAGGTTTTTTTATGATAAATATGAATTGGCAGAACAGCAATTGAGATGTTTCAACAAATGGATGTAACGCTGGCAACACTCACTCTTCTATGCCAAGAAATTTGGAAGACAGCTACCTGGCCAACCAACTGGAAGAGATCCACTCCAAAGAAAAGTGATCCAACAGAACGGTGAAATTAATCTGCTGCAAAAGACCCCTTTTAAAGTGACGACTAAGGTGTGCCTGACCTAAGCCATGGTATTTTCAGTCACCTCATATGCACACAAAAGCTGGACAACGAATAAGGAAGACTGAATAAGAATTGATGCCTTTGAACTACGGTATTGGTGAAGAATATTGAAATATACCAGAAAAATGAAAATATCTGTCTTGGGAAAAGTACAGCCAGAATGCTCCTTAGGGGTAAGGATGGTGAGACTTTGTCTTACGTACTTTGACTATGTTATCAGGAGGGACCAGTCCCTGGAGAAGGACATCATGCTTGGTAAAGTAGAGGGTCAGTGAAAAGAGAGGAAGAACCTTAACAAGATGGATTGACACACCGGCTGCAACTATGGGCTCAAATGTAGCAAAGATTGTGAGGATGGCGCAGGATCAGACAGTGTTCCATTCTATTGTACATAGGGTGGCTATGAGTCGGGATGGACTACATCGCACGTAACAACAACAACAACAACACGATAATTTAAGGAGGTTTTGTGGCGCAGTGGTTAAAGTGTTCCACTGCTAACCGAAAGGTCTGTGGTTTGAACCCACCAGTGGCTCAATGGGAGAAAGATGTGGCAGTCTGCTCCTGTAAAGATTTAACAGCCTTGGAAATCCTGTGGGGCAGTTCTACCTTGTCCTACAGAGTCACTATAAGTCAGAATCAACTCAATGGCAATGAGTTTGGGTTTTGGGGATGATAACTTTTTATATAATTAAAACATTTTAATATGTATATTTGAGAATATTTTGTTATTATAATTTAAGGTCTTCTTAATTGTCTTGAATTCTTGCCCAGTGTTATCTTTTCTGTTTTTAACTTATATTTTTCAGTATCTATTTTATGTGATGATGATGATAGAAAACAGTTACATAAAAATCACTGTGTGCTGGGCACTGTCCTAAGCCCTTCACTTATATTAATAGGCCTATTATTATCCCCCTCTTATATACGTACATGTACTCAAAACTCTATTTTTTTAATATATTTTCATTCTGATTTTATCCAGTTTTGCACTCAAAGCTTTCATTTCTTTTAAATTTTATTCTTAAACTATTATTGCTAAAAATCTTGCTGTTTTAAGCTCTATTTTTCCTACAGTTTCAATCCCTTCTCTTAGTTTTGTATTTGACATGTTTAATTACATTTAGATTATTTTCTTATTTTGCTACCTTAGGTTTAATTTTTTGTGTGTATGTATTTAAATTCTTCTTTTAAAAATTCTTCCTTCCATACAAGGGGTAGAGAAAAGTTAAACAATTCTATAAGGACACGATCAGACAAATCCAGCAAAGAGCCAATGTCATGGGGAAAAAAAGATGGGGGTAGAACTGAACCCGAATTCAAAGAGACCAAAGAGAATTAACCAACTGCAATTCGTAAACCTTGATTGGATCCTTATTCCAAAACAAAACAAAATCCAGCTATTAAAGATATTTGTAGGACAATTGTAGAAATTTGAATATGCATTAGCTATGAGATAATTTGGAATAATTGTTCAATTTCTTATGTGTGATAATAGTACGAGGGTTATGTTGAAGAATGTCCTTATCCTTAGGCCACACGTGAGAGATAGATAAAGCAAATATGGCAAAATGTTTACCACTGCTGAGTGTAAATGAAAGATACATAGTTAATTTCACTTTTCTTTAACTTTTCTGTAGGCTTGATAATTTTCACAATAAAAGTTAGAAAAAAAAACCATAAATATAAAAATTCTCTTTAATCTTTTAATTTTTCCCAATGAATATTATCTACATTATGCTTTTTTGCATTTTTAGTTCTTATTATTTTATATTCTTCTTGAATTTTTAAAACTAAAATCAGATGACGATATCGAGTTGATTCTGATTTATGGTGATGCCCTGCATTACAGGATAGAACTGCTCCATAAGGTTTCCTTGGCTATAATCTTTATGGAAGCAAATCTACCAACATACCTATACTGACCAACATAATCAGATCAAGGATGGCGACCAAGTGCCCTCTCCAGCCATCTGACTAGCCCCCTTTCAGACTACCCACCCCTTCCCTGTTGGGTCTCCATGAAACGTCCATGCAATTAGGGAGAACACAGGGTAAATTCCTCTCTTAAATTACTCAATAGCCTAAAACGGCAAGATCCACCCTTCCCAGCTTTCCACTGAAATACTCAAGAAAACAATAACAGAAATGCAAAGGGCAACAGCAGGAAGACCCTGTGTGGTCAGTATATGTACGGTGGTTTACAAATCCTTCTGCCAATCAAGCCTGTTCTGCTGACTCCATAATGACCAACCAACAACCAACCAACTAGTTGCCCTTGAGTCAATTCCAACTCATAGCAACCCTATGTATGTCAGAATAGAACTGTGTTCCATAGGGGTTTCAGTAGCTGATTTTTCAGAAGCAGATTGCCAGGCCTTTCTTATGAGGCAGTTTTGGGTGAACTTGAACCTCCAGCCTTTCAGTTAGCAACTGAGTGTGTTAACCATTTGTACCACCAGAGACTGAATCCAACTCCAAAATACCATTCCTATATTCACCTGGAGCCCTGGTGGCGCAGTAGTTAAGAGCTATGGTGAGCTCCGGCTGCTAACCAAAGAGGTCAGCAGTTCGAATCCAACAGTTGCTCCTTGGAAACCCTATGGGGCAGTTCTACTCTGTCCTATAGGGTTGCTATGAGTCGGAACCAACTCTACAGCACCTAACAACGACGACATATTCACCTATTATTAAACTACAAGGCCATTTGGTAAATTGCAAGTTTGGCTACTAACCAAGAGGTCGGCAGTTCAGATCCGCCGGGTGCTCCTTGGAAACTCTATGGGGCAGTTCTACTCTGTCCTATAAGGTCGCTATGAGTCGGAATCAACTCAACGGCAGTAGGTAAGTTCATCCAAGAGGAGCCTTATTTATCATGAAATTTCTCTATCCTGATGCTGCATGGGGTTTACCCAGATTTTTAAAAAAACACATTCACTTATTCACTTATCAAAGTGATGCATGAGTGTATGTACATTTGAAAAATTCCAGTTTTTCCTCCTGTGAATCCTCCACTTTGAATCCAGTTCTGATTCTACTCCTTTCATGATCCTCTTGAACGTGCACACACGCTCACTCCTTCTGGGCCCTCCAAGTGGCTCTATTAATCTCTAGCCAGAAAGGCTGACAGGAAAGATGGGACCCCATCACAGAATATTTGAAGTGGTTACTCACCAGACCTGTATGTACATATTAAAATTCTTTAAGCTGTTATAGCAGTGGTTGCAACTGAAAATAATTCAGCAAACAGGATCATTTTCTGTGTAGTTTATGGGCTCAGGAACAGTCCAGAAGTGTTGGAATTTGAGTTACCATTAGCCTGCTCAGCCAATCTCCACATGTCACAGGCTGGTAATTTGATCTACAGCTCCTTTGAAGCAAGTCTGCACTGAACACAGAACGCTCTTTTTATCCCCGTTTGCCAAACGTTAAATGGACTTTTATGTGTGTCTTTTTTTCCCCTTACAAAATCCTGATTTAATTCAACAAAAATATTGCACACCTTCTTCCTGAGGGTTTTGTATCCTTTTCTTGAGCTGGCAGCCACACTCTTAGGCAGCATGTTCCCTCGCCCCTCAGCAGCTGCCTTCCCTCCATTCACCAGAGCAGCTAAGCACCTAAAAGATGGGAAGAAATCCGGGCTGAATTTATCGGGCCTAAGAAAACACCGGTAGTGAGAAAAATATCTTCAGTGATCTTCCCTTTCAGGACTCAGTAAGTCTGCTTCTTCTCAGTCTTCTTATCATTGCTGCAAAGTTTTTGATTTTTCAGTATCCAGTGGTGGTTTTCAAAGTGAGTTAGAGCAGAAGCTGGAAGAGCCTCCCGTGTTTAGCAAGCCCCACCTGCCCCTGCTGGGACACCTCTCAGTTGCCAGGGCCATGGGGGGGTGTCTGATGATGGAGACAGTGGGGCCCACTTCCCCCGGGGAAGCTGGAGCTGTGTTTAGTCCATCTGCTGATATTCAGATTGTGGTGGGTAGGGCAGGATGCCTAATGACACCATCAGCCCTCACCATGCAGCAGGTACCAGCCTTCGAGTGCTGGGGCATGATATCCAGACTCCCTGGTGTTAAGGCTTGGTGGTTCACAGTGCCTGAGGCAGCACCACAGAGCTCAGGTGCTTCCTTTTATTTATTTATTTATTTTAATGATACCCTAACCGGTAGAGGGGGCAATGGTGGTTCGGTGGTTGAAGTCTCGCCTTTCATGTGAGAGACCTAGGTTAGATTCCCAACCACTGCACCCCATGCACAGCCACCACCCATCTGTCAGTGGAGGCTTGCATGCTGTTATGGCACTGAACAGGTTTCAGTGGAGTTTCCAGACTAAGAGGCACTAGGAAGAAAGGCATGGCGATCTAGTTCCTAAAATCAGCCAGTGAAAACCCTATGGATCACAATGGTCCAATCAACAGTTGATCATGGGAATGGCACAGGAACTGGGCGTTTCATTCCATAGTGCTCGGGGTCACCAGGAGTCAGGGCCCACTCAAAGGCAACTAACGATCCAACAACAACCCTAATCAGTGGTTGAAATACAGAAGGAATTGTGACCAGTACACTCTTTTGGGTTACTGAAAACTGAATTTTTTTTTCCTGGAGACTGAAACAGTTTAGTTACTTTTATATCAGTAATTCCAAGAGTCTTGTCTGTTTTGTTAGTCTGTTGTACTATTAATGAAAGGTTAATATCTGCCTGCAGAATCACTGAAGTTCATGTTTTAAATTAAAATCAGATACCTTTTTTCCCCCAAAGAGATATAAACTTCCTGTTTGATTCAAGTTTTGGGATGCCAAAAGCCATTGTGGTTTAAATTATACTCATTAATTATTGACAAAAATTGTCACAATTGTATTGAATCTTAAAGTTTCGGAATCATGCAGTCCATTGAGAATCCATTTGCACAAAGTGTTGCATCCACAGAGATCTCTGCTTGTCCAGAGAGCCCAAGGGGAGAGAAGTGGGGCCAGGGTAGGACAGGGAAACTGCAGGATTCAGACCGCACACACTGCCAGCAACCAGCCGGTTGCTGTAGAGTTGATTCCAACTCATGGCGATCCCATGTGTGTCAGAGTAGAACTGTGTTCCATAGGGTTTTAAATGGCTAATTTTTCAGTAGTAGTTTTTCAGGACTTTCTTCCGAGGTACCTCTGGGTGGACTTGAGCCTCCAACCTTTTGGTTAGCAGCCAAGTGTTTCGACTGTTTGAATCACCTGGGGACTTCATACACATACCTTTGTTATTAGCTGCTGTCAAGTCAGCCCTTAACTCACAGAGTCCCCATGCACAACGAGATCTGATTGTTGTGATCCACAGGGTTTGCACTGGCTGATGTTTGGAAGTAGATTGCTAGGCCTTCCTTCCTAGCATGCCTGAGTGTGGAAGTTCTGCTGGAACGTTGGCTAGGATCTTGAACACCGGGTCTCTGATTCCAGACCAGAGAAGACTTTGACCTTGAACCCAGCCCTGCAATATGGTGTCTTCCAGAGGCCTTGCTTGTGGCTGACAGCCAATGCCCTGAAACTTCCCGTGAGTGTCTTAGAGGGTAGGACTCACTATTCCTGGCCTTCCTTCTACCCTTACCAAAAGGGAGATGGTAGATTGGAGGTTCCCCAGAGACTTGATGACATTTTTGGATAAAATACTTAAAAGGTTAAAAAGCCTTTGGCGGGGAGCATCTGGTCTCCCTGTGGAAGATGGCCAAATACTGTTAAAATATTTCCATTTCTGGTATATCAGTCAATCCCCAAATATTTATATAATGCCTCCCATAGTCAAAACCTGAATCCAAAATTGCCTATTACAGCAATTTTATCTGTAAAAAAAACTCAGTTACATCAAATGGCATGGTCATAACCATGTACAATAGCAAACTGCGCCGTCTCAGCTCTGCGTTATGCCCGTTTTTGGCTCACCGGGAGAGGGAGTGCCCTCCAGTCCAGGCGCTGTACTAAGAAATCAGGTAACTCCGTGACAATAATAATTTTAGCTGAATTTCAAGGGAAGCTTACAGCTTTAAAGCAGGAAATAGAAAACAATAAGAAACTATAAAATAAATTTAGCACATAGATTTCTGTTACCTTTTATACTCAATGGTACATAGAGTTTGCTTTAGGAAATAAAAAGGCTTATTTAGAGAGCCAACGACTCCTGGAGTCTCTATTTTATTGAACTGGAAATAGGACCAATATTGGATATATTTTGGGCTTAGTTCTTATCTCTTTGCAAATATCTAACTGGGGAGCCTAAATATGTGTCTCAAAGGTGCTTGTTGTTTTTCCTTTTAACGTTTACATGCTGTCTTGTGGCAGGATGAACCTTTGTAGTGACTTTGAATCTGGGTATTAATTATGTAATAACCATGTTTTATTGAGTGATTAGAGTAAGCCAGGCCCTGTGTTAAGTACTTCACATACATTATCATATTTAACTTACTTAACATTATGATGTAGATATTATTGTTGCTAGCTGCCTTCGAGTTGGCCCTGACTCATGGTGACCCCATGCACAACAGAACGAAATGCTGGCCAGCCTTGCACCATCTCCACAATGCATTGTGGATGAAACTGTTGTGATCCATAGGGTTTTTGTTGGCTGATTTTCAGAAGTAGATCACTTTCTTTCTAGTCTATCTAAGTCTGAAATTTCCACTAGAACTTGTTTAGCAGCATAGCAACATGTAAGCCTCCACTAACAAATGGATGGTGGCCATGCATGAGGAGCATTGCCCAGGAATTGAACCCAAGACTCTTGCATGGAAGGTGGGAATTGTACTACTGAACCACCGTTGCCCCCTGCAGATACTATTATTATCCCTATTTTACAGATGAGGAAACTGAGGATCAGAAAAGTTGTGTAGTTTCCCTAGAACACAGCTATTAGGAAACATTGTAGGAGGAGTTCAGTTCTGCCTGTCTCCAGAGGCTAAGATCTTAATCACTATTCTGCAAGACTTCCTACTTTCCTTCTATATCACAAATGTCACCAACTGAATTTGGGATATCTGGGGGAGCCATGGAGTGATGTTTAAGTGTGTTGTACACACTGCAACTCCAATACTGTATTGTAGTTTCTCTAAAATAAAGAATCACAAGAGTAATCTCTGAACAAAAACTCTGGTCTCCAAGCTGACTGAGTTTGCTGTGTGCTATTTCTCTAGGATTTGAGTTTTAATGGAGAGCGAAGTTGGAATGACTACTTCCTTCCCTGGCCTTCCAGGACTTTAAAATTGTTCTGCCTTCCCAAAAGGTTGGGGATCTCTGAATTTCAGCATTGCTGGTGTGTGTTGTCTGAATGGAAAGTGTCAAGGTTAATGGAAAGATCAAAGGATTTGTAGCCTACAGAAGTTCAGGGCATTCCAGTGGTTCTACCCTGCCTTGGAGTCTCAGTTTTGTAATGGAAATGATATAAATACCTACTGAATTAGACTATTGTTAGCATTAAATTAGATAATATATTTGAAAGACTCTCATGAGCTGCTATTTCTGGAGGTATTTAAGGTGTCTTCCACTGCTTGACAACATGTGGGTTGGTACTTTCCCATCCTCTGTTTCTAAGGACCTGTTAAAGTCATTTTTCCATGAGTGCTCTATCCATCAGGATCCTGACAGGAAACAGATGGTGCACTCATGCTGGGTCGAGTTTAATAAAGGACGGTTTACAGAGGTGTGTGCAGGGTTTAGGAAAAGAAACAAGGGATGTTGCAGTACCCCAGTGGGGAGTTATTACCAACAATAAGCCTGGAGGGGAAAGGGGAGAGAGTGTTTACCTAGAGAGAGAGCTCTTGGACAGGACTGCCTGACAGGAAAGGTGGCCTTTCATGGAGGGACACAATCAACCCATGGAAATTCAGCAGAGAAAGATCTTGGGGGAAAATATCCTGGCCTCACTTTCCTCTTTCCCTTTGATCTCCTGCAGGTGCTCACCATTGGTTGAGTCGAAATGGAAGCCAAAGGCAAGAAACCTCTTGATGCAGCCCATGCAGGTTGGCCTCTAGGACAGAAGGCAGGTGGAGAAGAATGGAAGTAGCCCTGAAGGAGCAAACCAAGGATACTGAGCAAATCCATGAGATCCTCCAAATACGTTAACCAGTATTCTTCATTACTTTTGTCAGAATGGCCCAGAGTCAACCCTAGTGCAAAATTAGGATTTTTAAAAAAAATTTTTATTGTGATTTAAATGAAAGCTTACATATCAAGTCAGTCTCTCATACAAAAGTTGATATGCACTTTGCTATATACTTCTAATTGCTCTCCCCCTAACGAGAGAGCACACTCTTTCCCACTACTTTCTATTTTCCTACCCATTCTGCCAGCTTCTGACCCCCTCTGCTCTCTCATCTCCCCTCCAGATACGAGATACCAACATAGTCTCATATATCTGCTTGATCTAAGAAGCTCATTCTTCACCAGTACCATTTTTTATCCCATTGTCCAGTCCAATCCCTGTCTGAGGAGTTGGATTTGGGAATGGTTCCTGTCTTGGGCTAACAGAAGGTGTGGGGGCCATGACCACCAGGGTCCTTCTAGTCTCAGTCAGACCATTAACTCTGGTCTTTTTACGAGAATTTGGGGTCTGCATCCCACACTCTTCTGCTCCCTCAGGGGTTCTCTGTTGTGTTCCCTGTCAGGGCAGTCATCCATTGTGGCCGGGCACCATCTAGTTCTTCTGGTCTCAGGCTGATGGAGTCTTTGGTTTATGTGGCCCTTTTTGTCTCTTGGGCTCGTAATTACCTTGTGTCCTTGGTGTTCTTCATTCTCCTTTCCTCAAGGTAGATTGAGACAAATTCATGCATCTTAGATGGCCGCTTGCTAGCGTTTAAGACCCCAGACTCCGCTCTCCAAAGTGGTATGCAGAATGTTTTCTTAGTAGATTTTATTATGCCAATTGACTTAGATGTCCCCTGAGACCATGGTCCCCAAACCCCTGCCCCTGTTGCACTGGCCTTCAAAGGATTCAGTTTATTCAGGAAGCTTCTTTGCTTTTGGTTTAATCCAGTTGTGCTGACCTCTCCTGTATTGTGCCTTGTCTTTCCCTTCACCTAAAATAGTTCTTATCTACTATCTAATTAGTGAATACCCCTTTCCCTCCCTTCCCCCTCTCGTAACCATCAAAGAATATTTTCTTCTCAGTTTAAACTATTTCTCAAGTTGTTATAATAGTGGTCTTATACAATATTTGTCCTTTTGCAACTGACTAATTTCACTCAGCGTAATGCCTTCCAGACTTCTCCATGTTATGAAATGTTTCACAGATTCATCACTGTTCTTTATCTTTACGTAGTATTCCGTCGTGTGAATATACCATAATTTATCCATTCATCTGTTGATGGGCACCTTGGTTGGTTCCATCTCTTTGGTGTTGTAAACAGTGCTGCAGTGAACATGGGTGTGCATATATCTGTTTGTGTAAAGGCCCTTATTTCTCGAGGATATATTTCAATGAGTGGGATTGCTAGATCATATGGTAGTTCTATTTCTAGCTTTTTAAGGAAGCACCAAATCGATTTCCAAAGTGGTTGTACCATTGGACATTTCCACCAGCAGTGTGTAAGTGTTCCAGTCTCTCCACAGCCTCTCCAACATTTATTATTTTGTGTTTTTTGGATTAATGCCAGCCTTGTTGGAGTGAGATGAAACTTCATTGTAGTTTTGATCTGCATTTCTCTAATGGCTAATGATCGTGAACATTTCCTCATATATCTGTTAGCTACCTGAATGTTTTCTTTAGTGAAGTGTCTATTCATATCTTTTGCCCATTTTTTAATTGGGTTATTTGTCTTTTTGCAGTTGAGTTTTTGCAGTGTCATGTAGATTTTAGAGATCAGGCACTGATCAGAAATGTCAAAGCTAAAAACTTTTTCCCAGTCTGTAGGTAGTCTTTTTACTCTTTTGGTGAAGTCTTTGGATGAGCATAGGTGTTTGATTTTTAGGAGCTCCCAGTTATCTAGTTTTTCTTCTGCATTCTTTATAATGTTTTGTATACTGTTTATGCCACGCATCAGGGCTCCTAATGTTGTCCCTAGTTTTTCTTCCATGATCTTTATCATTTTAGATTTTATACTTAGGTCTTTGATCCATTTTGAGTTAGTTTTTGTGCATGGAGTGAGGTATGGGTCTTGTTTCATTTTTTTGCAGATGGATATCCAGTTATGCCAGCACCATTTGTTAAAAAGACTGTCTTTTCCCCATTTAACTGTTTTGGGGCCTTTGTCAAATATCAACTGTTCATATGTGTATGGATTTGTGTCTGGATTCTCAATTGTGTTCCATTGGTCCATGTATCTGTTGTTCTACCAGTACCAGGCTGTTTTGACTACTGTGGCAGTATAATAGGTTCTAAAATCAGGTAAAGTAAGGCCTACCACTTTGTTCTTCTTTTTCAGTAATGCCTTATTTATCTGGGGCCTCTTTCCCTTTCGTATGAAGTTGGTGATTTGTTTCTTCATCTCATTAAAGAAAGTCATTGGGATTTGGATCGGAATTGCATTAAATGTATAGATCGCTTTTGGTAGAATAGACATTTTTATAATGTTAAGTCTTCCTATCCATGAGCAAGGTATGTTCTTCCACTTATGTAAGTCTCTTTTGGTTTCTTGCAGAAATATACTGTAGTTTTCTTTGTGTAAGTCTTTTACATCTTTGGTAAGATTTATTCCTAAGTATTTTATCTTCTTGGGGGCTACTGTTAATGGCATTGATTTGGTGATTTGCTCTTCGATGTTCTTTTTGTTGGTGTAGAGGAATCCAACTGATTTTTGTATGTTTATCTTGTATCCCGATACTCTGCTGAACTCTTCTATTAGTTTTAGTAGTTTTCTGGAGGACTCCTTAGGGTTTTCTGTGTATAAGATCATGTCATCTGCAAATAGAGATACTTTTACTTCTTCCTTGCCAATCTGGATGCCCTTTATTTCTTTATGTAGCCTAATTGCTCTGGCTAGGACTTCCAGCACAATGTTGAATAAGAGTGGTGATAAAGGGCATCAATAGTGGCATATATTCTTGTTTCAAATTCTCCATTGGCCTTTGCTGTGTGCTTCCTGTTTCTTGGAGCTTCAGTTGTAGGCATCAGTACTAAGTTTCCCAAAATTTCTGCGAACTTGAATTATTTATGGCCCTTTCAGCTGTGTAGTTGTCTCTCTGGGTTGTTTTGAAATTTACCACTCACCTCTCAAAGAGCCATTCAACAGGACAGGTTGCTATCATCTGTTTTCCAGCTGTCTTTCTTTTCCTCCTTGAAAGGTTTGCCTTCATCTCATTTCACCAACATCCCCATCTATGGTGTGTCTACTTTTATACTGTGCTCTGTCTCTACTATGGCAATTCATGATCGGCTGTTGGCTCTCTGGATCCTGGCCAATTACAGCTGGGTTGTGAGTCTATCAATCTCCTGGCAGAAGAGGCATTATTTTTATGTTTCATTTTTTCCTTTTGTAGTTCTGAATTTAAAAAACAAATGAACAAACAAACAAAAACAAAAAAAGTCTAGAGCCAGTACCCTTTGAGCTGCTTGAGTTCCTCAGGTTTTAGCATGAACAGTTGTCCACAAATCTGGACAGTGAGGCTCTCCTGTCATTGTCATACATAAGGTGCTTCATTCTGATCATCTGGTCTAAGCACCTCCTGGCTTTGGAAAAAGATGATTACTTATACCATTCCACATGGCAACCTACGAAGAAACATGGAGATCTTATCTACTGTTCCCATGCTCTCATTTCGCTGATGAGGAAACTGAATCCTAGAATCAAAATGAGAGTTCCTCCCCGAGAGTATGGCCCCAGACACCCTTATAGCTCAGTACTGAAGTTACTCCCTAGGCTCGCCCTTCAGCCAAAGATCAGACAGGCCCATAAAATAAAATGAGATCAAATGGCCACACTAGCCCAGAGGCAAGGATGAGAAGGCAGGAGGGGACAGGAAAGCTGGTAGTGGGGAACCCAAGGTCAGGAATGGGTGAGTTTGATATGTCGTGGGGCTGGCAACCGATGTCACAAAACAATATGTGTATTAATTGTTTGATGAGAAACTAGTTTGCTCTGTAAACCTTCATCTAAAGTACAATTAAAAAAAAAAAAAAGGGTTCTTTAAGGAGTGGTCCTCAGGCTAGTGCCTGTAACAGTTTTCTAGTGGTCGGTGGGCAATATAGGTATAGAAAGCAAGAGTAAGCATTTAGAAAATTTTATAGCAATTTGACAGAGAAATTTTAAATCTATTAACATTAATAATAAAGAATTTAGGTTTCTATTTTGTATGACTTTGAAAAATTCATTTATCTTGAAATTAATTTAATTTTTTAAATAAACTTTAATTTTAGAAGTTTAGATTTATAGAAAAATTGTAAAGATAGTAGACAGTTCCTATAGACCCTGCATCCAGTTTCCGCTATTATTAATATCTTACATCAGTAGTGTACATTTGTTTCAATGAATGGGCCAACACTGATACACTGCTAGCAAAACTAAGCAGACTAAGTTGCTTCTCATCCAAGGCCTAGTTCTCAGTCACCTCCTATGCATGCGAAAGTTGGATAATGCAAAAGGAAGACAAAAGAATTGATGCATTTGAACTGGGTGTTGGTGAAGAAAACTGAATATACCGTGGACTGCCAAAAGAATGAATAAATCGGTCTCAGAAGAAATACAAACAGAATGCTCCTTAGAAGCAAGAATGGCAAGACTTATTTTGGACACATCATCAGGAAAGACCAGTTTCTAGAAAAGGACATCATGTTTGGTAAAGTAGAGGACCAACAAAAATGAGGGAAACTCTCAATATCCACAACAATGAACTCAAACATAACATCAGTCATGAAGATGTCGCAGGATCTGGCAACATTTTATTTTGTTATACATAATGTCACCACGAGTTGAAGCCAACTCAACAGCAACAAACAACAATATTTATATATTGTTACTAATTAAGGTCCATATTTTATTCAGATTTCTTTAGTATTTTTTTTCCTAAGATCACACATTACTGTTAGTCATTGTAACAGGAATTGCATCCCCAAAAAAGATACATTTAAGTCTTAACCCCTGTACCTGTGAATGTGACTTTATTTGGGAAATAGAATCTCCGAGGTCTTACCAGTTAGGTTAACATGAAGTCATGTAGGAGTAGGGTGGGTCCTAATCCCAACTGAGAACAGACACGGAAGAAGAGTGGCCATGTGACTATGGAGGCAAATGCAAGCCAAGTAATGCCAAGGATTACTGGGAGCCACCAGAAGCCAGGAAACAGGCATGGAACAGTTTCTCTTTCAGAGCCATCAGAAGGAATCAACATGACCGACACTCCGATTTGGACTTCTAAACTCCAGAACTGTGAGACAGTAAATTTCTGTTCTTTAAAGCCACCCACTTTGTGGTATTTCATTACAGCAGCAAACTAAGACATTCATCATGTCTCCTTAGATTCTCTAGGCTGTGACAAGTTTCTCAGATTTTCCTGAATTTTTATGACCTTGGCAGTTTTGAGAAGTACTGGTCAGGTATTTTATAGAATGTCCCTCAACTGGAATTTGATGTTTTTCTCATGGCTAGACTAGGGTATGGGTTTTGGGGAGGAAGATGACAGAGGTGAAGTTCCATTTCTATCACATCATATCAAGGCTACATATTGTCAACAGGACTTACCACTGTTGATGTTGACCTTGATCATCTGCCTGAGGTAGTGTTTTTCAGGTTTCTCCACTGTGGAATTACACTTTTTACCCCCTTTCCATGTTGTTCTCTTTGGAAAAAAGCAATTATGTGCAGCCCACACTTAAGTAGTGGGGAGTTATAATTTATTTTATTGTACTTTTTATAAAGTTTGCAATAGATTTAAAAAAAAAAAAAGGTCCTACACCACTGGTCATTTGAGAAGCTCTGCTCTAAAACAACTGCCTAAGGGCACACAGCAGAAGCATTGGAACGGAGCCCAAGGCATCTTGGCTCCAATCCTGGGCTCCTCCGAGTCCCCTGAGCCCAACTTGACCTTTCAACTAATGAGGAGCCAAGTTAATGGCTGATATGTGACACCGTGGACTACCACATGATTATTTACAGGGATCTTAAGGACTGCTTCAAGCCTTGTTGGAAGTTTCAGGAATATCAGTCTTGAAATATCTGGGTTACTGTTTTAGGTCAGGTTCAATGGCAAACAGACCCCGAGTTGGAGATTTGCTAGTAGGAAATCTTTACTGTGGTGTGCTCTCGGAAGCAACATCTAAGAGGGGAAAGGACTGGACAGAAGTTGAACAGTAATACAGTCAGAACAAAGGCTATGGGGACCTTTGGGCCTGGGTTGGTGTCTTAGTTACCCAGTGCTGTGATAACAAAATATACTACAAGTGAGTGGCTTTAAAAACAGAAATTAATTTTCTCACAGTTCAGGAGGCTCTAGAGGAAGGTCCTTCCTTGTCTATTCCAGCTACTAGTAGTTGTGGCAATCCTTGGAGTTCCAGGTCTTACAGATGCATCTGTCTCCATTGTCTGTCTTCCCTTTATCCTTGTGTGGGTCCCTGTTTATTTTGCTCTTTTTATAACTCAGAAACGATTAGGTTTAGGACACACCCTACCTGGTGTGACCTCATTAACATAACAAAAGAAAATCTCTATTTCCAAACAGTGTTTGGATTTCAACACATATTTTTAGAGGATGCAATTCAATCCATAAGAGAGTCACTCAGAGTTGTTCTGAATTGAGACAGAGAGATTAGCCCTTTGAACCTCCACCTTGACCGGGTATTGTATGCTGTCTTTAGGGAGGAGGTGTGACATGGGAGTCGTGGCTCCCTTAGGGCAAGAACGTTACCTAGAAAGGGACTCAGCTGAACCAGCAGCAGTCAGTGCTCATGGCAGCTGGTGGTACCAGCAAGACTGATGGAGCACTCACCACAATAATATCTCTGTTTTCACTTCTTTTGCTTTTGTCTTGTGTCTAGATTTTAGTCTCCCTTGCACTGTTATTTATTTATTTATTTTTTGTACTGTTAGCTGGAGCTAGTGCCTGAATGTACTAATTGTCCTTTGTGGGTGAGGTAATTAAGGAAAGAGATGCTGGGGAGAGGGGCTGTATGAGAAGGTGAACATGGGCGTAAGACACAGTGCAGAGGATTTGTATCTGTGCGATCTGCCCTGGTTTTGTGATTCATCTGGGCAGGCTCCAGTGACCTAAGTGCTGCTTTCTAAAGAAAAATGACAGCCGGACTTCATCAGGGAGCAAGGCGTGTGCCCAATAGCAACGAGTCAAACAAACATGCAGCATCAGGAGGGCCATAGAGAATGAACCTACAGGAAGATTGTTCTAATGCTCCTCCCCCCTCCCCCGACCCAGGGAAAGGGAGTATAAGTGACAGAAGTATTTTAACTGGTCAAGAATTTGTCTCTCCTGCCACTTGTTTCTTGCGGGGTCGATCTCAAGCTTTCTCTTTCCCATCCATTTTGATTGGGAGTGGGAACAAGGGAATTTTATTTATAGGGAAAGAGAAGGAGTTTTAGAGCAGAGCAAACTTGGCAAAAGTAAATTCTCATACATAAAAATGTTCCAGTTCCCCTGATTCTGCCTGACGTCTATCCCTTTTGTTCACTGCAGTTTGAATTCAGACCTGTGTCTTTGCCTTCAGCTTCACCCTGGATTGGCATGAAGGAGCTCATCCTGGTTGATAGGAAAAGCTTAGCCTTAGACAAAGGGACTGAACAAAAGAAGCCCTTTCCCTTCAATTAGCCTCTTCCGCTAGAAGCCTCAGGATTTAGCACCCACCATTTGGGTGATATGTAGCTGCAGGGCAAGAAAGCGTTAAGGATTTAAAAAGACTTGAAACGACTCCCCCCCCACCCCCCCAGGAAAAGCTGCCTCCTCAAAGTAGAGCCAACCTTAATGACATCATGCTTGGTAAAGTAGAGCATCATCCAAAAAGAGGAAGACCCTCAACAAGATGAATTAACACAGTGGCTGCAACAATGGGATCAAGCATAGCAAGGATTGTGAGGATGGCACAGGACCAGACAATGTTTCATTCTGTTGTACATAGGGTCGCCATGAGTCGAAGCGACTTGATGGCACCCAACAACAACAGCAACAATTGGGATAGCAGAAGTTTGAATGTGTACCACCAAACCCAAATCCATTGCTGTGGGGTCGATTCTGACTCATAATGACCCTATAGGGCAGAGTAGAACTGCCCCATAGGGTTTCCAAGGCTGTAATCATTACAGAATCTGACTGCCACATCTTTCTCCAATGGAGCGGGTAGTGGGTTTGAATTGCTGACCTTTCAGTTAGCAGCCAAGCGCTTCATCACTGTGCCACCAGGGCTCCTTATGTGAACCACAGCCATATAATAGTAGCTAATATCATTGAGCTCTTTGTTAAGTGGTAGGTACTTTATAGGTATTATCTCACTTTATGTTAATAATGACTCAATGATATGGATATTATTACAAACCTCTTAAGAGAGGTGATGACAGTGAGACTTGCAGAGGTTGGGTAAGCTAGGTAAGTTGTCTAAGAGTGGAGGTGAGATTCAAATCGAGGTGCAGACACCAACCTTTGCACCACTTCCTATGCTGCTGTGGGACTGGGAAGGGGCAGCGGGTTGAATAGGAACACAGGAGAGGTCCTGGCTTTCCTGGGGGAAAAGGACTTCTGAGGAGCATCCTACTACAGGCTCCTTTTTGCTGTTTAAGCCATTTTATTTTAGTCATGCAAATAGAGGTCAAAGCAACAATTGAGAGCTGAGAGTCAAGATCTTAAGGCTGAATTTGGGAATTCTGATATTGATCTGGGGGTCTGCAGCATGAAGGTGATGGCTGAGGCCAGAGGTGTAGATGAGATGGCCCAAGGAGAAAAGGTGCACCAAAGAGGTAAAAAGGCTGAGGCTGACCCCATGGACACCAGCGTGCGCGGGGGGTGTAGAGGAAGGCTGACCCTCTGGACACCAGTGTGCGTGGGGGGGTGTAGAGGAAGGCTGACTCCCTGGACAGCAGCGTGTGTGGGGGGGTGTAGAGGAAGACAAGTCAAGGAGGCCAAGAGGAAGAGCCCATCCATCTCACCACCCCAAGAGGGAGGAGTCATCAGGGTCAAATGATGCAAAGCTGTTAAGTTAGGTGACATCTTGTCCTCTGAGAGAAGAGAAGGAAGGAAAGATGGGTGGGAGAGCAGATAGATAGATTAGAAAGTGAAGAAGAGAGAACAGTGAGGAAGGTCATACCGGCCTGTGTATTCTTAAGGAAGTAGAATGTTCTGTGGGTTTTTTTTTTTTTTTTTTCTGGTTTCATGCCTTCCTTCCCAAAGTATCACATTATAGCCCTACTCAGGCAGTGCTCAAGTAAGAGCACCTCAGCCCAAGAGTATCCCAACTGTAAGCTTTTTGATAACTGTGGAACCTTGAAAGGGAGAGGCCTCTGCTGATGAGGTAGTGCTGCCTACTGCTGGCCCTCACATGGCCTGTTGAGTGGATCTTTACCCCTGATGACCTTCTCCAAACTTTCTTGGAACACCAAGTAGGTAGTTTCCATTTTTGTCTATTGCCTTGGATACAGCCCATTTCATGGTTTGGCATCACGTATTTTGGCTGCCTTTGGCCTGGGAGGGAGTCCCTGGGTGGTGAAGATAGTTAATATCCTCGGTTGCTAGCCAAAAAGTTGGAGGTTTGAGTCTGCCCAGAGGCACCTCAAAAGAAAGGCCTGGCAATCTACCTCTGAAAAATCACCCATTGAAAACCGTTTGGAGCAGTTCTACTCTGACATACATAATGTTGCCATGAGTCAGAATTGACTCTCTTGACAGTGATTTTTTTTTTTTTTTCCTGCCTGTGGAGTATCCAGGGACAAGTGGTATGTGGAAACTTTCCCCGCTCCTCATTTTACTGAAACTTTGGGTTGAACCCAACTCTTGTGAACTCTAAAGTGGTCCAGTGTTGGCAAGCTTCAGGGTAAACACTGTCCGGAATCAAACTCCTGTAAGACAGTTTAGATCTATGCTCCCTGGGCCCTCGCCTCCCTGGAGAGACTTCCCTGCTATTCAGTACTTTGGTGCTTACCAGAACCTCTTTGCCTTGTTTCTATGACCGTTGGTTGAATATTCTGTACTTTGAAAATATGAAACTCATAAGTCAATGTAGTGGGATTTTAGCACTTTAAATCCCTCATTTTATGGACAAAGAAACTGAGGTTTAGAGAGAACTGACTTATCCAAAGTCACATGGGATTTGAACCCAGATCTTCTGCTTCTTAGTCCAGTGTTTTTGTATCATGAGTCTTCATCATGCAGTAAAGAGCCACTCCATATAGAAATGTAAGGAGAAAGAATGGTGACCGCTCTCCTTTCCCCATCATTCTCACCAGATCTGTATTACTTGTTCCCAGTTACTCAGGATATAATTGGCGTTGTCCCTCTAGGGATGCATAAGCATAGCTCACCGCCATTACTGAAACCAACTCAATCTTCTGAATCTTTCCTACTTTCACTTTTCTTCCAGTAGTTTTAAAATTAGTGAACAAAGCTCTTTTTCCGCAGCTAGAGATATTACCACAACAATTCTGGAGAAATTTGACTTAAATTTGCACCAGATTATGAAGTATTGCTATAGACGTTTTCCCAGGAGAGGCATTTGGAAGTGAAAAGAGTGATTGCAGTGGGTCAGCATGGGGCATTTTACGCTGACTGTTCTAAGCTTATGGCGACACCGGACATCAGTCCATTTTATGCACAGGAAACCAGGGCACGAAGACGTTAAGTAGTTAACCCAAGGTCCCCTAGGGCTAATTATATTAATTAAGTGCCAGTGCTGGATTTCAAATGTTGGTTTGTCTAGCTCCCATGCCTGTGCTGTTTATACTACCCAGTGGTTCCCTAATTTGACATAAACATTTCCTGAGAAGGTTGTTTAAAACGCAGATTCCCCCCAATGCAGGGATTCTGACTGAGCAAGATGGAGGAAGAGTCAGGAATCTGTACTTGTAAAGTGTCCTCAGTGATTCCGCTCTGTGGCATGTTGGGACCACTGTAGGGGGAAAAAGGAGAAAGGGGGGCAATGGGTGTGGATGGCAGATTCCTCTCTGACAGGTTGGGCAAGGCCAGCCACCCGCCACAGGCCTCCTAGCCTCTCCCAACCTGGCTGGGCGCTCTTTGACTCCAAAGCTCTGTTAGAGAACTTGCTCTAAGGCAAGGCTTTCCAACATGGAAACCCAGGGTTTGCCCAGAAGTTTTAGGGTTGGGGGTGTAGCTCCCTATTTTCTTCCTCCAAGGGAGGAACCACTTACAGCCAGGGATAGGATCTTCCTCAGCTCTGTATTCCAGTGTCTACCACAAGTGGTAGCCCTGGTGGTGCACTGGTTAAATGCTCAGCTCCTAACCAAAAGGTTGCTGGCTCAAACCCACCAGCCACCCTGTGGGAGAAAGATGTGGCAGCCTTGGAAACCCTATGGGGCAGTTCTACTCTGTCCTACGAGGTCACTATGGCACGGAACTGATTTAGTAGCAATGAGTTTTTCCCATGAGTGGGTTTTCATGATGGGTGCTCAAAGTTTATGGAGTCATGAAGGGTGGTGGGCATGATAGAGTGTTTAGCTCTGGTGGGTTGGGGCTGAAGACTTATATTTTTAAGTTATCTCCTGTTTGGGGGTTACCCCTCTGGCATGTAGGTAGCGCTGAGAGGGTATGGCTGGGGGTCCAGATGTAGCCAGTTTTCTGAAGTACACAATGATGAATCTATGTGATAGCTCTTTTTCCTCCATAAATTTTATACATTGAATCTCATTTACTCATGGGAAAATACTGTAGAGATTAAATTTCTAATCCAGTCAGCCTGTAATTATTTCTTTACTTTGGCTGATCATGATATTTCAGGTGGTTCCCTCCCAATTCCAAGTGAGCAGCAAGTATCATTAACTTACCTTCTAGTATTTCTCCCAGATCATTAGTAAGAGATGAACAATCAGGAGATTCCAAGAGCCTGAAGTGCAATCAACGAACCTGGTCTTCTGGTTCCGAGAAAGAATGACATATTCCCGAGCTCTAATTTCTCATGCCTATTAACCTCAAAAGCTCTAGTGGGGGCCTTTGATGATTTCCAATAATGTGTTTCCATGTTTTTATAGAATTCTGTGCTCCACCCCTCCCAACTGTATATTGCATTTAAAGTAAACCACATGTGCAGGAGAGACACAAGAATAACTCTCTAACTTGATATTCAAAACTTTATCATTGACATCAGTTCCAGGTTCTCCTCCTGGTCCAGGTTGTCCAGAAAATGCAAAATGGTGAAACAGGTAGATGTAAGACATCAGGGAGTACTGGTGGCTGTGGGAGCTGGAGAGGGCATGCTTTCCCCAGTGGAGGCATATCCAGTGGTGATATGGGCAGACGGCTGATAAATACGCTGATTCTTTAGGACAAGCTGGAAATCCAAATGTGTTTGTGAAATCTCCCGGTTTTAAAATGTTGGCAGCAAATGTTGGAAAACACTTTAGATCAGGTCATTGCTGACAGTTTGCCTCCTTTTGCTCTACTGCTCTAAAAGGAGCATCAAAAAGAAGATAAAGGATTGTAGTGGATTGAACAGTGTCCTCCCCAAATTCACCTCCACCTGTAACCTCAGATGTGAACTTATTTGGAATAAGGGTCTTTGCAGGTATAGTTAGTTACGAATCTCAAAGTAAAATCATCCTGGTTTTAGGGCAGGGCCTAAATCCAATGACTGGTGTCTTTATCAGAAGACGAGAAGACCCAGGGACACCCAGGGAAGAGGTCATGTGCAGTTGGAGGCCAAGATTGCAGTGATGCAGCTAGAAGCCAAGGAGTGCCAAGTATTGCCAAGAGCTACCAGCATCTTGAAAACGCAAGGGAGAATCTTCCCCTAGAGTCTTCAAAGAGGGCATGGTCCTGCTGACACCTTGATTTCAGACTTCCAGCCTCCAAAACTATGAGAGAATAAAATTCTGGTTGTTTTAAGCCACCCAGTTTGGGGTAATTTGTTATGGCAGTCCTAGGAAATGAATATAGGGATGGATGGGTGGGTACAAAAAAGAAAAAGAACTAACATGGTTTGAGGTATCAGGTAGAAGGTAGGGTTGGCTGGTAATTTTCTCAACAGCTGTGTTGGTAGGATATCACAGCAAGATGAGAGCTATAAGGAGGCTCAATTTATTCCCTCTTTCTTTCTTTCCTTTCCTCCCCCCGCCGCCCCTGTCTTAGGCTGGGTTCTCTAGAGACACAAAACCACTAAAGCATGTATATATGTATATCAAGCATAATATATATATTTATATTTATATCAAGGAAATGGCTCATGCGATTGTAGAGGCTAGAACATCCCAAGTCCATGGGTCAGGATAGAGGCTTCTGCTGATTCACAAAGTCACAGGGGCTGGTGAACCCAAGATGGGCCAGTAGGAGAGCAGGGCTCATGCTCACAGGCTGTGAAGATTGATGAATTCCAAGACTGGCAGATAAGCTGCTAGCTCAAGTCCCAAGAAATGGAGGTAAGAAGAACAGGAGCCAGCTGTAGGATCCAGATCAGAGCAAAAGCCAGCTTGTCTGCTTATATTCAGATGCAGGCCACACACCCAAGGAAACTCCTTTTCAACTGATTGGCTGGTCACAGCAGATCCCATCACTGGGGTGCTCACATGTAAACACCAAGAATCATGGCCCAGCCAAGTTGACACACAATCTTAACCATCACACTCCCTTTCCCATTCCTTTTTTTCTTTACTCCACAAACACTTGTTGAATGCCTCTCCTTTTATTCCAACCACTGCAAAAGGCCCCTGAGAACACAGAGAAACAAATGACATGGAGCTTAAGGTTCCCTGGTGCTCTAGAGTTGTCAAAGTGGAGCTGTGCACAGAGTACATGTTTTCAGGGCCATCATTTCTGCATTCTTATCCCTAGGAGGTTACAAAGCACTAGTGGCTACACTGAACAGGCTTTAGTGGAGCTTCCAGACTAAGTTGAACTAGGAAGGCCTGGTGATCTACTTCTGAAAATCAGCCAATGAAAACCTCATAGATAGCAATGGTCTGGTTCCATTATGCATCGGGTTGCCGTAAGTTGGGGCCTACTCAAGGGGCAGCTAACACATGTAGTGGCTGCTCTGATTCAGAATCAAGTGAGAGGAGGCACTTGAGCGCTTCTCTTCTACACTAAATCTTGGATCCCTCCCTCCCTCCCTCATTCTTTTTTTTCTAAGCTTTTTGTATTTAGGATCAGAACTGATGCTTTGGTATATCAGAGTATGGTGGAGGGCAAGGAGTTCAGAGAGCCCTATTTTCAGTCTCACTTCTTTGGGCAGGCTGGACCATGATAGCCATTCGGTCAAGATGACTCTAACCCTGCACAGCCGTGGGTTCAAGGATGTATAGCTGCTGCTTCTGTAATTTGGCTGCTGGTGGCTACATAATACAGGTGAGGAGAGAAGAGACCCTCACGATACAGAAATGACGTATTCATAATCTTGAAAACCTTATAACATTTCTTAAAAATATCCAGATAAGTAAAAGATTTAGTAAATCATCTGCTAGTTTGGCCTGCACAATATCCATTCATTCATTCACCCACCCATGTGGCAGGCACTGTGTTAGGAGCTAGGTATACATTGGTGATTAAGCTGTGGCCCTGCTCAGCCCATCAATTGATAGACTGATGTTTGCAAACACTGGATCTGAATGCCTTGGCACCAGGACTTGTGACTGCATGTGACTGGTGCGTAGAGGCGGAGAGCCCATGTCATGTCAGGGGCATTTAGTCCATATTAAACTATCTTATCAGCACCTCAGAGCTGTAAAATACGAAGATAAGAGAGAGAGAAAAATGAGAGAAGTAACTATTAATATCTCGAGTATTGTAGCTGAGACCCTGAGACATGAAGAACAGATTTTCGACTTAGGACCATTTTGTCTCAAAAGTGGAAAAAAAACGAACACACCTTAAAAAATAACATAAGCTTCAAAGCACGTGTCATACAAGCAGAGCAGGTGGCGCTATACTTCCTGTGCATGGGCCTAAGAGAAGGTTAAGCTTATGATATTCAGTGATTTTTAAAAGTTCAGCTAAAAGGCAGTATTTTGGGATAGGAATTTGTTCCTCAACTCCTGTCACTTCAAAGCAGGGAGCAGACTCTGCTTCCATCTTCTAGTGCAAGTGAATTTCCATTGAGTTGAGACCAATGTGGGCAATTTCAGCCTGAAATGATTACTTTCTGGAAATTTTCAGTGAGTGAAACCAGTCATGTAGAGCTGTGAATCTTGCTATCTGGATCAATAATCCTAGCTAGTTAAGATTCCTGCCAAGGAAAGGCAAGGGAGATCAAATTTCATAGTCCTAATGAACCCTTGGCAACTGCTTGCACACGTGTGTGCAAGGATCGTTTTATAGAAACAATGATTCATAGAAACCAAACTGGTCATTGGCATTAGAATAGTAGCTGACACTGATTTATCATTTATTATGCTGGCCCCTGTGCCAAGTGCTTTATACACATTGACTCATTTCATCCTCACAGCAGCCCGTGGGCAGGTGTTACTATTATTCCTACAGTGCAGATGAGAACGTTGAAGCAGAGAAAGGCTAAATTGCAGTATAGGATAAATGTGTCATTCATTTAGAGAATTAGTCAAATACCAAGTGTGTACATAACTGTGAACATCCCCACTTCCTTGCCATTTGGTTGTTTTCCTCAAGTTTGCTGTATTTTCTCTTGTGTTGGCAGGATTTGGTAACTTCTAAGTCCTTTGAAGAAAAGTCAAATTTTGAATTCAGAAGAGAGTTTTGAAACCCACAACATGAATTTAAGAAGCTAAAAGTAGCCAAGGGTGTTCATCCTTTGCATACTCAGGGACTCCCATTCTCTCTAAACAAACCAACAAAAACTAAACTCATTGCCATTAGTTGATTCCGACTTATGGAGAGACCCCATGTGTGACAGAGTAGAAATGCTCCATAGTGTTTTCTTGGCTGTAATCTTTATGGAAGCAACTCTCTAGGCCTTTCTTCCACAACAAAAGTTGAACTGCCAACTTTTAGACTAGTAGTCAAGCACAAACCATTTGTACCACTCAGGGACCTTCATTCTCTCCTTCAGACTTCTTCCTGAAATAAAACAACACAATCAAGCAACTGACTCATTTTCATGTAAACTTTTCTTCCTAGAATGCTTGTCTTTCTACAGTATGGTTCTCACTACTCATTCCTGACTATGCTCTGTTACCAGCTTTCTTCCATGGTGAGGCAGGTCTCTGGGCTGTTCTTTGAACACAGTGTTCCATCCATTCTTGAAGCTTTTGCTCAGGCAGTTTCTTCCTCATCTAGGTCAAGGACCACTCTTCTGAGTGACTCTAGAATTGAGTGTCAATCACTATACTTTATTGCTGACCCACCCTTGGGCACAGGTGTTGCGGTCAGATTGCCCTGGAGCCTGGAGCTGGAGTAAGAAAGTCTGTGAGGGTTCTGGCTCTGGCATCAAGCCATGGAGTCTTGGTGAGTCATCTAACTTCTCTGAGCCTCAAAGAAGGCACTTTGTAAATTATAAGGCATTGATCAACTGACAGAAGGGTGTCAGGGATTCCATTCTGCACTCATGGGTGGATGTCTTATTTGGCTGTGGTTGCCAACCCCCAAATGTGCTTTCGATGTGCCTGGACATTTATGGAATGTGTGTGTTATGGATTGAGTTGTGTCCCCCAAAATATAGGTTCAAGTCCTAACCCCCAGTACCTGTGAGTGTGACCTTGTTTGGAAATAGGGTCTTTGAGGATCTTATCACTTAGATTAACATGATGTCATACTGGAGAGGGTGGGTCTAAATCCAATATGAGTGGTGTCCTTATAAATGAGGAGAAGAGACACGGATGCAGAAAGAAGACGGCCAGAGAATTGTAGGCAGAGAACTGAAGTGATGAATTTACAAGCCAAGGAACGCCAAGATTGCCAGCTGGCACCAGAAGCTAGGAGAGAGAGGCATGGAACAGATTCTCCCTCAGAGTCCTTGGAAAAAATCAACACTACTGACACCCTGACTTTAGACTTCTAGCCTCCGGAACCAAGACGATATCTGTTCTTTTAAGCTACCCGCTTTGTAGCACCTTGTTGCGGCAGCCCTGGGAGGCTAACACCGTGTGTCAGAGGCCAGTGTCAGCTAGGTGAACACATTTCAGTGGCTAAGGCTGTCGGAAGTTACCACTATGTTGTATTTCACTTTAAACACCTCACTTTTAAGTGAAGTTAAGTCAAGGCGGAGAACTGGGTAGATTTGCCTTTGGCCACAGCATCGAGCAGTGGAGTAAATAGAAGGAGAATAATAGTACATGTGAAAGGCTGTCAGCAGTTGCCAAACCATAGTGTTTTTAAAAATATATGCATACACTGCACACATAGTTTGGCAGTATAACAATAATCTTTTAAGTACCACAGTCTTTTATCCAGAACATTATTAAGAACTTTTTATTAAAAATTAAGGTGCCTTAGAAACCACATAAAATTTTAAAAGGCTCTACCTTTCCACTTAGCCTTTTCAAGGGCACCTCAGGAGAGAAGGTAGAATTCTTAGGCAGTTGGAGAGCTCTGCAGAGGAACACTCCACCTGGCCAGCTTGCCCTGTGTTGGCCCAGGGCAGCCACTGACCGCCTTGTTTTTGGGTATTTCAGTGGCTGTTAGCGGTCTCCTTCAAGCACACCTGCAGTGCTTTAAGGACACTCAGTAGCAGGCCGATTCCAGTGTGCTTCCATGAGCTTAGGCTTGTGGGCTCTGAAGGCCCCTGCGTGCCTCCGAGCTCACTGTGTCATCCTGAAGTTGTCAGTTTTTCTGCCTGAATTCTCCTCTGGACCATGAGTGTGAGTGAAGGCTCAGCCTCGTGTTTATTCATAGGTACAGTTCTCTTTGTTTCAAGTCAGCCGAGCCCAGCGTGGGGTCAGTTCGTTTGGTGGGCCTCAGTCCATCTACTCTCCTATGCCCCTCTTTCCTTTCCCTCCCTTCTTATCTGCTGACATAGGAAAGTCTAATAGTTTTCCCTAAATGTACCTCATTTTATATTCAAGAGACCCTTTGCCATCCTTGTTATTCTTTTGTTAAAAAAAAAATGTTAGCTGCCATCAAGTTGGCCCCCAACTCATGGCAACCCCATGGACAACAGGATCAGACTGTTGTGATCCATGGGTTTTCACTAGCTGATTTTTGGAAGTAGATCACCAGGCCTTTCTCCTAGGCTTTCTTAGTCTGGAAGCTCTGCTGAAACCTGTTAAGCAACATAGCAACACGTAAGCCTTCCCTGACAGACCAGTGGTGGCTGCACATGAGGTGCCTGGGCCAGGAATCAAACCTGGGTATTTCTCATGAAGGTAAGAATTCTACCACTGAACCACCACTCCCTCCTCTTACTATTGTAGGGTGCTCCAATTTGGCTAGTAAATCGTATGTCCCTCCAGATGCTTCTTCATCCCATTTACTTCCTCACTTTGATCCTGTTCTTTCAGCTTTTGTCTTTTCAGCATGAGGAGGCCTCACTCTTCAGTCTACCATTAACTAGGATCCCTTAGATTCCTTTCTCTTTGTATTTTCCTATATTTTTGTGTTTGTCTAATTCTAATAGCAAGACTTCAGGCTTTGGTTGGAAAAGCATGTATTTTCCTCATTTATTTCAGTACGATCAGTTGGACTTTCCTTACTATTAGCTCTATTTTGGCTGCACGACCTGAAAACTCTGAACTGGCCGTTTCTGAGATTCTCCTTTTTGCTCTTGTAGAACTTGTTGAAGCTCTTAGCCAGTGTGGATGGTCAGGGATTCCCTGGCTTGCTGCTTTTGTTGTTCGGCAGATATGTGCCGAGTCCCTTTTCTACGCAAGACAGTATGCTAGGTGCTGGGGATTCGGAGAACAGGACACAGGCCCTGTCCAGAGGGGACTCTCGGTCTGCTGAGGAAGACAGACATCACGCCATAATTACAGTCTGCTGTTAGCTGCTGTTGAGTCGGCCCCGACTCATGGCAGCCTTGTATACAAGAGGACGAAGTGCTGCCCGGTCCTGCGCCATCTTCACGGTAGTTGATACGTTTGAGTGCATTGTTGTGGCTCCTGTGCCCACCCGTCTCATTGAGGATTTCCCTTATTTTCACTGACCCTGTGCTTTACCAAGCATGATGTCCTTTTCTAGCAATTGGTCTTTCCTGATGATGTGTTCAAAGTAAGCGTCATCTCACTTCTAAGGAGCATTCTGGTTGTATTTCTTTTAAGACTGATTTGTTTGTTCTTCGGGCAGTCCATGGTATATTCAATATTTTTCGCTAACACCACAGTTTGAATACTTTAATTTTTCTCTCTCTTCCCTTGCCATTGTCCAGCTTTTACATGCGTATGAGGTGACTGAAAAGACCATGGCTTGGGTCAGGCACACCTTAGTCATCAAAGTGACATCTTTGCTTTTTAAACTTTCCAAGTGGTCTTTTGCAGCAGATTTGCCCAGTCAATATGCTGTTTGATTTCTTGACTGCTGCTTCCATGGACATTGACTATTGATACAAGGAGAATTAAATCATTGACTACTTCAATTTCTTTTCTCTTTATCATGATGTTGTTTATTGGTCCATTTGTGAGGATTTTAGTTTTCTTCACCTTCAGGTATAATTCATATCGAAGCCTGTAGTCTTTGACCATCAGTAAGTGCTTCAGATTGTCTTCATTTTTGGAAACAAGGCTGTGTCATCTGCATATCGTGGGTTGTTAATGAGTTTTCCTTCATTCCTGATGCTATGTTCTTCTTCATGTAGCCTGACTTCTCAGATTATTTGTTCAGCATATAGATTTAATAACTAATATGAAGGGATACAACCCTGCTACACACCTGGTCCAGTTTTGAACCTTGCAGTATCCCCTTGTTCTGTTCCAATGACTGCCTCTTGATCCATGTATAGGTTCCACATGAGCACGACCAAGTGTTCTGAAATCCCAGTTCATCCCAGTGTTATCTGTGATTTGTTAGATTTGATAGAACTGTAAATTCTTGAGTATGTGAAATTATACCTTATGGGAAAATAATATCATGGGGTGGACTTGGAGGATGTGTAAGGGATGCCGTATTCCATGCCAGGGAAGGGACTGCCAAATTCGGCAAAGGGAGGGGAGTCAGGGAAAGCATCACCAAATAGCCATAGTTGAATGAGTTGCAAAGCATGATTAGGAGTTCCCCAGGCAAAGGAAGCAAGGGAATTCATGGGACAGGCAAAGGCTGAGAAGAAGGAAAGAGGGTTGCTGATGTCCATTCTGTTTATTGACCCAGCCAAAGACCAAGTTGTCTTGCTCTTATGCATTTCTTGCCAGCCCTACAAACGGAACATGCTTTGATTGGGTCATCAGGAGAGGTCGGAGCCTGCGTGGCTCCTGTGAAGGGCTGGGGGCTAGGGCTTGGAAGAGGGAGGGAAGGGGGCTTCACTCGAAAGGTTTGTGTGCTGAGACATGGCTCTTACAGGAGCCCTGGGATTCTTGCAAGGAGATAGTGCTTGAAGACAGATTATGCAGCCAATAGTGAGGCAGTAAATGGTTTCACTGGGGGCAGTGTTGGGGCATTTTGGCAACCCTGTTTATTGCACTTGGGTCTTTCTGGCTATTGGATAGCTCTGTAACTTTTCTTGTGAATGCCCATGAGGGGTTAGAGTGAAAATGTGGAGCTTTTAAGCACTTTAACGTGATTTCAATTGCATTTTAATTTTTAATAAAACTTTTAATAAAGTTCTGTTTAAAGAGCCACAAGGATCAAAAGATTCCATTTAATAAGGAGTCCAGTATTATAGTCCTGGGAGCTAGATGGGTTTAACAAGACCCTGGTACATGTCTTTCAAGTAAATGCAATAAATAGTCTGTTGGAATGGGAAAAAAGGGAAGGTGCATATGTACATGCATATATTCTTTTTATTTTTCTGTGTAGCCAGTAATTCCACTCTTTGGAAGTAATTGCTGAGCTTCTGGCATCTTTGACTAATGCTCCTCTCATGTGATAGTCATACCACTCCAAAGACAGTACGGACGTCTGAGCCAAACATTTTTCTGTTTCGTTTGCAAGAAATTGAACTGACAGATATACCTGTCTATTTTGGTTCCAAGAAAATGTCTTGTAGAAATGTGTGAAAATATATTATATGACAGTCGCTGAAAGTGTTTCAGATGCAGCAATAAATTGATTGTGGTTTTTGGACCAGATGTGTGCCGTGTTTAGAATTTGTCCTTCTCCACGTTCTAGCTCCATGCTTAAGTAAATAGAGAGAGGTGCTTCGCTGTTCAACAAAAGCTCTCATGTGGATGGGTGGCATTTTTTCCCCATGTAGTGCTAGACAGTTATAGGAATCATGTAAACTGGAGATATTCTTTCTCCTTACACCCCAAGTGGAACTGCTGAGCCTCAATCTCAGGGTCTGTAGTTTTCATTCTGACTTCTGAGGTTAAGAGCCAGGCTTAACTGGCAAACCCCCATAGCTTAACCTTACCTCATTTTCTGTGCTTGCGTAGAAATCAAAGAAACATACTTCGTATCTGACTGTAGTATTTTACATCACTGTCTTTTGATTTAATATATGGTATGACCTAATTAGAACTCAGTCAGTGAAAAACACTGAGAGAGACATCCTTTTTATTGCATAACCCTGAGAGGCCCAAGGCAGCCTTTATCAAAGGTGTTAGAAACAGGACGTTTGTTTTTCTCTGTGTGTTCAATAAAATATCTGTCTAAGCACACAAATGGTCTGTGTTAGGGACCGGTCTGCTCTTTTACAAGATCTCATTTTCCCTCTAAATTTGAGTGGCACAGTGGTCTTGAACGGTTGAAGGTCTGTCTCCTTTCCTTGCCAACTGGGATTACCTTTCCTGGCCTTTTGTTAATTCAGGGCATTTCAACGATTGCTGCTGGTCATGTTTTGCATGTTCCTTTGCTAGGCATTGTATGGACCCAGGAGCTATGCAGGGACTCAGGGAATATGATTCTGTCATCAAGGAAGCAGTAAGACTGTGCAGGGTAAGAAGGCTAGGGGTTTCACACAAGAGACTTCCTTTAGTGCTCACAGCAACCCTAAATTTGCAAGCGTATGTATGTGTGTGTGCTAATTTCTTCGTTTTACATGTAGTGAAACTGGGCCTTATATATAGCTCAGGAACTGGGATTCAGCCCTTATCTCTCTACATCGCTGTCTGGCTGCTTGGCTACTCAAGACCTAACACAGACAACTGAACATAAGGCTAGACAATTTTTGAATGAAGGCTACTACGGTCACCACAGCATTAAAATACCATGTGGGTTCAAGAAGGATTGCTGTACACCATGTAGTCAGGAAAGACTTCTGAGGAGCATCTGTGCTGTGCTTGGGGAAGCTTGGAAGGATAAGGGCAGAACTCACAGGAACAAAGACATTGAGAGGAGAGCTCGTCGTGTTTCTAGGTGTAGCAGTCTGTCAGCAGCAGAACCATAGAGCTGGGGTGTGCAGGAAAGAAGGGGTGGCTGCCGGGGAGGGGCAGATGAGGAAGGACTTGGGATGCACTGTTGAGGTGTTTAGAACCTTGTGAGAAACTGTGTGCTACATGTGCACATGTGAGTGCACGTGTGTGCATGCATGTGTGCATGTGCCAGGGAAGGCTTAAGAACACAGAGGAAAGACACCATTTAACTAAAATTGCAACATTTGGGGGCTATACCATGTTGAATTTTCTCTTTGTAGTAAGAAAAGGTGGGTTTTAGTAATGAGAAGAATGTCACGTTTCATTTTCCATTAGGGAATACAAAAGTCAACCTCTTTGCTGAATTGAAAGTGTTTGAGAGTTGTTGGCAAAATGATCAAATTCCCTGTGAGTCCCCGTGAGAGAAGGAGGAAATGGGAGAGGGGGCAATGGGACAAGCAAAGGAGGAAGTGAGCCCAGACCACCATGATCCAGCAGGTTCTCTGATATTCTGCAGGTGCCTGGAAATAGGAGGAAGATGAAAATATAAAAAAAAAAAAAGAAAACACAGAGGAAAAGCCTGGTGAGCCCAGGGAGCAGCAGGGAGCTCATAGGCAGCTCTTTGGACCAGAGGGTGACATCGGGGACTTGGTGTGGGGTTATATTCTCTCCCAGAGAGTTAAACTTTTAAAAAGTGTTTCCAATAAATATTTGTTGGCAACCACTAATGCCAAAGATGAAGAAATTGAAGATTTCTACCAACATCCGCAGGCTGAAATTGATCAAACATGTAATCAAGATGCATGATAATTACTGGTGATTGGAATTGAAAGTTGGTAACAAAGAAGAGGGATCAGTAGTTGGAAAATATGGCCTTCGTGATACAAATGACACCAGAGATTGCATGATAGAATTTTGCAAAACCAATGACTTATTCATTGCAAATACTTTTTTCCGACAACATCAATGGTGATTATACTTGTGGACCTCACTGGATGGAATGCACAAGAATCAAATTGACTACATGTGTGGAAAGAGACGATGGAGAAGCTCAATATCATAAGTCAGAGAAGGCCAGGGACTGACTGTGGAACAGATCACCAATTGCTCATATGCAAGTTCAAATTGAAGCTGAATTAAAACAAGTCTGTGAGAACCAAAATCAGACCGTGAGTATACCCCACTTGAATTTAGAGACTATCTCAAGAACAGATTTGATGCATTGAACGTAAATGACCTAAGACCAGACGAATTGAGGGATGATATTAAGGACATCATACAAAAAGAAAGCAAAAGGTCAGTAAAAAAATGGGAAAAAAAGAAAAGACCAAAATTATGTCAAAAGAGACTCTGAAACTTTCGAACATAGAGCAGATAAAGTGAATGGAAGAAACAATGATGTGTATAAAAGCTGAACAGAAGATTTCAAAGGGCGGCTTGAGAAGATAAAGTATTATAATGAAATGTGTAAGGACCTGGAGTTAGAAAGCCAAAAGAGAAGAACATGCTTGGCATTTCTCATGCTGAAAGAGCTGAAGAAAAATTCAAGCCTCAAGTTGCAGTCTTGAAGGATTCTATGGGCAAAACATTGAATGACACAGGAAGCATTAAAAGAAGTTGGAAGGAATACACCAAGTCACTGTGCCAAAAATAATTGGCCAACCTTCAACCATTTCAGGAGGTAGCATATGATTAAAAACCAATGATATTGAAGGAAGAAATCTAACCTGCCTGAAGGCATTGGTAAAAAACAAGGCACCAGAAATTTATGGAATACACACTGAAATGTTTGAACAAACGGATGCAGTACTGGAGGTGCTCACTTATCTATGCCAAGACATTTGGAAGACAGCTACCTAGCCAACCAACTGGAGAGGCCCATATTTGTGCCTATTCCAAAGAAAGGTGATCCAACTGAATGAGAAAATTATGGAACAATACCATCTATATTACACACAAGTGAAGTTTTGCTGAAGATCATTCAAAATTGGTTGCAGCAGTACATTGACAGGGAACCGCCAAAAATTCAAGCCGATGCTATATGGATCCTGGCTGAAAGCAGAGCATATCGGAAAAATATTTACCTGTGTTTTATTGACTATGCAAAGGCATTCAACTGTGTGGATCATAACAAATTATGAATAACATTGCAAAGAATGGGAGCTTCAGAATACTTCATTGTGCTCATGCAGAACCTGTACATAGACCAAGAGGCAGTCTTTGAAATAGAACAAGGGGATACTGTGTGGTTTAAAATCAGGAAAGGTGTGGATCAGGGTTATATCTTTTCACCATACTTATTCAATCTATATGCTGAGCAAATAACCCAAGAAACTGGACTATATGAAGAAGAAGGGGCCATCGGGTTTGGAGGAAGACTCATAACAACCTTTGAAATGCAGATGATACAACTTTGCCTGCTGAAAGTGAAGAGTACTTGAAACACTTACTAATGAAGGTTAAAGACTACGGCCTTAAGTATGGATTATACATCAACATAATCAATGCCCATGGTTGCAGCAGCCAAGAAATCAATATTGCATTGGGTAAATCTGCTGCAAAAGACCTCTTTAAAGTGTTAAAAAGTAAAGATGTCACTTTGAGGTCTAAGGTGCACCAGATCCAAGCCATGGTATTTTCAGTCATCTGATATGCATGGGAAAACTGGACAATGCATAAGGAAAACTGAAGAAAAATTGATGCCTTTGAATTGTGGTATTGGCAAAGAATATTGAATATACCACGGACTGCCAGAAGAATGAAGAAGTTTGTCTTGGAAGAAATATCGCCAGAATCCTCCTTAGAAACAAGGATGGTGAGACTTATGTACTCTAGACGTGTAATCAAGAGGGACCAGTCCCTGGGGAAGGACATCATGCTTGGTAAAGTAGAGGGTCAGCAAAAAAGAGGAAGACCCTCAACGAGATGGATTGACGCAGAGGCTGTAACGATGGGCTCAAGCATAGCCACAATTGTGAGGATAGCACATGGTTGGGCAGTGTTTTGTTCTGTTGTATGTAGGGTCACTATTAGTTGGCATCAACTCGACGGCACCTAACCACAACCATGTGCCAGATGCTACAATAAAGTAAAGGCATAAAGTATACCCCCCCTTTTTTTTTGTTTGTAGGAGACAGAGCAACATGTTATTAACATTTTAGAAGAATTTTTAATAAAAGTAATGACATGTAATTTTATAATTGGGCAGAAGGAAAAAAAATCTAAGATGTAATGGTGACTGAAGAGTTTTCTAGTGGCCACAGAGTTGGTTTCAACTCTTGGCAACCCCGTGTGTGTCAGAGTGGAACTGTGCTCCCTAGGGTTCTCAGTGGTTGATTTTTCGGAAGTAGATTGCCAGGCCTTTCTTCTCAGTTGTCTCTGGGTGGACTACTAACTTTTCAGTTAGCAGCCAAGCACGAGAACCATTTGCATCATTCAGGAGCTCCAATAAGAATACCTATGTAGTAACCACAGATGCTTATTTGTTAAGAACCCTGTTTCAAACATGGAATCCTAATTTAAGAGGAAGGTACACACCAAATTCACACCTATATTTTTCTGGTGGCTTGAAAAGAAGTAAGTGAGTTTTTCCAAGTGTGTGCAAAATGAATATGAAATTGTCAGTGTGTACATAACCATTTGTGTGGCAGACAATGTGTTGGATGCTGATGATACAAAGAGGAAGCCCAGGAAGTCACAGTCTATTAAGGAAGCAGAAATATGTGCAATACTAAGTGATCATCAGTGATACTATGTACAAAGTGTGGTGGAATATAGAAGAGGGATACTCTCACAGATGGGGTAGATTAGGAAAGGCACTATGAAGAAGGTAACATTTGAGTTGGGCCTTGCAGCATGGATAGGAGTTCAGATAGAGAAGGGTGAGGTGGATTGAAGGAGAATGGTGAGAGCTATTATAAGCAAAGAAACGAACAGGTAAAAGCTCAAGTGTGTTAAAAGTGTGTCACTTAATTAGGGAACTCACCACAAGTCAATGTGAGTGGTTTATAATTCATGTGAGGGAAGAAAGAATATGCAATGGGGCTAGAAAGGTAGATTAGAAACACGTGGCAATAGCCTTGAGTACCCTGCTAAGAAATCTTCACTTTATTCCTTAGACCAGTGTTTCCCAAGGTGTTATTACTGCAATATTAGTCCTGCAAGATGCCCTGGAAACAAAGCGTTCTGTGGTCTTAAATGGAAACCCTGGTGGCGTAGTGGCTGCTAACCAAAAAGGTAAGCAGTTCGAATCCACCAGGCACTCCTTGGAAACTCTATGGGGCAGTTCTACTTTGTTCTATAGGGTCGCTATAGGGTCCTGTGAATCAGAATCAACTCAACGGCAATGGGTTTAGTTTTACGGTCTTAAATTGGGGAGATGCTATAAATATTTCTCCTTCCTCTTGGATATGCATGATATTTTTACGTTATAAAAGCTCTGAGAATTCCCGAAAAAACAACAACAACAAAACCAAATGGCTTATCTTTGTTTTATTCATTGTTTCACAAATTTACATTACCATAAGGCCCATTTTCTATGTAAATTCTATGTAAATTTCTATTAAAATTCTCTGAGACTAGTATTTCCCTCACTTAGGCCACTGCGGAGCTTGGGAAACCACTGAGTGTTTCCAGCAGGCAGGGGTCTAATCTACGCTGCAGCGGTAATTGCAGGTAACTCATGCCAAAGGCTGGAGGGGTGGGAGGAGTAGGTAGCTGTGCCTGACACAAAAAACTGGATATAATGCTAGTAGGTGCTCTGCTTTGGATCTTACTTGATGCTGTAGTTTTTTGGTCTCTTCCTTTGGCCTGCAAGTTCCTTGTCTTAGTTGTCTTCACACCCTGGTGCCTAACACACAGTTTCATAATAAGTATATGCTGAAAGAATCAATGACAGAATGAGCTACTGTATAGCTGTTTGGTTGTTGTTATTGTTAGTTGCCATGAAGCCATCACCAACTCATGGCAACCTCACGTACAACAGAAAAAAACGTTGTCTGGTCCTGTACCATCTTCACAATTGCTGGTATGCTCAAGTCCATTGTTGCAGGCACTGTGCATTTTGAGTGCCTTCCAACCTAGGGGGCTCATCTTCCAGCACTATATCAGACAGTATTCTGTTGTGATCAATAACGTTTTCCTTGGTTAATTTTTAGAAGTAGATCATCAGGACTTTCTTCCTAGTCTGCCCTCTGGAAGCTGTATTGAAACTTGTCCACCATGGGTGACTCTGCTGGTCTTTGAAATCCCAGTGGCATAACTTCCAGCATTGTAGCAACACACAAGTCACTGCTCTATGCCAAACTGACAGACGAGCGATGGTTTGAGGCTGTTTGTTTGGTTAAGAGATCCTGATTAAGAATGACCTTAAGCAGCAGGGCCAAGATGGCAAACTAGCCAGCAGCTTCCTCTGATCCTTCTTACAACAAAGACCAAAAAAAACAAGTGAATCGATTATATATATGACAAGCTAGAAACCCAGAGCATCAAAGGCAAAATTAAGGAATCGGTCTGAGCGACGGGGGAGGGAGAGATGGTGCAGAAGCAGTGACCAGTTGCCGAGCCTGTGCAGCACCTCAGCTCCAATTCCTTGGCACTGTTCCTCAGCGCGGCTGCAGTGGGGCTGATGGTAGTTTCCTGAGACACGGCAGCTTTGGCGAAAGAAGGCAAGCAGAGTGGTGCACCCCTGACCCTATGGCGTGTCTACAACAGGGCTGGCTGCAGTGTTTAGGAAGTGGCTGCTTCAGCAAAAGAAGGCAACTGAAGTGCTGGCACCCCGACCCCCTGGTGTGATGGCCACGTGACTGGATGTGGAGTTTAGGACACAACTGCTTCAATGAAAGAAAGTAAGCGTGAGAGGCAGCCCTAACCCCCTGGGGCAATCTCAGCAGGGACCCAGCCAGTGCACACAGGCTACACATTGCCTCTGGAATGTGAGATAAAACAGCGCTCTCCACACAAGATAAGTGATTTTGTCTAATTTACACACGCGAATCTAATAGCTCCTTCTTTTGAAAGAACTCTTTCCTATCCATCTGATCCCTCCCCCCTCTGCCCCAGCCGGCTTCATTAATAGTGGATTTCTCTGGGCCTGAGACAGAATGTGCTGTACTCTCTGAGCCATTCTCCTGGCCTGGGAGAAAGAAAAAATTAACAAATGGAGGGAAAAAAAATACTATGCAGACTCCCCTAATCTGGAGGCTCAGAGCAGAAGCAGCTCCAGTCCAGGCATAAGTGATCCACAGACTTTGTCTCTCATCCCTACATGGATACAGGTGGCTATTATATTGCAAGGGCAAATCTGTTTGAGATCTAACTGTAACTGTTACAGCTGTGCAGTGGAGAGGCAGGTTTTGGAGGTCAGATACTGCTCTACCTAGTAAACAGGGCCTTAACCTACCCACAGCAGGGGTCTGAGGACTTGGGGCTCCATCCATGCCACCTAGTCTCCCACGAAAGGATAGTGTTGCCTACCAGTCCTTACAGGTATAAGCATTGGATGCCTAAGGTACAGCTGCAGAGCCTACCCACCAGAGTGCTCTAAAGAACAGACACTCCTTCCTCACTGACACTTGGGGGAAGGCTGTCAGCCTCTTGGCTTCCTCAGAGTGTGACCCCTTGCCACTACGAGAAACCAGAGCATACACCCATCACCACTGCACCTCTAAGGTAGTAGGCGAGAGCCTACACCATACGCTAGGTGACTGACTATCACGACATCTGAGCTGAATCTGTAGAAGAATAGTGAATGGACTCCTAGGCTCATATACCTGGTAACAGCTCTAGCCATCTGGTAACAGGACATTAGTGCTTCAAAGGCTTCGATAACCAAGTTAGGTCACTCTAGTAGCCTATTTGGCTGTATGGAAACAAAACAAAACAAGAAACCAGGACACAGAGAGCAAACATAAAACAAATTAATACAATAACTTAGAGGTGGCTCGGAGACAACAGTCAATATCAAATCACATAAAGAAGCAGACCACGGTTGGTTCAAAAACTCCCAAAACAGAGAATCAAGGACTCTCCCGGATGAAGATGTATTCCTGGAATTACCAGATGCAGATACAAAAGATAAATATACAGAACTCTTCAAGACATCGGGAACAAGATCAGGCAACAAACAGAAAAAGCGAAGGAACACACAGATAAAGCAGTTGAAGAAATTAAAAAGATTGTTGAAGAACGTAATGAAAAATTTAACAAACTGCAAGAATCCATAGAGAGAGAGTATTCAGAAATTCAGAAGATTAACAATAAAATGACAGAATTGGACAACTCAATAGAAGGAGGAGCAGAATTGAGGAACTGGAATGCAGAATTTGTGAGATTGAAGATAAATCACTTGGCACCAATATATTTGAAGAAAAATCAGATAAAAGAATTAAAAAAAAAAAAATGAAGAAACCCTAAGAATCATGTGGGACTCTATCAAGAAGAATAACTTGCGAGTGATTGGAATACCAGAACAGGGAGGGATAACCAGAAATACAGAGAGAATTGTTGAAGATTTGTTGGCAGAAAACTTCCCTGATATTATGAAAGATGAAAGGATATCTATCCAAGATGCTCACCGAACCCTGTACAAAGTATATCCCAAAATAAAGTCACCAAGACATATTATCTTCAAACTTGCCAAAACCAAAGGTAAAGAGAATATTTTAAGAGCAGCCAGGGATAAGGGAAAAGTCACCTACAAAGGAGAATCAATAAGTTTGGACTACTTGGCAGAAACCATCCAGGCAAGAAGGCAATGGGATGACATATATAAAGCATTGAAGGAGAAAAATTGCCAGCAAAACTGTCTCTCAAATGTGAAGGTGAAATTAAGACATTTACAGATAAACAGAAGCTTAGGGAATTTGCAAAAACCAAACCAAAACTACAAGAAATACTAAAGGGAATTCTCTGGATAGAAAATCAGTAATATCAGATATCAACCCAACACTAGAACACAGAACAGAGCAACCAGATATCAACTCAGATAGGGAAATCATAAAAATAAATCAAGATTAAAAAAAAAACCCACTCAAAACAGGGAAACAGTTGTAAAAGATGACAATAATCAATAAAGAGGGACTAAATAAAGTAGGCATAGATCTTCCATATGGAGAGGAAATCAAGGAGATATAGGGAGACACACATTAGGTTTAAACTTAGAAAAATAGGGGTAACTATCAAGGTAACCACAAAGAAGACTAACAATCCTACACTTCAAAATAAAAAAACAAGATAAATATAAAGACTCAGCAAAAACAAATTCAACCACAATGAAAAAGAGAAACACATAATTTACAAAGAAAAACTTCTGAGCACAAAAAAGTAAGTGGAAAAATGAAACTGTCAACAACACGCAAAAAAAAAATCATCAAAATGACAACACTAAACTCATACCTATCTATAATCACACTGAATGTAAATGGACTAAATGCACCAATAAAGAGACAGAGAGTTGCAGAATGGATAAATAAAAAACACGATCTGGCTATATGCTGCATACAAGAGATGTACCTTAGACTTAAAGACACAAACAAACTAAAATTCAATGGATGGAAAAAAATATATCAAGCAAACAATCAAAAAAGAGCAGGAATGCCTATACTCATTTCTGACAAAACAGACTTCAAACTTAAATCTAACAAAAAGGATGAGAAAGATCACTATATAATGATTAAAGGGACAATATACCAGGAGGATATTACCATATTAAATATTTATGCACCCAATGACAGGGGTTCAAGATACATAAAACAATCTCTAACAGCATTGAAAAGTCATATAGACAGCTCCACAATAATAGTAGGGTTCAACACACCACTTTCAGTAAAGGACAGAACATCCAGAAAGAAGCTCAATAAAGACACGGAAGAGCTAAATGCCACAGTTAACCAACTTGACCTCATAGACATATAAAGAACACTCCACCAAACAGCAGCCAAGTATACTTACTTTTCCAATGCACATGGAACATTCTCTAGAATGGACCACATATTAGGTCATAAAGCAAGCCTTAACAGAATCCAAAACATCGAAATATTGCAAAGCATCTTCTCTGACCATAAGGCCATAAAATAGAAGTCAATAACAGGAAAAGCAGGGAAAAGAAATCAAACACTTAGAAACTGAACAATTCCCTGCTCAAAACAGACTGGGTTATACCAGACATCAAGGATGGAATAAAGAAATTCATAGAATCCAATGAGAATGAAAATACTTCCTATCAGAGCCTTTGGGTCACAGTGAAAGCAGTGCTCAAAGGTCAATTTATGTCAATAAATGCACACATACAAAAAGAAGAAAGGGCCAAAATCAAAGAATTATCCCTACAACTTGAACAGATAGAAAGATGGCAACAAAAGAAACTCTCAGGCACCAGAAGAAAGCAAATAATAAAAGTTAGAGCAGAATTAAATTAAATAGAAAACAGAAAAACAATTGAAAGAGTTAACAAGACCAAAAGCTGGTTCTTTGAAAAGATTAACAAAATCGATAAACCATTGGCCAGACTGACAAAAGAAAAACAGAAGAGGAAACAAATAAACCAGATAAGAAATGAGATGGGCGATATCACAACAGATCCAACTGAAATTAAAAGAATCATAATGGAGTACTATGAAAAGTTGTACTCTAACAAATTTGAAACCCTAGAGGAAATGGACAAATTTCTAGAAACATACTACCTATCTAAACTAACACAGAGACAGAACAACTAAATAAACCTATAACAAAAGAAGAGATTGAAAACGTAATCAAAAAACTCTCAACAAAGAAAAGCCCTGGCCCTGATGGCTTCACTGGAGAATTCTACCAAACTTTCAGAGAAGAGTTAACACCAGTACTACTAAAGGTATTTCAGAGGATAGAAAAGGATGGAATATTCCCAAACTCATTCTATGAAGCTAGCATAACCCTGATACCAAAACCAGGTAAAGACTCCACAAAAAAAGAAAATTTCAGGACAATATCCCTCAGGAACTTAGATGCAAAAATGCTCAACAAAATTCTGGCCAATAGAATTCAAGAACGTATCAAAACAATACTTCATCACCACAAATGGGATTCATACCAGGTATGCAGGGATGGTTCTACATTAGAAAAACAATCAATGTAATCCATCACATAAATAAAACAAAAGACAAGAACCACATGATCTTATCAATTGATACAGAAAAGGCATTTGACAAAGTCCGACACCCATTCATGGTAAAAAAAAAAATAGAGGAAAATTCCTCAACATAATAAAA
This sequence comes from Elephas maximus indicus, assembly GCF_024166365.1. Taxonomy (NCBI): domain Eukaryota; kingdom Metazoa; phylum Chordata; class Mammalia; order Proboscidea; family Elephantidae; genus Elephas; species Elephas maximus. The sequence continues at coordinate 27,814,774 of NC_064832.1, read as the reverse complement.
GGCATTTGTACAAAGCCAACAGCCAACAAAATCCTAAAGGGAGAGAGATTGAAACCATTCCCATTGAGAACAGAAACCAGACAAGGATGCCCTTTATCACCACTCTTAATTCAACATTGTGCTGGAGGTCCTAGACAGAATTATAAGGGTAGATAAAGAAATAAAGGGCATCCAGATTGGCAAAGAAGAAGTAAAAATATCTCTGTTTGCAGATGACATGATCTTATGCACAGAAAAACCTAAAGAATCCTTAACAAAACTACTGAAACTAATAGAGGAGTTCAGCAGAGTTTCAGGATACAAAATAAACATCCATAAATCAGTTGGATCCCTCTACATCAACAGAGAGAGTGAGGAAGAGAAAATCACCAAGTCAATACCATTTACTGTAGCACCCAAGAAGATAAAGTACGTAGGAATAAGTCTAACCAGAGACATAAAAGACCTATACAAAGAAAACTACAAGACACTACTGCAAGAAACCAAAGAGGCCTTCATAAGTGGACAAAAATACCTTGCTCATGGATAGGAAGACTCAACATTGTAAAAATGTCTGTTCTGCCAAAAGTGATCTATAGATACAATGCACTCCTGATCCAAATACTGGTGATATTTTTTAATAAGATGGAGAAACAAATCAGCAACTTCACATGGAAGGGAAAGAGGCCCCAGATAAGTAAAGCATTACTGAAAAAGAAGAATAAAGTCGGAGGCCTCACACTACCTGACTTTGGAACGTATTATACCTCCATGGTAGTCAAAAGAGCCTGGTACTGGTACAACAAGAGATACATAGACCAATGGAACAGAATTGAGAATCCAGACATAAATCCATCCATATATGAACAACCGATATTTGACAAAGGCTCAAAGTCTGTTAAATGGGGAAAAGACAGTCTATTTAACAAATGATGCTGGCATAACTGGTTATTGATCTGCAAAATAATGAATCAAGACCCATACCTCACACCATGCATGAAAACCAACTCAAAATGGATCAAAGATCTAAATGTAAAATCTAAAACAATAATGTTCATGGAAGAAAAATAAGAACAATGCTAGGAGCCCTCATACCTGGCATAAACAGTATACAAAACATTACTAGAACTGCAGAAACAGCAAAAGAGAATTTAGATAACTGGGAGCTCCTAAAGTCGAACACTTACGCTCATCCAAAGGCTTCACCAAAAGAGTAAAAAGGCCACCTACAGACTGGTAAAAAGTTTTGAGCTATGACACCTCCGATCAGCGACTGATCTCTAAAATCTACATGATACTGCAGAAACTCAACAACAAAAAGACAAATAACCCAATTAAAAAGTGGGCAAAGGATATGAACAGGTACTTCACTAAAGAAGACTTACAGGTAGCTAACAGATGATACATGAGGAAATGCTCACGTTCATTAGCCACTAGAGAAATGCAAATCAAAACTACAATGAGATTCCGTCTCCAACAAGGCTGGCATTAATCCAAAAAACACAGAATAGTAAATATTGGAGAGGTTGTGGAGAGATTCGAACACTTACACACTGCTGGTGGGAATGTAAAATGGTACAACCACTTTGGAAATCAGTTTGGCACTTCCTCAAAAAAGCTAGAAAAAGAACTACCGTATGATCTAGCAATCCCACTCCTTGAAATATATCCTAGAGAATAAGAGCCTTTACACAAACAGATATATGTACACACATGTTCATTGCAGCAGTGTTTACAATAGCAAAAAATGGAAGCAACCAAGGTGCCCATCAACAGATGAATGGATAAATTATGGTATATTCACATTATGGAATACTATGCATCGATAAAGAACAATGATGAATCTGTGAAACATTTTATAACATGGGGGAACCTGTAAGGCATTATGCTGTGTGAAATTAGTCATTTGCCAAAGGACAAATACTATATGAGAGCACTATTATAAGAACTCAAGAAATAGTCTAAACAGAGAAGAAAAAATTCTTTGATGGTTATGAGAGGGAGGACAGAGAGGGTGAATGAGAGGGGGATTCACTAATTAGATAGTAAAAAAAAGTAGACAAGAACTAATTTAGGTGAAGGGCTGGACAACACACGATACAGGAGAGGTCAGCAGAACTGGACTATACTAGAAGCAAAGAACCCTCCTGAATAAAACGAACGCTTCAAAGGCCAGAGTAGCAGGGGAGGGGTTTTGGGGACCATGGTTTCAGGGGACATCTAGGTCAATTGGCATAATAAAATACTATCAAGAAAACATTCTGCATCTTCTTTTGGAGAGTGGTATCTGGGATCTTAAGCGCTAGCAAGCGGCCATCTAAGAAGCAACAATTGGTCTGAACCCGTCTGGAGCAAAGAAGAATGAAGAACACCAAAGACACAGGGTAAGTATGAGCCTAAGAGTCAAATGGGCCACATAAATCAAAGACTACATCAGCCTGAGACCGGAAGAACTAGATGGTACCCAGCTACAACCGATGACTGCCATGACAGGTAGCACAACAGAGGATCCCTGAAGGAGGAAGAGAGCAGTGGGCTGCAGACTCCAAATTCTAGTAAAAAGACCAGACTTAATGGTCTGACTGAGACCAGATGGATCCCGGAGGTCATGGTCCCCAGACCTTCTGTTAGTCCAAGACAGGAACCATTCCCAAATACAACTCTTCAGACAGGGATTGGACTGGCCTACAAGACAGAAAATGATACTGGTGAGGAGTGGGCTTCTTGGATCAAGTAGACAGACACATGAGACTACCTGGGTAGCTCCTGTCTGGAGGGGAGATGTGAAGACCAAGGGGGACAGAAGCTGGCTGAATGGACGTGGAAACAGGGTGGAGAGAAGAAATGTGCTGTCTCATTAGGGGGAGAGCAACTAAGAGAGCATATAGCAAGGTGTATACAAGGTTTTGTATGAGAGACTGACTTGATTTGTAAACTTACACTTAAAGCACAATAAAAATTAAAAAAAAAAAAAAAAAAAGAATGACCTTATCAGCAATGTCTGAGTCTTGCTGGGAAGCTAGGAAAAGCAAGATTCTTTGAGGCTAGAAAACAAGAAAGTCAGATTTAGACAGAGGTCTACCTGTATAGTCTATAAATCACCAATAAGTTCTTTAGTTCACATTAAAGTGTTTGTTTTCTTTCTTTTATGAGTTAATAAAACTATGTAATATATTTTAAAAGACAGAGAGGTGAGTTGTTAGTTTCTATCAAGTTGATTCTGACTTATGGTGACCCCATGTGTGCAGAGTAGAACTGCTCTACAGAGTTTTCAAGGTTATGACTTTTCAGAAGCAGATCTCCAGGCTTGTTTGCTGAGGTGACTCTGGGTGGGTTCCAGCCACCAACCTCTCAGGTAGTAGTCGAGTGCTTAACAATTTGTACCACCCAATGACTCCCGAGGTGAGTTAGGGATGATGAATTGTGAGACTTTTGGTGCAGACTGACAATTATTTTAGCGGATAAAAGAACATTTTTCTTAATGTACATCACAACTTTCATAGAAAAAGGGGCAAGAGGACTGATCTCCATTTACAGCTTACTTTGCTCCCAGATTTCACAACGCGGGACTCACTCTAAAGTCAAATCTAAAGGAAAACTAGACAAATAGTTCAGCATACATCATCACCATTATAACATTTCAAATGGCAGAACCATACACCTATCAATTTAGTTATTGAAGGTGGAGGGACCGCACCCGAGCTTGGCCAACATCACCTAGAGGAAATGGACACAGAGAGCAAGGCCAATGACTAGAATAACACATCCTGCTTTGTGAGCTGAAGGGTCTCAGACCAGTTGTGGCTGAGTTGATTCTGACTCATGGCAACCTCAGGTGTGTCAGAGTACAGCTATACTCCATAGGGTGTTTCCTTTCTCCCCCAGGGCATTCTTTTTTTTTTTAATTTTTAAAAAATTGTAAACGCAGATAACACATTTCCCAATTCAACATTTTTCATGTATGCACTTCAGTGAGATAAATTACATCAATCATAAGATGTGCTACCATCACTAATACTGCCAAATTTTCCATGACCATAAACAAAAACTTGGAAGTAAATTGCCAGGCCTTTCTTCCGAAGTGCATCTGGGTGGGTTCAACCTTTTGGTTAGCAGCCAAGCACGTTAACCATTTGCACCACCCAGGGACCCCCAAGGCAGTGTGGTGGGGTAATATTTTGAAATATCAATGGATGACTGTTTCAGTATTTATTTGTATTACTTTGTTCTGCTTCTGTTCCATAAACCAGGCCAGTCTGGATACATTGCATTAGGGAAGGTGGATCTCAGTGCCATCAAAGTAAATTCTTGGCTTTTGAGTTCCAAAAGCCTAGTTCTCTCAGGAGACAGAAAAACCTTGGGACATGAACAATAGATGAGTTAGAATGCCTGAGAACTATTCAGCTACCCAGCCCAGAGGAGGAAAGAATACCATGGACCAGAAGCATCAGGCATGCTTGTGTGTGGATGGTCCTTGAGGGAGAGGACTGTGCCCTGGGGAGGGACGATTACATCCCCCAGATGGATTCATGGGAGCTGGTACACAAGAAACCTAGGCCTCACTTCCTAGGGAGTGCCCAGAAGACAAATAGCTGGAAGGGAAAGAAGGGCCCTAGACAACGACATTGGTTTCCCATGGCCCAGTGTGGGAAGGAGGATTCTCTGAGCCAAGCGGATGAGTTTTTGGACAGCCACACGTTCCTCACAGCCCCGCATGGCGTAGGAGCAATGGGATGAGAGCCAGCCTCAGAGAGGAGCATGGGAGAGGCAAGAGCAGAGGCGTGATGGGGACGTGGCTGGGCAGTAGTGAGCTTGCTGGATGATGACCAGGACCCAGCAAGCCAACGGCTGTCCCAGCAGATGCCACTCTGGATAGACAGTGAGTGAGAGCTTGATATCCAATATCTGCATCCCTACCCTGTTGCCTTGGTGCAATTCACACCCAGTAGAATATCAAAATGACTGAGCTCTCAGAATAGAAATTCGTTTGTGTTATTAAAAAAAAAAAAGGAGCCCCGGTGGCACAGTGGCTAAAGACTAGGCTGCTAACTGAAAGGTCAGCTGTTTGAACCCACCAGCGGCTCCAGGGGAGAAAGATGTGGCAATCTGCTTCTGTAAAGATTGCAGCCTTGGAAACCCTATGGGGCAGTTCTACCCTGACCTATAGGGTCACTATGAGTCAGAATTGACTTGACAGCAATGGCTTTTACACAAAAATAATGTCGAATTTCTTGCACACACAAATCTGTGGACTGAGGTCCAAGCCTGATTTTTTCTAAGATAAAAAAAAAAAAATTCACTTGATGAAGTCTGGTCAAGAATGGGAGTCCCTGAGAAGCAGACAAGGGTGCCCTTTTTCACCACTCTTAATTCAACATTGTACTGGTGGTCCTAGCTAGGGCAAGTTAGGCTAGATAAAGAAATAAAGGGCATCCAGATTGGTAAGGAAGAAGTAAAAGTATCTCTATTTGCAGATGACATGATCTTATACACAGAAAACCCTGAACAGTCCTCAAGGAAGCTGCTGAAACTAATAGAAGAGTTCAGAAGAGTATCAGGATACAATATAAACGTAGAAAAATCAGTTGGGTTCCTCTACACCAACAAAAAGAACATCGAAGAGGAAATCACCAAATAAATACTATTTACAGTAGCCCCCAAGAAGATAAAATACTTAGGAATAAACCTTACCAGAGATGAAAAAGACCTATACAAAGAAAACTAGAAGACACTACTGCAAGAAACCAAAAGAGACCTACATAAGTAGAAAAACATACCTTGCTCATGGATAGGAAGACTTAACATTGTAAAAATGTCTATTCTGCCAAAAGCCATCTGTAGATACAATGTAATTCCGATCCAAATTCCAACAATATTTTTTAATGAGATGGAGAACAAATCAGCAACTTCGTATGAAAGGGAAGGAGGCCCCAGCTAAGTAAATCATTACTGAAAAAGAAGAACAAAGTGGGAGGCCTCCCCCTACCTGATTTTAGATCCCATTATACTGCCACAGTAGTCAAAACAGCCTGGTACTGGTTCAACACCAGATACATAGAACAATGGAACAGAATTGAGAATCCAGACATAAATCCATCCACATATGAGCAGCTGATATTTGACAAAGGCCCAAAGTCAGTTAATTGGGGAAAAGACAGTCTTTTTAACAAATGGTGCTGGCATAACTAGATGTCCATCTGCAGAAAAATGAAACAAGACCCATAACTCACACCACGCACAAAAACTAGGTCAAATCTAAAACGATAAAGATTATGGAAGAAAAAATAGGGACAACACTGGGAGCCCTAATACATGGCATAAACAGTATACAAAGTGTAACTAACCATGTACAAACACAAGAAGAGGAACTACATAACTGGAAGCTCCTAAAAATCAAACACTTATGCTCATTCAAAGACTTGACCAAAAGAGTAAAAAGACTGGGAAAAAGTTTTTGGCTACGACAAATCCGATCAGCATCTGAACTCAAAAATCTACATGATACTGCAAAAACTCAACAACAAAAAGACAAATAACCCAATTAAAAAATGAGCAAAGATATGAACAGGCACTTCACCAAAGAAGACATTCAGGTGGCTAACAGATACATAAAGAAATGCTCACGATCATTAGCCATTAGAGAAATGCAAATCAAAACTACAATGAGATACCATCTCACCCAAAAACACAAAATAATAAACGTTGGAGGGGTTATGGGGAGACTGGAACACTTATACACTGCTTGTGGGAATGTAAAATGGCATAGCCACTTTGGAAATTGATTTGGCACTTTCTTAAAAAGCAAGAAATAGAAGTACAATATGATCTAGCAATCCCACTCCTTGGAATATATCCTAGAGAAATAAGACCCTTTACACAAACAGATATATGCACACCCATGTTCACTGCAGCACTTTTTACAATAGCAAAAAGACGCAAGCAACCAAGGTGCCGATCAATGGATGAATGGATAAATAAATTATGGTATATTCACACAATGGAATACTATGCATCGATAAAGAACAGTGATGAATCCATAAACATTTCATAACGTGGAGGAATCTGGAAGGCATTATGCTGAGTGAAATTAGTTGCAAAAGGACAAATATTGTATAAGACCACTATTATAAGAACTTGAGAAATAGTTCAAACAGAGAAGAAAATATTCTTTGATGGTTATGAGAGGGGTGAGGAGGGAGGGAAGGAGAGAGGTTTTCACTAATTAGATAGTAAAAAAAAAAAAGAATTAGATAGTAGGTAAGTTTTATTTTAGGTGAAGGGAAAGACAACACACAATACCAGAGAGGTCAACACAACTGGACTAAACCAAAAGCAAAGAAGTTTCCTGAATAAACTGAACACTTTGAAGGCCAGCGTAGCAGGGGTGGGGATTTGGTCACCATGGTTTTGGGGACATCTAAGTCAACTGGCATAATAAAATCTATTAAGAAAACATTCTGCATCCCACTTTGGAGTGCGAAGTCTGGGGTCTTAAATGCTAGCAAGCGGCCATGTAAGATGCATCAGTTGGTCTCAACTCACCTGGAGCAAGGAAGAATGAAGAACACCAAAGACACAAGGTAATTATGAGCCCCAGAGACAGAAAGGGCCACATAAACCAGAGACTACATCAGCCTGAAACCAGAAGAACTAGATGGTGCCCAGCCACAACCGATGACTGCCCTGACAGGGAACACAAGAGGGAACCCCTGAGGGATTAGGAGAGCAGTGGAATATAGACTCCAAATTCTTGTAAAAAGACCAGACTTAATGGCCAGAGTGAGACTAGAAGGACCCCGGAGGTCATGGTCCCCAGACCTTCTGTTAGCCCAAGTCAGGAACTATTCCCAAAGCCAAGTTGTCAGACAGGGATTGAACTGGACTATGGGATGGAAAATGATATTGATGAAGAGCAAGATTTTTGGATCAAGTAGACACATGAGACTATGTTGGCATCTCCTGTCTGGAGGGGAGATGAGAGGGCAGAGGAGGTCAGAAGCTGGACAAATGGACAGGAGCAGAAAGAGTGGAGGGAAGGAGTATGCTATCTCATTAGGGGGAGAGCAATTAGAAGTGTAGAGCAGGGTATATATAAATTTTTGTATGAGAGACTGACTTGATTTGTAAACTTTCACTTAAAGCACAATAAAAATTAATTTAAAAAATCATTAATAAAAAAAAAGAATGGGAGTCCCTGAGTGGCTCAAATGGATAAGTGACTGGCTGCTAACCAAATAGTTGGAGGTTTAAGTCCAAATAGAGGTGCCTCAGAAGAAGGGCCTGGGAATCTACTTCTGAAAGACTGCAGCTGTTGAAAACCCTATGGAGCACAGTTATGTCCTGATGCACGTGGGCCCTTCTCTATTTTGGAAAGACCGGAATCCCCTGAAGCTCAGGCAAATACAAAGAGTGGCTTGTTGAAAGGATACAAAAAGATTTCTTAGAAACTGTCTTAGTTACCTAGTGCTGCTGTAACACAAATACCACAAGTGGTGGCTTTAAAGAACAGAAATTAATTTTCTCATAGTCCTGGTGGCTAAAAGTCCAAATCAGGGTCTTGGCTGTGTTGAACCCTGCCTTGTTGGTAGCTCTGGGCATTCCTTGGTCCCTTGGTTTTCCTTGCCTGTAGACTATCCTCACGTGGCTTGTGTCTTCCCCCATGTGTGTGAGCCTCTGTCTATTCTGCTCCTTTTACAACTCCGAAGTGATTAGATTTAGAACCCACTCTACTCAGGTATGATCTCATTAACATGATAAAGAAAATTCTATTTCAAAACAGGATCAAACTTACTGGTATACCAGAAAAACCAAACCTGTTGCTGTCAAGTCGATTCTGATTCATTGAGACCCCATATGTGCAGAGTAGAACTGTGCTCCATAGGGTTTTCAAGGCTGTGACCTTTTGGAAGCAGATCAACAGGCCTTTCTTCTATGGTGCCTCTGGGTGAGTTTAAACGGCCAATCTTTTGGTTAGTAGTCAGGTGCTGGGCCAGGATTTCAATACATATTTTCGGGGGGAGGCATAAATCAATCCATAACAGAAACCAAGAGCAGAAAATATAGCTGGGTCTGCAGAGATTCTTGAAAAGTCGAAAATGAGGCTTTTTCACTGTCTCCGAGAGGCCACATGGGCTCTCTCATCTCTCCCTGTGTATCTCCCTTCCCTCTTCAGTCCTGGCACTTCTGCCAAAACAAGCCTGAGCGGTCTGTGGTGGCCCACCCCAGGCCAGCTTGTAGTACACACAACCCTCCTTTGTGTCTTTCAGCCAATGTCCACACAGGAAGAAACTGGTTGGCTCCCTTTGGATCAGATGTCTGCTCTTGTCCAATCACTGGCTAGGGTGTTGATGTGGGCCACAAGTCACATCTAGAGAAGCAAGGGCAGGGATGCCACATTGCAGAACTCCAGGAGCTCCTGTCTAACAGAATAGTACTCTGTGGATTGGGAATACCCCCGAAACTGAGAGTGTGTAGTGTACGTCCTACCCTGAGTGGCCAAACTCAGTGGTTCTGGCCAGGAGCCCTGCTAGCTGTCTGAGAAATGCAATAAAATGGTGCCGTCTGACATGGGTGGAACTCTTCCTAAAAAATGTTGAGTGGCCCCAGAGTGCATGGAGCAGGACTAGAAGGGCTGACCTTAGCATATGTGAATGTTCATGGTGATCAAAGAGAAGTTACCTTGCCAGCTTGGGTGGCTTCCTGTGTACTTGGGAGACAGTTTGGCACAGTGCTTTAGAGGACAGGCTTTATGTCAAATCCCAGCCTGCTTATAAAATGTGATGTTGGGCAAGTCATTGATTTCTCCAAGTCTTAGTGTCCTCTTTGATAAAATGGGAATGATAATTTCTACCATGCAGGGCTGGTTATAAGGATTAAAGAGAATAATGCATGCAAAGAATTTAGCCCAAAGTCTGATGCTTCTTAAGTGCCAGGTAAGTTCTGGATACCATTAGTTCTATTATTAGTGAAAACCTCACGTTGTTAACTGCCATTGAGTTGATTCCAACTCATGGTGACGCCATGTGTGTAGAGTAGAACTGCTTCATAGGGTTTTCAAGGCTGTGAAGACAGAAGCAGATTGCCAGGACTGACTTCTGAGGCATCTCTGTGTGGGTTTGAACTGCCAACCTTTCAGCTCATAGTCCAGTGCTTAACTCTTTGCACTGCCCAGAGCTATAGTAGTGATAATAAACTATATGAGTTATGCAATCTTTAAAAGTTATTGACTCATTGTACAAAAAATATCTATTTGCCTGAATTCAGGGTGGGTTTTTTTTATTACTATGTGTTTGGTCTATTGGTTAAAATTAAAATCAGAATCACGATGTTATACCAAAATTGACAATTAATAATTGTCAACAATTAATGCTAATGACAATTACAACAATGATGATGATGGTAAGGAAGAATTTGGCTGGATCATTTTTGTCTTAGGCTTGTGTGGCGTAGTAGAGTGTGTGCGTGTGTATTAGACCTGATTTTAGTGTTATTTTAAAGTCTTTGTGTAATGACTGTTCCCTTGGCATTTTGACCCCATTGTGACATCTAGCAAGATGTGATTTTTTTTCAAGCTACATGTTTCATAAACAAAATATATGTTTATATCTGATTGTACCCAAGCTGCTGGTTATGATCATCTCTTTCTATAGCTATTAATCACTCATGTCTTTGGGGTTATATAGAAAACAATTTATGTTACAAAATAAAATCCTCCCTTGAAAATATTTGCTCTAAGAGGAAATCACAAACTGTTATTATTTTCCCTTAGATGGATCTAAATATTAACATTCCCTTAGCTTTTCAAGATTATTTTTCTGCTGCTCCTTTATAAACACTCGGAGTACACTAACTCTTTTGCTGTCTCTGGTTCTTTCTACAGCACACCCAAACAACTAAGCTGAAAAATGGAAAAATCAATTCAACAGGTTATTAGGCATCACATGTAGAAAATAAAAATGTTGGAATAGCTTAAAACATTTTAAAAGTGCAGCCTATAGTAAATTGACCTGAGTGTTTACACACAGCCTAAGGGTCCCTCTCACAGTGGAGGGTGGTGCTGTTTCTAGATCTCATGCAACTGTTTTAACTGCCCAACGACCAAGAGAGTAGCAGCAGCAGTAGTAGTTACAGGAGGAAGAGTTGGAGGAAGAGGGAAGAGGAGGAAGAAGAGAGTGTGATAACAGTAGTTGTAGTAGTAGTTATAATAATATTTAACACTATGTGCAAACATTGTTCTAGGCACTTCATATATAGTAATTCATTTAATCTTCCTTGTTGTGGTTCCTGTTAGCTGCCGTGGAGTTGGCCCCGACTCATGGCGACTCGGTGCACAACAGAATGAAATACTGCCTGGTCCTGAGCCATCCCCATCGTCAGCTGGGGATCAGATCATTGTGATCCATAGGGTTTTTGCTGGCTTATTTTCAGAAGTCGATAGATCACCAGGCCTTTCTTCCTAGTCTGTCTTAGTCTGGAAACTCTACGGAGGCCTGTTCAGCATCACAGCAGCACGCAAGCCTCCACTGACACACAAGAGGTGGCTGCACGCGAGGCACATTGACCAGGAATTGAACCCAGGTCTCCCACATGGGAGGCGAGAATTCTACTACTGCCCCCACTGTTTAATCTACAACAAACCCGTTTTAAAAAAGAGGAAACTGAGACTTGGAAAGGTGAAGTAGCTAGTGACGGAACCAAGATATCCAGAGCCATAATAACAGTTAACATTTATCCAGTTTTACAGGTTTCTCAGCTGTTGACAGGCATTGCATCATAGAATCCTCACAACCATCTGAGGAGTTAGAATTCTTTACATCCCCCTTTTACATATGAGGAAACTGAATCTTTTAGGCCTGATAGAAATTAAATGGCAGGGACTGAAACCAGGAGTCCAAAGTCAGAGTTCCAATCCTGGCTTTTAGCTTGGGGTTTAGAAGTGGTGTGTTGTAAGTCCTGCTTAAACTGATTGTTGAGAGAGGGAAAGCCCGTCAAAGCAGAGGGCTTTGCTTTGAGTTGAGGGTACTGGGATGCCCACTTTCCTCTACACTGGGCCCTCCTTGAGCAGCCTTCTCCTACTGCCAGTCCTGAAAAGCAGGTACTTCTCCTTTGAGTGACCCTCATAGACCCCCATGGTAGGGACAGGACTAGTGTGAGGCAAGTGAGGCATTTGCCTTGTGCAAAATTAACATGGACCCCAAAATTCAATAGTCAACAAAAATAACATTTTAATGCAATACTGAAAAAAGAAATTACTGTGTTTCAGGTGAAAGTTTACAGCACAAATTAGTTTATCATTCAAAAATTTATACACAAATTGTTTTGTGACATTGGTTGCAATCCCCACAATGTGTCAGCACTCTCCCCCTTTCCCTTTCTGCCCCAGGTTCTCCCTGTCCATTCGTCCAGTTTTCCTGTCCCTTCCTGCCTTCTTGTCTTTGCTTTTGGGCAGGTGTTGCCCATTTGGTCTCGTATACTTAATTGAACTAAGAAGAATATTCCTCACATGTGTTATTGTTTGTTTTATAGGCCTGTCTAATCTGTGGCTGAAAGGTGGACTTCGGGAGTGGCTTCAGTTCCTAGTTAGCAGGGTGTTCCAGAGCCATAGGCTCGGGGCTTCCTCCAGCCTCTGTAACACCAGGAAGTCTGGTCTTTTTTTTTGTGAATTTGAATTTTGTTCTACATTTTTCTCCTGCTCTGTCTGGGACCCTCTATTGTGATCCTTGTTAGAAAGGTCAGTGGTGGTGGCCGGACACCATCTAGTTCTTCTGGGCTCAGGCTGGTGGAGGCTGTGGTTCATGTGGTCCATCAGTCCCTTGGACTAATATTTTCCTTGTGTCTTTGGTTTTCTTCATTCTCCTTTGCTCTGAACATGGTGGGACCAATAGGTATATTTTAGATGGCTGCTTGCAAGGTTTTAAGACCCCAAATGCTAGTAACCAAAGTAGGATGTAGAACATTGTCTTTATGAACTGTGTTATGCCAAGTGAGTTAGATGTCCCCCAAGACCATGGTCCCCAGTCCTTAGCCCCAGTAACTCAGTCCCCCAAGGTGTTCGGATGTGTCTAGGAAGCTTCCGTAGCTTCGCCTTGGTCAAGTTGTGCTGATTTCCCCTGTATTGTGTGTCTTTCCCTTTACCAAAGTTAACACTTGTCTACTATCTAGTGATTTCCCCTCCCCACTATCTAGTGATTTCCCCTCCCCACCACTCCCTCCCTCGTAACCATCAAAGATATTTTTTTCTGTGTGTAAACCATTTTTTATATTAGCAATCTCATATATTTGTCCTTTTGTGATTGACTTATTTCACTCAGAATAATGCTTAGTATTCCAGTTCCTTAGTATTCCATTGCATGTATGTATCATAATTTGTTTATCCATTCATCTGTTGATAGAAATGTAGGTTGTTTCCATCTTTGTGCTATTGTAAACAGTGCTGCGATGAATATGGGCATGCATATGTCTATTTGTGTGATGGCTCTTATTTCTCTAGGATATATTCCTAGGAGTAGGATTGCTAGATCATATGGTACTTCTATTTCTAGCTTTTTAAGGAGGCGCCGTATCATTTCCTATAGTGGTTTTACCATTTTACATTCCCACCAACAGTGCATAAGAGTTCTAATCTCCCCACAACCTCGCCACCATTTGTTATTTTCTGTTTTTTTTAATTCATGCCATAATGTCGGGGTGAGATTAGTAGTTTTGATTTGGATTTCTCTAATGGCTAATGATTTTGAGCATTTCCTCATGTGTCTATTAGCCACCTGAGTGAAGCTTCTTGAGTGAACTGACTGGTGAAGTGTCTGTTTATATTCTTTGCCCAGTTTTTTTTTTTTACTGGATAATTTGTCTTTTTGTTATTGAGGTGTTGAACTATAGATTTTAGAGATTAGACCCTCATGGGATATGTTGTAGCCAAAAATGTTTCCTAGTCTGTAGGTTCTTTTTTTACTCATTTGGCGAAGTCTTGTGATAAGAGTAGGTGTTTAATTTTTAGGAGCTCCCAGTTTACCTTCTGGTGTTTGTGCATTGGTTAGTTATGGTTTGTATTGTATTTGTGCCATGTATCAGGGCCTCTAGCAAAGTCCCTATTTTTCTTCCATGATATTTATTGTTTTAGGTTTTGTATTTAGGTCTTTGATCCATTTTGAGTTAGCTTTTGTGTATGATGTGAGGTATGGGTCCTGTTTCATTTTTTTGTAGATGGACATCCAGTTTTGCCAGCACCTTTGTTAAAAAGACTGTCTTCCCCCATTTAATGGATTTTGGTCCATTGTCAAAGATGAGCTGACCACAGGTGGATAGATTTACATCTGGGTTTTCAATTCTGTTCCATTGGTCTATGTGTCTTTCATTGTATCAGTTCCAGCCTGTTTTGACTACCAGGGCTGTATAGTTGAGATCAGGTAGTGTGAGGCCTTCTACTTTGTTCTTTTTCCTTCAATATGTTTACTTATCTGGGGCCTCTTTCCTTTCCGTGTAAAGTTGATGATTAATTTTTCCATCTCATTAATGCTGTTGGTATTTGGTTTGAGATTGCATTATATTTGTAGATTGCATTGGCTTGAATTGACGTTTTCAGAATGTTGAGTCTTCCTATCCATGAACTTTTTTTTTTTTTCCATTTATGTAGGCCTCTTTTAGTTAATGCAATATTTTTTTTTAATAATTTTTATTGTGCTTTAAGTGAAAGTTTACAAATCAAGTCAGTCTCTCACATATAAACTTATATACACCTTACTGCACACTCCTACTTACTCTCCCCCTAATGAGCCAGCCCACTCCCTCCTTCCAGTCTCTCCTCTTGTGACTGTTTTGCCAGTTTCTAACCCCCTCTACCCTCCCATCTCCCCTCCAGACAGGAGATGCCAACATAGTCTCAAGTGTCCACCTGATGCAAGTAGCTCACTTCTCATCAGCATCTCTCTCCAACCCATTGTCCAGTCCAATCCATGTCTGATGAGTTGGCTTCGGGAATGGTTCCTGTCCTGGGCCAACAGAAGGTTTGGGGACCATGACCACTGGGATTCTTCTAGTCTCAGTCAGACCATTAAGTCTGGTCTTTTTATGAGAATTTGGGGTCTGCTTCCCAGTGTTCACCTGCTCCCTCAGGAGTTCTCTGTTGTGTTCCCTGTCAGGGCAGTCATCGGTTATAGCTGGGCACCATCTAGTTCTTCTGGTCTCAGGATGATGTAGTCTCTAGTTCATGTAGCCCTTTCTGTCTCTTGGGCTCATAATTGCCTTGTGACCTTGGTGTTCTTCATTCTCCTTTGATCCAGGTGGGTTGAGACCAATTGATGCATCTTAGATGGCTGCTTGCTAGCATTTAAGACCCAAGATACCACACTTCAAAGTGGGATGCAGAATGTTTTCTTAATAGAATTTATTTTGCCAATTGACTTAGTTGTCCCCTGAAGCCATAGCCCTCAAACCCCAGCCCCTGCTCCACTGACCTTCAAAGCATTCAGTTTATTCAGGAAACTTCTTTGCTTTAGGTCCAGTCCAGTTGTGCTGACCTCCCCTGTATTGAGTATTGTCCTACCCTTCACCTAAAGTAGTTCTTATCTACTATCTAATCAGTTAATAACCCTCTCCCACCCCACCTCCCTCCTGCCTCTCATAACCACAAAAGAATGTGTTCTTCTCAGTTTAAACTATTTCTCAAGATCTTATAATAGTGGTCTTACGTAATATTTGTCCTTTTGCATCTGACTAATTTCACTCAGCATAATGCCATCCAGGTTCCTCCAAGTTACGAAATGTTTCACAGGTTCATCACTGTTCTTTATCGATGCATAGTATTCCATTGTGTGAATATACCATAATTTATTTATCCATTCGTCCATTGATGGACACCTCGGTTGCTTCCATCTTTTTGCTATTGTAAACATTGCTGCAGTAAACATGGGTGTGCATATATCTGTTACTGTAAAGGCTCTTATGTCTCTAGGATATATTCCAAGGAGTGGGATTTCTGGGTCGTATGGTAGTTCTATTTCTAACTTTTTAAGAAAACGCCAGATAGATTTCCAAAGTGGTTGTACCATTTTACATTCCCACCAGCGGTGTATAAGTGTTCCAGTCTCTCCACAACCTCTCTAACATTTATTATTTTGTGTTTTTTGGATTAATGCCAGCCTTGTTGGAGTGGCATAGTGGTTAAGTGCTACAGCTGCTAACCAAAGGGTCAGCAGTTCGAATCCACCAGGCGCTCCTTGGAAACTCTATGGGGCAGTTCTACTCTGTCTTACAGGGTCGCTATGAGTCGGAATCGACTCAATGGCGCTGTTTTTTTTTTTTTTTTCTGGGTGTTGGAGTGAGATGGAATCTCATCATAGTTTTAATTTGCATTTCTGTAATTGCTAATGATCAAGAGCATTTCCTCATGTATCTGTTAACATTTCTTTAATGAAGTGTGTGTTCATATCCTTTGCCCAATTTTTAATTGGGTTGTTTGTCTTTTTGTGGTTGAGTTTTAGCAGAATCATGTAGATTTTAGAAATCAGCTGCTGGTCGGAGATGTGATAGCTGAAAATTCTTTCCCTATCTGTAGGTGGTCTTTTTATTCTTTTGGTGAAGTCTTTAGATGAGCATAGGTGTTTCGTTTTTAGGAGCTCCCAGTTATCTGGTTTGTCTTCGTCATTTTTAGTAATGTTTTGTATTCTGTTTATGCCTTGTATTAGGGCTTCTAAGGTTGTCCCTATTTTTTCTTCTATGATCTTTATTGTTTTAGTCTTTATGTTTAGGTCTTTGATCCACTTGGAGTTAGTTTTTGTGCATGGTGTGAGGTATGGGTCCTGTTTCATTTTTTTGCAGATGGATATCCAGTTATGCCAGCACCATTTGTTAAACAGACTATCTTTTCCCCAATTAACTGACACTGGGCCTTTGTCAAATATCAGCTGCTCATATGTGGATGGATTTATATCTGGGTTCTCAATTCTGTTCCATTGGTCTATGTGTCTGTTGTTGTAGTAGTACCAGGCTGTTTTGACTACAGTGGCTGTATAGTATGTTCTAAAATCAGGTAGAGTGAGGCCTCCCACTTTCTTCTTTTTCAGTAATGCTTTACTTATCCGGGGCTTCTTTCCCTTCCATATAAAGTTGGTGATTTGTCTCTCCATCTCATTAAAAAATGTCATTGGAATTTGGATCAAAATTGCATTAAGTATATAGATTGCTTTTGGAAGAATAGACATTTTTACTATGTTAAGTCTTCCTATCCATGACCAAAGTATGTTTTTCCACTTACGTAGGTCCCTTTTAGTTTCTTGCAGTAGTGTCTTCTAGTTTTCTTTGTATAGGTCTTTTACATCTTTGGTAAGATTTATTCCTAAGTATTTTATCTTCTTGGGGGCTACTGTGAATGGTATTGATTTGGTGATTTCCTCTTCAAAGTTCTTTTTGTTGGTGTGGAGGAATCCAACTGATTTTTGTGTGTTTATCTTGTAACCTGAAACTCTGCCGAACTCTTCTATTAGTTTCAGTAGTTTTCTTGAGGATTCCTTAGGGCTTTCTGTGTATAAGATCATATGATCTGCAAATAGAGATACTTTGACTTCTTCCTTGCCAATCTGGATGCTCTTTATTTCTTTGTCTAGCCTAATTGCTCTGGCTAGGACCTCCAACACAATGTTGACTAAGAGCGGTGATAAAGGGCATCCTTGTCTGGTTCCCGTTCTCAAGGGAAATGCTTTCAGGCTCTCTGCATTTAGGATAATGTTGGCTGTTGGCTTTGTATAAATGCCCTTTATTATGTTGAGGAATTTTCCTTCTCTTCCTATTTTGCTGAGAGTTTTTATCATGAATGGGTATTGAACTTTGTCAAATGCCTTTTCTGCATCAATTGATAAGATCATGTGGTTTTTGTCTTTTGTTTTATTTATATAGTGGATTACATGAATTGTTTTTCTAATATTGAACCAACCTTGCATACCTAGTATAAATCCCACTTGGTCATGGTGGATTATTGTTTTGATATGTTGTTGAATTCTGTTGGCTAGAATTTTGTTGAGAATTTTTGCATCTATGTTCATGAGGGATATAGGTCTGTAATTTTCTTTTTTTTTGTGGTGTCTTTACCTGGTTTTGGTATCAGGGATATGCTGGCCTCATAGAATGAGTTAGGTAGTATTCCATCCTTTTCTATGCTTTGAAATACCTTTAGTAGTAGTGGTGTTAACTCTTCTCTGAAAGTTTGGTAGAACTCTGCAGTGAAGCCGTCCGGGCCAGGGGTATTTTTTTGTTGGGTGTTTTTTTTTATTACCTTTTCAATCTCTTCTTTTGTTATGGATCTGCTTAGTTGTTCTACTTCTGATTGTGTTCGTTTAGGTAGGTAGTGTGTTTCTAGGAATTCATCCATTTCTTCTAGGTTTTCAAATTTGTTAGAGTACAATTTTTCGTAGTCATCTGATATGATTCTTTTAATTTCAGTTGGGTCTGTTGTGATATGGCCCATCTCATTTCTTATTTGGGTTATTTGTTTCCTTTCCTGTATTTCTTTAGTCAGTCTGGCCAAAGGTTTATCAATTTGTTAATTTTTTCAAAGAACCAGCTTTTGGCTTTGTTCCTTCTTTCAGTTGTTTTTCTGTTCTCTAATTCATTTAGTTCTTCTCCAATTTTTATTATTTGTTTTCTTCTGGTGCCTGACGGATTCTTTTGTTGCTCACTTTCTATTTGTTCAAGTTGTAGGGACAGTTCTCTGATTTTGGCTCTTTCTTCTTTATGTATTTGTGCATTTATCGATATAAATTGACCTCTGAGCACTGCTTTTGCTGTGTCCCAGAGGTTTTGATAGGAAGTGTTTTCAGCCTTGTTGCATTCTCTGAATTTCTTTATTCCCTCCTTAATGTCTTCTATAACCCAGTCTTTTTTGAGCAGGGTATTGTTCAGTTTCCAAGTATTTGATTTCTTTTCCCTGATTTTTCTGTTATTGATTTCTACCTTTATGGCCTTATGGTCTGAGAAGATGCTTTGTGATATTTTGATGTTTTGGATTCTGCAAAGGTTTGTTTTATGACCTAATATGTGATCTATTCTAGAGAATGTTCCATGTGCACTAGAAAAAAGGTATACTTTGTAGCTGTTGAGTGGAGTGTTCTGTATAAGTCTATGAGGTCAAGTTGGTTGATTGCAGCAATTAGATCTTCCATGTCTCTATTGAGCTTCTTACTGGAAGTCCTATCCTTCTCCAAAAGTGGTGTGTTGAAGTCTCCTACTATAATTGTGGAGGTGTCAGTCTCACTTTTCAGTTCTGCTGCAGTTTATGTGTCTTGCAGCCCTGTCATTGGGTACATAAATATTTAATATGGTTATATCTTCCTGGTAAATTGTCCCTTTGATCATTATGTAGGGTCCTTCTTTATTCTTTGTGGTGGATTTAACTTTAAAGTCTATTTTGTCAAAAATTAATATTGCCACTCCTGCTCTTTTTTGATTGTTTTTGCTTGATATATTTTTTTCCATCCTTTGAGTTTTAGTTTGTTTGTGTCTCTAAGTCTAAGGTGTGTCTCTTGAAGGCAGCATATAGATGGATTGTGTTTTTTTATCCAGTCTGAGACTCTCTGTCTCTTTATTGGTCCATTTACATTCAGTGTAATTATAGATGAGTTGAGTGCTGTCATTTTGATGCCTTTTTATGTGTGTTGTTGACAGTTTCATTTTTCAACTTACTTTTTTGTGCTGGGAAGTTTTTCTTTGTAAATTGTGTGTTCCTCATTTTCATAGCAGTTGAATTTATTTTTGCTGAGTCGTTATGTTTTTCTTGTTTTTTATTTTGAAATATGGAATTGTTAGACCTCTTTGTCGCTACCTTAATCCTTACCCCGTTTTTCTAAGTAAAAACCTAACTTGTATCATCCTTTATCGCCTTGTTTTCCTCTTCATATGGAAGATCTATGCATCCTGTTTTTAGTCCCTCTTTTTTGATTATGGTAATCTTTTGCATAATGACTTCAATGATTCTCTGTTTTGAGCATTTTTTTCTTCTTTAAATTAATCTTATTTTGTTTTTGTGATTTCCCTTTTTGAGTTGATATCAGGATGTTCTGTTCTGTAACCTTGTGTTGTGTTGGTATCTGATATTATTGATTTTCTGACCAGAGAATTTCCTTTAGTAATTCTTGTAGCTTTGGTTTGGTTTTTGCAAATTCTCTAAGCTTGTGTTTATCTGTAAATGTCTTAATTTCACCTTCATATTTGTGAGAGAGTTTTGCTGGATATATGATTCTTGGCTGGCAGTTTTTCTCCTTCAGTGCTCTATATATGTCATCCCATTGCCGTCTTGCCTGCATGGTTTCTGCCGAGTAGTCTGAACTTATTGATTCTCCTTTGTAGGTGACTTTTCTTTTATCCCTGGCTGCTTTTAAAATTTTCTCTTTATCTTTGGTTTTGGCAAGTTTGATGATAATATGCCTTAGTGATTTTCTTTTTGGATCAGTCTTGCATGGGGTTTGATGAGCATCTTGGATAGATACCCTTTCGTCTTTCATGATGCCAGGGAAGTTTTCTGCCAATGGATCTCCAAGTGTTCTCTCCATATTTTCTGTTATCCCTCCCTGTTCTGGAGCTCCAGTCACACGCAAGTTATTCTTCTTGGTAGAGTCCCACATGATTCTTAGGGTTTCTTCATTTTTTAAAATCCTTTTATCTGATTTTTCTTCAACTATATTGGTGTCAATTGCCTTATCCTCCACCTCCCCCACTGTATATTCCAAATTCCCGGATTCTGCTCCCCTGACTTCCTATGGAGTTGTCTAATTCTGTAATTTTATTGTTAATCTTTTGGATTTCTGAATGCTTTCTCTTTATGGATTCTTGGAGCTTGTTAATTTCTCCACTGTGTTCTTGAATAAATCTTTTTGATTTCTTCAACTGCTTTATCAGTTTGTTCATTGGCTTTTTCTGTAGATTGCCCTATTTCATTTCTGAGGTCATCCCTGATTTCTTGAAGTGCTCTGTATATTAGTTTTTTATATTCTGCATCTGGCAATTCCAGGATTGTATTTTCATTTGGGAAAGATTTTGATTCTTTAATTTGGGGATTTGTAGAAGCAATCATGGTCTGTGTCTTTATGTGATTTGATATAGACTGCTGTCTCTGAGCCATCTATAAGATATTGTAATGATCTATTTTATACTTGCTCACTGAGTCTTATCTTCTTTTTTTCTTTTCTTTCAATATATGTAGATGGGCTACTAGATTGCGCTGTCTTGATTGTTGTAGCCTTTGAATCACTTATGTCCTATTACCAGCTGGTTTGAGCTGTTACCAGATATATAAGCCTAAGAGTCCCTTCACTACTCTTGAATAGAAGCAGCTTAGGTGTCCTGATTTTGGGTCATGAAGTGTGTCATGTAGGCTGTCACCTATTAACTTAGAGGAGTTGTGGTGATAGTTGTATGCACCAGATTCTAGTAGTGGCAGGGAGTCACACTCTGAGAAGGGTAGGATGCTGACAGTCTTCCCCCTGTGCCAGTGAGCTAGGTGTGTCTCTATTCCTAGAGCACTTTGGTGGGTGGGCTCTGCAGCTGTACCTTAGGCACCCAGTGCTTGTACCTCTAAAAATTGGTAGGCGTCACTATTCTCAGACCCCTTTAGCAGGTGGCTGGGTGGTTGGGTGGAGCTTCAGCCCTCAGTTCCCTGCTGTGGATCAGTGAGGGCTCTGTTTAATAGATAGAGCGGTATCAGACCTCCAAAACTTGTCTTTCCACTGCTCTGCTAAAACAATTACAGTCAGATCTCTATCAGAATTGCCTTTGCATTATAATAGCCACCTTGTTCCCTGTAGGGATGAAAGCCAAAGACTGTGGATCTCATATGCTTGGCTGGAGCTGGTTCTGTATTTTTATTCCAGTTTAGGGAAGTCAGGGAAGGATTCCCCTCCCTGGGTTGTTAATTGCTGCTTCTCTCAGGCCAGGATAATGGGTTAGGAACCCCCCCGACCCCAGAGCACTTCACTCCCTGGCCCAGGAAATTCCAATATTAGTGAAGCCACCTGGGGCAGGGAGGGGAGGGATTAGATAGATAGGAGAGAGTAGCAGGGCAATATAGACAATGTTACTTATCTCGCTTGTTGATGACTGTTTTATCTGAAATTCCAGAGGGGCGTGTAGCCTGTGTGAGCTGGCTGGGTCGAGATTGCCCCCGAGGGTCAGGCCTGCATCCCATGCTTGTTCTGTCTCAGGAAGCCGTGATCAGTTCCTCCGCTCCTAGTCCGAAGCCCAGTGCCAAGGTTTTCTGGCTGGGATGCTGCACTCCAGGCTCCAAAACCAGTCACTGCTTCCCTATGATTTCTCCTTCTCCTGTCAGCTGCGTCATTGTGCAGCCTGTGTGTGCTGGCTGGGTTTCCGCTGAGTTTACTTTGTGGGGCTAGGGCTGAGTCCCATGCTTGTGCTGTCTCAGGAAGCCGTGATCAGCTCCTCTGCACTTAGTCCAAAGCCCGGCGCCAAGGTCTTCTGACAGGGACATTGGCTCCAGGCTCCACAAACAGTTGTTGCTTCCCCGTGGTTGTTCGTTCTCTTGTTAGCCGTGCCAGAGTGCAACCTGCTTGTGCTGGCTGAGTCTCTACCGAGGTTACTCCAGGGGGTTAGAGGTTAGGGCTGCGTCCTGTGCTTGCCCTGTCTCAGTAAGCTGTGGCACCAGGGAACAGTGAGGGCTCAAGGCTGTGGCGTGGGACACCGGTTCCAGAAGCAGTCGCTGCTTCAGGGCTCGGCTTTTCACCCCCCTATCACTCAGGTCAACTCCTTAGTTCTGTGTTTGATGGTAGAGTTTGTAGATTGTCGTGTATGTGATCAATTCACTTGTTTTTCTGAGTCTTTGTTACAAGAGGGATCCACGGTAGTTCCACCTAGTCAGCCATCTTGGCCACGCCTTTTCTAATGCAATATTTTTTAAACAAAAGCAAAAGCAAAATTAATGCAATAAAAGATCAGTAATGAACAAAATATCAAAATTAAAAAAAAGGCAGAGTCAGTGTGGTCCTAGCTCAGCTGGGTGCCAGACCCTAGCATGGAGACCATGCAGAAGGGTGAGCGTGGTACTTACTGGCCTTCAACTTATGGCCACTTGCTTCCTGTACCCTCTGCAGGGCTTTCTTGGGCC
Organism: Elephas maximus indicus; assembly: GCF_024166365.1. Taxonomy (NCBI): domain Eukaryota; kingdom Metazoa; phylum Chordata; class Mammalia; order Proboscidea; family Elephantidae; genus Elephas; species Elephas maximus. The sequence continues at coordinate 27,791,694 of NC_064832.1, read as the reverse complement.
CTTAGCAACAGTCGACCCCCTCTGCATGCAGGCATCTCTCATAGAGTCATCAGGAGGCAAGAGGAGTCCACATGGTCGTGCTTTGGTAGGCTTCAAACCCAAAATCAAGCCAATTGCCTCCAAGTCAATTCCAACTCATGGTGATCCCATGTATTGCAGAGTAGAACTGCACTTTATTGGGTTTTGAAGGCTTTCTGAAGCAGATTTCCAGGCCTTTCTTCCAAAGTTCCTGTGGTTCAAAATGCCAACCTTCTGGCTAGCAGTCGAACCCTTAATCATTTGCACAATCCAGGGTCTCTTTCATAAGCATCACCAAAGCAATATTTTTTCATTCAGTGTAACTTTTAATAGGTGAGGGTCAGATTATCCAATGATATGTTAAAAAAAAAAAAAAAAGTTAAACCTCTTTCTCTCCGCCTTTTCTCTACAAAACCTGACTTAAGGAGTTCTTTGAAAAAGAGAGATAGCTGACGTCTTTCCATTTTTACAACTTTGTATCGGGCTACTCTTAGTTTCCCTTATTTACTACTTGGGGTGTCAACTTAAGAAAACACGGACTCTCTGGATGGCAAGTCAGCCAGTACCCATGTGTCCCGCCAATCCATTCCAAATGCCCATGCAATTGTCCGGTCCCAGTGGCCCTGGGCTCTGAGGACTCAATCCAGCAGTCATGGTGCTGAATACGAATATAGCTGCTTCCCACCCCAAAGACATTTCATTTATTATTTTTAAAGTATTTTCTTTGGACTTCTTTAATCTTAGGGGACATACGCTTGATGAATAGCAATAAATTCCCTAACCAGACTGTTGTTATAAATAACCATGGCATTAATTCAAACCATTTGCATTGGGAACTTTTTTTTTTCTGGAGGAAAAGGGGTGGCTGACTTAACCTCAACATTTGGGACATGATTTTCCTTAAAATAACTACAACATCCATCATTTTTTTCTTTTTTTTCCTTCTGGCGTGTCAATTTCCTAATGAGAGGCTGGGTCCCTTCAGCACCTTTGGTCTCCATGGTAACATTTTCATGTGTTTATTCTGGCTTACTGGAATAAAACAGAGGAAAAAGGCAGTGACTCATTTTTGATTGGGGGTTACTCTAATTAGAGGATGATTACTTAAAATTTGATCACTAATACAAAGATACTATGTGCTAAAAAAACAAGATCCATGGCAAGCCTTTAAATGATAAATTAGAAAACATTTAGACAGATGTTTCCAAACTGTAGCTCTTTCTTCACAGATGCAGGTGTTTTCAAGATCGTTATTGTTTTCACCCATGTAGAGCAGAACCTGACTTCCTGCCATTCCCTGCCTGGTACCAGGATCTGAGTAACGCATTAAGTAATGGACTAAAGTGTCTTGAATGGCTAATACAGTTGTAGGAGTCTATTTGGGCCTATGGTATATGCATTTGAGATGAGCTGAATCAATGCAGTAAAATAAGGTCTTTTTGAAGTGCCAGTGGGTGGCCAGGAGAGGAGGATGTGTTTACTGCTTGGTGCTAGTCTTTTGGTCACTGTCAATTCAAGTTGTATTTTGGTTCTGCGGGAACGCAGAAGGGAGCTTGTGATGCCCCATAAAAATGATTGTTGCTTTAGATTGCCATTGTTTGGTTAAATAGATGTCATACCTCTCTTTTCTCTTCTGTAAAATGGGAACAGCCATAGAATCTGTATCATAGGGTATCTGAGGGGATCAGGTGCAATGATAATCCATAGATAGTGCGTACACAGTGCAGATTCTCAGTAAATGCCAAATAAATGTTGGCTGTTACACGTACTCTCTTTCCTTGCATTATTAGACCAGCATTGTGGTCTTTGTAGTAGTTCCTTTGCTCTCAAGGGGATTGTTCAAAGCCAAGGTAGGACCCTGAGCTTCAAGTGACATTTCCGCTTTGGAAGACAAGAAGTCAGTTCAAGCAGGTGTGGTATGTCAGTCAGCATCTTCAGGTCTGAAAGCACAGGCTCACCTGGACCAGATGGGGCATGAGGGGCTAGTCCTCCACCAAGCTTTGCCCTAATGCCCCATGTGGTTGAATCTTGGTCAGTATTTATAAAGTGATCCAGACTTAGGTGGCAGAATTGGAAGTCTGTGCACCCCTGCAAGGCCCTTTAGTGGCCTAGCTTTGTATGGCTCCATAGGACTCAGTAGTACAAGATAGACTTGGTTAAGGTAGACCTGCAGAGGAATTGTAGAGGAAAGCTGCTATCTTTTAGGTATAATTTTGAGGATTTGCATGAGGTATTTTTCTAGGTACTCTTGAACATCCATCCCTTTGATGATGCTTAGTAACCTCTAGACCCTAGAAGTAGGCCTTAATCAGGAAGCTTCCCTTGTTCGCTTAATTAACAAGTATCTAGCCTATGATGTGTCAGCGCTGTGTGGTTCAAACAGTTACTGTGCTTGGCTGCTAACTAAAAATTTGGAGGTTTGAATCTACCCAGAGGTGCCTTGAAAGAAAGGCTCAGCAATCTACTTCTGAAAAATCAGCCATTGAAAACCCTGTGGGGCACAGGTCTATTCTGACACATGTGAGGCTGCCATGAGTCAGTGTCAGCTCAGCAGCACCTGGATCTGTGATGTGTCAGGCAGGCTCCTGGATCAGCTGTAAACACGACTGACAGGACTCTACCCTCTTGGAGCTTCCATTCTAGGTGGGAGAGGTAGACAATAAACAAACAAAGAGAATAATTTACAAAGAATGAAAATAAGTAAAATGAAAGAAAACAATTACGAAATATTAAATGCTCTGAAGGAAGGGAAAAACATGTGCTGGAGAAAATTTGTGGAGAGCCTTGACCTCCGTGTTGCTCCAAGGGGAAGATGGTGCTCCAAGGGGAAGATGGTGCTTTTTGCAGGTAATGTGGACGGAGATAATGTTCTGGTTACTTCCTCTGTGGCAAACACTACTGAACAATTCCTCCCTGGTAAGTGGTGATACCAGCTTAACCTTTCCTTTTGGTTGTGCAATTGGACTGAGCAAAGTGATAATTATTGCTGTCCTTATTTTAGCTGCAAGTAATAATGTTGCTAGGGCCACAAGTTTCTGTTAGCTGTTATAATTACTATTTTTATCCTTATTGTCAGAAAACACAGCTTTGCGCACTGATTTGATCACGGACTGCATTTTTTCACAAAGCATCTCACGGGTCTGGTGTTTCCCAGGGAGTTGGAATTGATTCGACAGCAATGGTTTTTTTTCTTTTAAATTTGGGAAACAGTGTTTTAGAAAATGCAGTTTGGATGGTCCTATTGTATGAATTTCTGAAGAGTAATAACTATAGGCTTTGAGGAGAAGTACTTCAGGTAAGGAATCTACATTTGGCTTTTCCTAGGTGTTTGATTACCTCTGTCCTATTGGGTCACTATGAGTCGGAATCGACTCGACGGCACTGGGTTTTTACTGGGTTGGGTAAATTCTCTAGATTTGGTCCATTCTCTAGGTTCAAGCTTCTGCTTATGATCCCTTGAGACTCAGAGCCCACCTCTACACCCATCTGTCAATGTTGTTTTGGAGAAAACTAAAAATAGTAAAAAACAAAACAAAAAACTGAAACCAAGCCAAAAACAAAGAAACAAAAACCCCAGCTGTTTGATGGCAAAAATGTCAGTAGATTTTACTTTAAAAGTTAGTGGAAGAGTAAACAGATATAAATCAGGCTTGTTTCTAAAGTTTACAAAAGGATATAATGATACAGGAATTCCTCAGGGGAAATGCTGTATGTAAAAAAAAAAAAAAAAGTGCTGTTTCTTTTTTTTTTATCCTTATCCCATTGCAGTTCCTAAAAGCTTTTTTTCCCTTAAGTTAAAGCAAGCATGTTTTTCTTCTTTGCTTGAAATATTTAAAATATCATAGGCGCAAAGAGAATTCACGTTCACATCCGTTCGGCTCTCATCATCATCAGTGGGGGATGCAACAGCTGGAGCCCAGATTATTGCTCTGGGCCCAGTCAGTATCCAGCTTCTCCTGACCATTTCATGCTATGACTAATTTGAAACCTTGGTACTCGTCTGGGGCCACGTTTGTCGTAGTACCTTGGTAGTACATCTGAAGAAAAACTGTGGTGCTCTAGAATTCGATTTAAGTGAAGTTTTAAAAAAATATTTTTGCCCTTTAAAAATATTGAGAATTATGTCCAAAAGGTAGTGTACATACACATGCTGAAGGATGACCAAATGATTCTATTAGAGGAAGCCTCTCCTACCTCCTGTTTAGTCACAACACCACCAAACGTTGTAGCTAACTGATCAAAAGTAAAACATGCTCAGCTACTGGGTGATGTTTTGAAGGCAGAAGGGTTTCAGAACAGGCAATTTGCCTTCATGAGTTTCAAACATATTCTGGAAGAAGATGGTTATTTACAATGGAAGTCACTGAGCAATAAGTGAAAAAGAGATTGGGGACCCACTCTCCATACTTGAGCCCTCTAATTCCTCATTGCTCAGTTCTTTATGTGTTGTCCTTGAATCAAACTCTCTTCCCCACATTTGCTGGTTCTCTCTTATTTTGGGGATATTCCTTCAAATGTGAAAGCAGTTCTTAAACATTAATGTGTATTAAAATCTGTTGCAGAACTTGTTAAAAATGCAAATTCCTGGACCCCTTTCTCCATGAAAAATTATATTTAGTAAGCCTGGGGTGAGCCCAGAAATCTGCATTTTGTGCTAAGAGGTTTCTTGTGCAAGTGGTTTATGGACCCACTTTGAAAAACATTGATCTCTAGAGAGGTCTTCAATCTTGCCTTTCACATACATTGTCCTGGCCTAACTCTGCCACTGCCTTGGTCCTATCTATCAATAAAACTCAGTTAGGAATAAAAGAATACGTTCTTCTATCATGCGAAAATAGGGGCCGAGGAATGTTATTGTTAGAAGCGTAAAACGTGGCAGAGGTGATTAGTTAAATATAGTCTCTTTTGAAAAATTGGTAATAATTAGTTTTCCTCCTTCCCAGTAGTATATTCAACACTGCTAGATTTTCACTGCCAGCTATGGTTAATTTGTATCAGACAAACTTGCTTACAAAGAACAACTAGAAAAATTTGATAAAACATAAAAATTAGCTATTTGAAGGCATCAGAGAGATACCAAGGCAGTGAAGACTTGAAGGGCCAAGATTCCAGAGAGAAAGGAAGTGAAGAGCAGTTAGCTGAACATTCAGCATTAATTTTCCTTTCCAGGCATTTGATGATACGTCATTAGTGGCCAAGAGGGTGAGAATCAGAGTTAACAGTGACAGCCAAAAAATGGAGGAGCTGAGCAAGCTTTTGGCAATCTTGTGGTGTTGGGGAGTCAATAATGGAAGTTCAAAACCTTCCAAGGAGAAGATGTGTGATGATTAACATTATGTGTCAACTTGGCAAGGCCGTGAATCTCAGTGGTTTGGCAGATATTATATGATCATTCTCCACTTTGTGATCTGATATGAGCAGCCGATCAGTTGAAAGGGGAGTTTTCTTGGGGTATGGCCTGCCTCCAATATATATGAATATTTTGGCAACGGTTGCTGTCTCTATCCTGCATTTGATCCTGCATTTGCCTCATCATCGTCTGACCTCCAGTTCTTGGGATGTGAGCAGCAGCCTGCAGATTCTGGATTCGCCAGCTACCGCAACCCCGTGAACCAACAGCCTGCTGCCTGAACTCTGTATTTTTGGGCTTATCATCCCCTGGTACCACATGAGTCAGGAGAAGCCTCCAGCCTATTGCTGACCCAGGATTTGGGACTTGCCAGCCTCCATAATTGTGTGAGCTATTTCCTTGAAATAAATCTTTCTGTATATATTTATATATATGCTTCACTGGTTTTGCACCCTAGAGAACCCAACCTAAGACATTTGATACTGAGAGTGGTTCTAGAGGAACAAAAACCTGACACTAATTCAAGAAGATCCAGAACGTCACTGTGGCACACCAGTCAGAGTAGAGACGAATAAAGGTCAGGTTATTAATGGATTCTTAGCTCAAGTTCATCTCACACTGGGTCCAGTGCATCCCCAAATCCATCCTATAGTGATTTCCCCAGTTCCAGATTGCATAACTGGCATAGATATACTCAGCAACTGGCACATTAGATCTCTGACAGGTGGAATAAGGGCTATTATGGTATGAGAAACCAAGTGGAAAGCCTCTACCTAGGAAAATAGTAAAACAAAAGCAATACTGCATTTCTGGAGGAATTTCAGAGATTAGTGCCTCCATCAAGGACTTGAAGGATACAAGGGTAGTAATTCCTACCACATCCCCATTCAACTCACCTATATGGCCTGTGCAAAAAACAGATAGATTCTAGAGAATGACAGTGGATTATCTTAAACTTAACCAGGTGATGACTCCAACTGCAGCTACTGTTCCAGATGTGGTTTCTTTGCTTGAGCAAATTAGTGCATCTTCTGGTACGTGGTATGCAGCTATTAATCTGGCCATTGCCTTTTTCTTGATTCTGGTTTTGAAGGATCACCAGAAGCAGTTTGCCTTCAGTTGGTAAGGCTAGCAATACACATTCAATGTCTTACCTCAGAGGTATATCCACTCCCCAGCCCTGTGTCATAATTTAGTCCGCAGGGACCTTGATCGTTTTTCCCTTCCAGAAGATGTCACACTGGTCCATTAGATTGGACCTAGGAAGGAAGAAGTATCAATGACTCTAGACTTATTGTTAAGACATTTGCATGCTAGAAGGTGGGATATTTTTAAAAATTCAAGTGCCTTCCACCTCAGTGAAATTTCTAGGGGTCCAGTGGTGTGGGACACGTCAAGATATTCCTTCTAAAGTGAGGGATAATTTATAGCATGTGGCCCCTCCTACAACTAAAAAGGAGGCACAGTACCTGGTGGGCCTCTTTGGATTTTGGAGGCAACATATCCCTCATTTGGATATGCTACTCTGTCCTATTTATCAAGTGACTCAAAAAGCTGCTAGGTTTGAATTGGGCCCAGAACAAGAGAAGGCTCTGCAACCAGTTCAGGCTGCTGTGCCAGCTGCTCAGGCGCTTGGGCCATATGATGTAGCTGATAGAATGGTTCTTGAAGTGTGAGCAGCAGATAGAGATGCTGTTTGGAGTCTTTGGCAGGCTCCTATTGGTGTATCACAACACAGACCCTTAGGGTTTCAGAGTAAAGCCCTGCCATCCTCTGCAGATAACTACTCTCCTTTGAGAAACAGGTTTTGGCTTTTTTCTGGGCCTTAGTAGAGACTGAATGTTTAACCATGGGCCACCAAGTCACCATGGGGCATGAGCTGCCCATCATGAACTGGATGTTGTCTGACCTACAGAGTCATAAAGTTGGATGTGCACAGAAGTACTCCTTCATTAAATGGAAGTGGTGTATATGAGATTGGGCCCAGGCAGGACCTGAAGGCACAAATAAGTTACACGAGGATGTGGCCCAAATGCCCACAGTCCCCACTTCTGTCATATCACCTTTCTTCTCCCAGTGTATACCTGTGGTCTCATGGGGAGTTCTTTATGATCAGTTGACTGAGGAAGAGAAGATTCTTGCATGGTTTACAGATGGCTCGGCGTGATAAGCAGGCACCACTTGAAAGCGGACAGCCGCAGCACCCCATCCTCTTTCTGTGACATCCCTGAAGGACAGTGATGAAGGAGAATCCTCCCAGTGGGGAGAACTTCAAGTAGTGCACCTGGTTGTTCACTTTACTTAGAAGGAGAGATGGCCAGATGTGCAACTGTATACTGATTCATGGGCTGTGGCCAATGGTTTGGCTGAATGATCAGGGACTTAGAAGGAACATGACTGGAAAACTGGTGACAAGGAGGTATGAGGAAGAGGCATGTGGATAGACCTCTCTGAATGGGCGAAAAAAGTGAAGATATTTGTGTCTCATGTGAATGCTCACTAAAAGGTGACCTTGGCAGAGGAGGATTTTAACAAGTGAGTAGGATGACACATTCTGTGTTTACCGCTCAGCCTCTTTACCCAGCCAATGAGTTCATGAATAAAGTGGCCATGGTGCCAGGGATTGAGGTTGTGCATGGGCTCAGCAACACAGACTTTCACTCACCAAGGCTGACTTGACTACAGCCACTGCTGAGTATATAGTCTGCCAGCAGCAGAGACCAACACTCAGTTCCCAGTGTGGCACTATTTCTAGGGGCAATCAGCCAGCAACCTGGTGGCAGGTTGACTACATTGGACATGGAAAGGGCAGCGTTTTGTTCTTACTGGAATAGACACTCTGAATACAGATTTGCTTTCCCTGCACGCCATGCTTCTGCCAAAACTATACATTCCATAGACTTACAAATGCCTTATCCACCATCATGCTATCCCACACAGCATTACCTCAGATCAAGGAACTCACTTCACAGCAAACACAGTGTGGCAATGGCCCATGCTTATGGTATTCACTGATCCTACCATGTTCCCCATTATCCTGAAGCAGCTGTCTTAATAAAATGATGGAATGCCTTCCAATAACACAATTACAATGCCTGTTAGGTAGCAATACATTGCAGGGCTTGGGCAGTGTTCTCCAGGAGGCTATACAAAAAAACAGGGCTTGGGCAGTGTTCTCCAGGAGGCTATATATGCTCTAAATAAGCTTCCAATGTATGGTCAGCACCATACATTCTCTCTTAGCCAGGATTCACAAGTTCAGGAATCAAGGAGTGGAAATTGTAGTGGCACCACTCACTATTACCCCTAGTGACCCACTCACAAGATTTTTGCTTCCTGTCCCTGGGACCCTGTGCTCTGTGTGTCTAGAGGTCTTAGTTCCAAAGCGAGGAGTGCTGGCACCTAGAGACACATCACTGATTCTGTTGAACTGGAAGTTAAGAATAATCACCTGGCCACTTTGGGCTCCTCATGCCTCTGGATCAACAGGCAAAGAAGGAAGTTACCATATTGGCTGGTGTGATTGATCCTGATTAAAAAAAAAAAAAATTGGATTGATATTATATAATGGAGGTAAAGAAGAGTGTTAGGACATCTCTTAGAACTACCATGCCTTGTGATTAAAGTCAATGGAAAACTACAAAAACCCAATTCCCACATGATTGCTAATGGCCCAGACCATTCAGGAATGAAGGTTTATGTCACCCCACCAGGCAAAGAACCACTACCAGCTGAGGTGCTTGCTGAGGGCAAAGGGAATATGGAATGGGTGGTGGAAGAAGGTATTTCTAAATACCAGCTATGATCGTGTGACCAGTTGAAGAATCAAGGACCGTAATTGTCTTTAGTATTTCTTCCTTGTTTTGTTATATGTGTGTTTGTGCGTGTGTATACATATATATCTATCTATCTCAAACATCTTTGTTTTCTTTCCTCCCTTATTCCATCACTTATTATGAAACATAAGATGTAAGTGGGGCTAGTGCGTTTTTGGTTGTATGCATGTTTGTTGTATCACGCTAGGTGCAAGTATAACTTTATAATTGTCTTTATTTAGATATTATGTATGGTTTAAGGAGATGTGTACTGGTGCCAAGTCGACAAGGGGTGGACTGTGATGGTTATGTCTCAGCTTGGCTAGGCCATGATTCTCAGTGGTTTGGCAGATATTATGTAATTATCCTCCATTTTATGATCTGATGTGAACAACCAATCAGTTGAAACGGGAGTTTCCTTGGGAGTGTGGTCTGCATATAATATATATGGATGTTCTTGCAAGGCTCACTCTTTCTCAATCCTGCATTCACCTCATCATCCTCTGGCCTATGGTTCTAGGAATGTGAGCAGTAGCCTGCAGATTTTGGATTCACCAGCTCCCACAACCCTGTGAGCCAGCAGCTTGCTACCTGAACTACAGATTTCGGGTTCATCACACCCTGCTACCACGTGAGTCAGGAGAAGCCTCCATTCTGCCACTGACCCATGGATTTGGGACTTATTAGCCTCCACAATTAAGTGGTCCATTTCCTGGAAATAAATCTCCCTCTCTAGATTTATATAAATGCTTCACTGATTTTGCTCCTCTAGAGAAACAAAACTAAGACAAGAGGCCTGGGAAACAATCTAGGCTTTCAGCTGGGACCCCTGAATGTCCATTCTCTAGGACTAAAGAGGAACCAGAAATGGATCAGCCTTCATATATACTGAAACAGACCTTCAAATCAGTTTATCTCTTACAGGATCAAGTGATCTGCACCTGTCCTATTTTTCTGCTAGAAGAACAATAAATTCTCACTGGAGTAAGAGAATATCACCCAGGCAGTCAAGTTGTCTTCATGATTTTTTCATGCACAATGTCCAACATTCAACATCAATTACCAGTCATACCAGAAAAGAAAGCCAAATGACTAAAACCCAAAAGGAGACAGACCCACAAGAAGTCCAGATATTGGAATTATCAGACAGGGACTTTAAAAGAACAAGAATTTAAAAAAGAAAGAATCAAATAGCAATTTTAGAAATGAAAAATGTAACTAAAATTAACAATTTAGTAGTTGGAATAGGAGTCGTGGATGAATAGATTAGGAAATTGGGAGAAGTGTCAGTAGAAATATGCATACTGGAGCACAGAGAGAGTAAAGGATAAATGTGGAAAAGAGTGCAAGAGACATATGGGACATAATGAAAAAGTCTTACTTTCATGTAAATCCAGTTCCAGGTGAAGAGAGAGAAATGAGGCACAGGCATTATTAAAGGGATAATCAAAAAATTTTCAGATTCAATAAAAGACAGCAAGTCACAGTTTCAAAAAGCTTTGTGAATTCTAATTTGAATAAATACAAATGAAACCACATCTTGGTATATCATAATATAAATACTGAAAACCAAATACATAGAGAAAATCTTAAGCCAAAATCCCCCCAAACAAAACCTGTTGCTGTCAAGTTAATTCCAACTCATGGCAACCCTATGTGTTACAGAGTAGAACTGAGTTCTGTAGGGTTTTTCTGGCTGTAATTTTTATGGAAGCAGATCACCAAGCCTTCCTTTCGGAGCCTACTGGGTGGCTTTGAACCACTGACGTTTTGATTAGTAGTCAAGAGCAAACTGCTTGTGCCACTCAGGATCCTCTAAAAGCAGCCACAGGGGGGAAATTACCTTTCAAAAAATCAACAATAAAATTGATAATAGATAACTTCTCAACAGAACCAATGAAATCCAGAAGACAATGAAATGACATCTTAAAAGTGATAAAAGAAAATAACTGCCTGCCTAGGATTCTATACCATTTAAAATAATAAAATCTATTTCTACACAAAGAAATACAGAGAATATTTTGCCACACTGGCACTGAAATTTTTTTTAGGTAGAAATAAAATGATTTCAGCTGGAAGTATGGAATTGCAGAAAGAAATATAGAACATTGGAAAGAGTGAATATGTGGATAAAACTAGGTGAATATTGACTGTATGTAAACAACTATGCTTTTTTAAATTTAAATGTACAAATACATAAATTAATATTATATTTAAATATATAAAATTGAAATATATGCCAACAAAAGCACAAAAAGCAGCAAAGGTAAGTGGAGTTGAAGCATTTTAACAGCCTGCATACTCTTGGAAATGGTAGAAGAACTAATTTATGTTAGATGTTAATAAGTCAGAGATTCACATTGCAATATCTAGGGTAATCAACCAAAGAATAGTAAAATAATCTATAACTTAAAAAGCAGTGCTACACTCAGTCAATTGGCATACCAAAACCAAAAACCAAATCCGCTGCCGTCAAGTCGATTCTGACCCATGGTAGAAAACTGCCGCATAGGGTTTCCATGGAGTGGCTGGAGGATTCAAACTGCCGAACTTTTGGTCAGCAGCCGAGCTCTAAACCACTGTGCCACCAGGTTCCTCAATTGGCATAATATAGTCCAAAAGGACAATGTTCTGCATCCTAGTTTGGTGAGTAGTGTCTGTGGTCTTAAAAGCTTATGAGCAGCCATCTAAGGTAAAACTATTGGTCTCTACTCATCTGGAGCAGAAGAGAAAGAAGGAAACCAAAGACTCAAAGAAGAAACTAGTCTACAGAACCAACAGTCTACACAAACAACCACATCACCTACCTTGAGACCAGAAGAACTAGATGGTATCTGGCTACCACTACCAACTGTTCTGACCAGGGACTCAACAGATAGTCGTGGATAGAATGGGAGAAGAATGTAGAACAAAACTCAAATTCCTAAAAAAAAAAAAAAAAAAGGCTAGGCTTACTGGACCTGTAGAGACTAGATGAACCCCCAAGACTATCACCCTGAGATACTCTTTAAACTTGGAACTCAAACTTTCCCGGAGGTTACCTTTCAGCCAAATGACAGATTGGCCCATAAAATAAACAATATAACCTGTGAGTACTGTGCTCCTCAAAATAACCATCTAGATGAAACCAAATGGTTAACATTTATCCTAGACCAAAGATGAGAAGGCTAAGGCAGACAGGGAAGCAAGATTAATGGAAACAGAACAACCAAAATGGAAATAACAAGAATGCTGATGTCTGATATATTGTGACGAATGTAATCAATGTCATTGAACAAAATATATAGAAATTGTTAAATGAGAACCTAATTTCCTGTGTAAACTTACCAAAAACACAATAAAAAAAAAAATCAGTGCTGTTATTCACCATTTAGTAATACTAATGCATGTATTTTGATAATACTTTATGGCATCCATGGTGTTTTGCACAATCTGAATATTTCCTACCCCAACATTCATGGGCCACTTATCGCTCAAATGCATGTTTCGTTATTAAACTTAATATCATGAACTTCCTTCTTCATCCTTCCTCTTCTTTAGTTATGGGAGAGAACATTTTAATAGCACGCTCTGGTAACTGTGTCCTTCCTACCTGCCTCCTCCGCACTGAAGCCCTTCCCCTCATAGTTTCTTTTTGTTTGTTCATTCATTTATTCATTCAATCAGTCTTAAAGCATTTATTATCTGTGACGCATCAGGCACTGTACTATTCTTTCATCTTGAATTCTGATACAACTTTCAAAGGTTGATATTATTATAGATGAAAACATTGAGACTGAGAAGTGATTTTCCTAAAGTTACAGAGAGCTGGGAAGTGGTGGACCCAGGATTTGAACCCCAGACCAAGTAACTTCTTTTTGGGAGCTTTACAGGAGCTCCAGAGGAGCGCTGCTGGTGACATCGCCAGCTCTGCCCCGACAGTGGTGGTGGAAGTGTCTCCAGAGAAAAGAAGAGGAAGAAAAGGACAGTAAACACACAACTTGAAGAACTGATAAAATTGGAAAATAACCTTGGAGTTTGTGGTGGAGAAAACCTGCCTTGATAACTGATCGAACATAAAATTCAACTTTTGCTCTGACCTTCCTGAGTTTGCATAAAAGCAAAGAGAACATCCATCCTGCTTGACTGGAGATAAGAAATGATAAGTCCCCTGAGAAGAACAAGTCCATAGTGGATTTTAAGTGATTGGGCAGAGTTTGTCCAAGTTTCAAGTGCGTAGAAATCAGCAAGGGTCTTGCTACAATGCGGATTTTATTTTGTAGGCCTGGGTTGAGGCCTGAGAATCTGCGTTAAGCTCTCAGGTTATGTCATGGACTGTGCTTTAGGAGTGCCAAGAATGTAAAGTACCTGAAAACTTGAGCCCCGACAGCCTGGGATAGGTGATGCTCTTCCAGGCTGATAGCTGTGGTCCCAGGTTAAGTGGATGTAGATTTAGGAGACTTGGAATTGAAGTCAACTCGACCACTTTTTAGCTTTAAACAAGCCACTTAAACTCTGTGGGTCTTTTTTCTTTCTCTAGAATGAGGACAAAAGCACCCATCTTACTGGGATGTTGAGAAGATTAAAATGAGATATTGCTATGTGAAATGCAAACTTTGTAAATTAGCCAGTAACAAGTGACATCAAGTGGTCCCTGACTTCTGGCGGCCCCATGTGTGTCATAGTAGAACTGTGCTCCATTGGATTTTCAGCAGCTGAGTTTTGGAAGTAGACAACCAGCCCTTTCTTTTGTGCCCTCCAACCTTTCTATCAGTGCCGGGCTTGTTAACTGTTTGCACTACCCAATAATGAGTTATTGTTACGTGAAATGGAACCTTTGAAAACTATCCAGTGCTAGGTTTTAATCTGGTTTGGCCTGTGTGCTTAGTCATCATTGCATGGGAGTGTGAGAAGGTTGTTATTGGACCTGGGCACGAGGTTAAGCCCTGAGTGTGAGAACGGGTGGAGAGTCTCTGAAATGTGGGAGAAGGAAAGGAGGATGAACCTGTGGGAGTGCCAGTACGAGAAGGCAAGCAGGTATTCACAAGAAGGACAGCAATAAGGAGAGCAGACAGTTTCAGTGAGGCTAGATACAAGTTGGAGCCCTGATGGCAGAGTGGTTAAGAGCTTGGCAGCTAACCAAAAGGCCGGCAGTTCGAATCCAACAGCTGCTTCTTGGAAAATATATGGGGCAATTCTCCTCTATTCTCTAGGGTCGCTATGAGTCAAAATCAACTCAACGGCAATGGGTAGATACAAGTCAGAAAGTACACTCGTTGGGTATATTTTTTTCAAGCACATATTAAAGTAGGGTAACATATGTGAGTAAAACTAAGGCAAACACATGGCGTATAACTCAGCCCTAAAAAACACATTAAAAAGGAAAGGTAGTTTAATTTCTAGTAATATGGACAAACCAGATAACCTGAAAAACCTCCTGCTAAAAACTTGGAAATGCTGGATAGAATATAACAAACACCCTTTTAAATACACAGCTTAGCACTCTAGAAAGTAAGGGAAATACCTAGGAATACAAAGCCAAGATCAGTCTGAAAACCAGAGCAGTGATGGCAGCTGTCATTTTTAAACTTGTTTTAGTAACTGGGAAACCCTGATGGCGTAGTGGTTAAGTGCTACAGTTGCTAACCAAAGGGACGGCAGTTTGAATCCGCCAGGCGCTCCTTGGAAACTCTATGGGGCAGTTCTACTCTGTCCTGTAGGGCCGCTATGAGTCGGGATCGACTTGATGGCAACAGGCTTGGGTTTTTTTTTTTTTTAGTAACTGTAAGTTTGGGTGTTAGTGGCCATGCAGGTACTGCCACAGGCCTTCAGCTGTCAAGAGAGGGTGTTGGAACTGAGATCCTTCCCCCCGACACGTCTAAAGCTGAGACCCTCAAACTCCTGTTTCCAGGTCCCTGGCTTTTCTGGCCCTTATCCATTCTGCAATTTATTCAACAAATACTCATTCCGTATCTTCTCTGTGCCAGACACCATTCTAGCCACGGCAAAGTGGGATCCAGATCATTCTTACCTCACGATGTATGTGTGATTCAATGTACTAGTGAAATGATAAAGTGTTTGGAAACTGTCAGTTCCTCCACAAGCACGTACTATTACCCTGTAAGAGTGGCCAGGATGGGAAGGAGTGCTGATTTCAGTCCTGCTGCTGTCCCGGGATGGTACAGAGGGTTTGCTCTCAGCTCCTAACCTAGGACTACTAAATGAATACTAAGTGATAGCTGCCCCTGAGTCTGCTCCCTGCCCTCCCTCATGGTGCACCATGGAAGAAAGGCCTGGCAATCTGCTTCTGTAAAGATCACACCCAAGGAAACCCTGTGGTGCAGTACTATTCTGTAATGCATGGAGTCTCCCTGAGTCGGAATCGACTTGATGACAATCGTTTTATTTATTTATTTTTTTACTACCTTGGCAAGACCTTGGGACAAGTTCTTAACCTCTGGTGCCTCCTGTCACCATGGACCTTCAGCAGAACCTTGCTCAGTTTCAGAACCCCAGGCTCAGCTTCCTCAGCCCCAGGATGTAGTTGTTTTAAAGCCCCTGGATCTCAGTATACACCCCCTCATCCCCAAGGGCAGCAGCTTCATTCAGGGAGTATGCAAAGCCTTGGAGACTCACGCTGAGAGGGTGGGCAGAATGGAGCCAAGAGACAAATGAAAGCAGACAATGAACTTGACGTGTAAAGTTCAAGGATGGGGTTTAAGAAAATTCTACAAGGCAGTGTTTGCCCAGATATCCACATGCAGGGGTTAATAATCTTCTCGTTAATAAGTTCCAAGAGAAAGACAAAATACAGTGGGACACCCCCTCCGCCCCCCACCCCCAGGGCTGTGTCTAGCAACATCAGCTTCAGTGTGGAGCCTGCCAACGTGGGTGCCGTAGGGCTGCTGGCTGCCATCCCAACGCCGGCTTTGAAACAGAGCAAAGAAACAGGAACCTTGGGGAGCTATTCACTGAGCCTCCCACGGGGGATGGAGTTTCTCCCATAGAAGCCTTGCTGTCAGATTCTCAGGCCCTGTAAACAGAAATTCTAGTTTCTGAGTAATTGAAGTGGTAACTGTAAGTTCATCGAGAGCTGCACTGAAGGCCAACCTTCTCCTCCGGTGTAATTATTCAAAAGCAGCCATTTGTCAGCAAAAGCAGCATGAAGGCCGACCTGCCCGTCCTCACAGAGGCGCAGGTCCCAGCTGCAGTGCCAACGCAGCACATCAGTCTCCAGCCTGTTTGCAAAGCTGGGAAACTGAGCCGGCCAGTAGGCTCAGCTGGAGCTTAGGTCGTCGGGGAGCCCTTGTTGACAACTCTTTACTGTCCAGCCAAGAATATGCTTTCGAGTCATTTTTTCAGCTCTGTGGTTCCTCTTTGAGGCATGGAGCTATTTTAAGAGTTTATAGGAAAGTTCACTTCCCCTTTAAGACTTCCATGGAAAATTTTTTTAGAAGGTAGTGTGGATTTTGATGCCAGACACATGTGGATCTATAAGTTTGGGGCTTGCAACTTACTAGTTGTGTGAAATTAGACGTGTCCCTAAAATCCCAGAGACTCAGTAACTTTCCTCACCTGTAAGATGGGAGCGCTTGGCTTTTTCTAGTAGCAATTGGATATGTTGGGATTTTGGTGACTTCAGGTGTGTGTGTGTGTGTGTGTGTGTGTGTGTGTGTTTCTTTTTAGGACATTTATATAACAAGTGCAAATCAGGTTCACTCTTAGTCCCTTGCTTACCACTGCCTGCACGCGAACAGATAAAGTTCAAGAGCTGGGTGTGTAGTGGGAAGGCCAGGACTCTCGAGCCTGGGCCATGGCTGGCACACTGGAGAATCTTGACTGTTGGCAGTCTATTCTCAGGCTTGTCTTAAAGACTGAACTGAGCATGACTTTGGGGACATTGTCCACACGTAATGCTCGGAATACCTAGAAACTAGCAGAGCGGTCAGAGGTAGCATGTGAATTGGTTTGACAGGATAAAGGTAGTACTGGCCATGGTCAGTTTCACAAATCACTTGGCTCAAGAAATGTTCAGTGAAAGTTTGGAATGAATGAATATTTGCCATTCAGAGCCAAAGAATCATTTTTTCAGTCATCCATTCATTCATCAGACACTTACTGAGCCACTACCACGTGCCAGGCAGGCACTGCGGTGAGTGCTGGGTGTGCATTAGTGAAGACGACAGACAAAGGGCTGTCCTTGCGAAGCAGGCTTCCAGTCAGGGAAACAGACATGCATGCCAAGGAATAAAAACGTGACATAGTGTTAACATACTTTGAAAAAAAAGAGTAAAGTGATAAGGTACCTGAAAAAAAAGTAAACATAGAAAGGCCAAGGGAGGCCTTGCTGAGTAGATGGTGTTTGATCGGAAACCTGAATCAAGCAAGGAAACAAGCCATAAGGATTTGACGGGGTGTACTTTACAGGCACAAGAAACAAGTGCAGTAGCTGGAGGGGGAAGTGTGTTTGACATGTCTGAGGAGCCAGGGTGCCTGGGTGCCAGCCCATCATCGTGGCTGTTACGCTTGTCAAGTGTCCCAGTCACCCCTCTACTTCACCAAACGTGATGTCCTCCTTCAGCAATTGATCCCTCCTGATGACAGGTTCGAAGCAATGTTCTGTTTCATTAGCTAATTTTTGGAAGTAGATCACCAGGCCTTTCTTCCTAGTTTATTTTAGTCTGGAATATCTTCTGAAACCTTTCCAACATGGGTGACTCTGGTGATATTTGAAATACCACTGGCATGTCTTCCAGCACCGTAGTAGCACCCAAGTGCCCGGGTACAACAAAATGGCAGTTGAGTCGTGGCGTGTTTAAATAACTGGCTTACATTTTTTCAGTTGATTTCACACTGAACCCATCCTGAGTGCTCAGGCTTCTCGATATTAAAGAAAATAAGAGGGATCACTGTCTCTCCTTTGCTCTTCCCCAAGGAGAGTGGAGTTATCTATCCCTCTTCTCTCTCGTTTTTCACTTAATCTTTGGGTTCCAGAACTGAGTGTCCTCTCCTCCTTTTTACGTTCCATCTGTGGATCAAAAATTTCCACTCATCCTCCAAAGTAATTTTGTGCATGCACCGCTTGTATCCGTAAACAGCCCCAACTGTACTGTACAGAATGTACTGGACCTTCTGTATTTTCTTGGAGTTGGACCAAAGGTCACGATGTATGAATTTGGAATTATCTTTCAGTAGTCCTCAGAAAAGTTTTCTTAGTACATGGTGGACCTGGGAAAACTTGTTGGAACTTGTAGGTTATGTGACTTCTTTAGTTTCGTTGCTAGAATGCTTGGGACTCTTACCCATGACTTCATTTCTCTTGAATGTGGGTTTCATGCATCTGGTTGCTCAGCTGTTTTCAGAAAGTAGGGGTAATAGTCACATTAATGTATCATCTTTTCCATGGTTAGAAAAGAAATCTGAGAATGCTTTCCTAGCAAATACGTACACAAAGTGTCCCCTTAACACCTGTTCTGTCAAGTGCTGAGATGTTTGAAAATAACCACACAAATTCCTGTGTCTGATCCAGTCTTTGAATACCTGCTAGAGTAACATTACATTTTTGCTAGTATGAGCTGATGCCACCATGCACCACCCTTGCCTGGAGAGGAAATGGCAATTGATCTGGAATGACCAGTAGATGGGTTATTTTGGTTCCATGTAATCAACAGATAATACAATAGATTTTTTTTTTTTTTAAATAAAATGCCTAATCCAAAAAAACCCACTGCCTTTAAGTCAATTCTGACTCATAGCGACCCTATAGAACAGAATAGAACTGCCCCATAGAGTTTCCAAGGAGTGCCTGGTGGATTCAACTGCTGACCTTTTGGTTAGCAGCCATAGCTCTTAACAACTACACCACAATGCCTAATATCACATTATTATTAAGCTAAGGAGCTGGAATCCTGGCTCTGTACTCCAAATACTCATCCACCTTACTGTATTTTGAAAAGTTTAAAAATTACACACAAAAAATATATTCTTCTTGTGGAAAAATGAGACAATACAGATAGATTTTTATAAAAAACAAAAATAAAAAAACCTTCCAAAGTAATCCCACCATTTAGAAATAATCACTGTTAACATTTTGGTGCATTACTTTACATATTTTGGGAACTCAAATATAGTTACAAATATACTTTCAAAAACAGACACTGCTTTACAACCTGCTTTTTTCTTTTAATAGTATCCTGTGCACAATGTCTGTCCATGTTGTAAGGTTAGATCTGCATTATCATTAAAAAAAAAAGCATAGTATTGCATTCCAAGACGCTAGCCCATGTAGGGTCTCTATGAGTCAGAATTAACCCAGCGGCAACAGGTCGGTTGGTTGGTTGGTCGGTCTTAAGTACCATTTATTAAATAATTTAGCATTTTTTCTCCCTGGGCTGGACCTGATTAACTAATTCTCCTGTTTTAAGACATTTATTGTGTGTGAGTGATTTTCCAGGCTTGTGCTGAACACTTTTACATATGTTATCTTTTTTATTTAATTTGTCTACAATTTCTTTATGTTACTAACAATACTTATTCTTTACAGACATTTCTATATGATCGTACCATGGTTATTTAAAGGCTTTTCATAAACATTGCCAAAGTGTCCTCCAGAAAGGTTATTAACAACTTACACTTACAAAGCATTGAAAAGTGTTTAGTTCTCCACATCCATTCAACCACTCGGTGTTGTCAATTTTTTAAATATTTTATGATCTTCTAGGGAAAAAAGATATCTCATTATTTTAGCTTAGATTTCTTTCATCATTGAGAAACAAAGTGTTTTTCTATTGGTGTTTTCGTCTTTTTCCTTAAAATATTATTAGGCCTGTACATAGTTTTAAAGATACTTAAAAATTATACACATTTTAATTATAAATACACAATTTTGTCAAATACGTACTTTTAAAATCGAGTGCTCTTTTTACTGCAAATATTTTTTTTTCCTTTTTGTTTGCCCCACCCTCCTTTTAGATCCTTCCTTTAGATCGGCCTCCCTGCCCCCCACCAAAAAAAAAAAAAAAAAAAAACCTGTTGCCATCGAGTCGATTCCAACTCATAGTGACCTTATAGGACAGTAGAACTGTCCCATAGAGTTTCCAAGGAGCACCTGGTGGATTTGAACTGCCGACCTTTTAGTTAGCAGCCGTAGCTCTTAACTACTATGCCACTGCCCCCACCCTCCCCAAGTGGCCTTTAAAGCAGCATTGAATGCATCTTTCCTTATCTGTAACATATAATCCTCATATAGTGCATAAGATATGTTCATACACGTATGGTATACTTATACAATATTTGTTTTATGTGTTTTTTATGAAAGTAGGGTCGTATATTACATGCTTTTCTGTATTTTGCTTTTCTCACTCAACAATACCTCATTTGAAAACCCTCCAAGTCATCTGGTAGAGCTCCAATTCATTATTTTTAATGCCTGAAGTTTTCTTTTGAGCCATTCCCCTATTGACAGGCTTTGCTTTTGTTTTTAGCTTTTCTCTTTCTTATACTACCATTAACAGTGCCGCAATTAATAACTTTTTACATATGTCCTTACAAAGAAATACTTTTATTTTATGGAATACCCAGGAATATTAGTGCTGGGTAGGTCTAAGTGTGAAATGTGTTTTAGTTATAATAAATCAGGCCAGATTTTTCCCCAAAGGCTGTAATACTTCACATTTCCACCAGCAATGTCTGAAAGCGTTCTTTTCACTACTTCCCAGCCAGCAGTAGATATGGTGGCTTCTTTTGATTTTCATCAGTCTGATGGGTGTTGCGGGTGTGGAACCCCTTCGCAGTGAACGATTGATTTGGCTTCAGTCCCGTTTCTGAAAGTAGTACTACACCTGAGGCCAGCAAGTGAGGGCCAACCCGACTAAGTGGGACTACCTCAGGAGGGCCGTGGTGAGGCCGGTAAAAGCCTAGGAAGCTGGAGCCTCACTGGAACGTCTCAGGTCCAAGAGAGAGAACAGGTTGTGCTGCTCTTGGGAGAGGGGTAAGCACACTCCTTAGGGACACAGACGCTCTGTGCTAAAGACCCCCCTTCGACCCCATATTAACTCGGGGGATAAAAGACTGGAAAATCATCAGAAGGAACTGGCACCAGAACCACAGAAATCCTGAACCCGGTACAAGGCAGAGCCAGGAGAAACAACAGCGGAATCTAGGACTAGAGACTGAAGCCAGACTCTGCTGAGCAGAGACGTAACAGCAGAAAATTCTGTGAGGAGTGGGTCAAGAATTATAACATGCTTTGGGCTGCCATAACGGCCACCACTGGGCTCAGGCAGTGGCAGGGGGCCTGTCCGAGGGGCTGGGGGGGCCTCTCTGAGGTGCAGATGGCGTGTCAGGGGCCCAGGGGGCCTGTCCCAGGTGCTAGGGGGCCTGTCTAGGTGCTGAGGGCCTGTCCTGGTCTCTGGGGGCCTGTCCGAGATGCAAGGGGCATGTCAGAGGCCCGGGGGGCCCACAGAGCCTGGGTATAGCCTGTGCTGAGGTTGCCCTCAAAGCGGTTCTGCTTCGAAAGACACCTACCCAGGACTGTCCCCAAGATGCTGGTTGAGAACTGGACCAGTAGGCGAGGGGGCAGAGCCAAGAGATGTGCCAGCCCAGTGGCATAAGAGTAAACACCGATTACTCACCTTGAAACTGCGGTTTAAGGGTGAACCCTGATTTCTGTGTACTGTTTGCTCTCTGCTTTCCACATGTTAACACTTTGGGAGTGTCTTGTGTGTTCTGGTCCTGTTCG
This sequence comes from Elephas maximus indicus, assembly GCF_024166365.1. Taxonomy (NCBI): domain Eukaryota; kingdom Metazoa; phylum Chordata; class Mammalia; order Proboscidea; family Elephantidae; genus Elephas; species Elephas maximus. The sequence goes on along the minus strand of NC_064832.1, from coordinate 27,769,793 downwards.
GGGGATGTGATGTTTGTGAACAGCCTGTGTGTGCACCACAATAATATATTTGTATTGTTTAAATAAAATAACCAGTGAGTGCATCCCAGATATGGCCTGTGTCCTGCAGGTATAAAGTGATACTCTCATTGGTACTATAATTTGCATATCCACAGTTACTGTTTATGAATTTGTACATCTTTTCATTTGTTTGTTTGCCACTGGATTTGCTTATTTGTGAATTACATCTGCCCATTATTTTATTGGGTTGCTTGTCTTTTGTCTATTTGTAAAAGTTTTTTGGTGTCTTATTAAACATTTATTTATCATCTGTGTTATATTTTCCTCACATATATAGTTTTTCAATTATCTTTTTTTATGGAGTATATTTTCATAAAAAGGAAACCCTGGTGGCATAGCAGTTAGGAGCTATGTCTGCTAACCAAAAGGATGACAGTTCGAAACTCTATGAGTTGAAGTCGACTCGACAGCAAAGGGTTTGGTTTATCATAAAAAAGCTTTTAATTTTTTTTAGTCTAATGTATGTAGCCTTAGCTTCTGGGTTTCTGTTCATAGTTAAGAAGAACTCAAGGTTATACATCAGGTCACTATGAGTCTTCGGAACTGACTCTATGGCACCTGACAATAACAATTCCATTGTATACGTGTACCATAGGTTTACCTGTTCACCTTTTGAAGGACATTTTGGTTGCTTCCAATTTTTGCCTATTACAAATATGTTGTTGTTGTAGTTAGGTGCCCTTGAGTCGGTTCCAACTCATAGTGACCCTATGTACAAAACACTGCTCAGTGCTGCACCATCCTCACAATCGTTGTTATGCTTGAGCCAGTTGTTGCAGCCACTGTGTCAATCTTTCTTCTTGAGGGTCTTCCTCTTTTTCACTGACCTGCTATTTACCAAGTGTGATGTCCTTATCCAGGGACTGATCCCTCCTGATAACATGTCCAAAGTATGTGAGATGAAGTCTCGTCATCCTTGTTAACGATGAGCATTCTAGCTGTACTTCTTCTAAGACAGATTTGTTCATTCTTTTGGCAGCCTATGGTACTTTCAATATTAATTACCAACACCACAACTCAAAGGCGTCAATTCTTCTTCCATCTTCCTTATTCATTGTCCAGCTTTCGCATGCATATGAGGCGATTGAAAACACCGTGACTTGGGTCAGGCGCATCTTAGTCTTCAAGGTGACATCTTTGCTTTTCAACACTTTTAAGAGGTCTTTTGCAGCAGATTTGCCCAATGCAATGCATTGTTTAATTTCTTGACTGCTGCTTCCATGGGCAGAATTTGAATCCATGAAAAATGAAATCCTTTACGACTTCAATCTTTTCTCCACTTATCATGATGTTGTTTATTGGTGCAGTTGTGAGGATTTTTGTTTTCTTTATGTTGAGGTGTAATGCGTACTGAAGGCCCTGGTCTTTGATCCTCATCAATAAGTGCTTCAAGTCCTCTTCACTTTCAGTAAGTAAGGTTGTGTCATTTGCATATTGCAGGCTGTTCATGAGTCTTCCTCCAATTCTGATGTCCCATTCTTCATATTGTCCAGTTTCTCAGATTATTTGGTCATCATACAGATTAAATAAGTATGATGAAAGGATACAACCCTGAAGCACTCCTTTTTTGACTTTAAACCATGTAGTGTCCCCTTGTTCTGTTTGAACAACTGCTTCTTGGTCTAAGTACAGGTTTCTAATGATCACAATTAAGATTCCTGGAATTCCCATTCTTTGCAATGTTATCCATAATTTGTTATGATCCACAGAGTCGAATGCCTTTGCATAGTCAATGAAACACAGGTAAACACCTTTCTGGTATTGTCCGCTTTCAGCTATGATCCATCTGACATCAACAATGATATCCCTTGTTCCCCATCCTCTTCTGAATCTGGCTTGAATTTCTGGCAGTTCCCTGTCGATGTACCACTGCAACTGCTTTTGAATGATCTTCAGCAATATTTGACTTGTGTGTGATATTAATGATATTGTTCAGTAATTTCTGCATTCTGCTGGATCACCTTTCTTTGGAATGGGCACGTATATGGATCTCTTCCTGTCGGTTGGCCAGGTAGCTGTCTTTTAAATTTCTTGGCATAGACAAGTGAGCACTTCCAACGCTGCATCCCTTTGTCAAAACATCTCAGTTGGTATTCTGTCAATTCCTGGAGCCTCGATTTTTGCCAGTGCCTTTTTTTTTTTTTTTCAGTGCAGCTTGGACTTCTTCCTTCAGTAGCATTGGTTCTTGATCATATGGTACCTCCTGAAATGGTTGAATGTTGACCAATTCTTTTTGGTACAGTAACTCTGTGTATTCCTTCTGTCTTCTTTAGATGCTTCCTGTGCTGTTTAATGTTTTCCCCGTAGAATCTTTCAGTATCGGAACTGGAAACTTGAATTTTTTCTTCAGTTCTTTCATCTTGAGAAATGCCAACTGTGTTCTTCACTTTTGGTTTTCTAACTCCAGCTCTTCGCACATTTCATTATAATACTTTGTCTCCTCAAGCCACCCTTTGAAAGCTTCTGTTCAGCGATTTTACTTCATCATTTCTTCCTTTTGAGTTAGCTACTCTATGATCAAGAACAAGTTTCAGAGTCTCGTCTGACATCCATTTTGATCTTTTCTTTCTTTCCTGTCTTTTTAATGACTTCTTGCTCTCTTCATGTATGATGTCCTTGATGTCATTCCACAACTTGTCTGGTCTTCAGTCATTAGCGTTCAGTGTATCAGATCTATTCTTGTGATGGTCTCTAAATTTGGGTGGAATATGCTCAAGGTTATACTTTGGCTTTTGTGGGCTTGTTCTAATTTTCTTCAACTTCAACTTGCATATGAGCAATTGATGGTTTGTTTTGCCTTGTTCTGACTGATGGTATTAAGCCTTTCCATTGTCTCTTTCAATAGATGTAGTTGATTTTATTCCAGTGTATTTCTTCTGGAGAGGCCCACGTGTATAGTTGCCTTTATGTTGTTGAAAAAAGGTATTTGCAACAAAGAAGTTGTTGGTCTTGCAAAATTCTATCATGTGATTTCTGGTGTCATTTCTATTACCAAGGCCATATATTCCAACTACCAACCCTACCAATTGTTTCTTTGCCTCCAACTGTTACACCCTCCCCAGCATTTGGTATTGTCAGGTTTTTTTTTTTTTTTTTTTTAGCCATTTTGTTAGGGCTGTTATGAGTTGTACTCTATTTGATGGCAATGGGTTTGTGGGTGTTTTTTTTTTTTTGGTTTAGTACTATCTCATAGTTGTTTTAATTTGCAATTCCCTAATGACTTAAGATGTTGAGCATTTTTTCAAATGCTTACTTGCCATCTGTATATCCTCTTTGGTGAGGTGTTTGTTAAGATCTTTTGCCCATTTTGTAACTGAGCTATTTGTTTCTTATTTTTGAGTTTCAAGAGTTCTTTATGTATCTTGGATACAAGTCTTTTATCAGATATGTGTTTTGCAAATATTTTCTCCCGATCTATAACTTGCCTTCGTTTTCTTAACAGTGTCTTTCACAGAGCAGAAGTTTTTAATTTTAATGAGGTCCAACTTATCAACTTTTTATCTTATAGGTCACGAATTTGGTGTTGTATCTAGAAAGACATCACTAAACCCAGGCCACCTAGAGTTTCTCTAATATTTCCTTCTAGACAGTTTATAGTTTTGCATTTTACATTTAGGTCTGTGATCCAATTTGAGTTAATTTTTGTGAAAAATGTAAGGTCAGTGTCAAGATTCATTTTATTGGCATGTGGATGTCCAGTTGTTCCAGTACCACTTTTTAAAAAACTATGCTTTCTCCATTGAATTGCCCTTGATTCTTGCCAAAGCTTAGTTGACTATATTTGAGTGGGCCTATTTCTGGGTTCTTTATTCTGTTCCATTCGTTTGTTTGGCTATTCTTTCACCAATATCACACTGTTTTGATTATTGTAGGTTTATTGTTGTTAGGGTCGCTATGAGTTGGAATTGACTCAATGGCAATGGGTTTGGCTTTTTTGTTGTTGTTGTTATTGTCCGGTGCTGTACAGTTGGCTCTGACTCATAGTGACCGTATACAAAACAGAACGAAACACTGTCTGGTCCTGCACCATCCTCACAATCATTGCTATGTGTGAGCCCATCATTGCAGCCACTGTGTCAATCTGTTGAGGGTCTCCCTCTTTTTCACTGACCCTGTACTTGACCAAGTATGACATCCTTCTCCAGGGACTGGTCTCTCCTGAAAACATGTCTAAAGGATGTGAGATGAAGTCTCACTATCCTTGCTTTTAACGAGTATTCTGGCTGTACTTCTCCCCAGACAGATTAGTTAGTTCTTCTGGCAACCCATAATGTATTCAATGTTCTTCACCAACACAATAATTCAAAGGTATTAATTCTTCTTTGGTCTCCTTGTTCATTGTCCAGCTTTCACATGCATATAAGGCTATTGAAAATACCATGACTTGGGTCAGGTGCACCTTAGTCTTCAAGGTGACATTTTTGCTTTTTAACACTTTGACGAGGTCTTTTTTTTTGCAGCAGATTTGCCTTTCTTGACTGCTGCTTCCACGGGAGTTGGTTGTGGATCCAAGTAAAATGAAATCCTTGACAACTTCAGTATTTTCTCTTTATCATAATACTGCTTATTGGTCTAGTTGTGAACATTTTTGTTTTCTTTCTGTTGAGGTGTAATCCATACTGAAGGCTGTAGTCTTTTATTTTCATCAGTAAGTGCTCCTTATTTTCAGTAAGCAATGTGTGTCATCTGCATAACGCAGGTTGTTGGCGAGTCTTATCCTGATGCCCCATTCTTCATATAGTCAGCTTCTTGGATTATTTGCTCAGCATACAGATGAGTTAAATATGGTGAAAGTATACAACCCTGATGTACACATTTCCTGATTTTAGACTACACAGTATCTCCTTGTTCTGTTTGAAAACTGCCTCTTAGTCTATGTACAGGTTCCTCATGATCACAATTAAGTGTTCTGGAATTCTCATTCTTTATAGTGTTATTCATAATTTGTTATGATGCACACAGTTGAATGCCTTTGCATAGTCAATAAAACACAGGTAAACATCTTTCTGGTATTCTCTGCTTTCAGCCAGGATCCACCTGACACCAGCAATGATATCCCTCATTCCACATCCTCTTCTGAATCTGGCTTGAATTCTGACAATGTACTGCTGCAACTGTTTTTAAGTTATTTTAAGCAAAATTTTACTTGATTGTCATGTTAATGATATTATAATGATATATTAATGATGTTAATGATTTCCACATTCTATTGGATGAACTTTTTTTGGAATGGGCAGGTAAATGGATCTCTTCCAGTCAGTTGGCCAGGTAACTGTCTTCCAAATTTCTTGGCATAGACAAGTGAGCGCTTCCAGCATTGCATCCGTTTGTTTAAACATCTTGGTCGTTATTCTGTCAATTCCTTGAGCCTTATTTTTCATCAATACCTTCAGTGCAGCTTGGCCTTTTTCCTTCGGTACCATTGATTCTTGATCATATATTACCTGCTAAAACAGGGGAATGTTGCCCAATTCTTTTTGGTACAGTGACTGTGTTTTCCTCCATCTTCTTTTGATGCATCCTCCGTTCTTCAGTAATTTGCCAATAGAATCCTTCAGTATTCAACTCAAGGCCTGATTTTTTTCTTCAGTTCTTTCAGCTTGAGAAATACTGAGAATGTTCTTCCCTTTTGGCTTTCTATCTCCAAGTCTTTTCACATTTCATTATAGCACTGTACTTTGTCTTCTCAAGCCACCCTTCGAAATCTTCTGTTCAGCTCTTTTACTTCATCATTTCTTCCTTTTGCTTTAGCTACTCTGTGTTCAAGAGAATGTTTCAAAGTCTCTTCTGACATTCATTTTGGTCTTTTCTTTCTTTGCTGTCTTTTTAATGACCTTTTGCTTTCTTCATATATGATGTCCTTGATGTCATTCCACAATTTGATGTTCAGTCATTAGTGTTCAGTGAGGCAAATCTATTCTTGAGATAGCTCTGAATTCAGGTGGGATATACCTAAGGTCCTATTTTGGCTCTTATGGACTTGTTTTAATTTTCTTCAACTTGAACTTGCATATGAGCAACTGATGGTCTGTTCTGCAGTCAACCAGAGCCCTTCCCCTGACTGATGACATTGACCTTCACCATTGACTGTTTCTACAGATGTAATCAATTCGATTACTGTGTATTCCATCTAGGGAGGTCCATGTGTATAGTCACCATTTATGTTGTTGAAAAACGGCATTTCCAATGAATAGGTCATTGGTTTTGCACATTCTATTATGTGATCTTCAGCATCATTGCTGTTACCAAGGACATATTTTCCAATTACTTATCCTTCTTTGTTTCCAACTTTCACATTCCAAATACCAGTAATTATCAATGCATCTTGATTGCATGTTTGATCAATTTCAGGTTGCAGGGTTGGTAAATATCTTCATCTTTGACATTAGTGGTTATTGCATAAATTTGAATAATAGTAGTCGTATTAACTGGTCTTCTCTGTAGGCATCTCAGCAACGCACAAGCCACCACAGTATGACAAACTGACAGACAGATGGTAGGTAATTTTATAGTAACTCTCAAAGCTGGGTAGTGTCAGTTCTCTGACTTTGTTTTTCTTCAGTATTGTGTCAACTATTCTTGGTCTTTTGCCTTTTCATACAAGCTTTCAAATCAGTTTATCAATATCCACAAAATAACTTGCTAGGATTTTTATTAGGATTGCAGTGAATCTATAGAGCATGTTGGGAAGAACTGGCATCTTAACAATGTTGAGTCTTCCAATCAATGAACGTGGATAATCTGTACATTTATTTAGATTTTATTTGATGTTTTTGCCATCAAGTTTTAATTTTCCTCATGTAGATCTTGTGTGTATTTTGTTACTCCTAACAACTTCAGTTTTTCATGATAATGTAAAGGATATTGTGTTTTTAATTTCAAATTCCAGTTGTTCATTGGTAGTGTAATGGAAAAAAAAAAAAACTGACTGTTGCATCCCGCAACCTTGCAATAAATGCTCATTTATTCCAGGAAGTGCTTTGTCGATTCTTTGGTATTTTATGTATGGACAATCATATCATCTGTGTACAAAGAGAGTTCTGTTACTTTCTTCCCAATTTGATTGCCTTTTATTTCTTTATTGAGTTTGTTAGGATTTCAAATATGATATTGGATAAGAGTAGGGCAAGGGGACACCTTTGCCTTTTTCCAGATCTTAAGGGGAAAGCATCAAGTTTATTCCCACAAGTACGATGTTAGTGGTAGGTTTTTTGTAGACGTTCTTTATGAAGTTGAGAAAATTCCCCTTTATTCCTAGTTTGCTGAGAGTTTTTACCATGCATTTATTCATATGATTTTTGTCTTTTGTTGATACGATGGGTTATATTAATTGATTTTTAAATGTTTAAACTTTCTTGCATACCTGGAATAAATTCTACCTGGTCACAGCATATAATTCTTTCTGTTCTTTTTTTTTTTTTTTTTAATTCAATTTGCTAATATTGTGTTGAGGATTTTGCATCTGTGGTCATGAGAAATATCGGCCTATAGTTTTCCTTTCTTGTAATGATGTTACCTGGTTTTAATATTAGGGTAATGCTGGTATCATAGAATGAATTAGGAAGTATCCCCTCTGCTTCTATTTCCTTGAAGAGATAAAAGAGAATTTGTATTATTTTTTCCTTATGTTTTTGTGGAATTCACCAATTTAAAACCATTTGAGCCCGATGCTTTCTTTGTTGGAAGAGTATTAATTATTGATTCAATTTATTTAATATATATGGACATATTTGGATGATTTCTCTTTGTATGAGTTTTGAAAGATTGTACCTTTGAAGCAATTAGTCCATTTCATCTAAGTTATCATATTGTGGGCATATGCTTCTTCATAATTTTCTTATTCTTTTAATGTCCATGAGATCAGAGTTATAGCCCCTCTTTCGTATCTGATATTAGTAATTTGTATCTTCTCCTCCTCCCTTTTGTTTTTCTTTATTAGCCTGGCTAGAGGTTTACCAAGTTTATTGAACTTTTTAAAAAAACAGATTTTGTTTTCTTTGATTTTGTCTATTTTGTTCATGTTTTCAAGTTCATCAATTTCTCCTCTGATTTTTATTATTTCTTTTTTTCTGCTTGCTTTATGCTTAAAAAAAAAAAAAAAACATTGCTCCTTTTCTTTTTTTCTAGTTTCCTAAGTTGGAAACTTCGGTTATTAATTTTAGATGTTTCTTCTTTTCTAATATATGCATTTAATGCTATAAATTCCCCTCTATGCACTTCTTTCGTTGTAACCCACAAGCCTTGATGTAAGTTGTATTTTCATTTTTATTTAGTCCAAAATATTTTTCATTTTCTCTTGAGACTTCTTTGACTCATGTGTTATTCCAAAGTGTACTGTTTAATCTCCAAATGTTCTGGAATTTTCTAGCTGTCCTTCTGTTATTGATTTCTAGCTTACTTCCATTGTGGTCTGAGAGCATATTTTGTATGGTTTCTGTACTTTTAAATTGGTTGAGGTGTGTTTTATGGTCCAGGATGTGACCTATCTTGGTGAATGTTCCATGTTAGTTTGAGAAAAATGTGTATTCTACTATTGTTGAATGAAAAAAGTAGTCTGTAAATGTCAATTAGACCCAATTGATTGGTGAGCCTGTTGAGTTCAAATATATCCTGACTAATTTTCTGTCTGATGAATGGGTCTGTTACTGAGAAAAGTGTGCTGAAGTCTTAAGTTATAACAGTGGATTTGTCTAGTTATTCTTGCGGTTCTTTCAGTTTTGCCTCATGTATTTTGGTGCCCTGTTGTTAGGTGCATACACATAAGGATTGTTATGTCTTCTTGTAGAACTGATCCCTTAATCATTAGGTAATGCCCTCCTTTACCCCCACTTCATCATCATAATTGGAGGATATTTTTACTGAGTGTAGAATTTTGGAAAGTTATTTTCCTTTAGCACACTGAAGATATCCTTTCACTGGCCTCTGGCTTCCACTGGGCCTTGAGAAGTTAGCTGTTAGTCTAGTGCTTCTTTATGATAATTTCTTTTTTCTCTATCCTCAATGTTTTCTTTTTATGTTTGGTGTTATGAGGTTTCCTTATGCTTGTCTTTCATTCTATTAATCGTGTTTTTTAAAAAGGAGAAGTTTTTAATTTTGATGAAGTCAAATTCGTATGTTTTTTTAAGGGATCTGTCTTTTGTCATCGTATCTAAGAAATCTCTACTTAACACCAGATCATGTAAGATTCTCTCTTATGCTTTAATTTAGATGTTTTGTAGTTTTATTTTTTACATTTAGGTCTATGATACATTTTGAGTTAATTTTTGTATGTGGATTGAGGTATGGATCAAAGTCCATTTGTTGTCATTGCGTATGGATACCCAATTGTTTCTTCACCCTGTTAAAAGGAATATTCTTTTTCCCTTGAATCATCTTTGTATCTTTGTTAAAAATCAGCTGTCTATGTGTGTGGGTCTATTTCTGGACTCTGTGTTCCATTCTATTTATCTATCTTTGTGTGTATCTTTGTTTTGTTTATTGTAGCTTTATAATAAGCCTTGAAACCAGGTAGTATTATTCCTCCAACTTTGACTTCTTTTTCAAAGTTGTTTATCTGTGTTCTTTACATTTCCATATTGACATTTAGAATCACTTTGTCAATTTCTACAAAAAACGACATGCTGAGAATTTGATTGGGATAATGGTTAAGTGCTACAGCTGCTAACCAAAGAGTCGGCAGTTCGAATCCGCCAGGTGCTCCTTGGAAACTCTGTGGGGCAGTTCTACTCTGTCCTATAGGGTCACTATGAGTCGGAATCGACTTAACAGCACTGGGTTGGGTACACTGATTTTATGATCAATTTGAGGAGAGTTGACATCTTAACAATATTGAGTCTTCTGATCCACGAACATAGTAACATGGTATACCTCTTCATTTATTTAGGTCTTCTTTAAATTTTTTCAGCAGTGCTTTTTAGTTTTCTGTGTAGAGGTCGTGCATATTTTTTGTCAGATTTATCCCTAAGTATTTCATTTTTTTGATGCTAGTTTAAATGATATTTTAAAATTATATTTTTTAATTGTTGCTAGTATATAGAAATGCTACATAGGTGATCATGTCATCTGCAAATAACAACAGATTTACTTATTCCTTTCCAAACTGGTTGCCTTTTCTGGAAGAGTTTGTGTAGAACCGATGTTATTCTTCTTATACTTTTGCAGAATTCACCAGTGAAAACATCTAGATCAGGACTTTTCTTTGTGGGAAGACTTTTAGCTATAAATTCAACTTTTGATATAGTTATAAGACTATTCAGGTTATCTTTTTTTTTTTTTTTTCTTCATTGTGCTTTGATAGTTTGTGCTTTTCAAGGAATTTTTTCATTTTTCTATGTTGTTGAATTTATTGGCATAATCATTTCCCTATTATTATTTTAATATTTGTCAAATTTGTAGTAATGTCATTTTTCTTATTCCTGAGTGTTAATTTGTTAAAGTGTAATTCCTGTAAGCAGCTTGTAGTTGAGTTGTGGTCTTTTATCGAATCTGACAATCTTTGAATGGGGTGTTTAGACAATTTACTTTTAATGTGATTATTGCTATGTTTAGATTTAAATCTATCATGTTGCTTTTTGTTTTCTGTTTGCTCCATCTGTTTTTATTCCCTTTTTTCCTCATTTTGATCATTAAGATATTTTTAGTCATTAAAAAGTCCTATCCAGAACTTCAATTTTATGTTCAATCCAAATCTTCTACCCTTCCCCTGCTCAGGTCTGACGTATGGCTAATGGGCCCTCTCCTGTTTCTTTTAGCTTTTTTACTTTTCCCTTTCTTTGTGCTGCTTCTGGATACTCCACTGTTGGGGTTGGGGGAAACTGGATCAGCAGTAAAAAGGCCATAAAACTTTTTTATTTAACAGTAACAATAGCAACGGAAGTCTTTGTTTTTATCTTATTTATGGACACCTCAAGTTAAACATAGCTTTAGATATTGGAAAGCAGACTCTAGTATTAGTCTGTTGGATTTAAATGCTAGACACAGTGGATGTCAGAACTTGGTATACAGTTGCTTACCTTAAATGGATTAGTTGTTAGTAATTTAATTATTCATCAAGTCATTATGAACTATGATACAGTGTTTGTTAAGGTAATGTGAATAGCTATAACAAATGAACTTAATAAAGGTTTATTTTGTCATCTGTGTAATGTCCAAAATTGGTTCTCTTTCAATAGACAACTCTCTTCTAAGTAGTGATTCAGAGCCCTGGGCTCCTCCCATCTTTGGTTCTGCCTAAGGTTGCTGTACCCACCTGCAGGAAGCTGGCATTGCTCAGGGACATATTTTAATAGGCTTAGGGCTGGGGGGTGGCTTATATCACTTACCTTCATATTCCATTGACTAGGCCTCAGTTATACTAAACTGCAAGGGAGGCTGGGAAATGTGGTATAGTTGTGTGCCAAATGAGAAGAAAAAAGGTGTGGTGAACAGCTAGCTAGTCTCTGCACAGAAAAGTTTCCTTGTGACAAGCATTGCATATATTTAAACTTGAAACTAAAGCCCAGTGAACATGGCTTCTCATCTCCTTTTTCTATGGCAATGTGTTGACATCATAGAGCCAGGTCATTTACTCCTAACCCAGCCCTCAATGAGTACATTGCTTTGTGGGAAAAAAAAAAAAAAAAAAATTACTCAACACCAAAGATCTCTGAAGCTGCCAATCTTGAATTTTTAAGAAAGTATCATAAAGGGATCATGCCATTGTAATGAACATTTTAAGCAGAAAAGAGCAGACAATAGCATACGTATTAAAGTCAAGCAGTAATTTCTTTATATTGTATGAAATCCTGTTTTTTTTTTTCTTTTCAAATTAACTCTTGAATGTCTTTTTAAGGATTTTTTTTTTTTTTGAAATAGGAACATGAAGTTTAATTTTCTGGAGTTCTGATTTCAGACAGAAAGGCATTTGTATAAAGAGTCTTTTAGAGTGTTTATACTTGTCTCTGTATTTAGTATGTTTCTTACAAAATCTCAGGCTCTGGAGTCATAGGGCGCTCAGGGCCAGGGACTTTAGTTTAACATGAGTTTAATGGTTTGGCCCCAGCTCTCATCTGGGTTTGTACAGCAGTCATGCCTTGCATGTCGTGTAGTCATTAGTTGGCATGAGATGGTCCTGCTGCTTGTGTTGTCTTATAATTATTTGTAAGTTAGACTTCTGTAAAATGACTGTGTCCACTTGAAGAATTTAAGGGAAAACCGCTTGTGGGGACTATAGCAACTGAGAATCAGAAACTCTAGGATCCTATGTTGTAACTCTCTTACCCACTTAGTTACCTAGAATACTGATACACTTCATGATTTGAGGGCTGTCTTTATGGAAATGGTCTGTATGTTGGCCAAACCAGCTCTGAGCAATCTGTTGTAAACTTCATATTCTAACTTTATTACCAAATATTTTGCCCATTAACTTGAGGTCTTAAGTGTGTCTTAGCTTTTTTTTTTTTTTTTAACATACTGTTGTCGTCAGTAGTGACATCTATTTTAACTCATATGCTAGGAGGTAAGGTTAATAGCTTAATTTAGTTTGACAGAGTTATGCTAAATGCTTACCATGTGCCAGGCATCTGGAATCAAAGATATATAGAGATTAGCCACTTGCTGAGCCTCAGAAGACTATCAGATGACTTTTGGGTGACAAGGTGACCATATTTTGGCCAAAAAGGAGACTTAAAAGAAACTAAAAAAGTAAATATTGTAGAATGTTAGAAGAATCTAAGTGCCAAGGAGAAAAATTAATGGAAATAGAAAGTTTAAGCATGCTGGGTATTACAAATTTAAATGGGGTGATCAGGGAAGGCCTCACTGATTATGTGAAATTTGAACAAAAACTTGAAGAAGCTGAGGGAAGACCATACCAGCTAGAGAGAACAGCAATGATAAGGCCTCTTCAGCTGACATATTTGAGGAATAGCAAAGAGGCCAACTTGTGGGACTGGTCAGACTAAACAAGGGAAGCACAATAGGAAATGAGGTCAGAGAAGCTGAGTTCAGTGATGCGGACAGAAGTGAAGGGGAGCAGAGGGGAATAGGCACTGACCAGGATCATAACCAGAATTGTGTGATATCCTGGAGGCCAAGTGAAAAAAGTGTAGCAAGGAGGAGGGAGTGATGAACTGTGTCAAATGATGCTGATGGGTCATGTAAGATACAGTCTGAGAACTGATTATGGATTCAGCTTTGTACTGATTAGTGGTGGAGTGGAGAGGAAAAGCATGACTGTAATGGGATCAATAGTGAATGGAAGCAGTATTGTATGAAAGGAGAGAAGTTTAGCACTCCCCTTGACAAGGACGGAGGAAACCATTGGGCGTTACAGCATGCATAGGGTTAAGGCTTTGCTACCTACTTTATGGTATCAAACTACAGTTTTTATTTCAAGGTAACCACAAAGAAAGCTAATGAATCTACCCATCAAAATAAAAAAGAAGAAAAACATAAAATCTCAATAAACACAAAATCAACAATAATGAAAGAAATGAAAAGAATATACATAAACAAAAAGAGCTCAGCACAGAAGATTAAGTGGAACCAAGAAACTGTCAACACCACACACACAAAAGATAACAATACAACAAAATGACAGTAGTGAACTCATACCTATTGATAATTACACTGAATGCAATAGGCTTCAATGCACCAGTAAAGAGACAGAATGGATTAAAAAAAAAAAAAATGATCCATCTATATGCTCTCTATAAGAAACATACCATAAGACAAAGTCACAAACAACTAAAACTCAAAGGACAGAAAACATATATCAAGCAACAATAACCAAAAAAGAGCAGGAGTGGCAATATTAATCTCTGACAAAAAAGACTTTAAAGCAAAATCCACCTTAAAGGATAAGCAAGGACACTGTATGAGGCACCAGGAAGACATAACCATAATAAATATTTACACAATCAATGACAGGGCCCTAAAATACATAAAACAAACTCTTACAGCATTGAAAAGAGAAACAGACAATTCCATAGTAATAGTAGGAGACTTCAACACAATACTTTTGGTGAAGGACAGAACATTTAGGAAGAAACTGAGTAAAGATACAGAAGGTCTAAATGCCACTATCAACCAGCTCAACCTCATAGACATATACAGAACAGTCTATCCAACAGCAGCAAAGTATACATTCTTTTCCAGTACACATGGAATATTCTCCAGAATAGACTACATTAAAAAAAAAAAAAAAGCCTCAACAAAATCTGAAACAAGGAAATAATACAAAGCATGTCCTCTGATCACAATGCCATAAAAGTAGAAATAACAGGAACGGCAAGGAATGAAATGACATACATGGAAACTGAATGACACATTGCTTAAAAACTACCAGGTAATAGGAGAAATCAAGGATGCAATAAAAAAATTCATAGAATCAAATGAGAATGAAAACACATCATACCAAAACCTTTGGGACACAGCAAAAGCAGTGCTTAGAGGTGAATTTATAGCAATAAACACACACATCAAAAAAGAAGAAAGGGTCAAAATCAAAACATTAACCCTACAACCTGAACAAACAAAAAGAAAGCAGCAAAAGGAGCCCACAGTCACCAGAAGAAAGTAAACAATAACGATTAAAGCAGAAATAAATGAAATAGAGAACAGAAAAACAATAAAAAGAATCAAGACCAGAAGTTGGTTCTTTCAAAGGATCAACAAAATCGATAAAAGCAATTGGTCAAATTGGCAAAAGAAAAACAGGAGAGGAAGCAAATAACCCCAATAAGAAATGAGATGAGTGATATCACAACATAATCAAATGAAATAAAAAGGATCATAATCACAGAGTGGTATGAACAATTGTACTCCAACAAATGTGGAAACCTAGAGGAAACAGACAAATTTCTAGAACATACTACATACCTAACCTAACACAAACTGAAGTAAAAAAAATTAAACATACACAGAACAAAAGAAGAGATTGAAGAGGTAATAAAATTCCCAACAACAACAAAAAAAAAACCCTGGCCTGGATGGCTTCACTGGGGAGTTCTACCAAACTTTCAGAGAAGAACTCACACCAATACTACTCAAACTATTTCAGTGAACAAAAAAAGTTAGCAACACCCCTGCAGTTACTCCATGAAGACAGTATAACCCTGACACCAAAGCCAGGCAAAGACACCACAAAAATAGGAAACTACAGACCAATATCCCTTATGAACATGTTGTTGTTATGTGCTGTCGAATTGGTTCTGACTCATAGCAACCCCATAGGATAGAATAGAACTGCCCCATAGGGTTTTCAAGGAGTGGCTGGTGGATTTGAACTGCTGACCTTTTGATTAGCAGTCAAGCTATTAACCCCTACGCCACCACGGTTCCCTCAAGAACATAGACACAAAAATCCTGAACAAAATTCTAGCCGATAGAATTCAACAGAATATAAAAAAAAAAAAATTATGACCAAGTGGGATTCATACTGGATATGCAAGGATGGTTCAATATTAGAAAATCAGTCAATGTAATCCACCATATAAATAAAACAAAAGAACCACATGATCATCTCAGTCTACACAGAAAAGGCATTTGACAAAGTCCAACACCCATTCCTGATAAAAACGCTCAGCAAAACAGGAATAGAAGGAAAAGTCCTCGACATAATAAAGGGCATTTATACAAAACCAACAGCCAACACCATTCTCAACAGAGACTGAAAGCTTTCCCCTTGAAAATGGGAACCAGACAAAGATGCCCTTTATCACCACTCTTATTCAACATTGTGCTGGAAGACCTCACTAGATCGCTAAGACAAGAAAAAGAAATAAAGGGCATCCAAATTGGAAAGGAAGAGGTAAAACTGTCCCTATTCACAGATGATAGGATCTTATACAGAAAAAAAAACCCCAAAGGATTCACAAGAAGCCTACTGAAACTAATAGAAGATTTCAGCAAAGTGGCAGGATATAAGATTAACATACAAAAATCAGTTGGATTCCTCTTCATTGACAAAGAGAACTTTGAAAAGGAAATCAGGAAATCAATAGTATTTACAATAGGCCTCAAAAGATAAAATACTTTGGAATAAATCTAACCAGGAATGTAAAAGGCCTATACAAAGAAAACTACAAAACACTACTGCAAGAAATCAAAAGAGACCTATGTAAGTGGAAAAACATACCATACTCATGGATACTCAAAATCATGAAAATGTCAATATTACTCAAAGTAATCTACAGATATAATACAGTCCTAATCCAAATTCCAATGGTATTTTTTAATGAGATGGAGAAACGAATCACCAAATTTATAGGAAAGGGAAGAAGTCCTGGAGAAGTAAACATTATTGAAGAAGAACAAAGTGGGAGGCCTCACACTCTCTGATCTTAAAATCTGCTATACAGCCATGGTAATCAAAGCAGCCTGGTACTGGTACAATACACATAGACCAATGGAAAAGGGTTGAGAACTCAGATGTAAATTTACCCATTTTTTTTTTTTTTTTTTTTTATGGGCAGCTGATATTTGACAAACGACCAAAGTTCATTAAATGGGGAAAAGGTTGTCTCTTTATTAGTGGTTCTGGCATAACTAGATGTCCACCTGGAAGGATCCATACCTCACACCATAT
This sequence comes from Elephas maximus indicus, assembly GCF_024166365.1. NCBI lineage: Eukaryota > Metazoa > Chordata > Mammalia > Proboscidea > Elephantidae > Elephas > Elephas maximus. The sequence goes on along the minus strand of NC_064832.1, from coordinate 27,753,166 downwards.
ACAAAAAAACTAACTAAAAATGTATCAAAGACCTAAATATAAAAAAGTAGGGACAATGCAAGGGGCCTTAATACATGGCATAAATAGAATACAAACCATAACTAACAGGGCACAAACACCAGAAGAGAAACTAGATAGCTGGAAGCTTCTAAAAATTAAAACTTAAGCTCATCAAAAAACTTCACAAAAGAGTAAAAAGAGAACCTAAAGAATGTGGAAAAATTATTGGCATATCTGACAAGAGTCTAATCTGTAAAATCTACAAAATACTTCAACACCTCAATAACAAAAAGACAATCCCTTAAAAAATGGACAAAGGATACGAACAGACACTTTATGAAAGAAGACATTCAGGTGGTCTGCAGACACATGAAGAAATGCTCCTGACCATTTAGCCATTAAAGTCAAAACCTGTTACCCTTGAGTTGATTCCATCATTAGCCATTAAAGAAATGCAAATCAAAACTACAGTGATTAAAAAATGGGCAAAGGGTATGAACAGACACTTCACCAAAGAAGACATTCAGGCAGCTAACAGATGCGTGAGGAAATGCTCACGTTCACTGGCCATTAGAGAAATTCAAATCAAAACTACAATGAGATACCATCTTACTCCAATAAAGCTGGCATTAATCCAAAAAACATAAAATAATAAATTTTGGAGAGGTTGTAGAGAGACTGGAACACTTATACACTGCTGGTGGGAATATAAAATGGTACAACTACTATGGAAATTGATTTGGTGCTTCCTTAAAAAGCTAAAAATAGAACTACCCTACAATCCAGGAATCCCACTTCTTGGAATATATCCTAGAGAAATAAGTGCCTTCGCACTGACAGATATATGCATACCCATGTTCACTGCAGCACTGTTTATAATAGCAAAAAGATGGAAGCAACCAAGGTGCCCATCAATGGATGAATGGATAAATAAATTATGATATATTCACACAATGGAATACCACTCAATGATAAGGAACAATGATGAATCTGTGAAACATTTCATAACATGGAGGAATCTGGAGGGCATTATGCTGAGTGAAATTAGTCACAAAAGGACAAATATTGTATGAGACCACTATTATAAGATCTCAAGAAATAGTTTAAACACAGAAGAAAATATTCTTTGATGGTTACAGGGTGGGGAGGGAGGAAGAGGTGTATTCACTGATTAGATAGTAGACAAGAAGTATTTTAGGTGAAGGGAAAGACAACACACAATACAGGAGAGGTCAGCACAACTGGACTAAACCAAAAGCAGTTTCCTGAATACAGCCGAAGGCTTTGAAGGCCAGAGTAGCAGGAGCGGGGGTCTGGGGAACCATGGTTTCAGGGGACATCAAGGGCAATTGGCATAACAAAATGTATTAAGAAAACATTCTGCGTCCCACTTTGGTGAGTGGAGTCTGGGGTCTTGAACTCAGGGTCAGCTCGTGTAGAGCCTCACAGGCCACTTAAGATGCATCAATTGGTCTCAACCCACCTTGAGCAAAGGAGAATGAAGAACACCAAAGACACAAGGTAATTATGAGCCCAAGAGACAGAAAGGGCCACATAAATCAGAGACTACATCAGCCTCAGACCAGAAGAACTAGAGGGTACCTGGCTACCACCGATGACAGCCCTTACAGGGAACACAACAGAGAATCCCTGATGGAGTAGGAGAACAGTGGGATCCAGACCTCAAATTCTTGTAAAAAGACCAGACTTAATTGTCTGACTGAGACTAGAAGGACCCTGGAGGTCATGGTCCCCAGACCTTCTCTTAGCCCAAAGCTGGAACCATTCCCAAACCCAACTCTTCAGACAGGGATTGGACTGGACTATAAGACAGAAAATGATGCTGGTGAGGAGTGAGCTTCTTGGCTCAAGTAGACACATGAGACTATGTGGGCCGCTCCTGTCTGGAGGGGAGATCAGAAGGCAAAGGGGGACAGGAGCTGGCTGAATGGACATGGGGAATACAAGGTAGAGAGGAGGAGTGCTCTGTCTCATTAGGGAGAAAGCAACTAGGAGTACATAGGAATTATACAAATTTTTGTATGAGAGACTGACTTGATTTGTAAACTTTCACTTAAAGCACAATTAAAAAAAAAGTAAAAAGAAAAACTGCAATGAGATACCATCTCACCCCGACAATACTGGCACGAATCAACAATAACAATAAATAACTAATGTTGGAGAGGTTACAGAGAGACTGGAACTCTTATGCACTGCTGGTGGGAATGTAAAATGGTACAACCACTATGGAAAATGGTGTGGCGCCTCCTTAAAAAACTAGAAATAGAAATATCATATAATACAGCAATACTAGGAGTACTAGGAATATATCCTAGAGAAATAAGAGCTGTCACATGAATAGATATATGTACACCCATGTTTATTGTAGCACTATTCACAATAGAAAAAAGATGGAAACAACCTAAGCACCCATTAACAGATGAATGGATATACAAATTATGGTACATACCCACAATGAAATACTATGCAATGATAAAGAACAATGATAAATCCACCAAACATCTTACAACATGGATGAATGTGGAGGGCATTATGCTTAGTGAAATAAATCAATCACAAAAGGACAAATATTATATGAGACCACTATTATAAAAACCAAAAAAAAGGTGAAGGGAAAGGCAATACACAATATCGGGGAAATCAACAAACTTGACTAAGGGAAAGTCATAGAAATTTCCTAGACACATCCAAACACCTTGAGGGACCAAGCTGCTAGTACTGAGGTCTGGGGGGCCGTCAAGGTCAATTGGCATAACATAGGTCATAAAGAAAATATTCTATATCCTACTTTGGCGAGAGGCCATCTAAGTTACATCTATTGGTTCTATCCCATCCAGAGGAAAAGAAAATGAAGAAAACCAAAGATACAAGGAAAATATTAGCCCAAAGGACTAAAGGACCACATGAACCACAACCTCCAACAGCCTGAGCCCAGAAGAACTAGATGATGCCCAGCTACTACCACCTACTGCTTTGATAGGGATCACAATAGAGAGTACTAGACAGAGCGGGAGAAAAATGTAGAACAAAATGCAAATTCACAAAAGAAGACCAGACTTCCTGGCCTGACAGAGACTATAGGCACCCCCCAAGACTGTGGCCTGTGGACACCCTGCTAACTCAGAACTGAAGCCACTCCCAAAGCCCCTTTTCAGAAAATGATTAGACAGGCCTATAAAACAGTAACACAAATGAGGAACGTGTTTCTTAGTTCAGTCACATATATGAGACCAGACTGCAGGAAAGGATGGGAAAACTGGGTGAGTGGACATGGGTTCCTGGGGTGGAAAGGCAGAGAGTGCTGTCACATTGTGGAGATTGCAACGGACGTCACAAAGACAATATGTGTATAAATTTTTGAATGAGAAACTAACTTGGGCTATAAACTTTCACCTAAAAAACAATAAAATTACAAATAATTGCAATATAAGTAGGGAAAAAAGGAGTGAGTGGCAGCAGAGGAAGCATATCTCTTTGAGGAGTTTCATTGCAGTGGGGCGGTAGATATGGGAAATGGAGCCAAGAGAGGTTTTTTTTTTTTTTAAAAAAAAGAACAGAGAAATTGTAGCATGTTTGTATGCTGATGAGAATAATTCAGGAGAGAGAGAAATGCTGATGTCAGTGAGCTAGAAGAGAGAATAGTGGTGAGAGGGGAGAGGCTGGCCTTAAATGGGAGCATGGTCAGGGCATCCGTGGAGAGGGCAGAGTAAATGGGCGCATCTGCTGGTAGGTGGGTGATGACAGAGGTGACAGCAGGTAGAACTATCTTCTAATTGCTATTGTTTTCTCAGTACAATAGGGAGCAAGTTACAAGCTGGGAGTAGGAATGGGAGAGGATCTTTGGAACATTAAGGAAAAAGAGCAGGTGTGAAGTAATTGTGAGAGAGTGAGAGAGGATGGACCAGGGAATGTCACAGTTATTGCTAGGCAGTACTTAGGTGGTCATGGAAACAGAAGCTTTAAAGTATGGTAAGAATTGAGGTCTGTGAGAACTTGGGGTCAGCTCGTGTAGAGCCTCACAGGTCATAATAACGACTTTGGATTTCATGCTAAGTGAGATGGGCAGCCCTTGGAGGGTTTGAGCAGTGGAGTGACATAATCTGACTTAGGTTTTAAAGGGATCACTTTGACCACTCTGTGGGATATACCTGCAGGAAAGGAAGTAGGAAAACGGTTAGTTCCATGTTCTAAGTGAAAGATGATGATGGCTTGAACTGGGATGGAAGAGCTGGAGGTGGAGAGAAGGGGTTGGATCTGAGATGTATTTTGAACGTAGAGCTAACAGGATTTGCCAGTTAAAAGCGGAATATGAGAAAAAGAAAGGCACCAAGGGCGAACTTGAGGTTTAATCATGAGCAACCTATGAATGGTAGTGTCAATTACATAATCAGGTTTCTCAGCCCCCAAACCACATTTGAGACCAACACTAACTGTGCCACTAATGGTCTCACATTTTGGACACGAAGGCAACTGATTTTGGCATGAACACAGTATAAAGGAGGTCTAAGATGTGCAGTTTTTCTCAGTATTTTAGAATATTTTAATTTTCTGAGTCCAAGATTAGTTAAAAAAAAATTTTTTTTTAAGTAGGTATCAATTTAACGTAAACTCTAGAAATGTCTTCTTCTTCAACAATGACAGAATTCAGTTAATAGCCTGGAGCTAGTTAGAGTTTTCCAAACAATAAAACAAAGTGTATTTATTTTAATGGGGAAGGTCTGCTCTGTCCATTCAGTATTTTAGTGTTTTCACTTTTCCCTTCTTTAAAACTTGAGTAAAACTATAAATGTCTGAAAAATGGATATGCCACCAACTTGCAGAAGAAAGATGCCATTTTGCCTCCCCTTCCTGAAGATCAGCTTGTCTCAGTTTTCCCATTCTCTGTTTTCTTGAATTTTTACTAGGTTTCTGACTGGACCAACCCAACTACATACCCTCTTGACACTTCCTTTTTTTCCATCAGCTCACTTTCAGAACTATCAAAAAACGTTGGTGTCCTCACTCCTGCCCCCTTAAACTTAGAGATTTCAAATGTTTCCATTTAACAGCTCACTAACCAGAGAAGACCTAACAAAAAGATGCTAAAATGTTTCCCAGAAAGTGCAGTTCAGTCATTTTCTTTATTGTATTTGTAAATGGTGCCATTGGGACTAAGGGAGGAAATGAATGTATTGCAGAGGAATCTTTGTTTTGTGGCTTGGGGAGATCAAGAAGAAAAATAGTACCTGGATCTTTTATTAATGTCTTCAATTTGTTTCTTCTGGTCTGCTTTCCTCTCAGCAGGGTGAATGGTTAATTTCAGGTGAAAGGAAGCAAGTCCTTTATTGCCTTTCCCTATAATCAGGCTCTCAACATGAACTTGATGGCTCCAATTGTTGGTGTCTTAAATTGTAAACAGCTGTCAGGTTTGTGGATTGGTGCTGGGGCGGAAAAGCCCACAGTGGTGGTATTTCAGAAGCAGGGGCAATGTAGCGTACAAATCAAGGGCTTAGGCGCTGGAGTCCACTTGGGTACAGAGGCTAGTGTCATCACTGTCTAACAGACTGGGTCACGAAGTCTTTTCGTGCCTGGTGGTACATATAGTGACCGTGAAGTTTTTCAGTCTCTGGGGTTTATTGGCAAACTGTTGTACCACTGATAGTGCATGCTGCCACCAAGCAGGGGCCTTGGTGACTCTTTGAAACTGAAGGAACGGGCGTGGGCTACAAATTAGTTTTTGCAGGGTACTAGATCAGGTATCTGAATTTTTGGTAGGAAAAATAGAAATTTTAAAAAGTTTTATTCATTACACACATCTACCAATAGATCTGGAGCATAATTAGTGCTACTTCATATGTACCACTAAACACTTAGGGTAGGCTTCTGGGAGGGGCAAGGAAAAAATGCCATACTGCTTACCAAAAATTCAGACATGCGCAATGATCCATCATGCTTCCATTAATGAAAACATATGGTATCAACAAAAAATTCAAAGCAGAAAATAACTGGGTCACCAAAGGGTTAACCTCTCTGAGCCTCAGTTTACTCATCTGTAAAATAGGGGTAATTATGCTTTTGTTATAGGGTTGTTGTGAAGATAAAAACTAGGTAATATCTTAAGCCCTGCACGTAATAAATCACCAATAGTTGGTAGCTATTTTCATTTTTTAGTTCATGAATTTGTTGTTTGAGCAGATAAGGTTTAGACTGAAGAGATTGGCACTTTGCTTTCTCTGAGCGCCCCTGAAGGACTAGACCAATGGTTTGTTCTTTTTTTTTTTAATTTGTGTTCAATGGATGAGCAAACAGGTTAAGAAAGGGTAAGTGATGTGTTCGAATTCACACAGCTAGTGGAGGCAAAGGAGGTAGTAATGATTCAGTGGTGGGATTCTCCTTCCATGCAGGAGACCGGGGTTCAATTCCTGGCTGATGCACCTCATGTGCGGTCAACACCTGTCTGTCGGTGGAGGTTATTTGTTGTTATGATGCTGAGGAGGGTTCAGCAGAGCTTCCAGACTAAGATGGACTAGAAAGTAAGGTCTGGCGATCTACTTCTGAAAATCAGCCAGTGAAAACCCTATGAATCACAAATGTCTGATCTGCAACTGATCATGAGGATGGTACAGGACGAAGTGGTGTTTTGTTCCATTGTGCGAGGGGTCACCATGAGTCAGGGCTGGCTTGACAGCAGGTAACAACAATGGGGGCAGAATGAGGGTGCAAATTCCAATTGCTGTGACTCCAAACCAGGGTGGCTGCTCAGCCCAACTGCAGCAGCTTTCCGTTACCCTGCACTGCCTCCCAAGCCCACTCCTGTCTGCTCAACTGCAGGGGAGCAGAGTGAGAGACACCAGGCAATGGTACATCTCATCACTGCAAAGGTTCTGGTTGGAACTCTCTGGCTCCAGAGCACCTGACTGTCCCAAATCCCTCCTCAAAGGCAAGCTGGGAGGTTGGCACTGGCTCCACCTGCTTGAGTCACTACAGCTGACATTTGTTGATGACTCTCTGGGTGGGGTGCACGCTTCTTTTCTCCTTTCTCCCTGCTCTCCCTGCCTCCAGTCCTGCCTGCCTCTTGCCTGCCTCCTGCCCACCCTACCCCAGCAGCCAGGGTAGAGTGATCTAAGGAGCAAATGAAAAACACGTCTTTCCCTTGCTTAAAAATAATTGTCTAGATAACACATTCCTCCAGTCAAAAAATCGATGATCATGAAAAGATTTATAACAAAATGTCTTCTTCCCACTGCTATCTGCCATCTACCTAGTCCCCACCCTTCACCTTCCACATGTAACCACAGTTTTAGTTTTGTGTGTGTGTGTCTCCTTCAGAATTTTTTTTTTTTTTGGTGTGTTTTAGATGAAGGTTTACAGAACAAATTAAACAATTCATACACATATTGTTTTGTGACATCGCTTACCACCCCCATGACATGTCAACAGTCTCCCCTTTTCCACCTTGTGTTCCCCATTACCAGCTTTCCTATCCCCTCCTGCCTTCTCATCCTTGCCTCTGGACCGGTTTGCCCATTTAGTCTTGTTTTGTTTTAGGGTCTGTCTCATCTATGGTGAAGGGGGAACCTCAGGAGTGATTTCATTACTGTGTTACAAGGGTATCCGGGGGCCATGCTCTCAGGGCTTCTTCAGTCTCTCTCATATCAGTAAGTCTAGACCAATGGTTCCTAATGCGTTATCTCTAGGTCAGTGGCATCAGCATTACTGGGAAACTTGCTAGAAATACAAATTCTTGAACCCCACCCCAGATCTACTGAATCGGAAACTTTGGGGTGGGTCTTAACAATCTCTTATAACCTCTCTTGCCAGACATTTATCCACTGTAAGAAACAACTTTGGATTTTGTTGATACTCTCTATTTGCTCTTTTGTTTCTATTTTATTGTTTTCTTCTCTTACCTTTATTCTCTTTTTTCCCCCTTTGAGTTTACTTTGTAGCTTTTAGATGCCTTTTTGAATTGAATGTATTAATTATCAATTTTCAACCTTTCTTTTCCTAATATGAATTCAACTCTTTATATTTTCTTATGGGTATCACTTTAGCTGCATACTGCAAACGCTCCCATTATTTAATTCTAAATATGTCATAGTTTCCATTACAATTCTTCTTTGACCCTTGAATTATTTAGAAATATGTTTTTAGTTTCAAAATATATGAATTAAATGTTTTTATTGATTCTTAATTTTAGTGCATTACTTTAGAGAATGTGGCCTACATATCATTTCTTGGGTATTTGCTGAGATTTTCTTTATTTAATTCAAGGGCGATTTTTGGAATCGTTTCATGTGTACTTGAAAAAACTGGCATTCTCTATGTGACATGTATTTATTAAATCAAGCTTGTTTGTTCTGTTGTTCAGCTCTTCCATATCTGTCTTCATTCTTTCAATCTGTTTGAGGAATGTTAAAATATTTCACTATAATTCTGACTTGTCAGTTTTTTTGTAACTCACCAACATATGATTATGTATTTTCAGGTTATCTGGTTAAGTGAATATAGCCAAATGGCTATAGGGGTGGGTACAGATGTAGAAAATAAGGATTTGGCAGGTGTCAAACACCAGAGATAAAATCCAGACAAGAGCAGAGGAAGAAAAGCTTTTTTCAGATTAAAGAGGTGACACAAGAGAAGTGCCAGGTCATGCCTGCCAAGTCAGTGAGAGGTAGACCCAAGCTAGGGACTCTGTGCTATAGGAGGAGGGAGTGCGTGGGAGTGGAGGGGGCCAGGATGAAGTCAGCCGATGTAACTAGGGGTTGATTGTTTTTAACTGCTACTGTATCTGTGTATGGAGTCCCTGGTGCTGCAGATGGTCAAACACTGAGCTACTAACCTGAAGCCTGGCAGTTTGAACTCACCTAGTGGCACCCCAGAAGGCAGTCCCGGAGGTCTGCTTCTGAAAGGCCACAGCCGTGAAAACCCTGTGAAGTACAGTTCTAATCTGAACATGCGGGGTTGCCATGAGTTGGAATCAGCTCCATGGTAACTGCTATAAATGTGTATTTCTTTGAAAGGAGTTAGATTTGAAAGTTGCTATCTGCATTGGGTCCTGCTAGGAAGGAATCCTTTGTGTTGACTGAAGTACATCAGAGCAACTTCTAACATTTAATTTATTTCTACCCACACTTTTATTTTGGAAGGACATTCCTGATTTTTTTGTATACTTCTTTTTAAAATCTTGATATCATGTTTCATATTGCCTTTTGTATTTGGTGGCCCAGGAGGATGAATTATTCCAATTGTTTTACTTAACCGACTGTTATCGTCTGGAGGGAACTTTAGCAAGTTCAACTTACCTGGGTAGCCTTTCCCTCTGAGATTTTGTTTCTGGTCAACTTCACTGAGCAGGAATCTTCCTAAAATAGTACTCAGCTTATCTGTAGAGGAAACCTTTGCATCTTAAATAAAACACTCAGCTAGCAGGGTCATGCCTGGCTCTGTTTCTCTTCACCAGTGCTTCTAGATCCATTTGCCAAGCCTGAGCTTGCAGACTCAGACATTTTGGAGGAATACTAAAAGTAAGTGTGCTTTTCACTGAATGTGAAAATAGCATTTTGTTGAAGGCTATTTTGCGCATTGGCTCCAAAGTAGTTTACTTTGGGGAGCAGAGACCAAGTCTGAGATATTAAAGACTGAAAGGAAACTACCTTTCTCTCTCTTTTTTAAGTACATATAGCTATAAGCAATTGACAAAAGGATGTTTGTGATAAAAACTATTCTTCGACTCTGACAGTGACATTCTCTGCGGTAAAATATGTCATTCTCTCATAAAAAATCATAGAGAGTACATAAACCTTCTCCTCTAATTTCTTTATTTCTTTCAGGTCCCTTGATTTTGGGTGAAAAAAAGCAAGCAAAGTTTATGGTGAGGTTTATTTTAGTAAAGTAGACAAGTACCCAACTGATTCAAGAATCTGTTCTTTCCCAAATCCATACAAACATTTATCTCCTTTATTTAGTTTATGCAAACGAAAGAGACTCGTGGGAGTGTGTGTGCCAAATACTCTGTATAATTGCACAGTTTTAAATTTCAGGATTCTAGTAAAGATTCAGTATCTAAGATGATGTGACATTTTTAGTTCCCCAAAACCTTATAACAAGCTTTACAAATTCTGCAGTTGAGTCTCTTTCCTCTTTGGTTATTTTCACGCCATCAGATTTTGCTGCTCCTTTTTTTTTTAATTCTTCATGCTCATGTGTAGATCTAGTGCCAAATCCCTTCTATGAATATCCGCTCTTTTTCCAAATTCAAAAATGTAGACTCGAAATGATTAAATTAAACAGCAGTTAATCCGAGAGTTAAGTTTTCAGGGGAGGAAAGAAGAAGAGTCCAATTAGATAGCATTCACTTTAAAATTATTAATTATACCACCTCCAGAATAACATAACCCAAGTGTACTCACCAGACTTTGATTGGAAGTCTCTTTGAAAAATTCCTCAGAATTAATTTTAAACTCAGGTTCTTTCCAGGGAAGGTCCTTAATGCTGGGGTTTCAGGCCGACTTCCTGTTACTGTTCCCACATATAACTTGTTTTTGGTTGTCAGCAACTTTTCTCCTGCCAAATTGAAAGTGGTCTAGTTATCCTGCTTGTGTTGGTAGAGTGTGAACCTTCTTAGCTTGCTTGTACATACTTAGCTGGGAATGGCCATGCTGTTTTCTCTACACCTCTACTTCTGTCCATCTGACAGAGGGCAAAACAACCCATAGCTTCCATACACTTTACCTGACAAAACGTCTTTAAGCTGGCTAGAGGTTGTCCGTTTAAAATACAGTGCTTGTCCATAATATTCACTAAGGAAAATTATCTATACCCTCACTTCTTTCCCTAACAACTTATTAATTGAAAGTAAGAAATTTATATAAAATTAAAGGTCTAAAACTTGTTTGGTCACTAAATTGTCTGGAACACCTATAGTTTGAATGCACGTTGCTCAACAATGTAGGTGATACCACATTGCACAAATTAGGAGAGATGAGACGTGTACACTAGCAACTACAATTCCAAGCAGTAGGCAACAAGGACCCTACGGAACAGTAGAGACAGTAAGTGTTAACAAAGTGATACTTCCTGGCCAGGGAAGGCTTCTAAAGTAAGTTGCATTTGTGTTAAGCCTTAAGAGGTGGATAGGAAATATCAATGAACATTTAAGTTCTACTGGACTACTTTATGTTGTGTTTTCATTTTAATTTAACTTAAGTATTTTCTGATTTCTCTCTTGATTTCTTGATCCATTGATTGTTTAGTAGACTGTTATTTAATTTCTACATATTTGGGTATTTTTCCAGTTTTTCTTTTGTTATTAATTTCTAATTTCACTCCATTGTTGTTAAGAAAGATATACTTTGTATGATTTCAATCTTTTTAAAATTTCCTTCCTCAATTCCTCCATTACAGGTTTTTTTTTTTTTTTGTACTCAGTTGATTTTTTTGTTGTGTACATTCTTCTTTCCTTTTCTGTATACTTTTTAGTTATTTTCTTAGTGGTTACCTTGGGGATTACAATTAACATCTTCATCTTGCAACAACCTAATCTGAATAATATCAATTTAGTTTCAATAGTATTCAAACTATACATCTCCATTCCTCCTTTTTTATAACATTGTTGTAACAGATTACATCTTTATACATTGTGTGCCCATTAACATAGATTTATAATTATTGTTTTACGCATTTGCCTTTTAAATCCTATAAGAACAACAGAGCAGTTACAAATAAAAAATACAACAATGCTTGGTGCTTTATTTGCCTGTGTAGTTACCTTTACCAGTGTTCTTTATTTCTTCATATGGCTTTGAGTTACTATCTGGTATCCTTTCATTTCGGCCTAAAGGACTTCCTTTAACATTTATTGTAGAGCAGGTCTAGTGGTAACAAATTCCCTTAACTTTTGTTTATCTGGGAATGTATTAGTTTCTCCTTCAGATTTGCAGGATAGTTCATCAGATATAGAATTATGGGTTAACAGTTTTTCTCCTTCAGTATTTTAAAGATGTTGTTGCATTGCCTTCTGGCCTCCATAGTTTCCGATGAGAAATCAGCCCTAATCTTGTTGAAGCTCCTTTATTTATGATAAGTCTTTCCTCTGTCGCTGCTTGCACAATTCTCTCTTTGTCTTTGTCCTTCAACAGTTCAACTATAATGTGTCTTGGTGAGGATCTCTTTGAGTTTATCTTGCTTTGAGTTCACTGAGTTTCTTGAATGTGTTCTATCAGATTTGGAAAGTTTTCAACCATTATTTCTTCAAATATTTTTTTCTGCAACTTTCTCTCTCTCTCTCCTCCTTCTGGGATTTCCTAATGCGTATGTTAGTCCACTTGATGGTGCTCCACAGGCCATTCAGGCTCTATACCTTTTTTTTTCATTCTTTTTCTTTCTATCCCTCAGACTTGATAATTTCAAGTATCTTATCAAGCTTGATGATTCTTTCTTCTGCCTACTCAAATCTTTTGTTCAACCCCTTTATTGTACTTTTCAGTTCTTATACTTTTTCGCTCCAGAATTTCTGTTTGATTCCTTTATATATCTGTCTCTTTATGATATTCTCATATTATACTTTTTTCTTGATTCAGAGTTTGCTTGATTGTTATAAGCCTTTGACTGTTTTCCAGAGTTCTGAACACTGAAGAAGATGATCCCAAGATTGGGTTAAAAAATCCTTCCTACTAATTTTTAACTATTATTAACTTATTCCAAACCCTAAACTCTTCACAGATCTCCATTAAAACTGTTCCTGTTACTCCTTGCTGTTTCTTTTAATTTAAATATAAAATCCCTCTGGGAGCATTTGTAGAACTCTGAAAACAACAGCCCTTAAATCAATGATCATATAATGATGATTGTTACTATGCTAGCTTCTGTATGTACATTATCTACTTATCCTCACACTCTCCCCATGAGATAGGCACAATTACTATCCCTGTTTTACCAATATAAGAAGACTTTCCTTGGTTATACACCTGGTATATAACACAATTTAAGGGCACATATTTTCAAAGGGAAGTGCAACAGAATGGTAGCTAAGAGCTTCAGTGCTGCGGTCAGATAAGATGGCTCTGGTATTTCCCAGTATGTGACCATCAGTAAGTTGTTAATTTCTCTGGACTTCAGTTTCCTTATCTGTAAAATGGGTTAGAAATATCCATCTTGTAGGTCCATTGTAGCTATTATGAGAATAATAACCATAGAAGTGACGGATGATAAGTGCTCAATAAGTCACAGCTATTAATGAATAAATTAACGAGTCAAATGAGCTGTTCTGAGAGGTTCTGTTTTTAATTCTATATAGGCTTTTCATGAATTAAAACTCTTGTTATATATTATTTCATAAAAATGTATGTCCATTGTAGAAATATTAGGAAATCAAGCAAGCAAAAGGGGAGCGGGGGAGACACCTTAAATTCTACAACCAAGAGAACTTGCGGAATTTTTTTTCCTAGCCTCTGTGTTTTTTCTATACACATACACACACACAGACAACACACACACAAACATATATTGTTTACAATAGGACCTTATAATTATTGTTTTTTAATTGCATTTTCATTCAGTAATGTTAATATTTTCTATTTTGCTATAGTATTGCTTTTATGCTTGCAAACAGATACTTATGGTCATAGCAATACCATAAGTAACACCATTAAAGATAAATCAGGCCCTTGCTACAGGGTCATGTATGATTCAAAAACTTACTATTTTACATCAGATAATTTATTTTTATGGGAAAGGCTTATTCTCACCTTACAAAGAGTAGAGTTAAGGCAATGAAGCAGGAAGTGGCTTGCCTGCCAGAAGTCAGTCAGAGACATTCTTCTGGCTCACTCATGAGGCTCAGAAGTTGAGCTTGTTGAGAGACACAAAAGAGGCCTAGGTGGGAAGCCCTGGGGATGCTTGCACTCGAAGGGGGAGCTAATGTTGAATGGAGTCCTAGGGCCAGGACAGAATGGAACCCTAGACTTACTTGATGCCCAGACTAGGCTGCTCATATATGACTCTTGTCACACAGAGCCCTTTGTCTTTAATGGGTCTTTGCTATTCCCTTTTTGTGAGCTGTGGGCTATTGCTCTGGAAGCAGGGATTACAATGTACTCATCTCAGTATTCCTAGTGTACATCACTGTGACCGGTACATAGTAAAGAGTGTTGGGGGAAAGGGGTTTCACTCACAATGATTAGGCCCTTTCTTTTCCAATATGGAACCAAGAAAGCCCAACATAACTCGTCCATTTAGTTTATATAGAATGAAATGTCACCCTAAATTCCAGCATAACTGAAAACCAAACTGGAATTGGCCTGGGAATGGGGGAAATTTAGCAGTCTGAGGGATTTCATAACATCTCTAGAGACTATTTTTACATCTTTTTGGCAAAACTTCCTCTTTTCTTTGTTTAACACCTCCCCCTAATTTAAACCCATGTGACTTTTGAGGGAAATTTAATTAAAAGAAATTTTTTCCCCTAGCTAAATGGAAGCAGGTGCTATTCAGAGAGTAAAGAAAACCATTGAAAAATAAGTTTTGCTTGCTTGTTATCCCTATTTCCCAGGAGGATAACTGAAATGCAACCTGTAGCTAATTACTTTTCTTGGAGATGGAGTTTCTGTGAGGCTTCTCCCCTGATATGTCTATACCAGAACCTTGATCAGAGGTCCTTTCCCTCAATTATGGGCCATATCAGTTCCAGACTCCCTCCTTTAGGACAAAGATGTCTGCCTATTAGTCATTCCAAACCAAACCTGCTCTCGTTGAGTCGATTCCAACTCATAGTGACCCTATAGGACAGAGTATAACTGCCCCATAGAGCTTCCAAGGCTATAACCTTTACAGAGGCAGACTGCCACATCTTTCTCCTGCAGAGTGGTTGGTGGGTTAGAACCACTGACCTTTCAGTTAGCAGCTGAGTCCTTAATCACTGCACCATCAGTGCTGCTTTCATTAGTCATTAAACCTCAAACCAAACCCATTGCCATCAAGTCGATTCTGACTCGTAGCGACTCTGTACAACAGAGTAGAAATCCCCATAGGGTTTGCAAGGAGTGGATTTGAACTGCTGACCTTTCCATTAGAAGCTGAGCTCTTAACCACTGTGCCACCAGGGCTCCAAGTCATGCACAAAAGGATAAATACCTACAAGGGGCTAATGCATAGAGACAAAAATTTATTAAAATGGTGGAAACCCTTAATGAGATGGATTAACACGATAGCCACAACAATGGACTAAAACATACCAATGATCATGAAGGTAGTACTACCTTCACCTGGTGTGTTCTTTCAGAGGACTCTCCAAATTCAAACACTGAAGCCATTTTTCCCACATATGATTTTGTAGCCAAAACTTCTTCATGCATGAAAACAGAGTCTGAACGTAAGTAACTCTCAGAAATTTCACATTGACTTCAGGGCTGAAATGATGTTGCTTATTGTGCTAAGGGAAACCCTGGTGGCATAGTGGTTAAGTGCTACGGCTGCTAACCAAAGGGTCAGCAGTTCGAATCCGCCGGGCGCTCCTTGGAAACTCTATGGGGCAGTTCTACTCTGTCCTATAGGGTCGCTATTAGTCAGAATTGACTCGACGGCACTGGGTTTGGTTTTTTTGGTATTGTGCTAAGCATCTTTTTAGAAACTGTCACTATACTGTAAGCTCCATAAGGGCAAGGGCTGTGTGTTTGTGCCTTCCTACGTCTTCTGTATCTGACATATAATGCCACTTAACAGAAATTGGTTCACTGTATAATTGAGAACTGGAATTCCAAGTCATGACAGAAGGTGCTCAAATACAGCAAACAGCATTATTATGGTGAGACTGAATGTGGAGACACTACTGTGAAATCCATACAAACATCAACACTACAGCAACTCTCCTTGCAGAGAGGAGGCTGTTTTGATTAGGTATTATTAACACAGAGTCCTGGGGTGGCATAGATGGTTTAAGTACTTTAAGTACA
This sequence comes from Elephas maximus indicus, assembly GCF_024166365.1. NCBI lineage: Eukaryota > Metazoa > Chordata > Mammalia > Proboscidea > Elephantidae > Elephas > Elephas maximus. Next base: position 27,737,216 of record NC_064832.1, on the reverse strand, counting down.
AAAGGTTGGAGACTCAAGTCCACTCAGAAATGCCTTGGAAGAAAGGCCTGGTGATCTACTTCTGAAAAATCAGTCATTGAAAACCCTATGGAACATAGACCTACTCTGACACAAATGAGGTTGCCGTGAGTCAGGATTGACTCAACAGCAACTGGTTTATTTATTAACACATCAACAATTTTCTAGCCCATTCTCTTAGTAGAGTCCTTGGTGAGCCAGGAAGCATTCAGTGAATCTCAGGAGAAATAATATGATTACCTCATTCAGAAGAGAAGACTTGAAGAAACCTGAGTTTGCCAAAGTACCCTATATTAGCTTGTAGGTAGGGTGTATTATAGAGGGGCAAAATGAGCTTAGACCACCAGTGGAAGGAAAACAAACCTAGTGTTCCTGGTGGTCCCAAGGAGAAGAACAGGGCTTTATCTTAAATTATGGTGGAGAACTGCACCATAGAGGTAGTTTCTTGTCTTGGTGGTAATCTCCCCTTATCAGCAACCTAATGTAAACAGCTCTCCCAACTCTGTGCCATCTATTTGTACAACCCAAACCCATTAGTTACATTTATCACCTATGTTTTCACATACCCCTCTCAGCAGTGTTAGTGGGTAGGGAGGAAAAGGGACTGTGAAGAGGAGCCTTGTAGCAATGACTTGTGTGGTGGGCATATGGGCTGTCTCCCAACATCCATTTCAACCTCCTTCTACTTTGTCTTCCTGTACTGCACAGGCTGAAAAGCTAAAGACTATGTTTCCCAGACTCCTCTGCAGCCAGAGATGTGGATGTGATTTAGATGCACCCTCATTTCCAAAGCAGAAGTGAGGCAGAGGCATGCTTCTGTTGGCCATGTGGCTTTTCTGAAGCAGCGCTAGCAAGGGCCCCAGTATCTGGCCAGTAGTGTCATGGTGCTGAGAGGCAGGGTGCAGGGCACCCATATTGCTAGGGCAGGTCATCTAGGGCCTGGTGGAGTCCTGCAGCCAGTAGTAACATTGGTTCTTTGCTGAGAAAAACGGCAGCTTCCTGCCCATGGTAGCTTGCTGATCATGGAGGTTTCTTCATCCCAGTGGTGGTCGTGTGTTTTCTAGCACATCTTCCCAGTCATCAGTTGGCAACCTTGGTGGCCTTGTTCTGTTTTGTGTCTTGGGAGTTGTTCCTAGAAGAACCTAGAGTTTGTTTCTTTAGCCCTTCCAATGCCACCCGTTTAGTACGCTGTAAATAAACTGCTTTCTGCTGAGACTAGCCAGAGTGAATTCTCTTCTGTGCAATGGAACCCTGACCACCCCAGCTTGTGGCTGAGGGGCTGAACCACACTCTCTGAGCTCAGCCCTCCTGGTTACTCTTGCCTTGGTTTCAGACAATTATTTGTAAAACCGCTGCTGTGTTACTTTTGGTTCCTGATTTCCAAACTATTGTGTTTGGCCACTGTATTCTAGTAAGTGGTAAGCAATTAGAAATTCAGGATTAGGGGGTTTATTATGTTTAATAAAATGTTGAATCTGCTACATATTAAATTCTGATATGTTTAGAAACGTGTCGAGCCTACTAACTTAGTTATCCTTCCGGGGCCTGGGTCTAGGATGGCTTTGTCTGTTATTAATGAGCCTTTGCTCTGGGTGTCTCAGAAACTTCTGGATGACATATAATGTAAAATCAATACAAATAACCATTCTAGTAAATCTTTATACTTATGTCTTCTTTTATGGTTTTTTAAAAAAATTATCCCTTATTTTGGAGGTAGGGAAGGTGTGAAGAGGAAAACTGAGTTTCAGAAACGTAGGATAATTTGTTGACAATCCTGAGGTTAGTTAGTACTTAGCAGAATCAGGCCAGGCCCTAAAAGCTTACCTTTGACAAGAAAAGCAACTGCCTGCTTTAATAGGTTTTCACCAACATCTGTAGCCCCTGCCTGGGTGATGCAAATGGTTTATGCGTTCAGCAGCTAAACTGAAAAGGTGGTGGCTTAAGTCCACCCAGAGGTGCCTTGGAAGAAAAGCCTGGCAGTCTGCTTTAAAAAATTCAACCATTAAAAACCATGTGGAGGGAAATCACTCCGGAAAGTAGTGAATTTTTGTCTATGATGATGGAAAAGTTGGCATCTAAGAGTAAGGGTTATACAACTTGACTAATGTAGTATAACCTTGTTATCACTAAGCTGTACACCAGAAAAAAAGGGCAAAGTGACAAATAAAGTGTTTTATATAATTTTACAACTACAACAGCAGCCAAAGACAGGTGGGGTGCCGGGGAGGGGGCTGTGCCTGTTGGTATTAATTAGGTACAACTAACCACTTCATGGGATTGGTTTCCTTCGTTCAAGGGTTTAGGGTTACAGCTTCGTGGGTCTGTCTAGTCACTTGTTCTAACGTTGTTTTTAGAGTTTCTGTCCTAGCTCAGTGACTAGCACCCGGGGTCTTAAAAGCTTGCAAGCAGGCACCCAAGATACAATTAGTCTCTATTCACCTGGAGCAGCAGAGGAAGGAGACCCAGGAATTGGAGAAGGAAATGCACTGCAAGTTTAATTGCCTCCATGAACTACTACCTCTTTTTCCATGAGACTGGAAGAAATGGATGATGCCAGGCTACCATTACTGAACGTTTTGATCAAGGATTCGATGGATGGATCCTGATCATAATTAGGAATAGCAGGGAAAAGATCTTCGAGTTTTTATGGAAAGCAGACTTACTGAATCCGTTGGAACTCAGTGAGGAGGCCTGGAAATAATTCTTTAAACCTTGAGCCAAAACTATCCCATGAAACCACAGTTAAATTACAGTTTAGTTCAATTAATAAAAATGTTCACCTTGAGCATTGAACTTTTATAAATAATTCTGTGAGTTTAAACCAATGACAGTTAATCTAAAACACAAATGAGAACTTTTAAGGGGCAGAGATCCTAGATTAATGGTGATGAAACCATATGGGTAGAGATAGAATGGTGACAGATGTGAAGTATGTAACCAATGTCACTGAACTGCACATGTAGAATTTGTTAATGGGGATGTGTTTGGCTGTGTATTGCCAGCAAAAATAAACCAAAACAAAACAAAAACCCTGTGGAACACAATTCTAACTCTGACACACATGGGGTCCCCATGAGTCAGAATTGACTTGATGGCAACTGTTTTTTGTTTGTTCTCTCCAATAACCAACAAGACCAGCCTGAGGTATCTAATGGAGCTAGTTCCCCTTTTGAAAAATTCAACTCAAAGAGGTTTATTGGATAGTGCAGAGAGCAGCTTGTGCCTTTAGAGTCACCAATGGCTTTGCAAAGGCTGGTGGCATTGATAGGACAAGAGCTACAGGGAGAAAGGAGAGACAGGATTCATGGTGAAGTGAGTCCTTGCAGCATCTGCTAGTGCTGAGGCCAGCTGGGGTTACCCCATTGTTCCATAAAATAAGGATGGGAAGAGCAGCCTTAAAGAAATGGCATTAGCGTGAACCAAGGCAGCAGAGGAGAAGTGTGTAGGTAACTTGTAAGGAAGGAGACCAACCTACCTGCTGGGTTTAGTACTTCAGTTAACACTTGATTTTTTTCTTTTTGTTCCTGCTATTAATTTCTGTTATTAAAGAGCCCTTCAAAAGAGTGTTGTGGACTTGTAGCAGAGTGGGAATGAAGCATTCTTTTCCACCAGCTATCTCCTGAGGCTCTCTGGCTATAACTTTCCTGGACTCTGTTTTCGCTTTTCTGGTATGTGAGGAGGTTTCCTTTTGCTGTGGAAGGTTTTACATGTAGCCAGATGTTTCATGGCCCTATCTGTAGTGTGCTTTAAAGCTTTTTCTGAAAGTGAAATTTATTTAAAGGAAAAACTGTTTCCTACTAGTTGGAACAGCATCTAGAAGTGTGAGCTTTGATAGCTTGCCCCAGAGCCAGTCTGAAAATGTAACTGTTATCTCACCATAGATCTGTCTTCAGTACCCTGCCACTAGCAACATGAGTATTTCCAGTGTCTTCTGTTGTTTTGCTTACATTGGGAGGATGAAGCCACTGACTGATAATAGTAATTAAAGCCTGTTGGCATGTTGTGAACTATCACCCAAGGAGGTAAGTTGATGTTTGGTGTTTTAGATTGAATTATGTCCCCCCAAAAATGTGTATATCAACTTGGTTAGGCCATGATTCCCAGTATTATATGGTTGTCCTCCATTTTGTGATTGTAATTTTATGTTGAGAGGATTAGGGTGGGAGTGTAACACCACCCTCACTCAGGTCACCTCCCTGATCCAAGGCTAAGGGAGTTTCCCTGGAGTGTTGCCTGCACCACCTTTTTTCTCTCAAGACATAGAAGGAAAGGGAAGCAAGCAGAGAGTTGGGGATTTCATACCACCAAGAAAGCAGCACCAGGATCAGAGCATGTCCTTTGGACACGGGGTCCCTGCACCTGAGAAGCTCCTTGACCAGGGGAAGATTGAGGACAAGGAATCTTCCTCCAGAGCCCACAGAGAAAGAAAGCCTTCCCCTGGAGCTAACACCTTGAATTTGGACTTGTAACCTACTAGACTGTGAGAGAATAAACTTCTCTTTGTTAAAGCCATCCACTTGTGGTATTTTTGCTATGGCAGCACTAGATAACCAAGACAGCTGGGAAGGTAAGGTCGAGATTAACTCCCCCTGCTCCAGGGTCTTGCCTCAGAAACCACCTTCTACTGAGTGTCTGGAACCAGGACTGCAAAGAGATTCTGCCTGCAGCCTTGTTGTTGTTAGCTGCCATTAAGTCAGCTCTGATTCACGGTGCCCTGATGTACAACAGAACGAAATGCTACCTCATCGTGCAGCATCCTCATGATCACTGGCGTGGCTGAATTTATCTTTGTGGCTCACCAAAGATCTCCCTCACCTTCGCTGGTCCTCTGCTTCACCAAACATGATGCAGCAATCAATTCCTCCTGATGATGTATCCAGAGCAAGGGAGTCAGACAGTGTTCTCTTGTGATCCATAAGGTTTTCATTGGCTGATTTTCAGAAGTAGATCACTAGGCCTTTCTTCCTACTCTGGAAGCTCAGCTGAAACCTGTCCACCATGGGTGACCCTGCTGATATTTGAAATACCAGTAGCATAGCTTCTACCATCACAGTACTGACAGACAGGCGGCAGCCCATAGACTTATAGAATGCAAATAGGGTGGGCTTTGCCTACAGACAGACCTGGGTTTGAGTCAACTTATTTGATATTAGGCAAATTACTTAATCTCCCTCAGCCTCAGTTTCCTCATTTGTGAATTAAAGTTAATACTATCAAAGAGCTGTTATGATGATTACAAAAAATACATTTTTAAGGCACAAGCCACGGTGCCTGGCATATAGCAGGCCCTCCACAACTGGCAAATGACCATTCTGATTCTGATTATGGTGGTGATTTGCTGGTTATTTCCTTAAATGGTGGAATCTAAGTTTCTCTTTGGGAGTCCCTTCTACTCAAACCGGTTCTTCCCTATTTCTCTTTGTTATCAGCATGAGGTTTTCATGCAGCATTTCTATTTCTGCATCTCAAACCCCTGTAATTAAAAAAAAAAAAAAAAATTACCCTTAAATAGTCTTGTAAAGCAGGCAACCTAAAAACAATTAATTATCCAGGAAAAGATGAATAAGGGAAAAAAGAAACTGAGCTTTTCCTTAATGAGGTTAAGAACCCGCCCCCCCCCCCCCGCACAAAAAAACCCAAATAACCAAGCCTGTTGCCATCCTGTCAATTGCGACTCACAGCGACTATATAGGACAGGGTAGAACTTCCCCGTAGAGTTTCCAAGGAGAGCCTGGTGGATTTGAGCTGCTGACTTTTTGATTAGCAGCCGTAGCTGTTAACCACTACACCACCAAGGTTTCCAATGAGGTTAAGAGATGCTAGGAAAAAAAGAAGAGTGACTAGAACAGGCGTCCTTACTCTGGGGTTTATGGGCTTTACCTCTTGAAAATGAATAAAATTCATTCAAAAAGTCACTGGGAAAAGAATTGGTGCATTTTGATTGTGAGAAGGTATATAACTGTCATCGGATTTTCGGGGAGGTCTTAAAAAAAAAAAAACCAGAACCCACTGCTGCCAAGTCCGTTCCTACTCAGAGCTGCCCCGTAGGATTTCCAAGGCTGTAAATCTATGGAAGCAGACCACTACATCTTTCTCTTGTGGAGCTGCTGGTGGTTTTGAACTGCAGACCATTCAGTCAGCAGTTGATTGTTCTAACCACTGCACCACCAGAGGGATCTGGAACCCCCTACAAAACAAAAGAATCACTGTAGTTAAAGACCTTCCCTCCTAGACTAGAGGAGTACTGAGAGGAAATTTACTTGTTTTCTGCATTCATGGAGGCAGTATTGTCGGGTGTGGTGGGGGTAGCACTGCTTTTAAAAATGCAGATTACAAGGCCCAGGCTCAGACCTACAGAACCAAAGCCTGGAGAACTAGAGCCGGAGAATCTGGCTTCGGAACAAGCTCTCTCCTGTCTGAGAGTGCACTGGTGTCCTAGCACAACCCTGGCTTTGGAGTCAGATCTCCAGGCATGAGTCTACCACTTACAGCTGTGGGAACTTGGAGCCATTCCTACTTCAGCTTCTTCACCAGAAAAATGAAGAAAGTGATTATGCCTCCCTTCTACGGGTTTGTGAACATTAAATGTGGTCATGTTTGTACAGTCGTACAGTGTTCCACTGAGTGCTTAATATGATCAGTATGGCAATAAATGGTAGCAGAACTGGCAATGATGGTTATTATGAGTGTTATCATTATTATTATTAAGGTGGTAGGAGCAAATTGGAGCCCAGGTGGTGTAGTGGTTAGGAGGTTTCTGCTAACCCTACGGAGCAGTTCTACTCTGTCCTGCTGGGTCACTATGAGCTGAAACTGACTCAACGACACCTAATGACAATAACAACAGGAGCAAACTGAAGGCCCTGCATCTTTATGGGAAATTAATGGATTATGGCCAAATGAGCATTTACTTCAGTTGTTTTTGTGAGTCATGTGATTCACCAAACAATATTTGTTAGTGATCAATCCTAAATTGTGAAGACTGATGAAATGAACACATCAGTTATAGTATAGATGATGGGCAATTCCTTTTCTTCTTTCTCTCTTCAGTTTCCAAATTTTCTACCATGACTTAAAAAAAAAAAAAAAAAAAACCTATATTATTTCAGAAAAATTATTTTACTAGGCAGTTTCCAGATAAATAATTCATAGTTTATTAACTGTAACATTGTGGTAAATTTCTTTAGTTATTTGATCAGGGAGCTCACCCCCTGCATTGGATTGTTTGAGAAAATTAGATTATACTTAAATTATTTGACTTAAAGGGACTTTTTCAGGAGCTGAAACACATTATCAGTAGAAACCCTTTTGGGGAGGCATGACATTATTGATGTAGGAATTAGAATTCTAGAGAATATTGCCTGGTGTTGGAATAGTTGCCTATTTTCATGAAAGACTGAACCATTGAAAGCGTTTTCCTGAAAGAGTTTACCAAGTGACTGAGAAAATCTTACAGAATACTGTTAAATATCTTCAGAAGAGTGAACTGTACTTTTTCAAATGTTAGTCTTATTTTTCAAAAAAAGGTGAAACAAAACCAAAAAAGAAAAAAAGAACTGGCATATATAACATTTTTGTTTTGAGAATTTGTTTGCATGTGTATGCAGGCTGGTATGTATACAGATATTTTCAACTGTAAGTGTTATGGAGCTTGGATCGAAAAATCACACAGTTGCAATCAAGAACAGGCAATCAGGACCAAATGAAAAACAAATAAAGAAGTGCAATTAGCCAAAGTTGAACCTTGGTATTCATGTTGGTTGCTAAATTTTTTAATGAGTGCTAAGGGCAGGAGTAAGTGGCAGATTTCTTCAGTGACGATAAATTACTCAGGAAGGAAAGACATGCAGAAAAGGACAGCAAAACTCAAGTATGTGAGCTATGAGGAAAAACATGATATTCAGATTCAGAGTAAGTTCTCTAAGGAAACACAACTATGAGGGTGAATTAAAAGTTTGTGGTACCTGGTACCTGGACAGAAAGATAAAAGACAGAGAATTCATAGCACAGAAGAATCTGCAGAGGAAAGGCTCGGTTTCTTTTTGTCATTCATCTTTTCTTAGGTAATTGTTTTCAAGTTGCCCTTGAGCTACTTGTCTATGATCGCTCTTGGCTGGATATGGCTGCAGCTTGAACTCTTTCTCTAAATCATACTATGGCACAGTGAGGCTGTGTGTGGCCTCCAGACACTGTTATGGCCCACTCCATTCCAGGCATAAACTCAACAATGTGACTGGGTGGAGGAGAAACACCTAGAGAGTGTCAGAGAGGAGTACATCTTTGGCCCAGGAGTTGGTAGGTCACTGTGGTCCAGGTGCACACATTGGGCCGAACCACTGTCTTCTCCAGTGACTTCCTCATGCACAGCTAGGAATTCATGCTACGACAGGATTTTTAAATGAGCAGAAAAGTGCCTGTGCTGAGTTAGTTGTGGCCAACTGAGGAGAAAGAGGCCTAATTGGAAGCCCAGGTTATCTGTGTTCTTCCTATCTAATGGCAGCCACCAGAATGTCCACTATGCCTTGACCTGAGGGATTTTCCTCTGCTCCATGAAGACCCCTCCTCCCAAGACCTCTCTAATTCGTTAGTTCAGCAGGTATAGCCCATCTTACTGCTGTGGTCCATTCTCTACTGGTAATTTCCAGCCCTGTTCTCATCTCCAGCTCCTAGTCTTCAGAAGTACGACTGAAAAAATGGCTTCATTGCTACAGTCATGTAAACCTCGAGAAGGAAATGTTGCATCTCCAAATCAGCCTCTCTCTTCTATGGTTGTCTCGGTCTCTGTATGTCTAAGCCTCTCTTTCACGCATACACAGTTGTGATTTATGTTTTCCACATTTTGTCTGGCTTTGCTTTCATCGCTCTTATGGTCTCTCTTCTGTTTCACACATAGGGTTCCTGTTAACTGCAGTTATTGTCCTCATATTAATAGTAACTTTTTTATTATGAGCCCCATGATCATCCTTCTTCATTGCCTCAATCCTTTTTCAACTTCGTTAAAGTCTGTTGATAATAACTTTTGCCATCTTCTCAAATTTCTGTCTGCCTCTGTCTCTCTATCTCTGTCTACCTCTATTTCTCTGTCTCTCTGGCTATCTGTTTCTCTCTCTGCCTCTGTCTCCATGTGTGAGAAATGGAATGAAATCAAAAGAAGGGAGAGCACCTTCCCTTTTGAATCGGTGGCTGTTTCTCAGCTTTCTTGTTAAGGAGAGATATTTCACTTGTCCTGTGCACACAATAGGTAACAGAGTACCTCTGAACCTGAAAACTGGACATAGCTGATTGGTCTACTTTGTGGCTCTTCTGCTAGCTCTTGAATAACTTACAAGTTTAATTTAAAAAAAAGAAGAAGAAGAAAACAAAACAAATGTATCCAAGTCTTGTAAAGAGTATTTTTAGGCATTAATTTTCTGTCAGAGCACTCTCTTTAGCAAGAGTCAACTCTAAAGCCTCCTTGAGCATGATGAGGTGGGCTGGAACCAGAGAAAACAAGGAAGGGCAGATAGCTCCCTGCAGTCAGCTCCTGCCTCAAATAGCCTTGGTCATTGAGCTGGGTTTCCAGGCACAGTCAGTCACATGAGTTTTCCACTGAGCCCAAATAAATCAAACAAGGAAATACGTGAAGGTGTTGGCTTTCAGCGCGTACATTCTCCTGTGACTGGGCTTATAGGCAAAGTTGGCAATAATTTCAAACTCAAGTTTCTACAGCACAGTAGGGTTGCATGAATAAAAGTAACAGTTAAAAGTTGGCAACTTGATTCAGGGGCAATCAATCTAACATCTCAAGGGAAGAGTTTGGTGAAGTGATCCAAAAGTAGGAATGAAGTTCATGGGTTAAGATTTTGGCCTTCTTTCATGTTTGCTATCAGTTTGCTACGCGCCTGGGTCTGTGCCTCGGTCCTGATTTCCTAGCTCTGTGGAAGATCTTACAACATCAGCTGAGCTGGTATACAGATTTACTAACATATTTGAGGTGATTTATAACCCTAAGATTAGAAAGCACATGATCATCTCACATTGTTATACATAATGTACTCTATTCTAGCAGCTCTTAATAGTTATTAACAAAGTATGGTTGTATTTATATATTTAATCTTTGCTACCAATATCTTTATTGCCTTGTGCTATTTTTAATTGTGATAAAAATACATATAACAATGTTTGCCAATTTGACAATTTTTACATGTATAATTTAGTGATATTGATTACAGTCATCATATTGTACAACCATTACCACTATCCTTTTCCGAATTATTCTACCACCATTAGCAGTAACTCATTGCGTACTAAGCAATGACTCCCCATTTTCTTTTCCCTCCCACCCCTGATAACCACTAATAAGCTTTGGTCTATACATCTGCCTATTTCATGTAAGTGGGATCATACAATATTTGTCCTTTTGTGACTAACTTCTTTCACTCAGCATACTGTTTTCAGGCTTATCCATGTTATGGCATGTATCAGGACTTCATTTCTTTTTATGGCTGAGTAATATTCCATTATATGTATATACCACATCTTATTTTATCCATTTATTGGTTGATGGACATTTAGGTTGTTTTCACTTTTTTGCTATTGTGGAAAGTGCTATAATGAACACTGGTGTACAGGCTTGTTTCCATTCCTGCTTTCAGTTCCTTTGGGTACATACCCAGCGTTGGGATTACTGGATCATACGGTAGTTCTGCAGGCTGAAAATGATCAAACATGCAATCAAGATGCATTGATAATTACAGGTGATTGGAATACAAAAGTTGGAAACAAAGAGGAAGGATCAGTAGTTGGAAAATATGGCCTTGGTGATAGAAATGACGCCATTGCATGATAGATTTTTGCAAAACCAATGACTTCTTCATTGCAAGTACCAGTTTTCAACAACATAAATGGTGACTGTACACATTGACCTTGCAAGATGGAATACATAGGAATTAAACTGAAAACATTTGTAAAAAGAGACAATGGAGAATCTCAATATCAGCAGTCAGAACAAGGCCAGGGAATGACTGCTGAACCGACCATCAATTGCTCATATTCAAGTTCAAGTTGAAGCAGACAAAAATTAGAGCAATTCCATGAGAACCAAAATATAACGTTGAGTATATCACACCTGAATTTACAGACCATCTCAAGAACAGATTTGACTCATTGAACACTGTTGACAGAACGCCAGATGAATTGTGCAATGATATTGAGGACATTATACATGAAGAAAGCAAAAGATCATTTAAAAGACAGGAAAGAAAGAAAAGACCAAAATGGATGTCAGGAAAGACTCTGAAACTTGCTCATAAACATAGAGTAGCTAAAGTGAACGGAAGAAATGAAGTGAAAGAGCTGAACAGAAGATTTCAAAGGGTGGCTCGAAAAGACAAAGTATTATAATGAAATGTGCAAAGACCTGGAGTTAGAAAACCAAAAGTGAAGAACACACTTGGCATTTCTCAAGCTGAAAGAACCAAAGAAAAAATTCAAGCCTCGAGTTGCAATTTTGAAGGATTCTATGGGCAAAATATTGAGTGACACAGTAAGCATCAAAAGAAGATGGAAGGAATACACAGAGTCACTGCGCCAAAAAGAATTAGCTTATGTTCAGCCATTTCAGGGGGTAGCATATGATCACGAACCAATGGTACTGAAGGAAGGAGTCTAAGTTGCACTGAAGGCATTGGCTCCAGTAATTGATAGGATGCCAATCAAGATGTTTCAAGAAACGGATGCAGTGCTGAAGATGCTCACTTGTCTATGCCAAGAAATTTGGAATATGGCTACCTGGCCAACCAACTGGAAGAGATCCATATGTGTGTCCATTCCAGAGAAAAGTGATCCAACAGCATGCAGAAATTACAGAATAATATCATTAACACCACATGTGAGTAAAATTTTGCTGACGATAATTCAAAAACAATTGCAGTAGTACATCCATAGGGGGAACTGTCAGAAATTAAAGCAGATTCAGAAGAGGATGTGGAACAAGGGATATCATTGCTGATGCCAGGTGGATCTTGACTGAAAGCAAAGAATACCAGAAAGATGTTTACCTGTGTTTTATTGATTATGCAAAGGCATTTGAGTGCATGGATTATAATAAATAATGAGTAACATTGTGAAGAATTGAAATTCCAGAATACTTAACTGTACTCATGAGGAACCTGTACATAGACCAAGAGGCAGTCATTCCAACAGAAAAAGAGGATACTACATGGTTTAAAGCCAGGATTGTGTTCTTTCACCATATTTATTCCATCTGCGTGCTGAGCAAGTAATCCAAGAAGCCAGAGTATATGAAGAAGAACACGGAATCAGGATTGGAGGAAGACTCATTAACAACCTGTGATATGCAGATGACACAACCTTGCTCGCTGAAAGTGAGGAGGACTTGAAGCACTTACTGATGAAGATCAAAGACTACAGCCTTTAGTATGGATTATACCTCAACATAAAGGAAACAGAAATCCTCACAACTGGACCAATAAGCAGCATCATGGTAAACGAAGAAAAGATTGACATTGTCAAGGATTTCATTTTACTTGGATACACAATCAATGTCCATGGAAGCAGCAGTCAAGAAATCAAGCGATGCATTGCGTTGGACAAAGCTCCTGCAAAAGACCTCCTTAAAGTGTTAAAAAGCAAAGATGTCACTTTAAGGACTAAGGTGCATCTGACCCAAGCCATGATGATTTCAATCTCCTCATATGCATGTGAAAAGTGGACAATAAATAAGGAAGACCTAAGAAGAATTGATGCCTTGAATTATGGTGTTGACAAAAAATATTGACTATACTGTGGACTGCCAAAAGAACAAACAAGTCTGTCTTAGAAGAAGTATAGCCAGAATAATCATTACAAGCAAGGATGGTGACATGGTATCAGGAGGGACCAGTCCCTGGAGAAGTACGTCATGCTTGGTAAAGTACAGAGTCAGCAAAAGAGAGGAAGACCCTCAAGGAGATGGATTGACACGGCGGCAGCAACAATGAGCTCAAGTATAACAATGACTGTGAGAATGGCGCAGGACTGAGCAGTGTTTTGTTATGTTGTACACGGGGCTGCTATGAGTCAGAACCAACTCACCAGCACCTAACAACTACAACAAAACAAAAGGGAAGGGTAAATGGAATGTGTTCCATTCCTCAGCTATTTTCGAGGAGACCAGAAACCCAAGGAAAAGAAAGGGTATTGATGCTGTTGTTACTAGTTGTTGAGTTGGCTCAGACTCATGAAGACTTTATATATAACAGAACAAAACACTGCCTGGTCCTGTGCCATCTTCGTGATTATTGGTATGTTTGAGCCCATTGTTTTGGCTATTGCGTCAGTCTTTCTCATTGAGGGTTTCATTGACCATCTACCAAATATCATGTCCCTTTCTGGTGACTGGTCTTTCCCGATGATGTGCCCAAAGTAAGTGAACTGAAGTTTCACCCTCCACACTTCTAAGGAGCATTCTAGAGTGTTAAAACTGCTAGAAGGAACCAATAGTAGAATCTGTCCAAGGAGCCTGCAGCAGAGAAGAAAAACATTTTTTTTGAGAGGCAAAATGAGCATCTAACTGGGCCTGGGGTTTCGTAGTAAAAAGGCCTTTGAGTGGTTGAGGTAGCACATTCCTCCAGACCCACCCTACGCAAGGCTATTCCCCTCATTATTCATTGTCTTTTCTAAAGCATTGCTCTTCTATTTTTCCTCAAAAGTCTCTTCCTTTTAAGCATCCGCTATCCTGTAATCACATCCTTTCTCCATCCTCTCTCCAAGGCACCGTGAGGACTTAGCATCTGGTTCACAGTCTTTCTCTTACCTGGACTCTTGCCAGCATCCTGGGTAGCTTCAGTGTTCATACTGATGACTTAGCCAATCTGAATTCCTCTTTTCCTATGGCCACCACCTTTAACAACCTATTTCCAAGGCCACATTCTGCCTAGTAACAGTAGTCACGACCACGGCCGGATTACTGTGGTGCCCCCTCCTCTGCTTACTCATGCATTTGAAAGAGATATATGAGTAATATATATACATGTATATATATGTGTGTGTGTGTGTGTGTGCCTGTGTGTCCTAGCTATCCATAATGCAACTTCTTTTTAAATGCAACTATAATATAGGGTCACTACGAGTCGGTATCGACTCAACAGCAATGGATTTTTTTTTTATATAATATTAGGCAAAAGTGGCGTATGCCATTTTAGCAGAATGAGATGAACGGAATTATAAAATTTTTAGTGGATGTGGGGAACTAAGGTTCTTACCATATACCACATTCTTTGCAAAAAATATATACCACATACTCTACAACAAAGAAAATGAGTCAGTGAACTTAGTTGTTTCAACAATCAAATGTAAAATTCTGTTGATCTCCCACAATAAAAAATTGACTTTCACCAATTTTGCTCTAAACGACTAATTAGTTTTGATGCTTTTTTCCTAGTTACTGCTGTAGTTGTAAATGAACAAACACAAAGATGTCACAAAAGAAAATTTGATGATCAGAAAAAAAATATTACAACAAATTAATATATTTATTTTTAGATAGTTCTTTCATTTTAACATAATTAAAAACATTTCTATTCTTTCCTTTTACAAATTCTTCAGTGATTTTGTCACAATTAAATTGCAGAATAATATCTACTTCTATACATAATAAGGATAATGAATCAAGTCTTTCTTGAATCATTGTTGTACATTGAGGGTTTTTGAGTCTTTTTAGGGATGAAAATGAGCATTCTGTTGTTCAGTTTCTGAGCATTAAAGTTAGGAGTAAGTGTAAAGGAATTTCATCATTGGGAAATATGCTGTCTTAGGCTAGGTTCTCTAGAGAAGCAAAACCAGTGAATAAATATATATATAGAGAGAGATTTATATCAAAGAATCGGCTCACGTGATTGTAGTGGCTGGAACATCCCAAGTCTGTGGATCAGGATAGAGGCTTCTTCTGATTCATGTAGCTTCAGGGGCTGGTGAACCCAAGATTGGCAAGTTGGAGAGCAGGGCTCTTGAACACAGGCTATGAAGATTGACGAATCACAAGATTGGCAGATAAACTGCTAGCTCAAGCCCCAAGAACCGGAGATCAGATGAACAGAAGCCAGCTGTAGGACCTAGAGCAGGCAAAAGCCAGAATATCTGCTTATATTTGGATCTAGGCGACATGCCCAAGGAAACTCCCTTTCAACTGATTGGCTACTCACAGCAGAACCCGTCATGATCACAGGGGGTGATCACATATAAACACTGAGAATCATGGCCCAGCCAAGTTGACACACAATCCTAACCATCACATATGCATTGTATTTTATCTTCTGTTATGGAACCTTATGTACTTACATGAGTAAAATTTGTCTTTCCTGAATTTGTAAACTTGGTTCTCATGTAAAAATGAAGTTGTCGCCCTTCTTTATAAAGGTTTGCATTAAAGTCACAGGATAAGCCTGCACTAATTTCTTGGATGCCTTCATGCATTCTTCATCAGGCATATCCACCTTTCTTAAGAAGGAAAATCTACTTGGAAGAACCTCTTACACTCCTGCTCTTCTCTTCATGGAAGATTCAAGTGCGTCAATGATGGCGTAGTATGTGGTTATGCAGAATTGATCTCTGGCACTCAGTACTTCTGGAACACGTCCATCATTTACTTATTTCTTTTTAACGCTTCTGTGATGGTGAACCGCTTGATAATCAGTATTTGTTTTGTGTTTTTAAATTTTTCAGAATCTTCTCTTAGGTTATGTTAATATCATGCTAATGACTGTTAGAGATCTGTGCAAGTCTGTAAATTTACTTCTGAATCTTGGAGACCTTGACTTGGCCAATGAAAATGCTACAATATATTATTCCACATAACCAACATAAACACATACTCTAGTGTGTGCATTTTGTTGGCACATTTTTAGCTTCTCTTTTGGTATCTCCCTTTTGTGTGTGGTCTTCAGCAATATTTTCTAAGGCATCTAGAATTTGAGTGTATGACTCCAGGATTACACTTTTTGCTACAACATGCTCTTCCCAACATGTATTAGAAAGACATTTTAATACTCGATCATTAATAAGTTTTAAGAACTGCCTGTTAGTGAGTAGAGGCAGCAAAAAACGTGAAGAGTAATTGAACAGTAGGAAAAAAATCAACTGCTTCCAGACAACACTCTACTGCTCTACGTCCTACAAGATTAAGTGAATGTACAGTACATGGTATGAAAATGGCATATTCATTGCATTCTAAAATTTTCAGTTGCGTTCCTTAATAACGCCCTGACATATTGGCAGCATTGTCATAGGACTGGCCTCTGTACTTAGAAAAATCAGTTTTGCAAACTTCACATCAGTAGTGAAAGTACTTGATTTGCTATTTCTTACTGATACGACTTTTTAAGCTAAATACGGAGTCACTGTACCGAAAAGAATTGGTAAATGTCCAGTCATTTCAGGAGGTAGTATATGACCAAGAACTGACGGTAGTGAAGGAAGAAGTCCAAGTGCTAGAGTACTTGCTTGTCTTTGCCAAAAAATTTGGAAGACAGCTACCTGGCCAACTGACTGGAACAAATCCATATTTGTGCCCATTCCAATGAAAGGTGATTCAACAGAATGTGGAAATTATCAAACAATATCATTAATATCACATGCAAGTAAAAGTTTACTGAAGATCATTCAAAAGCAAGTGCAGCAGTACATCCACAGGGAGCTGCCGGAAATTCAAGCTGGATTCAGGAGAGGATGTGGAACCAGGGACATCACTGCTGATGTCAGATGGATCGTGGCTGAAAGCAGAGAATACCAGAAAGGTGTTTTATTGACTATGAAAAGGCATTTGACTGTGTGGATCACAACAAATTATGGATAACATTGCGAAGGATGAGAATTCTAGAATACTTAATTGTGCTCATGCAGAGCCTGTACATAGACCAAGAGACAGTCATTCAGACAGAACAAGGGGATACTGTGTAGCTTAAAATCAAGAAAATTGTGCATCAGGGTTGCATCCTTTCACCATACTTATTCCATCTGTGTACTGAGCAAATAATCTGAGAAGCTGGTCTATATGAAGAACACTGTGGTATCAGAATTGGTGGAAGGCTTATTAACAACCTGCAATATGCAGATGATACAAACTTGCCTGCTCAAAGTGAAGAAAACTTGAAGCACTTATTGATAAAGGTTAAAGACTACAGCCGTTAGTGTAGATTACACCTCAACATAAAGAAAACAAAAATCCTTACAACTGGACCAATAATCAACATCATGATAAATGGAGAAAAGATTGACACTGTCAAGGATTTCATTTTACTTGGATCCACAATCAACATCCAAGGAAGCAGCAATCAGGAAATCAAACAACATACTGCATTGGGCAAATCTGCTTTAAAAGATCCCTTTAAAGTTTTAAAAGGAAAAGATGTCACTTTAAGAACTAAGGTGCGTCTGACCCAAGCCATGGTGTTTTCAGTTGCCTCATATGCATGTGAAAACTGGACAACGAATAAGGAAGACCAAAGAGGAATCGATGCCATTGAATTACGGTGTTGGCAAAGAGCACTGAATATACTGGAGACTGCTAAAAGAACGAACAAGTCTGTCTTGGAAGCCAGAGTGCTCCTTACAAGCCAGGATGGTGAGACTTCATCTCACATACTTTAGATATTTTATCAGGAGGGACCAGTCGCTGGAGAAGGACATCGTGCTTGGTAAAGTAGAGGGTTGACAAAAGAGAGGAAGACCTTCAAGGAGATGGATTGACATGGTGGCTGCAACAATGGGCTCAGATATACAGTGATTGTGAGGATGGCACAGGACCAGGCAGTGTTTTGTCCTGTTGTACATAGGTTCACTATGAGTCGGAATGGACTCCACGGCACCTGAGAACAACGTAGTAGTTCTATCTCTTGTGCTATTTTAACGCATATATGTTCTTTGAAGTACTTTTCCAAGTTAATGATTTGCATGTGGTACTTAGATTATTTCTGTAACTTTTCCTCTCCTCCTTTTCATGTGTTCTCCCCTTTTTTGAATGTTCTTTCTCTGCCTTTATCATCTCAGAATTTTATTTTCATCTTGGGATTTTTTAGGCCTCTTCTCCAATGTTTTATTAGCATTTCATCCATAGTTTTTCAGAATTCCATGACATGGTTCAGCACTTTTTATACTTCTTAAAACTTTTAAACCTTTGAATAAAACGTAAATGCTCCAAAACACATAAAAATTTTTTGATTGGGTTAAAAAAGACACCACTCCAAAATGGATATGTTTCTTATAAACCTGTTTATGCACATATTAAGTTCAAAGTAGGTAGTGTGTTTAACTTAACACATTGAAGAAATTCTAAGTTTAATTTTTAAAAGCTTGAGTAAATACACCTTCAGAAATGCCTATAATTCTTGTAAACAGTTCCTAGCTATTTGTCAACTGTCAGTGTCAGCATTCATGAATTGGTGACACGGCTTTGACATAATCAGTAAATGCTTGTCTGTTTATTCCTGGTGTGATCATGTGAAAGCTATGCTCAGTTGAACCTTGGAAAAACAATTACAAATTTTACATAGAAAGAATATATTCAAAATATAGGTTTTCAACAACAAGCCTGTCTAGAAGTCGTAGGGGCTCTATCCATGACCACTAGGATCACCTCTTATGGCCAGTCCTATGCTTTGGAGATAGTTGTGTCAGATAAAGCATTTGGCTGTGAAAGTGTTTTTACTAAATGATGCCACGAGTCAGCTGAAACCTGTGTCCACAAAAAAGCATGTGTAAGAACTGCAAACATTAAAAATATATATATATATATATATATATATATATATATATATATATGGCACATCAAATATAAAACTCGTTAAAAAAAACCTAAGGATAAAGCTTCAGGACCTTGTTTTTAGCAATGGATTCTTAGGTATAACAAAAAATAGACAAAAGAGATAAATTTGACTTATCAAAATAAAAACTTGTGTGTATCAAAGAACTTTATTGACAAAGTGAAACAACCTACAGAATGAAGACTGGGAGAAAGTATTTGGAAATCATATATTTGATAAGGGTTTAATATCCATATTATATAAGGAACTTCTACAACTCAACCACAAAACAACAACGCAATTAAAAATAGGCAAAGGACTTGAAAAGACACTTCACCAAAAAAAGATATAAAAATGGCCAATAAGCACATGAAAAATGCTCAAGATTATTAGTCATCAGGGAAATTAAGCTGAAAACCACAATGAGATACCACTTTACACCCACTAGGATGGCTATTATCAAAAACACACACACACACACAAAATGGCAAGTATTGGTAAGGAAATGGAGAAATGACAATCTTTGTGCATTGCTGTTGAGATTGTAAAATAATACGGCCACTACGGAAAAGAGTTTGGTGGTTCCTCAAAAAGTTAAACATAGAACTACCATAAACTTGCTACCATTAAGTTGATTCCAACTGATAGCCACCCTGTAGGACAAAGTAGAGCTGCCCATAGGGTTTCCAAGGCTGTAATCCTTATGGGAGCAGCCTGCTACATCTTTCTGCCATGGAACTACTGGTGAGTTCAAGTCACCAATCCTTTGGTTATCAGCCAAGTACTTAACCACTGTGACACCAGGTCTCCTTTAGAGTTACCGTATTACCCAGCAGTTGCACTCCTAGATATATATCCAAAAGAATTGAAAACAAGGCCTCAAACAGATGTTGTACACCAGCATTCGCCATAGTCAAAAGGTGAAACAACTCACATGTTTATCAACAGATAAATGGACAAAGAAAATGTAGTATATCCATACAATGGAATACTGTTAAGCCACAAAGAGAAATGAAGTTCTGATATATAGTATGACATGGACGAACCTTGAAAACATTATGTTGAATGATATATATCCGATACAAAAGGACAAATATTGTATGACCTTACTTACATGAAGTACTTAGAATAGGAAAATGCATAGAGACAAAAGTAGATTAGTGGTTACCAGGGACTGGGAGAAGGAAGGAGAGAATGAGGAGTTATTGTTTAATAGATACTGAGTTTCTTTTTGATGTGATCAGAAAGTTTTGGAAATAGTGATGGTTTCAAAACATGGCAAACATAATTAAGTTTCTTAATCGTGCATGTAAAAATGGTTGAAATGTCAAATTTCTCTTATAGTTGACCACGATAAAAAAAATGCACCTACTTCTCACTTATTGACTGTCTTGGTATCCAACATTTCACATTTACAACAGTAGTAAAAAATCTACTATCCGTCTATTTTGCATGTTAACAACGTACATCTGGCAGTAATGAACACTGAAGTGCGAATCGAGAGTAACACTGGCTGTTACAGTTAAGGTTATACGTCACCTTGGCTGGGCCATGATTCTCAGTGGTTCAGCAGTTAATGTGATGATGTGATTTGGCAGTTATGTAACGATGTAGTCATCCACTATTTTGGATCTAATGTGGTCATCCTCCATTTTCATATAAACTGATTTTGACATAAGGGCCTGGTCTTTGGAGCCTATGTCAATAAATGGGGAGTTGGGGAGTGGGTGTAAACAAAAACAAAATATGGCACAGTCACTTACCAAGTGGCAGCAGTTTACCCACCCCTTATGGTTGAGGGGTGGTAGCATTAATAAATTGACTCAGGAGATCTTGGATCCCTCCTGCCTCCCATGTACCCATGAGGTAGAATACTTTCCATTTGTTCCCTGCCCTTTTCCTCTTTTGCCACACATTTCTCCTGCTGGTACCTAATTCTGGTATATTATATTGGTGGCCCTGATTAATGGTCTCCATATATTCTTACACTTTGCTATGTAACTTTGATGCCTCCTCTAATCAAGTGTATTTTTTCTGGCTGGCCTTGTGACTTGGTCTGGCTAACAGAATTCAGTGAAAGCAATGGAAGCAATGGTGGCTAGTTCCAACCTAGACCTTCAAGAGCCCTTGGGTACATCCATCATGTATTGTGGAGCTCTGACTCCACCATGAGAACAAGCCTCGTGCAGCATGCTGGAGAACAAGAGACCACATAGAACACAAACAAATTATCCCAGCTGAGGCCATTCTAGAGCAGCCAACCCTTGGATGAATTCAGCCAAGACCAGGAGAGCTACCCCTACATGTGAACTAAATAAATGCTTATTCTTTTATGCCACTGGATTTTGTGGTTGTTTGTCACATAGCATTGCTATGGTGATAGATAACATACGCAGGACATATTTTTTCAAACTGAAAGTAACTTCAGTGCTTATTCTGATTATAAAAATAAACATAGTATTTTTTAAAAGTGTAAACAACATAGGGAAGTACAAAGGAGAAAGTAAAGTCACTCCAAATCTCAGTACACACTTAATTTTTGTGTGTGTGGTAAAAATATATATAACAAAATATTTGGCATTTCAACATTTTTAACACGTAAAATTCAGTGGCGTTAATTATGTTCACCATGCTGTGCAGCCATCACAGTTACGTTTCCAAATTCTTTCATTACTCTTTAACGGAAGGCCAATGCCCCCCAGGTAATGACTCCTCCTTACCCTTTCACACCTGCCCCTGGTAATTACTAATAAACTTGTCTCTATATACGGGCTGTTTTTGTTTTTTTAAAAATATATTGGCCTATTCTAGATATTTTATACAATGGGATCATACAATGTTTGTCCTTTTGTGACTGAATTTTTCATTCATTGTTTTCAAGGTTCATCTGTGTGGTAGCATGTATCAGGACTTTATTTCTCTTTATGGGTGAATAATGTTCCATCATATGGATAGACCACATTTTCTTTATCCATTCATCTGTTGATGGACACTTGGGTTGTTTCCACTTTTTTCCTATTGTGATAAGTGCTGCAATGAATATTCGTGTACGAGTCTCTGCGTTCCTGCTTTCAAGTCTTTGGAGCATATACCTGGGAGTAGAACTGCCTGGTCATATGGTAATTCTATATTTAACTTTTTGAAGAACTGTCAGACTGTTTTCCACTGTGGCCGCATCATTTTACAATCGTACCAGCAATGGATGAGTTCCAATTTCTCCATATCCTCACCAACATGTGTTTTTTTCTTTTTTAATCATAGCCATCCTAATGGGTGTGAAGTATATAACATTCTTGAAGTGACAAAGTTGTAGAAATGGAGAACAAGTCAATGGTTCTCAGGGACTAAAACGTGTTTTTTTCTTTTTTAATCATAGCCATCCTAATGGGTGTGGAGTATATAACATTCTTGAAGTGACAAAGTTGTAGAAATGGAGAACAAGTCAATGGTTGTCAGGGACTAAAGAGGGAAGGGTACAGAAGGAAATGATGTGGCTGTAGAAGGGCAGCATAAGGGATCCTTGTGGTGACAGAAGTGTTAGTATCTTGACTGTATTAATGGGAATATCCTGGTTGTGATAATTGCACTACAGTTTTGCAAGATGTTACTGTTAGGGGAAACTGGGTAAAAAGAACACAAGATCTCTGTTATTTCTCATGACTGCATGTGAATCTACAATTACCTTGAAGTCAAAGGTTTAAATTTAAAAAATATTAGTCAAATAAGCATTCCTATACCTAAGCCCTGGCACTAGTTTTTTTTTTTTTTATACCTAAGCCCATGTGAGTATTTGTTTCCCTAGGCTGTATTCCCACGGATTTACATTTGTATAAGCTCTTTTAAGACTTTTGAAGAACGTTGTCAAATTAACTTTTCAGAAAGGTTCATTTCAGTTTGTCTGTGCCTGTATTTTCAGATAATGTAGGTAGTAGCTATAGTTTTGTTTTTATAATAATAGTCAACATTTTTGAATCCTTGCCTTTTGTGGGGCACTGTCCTGAGCACTTCACCTCTCATTGAAATGCCCCAGAGGCCCATGGCGTAGGCCCATTAGTGCCCTCACTTTACAAATAAGCAAACTGAAACTCAGACAGACTGAGGAATTCACCTTGATTACATGCTGGTGAGTGGCATGGTTGAGACTTACCTTAGGTTCATTTAATGCCAAAGCCGGTGTGCTAACCATTGTGTGTCTTATGCTCTTACTGATTAGACTACCTGCTAGCTGCTAGGCATATACTCTAGGAATTAAGAGAATATTATATGGACAAGAAATAGAAAAAACAATTTCTTTCTGAATAGCACTGGGACCTTATGAGACCTAGGGTTGAGGGACATAGATGACACTTCTGGAAATATTACCAACTCAAATCAGGCTTTCCTTGGTCCTCTGGCTCTTTAGAGCTCTGCAGAACTCTAGGGTGATCCTCAGCCTTCATACAGCTTCTTCCCAAAAAGTTAAGACTTGATGTTACAGCACTGAGGTAAAGATGGTTGTCTATTAAAGGATTTAGTCCTAATTTTAAAATTATTGTGTCCATAACACATGCAGTTATGTTCTCAACTCATTTATAGGCTGAGTGAATGTAGAACTAGGGAAGGTACATTATCCACAGCACTTGCCTATATTCCATTTATACGAGGCTGCCCATCATCGTGCTCATAAATGCCAAAGCTTTCATCTTCCACTGGTTCCAAGTAGGGAGTTAACCATCTTTATTAAGTGTTTTCCAGAGAGTGTTGTTTTAACAAAGCCTCTTTTTTTGTTACATGACTTTTAGATCTCATTTTATGTATGGAGTTGAGTCTTCCAGGAAAGTGACATTTTCATGGTGGTCCTCTGTTTATGTAGGACCATATTTCAGTTGAAACTACTTGATTTGATCTATTTACATAATTCCTTAAAGTATAGCTGATAACATTTCAATTAGAGATTGACAATTTTTCTAATACAAAAAAAGTCATAAACCAATTTGTTTTAGGGCCTGGAGTTTTATATTATTTTATACCAAAAGCCATTGTTTTTTATTCAATTTAAAAAAGTGTTCCAATAATCTGGGTCAGTTAGTAAAACTTGGGTTAAAAATTCTGAATAGTCGTTATAATCATGGCTATGTAGGTTTTAATTAAAGTGAATTAGTTAATTAGTACAGCATGTCAACCATTCGTGCAGTCAATTTTAAAATTCATTTTGTTACACCTACACACATTATGGAGCCCTGGTGGCACTGTGGTTAAGAACTCAGCTGCTAGCCAATAGGTTGGCAGTTCTAATCCACCAGTTGCTCCTTGCAAACTCTATGGGGTAGTTCTAGTCTGTCCTCTAGGGTCACTAGCAGTCCCAATTGACTCGACAGCAACACAGGTATGCATATTATTTCACATTTTGCCAATTACTCTGAAATATTGTCCTCCTTTTCCAAAAACAAAGTCATAGGTTTTCTAATCCCTCTGTTTGTGAAAACCCTCACCCTGTATTACTTCCTTTTTATTGCTCTTTTGTGGATTTTTTTTCCCTCCTTGGGAGAAGATGATCCTAAATTGTAAAGATAAGACATGAATGATTTATGAACTAGAATGATAATATAGTCCATATTTTTCCAAATCCCTGTACTTCTACGACCTTTTTTTTTGGACTACCACTGTGAATTGAGCATACATCTTTATCCAGCTGTCCAGAAAGATGCCTAGCTCTTTTTAAGGTCTGGAAGCTCTCCATGTCTTCCTCAGAGCCAGTTCTAAGAAGGATTGTAAATTGCCAAGAAAGTAAAAATAAAAACTCAGATTTAATGAACATCTTATGACAGAGGTGATTGAGTTCTTGGAAGTGAAAAGTAATTGGATCTAATTGTGAAGCCCAATTGTTTATAGCAGGAACATGTGTAGAATTTATTAGTTTGGATGGTCTGCTCCACACTGAATATAAGTAGTGTTGGCTTCAAATGACCATATGAATAAATTGTATTACTTCAAGTAAGGCTCCTTATCGGGCAAACCATGTTGTTGGAATAAACCAGATGACAGTAATATTGTTCCATGATGTTCAGGCTCTTCCACTAGAAGGAGGTCTGCAGTAAGAATGCCCACATAGTGGTTCTCAGCATTGTTTTTTTGTGACTTCGTGCCATGCATGTCTATAATGCGTGCCTCTCAGCAACCGTCCTCATTTCACTTCAGTGATTCTCAGCAGTGGCAAGGGCAGAGGGTAGGAAGGGGCTCACTGGGCTACTGGGGATGCTGGCAGCTTATTGGGGAGTATGATCTAAAATCTCCCCCTGGGAGATTAGAACCCACCACTCTGCTACCTGTCCCACTCTGCTGAGAATCACTAGTACAAGAACGTAGCTAGAAATAAAATAATAGTAGTAAAACTCTATGCCAATAAAATTTCAGATTTTCACAGGTAAATTACCTGCAATGCGCAAGGACATACCAGGACTTAAGGGGATGTTTGAGAAACAGGGAAGAGTTTCTGTTCCCCATTCTTTGTCCCATAATATATCCTTATCATTCCCACCTTTAAAGTTAGATGGAAAAACCTCGAGCTGTATAATAGAGTTTTGTGTCACATTTATTAAGCCCACCTGGTGACACTGCTGCCAAGAACTGGCCTTCCTATTTCTGATAACTCTTTTCTTGGGAAATTATCTCAATTGACTCTAAAAGGAAAAAGATATTTTTTGTTATAGATAAATATAATCATGAAAAAAATGGAAGAATGTCAAAGAGGTTTATCTAAAAAAGGGTTCAGACCCATACAGCTCTGTAGTTAAGCTCTTTCAAACTTGAGAAGAACAGATAGTACCGATGGTATAAATAAGCTGTTCCTGTATCGTTACAATATTTTTTAAACAAAATACATGTTCATGCTATTATGTGTAAGAAAAAAAACATTAGGAACAAATACCTCAAAATATTAAAAGCATTTGTATACCATTGGTGGGATTTGGGGTTTTATTTTCTTCTTCACACTTGTTATTTTCCAATTTTTCTATAATGAACTTGGGTTATTTTTATAATATAAAATCAATGCAGTAGGTATGAAGACAGTGAGTGTGCAAGGTCCATGACAAATGTCCACCTTGCATTGCTGAGGTCTCTTAGAGATCATGGTCAAAATCCAAACCTTGGAGTAGCTGTTGTCACTGTTAGTAGGACTGGAGCAATGTCCCTATGCCAGTGGTCCTCCACCCTGTCTGCACGCTAGTATCATCTGGGAAGCTTTAAAAAATTTGCCTTCAGCTCTGGCATATTTCTTCAAGCCCTCCCAGGTGATTCTAACATGTGGCCAGGCTTGGAACCATTGGCAGAGGCTCACTGTGTGTGTATTAGACAGTTCTGACATTTTGGCTCATTTAGCAAACAAGGAGGTGGCAGGATACACCGAGGCAAACAAGAGCCCATCCCACCTTCTGTCTGCTTTGTTGGCCCTTTGAGTTGCAGGGCAGAGCCTGTGCTCCACCACTGTGTTTGCCAGGTGTCCAGTCTGAGCATATGTCCTTCACTGAGATACAATTTTGGATAACAGCTCTCCAGTGAAAATTACTCAGTCTGAGGCTGTTGTTTACGTGAACTCTTCAGTCCAGCCCTTCCAAGGGAGCGAGAGGGTTTGTTTGGTTTCTAGTGATGTGCACTTCCAAGAATTTCCATTACACCTGGCCGGGTTGTCAGTTCTATTTCTTATCACTCAATAAAACAATTTATTAGGAAAATAGGGTTTAAAAGTGCCAGACTGCATACAATATGGCCCTCGCAAATCATAAATGTCCTAAATCTTGTGGGACAGCAGGAGAGGCAACTAAGATACGCCTTTCCTTGCTGCTCCTGGCCGGGTGCCGGGTCCCGAGGTCTGTCCTGGGCTGTGGAATGAGATTGTGAGGCTGTTGGAAGCCAAGTGGGAAGAGCCAGGATGAAGGCGGCTGGCTGCAGTCTGAAGCCTGGCTAAGGTCTTGGGGCTTGTCAGCTTGAGGTCCACTTGGTTATTATCACAAATAGGAAGGCCGGTTCTTGGCAGCAGTGTCACCAGGTGGGCTTAATAAATGTGACACAAAACTCTATTATACAGCTCGTGGTTTTTCCATCTAACTTTAAAGGTGGGAATGATAAGGATATATTATGGGACAAAGAATGGGGAGCAGAAACTCTTCCCTATTTCTCAAACATCCCCTTAAGTCCTGGTATGTCCTTGCGCATTGCAGGTAATTTACCTGTGAAAATCTGCGCCCCTTGGAGCAGAAGGAAAAGTATTACTGCACCTATCTAGCTTCAGGAAAGGTTAAAGCATGCATAAAACCCAATCTCTTTTCCTTCGTGCCCTCATCACCAAGTAAACCTCAAAGATTTTGCAGATACAAGTATTTTCCATCAAGCTTATGAATAATGCCACTTGGCAAAAGATCTCGAACAAAGAACCAGACTGCAATGTTTTGTAGTGGCTTTACGTACAATGCGCCTTAATTACTGGCAAGCTTGTCAAGAGCCTATTCCCGCACGTGTCAACACTTTCTTAATACACTGTAATTCATCATGTTAGCATGGCAGAAACAAGGTACTCTGTATTGTTACACTTATCCTTCTCCAAGTGCTGGTCTTGAACAGTGTATTTCACCTCAGTGGCTTCATCTGCTGAACAAAGAACAGACTAGAGCATTGAAACGGTGAGGACCCTGGAGTTGATCAAAGTCGTACATCACTGAGCCCTTTAGCCTGTGCTTCATGGCACTCTACATCCAAGAAGCAATGCTTTATTGTCAAAAAGACGTTCGCTTAATGATGGCAGTAAATCCTGAAAGGCAGTCTAATTTATACAGAGATCTTGGCTAAGAGGGAATTCTATCATTTACTCCTTTTGACAATTTTATTCATTGAGTTCATTTTCATGCTAGTCGTGTGATTAAATGAAGATAGGAATTTATCTCTTTTTAATAATAATAATAATAAAACAAAAGAATGTCTTTTGGTTTGGGAGAAGGAGGGCAGGAAGAGAAAAGGGAAGTCTGCATAATAAATAGTGCATTTCAATTGGAAATTGAGTAATTTCAGAATGCTGCGTTACACTCTTTGGATCATCCCTTAACCCTTTGGTTCTTCTGAGTTTAGAAATTAGCTGCCATTTGGGCTCTGAGCCTGATTTTAGATCATTTGCGAAGGAAAAGGTGAATCTGAGCTCTGGCTTAGAAAACTATTGGCGTTGGATTCAAAAAGTAACTTTGCTTTTAAGGGTTATTCTGATTGCTTATTTCACATTTGCATTTGGGTTTTATAGCCCAGAAGAGAGAAGATAAATTTATCTGCCCAAAGTTTCAGATTGCATAAGATATGCTTCAGATGACCTTTTGGGTAATGCAAGCATTTTAGAAAGTTCAGAAGGAAAAGACCAAGGGTCTGAGTATGGGAAGCAGAAACTTTCTTCCAGGCACTGCTGAGGCTTCAAGGAGAGTTCTTTGTCCAACTTGCGATGTATAAAACTTACTCTTTGATGGCCATTCCTCATCCTCAGCTGTTGAAATACATGGCTAGGGTTAGTGGTGACATCCCTGTCAGCAAGGGACAGACTACCTGTTGGGCAACAATCCTTTGCGTTAGTTCACGTGGCATTGCCCGGTAACGTTTGGCCACAATCCTTTGCGTTAGTTCACGTGGAATTGCCCGGTAACGTTTGGCCACAATCCTTTGCGTTAGTTCACGTGGAATTGCCCGGTAACGTTTGGCCACAATCCTTTGCGTTAGTTCACTTGGAATTGCCCGGTAACGTTTGGCCACAATCCTTTGCGTTAGTTCACGTGGAATTGCCCGGTAACGTTTGGCCACAATCCTTTGCGTTAGTTCACGTGGAATTGCCCGGTAACGTTTGGCCACAGTCCTTTGCGTTAGTTCACGTGGAATTGCCCGGTAACGTTTGGCCACAGTCCTTTGCGTTAGTTCACGTGGCATTGCCCGGTAACTGGGGCAGATGACACGTGGTAGAACCGCATTGACCACCAGTTGCTGTTGAGTCAGCTCCAGCTCGTGCTGACCCCGTGTGTGCAGAGGAGAACTGTGCTCCACAGGGTTTTCAGTGGCTGGTGTTGCAGAAGCAGATCGCCAGGCCTTTCTTCTAAAGTGCCTCTGGATGAGCTTGAACCCCCAACATTTCAGTTAGTAGCCAAGCCACTAGCCATTTGCACCCCCAGGGACTAGAACTGTATCTAACCAAAAAAAAAACCCCAAACCCATTGCCGTCGAGTTGATTCCAAAAACCCTGGTGGCATAGTGGTTAAGAGCCATGGCTGCTAACCAAAAGGTCAGCAGTTCGAATCCACCAGGTGCTCATTGGAAACCCTGTGGGGCAGTTCTACTCTGTCGCGTAAGGTCGCTATGAGAACTACATTAAGAGTGCTTAAATGTTAACATTTGTCAAATGCTGAGTATGTGTTTTGACAGACACAGGAATGTGATAGTACGGAGATACAGACGTGTGAGTAACGTCCACCTCCTCCTGCCGTCATAGCAACAGTTCATCTCTTTCAGTGTGCAAATGTTTATTCCACAGTTACGATCCTGTCTTCTAGAGACTTGCAGTCCAGTTGAGTAGTGTGTATGTGGTTAGGTTTTGGTGGGAGGGGTGCTGACAGTGAGTACTGTGAGAGGGATGGGGCGGATGGGGTGCTTAGAGGCGGCTCTGTGGAGGGCCTGCCCTTACTGATAAGAGAGTTATCGGACAGGGAGAGAAAGAGAGTTCCAGGAAGGGAGAAGAAATGTCCAACAGCATCTCTGAGGACACAAAGCAGGCATTTTAAATAAAGCTTTTTAACTTTCTAATGAGACGCAGTGTTAAAATACCTATGGAATGACTTGATAAGATGAAGAAGTAGGGGATTTATAGTAAAAGCTGAACACACATTTTTTTATTCCCAGACTTGCTTCTTTTCTTGTCCTTCTTTGTGTGTTCATAGAAGCCAACATCCATCAGTCTTCCAGGTTCTAAATCTCAGAGGGATCTTCACTTCCTTTCGCTCTGTCACCCACATCTGAATGCTTACCCAAATCTGGTTGATGTTTTCTCTGTAACGTGGCTCCAAGCCCTCCCCTCCCCTCGGTCTCCCCACATCTGCGCCCTTACCTCTCTGGCAGTAACTTCCCCAGCTGGGCTCTTGTCGCCAGTCTCCCTGCCTAATCCATCTTACTCTTAGTTGTCAGATTAGTTTTTTTTGAAGCACAACTCTTACCCTCTTCTGCTCAAAAGCCTTCAGTGATCCTCATGGTTTATAGAAAAAGGTCCAAATTCATTATCCTGAGAGTGAAAGAACCTCTCTGTTTTGGCTGTATACTGCCTCTTCATACTGTGTAATTTCAGCTAAGCAAAACTCTAGCCCATGCTTTTCTTTCTCTCTGCTGATTTTTCTGCTTTAAACTTACCATGCATGTTGTTGTTGTTTGTCGTTATGTGCCATTGAGTCAATTCTGACTCATAGTGACCCTATACCAAAACCCAAACCCACTGCTGTCGAGTTGATTCCGACTAGAGTAAAACCCTCCCGTTGGGTTCCCAAGCAGTGGCTGGTGGATTCGAACTGCTGACGTTTTGGTTAGCAGCCGAGCTCTTAACCACTGCGCCCCCAGGGCTACTGTTGTCCATGGTCAGGGCTAAAAACATGATTGTTGGTAAGCATATTGGAGTAAGTATAATGAAAGTGAAATTTAGTTGAGGATTTTATAAATTGATTATTAAAATAGTATTAAAATAGGAGTCAGGGATTAGTTTTCCTAAGAAGTATTTATATGTAAGACTAACATTGTAAGAGATTTCTTCCATTTTCATTAAATCAATGGTCCTATTGACTACTAGTAGAATTAGAAATTCTTTAAATAGCTTACTTCCCCCAAAAATTAAAGTCTGCTAACTGTGAGTCGGAATTGACTTGATGGCACTGGGTTTGGTTTTTTGGTTTTAACTGAAAGTCTGGATATGAGATTATAGCCAGAAAAGAATAGGAGAAAGAGAAAGAACAATATATTCATCAGAGTAATATTATCTTACTATTACCAATTGCCACTGAATTGATTCCAACTCATGGCAGAGTAGAACTATACTCCAGTTCAATGGCAGGTTTTTTGAAAGTGGATCTCCAGGCCTTTCTTGTGAGGTGCCTCTGTGCGGACTCAGCCGTCTGACTTTCTGCTTAGCAGCTGAGTGTGTTGACCATTTGCACCACCCAGAGATTCTATGTTACTGCTATCCTAATAAACATCCAAATACCGTGGTTTAATATAATAAAGGATTATTTATTGCCCACATAAAGTCCTTTGCAGTTCAGGCAACTCTCCAAGGCAATTCTCCTCCATGCAGAGGCCCTGAGACCCAGGCTTCCTCTACCTCATGATGTCACCACCTCAACACATGGATTCATAGACACAACAGCTCTTACTTCACATATCACTTTCACTCAGCTTATATTGTTAAAAGTAGTTCCATGGCTCTGTCTAACTGCTAGTCAACTGGGAAGTATAGAGGAGCACATGGACCATTTGGTGAGTACTACCATCTCTGCCACAGAAAATAAAGAGTTAGGGAGAAGCATGCTTTTGGAACCCCAAGTATTAATATAGTAGATAGTATGTCTGCCTCTTACTAGATGTGTGACATTGGCAGGTTATTTAACCCTGTGTGTGCCAGTTTTCCTATGAATAAAATATAAATGATGACAATACCTAGCTCATAGGATCATAGAGTAGGTTAAGTAACACAGTCTCTGTAAAGCACTTGGAATAGCACCTGGAATACTGTAAGTTCAGTTGATACTATTATTGTTATTAATATGGAAAACTCGGGAGAAGAGACAAAAAGAACCATGAATTGGAATAAAGTTCTTAAAATGGGCTGAATAGGAAAAATAAAGGATTTGGCACTTTTTAGCCTTGATAAGCTTTGGGGAGATAATCACAGTGTCTAAGTGGTCTATCACCTAATGTCCTTGAGGAACTGGAATAAAGAAGAAAAATTGTTTTGTTGTTATTAGTATAGTATTTTTTTAAAGAGGTCTTTCCGAAAATTCCTCTCAGTAGACCAGATTCTATTTCTTTTAATTAATTTTTTTATTGTGCTTTGTGTGAAAGTTTACAGGTCAAGTTAGTTTCTCATATAAAAAGTTATACACAGATTGTTACATGACCCTAGTTGCTCTCTCTGTACGGTGACAGCACACTCCTCTTTTCCACCCTGGATTTCCCCGTGTCCATTCAACCAGCTCCTATCCCTTTTTGCCTTCTCATCTCGCCTCCGAACATAAGCTGCCTGTTTAGTCTCATGTATCTCCTTGAACTAAGAAACACACTCTTCACGAGTATCATTTTATGTCTTATAGTCCAGTCTAAACTTTGTCTTAAGAGTTGGCTTCGGAAATGATTTTCGTTCTGGGTAAACAGAGAGTCCAGAGGCCATGTCTTCTGGGGTACCTCCAGTCTCAGTCAGACCCTTAAGTCTGGTCTTTTTACTAGAATTTGAGTTCTGCACCCCACTTTTCTCCTGCTCCATCAGGGACTCTCTGTTGTGTTTCCTGTCAGGGCGGTCATTGGTGGCAGCTGGACACTACCTAGTTCTTCTGGTCTCAGGCTGATTGAATTTCTGGTTTATGTGGCCCTTTCTGTCTCTTGGGCTAATATTTTCCTTGTGTCTTTGGTATTCTTCTTTCTCCTTTGTTGAAGTGGGTTGGGACCAATTGATGCATCTTAGAAGGCCACTCCCTAGCTTTTAAGACCCCAAGTGCCACTCACCAAAGTGGGATGCAGAACATTTTCTTTACAAAATTTGTTGTGCCGATTGACCTAGATGTCCCCTGAAATGATGGTCTCCAGACTCCCACCCCTGCTACACTGTCCCTTGAAGTGTTTGGTTGTGTTCAGGAAACTTCTTAGCTTTTGGATTACTCCAGTTGTGCTGGATTCCCCTGGATTGTGTGTTGTCCTTCCTTCCCCTAAGATAATTCTTGTCTACTCTCTAGTTAGTGAATACACCTCTCCCTCCCTACCCACCCTCGTAACCATCAAAGAATGTCTTCTTCTGTGTTTGAACCTTTTCTTGTGTTCTTATAATAGTGGTCTCATACAATATTTGTCCTTTTGTGACTGACTAAATTAACTCAGCATAATGCCTTCAAGATTAATCCATGTTGTGAGATGTCTCGCAGACTCATCGTTGTTCTTTATCAATGCATAGTATTCCATTGTGTGAATATAGCATAATTTCTTTATCCATTTGTCGATGATGGGCACCTAGGTTGTTTCCATCTTTTTGCTAATGTGAACAGTGTTGCAGTGAACATGGGTGTGCATATATCTATCCGTGTGATGGCTCTTATTTCCTAGGATATATTCTGGGGAGTGGGATTGCTGGATCGTATGGGACTTCTGTTTGTAGCTTTTTAAGGAAGTGACAACTCGATTTCCAAAGTGGTTGTACCATTTTACATTCCCACCAACAGTGTATAAGTGTTCCAGTCTCTCCACAACCTTTCTAACATTTATCACTTTGTGTTTTTTGCATTAACGCTAGCCTTGTTGGGGTGAGATGGTATCTCATTGTAGTTTTGATTTGCATTTCTCTAATGGCTAATGATTGTATTTCCTCATGTATCTGTTAGCTGTCTGAATGTCTTCTTTGGTGAAGTGCCTGTTCATATCCTTTCCCCATTTCTTAATTGGGTTGTTTGTCTTTTTGTTGTTGAAGTTTTGTAGTATCTTGTAGATTTTAGAGATTAGACCCTGATTGGATATGTCATAGCCAAAAGTTTTTTCCCAGTCTGTAAGTTGTCTTTTTACTCTTTTGGTGAAGTCTTTCGATGAGCACAAGTGTTTGATTTTTAGGAGCTCCCAGTTATCTAGTTTCTCTTCTGGCGTTTGTGCATTGTTACTTATGATTTATATGTTGTTTATGCCATGTATTAGGGCTCCTAGTGTTGTCCCTATTTCTTCTTCCATGATCTTTATCGTTTTAGATTTTATATTTAAGTCTTTGATGCATTTTGAGTTAGCTTTTGTGCATGATGTTAGGTATAGGTCTTGTTTCATTTTTTGCAGATAGATATCCAGTTATACCAGCACTATTTGTTAAAGAGGCTGTCTTTTCCCCATTTAAGGGACCTTGGACCTTTGTCAAATATCAGCTGCTAATAAGTGGATGAATTTACATCTGGATTCTCAATTCTGTTCCATTGGTCCATGTACTTGTTGTTGTACCAGTACCAGTCTATTTTGACTACCATGGCCGTATAATAGGTTCTGAAATCAGGTAGCATGAGGTCTACCACTTTGTTCTTCTTCTTCAATAATACTTTGCTTATCCAGGGTCTCTTCCCTTTTCCTGTGAAGTTGGTGATTTGTTTCTTCAATTCATTAAAAAATGCTTTTGGAATTTGGACCGGGATTGCATTGTATCTGTAGATCGCTTGGCCTAAAATTGACATTTTCACAATCAATGTTGAATATTCCTATCCATAAGCAAGGTTGTTTTTCCACTTATGTAGGTCTCTTTTAGTTTCTTGCAATAGTGTCCTGTAATTTTCTTTGTATAGGTCTTTTACATCTCTGGTTAGATTTATTCCTAAGTATTTTATCTTCTTGGGGTTTATTGTAATTGATTTTGTAATTTTTTCTTCGAGTTCTTTTTGTTGCTGTAGAGGAATCCAACTGATTTTTGTATGTTTATCTTGTATCCTGATATTCTGCTAACTCTTCTATTAGTTCCAGTAGTTTTCTTGTGGATTCTCGGATTTTCTGTGTATAAGATCTTATCATATGCAAATAGAGATATTTTTACTTCTTCTTTACCAATTTGGATGCCTTTTATTTCTTTTTCTAACCTAATTGCTCTGGCTAGGACCTCCAGCACAAGGTTGAAAAAGAGTAGTAATAAAGGGCATCCTTGCCTGGTTCCTGTTCACAAGGGGAATGCTTTCACACTCTCTCTGTTTAGGATGAGGTTGGCTCTTGGCTTTGTATAAATTCCCTTTATTATGTTCAGAATTTTCTCTTCTATTCTTATTTTCCTGAGAGTTTTTATCATGAATAGGTGTTGGACTTTGTCAAATGCCTTTTCTCCATTGATTGATTAGATAATGTGGTTTTTGTCTTTTGTGTGTGTGTGTGTGTGATGGATTACACTGATTGTTTTTCTGATGTCGAACCATCTCTGCATAGCTGGTGTGAAACCCACTTGGTCGTGGTGAATTATTTTTTTGATATGTTGTTGAATTCTATTGGCTAGAATTTTGTTGAGGGTTTTTATGTCTATGTTTATGAGGGATATTAGTATGTAATTTTCGTTTTTTTTTGTGGTGTCTCTAATTCACTTTAGCGTCCGGGTTATGCTGGCTTCATAGAGCGAGTTTGGGAGTGTTGCATCTTTTTCTAGTCTCTGAAATACCTTTAGTAGTAGTGGTGCTAACTCTTCTCTGAACGTTTGGTAGGATTCTCTGGTAAAGCTGTCAGGGCCCAGGCTTTTTTTTTGTTGAAAGTTTTTTAATTACCTTCTGAGTCTCTTCGTTTGTTATAGATTTATTTAGCTCTTCTACCTCTGTTCATTTTAGTTTAGGTAGGTAGTGTGTTTCTAGAAATTACTACATTTCTTCTAGGTTTTCAAATTTATTAGAGTACAGTTTTTTATAGTGTTCTGTTATGATTCTTTTAATTTCAGTTGGGTCTGTTGTGATATTGCCCATCTCATTTCAGGTTATTCGTTTCCTCTCCTGTTTTTCTTTTGTCAATTTGGCCAATGGTTTATTGATTTTTTGATCTTTTCAAAGAACCTGCTTTTGGTCTTGTTAACTCTTTCAATTTTTTTTCTATTTTCTATCTTATTTCATTTAATTGTGCTCTAATTTTTGTTATTTCCTTTCTTCTTGTGCCCATGGACTTCTTTCGTTGCTCTCTTTCTATTTGTTTGAGTTGTAGGGGTAATGTTTTTATTTTGGCCCTTTCTTCTTTTTGGATGTGTGTGTTTATTGTTACAAATTGACCTCTAAGCACTGCTCTTGCTGTGTACCAAAGTTCTGGTAGGGTGTGTTTTCATTCTCATTTGGTTCTATGAATTTCTTTATTCCGTCCTTAATTTCTGCTATAACCCAGTAGTTTTTGAGCAAGGTGTTGTTCAGTTTCCATGCATTTTATTTTATTTTTCCTTGCTTTTCCTGTATTTGCTGAGTTTACGTTTTTCTTGTTTTTTATTTTGATATGTAGGATTGTTATTTTCCTTTGTGGTTACCTTAGTTACCCCTATTTTTCTAAGTTTAAACCTAACTTTTATTTCTTTATATTGCCTTGACTTCCTCTCCATATGAAAGATCTCTGACTACATATTTTAGTCCCTCTTTTTTGTTTTAATGTTGTCATCTTTTACATATTGACGTCTTTGTTTCCCTATTTTCAGTGTTTTAGCTGTGATTTATTTGTGACTTCCCTATCTGAATTTATATCTAATTGATCTGTCCTGTGTTCTCATTTTGGATTGTTATCTGATGTTATTGATTTTCTAACCAAAGGACTCTCTTTAGTATTTCTTGTAATTTTGGTTTGGTTTTTACAAATTCCATACACTTCTGTTTATCTGGAAATGCCCTAATTTTGCCGTCATATTTGAGAGATAGTTTTGCTGGGTATGTAGTTCTTGGTTGGCAATTTTTTCCTTCAAGGTTTTATATATGTCACTCCATTGCCTGAGTAGTCCCAGATTAGTCTTCTTAACTCTCCTTTGTGCGTGAATTTTCGTTTATCCCTAGCTGCTCTTAAAATTCTCTCTTTATCTTTGGTTTTGGCAAGTTTGAATATAATATGTCTTGATGACTTTCTTTTGGATTCTACCTTGTGTGGGGTTAGATGAACTTGTTGGGTAGATATCTTCGTATCTTTCATGATTCCAAGGAAGTTTTCTCCCAACAAATCTTCAACAATTCTGTCTGTATTTTCTGTTATCCCTTTCCTCTTCCCCGCCCTCATTCTGGTACTCCAGTCACTGGTAGGTTACTCCTCTTGATACAGTCCCACATAATTCTTAGGGTTTCTTTAGATTTTAAAATTCTTTTATCTGATTTTTCCTTAGATAAGTTGGTGTCAGGTGCCCTATCTTCAGTCTCACTAATTCTGGCTTCCTTTGTCTCAATTATGCTCCTATAACTTTCTATTGAGTTGTCTAATTCTGATATTTTATTGTTAATCTTTTGTATTTCTGTTTGCTGTCACTCTATGGATCTTGAAGCCTGTTAAATTTGTCACTATACTCTTGTGTAACCTTCTTAAATTCCTCTGTTGCTTTGTCGGTGTGTTCCTTGGCTCGTTCTGTGTTTTGCTTTTTCTCCTTACTGATCTCCTGAAGAGCTCTGTATATTAATCTTTTGGATTCTAAAAAAATTCTATTTCTGATTATTCCAAGAGGTTATCTTCCTCTGGGAGGTTTGTTAAATCTTTGTTTTGCATGCTTGCTGAAGCTGTCATGATCTGCCTCTTTATGTAATTTGATATTGACTGTTGTCTTCAACCCGTCAATAAGTTATTATATTTATTTGTTTATGTTTGCTTACTCTGTCCTAGCATCTTGTTTTGATATGCCTAAATAGGCTGGTCACGTGAGCTGGTTTGATTATTGGCACCTTTGATGCTTTCACGTCCTGTCATCAGGTGGTTAGAGCTGTTTCTAGGTATATAAGCCTAGGAGTCCATTTTTTTTTTCTTGTTTGGAGTCAGCTCAGGTTTCAGGTAGTTGGTCACCAAGTATGTTGTTCAGGCGCTCACCTGTAGTCCTAGACGAGCAGGGGTGATTGGAGTAGGCACAGATATCTGGCTGCAGTAGGGAGTCATGCACTGAGCAAGGCAAGGGGCTGACAGCTACCCCTGAGTGGGAGGAAAGCATGTCCCTTTTCACTACAGCATGTAGGTGGTGAGTTTTGTGGCTGGACTATGGGCACCCACTGCTGTTGGCTGTAAGGACTTAGAGGCACCACTTATTCTTGGACCTGTGTTGCAGGTGGCTAGCTGGTGTGGATGGAGCCACGAGTCTTCAGGCCCCCAATGAGGGTAGGTGAGGACCCTGCTTAATGCACAGAGTGGTGTCAAATGTCATGAATCTGCCATCCACCTTGTAGTTGATACAGTTGAAAACAGGCTTCAGATATATACCCTGTTGTACTGTGCTAATGAGCACCTACACTGTTGAAATGGGCCCACGCAGGTCTATGCAGGGGTGAAAGGCATGCAAAGTCCATGGACCCATTATGCCTGTGCCTAGGCAAAGGGGCTGTGCCCGTCCTGAGTTCCTGGCTTATGGGAGCTGGCAGATTATTTTTTCCTGTTATTTAATTTGTTCCCTCTCCAAAGCTGGGAGAATGGCACAGGGTGCAACACAGGTCCTACTTCTGACCAAGGGGAAGTGGCAATTGATGAAGCTGTCCTGGGACCTGGTGCAGAGTAAAGGAGGGGGCAGGTAAACTGGAGAGAGGTTCTTCCCAAAGGGGGTGTTTTTGATCCATGCGGTAAGTTAGATGCACGTACTTATCTTTTCCTGATTGAGCACCACTTTTCACTTGTTCTGGAGGCTTGAGTAGACTCTCCATCACTTGGTCTCTCCCAATGTGAAAAATGCATCCTGAGCACCACCGCGTGCCTCATTGCACGTGCCAGCCAATCCAGCCTGCAGGGTACCGGTTCCTGCCAGGTCAGATCTCTCCCTCTCCCTGCTGCTAAGTTCAATTCCTCAACTTTGCCTTTGATGTTCAGGGCGCCTAGATTGTCATATATAATCTATTCACTTGTGGTTTTGGGTCTTTGTTGTAAGAAGGACTACAGGGGGCATCTGATACTCCTCCATCTTGGCCCCGCTTCCTCAGTAGACCAGATTTTAAATTGATGGCATGCATAAAGAGGATTCAGTTGGCAGCCCAGATTTAAAATGGTTAACGTGCTCAGCTTCTAACCAAAAAGTTGGAGATTTGAGTCCACCCAAAGGCACCTCAGAAGAAAGAGCTGACAATCTACTTCTGAAAATCAGCTATTGAAGTCTCTATGGAGCACAGTTCTATTCTGATTCAACGGCAACTGGTTTTTTGGTTATAATGAACTAAAGGATGATCTTCAAACTCCTTGCAACAAAAGATGCTGAAGGAATTCATTTATGAGGCAAGCATTCCACCTTTGGTGTCCAGATGAACCAAATAATCACAATAGGGCCTGTCAAGTCAGCATGATCAGTGGTTACAAGCACACTCTTGGAAGCTAGGCTGCAGGAGTTCAAGTCCTGACTCTGCCTCTTACTAACTCTACAATCTTTATCCCTTTGTGCCTCAATTTCATTACATGAAAAATGGTAATAATAAGTGTACTCTCCACTCCATAGGGTTGTTGTCTTAGTTGTCTAGTGCTGATATAACAGAAATACCACAAGTGGATGGCTTTAACAAAGTGAGATTTATTGTTTCATAGTCTGGTAGGCTAGGAGTCTAAATCCAGGGTGTCAGCTCCAGGGGAAGGCTTCTTCTCTCTGTGGATTCTGGAGGAAGGTCCTTGTCATCAATCTTCCCCTGGACTAGGAGCTTCTTCACGCAGGACACTGGGTTCAAAGGACGTACTCTGCTCCTGGCACTGCATTCTTGGTGGTATGAGGTCCCCTACTCTCTGCTTGCTTCCTTTTCCTTTTATCTCTTGTAAGATAAAAGGTGGTACAGGCCACGCCCCAGGGAAACTCCCTTTACATTGGATCAGGGATGTGACCTTAGTAAGGTGTTACAATCCCACCCTAAATCCTTTTTAACAAAATTACAATCACAAGATGGAGGACAACCACAGGATACTGGGAATCATGGTCTAACTAAGTTGACAAATATTTTGGGGGGAACAGTTTAATCCATGACAATTGTTGTGAGGATTAAAGGCATGAATATATAAGACAATGAATAATTATAAATCCTAGTAAAGATGATCAGGAGAGTAGGACAAAAATGTAACAGTGAGAAGCAAAGAAAATGTCAATGGCCCTTGTCAAATCCCGACTGTGAGGTAAATCACATGGGGGACAGGGTCCTCAAGGATACGGTAGGCTCCCTGTGTTTGTGTCACAGAAGCTCAGGCAAAGTCCTGGGGAGTATGCCATAGGAAATGCTCTTATGCTTGTAAGGTTGTGGACAAGGTGACCTTATGAAGTATTTTTCATCTTGAATTTCTCTAACTCTGATGACTAAGTTAGAAAGCTACAGATGGGTAGATTGTTCTTTTCAGGGAGGAACTACTTTAACCGTTCATGTCAGGTAGGTCTGTGCTGATTTAGTCGGAAATGTGGTTCTGAGCTCCGTGCTACCACACATCCTCACTGACGAAGGTCAGGCTTTCAGATCAAAGTCAGGTGGAAAAGAGAAGCAACCACGTGGCTAATTTGGGCTGAAATACCACAGCAAAATGAGGGGAAGAAAGCTTTTGAATTTAAACTATTTGGGAAATTAATTTTCGACATCATTTTGTATGTCACAAACATTCTTGACTTCTAGATATTTTGGAAAAACAAGTTTGTGGACTGAGAATGATGTACTAATAAAAAATGTTTGCTGTATTTTGGTATTTTTTGGCATCACTCTTAATGTGTCAGACTAAAAACAGATGTCTGGTATGTACTCAAATGAGCCATCTCACATTTCAATGTTATTTTTCCTTAGCCAGGATGAGGAAACATAGGTACATTGGTAGAAGTCACAGGAGGAAGTTTAGCATCCCCCAGTAAGCCATACCTGTTTATAGGGCTGGAGCATAATGTGTTCTTTATAAAAAACATTTTCAATATTAGGTGGTTTATACTTGAAAGAAAGCATGCTAGTGGCACAAAAGAATAAGTGCTCGGCTGTTAAATGAAAAGTTGTCAGTTCGAACCCACTCAGCGGCTCCATGGGAGAAAGACCCGGAGATCTGCTCCCATAAAGATTACAGCCTATAGTGGTTTAGTTCTACTCTGTTACATGGGTAGTTATGAGCTGAAATCAACTCACGGGACCTAACAACTACAATATTTGAGAGTAACTAACAACATTCATGTTCTTAACAGAAGCTATTTAAAGCAAAGATGCAATGATTCTAATTTTTATTTTTTTGGAGGGAGGGATATCATACTTTATCAAAGGGAGGAGTGTGTGTGTGTATTTTCACATACCTTTTAATGAACAAGGTTCAGCATCACTGCAGTAGGGAGACCATACTCTGTTTTGCCTGGGAGAATCCCAGTTTATGCACATACTAAGAAAAGCAACATGGTAGAGCAAGAGAGTTCCTGGGCCAGAAATTCAAAGACCTGGGTTCTTATTGAATTTTGTCATTTACCAACTATGAAACCTTGAGCCGCTAAAATCACCGAACTGTTTCCTCATCTGTAAAATGAGAATAATTATAGCATCCTTTTATGGTCCATAGGATTGAAATACGCATATAATAAATGACAAAATATTTTTCTAATTGTAAAGTGCTGACAAAGATATTATTATAATGCCATAACTGCCATTCCTGACCTTGTCCTGACCTTATCCACACACACACACACACACACACACACACACAGTATTGCCCAAATATACCATCATTTTTGCATTTTGAGGTAAGATATTCAATCTGTTTTACAAGTACTCTTTATATCCTCACTTTAGAAGACAAGGTGACAAGAGATTTTTTAAAAAATAAGTGATGTAACTCTCCTTTCTTCTCGCTATTCAGCCGTCCGTGCCTGATTTCGAATGATCTATGCACAAATTCACTTTTGAGACCATAAAGGATTATTTTACTTTACCTTAGCCTCATTTCCAGTGGATTGGGAATATTTAATGTTCAGGCCTGAGATAATCGTTTCTCTGAAAATGACATCCTTCTCCTTATTCAGACATCCTCCTATTGTTTATGGTGTCTTTTTGGCATGAGACAAAGAGCTGGAAGCACCAAACCTTCTGGGATCTTGTCTTCTACATTGGAAATTAATGACTGGACTCTTGACCTTTGAACTCCTCTGAACTGCTCTTAGGGAGTACCCTCATCTCACCGTCCTGGTGCAAGGAGGGATAGATATTTATAGAACATCAGGTTATTGTACAGGATTGTGTCTCTACAGTTAAATACTGGGTTTCTGCCTCCAAATTAGTAGTTTGGTATGTTTCTTAGTGGGAGAAAGACCCAGAAATCTGCTCCTGTAAGAATTACAGCCTGGAAAACCCTATGAGGCAGTCCTACTGTGTTACGTGGGGTTGCTATGAGTTGAAAATCAATTTGATTGTACCTAAGAACAGCAAGGTTGTGTCATCTGCATAATGCAGGTTGTTAATGAGTCTTCCTCCAATCCTGATGCCCTGTTCTTCTTCATATAGTCCAGCTTCTTGTATTATTTGCTCAGCATACAGATTGAATAGATACGATGAAAGGATACAACCCTGATGTACACCTTTCCTTATTTTAAACCACTCAGTATCCCCTTGTTCTGTCCAAACAACTGTCTCTTGATCTATATGCAGGTTCCTCATGAGCACAATTAAGTGTTCCGGAATTCTCATTCTCCGTAATGTTATCTGCAATTTGTTATGATCCACACAGTCAAATGCCTTAGCATAGTCAATAAAACACAGGTAAACATCTTTCTGGCATTCTCTGCTTTCAGCCAGGATCCATCTGACCTCAGCAATGATATCCCTGGTTCCATGTCCTCTTCTGAATCTGGCCTGAATTTCTGGCAGTTCCTTGTCGCCACACTGCTACAGCCGCTTTTGAAAGATCTTCAGCAAAATTTTGCTTACATGTGATACTAATGATATTGTTTGATAATTTCCACATTTGGTTGGATCACCTTTCTTGGGAATAGGCATAAATATGCATCTCTCCCAGTCGGATGGCCAGGAAGCTGTCTTCCATATTTCTTGCCGTGGACAAGTGAGCACTTCCAGCGCTGCATCGTTTGTTGAAACATCTCAATTGATATTCCAGCAATTCCTGCGGCCATGGTATTTTCAATCGCGTCATATGCATGTGAAAGCTGGGCAATGAATAAGAAAGACCAAAGAAGAATTGACGCCTTTGAATTGTGGTGTTGGCGAAGAATATTGAATACACCATGGGCTGCCAGAAGAACAAACAAATTTGTCTTGGAAGAAGTACAACCAGAATGCTCCTTAGAAGCAAGGATGGTGAGACTCGTGTTACATACTTCGGACATGCTGTCAGGAGGGATCAGTCCCTGGAGAAAGATACCATGCTTGGTAAAGTACAGGGTCAGTGGAAAAGAGGAAGAGTCTCAATGAGATGGATTGACACAGTAATGCAACAATGGGCTCAAGCATAACAACGATTGTAAGGATGGCGCAGGACCAGGCAGTGTTTCATTCTGTTGTGCATAGGGTCACAATGAGTCGGAATTGACTCGATGGCACCTAACAACAACAGCAACAGAAACCACAATTTGCTTTTTAAGTGCTGGAAATTTATGGAGTTATCATAGTTGAATTCCTGTTCCTAAAACAAAGAAGAAAACACTACTTGCTGATGTCTTTCTATTTTTGTGTCTTTGTAGCCCTGATGGCATAGTGGTTAACTGCTAATCAGAAGGTCAGAAGTTCAAATTCACCAGCTGCTCCTTGGAAATCCTATGGGGCAGTTCTTTGTCCTTGGGTGGCTTCTACTGTCCTGAAGTATCAAGGGACAGTATAACAGAATTGTTTTCCTCAAAATCTGATTGCTTTTTTGGGTACTCCCTGTATATATTTTTGTAATGTTTTCCTCACACCCAGGAAATCACTAATAAAGCAATGTTTTACAAGATATTAAAATATTAGCCATTTCATTGACATTGTAAAAATTTATCTGACACTCAAGGTAATTGGTGAAATATTAAATCTATGAGTCTGACCAAAAACCTAAAAACCAAACCCATTGCCGCTAAGTGGATTCCAACTCATAGTGACTCTATAGGACAAAGTAGAATGGGCCCATAGGGTTTTCAAGGAGCAGCTGGTGGATTCAAAT
Organism: Elephas maximus indicus; assembly: GCF_024166365.1. NCBI lineage: Eukaryota > Metazoa > Chordata > Mammalia > Proboscidea > Elephantidae > Elephas > Elephas maximus. The sequence goes on along the minus strand of NC_064832.1, from coordinate 27,693,429 downwards.
TGCCAACCTTTTGGTTAGTAGCCAAGCTCTTAACCACTGTGCCACCAGGGCTCTTGAGATGAATGTGACAGGACTCCTAAAGCTAATTTACAGGATCATAGAAGCTTGAGTTAAAGGCACTTTGGCCCCATGAAGGAGAATTGCAAATAATTTATGTAGGTACATTCCCCATCAAGGAGGGGGATCATCCCTCCCCACGTTTAGATGTGAGCTGCACATAGTAACTTCCTTCCAAAGTGTACAGTAGAGAATTGGGAGCAGGAGGGAGTGACTTTACAATGGAGAAACACTGTCTCAGCCAGACTAACATCAGCAGTTATGTTGATAGTATGGGATGAAAATGGCACCTTACCTCTGTGGTTTTCCTCCAATAAACTATAACCCCAGTCTTATTTCATGAAAAACATCAGGAAGATTTTAATAGTGGAGAATCCTACAAAATACCTACCAGCACTCAAAACTGTCAAGGCCATCAAAAGCAAGGAAAGTCTGAGAAACTGTCACAACCAAGAGGAGCCTAAAGAGACGTGACAACTAAATGTGATGTGCTATCTTGAATGAGATCCTGGAGCAGAAAACTAAAGATATCTAAATAAAGTATGGAATTTTGTTAATAATAAATAATTTATCCATATTTGTTCATTAATTGTATCATGTTTACCATATTAATGTAAGATATTAATAATAGTGGAAGCTGAGTGTGGAATATATGGGAATCTAGTGCTGAAAGGGTTAAAAGTTCATTGTTCAAACTTACCCAGAAACTCTTTGAAACAGTTCTACTCTGCAGATGTGGCATCGCCATGAGTCAGAATCGATACAATGGCAACAAACAACAACTGTACTGTCCTTAATAATTTTGCTGTGGATCAAAACTGGCCTAAAAAATAAAGTATTTTTTTAAAGGTGCTATGACAACTGTTCAGCTGATGACCTTTTCTAGTGATTGAAACTCCTCCCTGATGTGTCAAGATTCAGTGTCTTCTTGAATTCCTCTAATAACAGGCAACTCATCACTTCCAAAACAGTACTTTGATTAATGCACACTCTTAGTTTTTTGTCTTGTTTTTGTTTTCTGTCAAAGAAATTTGAGGTGGGCAGGCCACAACCTCCCTAAAAAGATAGAAAAAAATATAGTCTCACAAAAGATTTTGCCCCCTACATTTAGTATACTAGTGTTCTTTAGCAAGCAAACACAAAACAGCTCATATAGCCTGTTCTGTAAGTTTGATAAAGTCCAAGCTCTCTTTCTTTTTAGCACTCTGACCTCACCTTGTATGAAAGGTTCGCTCATGCAGGCATGGTATTTCAGAGGCAGGATTCCGTGCCCTACACTAAACCAAACAAAAAAATCAAACCCGTTGCCATTAAGTCGATTCTGGCTCATAGCGGCCCTATAGCTTGGACTTTATCAAACTTACAGAACAGGCTATATGAGCTTTTGTGTTTGCTTGTTAATGGATACTGGTATAATAAATATATGGGGGCAGAATCTTCTCTGAGACTTTATTTTTATTTTGAAACCAGAAATCCTCTGAAACCAAAAATTAGAATCAGGCATAATTCCTAGTCATTCAGATTGCAAGATTCTCTGAATTCCTAAACTCTTTTAATCCGTAATGTTTGTAAACTACTTTGGCCAATTCACGTATTTTGGTACTTGTAATTTCACCAATGAGAGCCCATTTCTAATATTCATTATGCTCAATAGCCAGCCATTAGTTTAACCAATGAAACATTTTTTTGACATGCAGGATCACAACTTGTTGACTGAGATACTGGTAGCTGAAGGACTTGTAGTAGGTACTGTGGAGCAGGGCCTTTTATGACACAATAATGGTGATCACAGACTAGTTACTCTGGATATCATGGTAGCTAACCATCCTTAGAATTAAAACTTAAACTAACTGGAACAAACATTATATTACACTGATTATACTGAAATGTTTTAAAGTAAATTACAGACATTGGAAGAACTAAATTAAAATTTTTAACTACTCAACTCAAAAGTCATCATTCTTTTCTTTGAGGTAAAGAGAACTATGCTTAAATTTGCATCTGAGATGAACACTGTACTTGGGGATGGTATCTCTGAGAATAAACTCCAAGTTTTAATAATTCTTTGAACTACATGGTAGGGGAGGAGGAAAGTAGAGGAGAATGGGTTGGGTGAACACAGTGACAGAAAACTTCTTTGGATTCACTGTCAGATAAGTGCAGTTGGCTGGGAACATCTTGTCATTCTTTAATCCAGAATTTTCCTATTAATTTGACTGTAGAACAAATTTTGACCACAATGCCAATTAATACTCTACGTAAATAATATTCCTTATAACACGTAGCCTAGTCCTTTATGCAATGTTACAGGAGAAGGTCAAGTGGGGTAGTGCTCGCTTCAATAAAGACAGAAAGACTAAACATCAATTATCATAGAAGAAATAAAAAAGTAGTTAAAGAGCTCTCCTACAAAAATGTACCAGGTTCTTAAGGGTTTCTGGAAAATTCTAGAAAGCCTTCAAAAATAAGATAATCCCAATTCTAGTAAATCTAGGCCAGTTACACGAAAAGAAGAAATAGTTTCAAATTCATGTTATGAAATTAGACAACATTGACCCCAAAACTTGTCAAAGACTGCCTAAAAGAGAAAACTGGAGAATAATGTCACTTATGAATGTTGTTGTTGTGTGCTGTCAGGTAGATTCCAACTCACAGTGACCCTATAGGACAGAGTAAAACTGCTCCATAGAGTTTCCTAGGCTGAAATCTTTACAGGAACAGATCACCAGGCCTTTTCTCCCACGGAGCCACTGGATTTGAATCACTGACCTTTCAGTTAGCAGCTAAGCACTTAACCATTCGCCATCAGGGATCCTTCACTTATGAATAGTGATGAAGTACTCTTAAATAATTTAATAACATATTAAACAGAATTCAATAGCATATTAAAAAAATAATAGATCATGACCATGTGGGATATCTTTCAGGAATACAAAGTTCACTCAACATTAGGAAACCAAAAGAGTGAAGAAAAAAAAAAAATCACATGGTCATCTCTGAGATGCAGAAAGAACATATGACAAATTTCTACTTTTATTTTACAAAACACTAAGCAAAACAGGAATTGATGGGTATTTTTTAATGTGATAAAGTGCCTCAGTGTCAAAGCCCCTTATTTAACGGGGCAATACTAGTAGCTTTCCTGCTGTTATGTATGTCAACTTGTCTAGGCCATGATTCCCAATATTGTGTGACTGTCCACCATTTTAGCATCTGGTGTGATTGATGACAAGATCACTAGAGTGCACAGAGAGAGAAAGCCTTTCCTTAGAACTGGCACCCTGAATTTGGACTTCTAGGCTCCTGAACTGTGAGAGAATAAATTTCTGTTTGTTAAAGTCATCCACTTGTGGTATTTCTATTATAGCAGCACTAGATAACTAAGATACTTGCTAAAGTCAAAGTTAGTAACAAAACAAGGATGCTCACTATCTTCACTACCATTTGACATTGTGTGGGAAGTATTACCCAATGCAATTAGATAAAAGAAAGAAATTAACATTAAGGAATTGGAAAGGAAGGCAAAACTACATTTATAGATTATATTGGATTGTATGTCTGAAAATCTCAAAGAAGTCAGTTGAAAAACTATAAATAGTAAAGGAATTTTGTAATCAGATTATAAAACAAGCATACAAAAAACAGCTTTAATACATAAAAAACAAAAACCATTTGATAGAATAGAAAAGAATACTCCATTAATAATGGAAATACAATAAAATATTTATTAAATTAAATAAAATGGGTGTATATTCAACAACAAATATAAAAAAATTATATGATGAGAACTATAAACATCCAAAAAATAATACAAAAGTAAACTTGAACCAGTGGAAAGATATACTATGTTCTTGGATAGGAAAATTCAACATCATAAAATTGTTGATCCTCCATAAATTAGTTTATAAATTTAACACAATCCCAATAAACATATCATCAGGTTTTTTATTTTTTTTTATAATCAACTAGACAAGTTGACTAAAAAATTCATTTGGAATTACAAACAATCAAGAATAGCCAGGACGTGAACAAAAACAGGGAATGAAACTAGTGTGATCTGATAATAAAACCTTTTTAAAGCCTATTCAATTTCTACACATCGAAAAAAGCAAAAAATAAAATACTTATCTTTTAAGGTGTGTTCTATTTAAAATTTGACATGGTCATTTTACCAGAATAGGCAAGAACTGTCGTTTGAAAGAATAGTGTTTCAGTTATCTAGTGTTGCATAAGCAAACACTCTAAAATTGAGTTGTTTAAAACAACAACCAAACCAACAGCAAACATTATTCTCATGGGGGAAAGAGTCTTCCCCTTGAGAACGGAAAAGAGACAAGGATGCCCATTACAACCACTCTTATTCAATATTGTACTGGAAGTCCTAACCCGAGCAGTAAAGCAAGAAAGAGAAATAAAAGGTATCCAAATCCAAAAGAAAGAAGTAAAACTATCTCTGTTCACAGATGACATGATCGTATACATGGAAAATTCTAAGGATTCCACAAGAAAGCTGCTGGATTTAATAGAATTCAACAACATTGCAGAGTACAAGACCCTCTTCACTTTGTGGTAGAGAGAGAGTTAACATGGGGAGGGACACCAGGCCCCAAGACCTCTAGCGCCAGCCACATCTGCTGCTCCAGCCATCTCCTGAAACTGCATGAGAAACACCTGCCAAGCGAGAATTGAAGAACCATCCAGTAGAGGAACCATGAGAGGAATAGTTTTTTTTTTTTGATTGTTTGTTTTAATATTTTACCGTGTTTTCGATGAAAGTTTACACAGCAATTTAGGTTTACATTTGACAATTTCTATAAAAATTGTTCAGTGACTTTTCAGTTGTGGAGACTCTGTCTTTAAAACCACTAAGTACAAGGAAACAATGGATGTCTTTCTTAGCTTCTGGTAAAAGGTCATATGGAAAATGAGCATTGACAGAGTGGTTCCAACTAGACATGCAAGTACATGCATCAGTGAACACATTTAGCTCATTGTTTGTCAGTGTTAACCCTTCACATACACAGAAAGAGGAGACACTTCCTATCTTCAAAAGAAAATCTTCAGATGGTTTTAATGATCTGGTGGAGAAGGTGCCTGAGTCCAGGGAGAGGGGATTTCCCACTCAGGTCCTCAGGACTCTAAGAGGGGTGCATGAGAACCTTTGCAACCTCCAACGCTACAAAGGAGCCCTGGTTGCCCAGTGCATAAAGCCATCCGTTGCTGACTGCAAGGTCGGCGGCAGTTTGAAACCACCAGCAGCTCCACAGGAGGAAGGTGTGGCAGAGTCAGAATTGACAGCAGTGGACAGTGCCGTAAAGGTTATGCCCCATAATAGGAGTCAGAAGGAAAACAATAATAAACTGTAAGTGTCAGTTCAGCTACATTCTGACTTTTTCCATTCTTCTTTCAAAGCTATTTTCTTTCCCCCCCTCATAATTTGGTGGTCTGGCTTTATTTGGGGCCTAAACATATGCATGGTTTTGGGACAATGTAGCCATGGCGTAGATCCATCTTCTCAGGAAGCGGAAGTAATTACTTGTCAAGAAACTGGGTAGGATCGTCTATTCTTCAGGGTAGTTTATTGACTGATACTTTGACATGATCTGTTGAAATATAGTTGCTTTTGTGAGAAACTGGTGAGGCTAGATCAGCCTAAGATTTCTGGAGTATATTTTACTATAATAGACTTAGCTGTGAAGGGGAGGATGATAACACCTCATGGATCATCTGGGGGAAAAGTGAAACAAGTCTTCATTGCCGCTCTTTCCAACAGCAAAATACTTGTAAAACACTTCACTCCATTTCCCACAATGTAGGTTTCTAAGTTTGTACATTTCTGGTACGTGATTGTCCTGTATAAACGAGAAGGGATTTGAATGTACACTGTGGTATAAGAAACTCTTTTGTAAACCTGTGGGTTTAAACAAATACTTTCTGTAGTTTTTCTGAGCACACATGCAAAAAGTGAATTTGCTTCACCCTAAGGGATGCAAGTAAACACAAGCCCTCTGACTTAGGTGTGAGATGCATACATGAGAATAAATAAAATAATAGAATGTTTTAAAACTCCTCTGTGTCTCTCTACCAGGATAAAGCAGTGAGTAAACGTGCCTTTTACATTAACAGTATCTGAGGACTGAGAACTTGTACAATCTGAATGAAATTTTATGAACGTTGCACCTGGAACTGATGATTTCATTTTGAGTGCACTGGTCATTTTTCTGCATATATTCTTTTTCTCCTCTCTTCTTTCCTCTTCTAGCATCCCTCTGCCCAACTTCCAAAAGAAGAGAACACTGTCCTCAGAGCTCTCTCAGGCTTTCTTAACTGCAAGCAATGATGATGAGTGACTTCTTTATATTAAGTGAAATATTCTTGTATGGATCTCCAGGGATGGAGTGATTAGCCCAGCAAGAAGCCTGTGGACTCTGGTTGTCTCTGCAAGTGGTGGAAAGAATTAAATACAATTTTGCAAAGATAACACTGAAAGAATGGTGTTTTCTTTCAAAACATGTCCCTTTCTGAAACATCAGTGCAGACATATGTCGAGATAGAAACTGGATCGTATTTCTAACAGTCGAAGACTCAGATTTCGTCCAGCAAGGCTGTTTGTTCTCTTGCCCAAACCGTATCCTACACTGTCCCCTTGTCTGGACTATAATGGAGTATAACGTTAGCTTCGGACAGTGGAGTTTGAGTTGGTGCCAACCCTGCTAATGAACATGTGGTTTCAATAATAATGTGGCTACTTGCATGTTGGGTGGCAGGGTGCCAGACACTTAATGTCCAGGGGGCAACTGAGGGCAAAAAGTACCATCTCCTGATATGATTACATTTCCAAAAATGCTCTGGGCCCAGATTGAGACTCAGCAACTCAGGGAGTGTCCCTCATCACACACTCCAAGAATGTGACCCATCACAGAGTCGTGGTGATCATGAAATGGATAACACTGCCCTGTGGAAAAACTCAGCCTGGCCCAGGAGGGCGGTGGGAGGGGGAAGGATTGGGATCACTCCTTGCTTCAAGTTCCTGGTATTCTCGACTCTGGGACTTGAGGGTCTGAAAGCTAGAAGACAGTGAAATGAATTACAGTTTAATGATATTCCCACTACACTGACAAAATGGATTCAATTACATGATGGTAGCATTAAATGTTATTAAGAAGGGATCCAAAGTCTTGAGGCCAGACTTTCAGAAAATCACGATAAGCTGCTTAAAACAGCTGAAATAGCACATTTATAGGCTTTCCGGCCCTAGGTTTGTAGAAGGGAAAAGAGCTGTTACATTTGCTCCAACATTCTGCAATGTTACTCTGTTATCAGGCATGCTTTGTACTTGGAGAAGGGTGTCAAGATATAGCTGATTTGACTATTATATCTTAGAGTGCATTCCCCCCACCAATGCTTCTGTGAAGTGCGGTGATAAATAGCTTGCCTGAGGCCTTGGTGACCTGTGATGACTTCATAGGGCAATGATTTTTCCAGGGAGCAGGACCCCTTCTGTAGGGCAAAGAAGTTTATAGAGGATGGACTTTTCAATTCTATCTTCTCCTTTGATTAAAAAATCTTTTATTTTGGTGTACAGCTTTGACTAATGCATAGAGTTCTGTATCCACCACCAAAATCAACATAAAGAGAAGTCCATTACTTCGAAAACTGGCTTCATATTGTGTTTGTAGCCAACCTCTCTTCCCACTTCCAACCCCTGGCAACCATTGATCTGTTTCCCATCACTACCCTAGTTGCCATCAAGTTGACTCCAACTCAGGGCTACACCATGTGTGTCCAAGTAGAACTATACTCCACAGGGTTTTTAATGGCTAGTTTTTCTAAAGTAGATCTCCAGGTCTTCTGAGGCACCCCGGGTGGATTCAAACTGCCAATCTTTCAGTTAGTAGCTGAGCACATTAACTGTTTGCACCACCTAGGGACACCGCCATCCCTATAAAAAATAGCTTTGCCTTTTTCTGAATATCATATAAACAGGATCTTTATAGTATGTATATAGAAAAAAAATTTTTTTTTTTATATAGTATGTAGTGTTTTGGGACTGATTTCTTTCACTTAGCAAAATACACTTAAGATTCATCAATATTGTTGCGTGTATCAATAGTTTAATCATTTTGTTTTTGAGTGGTATTCCATTGTATAGATGTCCCACAGCGTGTTTAAACATTCACCATGGAAGGACATTTGTGTTGTTTCCAGTTTTGGGTGATTATGAATTAAGCTGCTATAAACATTCACATTTTTGTGTGAAGATAGGCTTTTATTTATGTCTTTTGTGTAAAATGCTAGGAGTAGGATTGTCGGATCATCTGGTAAGTATTGGTTTGACTTCATAAGAAACTACCAAATTGTTTTCCAAAGGGAATGTAACATTCTGCATTCCCACCAACAATGTATGAGGGTTCCAGTTGCTCTGCATCTTTGCCAACTCTTGGTATTGCAAGTTTTTTTTTTAAGTAGGTAAGTAGTGGTATTTTATATGTTTTCGATTTGTATTTCCCCAATGACTAATGATGTTGAGCATCTTTTCATGAACTTCTTTACAATTTGTATATTTTTTTGGTGAAATGTCTGTTCTAAGCTTTTATCCATTTTTATATTGGATTGTCTGTTTTCTTATTACTGAATTTTAAGAGTTTTATATATATTCTGGACATATTGTAAATATTTTTTCTCAGTATTTGGCTTCCTTTTTACTTCCTTAAATTATGTTTTCCTCAGTAAAAAGTCTTAATTTTGATGAAGTACAATTTATCAATGTTTTCTTTTATGAATTGTCCTTTTGATGTTGTATCTAAGAATTCTTTGTCTAACCTAGGGGCACATAGGTTTCTCATATATGTAATTTATTCTAGGAATTTTCTAGCTTTATATTTTATGTTTAGGCTTACGATTAATTTTGAGTTATTTTTTGCATAGGGTGTGAGGCATGGGCTGAGGATCATTTTTTTTTTTTTTGCATGTTTTTATCTGCTGAAGAAGAAAATCTCATACTCTGTTAAGCGTAGAAGGAACGAAGAGTTTTATTGAGGAATAACAATTTGAATTGGGCACAAAGTGAAACTATAAGTGCTCATCTGCAATCTGAGCCAGAGTAGCAGGTAAATTGTGAATGGATTTCTCAAGTTGGGGAATACCATAATTGGATAAAAGTGCTGGAAGGAATACCCATTCCAATCCAAGTTTGTCAGCTGTTGGGTTATGGTCTGACATAGAATCTCTCTTAGTCTGAACAAGAGTCTTTAAGTCACTAGTCCAAAATATGCTTTCATTGTAAGAGTGAATATTTAGGAGAACTCCTAAGAGGCCTAATGTTCACTGTTCTCTCATTCTCCAACCATCCAAGCAGGACAATGCCCAAGCATAAAAAATAGGGGCTATCAATTGGGTTTGAGTCTCCTACAGTGCTGTAATTCAACCCTCTACATAAAAATACATATCCAGGAGGAGCACAGATCATATTGTTTCTAGTATAATTGTCTGGAAAAGGAATAGTTTCATTAACCTATTTAAGCTAATCTTTGGTAAGGGAATTGCTATACAGGAATAATTGCCTTAATCTCCTGGGATCTAGAGTTTAGTACAAAGGGGGAACAAGTTATTCAAATTGGTCTTACTTCTCCCTAAGTGATTGGGCAATTGGGTTGTACTTTAGGACAAACTCAGGAAGTATTTAGTTGAATTAACATGGTAAAGTGGAGAAGTAGTATCATTTAGGAGTACTTCTATAATGTGTTTTAACTGGGAAATGATTTTATCTTTCTTAGAACAATTCAATCTTGGTTCCACAATATGAGTTAGGTTGAAGCATGATACCTGAGGTTGGGCTAACAATCCAGGGGGATACCACAGCCTAACACATACGGCTCGCTTAAAGGTAATGTTGAAATAAATAGTAGCATTGGGTACCAAAAACCCCAAAACCAAACCTGTTGCTGTCGAGTTGATTCCAACTGGTAGCAACCCTATAGAACAGAGTGGATCTATCCCATGGGGTCTCCAAGGAGTGGCTGATGAATTCAAACTGCTTACCTATTGGTTAGCCACCAAGCTCTTAACCACTACACCACCATTGTGTACAAGATTATAATTTGATAGAGGAAAATAGATCTAAATTTTCAAGCTCAGATTGTGGATGAGGATGACAAAACCAGCATTCAGTCACATTGCTGACATTAGCTACTGATCGGGTTAATTTAATAAATGCATTCTTCTTCCATGCAGAGGAAGACACCACTGAAAAGAGAAAGCTTCTACAGCTTCAAAATATTTTTCCTACCATTTTTTTTTAATGGTCTGAACCATTTTATCTTGTCCCATGTGGGAGCCTTCATGTAGGGTCCACATCATAGGAGTATGCCAAAATTTGGGTAGGACAGGTTTTTTATTAGGCCCATCCATCATTTAGTGACAGGATCTTGACAACGGCCTTTTCCCATGATTCAGCCTCATCAGTTTGGGCTAATTGTTAGTGCTTTAAAATTTTTCTGAAGTTAATCCATAGTAGTTGTGGCCATCACTAAACAAGTTCAAAGAGTCCTTTTCTTTATTCATCAGGAGGGCTATACTAATTTTGGAAGCAGCTTGTTTGGCTGCTCTTTCAGCAAGAGCATTCCCTCTATCTCTTCAGTTTGGCGTACTCCTTTTGGCTGGCAAGCTTCTATTTTTATTACAGCAGTTTCAGAGGGGAGTAGCAGACTGTCTGAAAGGTCTGTCATTAAAGTTCCACTTTTTATGGCAGTCCCAGAAGAGGTTAAAAATCTTCTTTGTTTCAATAATGTGCCAAAATCATGTACAACCCAAAAGCAATACCTAAAATCAGTGTAAATATTAACAGGCTTTCCTGATGCAATCTTACAAACTCTAGTAAAAAAAGGCAGAAGTAGCCTCACGGAGAGTTTGACTCTCGAGGACTTCAGTAAAAGTTGTGATGGCATATGCAGCCAGGTAATGAGGGTTAGTAGGGTTTGGTTTTAAGTAAGAACTGTCCACAAACAAAACTAAATCAGGATTAGTTAAAAGGATATCTCTTAAATCCTTTTGAGGAGTCAAAAGTTGTTCAGTTAAATCCAGGCAGTTACATAGGGTAATTATCATTGTCGGTTTTGGGACGAAGGATGGCTGAATGTAAACAAGTCACATAATGTAGTCTAATGTTAGATGCAGCCAGAAGAACTTCATAAGAAGTGAGCCAACTGGTGAAAAAGTGTTGAGTCAAAGCAGAATTAAGCATGAGGCACATAACTATCTAAAACATTTCCCAGCACTATATCTGCAGTGCTTTCTACTAATTGGCTATAGCAGCTACAGCCCAGAGACAGGGAGGGCATCCTTTAGCTACAGGGTCAAGCTGCAGGCTGTAATAGTCTACAGGTCTTTGATATTCTTCATGTTTCTGGGTCAATACACCGAAAGAATTTCCAGGCACTTCATGTACAGAAAGAGAAAAATATAGGTGATAGTTGCAAAGGCCTAAAACAGGTGTTTCTGTTAAAACCCCTTTTAATTTATCTATAGCCTCCTGATCTTTTGTACAATTTGGAATGAATCTCCTTCAGAAGCTTTTAAATCCTTATATAAATGTTGAGCCAACAAAGAAAAATTAGGAATCCAAGTTCTACAATAGCCACTAAGTCCTTGAAGTTCCTATAGCTGTTTCTTTGTTTTAGGAATAGGAAAAGCAAAAATGACTTCCTTCCTCTTAGGGTCAAGAGAGATTCCTTCTGCAGATGTTAGGTGGCCTAAATACTTGACATAAGGTTGAGACAGTTGTAACTTTTCTTTGGAAAATTTTTGTCCACCAGCAGCAAAATGGTTTAACAAAGTTATACCGTTGTCTATGCAGGCCTGCTGAGAGGTCAAACACGCCAGCAAATCATTGATGTATTGTAGCAATTTGAATTCATATTTAAATTGTAAATGCTAAAAGTCCACATGAAGGATTTGGGAAAATAGAGGATTCAGAGCCCTGGTGGCCCTGTGATTAAGCATTTGCCTGCTAACCAGAAAGGTTGGCAGTTCAAATCCACCAGCCACTCCTTGGAAACCCTATGGGGCAGTTCTACCTTGTCCTGTAGGGTAACTGTGAGTTGGAATTGACTCGAGGCAATGCATAATGGGAGGTAGAGGATTCAGTGAATCTCTGGGGCATTACAGTCCAGGTGAATTTTTGTTTTTCCCTGGTGAAAGCAAAGGAATATTTGCTTTCAGGGTATACAGGAATACTGAAAAAAGGCACTGCAAAGATCAACAACTGTAAAATGGGTGGCATTTGAAGAGATATTGGAAAGCAGTAAATAAGGGTTTGGGACTACTTGTAATCTAGGAATGACAATGTAAGTGATAGCATGCAAATCTTGAACAAACTTCTGTCCCTTATAATTTGGTTTCTTAACTGGGAGAACAAGGGTATTCTATGAGTTGGAATCAACTTGACAACAATGGGTTTGTTTTTTGGTTTGGTGCAGGGAGTAATCAAACCTTTAGAAAAGAAATCTTGTGTAATGGGAAATAGTCCCTCCTTGACTTCTCATTTAAGGGGATATTGGGGAAATTTCTGGCAAGGGTTTAGATGTATTTATTTGAATCTTAATTGGTTCTGCTGACAAAACTCAGCCTTCATCTGTGGACATAACAGCTCACAGAGTTTAAGGAATTAAAGAAAGAACACTGGGGGAGAGGGACAAGTTGTGTTATCATTATGCATGACCAGAGCTTGCAATCAGCAGCCAACCCCTTCCTTTGGATCTGTTCTAATTCAAAACCCGTGACGGTAAATTTTGGGATATTGGGCAAACTTAATGTTTCCCCCTTGCAAATGACAATTCCATTTAAACGAAAGATTGTGGCCCAACAGATTGATGGGGGTTGTTAGATCCCCGAAGGCACTTATCCTTAGTCAGGCTTGGGCATGGGTCTCAATGATGGTGACCTCAGACCCAAAGGTTTTCCTTTTCTCAGTGCCAGGTGTCATAGTGATCATAGTCACTTGTGCAATGGTATCTAAAAACTGAAGACATACAATTGTTTTCATTTCCTCAATGGACTTTAATTGTAACACAGGGCCTTTGGTCTTCCCAGAGACAGAGGGACCTAGATAAATCCTCAGTCTTAATTATTTCTGAAAGTCAGAATATCTGGGCAAAGTTGGCAGAGCCCTCAGTCATTTGTGGAGCCATGCCTCCACCATTTCAAGTGCAAGCACCACAGGTCCAGCCCGGTTGCCTGGTAACATGGAGGTGGTCCCTCTCATTTTAGTTTTCCTATTTGTTCTTACCACTGCAGCTGCAACTATGCTGCTACTCAGTTATCTTGGCAGGGGCAGTTATCAGCACTTGAGGGAGCCTCTAGTCTCTTCAAGGCCACTCAACACATGTGTGTCTTGAAGGTTTTTTTTCTTTGTTTCTCTTGCTTTGCACTGGGTGTTCTCAGTGCTGGGGACTCAGAAAGCTGTTATATGGGATTCTAAATTTTCTCAGTCCCATGAGTCTTCCATTTCTTGTTTCTTTACAGCTCAAATAAGATCTTTCATTCTCAAATTAGAGGGACCTCGCTCTGCCAGATAGTGTTGGTGGAGGTCTGCTATAAGGGTATTATCAATTTTTTACCTTGATTATTCCTGTTTTTAGTAAGCAGAACCACTTTGCTTTGTGAGTGAGTTGGTTCTACTCCCTTCCTTCCCTTTTTTGGCCTTTTAGATACTGACTCCCATTAACAGGTTTCTGTCCTGGGCCTGTGCCAGTACACTGCCTTGCTAACTGCATTCTAAAATAGAACTCTGCAGTGGAATCTTCACTGCCTCTGGGAGATTTTTCCATTCAGTATGTTCTAACCATAGCTGAGCTTCTTCGGGCCCAGTTATCATATGGACTAGTTGAAACAAATCTGGGGTTCCAGGCTGATAAGCTTCTATAAGGGTTTTAAATTTCTCCACAAACTTGTAAGGATCTTTATGCAGTTTGGAAAATCTTTCACAATGCTGCACAGCTCTGAGTATGTCCAGGGGCAAAAGTAACATGGAGGGACTCCTCTTCTGCACTAGGACAGATTTTAAAAGACATTTCAGACAGACGTTTCTCTGCGAGTTTCTTGGAAAGAAAGGAAGATCAGATGAACTACTGTCTGAGGAATAAGAGGATAAAGAAGGGTATAAGGGAGAGAAAGCTGAAAAAGGGACAGATGAGGTGGGAGCAGAGTTTTTTTTTTTTACATTGGAGCTCCTTATTTTGTTTGGTTAATTTAGAATTGGTATCCTGCAAAGAAGCAATTTTCCTGTCTTGATGTCTTTTGGAGGCCTTAGGAACCAATCAAAATAGGCATCTCGTTGAGGTCGTTTAATCCTGGAGCCCTTATTTTCTAATCTACTGCAAAGAAAAAACAATTTAGAGAAGTCAAAAGAGCCCCAAAGTGGCCACTGATTTTCCAAACTATCCAAAAAGGTAGCAAAATCTTACTTGTAAGAACAAAACAAATTCTCAATAAAACTTCAAGAGCTACAACACAAAGGAGTGGGTCTGGATTCAAGAGGTTATTTACCTTGAGACAACTCCTGAGAGCCCAGGAAGGTGGAAAGCCCAAATGGCTCAGCTGGTACCAAAGCCTAAGCTCTTGACATCCTGGAGTTGTTGAAGATAATGCATCTTTGAAATCCCACTTCTGACACCAAATGTTAAAGAAGAAAATCTCATACTCTGTTAGGAGTAGAAGAAACAAAGAGTTTTATTGAGGACTATAACTTGAGTTGGGCAGCACAAAGTGAAAAGACAAAGTGCTCTACTGTCCTGAAAAAGGGCAGAGTTTTTATACACAGGGTTCAGCGTGACCAATACCAATTTCAGAAGAACAATTCTTTCTTCCTGATAACAGTTTCGTAAGCAATTTTTGAAAACATTTTTATTACTTGCTTCCTGAAATCTCCTTGGGGCATATTTTCTAAAAGCAACTGTTTCTCCTTTGCCTCCTCCCCTGTTTGCCCAAGAGTGACTTGGGTTAGTCCCTTATTGAGAACCCATTCAGAATTCCTCTATGTTCTGAAGGTCTGCTAGCACATATCCAACTGTTCTAGCACAATTTGTTGAAAAGATTATTTTTTATGCATTGAACTAACTTTGCACCTTTGTCAAAAATTAGCCAACTATTTTTGGGTGAGTTTTTTTTTCTAGACTCTTCTGTTTCATTAGTCTATGTGTCTATCCTTTCATAAATACGGAGCTGTCATTTTAAAATATACCTTCATAATAAATCTTGAGAACAGGTAATGTAAGTCCTCCAACTTTGTTATTTTTTCCAAACTAGTTTTGGCTATTCTAGTTGATATTTACAAAAAAAAAAATCCTTGCTGAGATTTTGATTGAGATTGTATTGATCTATAGATTAATTTGGGAAGAATTAAGATGCTAACAATATTGTCTTCCAATCTATGAACATAGTATGTATTTAGAACTTTGCTTTTTTTCACCAGTGTTCTATAGTTTTTAGCTTATATATTCTGAACATATTTTGTTAGATATATACCTAAATATTTCTCTTTTTTTGGAGCTGTAAATTACACTGTTTTATAAATTTTGAATCCAATTGTTCATTGCTTGCACATAAAAATAACAATTGATTTTTATATGTTGACTTTTTACCCTTCAACCATGCTAACCTCAGTTAATTTTAGGAGCACTGTTTTTTGTGTGTGTGTGTACATGTGTTAGATTTCTGTATTTTTTTTTTCTCTCTTCTTAGGCAAAGATGTTACTTTACCACCCTCCCCCCCCAATTGTATGCCTTTTATTTCTTTTTCTACTTCAATTTAATCAACTAGGATGTCCAGTATAATGTTGAATTGCTGCTGTTCTTCTTAGCTGCTGTTGTGTCGATTCTGACTCATAGCAACCCTATGTACAACAGCACAAAACACTGCCCAGTCCTGCGCCATCCTCACAATCATTGCTGTATTTGAGGCCATTATTGCAGCCACTGTGTCCATCCATTTCATTGAAGGTCTTCCTCTTTTTCACTGACCATCTACTTTATTAAGCATGATGTCCCTCTCCAGGGACTAGTCCCTTCTGATAACATACATGTCCAAAGTACGTGAGATGCAGACTTGCCATCCTCATTTCTAAGGAACATTCTGGGAGTATTTCTTCCAAGACAGATTTGTTCATTCTTCTGGCAGTCAATGGTATAATCGATATTCTTCACCAGCGCCACAACCCAAAGGCAGCAGTTCTTCTTTGGTGTTCCTTATTCATTGTCCAGCTTTCAAATGCATATGAGGTGATTGAAAATATAATGGCTTGGGTCAGGCACATCTTAGTCCTCAAAGTGACATCTTTGCTTTTTAACACTTTAAAGAGGCCTTTTGCAGCAGATTTGTCCAATGCAACACGTCCTTCGATTTCCTGACTGCTGCTTCCTTGGGTGTTGATTGTGGATCCAAGTAAAATGAAATTCTTGACAACTCCAATCTTTTTCTCCATTTGTCATGATGTTGCTTATTGGTCCGGTGGTGAGAATTTTTGTTTTCTTTCTGTTGAGGTGTAATTCATACTGAAGTATTTGATCTTTACCAGTGTTTCAAGTCCTCTTTACTTTCAGCAAGCAAGGTTGTATCATTTGCATATCACAGATTGTTAATGAGTCTTCTACCAATCCTCATGCCACATTCTTTTTCATATAGTCCAGGTTCTGGGATTATTTGCTCAGCATACACATTGAATAAGTATGGTGAAATGTTAGAAACCTGACACACACTTTTCTTGACTTTAAACCACCCAGTATCCCCTTGTTCTGTTTGAATGATTGCCTCTTGGTCTATGTATAGGTTCCACATGAGCAAAATTAAGTACAGGAGTAGTGAAAAAGGACATCCTTAACTTGCCCCCAATGTTATGAGTAATTCATTCAGTCTTTAACCATTAGCTGTAGATTTTTATGTAGGTGTCCTCTATCACGTTAATAAAGTTCGCTTCTATTCCCAGTACGTTGAGAAATGTTTTTGTTGTCATTGTAAATGATATTTGTAAAATGCTTTTTGTGCATCTATTGAGGTGATCATATTATTTTCTCTTTAAATTATAATACGGTGAATTATATTAATTGACTTTTGAATGTTGAACCACCCTTGCTTTTCTATTTTTTTTTAATTTTTATTATGCATTATGTGAAAGTTTACAAATCAGGTCAGTCTCTCACACAAAAACTTATATACACCTTGCTACACACTCCCAATTTCTCTAATGAGACAGCCTGCCCTCTCCCTCTACTCTCTCTTTTCGTGTCCATTTCGCCAGCTTCTAACCCCCTCCACCCTCTCATCTCCCCTACAAGCAGGAGATGCCAACATAGTCTCAAGTGTCCACCTGATCCAAGACGCTCACTCCTCACCAGCATCCCTCTCCATCCCATTGTCCAGTCCAATCGCTGTCTGAAGAGTTGGCTTTGGGAATGGTTCCTGTCCTGGGCCAACAGACGGTCTGGGGGCCAGGACCACCGAGGTCCTTCTAGTCTCAGTCAGACCATTAAGTCTGGTCTTTTTATGAGAATTTGGGGACTGCATCCCACTGCTCTCCTGCTCTCTCAGGGTTTCTCTGTTGTGTTCCCTGTAAGGGCAGTCATTGGTTGTAGCCAAGCACCATCTAGTTCTTCTGGTCTCAGGCTGATGTAGCCTCTGGTTCATGTGGCCCTTTCTGTCTCTTGGGCTCATAATTACCTTGTGTCCTTGGTGTTCTTCATTCTCCTTTACTCCAGGTGGGTTGAGACCAATTAATCAATGCATCTTAGATGGTTGCTTGCTAGAGTTTAAGACCCCAGATGCCACTCTCCAAAGTGGGATGTAGAATATTTTCTGAATAGACTTTATTATGCCAATTGACTTAGATGACCCCTGAAACCATGGTCCCCAAACCCCCACCACTGTTATACTGGCCTTCGGAAAAAAAAAAAAAAAGGCGCTCAGTTTATTCTGGAAACTTCTTTGCTTTTGGTTTAGTCCAGTTGTGCTGACTTCGCCTGTATTGTGTGGTGTCTTTCCCGTCGCCTAAGGTAGTTCCTATCTACTATCTAATTAGTGAATACCCCTCTCCCACCCACCCTGCATTCCCCGTCTCATAACCATCGAAGAATATTTTCTTCTCTGTTTAAACTATTTCTTGAGTTGTTATAATAGTGGTCTTATACAATATTTGTCCTTTTGCAACTGACTAATTTCACTCAGCATAATGCCTTCCAGACTCCTCCATGTTATGAAATGTTTCACACGTTCATCACTGTTCTTTATCGATGCATAGTATTCCATTGTGTGAATATACCATAATTTATTTATCCATTCATCCATTGATGGGCACCTTGGTTGGTTCCATCTTTTTGGTGTTGTAAACAGTGCTGCAATGAACATGGGTGTGCATATATCTGTTTGTGTAAAGGCTCTTATTTCTCTAGGATATATTCCAAGGAGTGGGATTGCTGGATCGTATTAAAAAAAATTTTTTTTTCTTTTTATGGTAGTTCTATCTAGCTTTTTAAGGAAGTGCCAAATCAATTTCCGAAGTGGTTTTACCATTTTACATTCCCACCAGCAGTGTATAAGTGTTCCCAATCTATCCACAACCTCTCCAACATTTATTATTTTGTGTCTTTTGGATTCATGCCAGCCTCATTGGAATGAGGTGGAATCTCATTGTAGTTTTGATTTTCATTTCTCTAATGGCTAATGATCGTGAGCATTTCCTCATGTATTTCTTAGCTACCTGAATGTCCTCTTTAGTGAGGTGTTTGTTCATATCCTTTGCCCATTTTTTAATTGGGTTATTTGTCTTTTTGCAGTTGAGTTTTTGCAGTATCGTGTAGATTTTAGAGATCAGGCGCTGATCGGAAATGTCATAGCTAAAAACTTTTTCCCAGTGTGTAGGTAATCTTTTTACTCTTTTGGTGAAGTCTTTGGATGAGCATAGGTGTTTGATTTTTAGGAGCTCCAGTTATCTAGTTTATCTTCTGCATTGTTAGTAATGTTTTCTATACTCTTTATGCTATGTATTAGGCCTCCTAAGGTTGTCCCTATTTTTTCTTCCATAACCTTTATCATTTTAGGTTTTATATTTAGGTCTTTGATCCATTTTGAGCTCGTTTTTGTGCATGGTTCTAGGTATGGGTCTTGTTTCATTTTTTTGCAGATGGATACCGTTATGCCAGCACCATTTGTTAAAAAGACTATCTTTTCCCCATTTAACTGATTTGGGGTCTTTGTCAAATATCAACTGCTCATATGTGGATGGATTTATGTCTGGATTCTCAGTTCTGTTCCATTGGTCCATGTATCTGTTGTTGTACCAGTACCAGGCTGTTTTGACTACTGTGGTGGTATAATAGGTTCTAAAATCAGGTAGAGTGAGGCCTCCCACTTTGTTCTTCTTTTTTCAGTAATGCTTTACTTATCCGGGGCCTCTTTCCCTTCCATATGAAGTTGGTGATTTGTTTCTCCATCTTATTAAAAAATGTCTTAGGAATTTTTATTGGAATTGCATTAAATCTATGGATCGCTTTTGGTAGAATAGACATTTTTACAACTATGTTAAGTCTTCCTATCCATGAGCAAGGTATGTTTTTCCACTTATGTAGGTCTCTTGGTTTCTTGCAGAAGTTTTCTGTAGTTTTCTTTGTGTAAGTCTTTTGCTTCTCTGGTAAGATTTATTCCTAAGTATTTTATCTTCTTGGGAGGTACTGTAAATGGTATTGATTTGGTGATTTTGCCTTTGATGTTCTTTTTGTTGGTGTAGAGGAATCCAACTGATTTTTATATGTTTATCTTGTATCCTGATACTTTGCTGATCCCTTCTATTAGTTTAAGTAGTTTTCTTGACGATTCCTTAGGGTTTTCCGTGTACAAGATCATGTCATCTGCAAATAGAGATACTTTTACTTCTTTCTTGCCAATCTGGATGCCCTTTATTTCTTTATCTACCCTAATTGCTCTGGCTAGGATTCCAACACAATGTTGAATAAGAGCGGTGATAAAGGGCATCCTTGTCTGGTTCCCGATCTCACTGGGAATGCTTTCAGGCCCTCTCCCTTTCGGGTGATGCTGGCTGTTGGCTTTGTATAAATGCCCTTTATTATGTTGAGGAATTTTCCTTCTGTTCCTGTTTTGCTGAGAGTTTTTATCATGAATGGGTGTTGTACTTTGTCAAATGCCTTTTCTGTATCAGTTGATAAAATCATGTGATTCTTGTCTTTTGTTTTATTTTTATGACAGATTACAATTTGTTTTTCTAATGTTGAACCATCCCTGCATACCTGGTATAAATCCCACTTGGTCATGGTGAATTTTTTTTTTTTGATATGTTGCTGAATTCTATTGGCTAGAATTTTGTTGAGGATTTTTGCATCTAAGTTCATGAGGGATATAGGCATGTAATTTTCTTTTCTCATTGTGTGTTTATCTGGTTTTGGCATCTGGGATATGCTGGCTTCATAAAATGAGTTTGGTAGTATTCTGTCCTTTTCTATGCTCTGAAATACCTTTAGTAGTAGTGGTGTTAACTCTTCTCTGAAAGTTTGGTAGAACTCTGCAGTGAAGCCCTCCGAGCCAGGGCTTTTTCTTATTGGGAGTTTTTTGATTACCTTTTCAACCTCTTCTTTTGCTATTGGTCTGTTTAGTTGTTCTCCCTCAGTTTGTGTTAGTTTAGGAAGGTAGTGTGTTTCTAGGAATTCATCCATTTCTTCTAGGTTTTCAAATTTGTTAGAGTACACTTTTTCATGGTAATCTGATATGATTCTTTTAATTTCAATTGGGTCTGTTGTAATGTCGCCCATTTCATTTCTTATTCACATGTTTTGCTTCCTCTCCTGTTTTTCTTTTGTGAGGCTGGCCAATGATTTCTCAATTTTGTTGATTTTTTCAAAGAACCAGCTTTTGGTCTTGTTAATTCTTTTGATTGTTTTTCTGTTTTCTATTTCATTTAGTTCAGCTCTAATTTTTATTACTTGTTTTCTTCTGGTGCCTGAGGGTTTCTTTTTTTGCTCTCTTTGTATTTGTTCAAGTTGTAGGGATAATTCTTTGATTTTGGCCCTTTCTTCTTTTTGTATGTGTGCATTTATTGATATAAATTGACCTCTGAGCACTGGTTTCTCTGTGCACCAAAGGTTCTGATAGGAAGTGTTTTCATTCTCATTGGATGCTATGAATTTCTTATTCCATCCTTTTTGTCACCTATAATCCAGTTTTTTCTGAGCAGGGTATTGTTTAGTTTCCAAGTGTTTGATTTTTTTTCCCTGCTTTTTCTGTTATTAATTTCTACTTTAATGGCCTTATGGTCAGAGAAGATTCTTTGTAATATTTCATGGTTTTGGATTCTGCTAAGGCTTACTTTATGACCTAATATTTGGTCTACTCTAGAGAATGTTCCATGTGCACTAGAAAAGAAAGTATACTTGGCTGCTGTTGAGTGGAGTGCTCTATATGTCTATGAGGTCAAGCTGGTTGATTGTGTCGTTTGGATCTTCCATGTCTTTATTGAGCTTCTTTCTGGATATCCTGTCCTTCACCGGAAGTGGTGTGTTGAAGTCTCCTACTATTCTTGTGGAGCTCTCCATGTCACTTTTCAAAGCTGATAGAGTTTGTTTTATGTATCTTACAGCCCTGTCATTGAGTGCATAAATATTTAATACGGTTATATCTTCTTGGTATATTGTCCCTTTAATCATTATATAGTGTCCTGTCTTATCCTTTATGATGAATTTAACTTTAAAGTCTATTTTGTCAGAAATTAATATTGCCACTACTGCTCTTTTTTGATTATTGTTACCTGGATATATTTTTTTTTCCATCCTTTGAGTTTTAGTTTGTTTGTGTCTCTAAGTCTAAGGTGTGTCTCTTGTAGGCAGCATACAGATGTATCATATTTTTTAAATCCATTCTGCCCCTCTCTGTCTCTTTATTGGTGCATTTAGTCCATTTACATTCAGCATAATTGTGTATAGGTATGAATTTAGTGCTACCATTTTGATGTCCTTTTCTGTGTGTTGTTGAGTTTCCTTTTCCCACTTAATTTTATGTGCTGAGTAGATTATCTTTATGTATTGTCCTTTCCTCATATTCGTTGTTGTTGATTTTGTTTCTGCTGAGTCTCTATATTTTTCTTGTGTTTTATTTTGATGTGCAGGATAGTCTGTCTCCTTGGTGGTTACCTTATTATTTACCCCTATTTTTCTGAATTTAAACCTAACTCGTGTTTCTTTGTATTGCTTTGTCTTCCTCTCTGTATGGAAGACCTATGACTACATTTCTTAGTCCCTCTTTATTGTTTTAATGTTGTCTTGTTTTACATAATAACAGTGCTGTTTCCCTGTTTTGAGTTTTTTTAAATCTTAATTTATTTTGGGGATTTCCCTGTCTGGGTTGACTTCTGATTGCTCTGCCCAGTGTTCTCATCTTGCATTGATACCTGATATTATTGATTTTCTAACCAAAGAACTCCCTTTAGTATTTCTTGTAGTTTTGGTTTGGTTTTTACAAATTCACTAAACTTCTGTTTATCTGGAAATGTCCTAACTTTACCTTCATTTTTGCTGGATATATGATTCTTGGCAGGCAATTTTTTTCCTTCAATTTTTTAAATATGTCATCCCATTGCCTTCTTGCCTCCATGGTTTCTGGTGAGTAGTCCGAGCTTATTCTTATTGACTGTCCTTTGTAGGTGACTTTTCGTTTATCCCTAGCTGCTCTTAAAATGCTCTTTATCTTTGGTTTTGGCAAGTTCAATTATAATATGTCTTGGTGACTTTCTTTTAACATCTACCTTATGTGGAGTTCAATGAGCATCTTCTCATCTTTTATGATATCAGGGACATTTTCTGCCAACAAATCTTCAAAAATTCTCTCTGTATTTTCTGTTATCCCTCCCTGTTCTGGTATTCCAATCACTTGTAGGTTATTTCCCATAATAGAGTCCCACATGATTATTCAGGTTTCTTCATTTTTTAAAAATTATTTCATCTGATTTTTATCCAGATACATTAGTGCCAAGTGCTTTATCTTCAAGTTCAGAAATTCTGCCTCTCTGACTTTCTATTGCGTTGTCTACTTTTGTAATTTTATTGTTAAATCTTCTGAATTTCTGATTGCTGTCTGTCTATGGATTTTTCCAGTTTATTAAATTTTTCGTTATGTTCCAGAATAATCTTTTTAATTTCTTCAGTTGCTTTTTCTGTGTGTTCTTTGGCTTGTACTGCATATTGCCTGATTTCCTTCTTGATGTCTTGAAGGGTTCCGTATATTAATCTTTTGTATTCTGGCTCTGGTAATTCCAGGGAAGCACTTTCATCTAGAAGATCCCTTGATTCTTTGTTTTGAGAGCTTGTTGAGGTGATCATGGTCTGTTTCTTTATGTGACTGTTGTCTCTCAACCATCTATGCTACTGCATTAGTTTGTTTTATGTTTGCTTACTCTATCGCAGCTTCTTGCTTTGTTTTTTTTCGATATGCCCAGATGGGTTGCTTGAGTGAGCTAGCTTGATTATTTTCACCTTTGGAGCTCTGACATCCTGTCCCCAGATGGCTAGAGCTGTTATCAGGTATATCAGTCTAGGAGTCCATTCACTTTTCTAGTATGAATTCAGCTTAGGTGTCCCGGTATGTGACCATGAAGTGTGTGGCACAGGCTCTGTCCTACAGTCTTAGAGGGGCAGGGGTGATTGGGGTAGGTACCAGTGTCTGGTTGCAGCAGGGGGTCACACTCTCAACAAGGCAGGGGCTGAGAGTTGCCCCCCACGTGTCTCTAAGGAAAGCATGTCTCTAAGGAAAGTGTGTGCCTGTTCTTTTGAGGGTACTGGTGGGTGGGTTCTGCAGACAGACCGTGGGCACCCAAAGTTTTTGGTTGTAAGGACTGGGAGGTGCCAGTTATACTTGGACGCCTGTTGTGGGTGGCTGGGTGACCTGAATGGAGGCACCAGTCCTTAGGCCCCTGATGTGGGTAGGTGAGAACACTGTTTAGTAGGCAAAGCAATTCCAAACATCAAACACCAACTCTCCACCGCACAGCTGAAACAGCTGGAGTTTGCTCACAAAGGCCTATTCTCCTCTAATAGGCCCACACAGGTCCATGCAGTGGGGAAAGGTACTCAAATTCTATGGACGGTTTATGCCTGGACAGGAGCCACTTCTGTCCTGAGCTCCCTGGTTAGTGGAGCTGGCAAATTATCTTTTCCCCCAGTTGCAAATTTTTTCCTTCTCCAAGGCTGGGAGGATGGCTTTAAGCCCTCAACAGGGCCTATCTCAGGCCCAGGGAAATCAGACACTGAAGCTGGCTTGTGGGAGTAGGGTAAAATATATGCAAGTAGTTAGCTTTTGCCAAAGGCGCCGTTCTCTGCTTCCGGAGATGTGAGTGGGTCGTGTGGCTGCCTGCATTTCCCTGAGGAAACTGCGGCTGAATGTTAGTACCAGGCCACCACTACCGCTCCTGGGAATGGTGCCTGAGGGCTTCCCATGATTCAGGTGTAGTAACTCCTCTCTGCTTCTGAACTGTCTCTTCCTCCCGCTGCCCTTCAGTTTATTTTCTAAGTTTGCCTTTGATGTTCAGGGCCCCAAGCTGGTAATATATATACTCGTTTCATTTGTCTTTTTGGTTCTTTGTTGTAAGAGGGCTCGCCGGAAGCGTCTTTCTATTGCGCCATCTTGGCTGTGCATCCACCTTTGCTTTTCTGATATAAATCCAACTTAATTGAGTTGTATTATCTTTTTATATGTCCCACCCTAATTCTCTTTAACCACAAGCAGAGATTATGATTTATAACACATAGGAAATCACAAAATGGAGGACAACCACACAATCCTGGGAATTATGTCTTAACCAAATTGACACATTTTTTGGAGACACACATTGTTGTCTCCAATGACATTGTTCTCTATTTGTTTTTTTATTTTTGAAACTGGAAATATGTGTTCTTACTCTATTTGCCTTGGTCTGCCTGGCTCTTTAAAGTATTGAAAAACAAAGATGCCACTTAGAACACTAAGGTGCACCTGACCCAAGCCATGGCATTTTCAGTTTGATTTCCAAATATTTGGAGGATTTCCAGATATTTTTCTGGTACTGATTACTAATTTAATTTTAATATATCAGAGAACATTCTTAGTATGTTTTCCATTCTTTCAAATTTAGTACTTCTTTTATGAACCATAATACGACCTATCTTAATGAATGTTAAAAGTGCACTTGTAAAGAATGTGTATTTTGCTGTTCTGGAGTATATAAAAAAAAAAAAAAGTAGAGTATAATGCCCTATAAATGTCAGTTAGGTCAGGTTGTTCGATAGTATGATCAGGACTTCTGTCTGTTTGTTCTGTCAATTACTGATAGAGGTATTTTGAAATCTCCAATTAGAAATGTGGATTTGTTTATTTCTCCTTTAAGTTCCATCAGTTTTCGCTTCAACAATTTTGAAGCTCTGCTGTTAAGTGAATACATATGTAGTACTGTTACATCTTCTTGAAGAATTTGCCCCTTTGTCTCTTTATCCCTGGTAAAATTCCTTGTTCTAAAGTGTACTTGGTTGTATATTAATATAACTATGCCAGCTTTCATCTGATTGCAGTTTGAATGGTATACATTTGTCTGCCCTTTAACTTTTAGAATGCCTCTATCTTGGTGAATCTATGCCTTTATATTCCAACTGTGTTTCTTGTAGACAGCATAGAATTGAATCTTGCTTTTTTCCCTAACCTGACAATCTCTGTCTTTTAATTGGTGTGTTGAGATTGTTTATATTTAATGTTATTGTTGATATAATTGAATTAAAGCCTGCCAATTTGCTAGATATCTGTTATTTGTTTATTTTTGCTCATCCCATGCTTAGTGCTGTTTTTTCATGTATTTTAATTTCATTAGTGCTATAAGAAAACTTGTATTATATTTTTTCTTTTTTTTTTAAATAATTTATATTGTGCTTTAAGTGAAAGTTTAGAGATCAAGTAGTCTGTCACACAAAAACCCATATACACCTTGCTACACACTCCCAATTACTCTCTCCCTAATAAGACAGCCCGCTCTCTCTCTCCACTCTCTCTTTTCGTGTCCATTTCACCAGCTTCTAACCCCCTCCACCCTCTCATCTCCCCTCCAGGCAGGAGATGCCAGCATAGTCTCAAGTGTCCACCTGATCCAAGATGCTCACTCCTCACCAGCATCTCTCTCCAACCCATTGTCCAGTCCAATCTATGTCTGAAGAGTTGGCTTCAGGAATGGTCCCTGACCTGGGGCAACAGAAGGTCTGGGGGCCATGACCACCGGCGTCCTTCTAGTCTCAGTCAGACCGTTAAGTCTGGTCTTATGAGAATTTGGGGTCTGCATCCCACTACTCTCCTGCTCCCTCAGGGGTTCTCTGTTGTGTTCCCTGTCAGGGCAGTCTTTGGTTCTAGCCGGGCACCATCTAGTTCTTCTGGTCTCAGGCTGATGTAGCCTCTGGTTCATGTGGCCCTTTCTGTCTCTTGGGCTCGTAACCACCTTGTGTCCTTGGTGTTCTTCATTCTCCTTTGATCCAGGTGGGTTGAGACCAATTGATGCACCTTAGATGGCTGCTTGCTAGCATTTAAGACCCCAGACGCCAGTCTTCAAAGTGGGATGCAGAATGAGAAAACTTGTATTATTTTTGCTTTATGAAGTTATTGTTTGGAGAACTTGAGAATAAGAAAAATTCATTTAAATCTTCATTTATTCCTTTTCCAGCACCCTTCATTTGTTTGTGTAGACCCAGGTTTCTGTCTTGTGTCACAATCCTTCTGCCTTATGAATTTCCTTGATCATATCTTACAGTGCAGGTTTACTGGCAATGGATCCTCTCAGTGTTTGTTTGTCTGAGAAATCTTTATTTCTCCTTCATTTAAAAAAATTAATAGACTTATTTTTTACAGCAGTTTTATATTCATAAAAAAATTAAGCAGAAAGTACAGAAAGTTCCCAAGTACGCCTTCTTTCCCTGCCCACATTTTACCCCATTAACATCTTGCACCTTCTTCATTTTTATGAAATGTTTCTCTGGGTGCAGAATTCTAGGTGAAATTTATTTTTTTGTCTGTACTTTAAAGATGTCTCTCCATTTTTTTCTGGTTTGTAGTTTCTGATGAGAAGCTTGCTGTTATTTTTATCTTTGTTTTCCTGTATGCAATGTGTCTTTTTTCTCTTTTATTTTTAATAAACAATTTTTTTTAACAGTTTTAGATTTTCAAGAAAATTGTGAAGATAGTATAGAGAATTCCCACATACCCTTCATTGATGTTATTATTAACACCCTGTGTTTGTGTAACACATCTGTCACAATTAATGGACTAGTATGGGTACATTATTAGTAACTGAAGTCCATACTTTATATGTATATATTTTTAGTTTTTACCTAATGTTCTTTTTATGTTCTAGGATCTCATTCAGGATACCACATTACATTTAATTATCCTGTCTTCATAGTTTCCTCTTGGTTGTGACAATTTCTCAGACTTTCCTTGTTTTTGATGACTCTGACGGTTTTGAAGAGTATTGGTCAGCTGCTTTGTAGAATATCCTTCAGTTGGTATTAGTCTGATGTTTTTCTCATTATAAGATTGGGATTATGAGTTTTTAGAAGGAAGACCACAGAGGTAAAGTGCATTTTCATGGCACCACATCAAGGCTGCATGTTATTAACATGACTTATCACTGTTGATGTTGACCCTGATCACCTGCTTGAGGTGGCGTTTGTCAGGTTTCTCCACTCCAAGGTTATACTTTCTCCCTTCCCACCCTTTTCCATACTGTACTCTTTGGAAAAGAGTCCATATGAACAGCCCATGCTTAAGGAGTGGTCATCTCTTCCAAGAACTCCTCCAAGAGCTTAAATCTCAGCATTTTCTCCAGCAAGCATATGGGCCCCACAGAGTTCACAACCCTCCGATGTCTAGGCCATGTGTGTCCATCTGGTACATTCAGCCACCAAACTGGAATATGATATTCTCTTTCCTGGGTAGAATTAAGAGTGAGCTTTCTTAGGCCCAAATGGCCCCTGCAATCAGGGGAAAGAGGGCTGTAATTGAAATGCCACTCAATGAACATGGCCAAGAATAATGGAAACTGAGATGACTACCTTGCCTTGTGGTGAGTGCCCTTCTTTGGGCAATATGGTTAAAGGGGTGGGCAGAAGGCATCTCTGGATCTCTTAGTCCTGCTCTTTCCTTCGGTGTGTAATTCAGTTTGTTTTGGGGGAATGAACATAGATCAGGAAAGTAAACCTCTCCCCAGTCACTTAAGAAAGAAATTCTGTCTGTTATTTCAGAAAAGCAGAGCCAAGATTAGAAAGTCATCCTCAGAAGAGTTAAATTAATATCCTAGGATATAGGTTAAAAGCAACTACTTCTTTAATAGCTTACAAAATTCTTGCAATTTGACAACTTTCTTATATTTACTAAAATAACCATTTCCTCTTCTACTCAAGCCTACTGCTCTCTTGATTGCTCCCATCTCCTGGGACTGAAAGAATTCTACACTCTGCTCGTAGCAGACACACATATAGCCTGGCTAAACCAGAGCAGGCAAAGAAGAAGCAGAATTCATTGCTCATAGATGGATTTTGTTTTTAGAAGGCTTGAATTTTCCAGACTTTAAGAACAGTGCACAGATGAGTGGGCAAACTTCTCTTCAGAAGGATAAAGTGGCCAATACGGATGCCTTTGAAGGAGCTGGACACCCTCACAAGTACAAGTGATTAAACTACCATAGAGCACAAACATTTTTCTGTAGAAAACTTATCTCAGAAGTAAGATCTGAGACTGCACCTTGATTCTTCATTCTGTATTTACTGTTTGTTGTTAGTTGCTGTTGAATTGGCTCTGACTCATGGTGACCTTATGTATAGCAGAGTGAAACATCAGGCATCCTGAGCCATCTTCATGATTGTTGCTATGTTTAAGTCTATTGTTGTGGCTATTGTGCCAATCTGTCTCACTGAGGGTTTCCCTTGTTTTCTCTGACCCTCTGCTTTACCAAACATGATGTCCTTTTCTAGGGAAAGATCTTCCTGATGATGTGTCCAAAGTAAGCAAGATTAAGTTTCACCATTCTCACTCCTAAGGAGCATGTAGATCAGTGTTTTTCAGCTATTTCCTAAGTTCGATTAATTTCTAAATTCTACAAAGTGCCAGGAAGTTAGGTGTGGCCAAAGTGGTCAACCATTGGAAGGTACTGTTTGTGAAAAACTAACCACAGAACTAAGTTCCTATTGCAAGAGTGTGAGGAGCTACAAAAGAAGGAGATAGTCTCACTTCTTTTAAAAAATAACATTTTTCTTTCTAATGAAAAAGATAATATATATTACATAAAATTTTAAAAATAAGGATAAATCTTAAAAAAAAAAAAATAGAAAAAAATTACCTATAGTCCTACCTCCCAGGGATGAACACATTAACATTTTGTCGCACAGTCTGTTCTGCTATAACATGAGTTTATTTTATGCCAACTACTTCAGATGTGATTGATAAATAGGGGAATAAAGTCCATGTAATGGTAATAATCAGGTTAGTTTATATGCAGTTTTTTCCCAGTATGATAATGTTTTGAAGTGCTCAAAAGCAATCTTTCATGAAATTAAAAAAAAAAAAAAAGCCTTATCAATATATTTCAATAAACATATGTAGCTAAAATAAACTATTTGGCACTTTCCACGTTCTGCCTGGAAACCTCTTTAGCTAAATTCACCAGTTCATTAGGAATATTTTCTATTTTCCATATTACTGTGGCTAATGTATTACCAAACTTTTCACCACTACACTTCCAGCCTCCAAAAACAATATTCTCATTGTCTTTCCCACCTCAATTAAGAGTCTTCTCAAGGCCTCCAGATGTCTGTTCACTGCCTGGTCCAAAGGCAAGGCCAAATATTTAGGTTTTGTTCTGTTAGCTCTGCAAATCCAGATACCAATTTCTGTTGTGGTTATCTGTAGCTACATAACCATCCACCTCAAAACTTAGTGACCTAAAATAATTTATTTTGTCCCTCACAGTTCTGTGGATTTTGACTAAGCTCAGCTGTATGGTTCTCATTTGAAGCCACTCATGAGATTGCAGTCAAATGGTGGCTAGGACTGGAGCCCAAGGCCCAACTGAGTTGGATATCCAAGATGGCTTCTTCCATTACTCATTTCTGATACCTCAGCTATGATGAGTGGAACAGCTTGAGACTAGCTGGGCGTTTCTCTCCCTCCACATGAGCTCCATCTGGCTAGCTTGTTCTTTCTTATAGCAGGAAGGAGGTCTCATGGTATTTGGATTTCTTACATGGCATCTGTCTTCCTCCAGAGCATGTGTTCTCAGTGGCCACGGTGGAATCTACAAAGCTTCTTAAGACCAGTCTATTGGTCTCACAGGCCAGCCTTGATTCAGTGTGAGAGGATACAAGACAAGAACCTGAATCCCAAGAGCTGTGGTCTATTGTAGGGGACATCTGAGAGCTGTGGCCTATTGGAGGAACATGAATCCAAGAACTGTGGTCTTTTGGAGACTTGTTACCAACATGTGGATATACCATAACTCATGTAACCATTCTTCTACTGAGTTAGAACTTTGGGCTATTTCAAATTTGTTACTATTTTAAACTTTGCTGCAGAGAACATCCTTTTCATGTGTTTTTGTCAGGCCCTCTTAAATGTATAAACAAATGTAATGCTATTTCAACTGAACATAAATGAGGATTTTTAGGAAATGCTATAGTTTGCCATAAACCTCTATGGAAGAAAAAGTGCATAAGTCTTGTCAATAAATTCTTGAAAAAAAAAATAGCAAAAAGATATTTGCCCAGGTATTTCAGCATAGTCTAATGCTGCTAAAATAAAAATGAAATCCTACCTGCAGAGTGTCTTAATCACCTAGTGCTGCTTTAACAGAAATACCACAAGTGGGTG
Organism: Elephas maximus indicus; assembly: GCF_024166365.1. Classification (NCBI taxonomy): domain Eukaryota; kingdom Metazoa; phylum Chordata; class Mammalia; order Proboscidea; family Elephantidae; genus Elephas; species Elephas maximus. The sequence goes on along the minus strand of NC_064832.1, from coordinate 27,662,459 downwards.
GCTTTAACAAAGAGAAGTTTATTTCTTCGCAGTAAAGTAGGCTAAAAGTCCAAATTCAGTGTGTCAACTCCAGGGGAAGCCTTTCTGTCTTTCTCAGCCTTCTCATCCATCTTCCCCCAGACTGGGAGCTTCTCCACTCAGGGCCCACAGGTCCAAAGGGCGTGCTCTGCTCCTGGTACTGCTTTCTTGGTGGTGTGAGGTCCCCAACTCTCTGCTTGCTTCTCTTTCCTTTTATCTCTCGTAAGATAAAAGGTGGCGTGGGCCATGCCTCAGGGAAACTCCCTTTACGTTGGATAGTGATTTGACCTGAGCAAGGATGTTATGTCCCACCCTAATCCTCTTTAACCATAGGCAGAGATTATGATTTATAATGCATAGGAAAATCAAAAGTGGAGGACAACCACACAATACTGGGAATCATGGCTTAACCAAGTTGATGTATTTTTGAGGGACATAGTTCAGTCCATGACACAGAGGAAAAGACAAATTAGTGGAACAGAAAAGAGTCTAGAAACAGACTTAAGTATATATGTGAGTTGAATGGTGGCATTACAATTCAGTGAGATAATAATGTATCATTTATTTATAAAGATAAGGTAATACTGTTCATTGTAAAAATAATACATATTTATTATAAGAAATATCAATACTGTTTATAGTATTGCCATCCAAAGATGCTAATGTTTTAGTGTCTTCCGATCTTTTTCTATGTGTAGTTATTGTTCATTTTATAAGTTGTGATTCTACCAGATACAGAATTTTTAAAAATAACATTTTATTGTGTTTCGGTGAAGGTTTACATAGCAGTTTAGGTTCCTATTCAACAATTTCTACACAAAGTGTTCACTGATATTGGTTATGTTCTTCACAGTGCATTAACATTCTCGTTATTTCTGTTTTAGTTGTTCCATTTCCATTCATCTAGTTTCCCAGCCTCCTTACATTCTCATCTTTGTTGATCATTTGGTCTCATATAGATGATATATTTTTTTTTAAGGAGTATACAGTATTCACAGGTGATATTCTTTATTTCATGAGCCAATTTGTTATTAAGATAAAACGGAACCTCAGGAGTTAGTTTCAGTTCAAGATTTAAAGAATATCTCTAGGCAGTAGCCTCAGGGAGTTCTCCAGACTCAACAGGTCCAGTAAGACTTTTTTTTTTTTTTAAGAATTTGAAGTTCTGTTCCACATTTTTCTCCCATTCTATCAGGATCCATCTACCCAGATATAGAATTTAATATCCTACTCTTTTCATGTACTATAAGATAAACATTGCTTCATATCATCATTACATAACTATCCTACCATTATAGGAAAAATAGTATCACTCACTATTTAACCTTTTGAAAACAAGTTTTATTTTTTATATTTCATACTTTTCATATTTATATTGCAGCAGCAACCAGTAAGGTTGGAGGCAAACCAGGAGAGTGTGGTGTCCTGGAAGCTAAATGAAGAAAGTTCACCAAGCAGGAAAGAGTGATCAACTGCTAAATGTTGCTGGTAGGTCAAGTAAGACAGAGGCTGAGAACTGACCTTTAAACCAAAAACCAAACCAAACCCATTGCCGTCGAGTCAATTCCGACTCCTAGTGACCCTATAGGACAGCTAGAACTGCCGCATAGAGTTTCCAAGGAGCATCTAGGAGATTCGAACTGCTGACCCTTTGGTTAGCAGCTGCAGGACTTAACCACTACGCCACCAGGGTTTCCAACTGACCTCTAGGTAGAGCAAGACAGAGGTTATTGGAGACATTGACAAGAGCAGTTTCAGTAGAGCAGTGGTGAAAACCTGAAAAGAGTGGGTTCCAAAGAGGGCAGGAGGAGAAATTGGGCCAGTACAGACCTGCACTGTCCAGTACGAGAGCCACTGGGCACACGTGGCTACTCGGAACTGAAATGGGTTGGAGGTGTAGTGTACATGCTGGATTAGCAGCAAAAGAATTCAAAATATCTCGTTAATAGTTTTTTATGCTTATGGCATTTTAAATAGTAATATTTTGGATATATTTGGTTAAATAAAACATTCAAATGTCACTTGCGTTTTACCTACCTTTTTAATGTGGCTAGTAGGAAGATTAAATTTACTGATGTGACTTGCAGTATATATCCACTGGTAGCACTGGCGTGAAAACAATGCTTTCAAGGAGTTTTGTTATAAAGGAGAACAGATGAATGGGGTGGTAGCTAGTGGTAGGGTTAAGTGAAGATTTTTTTTTTTTTCTGAAATGGGAGAAATTGCAGCATGTTTGTATGTCAGAATATTCCTGTTGTTGTTGGCAGATGCTGTCATGGCTCTGACCTGCCGAGACCTACGTATAACGGAACAAAACATGGCCGTCCTGTGCTGTCTTCACGATCATTGGTACGTCTGAGTCTACTGTTGCGGCTGCGGCGTCAGTCCAGCTCATTGAGGGTTTCCCTCGTTTTCGCTGACTCTCTGCTTTACCAAACATGCTGTCCTTTTCTAGCAATTGGTCATTTGATGACTTGCCCAAAGTAAAGTAAGTGAGCCGAAGTCTTGCCTTCCCCGCTTCTAAAGAGAATTCTGGTTGCGTTTCTTCTAAAACTGACTTATGCGTTCTCTGACAGTCTGTGGTAAATTGATAGTCTTTGCCAATGCCACAGTTCGAACGCATCAATTCTCCTGTCTTCCTTTTTTTTCAGTAAAAAAGGGAAGACAGAAAGAATACCGTAGTAGAGTGTAAAAGTTGATTGATGCAGCAGACAGGTTGGAGGAAACCACGATGACAGCCTTGAGTAGGTAAAAGTGGGTTCTAGTGCACAAGCCGAGGGCTGCCCACAGGAGTGGGGCTATTCATCCAGGGGCAGGCAGACCACACCGTCTGGAAGCAGAAAGGTGACCACATAGGCAATTGGGAGGCATGGAAGTTCCTCTTCTGTATTCTTTTTTTTTTCTTGTACCTTACATGAAGGTTTACAGAGCAAACTAGTTTCTCATTAAACAATTAATCCACGTATTGTTTTGTGACGTTGGTTGCCAACCCCATGACATGTTAACACTCTCCCGTTCTCGACCTTGGGTTCCCCACTATCATCTTTCCTTGTAAATATTCTTAATGAAATAGGAAGCTCATCTTCAACTGAGAGAGAGAATGGAGGAGGAGGTGTTTTCAGATACACACTACATACCACAGAGTCTGACAAAAGCTGCTCGGCTGTAGGGTTGCTTAGAAGAGAGTGAGGGGACATTATAGGGTGTTTGGGTTCCCTGGAGTCCCTGGGTACAGCAAATAGTTATCGCTCTCGGCTGCTTACTGAAAGGTTGGTGGTTTGAGTCCACCCAGAGGCACCTCAGAAGAAAAGCCTGGTGATATACTTCTAAAAAACCATCCCCTGAAAACCCTATGGAGCACAGTTCTACTCTGACACACACGGGGTCATCATGAGTCAGAATTGACTCTATATGACAACTGTTTTTTGTTTTGTTTTGTTTTTGGGTGGCGGGCTCCCCGGTAGTTCATTACCAAAGACAAAAACTGAACTAACCCATTAGAGAGCTCTTTCCATTCAGGCACCTCTTCCCCTTATTTCTTGGTCCATAATTTCTTGTTATCAGAGCAGAAAATGAAAGGTCCACCTTCCCCTCCCCCGCCTTTGCTCAGTAGTCACCATTGTCCCACCCTGCTGCAGGCAGCTGGCTTCCTTTAAATTTCATTGTTACAAAAGTGTTTGAATCACAAGTCCTCAAATTCCCAGCTTAGTCTTCCGAGTTTCTTTTTTTCTCCTTGTCTGCCTTCAAGAACGCAGCGAGAGGATGGCCTTCCGTCTCTGGCATTCTGGAGAAGGCCCTGGGCTGGAAGGGGCCTCTCCTACAGTCTGGTCGCCCTGGGACTTGCAGCAGCCAGGCTTCAAAGAGACACCACCACTTCTACCCTGCTCCCCCGCCCCCACCCCCCCCGCCCCCCGGCCTCAATGCCAGCTCCAGAGGCAGCCGGGCTGCTTTAAACATTTAAATTGCACTTCGGGCTACTTTAAACATTTGCTTTATTCCAAAAAGCTAAACTGGGAGTTATTTTCAGGTATCCCATAGGATACAGGCTATTTCTATGCCCTAGTATATTGGTGGTTTAGAAACCTTTCTCCATATTATTAGCTGCAACCCTAAATGGTCAAAAATATCATGTAAATAAAATCCTTGCACTGATCCCTGGGCGCTCTAGCTGAGACACCGGCAGTGTCAAGACTGCGGGGCAGCCAGCTACACTGCCAACAGGGATTCTGAGAGCTGGGCTTTGAGAGTCACGGGTGATTACATTCTGGTAGGGAGGCAAGTGAAAGGGTGCTGAGTGTAGGACCCGGAGCTGATTTGGGGCTTGGCTGGGATCAGCATTTAAAAATGATCAGTGTGTAAATTCTTTTTTCTTACCGTTGCTGTGTTGGAGCAATGAGTACATAAAAATACTCTGAGTTTATTTTCTGTGAAATATTTGCACTTCCGCTTTGAGCTGATGAGCATTTGTACCTAAAAGACCACAAAAAATGAAGTGCTTACAATTTGGTTGTGAGTTGGCACAACCAGGGTGGGGGAAAGAAAACACTCAGGCCAAGTAAATATTTTACAGCATCTAGGTTTCCAGAGTGGAGCTGCCTGGGAGTGAGGGCAGCCTTCCTTCTCTGCCTGGGAGTGAGGGTAGCCTTCCTTCTCTGCCTGGGAGTGAGGGTAGCCTTCCTTCTCTGCCTGGGAGTGAGGGTAGCCTTCCTTCTCTGCCTGGCTTCTTCTCCTGTCTTCCCCTTTCCTTTGGCTTCCTTTCTTCTGTCACCTTTTTTTCTCTCAAAAAAAAAATTTTTTTTTTTCATTTAATTCTACCTGCTTCTTACAGTAGTTAACTTGCTAGTCAGCCTTGTAAACATTTGATAGATTTTCTCTGAGCTCATGATAATTATTTTCGTGGCTGAACTTCCTATAGGCCCTCCCTGTGTAGAGAGAGTCTGAACTGGAACATGGGAATTTTAAGGTGGGATGAGCTGGGGTTATACCTGTTGCTAAAAAGCCAGGATTTATGAAAAACAAAAAATAAAACTAACGAAACACAACAAAATAAACCCCACTGAACAGCCAGCCTCACTACGCGGCATGCCTCTTTCTTTGCCTATCTTCTCAGTGCGTGAGATTTGGGTGTGGAAGGGCTACCTCCACTATAACCTCCTCAGCCCTCACCCCATAAGTTTGCAGGGCAACAGATTGTACCACAGGCGGCTCCGAAGTCAGCAAGAATGATTTTTTTCAGCTTTCAGGGACATTTGAATTTTGGCAGCAATTTGTTTCAAATGGAAACCCTGATGCCATAGTGGTTAAGTGCTATGGCTGCTAACCAAAAGGTCGGCAGTTCAAATCCACCAGGCACTCCTTAGAAACTATATGGGGCAGTTCTACTCTGTCCTGTACGGTCTCTGAGTCGGAATCACCACAACGGGTTTGTTTTTTTTGTTTGTTTGTTTCAAATCCATACTTGTTTTCACAATGGAAGGTCTGATGGAGGCAAACATGTTTCTGGACATTATCATCTGTCTGCTTTTGACATAGGGTTGAGGGTTAGGGTTAGTTAAATGTCTTTGGAAACGGATGGATTTTCTCAATTTTAAAAATGCTTAAAAATTAATAACCAGCTGGTAAAATACTCTGGCTCTTTGGGTGGAATACAAGGTGCTGAAGGACCTGCCTGGTGAAGGCCAGTGCAGTTTTTCTGACTCCATAAAGAATATGAATTTTAAAATGCAATCGGGCTTAACATTCCCTTTTAATCAGCGTTCCTCGGCATCACGTAAATCTACCCTAAAAATTAGGGAAAGTTTCTGTTGGTTGGGAAAGAAAGAAAGGACATAATTGCTGTATTGTGGAGATTAATCAAGTTTATGAGGGAATAAAAATGTTTTGTATGCGTGTGGCAAAGATTTGTACGTGAGGGCTCCCACGTTCTGCTGGAGTGCTTGGACCGGTTGTGACTCAGCCACTTCAGGGGAGAGCAACAGCTTTGCCCTTGGGCAGGGTTTTCTTTGCACCATTTGCAAGAGGTCTAGTTTTTCTAAGGCCTGCAACAAAAGTGTGAGGGTAATTAAACAAAGACACAAACATGATTTACAGAAAGCTGGTTCCCAAAGTTTACTGAATTCTAGGTTGAATTTTTTTTTCCTTAAACTATTAAAGGTGGGGCGAGGGGAATGCTCTGAGTGCTTATTCACAGGACAGATAGCACTTTGCAGCTGTGAATCTTTTTTGCCTTGGGTTCTGGCCAGTGCACCTCATCCCACTGCTCCTGCTGGCTTTTAACAGGCATGGCAGGCCAAGTCTGCTAAATCGTTTCATGGTTTTTGTGATGTGGGTTAACCCGTTGCCGTCAAGTTGATTCTGACTAGGTATTGCAAACGGTTAATGCACTCGGCTGCTAACTGAAAGGTTGGAGGTTTGAGTCCTCCTCCTAAAGCTTCCTTGGAAGAAAGGCCTGGCAATCTACTTCCAAAATAGCAGCCATTGGAAACCCTGTGGAGCACAGTGCTACTGTGACACACATGGGGCCGCCATGAGTCAAAGTCGACTAGACAGCAACCAGTGATGTGGGTTAAAGTCCACTACGGCTACATTAGGATCTTTGCCCTCATTTCGTTTGTGCCACGTTGTAAGTTTATTCCGAATCCAGCACTTCAGATGGCAAAAAGAAGGTCCCCGGACTAAACATTTTGACCCCTGTTGGAAGTCATTGCCTTGCCTTATAACATGCATTTGGATTGTGATACCGACTCTGTATATTTGAAGATTCAATACGGTTTGAGTGGCATGCTGTTCTATTAATATTTCTAGAATTGTCTGAACCATGGCCTCAATTGTCTTATCGTTTGAGGCACCTTCTTTCCAAAAACACTTTACTAATGATAAGATTAAGTGTCGAAAAGTTGAAATGAGGCAAAAAGTTGGCTGCATGTCCTTTCAGTGTCTTACTGAAGCATTTTCTAACAGGCCCACCCAAGGACGCTTTGATTCTCAAGGGGAATCAGCCTTTACATGACATACTACTAATTAAGGCTCAGACTACGAAATCACGTGTGAACTTGTAGATTTTTGTCCAGTAGGGGTGCAAATGATTTCTGTCCAGCAGTAAAAATAACCCTAAAAGGCTGTATTCTATTATACTTCATAGTGCCTTTGGTGATGTTAACCAGTTCTGCATCTAATCGAGCAATTTTATTCCAAAGTTTGTCCTTCAATGCCTAGACTTACTCGGTTCCTCAAATGCTGTTCACACCAGCTTTGCCGTTCATCGGTTCCCTCATTAATGAGTTAATAAATATTTGTCACATGCTCATTTTATATTTATATATGAGCCATATTTATAACTTTTATAAAAAATTATACTTTGAGTTTCTTCTCTGCAGGTATAAATGATTACATTTCTTTATTTCATTTCAGTGCAGTTTTTGTTGCCAAGCTATTGAGGGGCCCCTAGTACCAAAGGAATAAGCACAAGACCTATACTACAGGGAAGCAGAAGGTGGATTTCTGTGAAATATGATTATAGAATTACTTTTTTTTTTTTTTAAGAAGACTAACAACACAATAACAAATTTGGCTTAAAAGTTTGCTAAGTATTTTAATCTAATAAGGTGCAAAGTGAATCTCCATGTTGACTCTTGGGCTGAGAGCTACCAGGCTTCTGTCTGTAACAACTCAGCTATGCAAATGTGAAGCCAGGAGGCTGAGGAGACCCCAAAGTGTGTTCCTCAAAAGACACAGTAGGAAGCCTGGCTAAGCTTATAGGTCTGCAGTTTCAACAAAGGATATTACAAAATGAATACATAAAAGGCTAAGTTTCCATAAACCCTGTGTTCTCATGCCCACCTGCAGTCAAACCTCCATCATTTGGAGATGAACCCTTTTCTCATAGTTTAATTTGTGGCTCTCTACTGGTCGCTATGAGTCAGAATCGACTCGACGGCACTGGGTTGGGTACTGTACCAGCAAAGTTCAAATGAACACGGAAAGCAAGCCAGGGCCATACCCCTTGCTGATTCCTTTTTCTTTCCACCTAGGGGTGTGTCTGTGCGAGTGTTACTGCACCCACACAGCACTAGCATATTATGTGCTCCAGATTCAATTGAGCTGGCATGTAGCGAAGTGCAAGTGGCTCATTTTTGAAGTTTAGCTGTAGAGATTATGGACTTATACTCATGGACAGAGTAAACATCTTGGTTGCTCTTTCAGTTGTATATAGGGTGGCTATAAGTTGGAACCGACTCGACGGCACATAACAACAAACAGCAACCTAGATGAGCCAAAACCCATCTGTCAGTTTGTCGTATTTGGTGGCTTGCATGTTGTTGTGATGCAGGAAGCTATATCATGAGTATTTCGAATACCAGCAGGGTCACCCATGGTGGACCTGGAATTTTCCAGACTAAGACAGACTAGAAAGAAGGTCCTGGTGATCTACACCCAAAAATTAGTTAACAAAAACCCTGTGGATCACAGCAGAATATTTCCCAATACAATTCTGGAAGATGAACCCACTTGGATGGACAACACCTGTTGCCGTCAAGTCTACTCCGGCTCAGAGCAAACCTATAGGACAGAGTAGAGCTGCCCCATAGGATTTCCAAGGAGCGACTGCAGGTTTCGAACTGCCGACCTTTTGGTTAGCAGCTGAGTTCTTAACCACAGCACCACCAGGGTTCTCCTAGGATGGAAAAAGGCACTCAAAATACACAGTGGCCGCAACAATGGACTTGTGGATGCCAACAGTTGTGAAAATGTCGAAGGACCAGGCACATGGGGTTGCCATGAGTTGAAGCCAGCCTAGAAGAGAAACTAGAATGAGTTAATCAATGGCTGGCTGCATTCCATCAATTTCACTGCTTCTTTTTCCCCATGTGAGAGAGAATGCTAAGATAAACGGTAATTTCTAGGCTGAAATTACAGAAAGATTAGAAAAGCAAATGATGTATTTCAGGGAGTTAACATGAGGCCACAGTGAACTCCTTTCAAGGCCTCCTCTGTAGTGTAATCACTGTTACACTGCAAACTCTACCCTGATAAAAAGAAAAACTGTCAACTCTAGACTTCCTCAGTCTTCTGCATCTATGTGTGGGAGTCCTCCCCTGTGAGATCATCTGTTTGGATTTGACTCTAAATTAGTCAATCAGCCAGGGCTCTGTTATAATTTGGTAGCCCTTTGGCTAAATGGGAAGGGTTGGTGGTCTCACCCTGGGAATCCACAGATAGCTGTCCTGATGTTATGACCTTACACTGCCAAGTCAACAGGATGGCAGGTTAGGAAGGTTCCCTCTGAGGTTGGTGAGGCCCCTCCATTTCTAGGAAATCTTTCTTAATTCTGGCATTAATAATGAGCCTCCAATTGGCGTACCATAGTTCATGAAGAAAATATTCTACATTCTACTTTGGTGAGAAGCGTCTGGGATCTTAAGAGCCTGTGAGCGGCCATCTAGGATACTCCATTGGTCTTACCCCTTCGGCATCAAGGAAGAATGAAGAAAACTAAAGATGCAGGGGAAAGATTAGTCCAAAAGACTAATGGACCACATCTACCACAGCCTCCACCAGTCTGAGTCCACTACAACCAGATGGTGCTCAGCTATCACCACTGACCGCTCTGACAGGGATCACAATAGAGGGCCCCAGACAGCGCTGGAGAAAAATGTAGAACAAAATTCTAACTCAAAAAGAAAGACCAGACTTGTTGGCCTGGCAGAGATTGGAGAAACCCTGAGAGAATGGCCCCTGGACACCCTTTCAGCTTAGTAATGAAGTCACTCCTGAGGTTTACCCTTTAGCCAAAGATTGGACAGGCCCATAAAACTAAATGAGACTGAAGGGGGACACCAGCCTGGGGCAAGGACTAGATGGCAGGAGGGGACAGGAAAGCTGGTAACCCAAGGTCGAGAAGGGAGAGTGGAGACATTTCGTAGGGTTGTTAGCCAGTGTCATAAAACAACATGTGTACTGTTTAATGAGCAACTAGTTTGTTCTGTAAATGTTCATCTAAAGTACAAAAAAAAAATTTATGAACCGCTGTTTAGGGTCATTCCAGTCTTTTTAAAAACAAAACCGGTATCCATATTTTTATTTATTTATTTATTTTTTGGGGGGGTACCAACCTGTTGCCATCAAGTCGATTCCGACTGATAGTGACCTTATAGGATAGAGTGGAACTGCCTCATAGGGTTTCCAAGGAGTGGCTGGTGGATTCGAACTTTTGGTTAGCAGCCAAGCTCTTAACCACCATGCCACCAAGGCTCCTTTGGGGGATACTGTTTTGAATTTTCACTTTGATGTTGTAATATTTCAGGAATAACCACAAGTGATTTGGCAAATCTTCCGGACATTTTATTTTAAACCTTAGGAAATCATGGTCAGTGTCAATAAATGTTTATTGAGTGTCAGGTGGGTATGAGCCCCATCCCTGGCATTTTAACAAGTCTGTTCCAAGTGGTCTGCATTTCCAAGATGATCCATTACCTGGTTTGGGAGCCAGATATGTCCTCATAGAAGTTTTCATTGTTTCCTAAGTTTTAAAATTATGTTAAGTTGCCGGTTTTTATAGACATTACGTGCAAGACAATAATGTCTGGTAGTCTTCATTTATCAAGTGCTTACTATGTGCTAGGAAGGAGCCCTGATGGCACAGTGGTTGAGTGCTCGGCTGCTAACCAAAAGAGTGGTGGTTTGAACCCTGCAGCTGCACCCAGGAGAAAGATGGGGCAGTCTGCTCCCATAAAGATCACAGCCTTGGTAACCCTGTGGGCAGTTCTACTCTGTCCTATAGAGTCTCTATGAGTCGAAATCGTCTTGATGGCAGTGGGTTATGTGCTAGAGGGTGTATCTGAGGGTGCAAACGGTTAACACCCTTGGCTGCTAATTGAAAGATTGAAGATTTGAATCCACTCAGAGACACCTTGGAAGAAAGGCCTGGAGATCTGCTTTAGAAAAATCAGCCATTGAAAATGCTATGGAGCATAGTTCTACTCCAACACATATGGGGTTGCCATGAGTCGGAGTCAACTTGGTGACAACTGGTTACGTGTTAGAAACTGTAGTCAAGTGCTTTACATGCATTTCTGAATTTTAATCCCACACCAATGTACTGAGTTAGGGGACTACTCTTATTATTCCCATTTTAGAGAAAAGAACACTGAAGCTTAGTGAGATCGTGTAATTTGCTCCAGGTTGCAGAGCCAGCCTGGAATCCAAATCTGAGTCCAGGCCTATGTGGTTTCACAGCCTCTCTGCTATAACCACGTCCAGTTTCCTTTTTGGTAGCCTTTTGTAAATTCTCATTTGGTGCCACAGTATTTCAGAAATCATGCGTCATTTGTTTATTCGTTTGAAACCTTACGGAACAAGGTCTGCACCAGTGAATATTTACTAAGTGCTGCCTGGCTCTGTACTGAACATTTTACATGTCTATTTCATGTGGTCTGGGTTTCCAAGTTATTTCATTAGTTGATTACTTTGGTCAGATTATGTTCCTGAAGGGGACTTTAATAGTGAAAATTACTTCAATTCTTTTAAACCTTCAATTATTCAGGATATTTTATTTAAAACGAGAGAAGCCAGCAGTTTTTATTGCCTGAGTGTTGAAAAAATTTTAGAAAAGAAAAGCCCCAAACCAGCTTGCATAGTGAGTGATTCAGCAGGATCGGCTCTCGATGGTTCCTTCTGGACGCGTTCTGTGTGTCTTCGCAATCTGGGTGTAGTGCAAAGCCTCGATCTGCTGAGAAACCAGAGTTTAAAGAATAAAAAGGGCCAACAGAATAAACAGTATAAACCCTGATGTGGCGGAAGATTTGCAAGCCAGGCTCCTTTGCAGCTTTACCTCACAAGCCTGAGCTTTTGGGAAGGCGCCCAGAGCTTTCCCTCTGTGAACTGGTGCAAACGGCTTACTGCAGTCAGTGTGTTTGATTGGTCGGTGTCCGGTGCAGGGTCCCAGCAGGCACCACCAGACTGAGGTCGCCTCTGGGGGAGCCTAGAAAAGTGGGCACTGCTCATTGAACAATCTCCCAAACACATGTCTAGATGTGCTGAGGAAAGAGAAAGAGTGGGGGACAATACAGCTCTTGTGTGCATGCGTGTGCACGCAAACACACACACTCATACAATGCAGACTCACACTCACACACATGTTCATACACACATTCACTTATATACACATACTCATACACTCACACACACACATACACACTCTTAGACACACTCATATGCACACACACACTTATACACATACACACTAACTCATACACATATGCTCACTCATACACACTCACACACACACTTATACACACACTCATACACACACTTATACAGACACTCATACACACACTTATACACACACTCATACACACACTCACTCATATACACACATTCATATGCACACACATTCATTCTTTCATACACACATGCTCACTCACACACAATCACACACACTCATACACACACTCACGCACTCATAACACACTCATACACACACTTGTACACACACGTGCACACACATACACCGTCACTCATACACACAGTCACTCATACACATACTACACACACACACTCACACACAGTCACACACACAATCACACATTCTTACACACTCACACACACACACGCTCATATACACACTTGCTCATACACACACTCGCTCGTAGACACACACATAGGGAAGATTACCTAGTGGAAAAGAGATGGATTGGTTGTTGCTAATTGTGGCTGAGGCCTCAAGTTAGATGACACATCCTTCTAAAAAAAATTCCATTTTATATTTGTGAAGCGTTCTCCTCTGAGGACCTTTAAAAGTACACACTGCCCCATAAGACCTGAGCAATTGGCAGAGTAAAATGAGTAAATTAGGTTGAAGGGGCAAGAAAGGGAAATTGACAAAAGAGTTGTGAAAAGACAACGAAAAAATAAACCATTCATTCATTCTTCCATTATTGGGATGTGTCAATAAAAAAAAGTTTCCCTGCTCTTGTGGAGCTTACGTTTGAGCCGGTGAGTCAAACAAAAACAGGAAACATGATCGATTAGTAGATCTTCTAGTCTGTTACAAAGTAGTAAACACCAAGGAAAAGTGGAAGAGCAGTACGTCCAGAGGAACTGGGAGTGCTGACCAGGTGAGAAGGAGCTCTGGAGGCGCAGCAGTTAAAGTGCTTGGCTGTTAACTGAATGGCCTGCGCTTTGAACCCACAGCCGCTGTCTGGGAGAAAGATGTGGCAATCTGCTTCTGTGAAGATTACAGCCTTGGGAAGCCTATGGGGCGGTTCTACTCAGTCCTATAGGGTTGCTAGGAGTTGAAATCGACTTGATGGCAATGGGTTTTGGCTTTGAGTAGGTGAAGGGAGGGGACCTTACAGTGTTCACTGGAGGGGTCAGGATGAGCCTTACCGAGAAGGCAGGGACTGAGGGAAGCTGGGAAGAGGTGAGGGAGGTAGCCACGCAGGCCTCTGAGGAATGAAGGGTCCGAACAGGAAGAATCGCTGGATCAGAGACCCTAACTAACTCCAGAGCATCCCTGGGGTGCTCAAGCAACAGCCAGGAGGCCCGTGTAGATGGAGTAGAGTGGGTGAGGGGAGGTGGGGAGGTGAGGGAATTCATGGCAGCAGTGGCGGCCAGCAGATCATCCCGGGCCCTGGGCACCACTGCGCGGTCTTTGGCTTTTACTCTCAGTGAAATGAGGAGGCATTGTAGGGTTTCCAGCAGTGGAGAAACATGACCTGATTTACATTTAAAGACTTGTTCCAGCTGTCCCGCTGAAATAGATGCTAGTGGGATGCAGGCAGCAGTAGAGAGGCTATTGGACCCACCTGGGGAGAGATCACGGCTTGGACCAGGTGTACTTATGGAGGGAGTGAGGAGGGGTTGTATTTGGGAGATACTCAGAAGTTAGATTACAGCCATCAATATTTCTGGGCAGATTGCATCCGAGGTGTAAGAGGAGTCACCAGGGTTTTTAGTCAGAGTCACTAGAAAGGCATAGTAGCCATCACTAAGGCAGGGAAAGCCACGAGAGAAACAGGCTTTGGGAGGAAGATAGAGTTCAGCTTTGGACAGTGTCTTAGGCTGGGTTCTCTAGAGAAGCAAAAACCAGTAGTGTATATATGTATATGTATTCATATGTATGTGTATGTGTATATGTATGTATATGCATGTATATGTATTGTATATGTATGTGTATGTGTATATAATATGTATGTATATATAGAGAGAGATTTTTATCAAGGAAATGGCTCATGCAATTGTAGAGGCTGGAGTGTCCTCAGTTCATGGGTCAGGATAGAGGTTTCTCCTCATTCATGTTGCTGCAGAAGCTGGCAAACCCAAGATTGGCAGGTCAGAGAGCTCAGCTCTTGCTCACAGTCTGCGAAGATCGATGAATCCCAAGATGGGCAGTCAAGACCACAGGTAATCTGTTCACGCAAGTTCCAAGAAATGGAGGTCAGACGAACAGGAGCCAGCTGCAGGATTCAGCATGGGCAAAAAGCCCCCAAGCCTGGCCAGAATGCTTATATTCAATACAGGCCACACGACTGAGGAAACTCCCTTTCAACTGATTGACTACTCACAGCAGATCCCATCATGGGAATAATCACATATTGAATCTCAACAGGGAAGTGATCAAAACAATATATGACTGCCAAAACACCGAGAATCATGGCCCAGCCAAGCTGACACAGTCTTAACCATCACAGACATGTGAAGTCTGTGATGTCCATGAGCTATCCAAGTGGCCACTGGATATACGAGTCTAACCTGGAGATGAACAGTTGGGAACTCCTAGCACAGAGATGAGAGGCACAAATGGTGAAGCAGTTGGCTACTAACCAAAAGGTTGGTGGTTGAATTTACCCAGCGGTGCCTTGGAAGAAAGGCCTGATGATCTACTTCTGAAAGATCACAACCATTGAAAACCCTATGGAACACAGTTCCACTGTAAAACACATGGGATTACCATGAGTCAGAGTCGACTGTATGGCAGCCGGTTTAGCACGTAGATGGTACTTGAAGCTATGAAAAACAAAAAAAACCAAACTTGTTGCCTTTGAGTCAATTCTGATTGACTCAAAGTGACCCTATAGGACAGAGTAGAACTGCCCCATAGAGTTTCCAAAGACTGACTGGTGGATATGAACGGCTGACCTTTTGGTTAGCAGCCGTAGCACTATATATAGCACTATCACCACTACGCCACCAGGGTTTCCTGAAGCCACGAGGTTGAACGAAATCACTAAGTCACCAAAGGAGTGAGTGTGGAGCAAGGACTGAGCCCTGGGCCACAATAGTAAGAGGTTGAGGAGGAAAGGAAGAACGAGCAAAGAGATTGAGAGGGAGCAGCCAGTGATGTAGGATAAAAACCAAGAGTGTGGTATCTTAAAAGCCAAGTAAAGACAGCTTATTATAGAGGAGAGAATGGCTGTCTGTGTCAAACACTGCTGAAAGGTCAACATGAGGACTGAGAATTCAGCAACATGGGTGCCATAGGTAGACGTGGTAAGAGAGTGTTTTTGGTGAAGCTGATGAGGACGAAAATCTAACTGGAGTGGGAATTGCAATCAGTGAGTACAGGCAACTCTTCCAAGGAGTTTTGTTGCAAAGGACAGTAGAGAAATGGGGTGGTGGAGGAAAGGTAGCCAACGGAAAATCTTATTTATCTTTTTAAGATTTGAGAATTGGTGTGCTGTTAATGAATGATCCAACAAAGGGTAAATATTTGTTGAAAGAGAGGTGGCAGCAATTTAGGAAGAATATTGTAGGGAGGAAATGGGCTGGACATGTAATCTCTGTCCTGTAAATTACAACAAATAAACAAAGATGGGGTGCACTCACCCACCCAAATGCTGCCTGTGTCTCGGGAATTTGGACTGCTTGCCAAACTCTCGTATTCAAGGGAGTCATCACAATCAGGGAGGTGCCTCTTAAGCCCATTCTGCTCACCCAAAGTTGCTCAGGAAGTCAGTGTTCCTTGCACGCCAACAGTGGGGGCACTCAGCAGTGAAAATAACAAACAAAAAAAACAGTTGCCACGGAGTCAGCTCCAACTCATGGTGACCCATGTGTGTCAGAGTAGAACTGTGCCCTTTAGGGTTCTTAACGGCTGACTTTTCAGAAGTAGATTGCTAGCCTTTGTTCCGAGGCACCCCTGGGTAGACTTGAACATCCAACCTTTTGGTTAGCAGCCATTTGCACCACCTGGGGACTCCTGATTCTACAGTGGAAGACCCTTTATCCGGAGTGCTGTTTAGGCACCAGAGGCACCTGGGCAAATTTCCTTGCTGAAAAGAGCTGTTATGTGGGAACAAGTCCTTAAGACTTAGTGATCTTGTCAGTGCAGCCCTGTGCTTTGGGCATTTTTCAGGTGGAAAAAAATTTTTTTTTTTTCAGTAAGTTGCAGAACTTTTTGACACTTTGTGTATCAGGACAGCTGCATTTCGGGCCCTGGTAGTGATGCCACAGAGTTGGGTACGAGGGAGGAGAGAGAGCTTGCGGTCAAAGACAGTGACCTGTGTCTCCTGGCTGCCTTGGAGATCTCAGGACTGACCCACAAACTCCCCAACCACGGGCCACCAGTGTGCTCTTGTAACATGAGCTTAGACAGATCTGCATCCCCAGGACAGCTTCAGCTTAAGATAATAGCACATAATTCGGCCCCTCACCAAGGCTTTCCTAGAAATGTGGGTTCAGTCCAGGGGCTCCCTTGCTCCAGGATACAGCAGGAATGCAGCTCTTAGTGTTTGTTCATTGGCAGAGCTGGATGAAACCTCAGTCACCAGTGTCTCTAGTTTTCTTCTTCTCCTGTCCGTCCGTATATCCACACTGCTCTTTTAGTTTGTGAGACACAGCAGAGGTCCTGCATTTAGGATTCTTAGCAGTAGGATATTCCCTTGTACATGGAAGAGAATCTTGATTTCTATTCACCAGGAAATAGAGGTACCCAAACCAAAAACCAAACCCTTTACTGTCGAGTTGATTCCAACTCATAGTGACCCTATAGGACAGAGTAGAACTGCCCCATAGGGTTTCCAAGGCTGTAATCTTTACAGAAGCAGACATGTCTTTCTCCTGCAGATCGGCTCCTGAGTGTGAACTGCCAACCTTTTGGTTACCAGCTGAGTGCTTAGCCACTGCACCACCAAAAACCAAAAAAAAACAAACCCACTGCCGTCGAGTTGATTCTGACTCATAACAACCCTATAGGACAGAGTAGAACTGCCCCATAGTGTTTCCAAGGAAAGCCTGGCAGATTCGAACTGCCAACCTCTTGGTTAGCAGCCGTAGCACTTACCCACTACGCTGCCACTGCGCCACCAGGGCTCCTAAATAGTGCAGCTGAGACATAATGAAAGGTCAAGGTTGGGGAGAAGAGGTGAAATACGGAGCTTAGCCCTGGCTGACTCAGAGTTCTGTCTTCTTTGCTGTTGTTGTTGGCTGCCATCGAGGTGACCCCAACTCGTGGTGACCCCAGGTACAACAGAACAAACGCCGTCCAGTCCTGTGCCATTCCCACGATCAGCTGTGAAATGGACGGTTGTGATCCAGAGGGTTTTCACTGGCTGATTTTTGGAAGTAGATTGCCAGATCTTTCTTTGTTGTCTCCTCTTCAGAACTGCATATTCTTTTAATTACATTTTCCCCCCAAATCATGAGATTTTCAGGGTGACATTTGTCTTCTTGACACTGAAACCCAGAATACTGAGGATGGAGTTATCAACAAAATCCCCCTGGAATGAAGAAGGCCTTCTCTCTTTCCGAGCACACTGAAATGGAGAGGAACAGGAATGGGCACTGTTCATTGCATCTTTTCGAGACAGTTACATACTTTTTTCCTTACATTCTCATTCGTTCACAATGTGCTTTGCTCTTCTGTGGGGCTGAGCGTCTCCTGTTCTGTTTGCACTCGGTATTTCCTTCTGCCTTTATAACACCTGGAGCCCCTGGGTGGTGCAGTTGGTTAACACACTCAGCTGCTAACTGAAAGGTTGGAGGTTTGAGTCTACCCAGAGGTGCCTCAGAAGAAAGGCCTGGCAATCTACTTCTAAAAACTCAGCCACTGAAAATCCTATGAAGCACAGTTCCATTGTGACTAGGGCTTCGAGCTGGTTCATCCAGTTAAAATGTAGATTCTGATTCAGTCTGATCCCCCGGTGATTCTTATGCGTAGTAAATTTTTAAAGCTGATGCTGCACTAGTGGTTCTCAGAATTGGTCCCTACTCGGTGACCAGCAGCATTACCATCGCTTGGTACCTTGTTAGAAATGCAGACACTCAGCAGGGGTGCAAACCCTTTCCAAGCCCTGATCTGTTGCCATTAGCCGAGTCCAGTCCAGGATCAAGTGAGCGGCAACTGTTCACTGGTTTATGACAGCCTTAGAGAAGCTTCCCTTCTGCATATAGATGGGTTTCACATTAGAAAATGAGCAAGGAGAGGCACTCCAGAACGCCCGGGTTTATTCATTTACTCTCAGAAGTGGTGGCAGCTGAGGAGGAAGGTTCAAAAGACATGAAGTCGTGTATGAATTATGATGTGATATGTTCAGCTTTTAGCTCTCAACTGGGCAGACCTTCAAACTTAGTTTTCAACGAACCACACCATCATCCTCAAAATGTGAGTTTGAGGATGCTTCCCATCTTACATCACTTACAAGTCACTGCCAGAGCAACAAGAAACAAAAGCGGTAACTATTTACAGTGTGCCGCTTTGATGTAAGGTGGGGTGGGAGGGGCGCCCGCAAAGGCCTCTGGGCCGAATGTGGTTAGGTGACCACAGAGCGCAAACCCTTCTGTCTTCAAGAAAAAAGAAAGCTGCACTAGCAAATTGAAATCTTAGAAAGCCTTTACTCAGATAAATTTAGTTTGATTTGGGGCAAGGTGGGGGAGGGGAAGAAACAAAACAGCCTGTGCCAAGGATTTGCTGAACATGTTTAAAAAAAAAAAAATTGCTGACAGGCATTAAATTAAATAAAAACTGAAGATTACACAAGGGTAAACACTGCTGCTAATGTTTGACTGAAAGTGAGCTGAAGGCTCCAAGTGACTCCACTTAATTTACAGACCATGCCAATAGCAGCCTCGGGCTGGGGCTGCTGGAGGTGGGGGCCCGTGTTATATAGTTCCAAACTACATTGTTTTTATTTTTAAATTTAGAAAAGAAGGCTAGAGCTGCAGGAGCTGCCTTAGAAACTGCAGGGAAAGAGAGACAGAGAAAGAAAGAAAAAGAGGAGGATGTGTGTGCACCTCCTGGGCTTGGGGTAGAAAAATGGCTGAGGAAAAAAAATGGAACATGTACCTTTTAAATAATTCTTCCAGGAGGAGAGAGTGTGCTGGCATCAAAGAGTTAACTGCTCCCGTGGGGCACCCGTCTTCCTAATGTCCAGATTGTGCCAAGGGCTCCATCCACCTCAAATGAAAGTCTAAGTTCCCATGTGTTATCAAATAAAACTGACTTAACTTTGCAATATTTAGCTTCAAGTTAAAACCGGAGTGTACAGTGATACCGTAAATGATTTTAAAATTACAGCCCCTCTGTAGCATAACCTCTTTTGAGTTCTAAAAGCTTTTAAAACGGGATGAGTAGTTTATGCAGTAACAGCAGTTGATACCCTTAGATTGGGTTTTCATCATGTACTTTTTCTAGGTTTGGGGATGACCATATAATTGCCAAACAATTCAGTGTAATGAAATGGGCTAATTCAGTGCTTTTTACTGCATTTTTCCACATAATATGCCCCCCACCCCCATGGCAACCATGTCTATGAAAGCAAGGCACTTAACCCTCACATTCCCGGGCCTGAATAATTTCCTTCATAAGGCATGAACCTTTTGCAAATTTACTTCTTTACTTTAGCGTGTCATTATAAAGGAGACGGAACACTGTTTAGCCCATCAGAGATCTGGTCCTATTTGTTTGATGTTCAGTGACCCTCAAAATGTACTCATGGAAACCCAGTCTCTCCAGAGACCCCAAGTTTCTGCCTTCTCGCAGGCAGAGTTAAAAAATACCTGCTGTGCTAGCCCAGCCTTTAGTTTAACCTTGGAATCTCAAAACAAACAGTGGGAAGGGCTGGATAATGGTGATACACATTTCTCTGTTTGCCTGCATGAAACTTTAAAAATGCTAAAAGCCACCAAAATCTCTTGTTCTTTCCCTTAATTGCCCAGGATTATCAGGCTGGAGAAATGGAATGGGCGGGAATGATCTAGTGCTATTAAATCTTGTGCTAACTTTACTGATACTGGGCCTTTGACTCCGGCGGCCTATTTTGCTTTCCAGCATTCCCCAGGGAGCCTCCCAGCGAGTTAGAAACCAAACACTTTGTCTGCAGGGGCAGTCCCGACGCCAGAGCTTCTGCCTTGCCTTGAGAAGCTGGAGAGGAAAAATAATGCTGCTGCAGACCCTCTGGACTGTCAGCTGATTGGCTTGATGACTTTCATGCCAGATCTAAAACTCAATGGCTGACTTGACTAAGGTCACCAGCCCCATGGGGCTCCTTTATAAATTTGAAAATCACTTGACATTTTCAGTGGTTTCCATTTATGAATTTGCTCAAATATTCTGATGAGCAATTCTCAAAAACGGATAGCCTCCAAATATGTAGGTGTGCCAAGCCATAGCAAAACTGAAAGAAAGTCACTCTGGCACTTCAGAGCGACCAGAATTAGTAGAGCTTGAGTTGTCACCCTGTGCCCTCTCTATATGACATTACACACATAAACGAGGACCACCTGTTCTACTGGGTCAGATTCATAAAGAAAACTGAGGAATGTCTAAAGGGGGTGAAGCTTTCATGTCTGAAATGCTTTGTAATTCAAACAACGTGCTGTAATTCAAGAAAAAGTTTGGTGTGACTTTGCAGTTGTAAACACTGTCACGCTCTGTGACCACACTGTGTTCAGAAAGGTCAGCTGGTAGTGATGATGTAGCAGTTCTTCTTGTCTTTAACAGACATGATGGCTTTTTTAGGTTACGTTTATTTGGCTCTTTAGGTCTTTAACTTGAAGAAGTGAAGTTTATGTAATTGCTCTAAACTCGAAACCACAAAGTTGGGTAATGGTAAATGGTATTATAATAACGACAATATTAGCTAAAACTCATTGTGTATCTACTATGTGCACTGCTCTAAGTACGTTATGTACATTAATTCAGTCAGTCATGGCAGCCACACTATGGGGAAGGTACTGTTGTTTACCCCATTATAAAATTTAGAAAATGAGGCACAAGAGGTAAGTCAGGTGTTCAAGGTCATAGAGCAAGTCAGTGGAGGAGCCCAGATTCAGCCACACAGCCTGTTTCTGTCTGATCTTGTGCTGCACCAGGGGAAGGACAGCCCTTGTCCTCTGCATCTCCAGGCATCAAAGCGCATGTGGCCGCCATTTTGGTTTCACTGGACTCAGTTATCTAACCTCTCTTGGCATGGCATATCTTGGGAGGAGGAGGGATTGGTTTTTAAAAGTCAAATCAAACTCCATTCTCCATTATGCCTAAAGAATCCATCTCTTCCCACATTTTATTTTTTAAGAGAAGCTACACTTAGCTTCCTAAAACCTGTTCCCAAACCCTTTGCTGTTAAGTTGATTCCCACTCATAGTGGCCCTATAGGACAGAGTGGAACTGCCCCATAGAGCTTCCAAAGTTTGGAAACAGACTGCCAAATCTTTATCTCATAGAGTGGCTGGAGGGTTCGAGCCACCAACCTTTTGGTTGGTAGTCAAGTGCTTAACTACTACACCAACACAGCTCCTTACTTAGCTTACTATATGACAGGAATGAACCAAAGTATTTTATGTTTATTAACTCATTTTATTCTGACAAAAGCCTAAGGTAAATATTTTCATCATCTCCATTTTACAGATGGGTAAATGGAAGCACAGATAGGTTATGTCACTTGCTTAAAGTCACGTAGCTAGTGGGATGGATCAGAGCTGGGCATCAAAAGCAGGCAGCCTGATGTTAGAGTTCCTTCTTTTATTGCTATGCTAGATCTCTAGCTAGTTGAGCACTAGCTAGGTGATTTGAGGGCTAGAAATGCAATGACACAGCAAATAATTAGGGTTGAATTCAATCACGCCTGATCCCAGAATTAGCTCTTTCACTGCTAGCCAGAGCAGTGCTGTCTGTGTTCCTGCTGCTGGCATGGCAGCACATTTCCAGAAGAAAGATCCGTGCCCTGTGTCTTAAGCTGGGTTTTCTAGAGAAGCAAAACCAGTGAAGCGTCTGCATATATAGAGGGAGAGAGAAAGAGGGAGAGATTTATGTCAAGGAAATGGCTCACGTGGTTATAGAGGCTAGAAAGTTCCAAGTCCGTGGATCAGGCTGGAGGCTTCTCCCAAATCATGTAGCTGCAGGGACTGGTAAACCCAAGACTGGCAGGTCAGACAATAGTCATCTGGCTCACAGGTTGCAGACACTGATGTATTCCAAGATCAGCAGGTAAGCTACTAGCCCAAGTCCCAAGAACTGGAGGTCAGATGAACAGGAGCCAGCTGCCGGATCCAGAGCAAGCAAAAGCCACCAGCCTTGCCAGAAAAATCCACCTATATTGGATGAAGTCTACACCCCCAAGGGAACTCCCTTTCAACTGATTGGCTACTCACAGGGGATCCCATCATGGAGGTGATCACAGTATATCAAATCTCATCGTGGAGGTGATTACATCATTACGCAACTGCCAACTGCCAAACCACTGAGAATCATGGCCCAGGATCATGACGCACAGCCCTGACGATCACCGGCTGGGAGGGTCTGTGGAGCCTTGTCTCCTTCTCCCGTCGTGCCAGATTGGGTGGCTTCTAGCTCTTCTTTTCCCTTTGCCTGGTTCTCTCGCATTAGAGTAAAGGCCTCGTGACAATACTGTCAGCTGCTGTGGCGTCGGGTCGGCCCCAACTCACAGTGATCTCATGTGTAACAGAGTGAAACTTCGTCTGGTCCCGCACCAGCCCCATGACTATTGGTTTGTTTAAGTCTGCTGTGTCGATCCATCTCATTAAGGATTTCCTTCACCTTTGCTGACCCTCCACTTTTCCAAACGTGATGTCTTTCTCCAGCAATTAGTCCTTCTTGATGACACAGTCAAAGTAAGCAAGCTGAAGTCTTGGAAAATAATATTCTGTGATTCATAGGGTTTTCACTGGCTAATTTTTGAAAGTATATCACTAGACCTTTCTTCCTAGTCTTAGTTTGGAAGCTCTTCTGAAACCTGTCTACCTTGGGTGACTCTGCTAATATTTGAAATACCAGTGGCATAGCTTCCAGCATCACAGCAACATGAAAGCCACCAAGTAGGACAAACTGACAGAAGGGTGGTAGCTTCTAACAGTAGACTTTTTTATGTGTGGTGCTTTCCATTTTACAAAGCAGTGTCTCACACACATTTCCTCCTGTGATGTGAACCTTACCAGAGTTTTATAAGGTGAACTTCGATGTTCAGTTTGACGTGAAGCTGTAGCTCAGAGAGCCAAGTACAAAACTGGTCAAAGCTGGGACATAAAACCTGAGTTCTGATTCCAAGTCAAAATGTCTTTCAACTGACCCCAATTCCATCTTCAGTAGAAATACCTCTTCTAGCAAATTACCCTGTCATGTGGTGGTTATCTGGGAGATTTCAAAGCATTTCACAAAATCCTCTCCTTGTTCCTCTCAGCAAAGTCTATATAAAGTGGTCCAACCAACTACAAGAACAAATGCCCTGAACTGGCTAGAAACCATGCTGTTCATGTGTATTTTGTGACTTAACCAGCTTGCCATGGTAGACATCTTACAGCAACAGACGAGGATATAGGAACCAGTTACATGTAAGAGCACAAGATGACCTGAGCCCATGGGAGCTGCTGTCACATTCTATGAGTCCATGTCACAGGGAGGGGCATCAAGTCAGCAAGCATGCAGAGGAGTGGAGTTGGCTTAGAATATGGGTCTTAGCATCTGACCCTCATGGTTATAGACAATTGTTTTTTCTTAAAGCAACGAATCACAAGCGAGACCTGCTGGAAGTGATTGTGGGCAAATCCTGCATACTTCCCTGCTTGTCCACTCCCTTCCACATAGAACACAGGTACAGGGAGTATTAGGTGGCTGGTCTACTTATTCATTCCACTTAGAGCCCCTGAAGGGTACAGACCAAAAGGTTGGGGGTTCTAGTCTACCCAGAGGTGCCTCACAATAAAGGGCTGGCCATCTACTTCTGAAAAATCAGCCATTTAAAAACCTTTTGGATCACAGTTCTACTCTGACATGCATGGGGTCACTATGACGATGGCAACTGGTTTGGTTTTGGTTTTCCAGGATCTAGCTTGACTGGAGGTAGGACACTAGGCCCCTAGCTCAGAATTTCAGAACAGCCTGGGCAGTTCCCACAGGTCTGAATCTGTGACTTTTGAAGTGGGCTTTTACAGCAAAGTGCTCTCAGATAATTATGACTACCAGGCTCTTAAGGTGTCTCTGAGAAAAGCTAAAAACCCTGCACTCCGATCATGTGCATGGAAATATGAAAGAAGGAAAAGAGGAGCCTAAAGAAACAAGAAAAAAGATGCAAAAACGAGACTTGCAACCCCCCTTTTCTATCTAAGAAGCCTTTAAACTGGAGTTTACCAGCAAGACACTAGCAAACACATAAGGGCAGGTTAATGTCCCTAAAATAAAGCAGGAGCCAGTAATAACAGGGTCAAACAGAAGTCTGTGCAGAGCCACACTTTTAGATCAGCAGTTATTGCAGATACCTTACTGGGTCCCAGTGCTGAGGCACACACACTAGGCTTGGAGAGACAGACTCCCCTTACCCCTGGACAGATCTCTGGAGAATTAGGAAGGCTTTGCAGTAAAATTAAGCATCATCTTCTGAGTCCTGGAGGCCAGATTAGAAGCCTCTTGCTTGGGTATTGACTGCAGCTGGAATGGCCTTGGTGCAGGCAGGGAGCTGGGCTGAGGAGGGAGAGCTGTGTGTGTGTATATGTGTGTGTGTGCATGCACGAGCGTGCACATGTACCTTGCAGCAAAGGCTGTGGGCTTTGCTAGTTGTGTGGCAGTTTGAAATACGGCGTTTGCTGCTGTGACTGGGGACCCCAACTTGCAGACCTGTTTGTTGTCACTGTGCTTTGGTGATCTGAGTATGTACTTCTTTGGGGGGACAAACTAAATATGAAAAGTTTATGAACGTGGCAGTAGTAGCCAATTCTCTTGCCTGCCTATTGACTGGCTCTTTAATTTTTTCTAAAACGGTAGACTGCCGGTTTCTATTTCACTTGCTTCTTTTTTTCTGTAAAAAACACTTCAGAACCACTTTCCTCAATGCTCCCACTAAAAAATCAACCTTCTCTCCCCTTCTGCGTGCGCTGGGAGAGCTGACCCACATTCATCTGACACCTCCCCTCCTCCTCAGCCTCTGCTGGTAGTGATCAGGTTTTGTCTTGGTGCCGCTGCCATCGGGCGCCCCTGCCCTGGCCAACACATGTGTGGAAATGACCATGCAGTACCTGTGCTCATGAAAACAAGTGGACCAGACCAGGTCCCAGCAGGCCACAGGACGCACTCGTGTTCTCTGTCCCTGTTGAGCTCAGGTTCTCTCTTTGACTCTGGTTCTCCCATTTAGAACTCTCGACACCCCCTCATTCGTGGTATTAGTAACTTCCGTATGCTCTGTGGTGCCTGTAGGCATGGACTCTCTAGCTCAGCGTGGGCCCAGAACTTCTGCTTGATTTCTGATGCAGCACTGACTTCATCAGTGCCCATGGTTAAGTTCTATTAACCTCTATGCCTCAGTTTTCCAAGCTACAAAATGGGGCAGAAGCAACACCTGTCTCTATAGGGTTGCTGTGTGAGAGTTCAGCGAGATAATGGGTGTGAAGTGCTTAGCACAGTGCTTGGCACTAGAACAAGAAATGTTAGCTCAATAAAAAGCCTTGCTATGAACAACCTCTCCTAGCCTTTTCGAGAAACTAGCTGATCTTAACATACCTGTTTATATGGGGAGGCCTGATGGCTTGGGAACAGGAGATGGCAACTACGATGAAGCAAAAGTCACACCCAGCTTTCCTTGTCCCCTGACTCCTGCACACGGGCATGTCCTACACTGGAATCTGGGAGGACACAGTATAGTGAGGCTACGGCTCTCTCATGGGAGGGGACACAGTTGTCCATCTGTCCTGTAAACTGTTGCACCCTCAGGTTGGCCCTTCGCACAAGGGAGATGGTCAGGGAATGGCAGGGGATGCCCAGGACATCATTGGTATCCCATGGCACTGTGAACGAAGCCTTCCTCTGCCTTTCTCTTCCATGATGAAATGTGCAGCCAGGGCTCACTGAGGTGCCTGCCTATGTCTTCTGAGGCTACAAGTCCAGCCCCATGGTTTTGCACCAGAACCATGGTGACCTGGCACGGCTGCTGGTAGACACTGCCAGCCAGCAGAGGAGCAGAACTGGGGGGCAGAGATGGTGAAAGGCCGTGTAATTCAGTGATTCTCAAACCAGGAGTTGTCACAGCACTGGCCTTGAGTGAGATGGGTTAACTGAAGTGACAGGAACCTTTTCCTAATGCAGAATTAAGTTAATGGATAGAAGGTTCTTCACTTTAACTTTTTCTCATGCATTTTTATTCTTAAACATTTAGAGGCCTTTTCTGAATATAGTGCTAAACAAATTACCTAGTATATAAGCAATTAACCAAAGCATATTCCCACTGCCGTCGAGTCGATTCCAACTTATAGTGACTCTACAGGACAGAGTAGAGCTGCGCCATGGGGTTCCAAGGAGTGCCTGGTGGATTTGAGCTGATGAACATTTTGGTTAGCAGCTGTAGCTCTTAACCACTATGCCACCAGGGTTTCCCAAAGGATATTAAGGGGGGTGTGGGGAACCCTGATGAAATAAATAAGGCAGCTTATGTGTATGGCATGGGGACAGTAGTGATTCAGGGGTAAAATTCTCATTTTTCGTGCCAGAGACTCACATTTGATTGCTGGCCAATGCACCCCATGTGCAGCTACCACCTGTCGGTGGTGGCTTGTGAGTTGCTATGATGCTGAACAGGTTTCAGCAGAGCTTCCAGACTAAAATGGACTAGGAAGAAAGGCCTGGCAATCTACTTCTGAAAATCAGAAAACCCTATGGATCACAACTGTCCAATCCTACTGTGCATGGGGTTTCCATGAGTTGGGGACTGACTCAATGGCAGCTAACAACAACAACCATGTGTGTGCCACACAATTCAGATATTTGGTGCTGGTCAGCTCCAGATTGGGATGGATCATGGAGTTTCTGGGTCTTAGTGGAGGTGGGAGCCTAGCCAAATGCCCTGTTCTCCCTCCTTTTTTGTACCTCACTTTTCTCCAGAGTGAGAATTAACATGCACAACATATATTCTTCCAGGACTAGCTATTAACCAGGAATGTCAGGGGCCTTGATAAATATAAAATGTTATATATAGGCACAATAGTAAATCAGAGTTATCTACATCCAGCGAGACTGAGTTTTCCTTAAACTCTCCATCTCTTTGTTTTCCAGCAGTTCCAGCGCAGACCAAACTTCCATGGTATATCTTTTTAACGTGGCAGGCCTCAAGAGTGGATTGAGTTAGGCCATTTATTCCCTTTTATGCCCTGTACTCACGGACAACAGTACAATGGGGTAACATAAAACCACAGATAGTTTTATTTACAGTGACAGTGAAGTAGACTAGCGTAGCAGCTCAAGCCTGTGTATAGATAGAACTGGAGAAAGAAGTATCAGAGAAGAAAATGGATCTTAAAAGAAATGACAAACGTGAAAAACCTCTGTAACTGCTTCAAGCATTGTGTCTACAGATGTGTTTGTTTAGCAACTAATAATTTTCTGAACTTAGTTCTCAGGCTTTAGGTCCTCCACAAGGTGTTTATGCTGCATGGCTTTAGGTCTTCCACAAGGTGTTTATGTTGCATTTTTTCGCAGTAGGAGCCATGACTTCCCAGACCTTCCCACTCTCCCCACCAGCCCACATGCACATGCTGGTCTGCAGATGACAGAGAGGAAAGGCTCAAAGAGGGTGTTTCTCAGAACTTGCTGGCTCATCCACTCTCCAGTATGTTACTCACACTACCGAGGTAAAAAGCATGTACAAATATACTGGGACTTTGCAATGCGTATGTATGTACAAATTCACACAATTCCAAACTGGAAAGGAGGACGGTGGAGCTCAAAAGGCGAAGGTGGGAATTTTGTGCTCAGGCGGTGAGCAGGGAGGACCAGCCCTCCCGCTGGCTTGTCTACCCTCAGGCTTGTCTGGGCATGTCAGCCCAGCTGAAGCCAGGCCAAGTTTCAGGGCAGGAATTTAGCTGTGTCTGGAGCTGGCCTTCAGGTTTGCTGACATGGAGAGTGATCTGCTGGTTGTCAGCAAAGAAAAGGTGGCTTTCAAGCAAGCAGCAGAGGACTTTGTGCTAGTTGCTAGTGGCCAGCGTTGATTCCAACTGGAAGCTTCAGAAATTAAAATGTTATGTAGAAAATAAAGGGACAGGAAACAGCCAGGGTTTCCAGGAGCTAGAGTGGGGGAGGGAAATGACTACAAAGAGACACAGGAACTTCCCAGGATGTTGGAAATATTCTAGTCTTGATCATGGTGGTGGTTTCTCTTTTGTGCTGTTTGTCAAGATTCATAGAACTGCCTACCTAAAAGGCATGAATTTTACTGTATTTAAATGTTAGCTCAAGAAACCTGATTTTAAGAAATATCATGCTGTTCTGGAGGCCATTTATATAACCAAAGAGTCGTTAATGCCTCTTTAAAAATATTTTGGATTTAGTTTTTTATTGAGTTAAAAAAAAAATCCTTTCTGGCAAGTCTTTACTCTTTAAGAGCCATGTCAATGAATAAAATCAGTTTGTTTCAGACTTGTTTATACTTTTTATTTGGTTATTTTATATACTTTTAAAGTTTTTTCAAAACGAAGTCATGTGAGAGCCGTAATTCCAAAAAGTTGAATTGGTTTTATGTTTTAAGTCAGGGGTGTGGAGAAAAGTTAGAATTTCTTAAGAATAATCTATTTAGAAAAATCCAAGAAATCAACTGTTAGAACTAATAGTTTATTGTGATGCCTGGATACAAAACACACAAAATATCCACAACCGGGTGAGAATTGTGAAGAGGCAAAAGGTCCATTTTACCATAGGGCGGAAAAAAAACCTGTATAGGACCTTTCTGAATTTGGCCATAAAACTTTACTTAGTAATATAAAAGTAGATGAAAAAATTGAGACATATTCCATATTGTTGGGTAACGTCACTTTGTTTCCCAAATTAAGTGTTAGGTTCAATACGGTTTCAATCAAAATCCCAATTGGAATATTTTTGAATGAAAACATGACTCGAGTTAATTAAGAAGAATATGTGGCTAAAAATAACCAACAAACTTTTATAAACAAAGAGATTTATATTCCAGACATATAAAACCTGTTATAGCTTTAACAGCCTGACACTGGTACCAGACTTGACAGAACAAAACACAAAGTCCCTAAATATATGCAAATATATGTATATATGCAAATTTAGTATTTGAAAAAGTCATTTTTGTCAGTGGGGAAGTGAAAGATTATTCGATAAATAGTCCTGAGCCAATTTTTTCAATTTGGGGGGAGAGAAGGAGGATCCATATCAAATCCCCATGTAAATTCTAGATGAATTAAAGAATTACATTAAAAAAAAATGAAAACGCAAAGGAGTAGAAGAAATTATGGTGAATAATTATCTGCTTCCAGTGTGTGAAAGCATATTTTAAGCAAAAAGTTGGAGGAAGAAGCTCTAAAAAAGATTTTTTTTAATATAAAAATTAAAAAATCTTGTATACACGAAAGCTCACAATTAAAAAAAAAAAGCAAAGGATCATCTTTGAAAAATATAAGACAAAGATGAATATGGTTAATACATGAAGAACTCCAAATCAATAATTAGAAGATAAATATCCTAAGCAGAAAAAAGTCAATGTTCACAGAAAGTCAATTGGTGCAGACGAAAAATAATTAAAAGACACATACTTCTGTCTGTCAAATTGGCAAATATTTTAAACAAAAATATATATATAATAACTTATTTGAGTAAAATTCCAAGAAAAAGGGAAGTCTCATATACTGCTGGTGGAAGTCTAAAGATCTTTCAAATTTTCTGATTGGCGGCGTGGCAATAGATATCCAAAGACTCAAAGCTGTGGATAATATTTGACCTCGTAATTCCTCTTTTAGGAATCTGTCCTTATGAAACATTTTTAGGAACTGTAAAGATTTAGGTGCAAGATTTTTTAATTCAGTGTTACTTGTAACAAGGAAAACATTCAATAGGTTTGATTAATTACAGTGCATCTGTAGGCGTTAAAAATTACATCCTCAAAAATATTTAAGGCCTTAAAAATGTTTAAAAAAAGAATGGTAAGTAAAAAATAGGATGTAAAGCTTCATGTACCACACGCTTCTACTTTTTGTGTAAGGGGCGAGTTTGGTTATCTATGTACATACATATTTACACACAGCAAAAAGACACAAAGAGTCTACGCAAACCAAATGTTAGTAGTGGTTCTCAGAATAGTGGAATTGTCAGTGGTTTTTATTGCCCTATATTATATTTTCAGATTTTCTGCAAACAGAATGAATTATAATCAGAAGTAAAAGTATTATTTTTATAATTTTCTTCTCTATCAAGGGCTCCCCCTGCTGTCCACCTGAACCGTTACGGAGGGTTGGTCTTCTGATCCTACTTCTTGTCTCTGATTTTCCTCATCTTCTAAAAAGCCTCTGTTCTTGATCTCAGTGACCACTCCCCACATCCTACTCAGCCTTCAGAGCAAACGCCTCTAATTTGAGTATTTGGAATCATATGTCAAGTTCCAGACTTTTTTTTTTAATTGAGATATAATTCACATATCCCATTATTTACCCTTTTAAAGTGTTAAATTCAGTTGTTTTTCATATAGTCACAAAGTCATGCAATCATAACCACTATGTAATTCCTGAACACTTTCATCAGCCCCAAAATAAACCCTCTATCCATGAGCAGTCACTCCCATTACCACTACACACCCCCTAACTGCTGGCAACCACTAGGCTACTCTTTGTCTCTAAAGATTTGCCTATTCTGGACATTTCATGTAAATGAAATTATACTAAAATATTATATGTAGCCTTTTGTGTGTAGTTTTTTTCATTTACTGTAATATTTTAAAGATTCATCCATATTGTAGCATATATTAGTACTTCTTTTTATGGCTAAATAATTTTTTGTTGTTTATTATACCACATTTTGTTTATCCATTCACAAATTAATCAACATTTGGGTTAATTCCACTTTTTGGCTACTGTGAATAATGCTGCAGTGAACATTGGTGTATAAGATTTCGTAGACATATGGTTTTTAATTCTCTTTGGTGTATACTCAGGGGTGGAATTGCTATTTCATATGGTAATTCTATGTTTAGCCTTTTAAGGAACTCTTTTCCAAAATGACTGTGCCGTTTTGCATTCCTACCAGCAGTGTGTAAAGGTTCCAGTCTGATCACACCCACCTCATACTTGTTATTGTCTGTCTTTAGATTATAACATCTTAGTTAGTGTGATGTTTATCTTGTTCTGGCTTTGATTTACATTCCCCTAATGACTGATGTTGAGCATCTTGTCATGTGCATATTGACCATTTGCATGTCTCCTCTGGAGAAATGTCTATTCAAATGTTCTGCCCATTTTTTAATTGTGTTGTTTTTTTAATGTTGAGCTGTAATAGTTCTTTTTATATTATGGGTACTAGACTCTTATTTTCTTCCATTCTGTGGTTTGGCTTTCTACTTTGTTGATTGTGTCCTTTGGAACAAAAAGGTTTTTAGTTTTGATGGTGTCCAAATTATATATATTTTTTCTTTTTTAGCTTTTGCTTTTGGTGTCATATCTAAAAATATATTGCCTGATCCAAGGTCGTGGATTTACAGCTATGTTTTCTTCTAAGAATATTTTTATAGAGTTAGATTTTATATTTAGGGATTTTGATACATTTTGTGTTAATTTTTGTATATGGTGGGTACCCAGCTGTCCAAGCACCATTTGTTGACGAGACCCTTCTTTTCCCATTGACTTATCCTGACACTTGTTGAAAATCAGTTGACCATAAATATATGGGTTTATTTTTAGACTCTCAATTCTATTCCATTGATAGATATGACTATCCTTATAGGGTCGCTATGAGTCGGAACCGACTCGATGGCAGTGGGTTTGGTTTTTTTGGTTTTTATGCCTATACCACACAGTCTTGACTTCTGTAGATTTGTAGTAAATTTTGAAATGGGGAAGTGTGAGTCCTCCAACTTTGTTCTTCTTTTCCAAGACAGCATTGGCTATTTGGGGGCCCCTTACAATTCTATATGAATTTTAGGATTAGCTCAGCAATTTCTGCAAAAAAAAAACATAACTGGGATTTAAATAGAGATTGTGTTGAATCTGTAGATCAGTTTGGCTAGTATCGCCACCTTAACAGTATTCAGTCTTTCACCCATGAACATGGGATGCCTTCCCACTTTTTTCAGTCTTCCCTAATTCTTTCAACAAAGTTTTTGTACTTTTCAGTGTTCAGGTCTTTCCCTTATTTTGTTAAATTTATTCCGAAGTATTTTATTCTCTTTTAATGGTATTGTAAATTTAATTGTTTTCTGAATGTCATTTTTAATTGTTCATTGCTGGTGAATACAAATCAATTGATTTTTCCATATTGATCTTGTATTCTGCAACCTTGCAAACTTACTGAGAATTTTCTATATGCAAGACTTTTTTTTTTAAGACTATATCATAAGCAAATAAAATAGCTTCAATTCTTTCTTTCCAATATGGACCCTTTTTATTTATTTTTGTTGCCCAATTGGCCTAGCTAGAACCTGCAGCCCCATGTTGAATAGAACTGGCAAGAGCCAACATCCTTGTTCCTGATTTTAGGTGAAAATCTTCCTAGCCTTTCACCAGTAAGTATAATGTGAGCTGTTGTTTTTTTTCTCCTGGATGTTGTTTGTCAAGTTTAGAAAGTTTCTTTCTATTCCTAGTGTGTTGAGTGTTTTTGTCATCAAAGGATGTTGAAACTTTTTAGATGTTTGTGTGTGTGTATGTCTGTTGAAATAAGCATGGGAGTTTTATTCTTTATTCTGTTAAATGGTGTATTACATTGATTGGTTTTGGTGTGTTGAACAAAACTTGTATTCCTGGGATAAACCTTACTTGGTCATTTTGTGTAATACTTATATGTTGTTGGACTAGGTATGCTACTATTTTGCTGAGAATTTTTGTGACTGTATTCATAAAGGATATTGCTCTATACTTTTATTGTGATGTCTGTCTAGCTTTGGTGTCAGGGTGACAATGACCTCATGGAATAAATTGGGAAATGTTCCCTCCTCTTCTATTTTTGGGAAGAGATTGTGAAGGATTGGTGTTAACTGTTCTTTGAACACTTGGTAGAATTCACCACTGAAGCCATCTGATGCTGAGATTTTTTTTCTTGGGGAGACAGGAGGGTTGATTACTAATTCAATCTCTTTACTTGTTATAAATGTTTGGATTTTTTATTTCTTTCTTAGTTTCCATAGTTTGTGTCTTTCTAGAAATTTGTACATTTTATCGAGGGTATCTATAATTATTCATAATTTTCCCTTATAATTCTTTTTATTTTTGTTAGATTGGTGATAATGATCTCTCCTTCATTTGAATCTTCTCTTTCTCTCCTTTTTCTTGGTCAACCCAGCTAAAGGTTTGTCAGTTTTTCTCATCTTCTCAAAGAACCAACTTTAACTTCCATTGATTTGCTCTATCATTTTTCTTGTCTCTACTTCATTTTTTTTTTTAACTCTAATATTTATTATTTGTTTCATTTGGCTTCTTTTTCTAGTTTCTTAAGGTAGTTTATTGATTTGGTGTCTTCGTTTTATTTTTAGGCATCCAAAGCTATAAGTTTCCCTCTAAGCACTGGTTTAGCTGCATTCCTAAGTTTAGGTGTGTTATTGTTTTCATTTTTATTCATTTCAAAGTATTTTCCAATTTACTATATGATTTATTCTTTGACTCATGCATTATTTAGAAGAAAAAAGAAAAAAAAAAAAAACCAGTGCCGTCGAGGCAATTCCGACTCATAGCCACCCTATAGGAAGCGTGTTATTTAGAAGTATGTTGCTTAATTTTCATTCATTTGTGAATTTCCCAAATTTCCTTGAGTTATTCATTTCTGATTTTATTCCATTGTGGTGGGAGAAGATACTTGTCAGGATTTCAGTCTTTGTAAGTTTATTAAGACTTGTTTGATTCCCTAACATATCGTATATCCTAGGGACTGTTCCAGGTGAACTTGGGAAGATGTGTATTCTGCTGTTGTTGGGTGGAGTGATCTATAGATGTCTGTTTGGCCTAGTTGGTTTATAGTGCTGTTCAGGTCTTCTTCTATTTCTTTGCCGATTTTTTATCTAGTTGTTCCATCCATTATTGGAAGTGAAGTATTTATGCCTTAAATTATTGCTGTTGAATTATCTGTTTCTTCCTTCAACTCTGTCTCTTTTTGGTTCATGTATCTTTGGACTCTGTTGTTAAGTGCATATGTGTTTATGAGTGTTATATCTGCTTTATGCACTGACCTTACTATTATTATAAAATGTCCTTATTCGCCTCTAGTAACAATTTTTTGTCTTTAAATCTATTATATATGGGATTAGTTAGCCACTCCAGCTGCCTTTCTTTCTCTTTTTCCATTCTTTTACTTTCAACTTTTTAGTGTCTTTTTTAGTGTTGTCTGTCTGTTGTATGCAGTGTATGGTTGGCTCGGGTCTTCTTATTCAATCTGTCAATATCTGTCTTTTAATTGGAGTGTTTAGTCATAGACATTTAATGTGATTTCTAGTACAATAGGACCCGCTCCTGCCATTTCACTATTTGTTTTCTACGTGTCATGTCTTTTTCTGTTCCTCTATTCTTCCATTACTGTCTTCTTTTGTGTTTAATAGGTATTTTCTAGTGTCCTTTTTCAATTCCCTTTTCATTTCTTTTACCGTATTTTCTTGGAGGGGTATTTTATTAGTTGTTTCTCAGGGGATTACAAATAACATCTTATTCAGATTAACACGAAATTTAAACATAAAACTTTTGCCTTATACTGCTCTAATTGTGCTGAAGTTGTCTTATAAATATTATCTTTATACATAGTATGCTCGTCAACATAGATTTACAATTATTGCTTTATGCAGTTGTCTTTTAAATCAGATTGGGTAAAAAAGTTTTAAACAAACAATACATTTATACTATCTTTTATGTTTATTTATGCTGTTACTTTTACCCGTGCTCTTTATTTTTTCACATGAATTACAGTTACTGCCTGGTGTCCTTTCATTTCAGCTTAAAGGGTTGCCTTTAGTATTTTCTTGTAGGACAGGTCTGCTGATGACAAATTCTCTCAGTTATTATTTATCTAGGAATGACTTGATTTTTACTTCATTTTTGAAAGATAGATTTGCTGGACATTGAATTCTTGGTTGACAGCCTTTTTTTCTCAGCACTTTACACATGTAATCTCATTGCCTTTGGATTCTATGATATCTAAAGAGAAATCAGCTGTTAATCTTATTTAGATTCCATTGTAAGTGATGAGTTGCCTTTCTTGTTGCTGCATTCATTATTCTCTCTTTACCTTTCAACAGTTTCATTATGAAGTGCTAGGTACGGATCTCTTTGATTTTATCCTACTTGGAGTTTGTTAAGCTTCTTAAATGTGTAAACCAAAAAAAAAAAAAAACTAAACCCGTTGCCATTGAGTCGATTCCGACTCATAGTAACCCTATATGTTTTTCACAAAATTTTGGAAGTTTTCAACCATTATCTATTCAAATATTCTTTCTACCCCTTATTCTCCTCTGCTTCGTTTATGTGTATTTTGGTATGCTTGGTGGCATCCTGCAGGTCTCTGAGTCTCTGTTCATTTTTCTCATTCTTTCTTTTTCCTGCCCTTTAGACTGAATAATTTCAATCGACCTGTCTGCAAGTTTGCTAAGTCTTTATTTTATATACTCAAATCTGCTTGTGAGCTCTAAGAGTGAATTTTTTCCATTTCAGTTATTGTCCTTTCCAACTCCAGACTTTCTATTTGATTCATTTTTATAACTTTAATCTCTTTGTTGATATCCTCTATTTGATGAGATATTGTTTTCATAGTTATCTTTAATCCTTTTATTTTTTTTATTTCTTTTTAATTCCTTTAGTTCTTTGACCGTATTGAAGATAGCTGATTTAAAGTCCCTATCCAGTAAGTCCAGTGTCTGTGCTTCCTCTGAGAAAGTTTCTGTTGGCTATATTTCCCTGTATATGGGCTGTACTTTCTTTGATCTTTGCATGCCTTACAATTTTTTTGTTGAAAACTGGCTTTTTAAGTAACATGGTATGGCAGCTCTGGGAATTAGATTCTCTCCCTTTCCCAGGGCTTA
This sequence comes from Elephas maximus indicus, assembly GCF_024166365.1. Lineage (NCBI taxonomy): Eukaryota > Metazoa > Chordata > Mammalia > Proboscidea > Elephantidae > Elephas > Elephas maximus. Next base: position 27,626,013 of record NC_064832.1, on the reverse strand, counting down.
TGGTTTTGCTGTTTGTTATTGTTGTTGTTGTTAAGTGACTTTTCTGAACTAATTCTGCAAAGCCTGTATTCTTTGCTGTTTGTGGCACTGCAGTCCCTTCTCAGTTGGCTTACTAATCAGCTAATGACCAGACAGAGCTGTTTTTAGATCCCTGGAATCAGTAAGTCTCCCAGTCTTTGCCTGGGGGTTCTGTGTGCATGTTGGGGCAAGCCTTCTGCACTCAGTCAGACAGCTGACAACTCTGCCTTAGCCTTCACTTCCTGCTTGCAAAGTGCCTCAAGATTAGCCACAGACATCTGAGTCTATGTCTGTATGTCCTCACTGACATAGCTCATTGATGCCCAGCCCTTATTTGCTAAGTCTTTTTGGCCTTAAAAGATGTGCATGATCAGCTATATTGATGGATTATTTTGCTATGCTGTTTTTTGAATGAATCCTTAGCTTCTCTTCCTCCCTTGGACTGGTGTAGACATTGCCTCTTGGACTTTTGTCAAAATCACTCTAATTCGTATAGAATTATGGTTAAAAAATCTGCAGAATTATAAGTTGGCAGCTTAATGTGGCAACAATTCCCCCCATATTCTATTTCTATGACTACAATCAATATAAATAATAATTGTTTCTTATTATGTACTTACTTTGTTCCATGTATTCTAGTAAGCATTTTATATACTACTATTTTCCTGGAGGAATAAACTGTAGCTCAGAGATGTTAAGTAACTTGCCCAAAGTCCCACAGTAAGTTAATGGTCTGGGAATAAATATGCTCTAAAGGATTGCAGGTCCCTGGGTGGTGCAAATGGTTAATATCGTTGGCTGCTAACTAGAAGGTTGGAGGTTCAACTCCAGCCAGAGGTGCCTCAGAAGAAAGGCCTGGTGATCTACTTCTGAAAAATCAACCATTGAAAACCACATGTGGCTCATGGGGTCACCATAAGTTGCAATTTGACTTGATGGCAACTGGTTGGTTTCTTTTAAAGCATTGCAGTAAAAGTTCACTATTTCAGACTAATGGAGACAAGCCAACCTTAATTGTGAAACATATGCTTTAATAAACTTTATTTAAAGCTAAAGCATTTATCTCCTCACGCTAAATTAACTTCAGCTATGTACAGAAAGGAAACCCTAGTGGCGTAGTGGTTAAGTGTTATGGCTGCTAACCAAAGGGTCAGCAGTTCAGATTTGCCAGGCGCTCCTTGGAAACTCTACGGGGCAGTTCTACTCTGTTCTATAGGGTCGCTATGAGTTGGAATCGACTCGAGGGCACTGGGTTTGGTTTTGTTTTTTTTTTATGTATAGAAAAAGACCAGTTACCTACTAAGGGATCCTGCAAGACCTACAGGGAAGCGTTGTTTATAATTACCACATCACTCTTAGTGCATTATTTATAATGAACATGTCAGTTATTTGTGGTTGAAGAAATGCTCCTAGATTATTTTTAAAGAATTTTTAGTTTGTCTTAAGCTATTTAAATGAAAATTCTTTTCCTTTTTAATTTGCTTAGCAAACCTCAGGCCAGTCCTGTAACGGACTCTGGTTGAATAAAGAATGTGATCTAATGCAGTTTATTGTAGAGGATTTGTAGCCAGTCTTGTTTAGGCTTTCTTATTTAAAATACATCTCTTCTTGACTGAGACTGGCTGCTTGGGTATCTCAAACATTCATCCTTTGTAATGATAATAGAATAAAAGACTAAGGAATTGGATTTACTTCTAAAAACTCGGAGTCTTCCTTTGAAGTGACCCTTTAAAACATATTAGCAGGCACCTGCCTTAACATATAGGGTCACTATGAGTTGGAATCAACTTGACAGCAACAGGTTTGGTTTGGTTTTTGCCTTAGCATCCAACTGGCATGCCTCACTGAGATTTCATGAGATTATCAGCCATTACTAGTTCTTTGTCTGAAAGTTGAAATACAAAACAAAGGATTGCAGTGGGCTGAGAGAACAACACTATTCCTGCTTCTAAGTCCCTGCGCCTGTTTTGATCCAAATGACTCAGATACAGTCCTACAGCCGTTTCAGCATTCTTGGGTTTTGTTTGCCAGCTCTATTGGAGACTCAAGCTTGTATAAGTAATATAAAACCTCAGCATTTACAACATAAAGGCACCACAAGAACTCACAGACATTAAGCTTCGGTAGGATTTTATATGGAGGAATTTTATTGTAAAATGTAATATCCTTCTCCTTTCTTTGGCAAAATAGAATCAGGAGAGCTTGGGTGGAACTCTCCTGCTTATGAAAAGTCTCACCCTGTTCATATAAGCAGGTCTGTCACCCTTGATTGGAAAGTAATAATTCATAAAGCTTAATGTTATTATCGTTCCTCTGCCTGAAGTGATATTCTTGAGGCCTCTTAAACAGAAAGTTTAAAATTGAATTTGCAACTCAAAAGATTACTGAGTTCAAATGTTAGCTTCATGCTGAGTAACTGGGAAAACAACTCCGGAGTAGTGAGTCCTGTGTCAGGAATGGCAGTTTTATTAAACGTCTTGATGGAGTGCAACGAAAACACACTTTTGGTATCTTTCTGCAGCCTTTCCCTTGACAAAAATAAGAGTTTTTTCATACACTTTAGTGTTTGCCTTCACTCTGTTTGTTTGCCTCTTCTTCCTGTTCAGGGTTTCTGCAGAGATTTTGAATCAGGTGAGATCTGCTTGTATCAGTCACAGACCAGTCAGTTTCTCACTTGTGAACTGACTGTCTGACTGCTCTTAGATTATTGGTGTGCACTTTGTCATCATTTTGTTGCCTAGAAAGCCTGGGATGGAAGATCTACTGGGCCTAAGAGAGGGCCCCTGAGGACTGGGTTCCTGTCTCTGCCTTCTGACTTCCCACATCTTCAGTGAAGTCCCAGGAGGAAGCTCTTTTCCTTGCTGGAGGAAAGAGAACAGCCCAGATGTGGGAAGGCTGCTCTCGCCCAATGAGAAACGGGCATGTTCATTTAAAAAGGTATCTTTCAATTATGAAAACTGGCAGGCATCAAAGGCCACTTGGCAGTTGAACTTTGCAAAAACATTTGCACTGGCGGCTGAAGAGGACCTTCATTTTTGCTGGTTTCATGAAAAAAAAAAAAAACAACAGTTTGCAGTTTCACCTCAATTTCCTCTCTCCTGTTTCCACAAAAACAAAAGGTGATTTTTCAGCGACCTAGGTCAGCATCATTTGACATACTCGGATGGGCTTGGCCAAATAACTGGCCAAATCCCTCTGGATGAAAATTGCAAAATTTGTTGTGATTTTTACCCCCTACCCCACCCTGTCTCACAGTCCATGGCAAATTCTCTCTTTTTCCCTTTTCCTTATCCTGCCCCCCACCCCCACGCCCCGTGCCCGGCGGGCAGCAAACCGATGCTAAAAAAATAAAACAGTGAAACTCCATTCTTGACTAAATTTGGGAATTCTTAACCCTGGTGGCCTAGTGGTTAAGTGCTACGGCTGCTAACCAAAAGGTCGGCAGTTCGAATCCGCCAGGCGCTCCTTGGAAACTTTGTGGGGCAGTTCTACTCTGTCCTGTAGGGTTGCTATGAGTCGGAATCCAGTCGAAGGCACTGTGGCTGGGTTATACACATGAAAAAAAAGAAGTCTTTGTTTCTCTTTGGGAAAATAGGCAATGTGAAAATTGACAGCTTACTGCTCGCCTTGTCGCTCAGATTTACTGCAGGAATTGAATTTTTTAAAGATTTTTTAAAACTCGTTGTCATTGTTAGCTGCCATTGAGTTGGCCCCCGACTTATGGCAACCCCATGTGTTACAGAGTAG